>NW_026136716.1:4095845-5528345 GCF_905237075.1 Dicentrarchus labrax | reverse complement strand
TTCATTTGTGACTGTTGTCATCTGCTTCATTGATGCCTAATGCAATCTCTGCTATCGCTACTGAGCAGTTTACTGCATTATGTCCTTATCAATCTTTCATAAAAGGCTGCAAATTCAGTATGTTAGGGCAGAGGATCTTAACTCCTGGAAGGATAGAAAGGATTATAGACAGGCCCACTGGAAATATGATTATTCTAACAATCATCTGGTGCACCACTAGGCCAACTGGTACCTTTTAAAGCAGTGGTTCTCAAAATGTTTGGTGTACAAGTACCCCACAAATGGTTAAACCTCAGGCTGAACCATTGTTCTAGAGAACACACATCAGCTCGGTTAGGGGACAAACAGTTCAGGATAAAGTTTGGATAAATTACTCAATCCAATGAAAGTGAGCCAATAGGATAGGTGGTGAGTTAGATGAGGTTAGATTAGTAGGCATCGTAAACTACTACTACTCAACTTTCTTTTCATATTGTGGACGTCCAAAAGTATCTCTCCTTCAAAAAAAGACATGCTTTTGAGAATATGGGGATAAATTATTGAAATGCTTTGCAGAAATATGAGGCACAAATGACATTTGTTCACTATGAAAGGCATTCAGACCACACACACAGATGTGCTGGTGCGTGTGTGCGTGTGTCTCTCTACGCCATATCATGGCTTTATAAGGAGAGGAGACAGTTTTATCTCAGTCGGTACCAAGAACAGATACAGCAGCAGAGATGGCTGAACAATAAGCTGTGTGGGAAGAAAACCACAGACAGTGAGCATTATTGCTCAGATTCCTACAGTCTTGTTGTCGCTGTGAGTTGTTTTGCATACATCAAACAAACCAGATACAACGTGGTAATTAGCCAGATCTAGAGTTATTTTGTTCCCTTTTACTCAGAACCAGGCTAACTGTTTCACCCTGTTTCCAGTCTTTATTTTAAGCTAAGCTAACCCCCAACGGCTTCACATATAGGATTGGTATTGAGTCCATTACTCAAAATATGAAACTATTCCTTTAAAGCAGAAATCAGATTCCTTACTTGGTTACATAGCAATATCACCCTGATATCTGGATGTCTTCCTAATAAGGCAGCTGGTTATTTTTAACAAAATCTAATATACTTTGGACCACATGAACAGGATTTAGTCTGATTTCCACTTTAAAATAGCTAGATGCTATAGACTACTCTACTTTGTTTCATGTTATAATCACACATACAAACACCCTTTAACATTATCAATGTCCGGCCTTGTAAGCATCATTTTGGCCTCCAAGCAGGAGTTTTTACTTTACTTCATTTACACATACAATTCATATTCAGATGAATCAGAAAACCTTCAGAAAGACAGCTACAACAGAGGACTGAGCAGTCTGTTCCAGGATGGGAGGACTGTTGGTTCCTTCTGTTCAAAGGAGCAGTCATACTTTGTTCTGTGATGATATTAAAAACTATGTTACCAGTCCTGTGCCAGGGCCAGGGCAGAGCAGATACAGTGCAACAGGGCGCACAATGTCCCTGACAAATGAAGATATCTAGTTATTTTTAAGAGGAACAAGTCAAACTGTTTGTTAGTGTGTGCTGTTGGTGTATGCTCGTCTGTTATTTATGTCTATGAACCGTTCTGCCGACCAGTCACATGTGTTGTAATGGACGCGGTGATATTAACGTGGTTCGATGATATCAAATCTCAGCCAGGATAACTTTCCCCTTTATATGATTATGTTTATAACATTACTAAAATATATTACACAGTGGAGAGAGAGAGAGAGAGAGAGAGAGAGGACTGACAGGCAACACAGGAAGAAGACTCTAATCCAGACTGGTCGTACAACATAGTGTGACATGACACAGCTGAAGTCATGATTTCATTAAAGGGTAGACAGGAAGGCAATAACTGATACAATACAGATCCAGATGGCTAGCTATCACCAAACTTATGAATATCACACACACAAACATCATAGCAGCTGGTGCCTGCAAGTCAGAAACACAACCTAAAGGAAGCATAAGAACAGTATTTTGGTAACATTTAACTGTAGTTTGCACTGAAAGTTAAGATTTCTTTGTGTAGCTGCACTGATAACACAGGTTTCCATCAACAGGCAGGCAGAACAAGCCCTTTCTAAACACTGCAACAGGCAGGTTTTATGCAATTTTTTGTGTCTAGATATAATCTGAAATGATCTTTTGGGAGTGTGTTTTATTTGGAGAAGCGCTGGGTTTACAAGGTCAGTAAAGAGTTACTATTGAGGAACACACTGACACTGACTGGAGGACACTAAACTTTGAGTTGGGGAGTTTCAGCATCTCTTATCTTTTCTTACTCTTCTCCTGAAGTCATAAAGCTAAATGACATACCAGGCAACCACCAAAATCGGCTGGGGCACGGCAATTAACCGAGATGGAATAATGCAGAAATAAACCTGGTGATATCATTAATAATGCAGAGACAAAGATATCCAGACCTTTTAGTCTGTAGAGTAGGTGAAGCTCCAAAAATCACTGGATCTTTACACCCTGCCAGCCTGGTAAACGCTCCCAGGGTTTTTACAACAACAAGTTAACATGGTGGCACTTATCGGCACAATAATCATGAGCCAGGATGATTTTGGTGTTAACAGGTGAAGGTGACCAACTGCCAGATGTCTCTCATTGGTCTTTATCCAGGCACACACTGAGAAAAAGAGATAAAATACTTGAAGGCTTAACCCTTTTTCTGTGTCTGTCATACTCTCTCTCTCTCTCTCTCTCTCTAAGGTGCCTCCTCGTCAGCTTATACGACATCTGTCACCACAAACGAATCCCTCTCGGTACGGAGCGTATCCTCTGAGACTAGAGACTAGGGATGTGAGCTGAGTTAACTTCGCGCTGTCAGCACGCTACCGCCTGCTCTGTAGAGCACTGGGTTCACACACAGACACACACTGGAGATCAGAGTTGGAGAGCTGTCACTGGGGTCAGTCGGGAGACGTGCGATATCTTGACAGAGCTGAAGTGTTCGCTGACACAGAAACACATGTAACACACTGCGGAGCCTCACAGTCTGTCCCCGTCTCTTTTTGTGACCAAGAGTGTGTATGTTTGTATATTTAAAGGACGTGTGTGTCCTTTCTACTTCAAGATAAGTCTGCCTATATTAGAACAATACGATTAGTTAAGATTAAGTGTATTTATAAACACATTTGACTATAAACAGGTCATATGCCTAACTGTTTACCACATTATAATCACATTTTAACCACTTAAATTAAATTAAATTAAATTAAATTAAATGAACCACTTTTTAATCTGATGCGACAGGAGAAACACACTGCTCTTAGCTCCATGCAGGAGAATCAGGGTTCAAGTTATGTGGGAGCATGAGAGAGCTGAGCGTTCATAAGAACAACCACTATTTTAATCACAAATAATGCATTTTTCAATGTAAGCAGTCTGTACTGACTGCTTGCTTTCTATATAATAATATACCAAAAAGGGCAGAATTACATTCTTTCACATTTCAGGCTATTGAAACTTTGTTGCAATATTTCAATTAAGTTTTGGGTTGTTGCATTGACAGTTTATATTTTATATTGTTGCAACCAACTTGATACAACTGTTGCAAGGTGTGTGTGTGTGTGTGTGTGTGTGTGTGTGTGTGTGTGTGTGTGTATTGGACCACGTAATGAGCTATGAAGTCTCTCTCCGTCTCTAACAGAAAGCACACCCGTTAGGCTATTATTTTTTATCTCTGCTAAAGTTATTAACATTTTTAGAGATGCCCACAAACGTTAGAAGAGAAATAAATAAAATCCATTTGTCCTTTCCAATCTTATGGGTTTGTTTGTTTGTTGTCTTTAATTTGCTCTCGTTTTATGGTTACTGCAACACAGGGCTCTTAAATGTTTAATCCTATTTGTTTTCAGTTGCTTGTAGAGTTGGTGATGCACTTCTGGCTTAAAAACATCAGTTAAACATAAAACATTTATATATTTACTGCATTATGCATTCAATAAATATGAGGTAACTCACAACCTGTGTTAGTAAATGAGTTATTGAAACCTTGTTTCTGCTCTTTACTTTAAAATAGCTGACATACTTCTGGAGATTTCACATTTAACTTCAGCAATATTCAACCATCAAGTATATTGGAAAAGCAAATACCATGGGCACATACAGTACAGGGAAATACTAAAAAACATATAACATAATAACATTTCTAAGATATCAAATACATATCAAATACAAATAATATATTTTCCATTTAATGAGCTCCCAAGACTCTGGTTGTTTACCAATTATGATGCTGCGGGAAGTCGAAAATGTCCACAGATTAAAAGACACACGTGCTTGCTTCCATTTTAGATTGCATTTCCCTGACTGGTCCTGCATTTTATAAAAAAAGCCCTTTGAATTTACACTTAATGCCGAGCAGCTGTTTACAGAGGAAAATACATCTGTTGACCCCAAACGAGGCATTTTATATACTTGTAGAAGAAGCCAAATATGTTGTCATGTCATAAATAAAGAAGATGGATTTAAAAAAATTGCCCTTCTGTGAGCTTGCCTTACAGCTTTAGAGAAATATTACTGGATATAATAATAATATAGTATGGTTTCACTGCATAAACAAATGTTTTTTTCTCGGCTCAAAACATAATTTCATAATTTGAAATAACCTTTAGCAGCCTCTTTCCCCTGCGTGTGATAGGAGCTCACCTTGTGGTGCGATGATGATGAGGAGGAGGAGGGAATCTGCAGGCCTCACTCTGGAGCAGTTTCTGTATGAGGAGGAAGAACATCACAGTGTTATAGGCCACAGTTTGATCTGAAAACACTGTATTCTCCTCTTCCTCCCTCCTCTTCAGTCTCTCCAGTGGCAGTAAATAGTTCAGTTCAGTGTGTGTGTGCTGCACAGATAATTAGTTACACCTGTGCTTTTATTGTTTAATTATGTTCTATATTATTATAGTGCCAGTGCAGGAATGTAACTACATTTACATTAGGTATTTATATGCATATGTATACTTCTACTCCACTACATGTCAGAGGAAAATATTGTACTTTTTACTCCACAACATTTATCTGACAGCTAATATATCGTTATTGGTTACTTTTCAGATCAATATTTTCATTACATTTCAGAGTAACTACTTCAGCTTCCCCTTAATACTTCTTCCAGCAGTGGACACAGTCAAGAGAAAGGTCAGTTAAGAATCATTTTAAACTAGCCTGTGTTACCTGTCATTTATACAGCCTTAAGCCGCCATTTAACTCAACTTAACAGCAGTCTTAACAACCTGACGAGCTCACCTTTTCTTCTGGTAAAACTTTGTCACTAGTTGTTTTCTCTTTCCGTCCATTACTTTACATTTTAACCCCACTTTCACTGCAGTTTTTTGGGGGGAAAAATATCACGTTCATGCGGAATAAGCGACGCCGTCAACAAACATGTGTAGGTGCGGACTAAACCATTTGCTCCTCACTGGGGGGGGATGGGTTTTTATTTTTTATGGGAAAAAATTAATACCTGCCTAATTGATTCAGAGCAGGGGTTAGCAGTAGCAGTTAGCATTAGGGTTATGTGATTTAGAAGAAGAAAAAACCTACAACCAGTAAAAGCCAATGACTTCCCCGTTATCTTTGTGCTTTAGATGTGGGGAAACATTTCCAACCATGTCTTGCTCTTCGTGTTTGCCCCTCAGAGAGCTCTCACATGTGAATGAGTTGGGTTTATGTTGAATCTCTGTCTAAAAGTGTGCATGTCCTAAGGTAGGAGGAGGCTGAGCTTCTGCTCTCCTCTTCTTAAAGTCTGAAAGTGTGTGTGAGGGAGGACAGAGACCACATACAGGCACTGCTTGAATATCCCAGCTTTAAGCATAATGGATATTGGACTAGGCATCTCTGTGTGCCTCTTGGTAAACTGAAACACCCACCATGGCCCTAACAACTCAGAGACTCAGAGAGCTTTTGCAGAGTTCATGTGAGGCTGGCAATCATCTGTCTATGCATCCATCTGAAGTTGGGTTTGGACCAACTTCATAATGCTGCTTATGAGTCTGTTTTTCCCCGTATCATTTCCCATAAAATACAGATTTTTAGAGGAGAGAGTGAGTCCTGAGACACCTTTCGAGTGCTGTGATCTGCTGCAGTAAGCTCCCACTGTACCTCTATGTACGTACCGCCTGGCTGATAAGACGTTCCATTGTTCTGCTGATAAAAGCATGCCCACCATTTGTCCCTGTGTGTCGACTTCACCAAGATGGTAGCATGGTTTCGAGGCAGTCAGGGTACTACGTTAGGTAAAGACTGATTTATTTCTCATCAATAGGGGAATTACTGCATGCATAGATTAGACTGAGGGTTTATACAGTATATTGTCATATTATTTAGAGTAAATCAGTCTCATTATCAGGTAACAAGGTTAAGGTTTTTCTCTGAGGTTAGTTAATTTAAATAGTTAATCACAGAAAATGACTCTTAATCATCAGGTATGCATTGAGTGATATTGAATGGCTCTCTGTTTAATGCATGGAAATGTAATGTTAATGTAATGTTAAATATTTCAGATATACCAAAGAGCTCTGGATGGTTTCACTAACCACAATATTTCTGCATTAAGGTTGTTTTTTTCTGTGTGTCTTGAATATGGTAGCGTTAAAGTGTGGACATGTTGATGTTACTAATGTATTCCTTGAGAAACAGCGAGGGAAAACATTGAAAATGAGCATGAGGAGCCATAATCCTCAGTAGGGAATTCATCAAATACTAAATAGCTCCCATCTGTCCGATTCCTATATTCACATAACTTCAACCCAACCTTACCGTCTTCATACACTTTAGTCAAAAGCATGGAATATTAACACGTAAAGGAAAACCATGGCTCGTTATTTCTACTCATAAATGAGGCACACACACACACACACACACACACACACACACACACACAAAATGAGAACAGGAAACGTTTGTGGGACCTGACTCGAGCGCATTTTTATTGAACATTTATAACTGTTAAAAACATGTATAAAATTGGTCCTGTTTCAGAAACAAGGCACGCATAGTCATGTCAATGTTCAGTGTTCATGTCATTAGCATCATTTATCAACATCATCATCATCATCATCATCATCAGCACGTTCCATCAGTATTTGTCTAATAGTAGTATCAAGCATTCCCTAATATAAAAACACGTTCCAATATTTTTTTCACAGAGGTTAAAATTTTATTTCCGAGCAGCAAGACAATATTCATGCAAAAAGACGGGAGTGGAGGAGAAGATGCGAGTTGACGGGGCTGATGGGTCTTTAATAGTAGGTCTCCCGCTCCACCCAACCTGGACACGCAGGGAGAGAAAACAAACGGGATTCAGAGGCAACTTCTCAGGTAGATTGGAAATAGTTGATTGTATTCAAAAACATGCAAACGGACCGGAGGAATGAGAGAGATGAAGAAAGAGGCCAAAGAAAAAAGCAGAAAAACAACAGTGCAGAGGGAGGAGAGAAGATAATAAAAGCATGGATTCTGGACTCACCTCCTGGGCTGCGTCTGAGGATCAGCTTACGGATTTCATCATAGATAAAGATGAGCAGGGAGTAGGGGAAGGCGCAGAACCACCAGTTGGGCCTGGAGAACACACAGAAAGAGATTAGGGAAACTGATCCAGTGCCCCGGGCGTCGATGAGCAACATGTGGTAGGTGGAGTAAGCGCGATTACAGATTCAACAAGATACGCACGTGGGCTTATTGGTGGACTGTGAGAGGAGTGCTTGTGCTTTTACTCACTTGAGAGGGTACATTCTGAGGGCAACGTCCATGCCCGGGCAGTAAGAGAGGAAGGCAGCCAAGGCGGTCTCCTCAAACAGTCCAAAGATCAGGATCTTGTTCCTGAAACACACGGGGAAAAAAATGTGAGAAAAATGAAACCCGAGACCCAAACAAACCAATTCAAGTGATTGAAAATAGCTGGGATTTTATCTTCGTCGTCTTGGGGCCAGGATTTCAAAGCTAAAAATAAACCTTCCAAGAAAAGTGCAGCACAATATCGAAAAGGAGGCATGACATTCAAGATGGCAGCTGCTTCAGTCGCAGAGGAGAGCGTAGCAAAACCCACGACTCAGGCTCGGACAGTTCAGAGACGGTAGATGACAAATGTTTTTGTACTCACTTCATGCCCTGCTGGAATACAGAGTTCCTCCTGGTCTTACAGATGATCAGATCAGCCCACTGGACGATGACAATACTGGCGAAGAAGGCTGTGTGGCAGGTGAACTCCACGATCTTCCTCTGCTCGTACGTCTGACAGGAAACACAAGCAAGAGAAAGTTCATACCAGGCGGCGGTGGCCCAATTGAAACCACTACGTGTGGTCTGTGCAATCAACGTTACTGACCCACTGCTGTCCATAGCTGTCCTCCAGGTCGTTGATGTATTTATTATCCCAGGACACTCTAATGCCCAGCAGGGTGTTGGGCAGGAAGCCATTTTCAGCTAAGATCACAAAGTATGTGAAGAAACCTGCCAGCGCCTGGATCATACCTGCAGGGAGGAGAGGGGAGGGGGACATGAGCTTATTCAAACCTTTACCGGTGGTCCACTACTTTGTGATACATTACTGTTTAAGGGAAAAGGGCAGCGGCAATGTCTCAACAAAAAAATCTCACAGCATAGTCAGAAAGTACCGAAAACAACAAGATTTGTTTGTTTTTGTTTGTATTTCTGCTCTTACATAAGGTAGATAGAGGAGTTCAGGAGGGTCGGGCCTATTCTTGGCTTCATTACCAAAGAGGGAAAAATCAAAAGCCAGAGGGGCCGCTCTATCATCCACACACACACACACACACACACACACACACACACACACACACACACACACACACACACACACACACACACACACACACACACACACACACACACACACACAAACACACACACACACACACACACACACACACACACACACACACACACACACACTATCAGTATGAGCCTATTTCTGGTGTATGCCACTCTTCTAGTTATCTTGGACCACCCAGATACTGAGCTGGCCTTTCCAGAAAAATCTACCAAGGGGCCACTGATATCAAACTCTCAGTTCTGGTCCGATTTTAGCAGTGCGCCTGGAAGATTTGGATTTCTAATCAAGGTGACAATAAGGGTCTGTTTACCGATCTGTCCGTAGGCTATGCTGATGAGCCTCTCATTCACCAGTTTGTCTGTTTTGGGGTTTCTGGGCTGTCGCTTCATGATGTCGCTCTCAGCTGCTTCATAAGCCAGGGAGATGGCGGGGACCTGGGAGGCAGGACACAGCACTGATCAATGAGCAAGCGGACACACTGATGAAGGTGGACATTCACTCTCAACAGTTTGAATTGGTACTGAAAAATTTTTTTTTTTACATTGACTGAATAAAGTTTTCCTCAGGATTACTGTGTGAACTTATAACTTCTACAAAAATGAGACATTTTAGCAGCACTAAAGAGCTGAAAGTCTGCAATTCGTCCATCTTTACCATGTCAGTTCCCAGGTCAATACAGAGGATGGTGACGGTTCCCAGGGGCAGAGGGATGTTAGCGATGATGAAGAGGAGGAAGGGGGTGATCTCAGGGATGTTACTGGTCAGAGTGTAGGCGATGGATTTCTTCAAGTTGTCAAAGATCAGACGACCTGAGGAGCACAAGCACATACAGTCAACCCTCCGGCTAAAAAAACTTACATTTAAAAACCAGTGAAATTATGGTATTTCTTATGCTGAATTTAGTGCTTCAGCTCTGTTAAGTACAATCTTTTACCTTCTTCCACTCCAGTAACGATGGAGGCAAAGTTGTCGTCCAGCAGGATCATGTCAGCGGCCTGCTTGGAGACGTCAGATCCAGAGATACCCATGGCAACACCAATGTCAGCCTTCTTCAGAGCAGGAGAGTCGTTCACACCATCACCTGTCACAGCCACAATGGCTCCCTGCAGAGAGGAGTACAGAGAATTATTTAGATTTTATTCATTTTCATTTAGAAATACAGAGGAGCAAAGAATGTCACACATTTTCTCAGCAAACTTGAGCTGAGATGAGAAGTCAAACTGTTAAATGGATGAGCGGCGTGCTGAATAAAGGATTTCCTTGAAAAAAAATTTAGTTAAATTACTTTTAGACAATGGCACCCACATGTAATATCTGGGCCTCCCACTCAAGTAAATAAAAAGCTCACCATGTACATTTTCTAAGATTTATTAAAGATGTGATATGGTTTTTTTGCTGCCATGCACTTAAATGTGCACTAGTAAACCACAAGGACCATATTTCAAATCGACCTGATGCAGAAAATCTGTGCTGCTTAAGCACAGTGAATGGAAAGACATTTGAAATATAACCTCAACAGCGCTTAAGATGAAATGTCAATAATGAAATCGTGGTTAATCCCGTTCCCACTCCTCCTCCAGGAAGTATGTGGGACGCACTGGAATACATGATGTTAATTAGTTCTGCAACTTTCTGACAGACTTCTATTTGTATCACTGCTGAGAGCACATCTCCTGTGACTTAACTTTTCAACGTTTCTGCAGAAATGTATCACGTAGGAAGGGTTTTCTTAAATATTAAAAAGGTCAAGAGATGAAACTGGCACTATGGCAGAGGAATATAATGTTGTTTACAGTGGCCCTGGATCAGGAAGTAATGAACAAAAATATTTATGTGATAATAAACAAATCCATAGTCGACACGCTGCCTAATGACCCACTCGTAAATATTCATACAGTATGTGCGGGTGAGGTCACAGCTTGACAGATTTTATACTTGATTATTCTGCCAACGTAGTTATCAGACCAAAGCAATAATGATACATAAGCATTAGGGGATAGGGTTATCAAATATTCACACATTCATTTACATAACAAGGCATGAGCACATGCTGCGTTTGTCAAACTGTAAGACAACAGCACAAACACTGCAGAGGCTCATAAGAGCAGGAAAATCTTCTCCCTCACATACACACCACCTCCCTCCTCCTCCTCCTCCTCCTCCTCATTTGTTTTGTTTCTACCTGTCTCTGGCAGCCCTCCACAATGATCAGCTTCTGCTGTGGGGAGGTTCTGGCGAAAACAATCTCAGTGTGGTACTTCAGGATGTCGTCAAGCTGCTCTGCGGTTAGATCTTTCAGGTCTCCGCCGTGGACAACACAGGCCTTGGCATCTCTGAAGGGAATGAAAGCCCATTAGGTGCAATTCACAAAGACAGACAGTTCTGATATTTGTTTCTATCATAACTGGAACAAATTTGTCCTAAATGTGCACTCATGCACTCTGGGTTTATCAGCATAGTCAGTACCTTGAGTTGACTTCATTGATTGGGATGTTCAGACGTGCAGCGATGTCCTCAATGGTCTCGTTGCCTTCGGAGATGATGCCCACACCCTTAGCAATGGCCTTCGCTGTGATTGGATGATCACCCGTTACCATGATGACCTAGGAGAAGGGATGAGTTTGATAAATCAAAAGGGGAACACTTTGTACTTTTTGTACTGAAATTCTTCAGTTATAATGTCACTAACACAACCAGTATGAAGTAGAGATGTATTATTAATTAGGCCACTAGGAGGGCATACAACTGTGCGTACCATGTATTCATATTTTAAAACATAACTCTTCCACAAGAGTAGGCCGACTAAATTAGCTTCATCTTCAACTTAATAAGTCATTTCTATTTTAATATGGGCTTTACCTTGATTCCAGCACTCCTGCATTTGCCCACAGCATCGGGCACAGCAGCACGAGGAGGGTCAATCATGGACATGAGGCCAATGAAGCAAAGGTTCTCAGTGGGGAAGTTCACCTCCTCAGTGTCAAAAGCAAAGCCCTCTGGGAACTGGTCATCAGGCAAGTTAAAATGGCAGAAACCTGGATGGGACGCAAGAAAATAAGCAGTTTAGGTCCAGTGAAGTGATTTTCTGAGCGGCCATTTAAAGTTAATTTATCCCAGCAGCCGCCCATTCTTACCCAGCACTCTTTCTCCCAGACCTCCCAGTTCCAGGTAGGCGTTCTGGAAAGCGTCTTTCAACTCGTCGTCCAGAGGCTGCTCTTTTCCCTGGATCATGATGGAGGAGCAGCGGTCCAAAATCCTCTCCGGTGCTCCCTTCATCACCAGAAGGTGCTTAGACTCTCCCTCAGGTGTGCCATTTTTATGAATGGAAAGCTAAAGCACATGAAAAATGTTTTTTTAAAAAACAGGTCAGGTTTGAGCCTTCAGGTGTTTGTTTTGTTGCTTAATTGTTCAACCTTCAACTTGTATAAACTGAGATGAAATGACCAAAAACTCAAGCAAGCCATATTGACCTTTAAGCTTTTATCAAAACCCTTATTATGGAAAGACCAGAGAGATTCTGTAAGGAGTCCATTTTTAACAATTAGCAAGAAGCATACCTGGTACTTGTTGGTAGAGTTGAATGGAATCTCAGATATTTTGGGGTTTTTCTCTCTCATTTCCTGCACTGATCCGCAGCACAGCTCAATGCACTTCAGCAGAGCCGACTCAGAGGCGTCACCTGCCACATCTCTCTGGAGGAGGAAGATGGAGAGGCGAGAAACACAAATTAATCACACGCACAACAGCCAACCTTCCTGTTGATTTTGTCTTTATAAATCTGAATAACAAACATCCTCTATAGACATTAACTAAAATCTGTCTTACTCCACATACTACACAGGTTTTTTTGTATCCACCTACAATGCAAAAACAAAAGCAGCAAGAAAGATCTGTTTGGGAAGTCGGCCATGAAAGAAAAATTTTAATTTTCTGTATTTTTCCCATCATAATTACTGGCCTTGATAACCACCACCCATGTTTACCCTCCTCTCACTCTCGTAACAGTGACTGAGGGTAGAAATAATGAGCAGTGAGAGAGGATGACTGGTAATTAGAGCCACAATGCCAGCCAGACATTTACAGGTGATTAACACACAAAGATGCACGTATACACTCAGACACACACACACACACACACACACACACACACGTAAACAGGTTATTAAGACAGGGTGGAAACCAGAGACTGGGCTCCAAGGAAAGTCTGGGAGCCAAGAGACATACATACAACTGGGTGTGTGTGTGTTTGTCGGTGTGTTTTGGGGGGTGCGGTTAGGAATAATTATGTGGTTACATACACTCCAGGGAGAGTTATATAAGCTGGAAAACAAGCCTGTTGACTTGAGTGGCAAATATCTTTTTTAATTTAAAGGTTAAATTTAATAGGTTAAGTCTTTAATGTCCAATATTAAGATAAATCTGTTTATAAAATTTACAGGGAAACACACTTTTAGGACGCTTTCCCCCCAAATTTGTCCAAAAATTGATACAACCTCTTTAGAACAGAATAAATATGCACAGTGGCTGCAGCGTACTTTTTCAAATTTCACATCATGTTTCAGTTTTTCGTCTCTTATCAGATTTTAACAAACACATCTTTCATGAAGTGCACTAGAACAGGTGTTGGCATTACCAGAGACTGAATGAAGCCAATATCAGGGGGGTAAAAAAAGAACAATGGAGACTCAGCGGGGCACTTCTTTGGTTTTACTGTAATTTTCAAACTGCTTGGAAAAGGGCACGATCAAAACGGGAAATGAGTCGGCAGTACAGGACTTCTAAATCCTGCCCACATAATGAGCACACAGACCAAAAGCCTAAAACAACCGCAAAAGCTTTCTTGCTGTTGAACAAAGGATAAAAGATGATACAGACTTCTGTTTTTAGATCTAAGAGCTAATTATTTCCCTAATAACAATCTGAGGCTGGTTGTCTCAGAGAAGCCTTAATCTTAGGTTACGTTTATTCAAGTAAACGGCAGAGAAAAGTAGTTGGCAGGGAAATGGAGGGTTAAAGATCTACCTTCAGGATGGCAATGTTGCTCTGCTCTGCCAGGAAGACGGCGCGGTTGCAGAGTCCGGCGATTCTGGCCAGGGAAGCCCAGGTGGCTGAGCTCCTGTCGAAGGAGGTCCCGCTCTGGTTCTCAGTGGTGTCGGCCTCGTGGATCTGGTTGTCGAACCACATGTGGGCCACGGTCATCCTGTTCTGGGTCAGGGTGCCGGTCTTGTCGGAGCAGATGGTGGAGGTGGAGCCAAGGGTCTCGACAGCTTCCAAGTTCTTCACCAGGCAGTTCTTCTTGGCCATACGCTTAGCAGTCAGGGTCAGACACACCTAGAGATGGGATCGCTTGGGTCAGTTAGCGGGCCAAGTTTTGTTCGGGATCCACAATTAGACCTTTAATAACAGAGAACCAGCAGGACTCACAGTGACAGTGGCCAGGAGACCTTCTGGCACGTTGGCAACAATGATACCGATGAGGAAGATGACGGCTTCCAGCCAGCTGTATCCGAGGATGAGGGAGAGGACGAAGAAGGACACGCCGAGGAACACAGCCACGCCGGTGATGATGTGGATGAAGTGCTCGATCTCGATGGAAATGGGGGTGCGTCCAACTTCGAGGCCAGAGGCTAGCGTAGCGATACGACCCATGACGGTGCGGTCTCCGGTGCTGATCACGATACCACGGGCAGTTCCTGTAGCAAGGATGTTTAGATCATGGTTTTTAAAAACAGAAAAAACAGTCTCTGCACTGTCTACGAAAGGCTTCGATGCATCCTGTCATCATACCTTCGACACAGTTGGTGGAGAAGAAAGCAATGTTTCTGGTCTCCAGCGGGTTCTCATTGGAGAAGTCAGGAGTACGAGTCTGGGGCTCTGATTCGCCGGTCAGAGAGGAGTTGTCCACCTGAGGAATAAAACATTGACTGTGACTGACGGAAACAATAGGGCAAATGCGGCAACGTCCGCCTTCGGAAAGAAAAGATATAAGAACTGAGAAGATGGCTGCCATAAAATTCTCATCTCAGGGAATGTTAAAACCTTTTCTCTTTAGTTTAAACACAGGGGCAGATGGCACACTTTGGGTCCATAACAGAGCACCAGCTAAATGATGCAGAGGCAGGTGACAAGATTTAACAGTGTATGATGCAGAGGTTGACTGAAAAGCAGGGGGTATAATTGGGTCGTGTTTTGACTTTAGTTAAAGGCCCAAAATGGGTCACAGACTAGCTTTCTGTCCCCATAATAAGACTCCTGGCTGGTCACATGAAAAGGCACAAGTTTATTTAAATAGTGACATCAAAGAAAAAGTTTAAGAGGGCAATTTGGTGCTTCAAGCTCTCCTTCCCAGTGTGATAATGAAATGTTAGAAATATGAACAATGAAGTCAAGGCACCCTCCCGCCCTTTAATGCGGTGATGGAGAATTTGTTGGCCGGTCAAAAGCCTTAAATATGACTCGTGTCGAGGGCACTCACCTTGCAGCCGTGGGCAGAAATGATTCTCAGATCAGCGGGGATCCTGTCACCGCCTTTCACTTCCACCAAATCTCCGACCACCACCTCCTCGGCGTTGATGCTGCTCTTCTCACCGTCGCGGACGACCAGGGCTTGCTACGAGACGAGACAAGACCGAGACAGACACTTATGTAAGATAAAGGAGAAAATGAGACTGATGGCTTTATTTTCTGCCTGGTTTAGCTGCCTCCACTTTCACAACCTGCGTGCAAATGCTCTTTTTTTCTTTCCCCACAATAGTGAAAACGGTTTTCATCATTAGGCTCCAAATTATTCAACAGGGGTAATGGGATTCAAGAGGACTCTATTGTTTCTGTACCGCAAAGTGGATAAGACCTTGAATTAACATACTACAATTAAGAGTTGACACGGTCACAACAATGAGGTTTTTTTCAGTAGAGCCTGTTATCTCGTGTTTTTCAGTAATTTCTTGTGATCTGACTACAAAAGACTGAATGTAGATACAGTTACACAAATAAAAACTAAATAAAGATAAATAGATTAAATGAATAAAAGGTTTAAAATGTGAGGGGTACCTGTGGGACCAGGTTCTTGAAGGAGTCCATGATCTTGGAGCTCTTGGCCTCTTGGTAGTAGGAGAAGCAACCAGTGATGATGACGACAGCAGAAAGCACGACACCCAGGTACAGCTGCGAGCATCAGAAATACCGCATTTACATTTCCACAACGCGTGAGAGGTGCTTATTGCAATGTTTTGAGATGGCTAGTCATCTGCTTGACATTACAAGTACAATTTGAGGACCTTTTCTTACATTATCATTGGCGGGCTCATCCTCCATTGCAGCCTGGATACCATAGGCCAGGAAACAGAGGAGGGCACCAGTCCACAGAAGCATGGAGAAACCACCAAACATCTGAGGGAAAACATACCAGGAGCGAACTTTTAAGCCTGGAATTCCAGTCAGTAGAGTCAGGAGACTGACTCTACATTTAAACTTCAGCTTAAAACCTGAAAAGCATCCGTATCAACAACTGTACGACTAGTGTGCAATTTATACCAAAGCTGGTGTTACCTGTTTGCAGAATTTGACCCACTCTGGGGTTGTGGGTGGAGGAGTCAAGGCGTTAGGCCCATCACGGGCCAGAATCTCCGCAGCCTTCGCACTAGTCAAACCCTGATATGAGGAGAGGATACAGATTCAGTTACAACTGGTGACAAAAACCTGGTGTCAAGTGACTAATCCTGGAATTCAAAAAAACAAACCTGTCATAAATACAACCAAATTTAAAGCACACTCTTGTCACTCGCACATACTTAAGTCCAGGAGGGACTGTAAGTGCTACTAGTTGCCTAGCAACACAGCATCAACAGAACAGGGCCATTTCTTTCATCAGCAGGTAGGAGGGAGAAAACAGAAGGAAGGGGAAGGAGAAAAAGGAGAGAAGGGTAGAGGAGAGGAGAGGAGAAAAGATGAGGATTATATCAAATTAGGACACAGGGGCTTCTGCAGCTGATAAATCATTCACAACTGCTACATACGCACACATGCATGCAGAGACCCCAGTTTAGAGGCACTGATTAACTATTCTCCTTGATCTTTCCTGCATGACCAAGAGCACATTTGCATGAAGAGAAAGGGCTAGTTGGAGTGTGAGAACCTCAAATTTATGCCATTTCAAGGGAAATATATTTACTTGCCATCTTGCTGAGATTTAGACGAGGGGATTGATACCACTTTTAATTTCAATATGAAGCCAGCAGCCAGCAGACAGTTAGCTTAGCAAAAAGACTGGCAAGCTTGGCTCTGTCCAGGTCACTCAGCAAAGCTACAGCAAATAAGATGAGCATTTACTGCTGTGTGTTGAGTTGTATGGTTTTTTTTTTTTACATTATTTCTAGTGAGTGTCGAGCATTGGTGACAGTTAATTAGAATTATTTTTTTGGAAAAGGGATTTTGAGATTTCCCTTGAAGGCTCTAGCAATAAACAAATATTGAGTTTAGAAAAGAAAATTCTGCCATCTCCTATTCGTGGCAACCTTCTCCCTCCTCCTCCTCCTCCTCTTTCTCTTTGTTTAATAGACCCTGGGATAGCTGAGCCTATAGCTGATGATTGACTCTTCTTTCATGAGAACATCTCTTCCCTCTTTAAACAAAGTCCTCATCTCAATTCATTTAAGCCTCATTAATCATTCAGCTGATTATCAGCTTCCAGACTCCAGAGAAAAATGGATGGTAATGGCAAACAGCAGCAAGGTATCGCTGCTGATGTTTGATATTTATCTCATCACCATGATAAATGGAGTCACTTTGATGGAAATGCTCTTAGAAGTTTGGAGACGAGGACACTGGCTGCCAAAATGACACCTCAAGTGACTTTTAAAGCTGCAGGTGAGACACATTTCAGGTACAACAAATTCCACCACACACACACGCACACGCACACGCACACACACACACACGCACACGCACACGCCCCTCTTTATCTCACTCACATTGTTGAGGTCTGTTCCATATTTGCGATTGAGCTCATCGAGGGTCAGCTTGTGATCATCCTGCAGAGACAAAGAAAAAAAAGAAGATGGCATCAGTCCGGTACTTATGTCGGTGTGAATCTACTGCATGCATGTGTGTTCAATATATCCAAAGCCTGTGACATTTACAGAGCACTGTGTGCTGACCTTTCATTTTTGAAATGACTACCTCTCACATGGTAGAGGTACAACAATAACAGAGGAACCGTCACAGTTTAGGTGAAAATGATTAATGGATAGATGGATAAGGAGGCAAAAAAAGGCACAGGGGGGAGGTAAGAAGAAAGCGAGAAAGAGGAGGAGGCGGAAGAAAAGGGAAGTGAAGGATAAAAGGGAAATAAGGAGGAAGAGGGCAAGTGAGCAATGAACTGAGGAAAGAGGAGCATGGAAGTGAGATTGGAAGGAGAGAAAAAGGATAAGGGCACAGATAAAAAGAAGAAAAAACATAAATCCAATGCACCTACAATTTAAAGAAGCCAAATAAAAGATACAACACCACACTTTTATAGCTTCATAAATGAAAAATATAACCAGAAATTTGTGTGGCTTTACATGAGTGAGAGTGGTGGCAGAAAGAAAGTACATGAAGGGAGGAGACGTAGAAACATAAAACCAACACAATAGAGAGGATGGGATAGTCATACTGGATACAGGAGACGGTGAACAATCAGAGGAAGACGTCCCGAGGCCAATCAACAGAGTGAAAAACACAAGTGAATCAGAGACACTCACCATATCCACTTCCTTCTTCAGTTCATCCATATCCTTCTCTTTCTTCTTCCCCTTCGCCTTCTTCTTGCCGCCCTGCTCCGAGGTAGCAGCCAGCTCATACTGCTCTCGTCCTTCCTGGAAACACAAATGAGCAAACATTTTATTTAGAAAACAGTTTAGGAACTCAAATAACATCTCTGAAAAAGAAAACAGATTACCTCCCAGCTCACACTAACCTACCATTATTACAGTGCTGGTTTGTGGATAATATTAATGGCGAGCAATACAGCCTTTAGATAGAGATTGGCAACTGGGAGGCAACATAAGCAGTAGAAAGCACAACAGGTCCATTCAAACAATCCACCCGAAGGGTTAGAAATGCGCTTTACTTGTTGCCATGCCAACTCTGGTCACAGGTTTCTCATTTTCTCTCTTTTTTCTGGTGTGTTGTAGAGAACATGTTAAACTGTGAATATGGATACTCTGAGGTCCTGTTATCACCAGGATTATAAAATATAATAAACATAAACATAATATCTTGCTTTTACTTACTTTACTTGTGACCCCTGATCACAACTTGCTTGAGTCTATGGCCATTTCAACCACGGCTCACATTGTTTTATTGTAGTACTTTTCGGGGGTAACAAAGAAGACCATGCATAAGTAACATGCCGACTACTGCTGAGGTGTGTCTGATGCAACGCGAGCACGTCTGATGACTCAAAATGCCAGAAGACATTTTGTCACACTGCATCTTTTTAAAAGACATGTGGGTCAATGCACTTAGAACCAGAGATATTTTTAAAAAAGGGTAAACAACCCAGACTAAAACTGAGAAAACTGTGGCCTAAATTGGGGAGACAAACTGCCAAAAATGTGCAAGTAAAAAAAGAGTCACCTCTCAGCTTGTCACACAGAGTTAGGTTGTGAGATCGAGAGCCCCGTTGGACGAGCAGTGGAGTGAAAAAAGTCTTGAATCCTGGTTTTATGGATACCAGTGCCATCTGTCACTGCAAAAACAACTCTATGGGGATCCACTTTTTGAGCATTCGCAAACTTTTCACAGACTTTCTTTTGTGATTTTAACTCATTTCCATTTGTTTTAGTCCGACTCCATCAGCGGACAACTGGAGTGAAACGCTGCTTGCTGTGTTTGTCTTCAACCGGTGTGCATTTGGACTATTAATCCTGAGTAATCAATGTATGAGTGAAACCCAGGACAACCTGTTATGATCACCAACAGCAGGTTTTTGACTGATCGACAAATCTACGTACCCACTGAAAGGATGAGTGAAGCTCAAGAGTGACACAACAAAACCAAAAGGGAGGAGCTAGCGCCGTCAGTTGGAAGATAAGTGGAGTTTTTTTTTTTTTTTTCCCATGGTGAGACAGATTAGGCCGCAGGTTGACAACAAAATTCACTTGTTTAAAAACACCAACATTTTGCAATAATGGATGTCACTGTCGGAGTGAGAGAAATACACAGAGCTTTACTGATTCACCAACAGCGTTCCTAAACATAACCTCACCAATTAAGTACCTCAGTGGAACAATAAACCACACTGGATACAGTCACACATTCTGTTGATTGTAACTCCAACTGTGACACACTGGCTGTAGGCAGGAACGATTTTAATTAAAAAAAGAGCATTTCTTCAAGTTCATACCGGCTTCTCACATAAACAAACACAGTCACATAATAATAATTAAAGAGAAAATTAGGTGTAGATTAGGAAACAAAAACAATTGTGGTCTTTTTTTGTCCCACTTCACATCCCCTATCACATCATCAGCTCTGGCACTTCAGCACAGAGCAACAGTCGGCCTCTCATTATCAGCGGCCACTGTAGCTGACAGAGCAACAATGGCCCGAGCGAAGATTGTGTTTTCTCCAAGGCTGTAAGCCACAGGCTGTGTTAGACAGAATGACAGAGAGAAGGAGACATAGAGAGGGGAAAGAAAATAGGACCAGAGAGACAGGAGAGGCGGGGGGTAGAAGGGAAATTTAAAAAGCCCACAACAATTCTGAATGTCAAAGTAAAACACTAGAAAACGGCAGTAAACAACAAGAATTTCTATCATCTCTTACCTGAAACAAGATCATTCGCCAAAACTGCTGCGGGTATAATCAGGTGAGTTGCCACCAGCGGCTGTATGAGCATACACTGGGTTTATAGACACCCCACCCGAACTGAATCATCCCACATTGTGCAGATGGCAAGCGTGGCGACTTCTGATATAGACTTTTACAAGCATATGTACACGTTGGTGGTGGTCACCCTGACGGACACGTTACACAAGGACCACTGGCAGCAGCACAGGTGAAGAAGGTAAAGGCCTCTTAGTGTGTGTGGGCCAATCACAGAGAGCGAACGTTAACCCCGTGTGTGTGTTTCAGGTCGGTAACTGGAGATCGCAACAGTAGAAGTCAGTACATCGATTAGCAGTTAAGGCTCATCTATAATTCAGCCCAGTACAAGGATCAGAGGTGTTAGCATGTTAGCAGGGAAGGAGGGAGGGAGGGAGGGAGGCTGCCGAAAGACTGCTTATGAGCCATTTGTCTGCATGCACGCCACTGTGTGCAGCAGCCATTTTGAAGACGCTTTAAAAAGCCATATATTGGACACAAACTAAATAAAGTGTATGACCAAATATGGTCATCCTGTACACCGTCCCAGTTATGGAATTATGCTAACTAATATTGTTTTTCTACAGCATTAGCCTTTGAAAGTTTCCCAGGGAGTCACTGGAGTAGAGTGTGTGATCCCAGCACATGTTGTTATTGTTGCTCGAGCCCCCTGGCCAGCGAAGCTGGGAAAACACTGAGTCTGGTTCTGGATCACGGCGGCCAGATCTTAGCCTCTGGACCCCCGGGGGCCATCTGGCTTTAGGCGAATAATTCACAAACAGTGGTCCAGGGCCCGGAGTTGGAACGCAGACCTGTTTCCAAACGACAGAAGTACTAGTACTAGGTTTTGGCCTTATTTCATTATTCTCAAAATGATTAATTGAGAGATTGAGAATGATTGCCAGATTAATGCATGCTGGTTACAGTTATTAATTCCAAGTTTAAGCATTTTGCACAAACTACAGACTTTTCTAAAGTACCCATAACCACAGTAAAGAACATCCACAAGTCTGCTTTGGCATGGCAACAAGCTTATTTTTTGGCAACGATTTACCAATAAATGATACACACTACACACTACACTATAGACTATACACTCACTAGCTCTTTGGTTGCCTGGAGAATTTACATAGCAGCCAATAAAGTCTGAGATCCAAACACCGCTTCAAGTAAATAAATAGAGACCGAGGAAATGCCAGAAAATGTTAGCCCATTTTAGGGCACATCGCCCCTGATAACAGACTCAAAGAGCTAGCTGAGATTCAGACGTTTAAACTAAAGATGTCTGTTTCCTGTTGTGGAAAAGCTGCTCCCATATTAGACCAGCAGTTGTTTACGTCTGACAGGCAACAGTCAAGCCAGAGCTGCTGCACAGTCCCCCCTGCGTCTGCTCTGTCTTTTAAAGGAAATGTCAAGAGCAAACTGAAAAGTCGAGTTACCCGGCTGAGCTGCGATTTCTCCCTTTGCCCCACAACCAAGGTCTGTTTGCACCAGTCACAGCATTTGTTTGGCAAGTTTCTGCTTCCTTCAACTGGCATTGAAATCTTACTTTTTTTTTTTTTATCTCATCTGAAATTTAAACAAACTGTACCAACAAGCTTTCTCTGATAAGCTGGTCATAAACGTCTTCAGCCTCGCACCGAGATGTGGCGACGGCGACCTTACGGGAACAAAAAGCAAGCTGGTGATGACACATCTCCACCCTCATCTACAGAGTCTTGCCTTGGCATTAGTGCAACTAAAGCCCCCAACCACTACAACCTGACATTTCTGTTCCGTTTTTTTTGCACTCTCATTTTTCTTATTGGCATGTGGAGTTTTGGGGCACCTGTGTGCATGGCGTTCAAGGGAGAGTCCCAGTTAATCCGCTGGTATCACTTTCAAACTAACTAGACACTGAGAAGTTCCCTTGTCACACTCTCAAATAAGAGGCCTGTCAGGGGCACATCTTACTCACGCTGTATAGAAATGAGTCCACCCACACCCACTAACCACTTCCTGGTGAAATGTTGTGCTGTAGCATTTTCTCCTGGTGTTAAATACAGTGAAGCGACAACATTTTCTCTACCTCAAGTTATTTTTAAATAAAATATCAAGGTACTTAGTCAGTAGTCCCATACAGCAGCATGATTCTGAATGAATCCGCTCTGACAGGTAACCAGTGGTTAAACTGTATTTGCATATTTACCCATCATTTTATTCACACCTATATAGTCTATTGAAGGCAATTTGAGGGTTTTAGCACAGAGTTTACAATCTACTGTTAAAAACCTGCACATGAGGAGCTTTGTACAAGCCATTTGCAGTCATTTTTAGATTCAATAAGTGAGTTAAGGGGAGCTTAGTCTTTCTAAACTCTCAGCGACAGCCCTGTTGGATGGTATTAGGAAGGTGGAGAGCGTCCTGTTTGTCTTGTACATGACATACTTTCTGTTGATTTGGCTACCATACAGCTCACAGCCATTTAGACTGATCAATATACAAGAGTTTTTATGCCCAATACTGTTTAAATGCAATCACAGTTAACATATGTGACATCTGTCCGTGTTATTTGACAGTTTAGAGGAGGCTCCTGCAGCAGAGATTCTGCAAATAACCACCAACAGTGCCCCTCTCAATATCATCCATGTTATTTTTCACGTTTGATTTTTTTCTCCTGTCTCTCAGATAAAAGACAATGTTCTTCCACAGGGGACAAGAAAGTAAACCCTAACACGGAAGAGCGGCGTTCAAGGTCAACATCAACGTCTCGGAAGCAATAGAGTGAAAGAGATGGATGGATGGATGGATAGATAGATAGATATAACAACATAATCTAAGTATAAGGAGGAACAAAGGGAAGGAAGGTGAGGGAGAACATGGAGGAATTAAAGGATGCTCTAGAGAGCAAAGAGATGACAGAGGAAGAGAAGCATTTGCTGCAATGAAAAACAAACAACAAAAAACTGGTGTGGAATCTCTCTCTCTCTCTCTCTCTGTATCACACACACACACAGACAGAGACACACACGCTGACTGGACACAGAACAATAGCCCTTTGTACAACTTCCATAAAATCTGCATCAAATACACAAACAAAAGGCTCAGAAGTATTTTCATGTGACTGTCGCACCGCGGCCATGTGGGGTACTTTATCTAGGCAGCGAGGCTGACCAACACGTCATTGTCCTCAGCCTTTATGGAGATCTGTGGGAATTGCCAAAAAAAGGACTGTGAGTAAAGAACAGAAGAACTTTACGAGAAAGTTGAATGGACTTTTGGTGAAAATTGGGAAAAGAAGGATTTGAGGAGAGAGAGAGAGAGAGAGAGAGAGAGAGAGAGAGAGAGAGAGAGAGAGAGAGAGAGAGAGAGAGAGAGAGAGAGAAATAGTTGAATGAATGAGCCTCTCCGAATAGCAATGGACCCCCCTGCCCAAAAAAACCAAGAATTTCTGAGGCCTCTCCCTCCCGCTTAGCCCCCTTTTATTCTCTCGCCTGGGAGAACAGCGTCCTACAGGCTCGAACAAACATCAGAAGAGAGCGTTCGGTCAAGCGGTCGCATATTTTAAAGCGTGCACTTTTTACAGGCGGACTTGAATTCCTATGAGCAGTCCTTCCTTGTGCCAGGGTCCTTTGCCAGATACACAAGCTGCTCATTCAACTGTGCCGACACACACACACACGCACGCACACACACGCACAGAGCCCTGGGACTTTGCCTGGTTGCTACTGGCGACTATTGCCACACCTCTTGCGATATGTGAATGGACAGAGTCAAGTGTTGTATGCCACCCCTCCCTCCTCCTCCTCTGCCTCCCCTCCTCCTTTCCCATGTCCCCTCTCTCCTCTCCCTCCTCCTTTATTCTTTCATTTCCTCCAACGACCCCGTTCTCTGTTGGAACGGTAAAAAGAAAAGTGTGTTAATTTACATGGGGTCGTGTTTAACACTCTCTTCACGTCCTGTGCAACTTTCAGCTTTGAATGAATGAATCAATGCGTGTCTTTGTTGGAAACTTGTGGGCACTTTCCTACTGCCAGGGTGGACACAACACCACTGAAATGAAAAAATATATACCAATTGCCACCATACTTACACCACTTTCCTCTTAAAATGTATTATTCTTTTACCACAAGTGTCACTTGTTAGGTTTTATTTGCCAGTACAGATTCCTACCTCTTTACATAAGCAGGAAACAGGTCAAATGTAACAGCTGTATGGTCGAATTTTGCACATCAGTTGTAGAAAATGTGCTGATTTTCAAGATCATGGTTTGTTTTGGTAGGCTGAAACAAATGCATTAGAGAAAAAACATGAAGACTGCATCTAAAATGACTCTTTTGGCACTTTGGCGATAGGTTTAATTGATTTATACAATGAGCTTACTCGTAAGCAGTGTTGTTCTGTCCGTCCGTTTGTAATGAAGTTAACTAAACTTAAATGTCACAAAAATTGGAAATGGAAAAATCCTGTTCCAGCCTGTTGAATATGGCACAGATCAGCTTTTTAAAAGGCACTTACAGTTTCATGAACAAAAAAGGTAGTATCAACTTTCATCGAGTCACAAGCCTCTGGAAAAAAAAGAGCACGCAATTGTCCCTTCCTAAGTCCTATCCCTGTTATACTCTGTGCTCCAATAACAGCTGAGTAGGCTCTGTGTTCCTTTTATTATCTACAAAGTAATGCTTTGTATTTGTAGCAGAGATCTTGAGCCATGTTGCGAGACGAAGGATCGCTTTTTCCCTCCTCCCCCCACCCAAAAAGGTGAACGTTTCATTTTGTATCACTTAAGAGCTGAACAGCAACCTGGACCAGAATGAATGAACCCCCCCCCCCCCTCACTTGCAGGCCTTAGCCCCACCTCCATTGACATTAACTGGCCAAGACACCATAGCTACAAGTTGCATCATTTCCTCATGAGCTGAACGTGTGTCTCACAAACAGACACACACAGACACACACACACCAAAAATTCAAACTGCCTGCTTTTTCATTTTTTCATAATCAAATGCACAAACTAGCCAGTGATTCGGGCAACAGTACGTGGATTCTGTCATGTCTTGCCTTTGGCTGCGTGGACCGATGCAAAGGAACAGTGTCCTCTGGAGTTTGGTATTTTTAATGCAAATGTTCCACTTTCGCTGAGCAACAGGCTCGCAGTGAAAGTTCAAAGAGCTGTCACAGAAAAACAAAAATCGCACGGCTCAAGCTGCTTGGCCAAACAGAGGCAGAGAGTGAGAGCGAGGGACGGCATGTGAAAGACTGGGAGAGGGGGGGGGGAGCAAAGAGGGGACAGAAAAGACAAAAATGCAGCAAGAGAAACAGCAGAAAGATGGATGAAACAAGGTACAAACAATGAGGCAAAGGGAATTACAGACGGGTGGGGGGTGGGGAGGAAAGGGGGGAGTCGGTTGGAGTGAGAGTGAAAAAGAGAGGAAAAAGGAGAGAGGGAGTACGCTGTGTCCTGTCACAGACAAGAGGTGGTGTGTGACAAAAGCCCTGGTTAATACACGATGACTGCCAAGCGGAAAGAATGTTAAATCCCCAGAGAGAGAGAGGGAGAGAGAGGGGGAGAGGGACAGAGAGAAGGAAAACAGGTACAAACAGAGAGAACAAGAGGGAAACAGACTGTAAAGAATGGATGTGAAGGTGTAGTCGGGGTGCCCCATTCGGCCGAGATTAAAAGTGGCCGAGGGCTGACATCCGAGGTCAGTTCACAGTGGGAACAACGGAATAATAACCAGTCCTCGCTCAGGAAGGTGGGAAGGTCGGTTTCTGGTCCGGTGTTGCCATCTCTCGCCACCAAAGAGACAGTTCCTCCAGAGAGGAATTTACCGTCTGCTCTCGCCCATTTACCGCCGTTGCCAAACAAACTCACCGATTTCCCCCCCACCCTGCTTTTTTCCCCCCTTTTTTCTCTGAAGTTTGAAAGCATGACGGACAGCCTACGCACCATTAAATCTCCTCCAAAGGGTTATGGTCTAATCGACTACACTCACATATTGTGCAAGCATTTAATAAGAAAGCTAAACGCCAGAGTAATAAGTATTAAGTTGTATCTTTAATTAGAGACTAAAAGGAGTTTAGTCTTTGAGAGACTGCGGCTAGGAGGACAGGTGATATTGTAGACTATTGTGTAATATATAAGAGAAATTATCCACTAAAATATAGACCCCATCCTTTCATTTAAAGAGGAAAATGATGGATGCTGCACTTTGGTTTTCAGCCTCTTGTCTCCCTCTTCTCCATCATGTATGGGAGCCAAATTGCTCAACAGTGGCAATGCGGCAACTGGTGCCTCTTGGTCCCCCCCCCCTTCAACCCTCCCCAACTTTTTCATCCTCCTTCTCCTCCTCCTCCTCCCCTCCACTTCTCCACTTCTCTCTTCCTCGCACCAGGAAAGCTCTGTAATGGCGATCATCTCTTCCATGTCTAGCTGTTTGTCTGTGCCAGCACTGAATGTATTGGAGAGGAGAGGAGGACTGGAGTGGGAAGGAGAGGAGGAGAGGGGAGACGCAGTGGGGAAGTAGAGGGAGGTTGGATGGGGGCAGGGTATGGCTTTCACATATTAGAGGAGGGGGGGAAAGGGGGAAAAAAAAACAAAAAACCAAGCAACCAAGCAGCCAAGAGAGAGCGGGCAAAGATTTTTCAGAACCGTAAATGAGCATCGCGGAGGAAAAAAGGAGGAAGGAAGCAAGACTGAATGAGCCTTCACATCTCCCGCCAGATCTCTCTCAGTCCATCTTTCTCTCCTTTTTACTCCCTCCATCCCTCGCAGGGCTGAAGCTGTAATGAGCGTTTCTATCGAGCAGCATGGCAGGGTGTGGCGACTACTGATTGTTCATACAGCGGGGTTCAATTTTTATCCCATACAGCTCAAGTTTTTTTTTGAAGAATAAGCGCTGTGCCTAATAAAGTGAGACCAGGAAGCACAACAACAACAACAACAGAAGGGCTGTTGGTGAATGTAGCAGGGTTTGACAGACATGACCGCCTCATACTCTCAGTGGAGATAGTGGCACTTTATAATGAATAATAGGACAAATAAAAAGGGCATGTGAAGGAATTTTTACAAAAAAAAAAGACAGAGGCGGCGGGGGGTCGGGGGGGCAAGGCTTGATAACCTCACATTACAATGTTTATGAACAATTTCCAGACTATTGATATCCAATAGGACCTACTGTCTATGATGGATCACTGATGGTTGGTGCAAATTTCATATTTTTATGAGCTCAAGATTCAAAAGATGGTGTGTGTGTGTGTGTAGGGGGGGGGGGAGCAGCACACATACTCCACAGACAATCGCCTTCTTTTAAATGCTTTCTCACTTTCATGTCATTTAAGTGCATTTTTTTTTAATTCCCATCATACAAAAAGTGTGTCACAGCCTCACAAAAAAAAAAAAGGTGCGTAGACGTGAATTCGGATATGTTTCAGATTTTAAGTCCAGACCTCCGAGCAGAGGAAAACGTGGGTTGGACTTGTAACATATCCCTCCCACTGGCAGACCGTTACAGCCAGCAAAAATGTTTCAAAGTAGCAAAAAAAACTACTTTCACTGACACATTCGACACTTTCTCGACTTGAATTAGACTAAAACAGCCGCTGGAGAAATAACCCCCCCAACCCCCCCAGCCAAATAAAAGTGGGGGTTTTATTTCCACAGCTGCAACGTCGCAGCTAACACAGTCGGTTGCTGGTAAAACTTTGACAGAACATCCCGTTATGTAACCGGATACCGAGTCGTTTCAAGGCATCTGTGCGAAGCGACGGAAACTTATTTCTGTTGAGTTAATATTCCCCTGAAAAAACAGGGGGTCTTGTTGCTCTTCTGGGGGGGGGTCACAACACGGAAGTCCTCTCAAAGTATGGTATTTTGAGAAAGCAAAAGCAAAAAAAAAAAAAAAAGAGGAGGTTTGTTGCTTATCTTACAACACATGTGACACTCCAACCCCCCCCCAACAGCGATAAAGTGAACCACTTGTTTGAATCAGTAAGTAAAATGCACCTTTTACCCCACCACACACCAGTACGAGCACCTAACGAAGTCAAACAAAGAGACGTTTTTATACTCACTCCTCTTCCCATGGCTGCCAAGATGTGGACTTTCTTCCCAGTTCAAGTTAAAAAAAAAAAATCAGAAAGAAAGAAATCCACCTTAAAAATTATGTACAGTGAAAAAAAAATATATATTAAAACAAAATAAAACTCCTGGATGTGCCCGTTATTTCTTTTCTTTTCTTTTTTTTTTTTTTAAATGTTTTTTATTTTACTTTTTTTTTTTTTTTTTTTTATCTTCAGCACGTGTCACTCCTCCGGAACACACATCCGAGCTCGCGAACCGCCGCGGCAGACCTCTAGTACTTATAGAGCGCGTTCCTTCCATTGTGACGTCGACGCCGTTTGCCATGGTAACCCCACGGATGGAGGCGGGGCGTCCTCCATTATTGGGCGTTTTTCTTCTTCTTCTTCTTGTTTTCTCTCTCTCTCTCTCTCTCTCTCTCACACACACACACACACACACACACACAGACACACGCACACACACACACATTTACCATTAATGGAATATGAGATACCCCATGTTAGTGTCAGAGCTCAGTTATTAATAACTATTATAATATCACAAGGAGATCTAATCATGTTATCATAAATTATTACAAATGCAGCAGCTTGAGATAAATGAAACACATTATATTATTATTATTATTATTAATAACTATATATAATTAACTCTAAAAAACTAAACTAAACTAACTCTTGCACGGTTTCAACAGCATGTTGAATGGTGAGCTTTAGAGGCGCTGAGCCAGGCTCGCTGCATCCCCTGTTTTCTGTCTTTATTCTAAGCTAAGCAAACTAATTTACCACAATAACACGGCGGTTATCAATCTTCTCACCCAACTCTCAGCAACGAAAGCAAATCTCCCAAAGTGTGTGGCCGTATTGCTTTAAACTCCAACTGCACTGCTCTGCTGTGAAAAGAGGCCCACCCCCACCACACACACACACACACACACACACACACACACACACACACACACACACACACACTTCTGATTCATCTACACTTCACCAGGCTTAACAGCTGGGTCCACAGACACCTCCTTCCCCCTGCTGCCTTGACAAGGTTGTTGCGTGCTGAACGCTGCTGAACCCTCCGCCTCTAAATCCAGAGCTGCAGCAGCAGACAGAGCAGTGTGACTCCGCCATCGTTGTGCTGTAGAGACGCATTACCGACAAACAAAAAAATATCAAAAGTGCTGCTTGAGATTCAACGGCATGTGTCGGCCCCCTATAGCTCTGGGCCCCCCTGTAAGTATCCCCCCTCTCCCCCCTGATTAGCGGAGCCCCTGCCCATTGTTTTTACTCTAACATATTTCTCTGTCTTCACCATCAGTGGGCTGCAAATAGTTGCAACCTGAACCCCTGCTGGCTCCAGGATGCTCCCTGACCTCTGATGCCCCCCCACAGAGTTGGAAGTCAGAGGGGGGGCGGTCTGCCACGCAGAGGCCACATTGATTTCCACATTGCAGCCACGCTAGCAAGGTTAGCTGCACCGTACCCCAGCAGCAACACCCTTATGCACCATTTGTCAGAGATTTGGTCTCTCATCCCTGGATCTAAGCCCGAGACCAGAAGCACTCAGCCACTTGTTGTACGTTGGGACAGACGAGCAGCTTCAACCCTTACAGCTAAACGTCTGCCAGAGCTTCATATTTGATTTATTTCTATGGTAAACAGGCAGTAGGAAAACCCGGCGTTTGCTAAATGTAACCAATCCCCCATGCACTGCTCTCCAGTCTGAGGCTTTAAGCAGCAGAATGCAACCTCTTAGTAGTAGACCTGGAGCAGACAAGATGAGCCCGCCATTGGAGTGCTATTGTACCCTGATAGTTATACTGTGTTACTCACTGTCTGACTCCCTGTGTATTCTAATAGACCTTATCAGCTGGCCTGGAGAGCACTCTGCATCAACTGACAAGATAAACCTGAAATAGATCAAACAGCAGCGGGAAGATTTCACTGCGAGGCTTCAGGGACGAGTTCATCTTTGGCTTTTGCACACACACACACACACACACACACACACACACACACACACACACACACACACGCATGCATGCTCCTTGCCCGAGTACCTGGCCATCCCTTCTATCTATTTAACCTCTTTTTTAAGAAGAAGCACAGAATAAACAAACAAAAAAAGCCCCCACAAGTGGACTTAAGTCGCAGATGGACACACAGCAGCAAGCCCTGGCATTGTGGAGGAGGTGTGTGTGTGTGGTGTGTGTGTGTGTGTGTGTGTGTGTGCGTAAGCTCATACATGTGCATAATGTATGTAGAATCTACATACTGTATTTTTGTTTTGATGGGTGAATTCACATCCATGCATGTGTGATCAGTGTAGCTCATGTGTTACCAGTTTGGCTCTATAAATAGCCTCGATTTTATTTAGATGTTGGAGAGAGAGAGAGAGAGAGAGAGAGAGGGCTCTCAAACGAGTTGCCATAGCAACAGGCACGTTCAGGGTCCCTGCTTGTGAACTAAGGATGAAGGCATGAGATTGTCTGTCTGCCTGTCTCTCCCCCACCCCGTTCAATTCGTCTCATCTAAATCGCTTCATCGGCATGACAATTCATCAGAAAAATATGAACAAAGCAGCAAAGAGAGCCCCACACACACACACACACACACACACACACAGCCGTCTGTGCTTTCAAACGTAATAAGATGATTAATTACACGTCTTGAAAATGTGCGCAACAAAAAATGTCAATATTTGTTAGTTCTCTTGCTCCCGCATCAACTCACTTTCCTCGCCATCCATCAAACTCACTTTCTTTCTTTTTTCTTCCCATTTTCTCCACCTCCCTCCATCCCCTTTTGTCCGCAGACTTGCCTTACTGCACTAGCACCAGCACCCTCTGCTGTAAAAGAAATCACCTGAGAAAGTTGGAGGGGAAAATACTCTGATTGGCCGGTTTAAACTTTCAACCGTTCAACCAGAGCTCGGCTCCCACTAATGGCAATCCATCATCACCATCGTGGCGATATTCTGCCTACAAGTGTGTGTAAAGTGGGCCATCTGTGACCAGGTTGTGTGTGATGATACTGTAAGGATACTGTGAACACGCAAACACACACAGACATAAGAGGGGTTGATGGAGTAGAGGGCGTTCATAATGACCAGGGTAAACATTAAGTAGATAGCATTAGAGTGGCTTCAGTTAATTTTCACTGAGGGCCTCTTTGCATTAGCGGTCAACAGAGCAATCCACTGCAAACACTATTGTGGCAGACTTGCTCTTGAGATAATGGACACACTGGCATGCACGCACGCACACACACACACACACACACACACACACACACACAGGTCTGACATGCTTTTCCTTAATATCTGAAAGTAAAGATAAAATCCTGGGAAAATAAAGTGTAGCAGCAGATAACACTGACATGATTAGTGTATTAATTGATCAAAAGGGAATTAACTGATTTGATTTGGGATGGTCAGTTACTTTAATCACAGCAACACACAGGTCACAAGTACACACAACACTTAACTGAGATTACATTTTCAATTTTTGCTGCTGGTTTTTTAAAGTAGGAGGATTATATGTGACTAATATGCTCCTCTAAGTCACTTCCTCTTATAAATAACATCCAAAAAGATCACATTTGCTTTGCGAAGTTAAGATAATTCTCTCTCTCGTTATCGTAATTGTATTATAAGTTTGTGTCTCGCTCTGAACTCTTCATATCTGACCGTGCAACTGAAGTTTAGGAACTGTTGAGGTGGATAATCCCACTGCATGGGTCACCGGACCTGACTCACATACTGGTACATACCTACTGAACCTTGAAACAACATCCTGCATAAAATCCCTGAAATGCTGTTTTTACCTTCCCATGTCAGACAAAAGTGAAACCAACAAACTTCCAAGCACCCTCGATGTACAATGATACAGACATGTTTTATTGTGAGTGACATATACATCAAGATATTCTTAATTTATCCATGCTATGTGTTTTTGGGGTCTGACTAACATCTCAGACAAATATGTAACATGGCAGTAAATAACGATGAAACACTGACTTCGCCCTCCGTGACTGTGGACTCAGTAGTATGTTTCCTGTTCCACCCAACCTAGAAAGCAAAAGGAGACAGAATTAGGGACACGGTTTTTGAGATTTCATTACATCATTACATGGATTCACAATCAAATAAAACTGCATCAGAAGTTGGTGTGCGTCTAAGGTTTGGATGCCTGAGCTATGTGGTTTAGCATCTTTCGCCAGGCCCCACTGAGCCCAAAGCTACATTTTATTTTAGGCCTGAAACACTGTGAATACTTGTGCTTCACAGAAGGCTAAAAAACACTGTGCTGGAAACATGTTTTCCCATTTTGAGTGAAACTTTATTCAGCCGGAGGTTAAAAATAACCTGAAGGACGGTTAGCTTCGAGTGGAAAAATTTAAATTTAAAAAACAAACCTTAAAATATGAACTTGTTTTTTTTAATTCATTCATAGCTTGAATGTGTGTCAGCCTAACTTGTCTTTTCTGTCTGATTGTAACACATCATTCACCATGGATGGGCAATGAGATGTTCACTGATCTGTGCTGTGGGGCTCAGATGTAGCAGACACAGCTGCATCAGAGCCAGCCATACAGGTTCTGCTGAGCTCTGTGGGTGGAACGAGGCATTAACAAAGGCAGGGTTGAGGGTTCAAATCCCACTGGGCCCTGCCATCTGCCACAGTTCACTGATCTGTATGGAGACCCAGTTGTGCTACTGATAAAGGACACGTGTACATACAAAAATAAACATGGGGGCACATAAAAAGCTCACCATCGTGCCATACCATCATATTGTAACCTTTTATGACAAGATTCACTAATACGATGCCTTTATGCTCTGTATTATGCATCATACTGTGCATCATGACTGACATTAAATCAAATTTTCACATCAGGAGGGGAGGAACAGTACCAACAATACCCAGTCTAATTTGTTCGTTAGCAGGATATCTCATAAACTGTACAAAATCTTAATCAAATTTGGTGGAAACGCAGGCAAGTAAGTATTGTTTTAGGGTAGATTGTTTTTCTTATTCTTTTTCTTCATTGGCATCTTGGTATATTTTAAATAATCCACTAAAATGTATATCAGTATTGTAAACTCCTTGTGTCATGGCAATACTACTTAAGTGTTAACTAGTGCTTCATGAATAAACTTTGCTTGAGCCAAGAGGAATAGAAATGCATTTTCCAGGTAACCAAATGGGTTTTTAAATGGTTTATGTAACTTATGAAGTCAGGGAATTTTCTTAGACCATAAACTGACACCTAATCCTTCAGTTTATCTGAAACAGTCTTGGAGATACATAGTTTTCTTTGACGAAATTTGTTGCGATGGAAGTTTTTATCTTAATCTGATTTCTCATTTGGCCAAAGTAAGACAATCCTGTCCTCCCTTCATGCACCACCAAATACAGAAGAAAGGTCTTACCGCCTGGGTTGCGTCTGAGGATGTATCTTCTGCCTTCATCATACAGGAAGATGAGTAGGGAGTAGGGGAAGGCACAGAACCACCAACATGGCCTAAAGGATGGACAGACAGAGAGACTCAGTTACAACTGGACCGTGACAAAAAAAAAGACAAGTACGGTCTTCGCAGGCTGTTTAATTAATTGATTATTTGCTGTAATGCTATCATTTTCTGCAACAAGTACCATTCCCTCTCATATCGGAATATAAATTGAGAGAGAACCGAAGAGGTGAAGACGGATATAAAAAAGCGAGAACAAAACAAACACAGAAAGCAAGACGAGACAGAAACAGGGACTGGCAGGAGAGACACCAGACACTCAGACAGAGAGGAGCAGAATCCAGGTTACTTAAACATCAGCAGTCACCCAAAGAAAAAGATGAGTGTGTGGGGAAAAGGTTTAAGGCAGAAGAGGAGAGAAAACAGAAGCTCTGGGAACAGATGAAAAACCGGCAAGGAAGAAAGGAGAAGCGGAACTAGGGGAAGACGCAAAACAATAACGAGAACAAGACAAGGAGACTTCAGCTGCGTGCGAAACTCCTGGGCTAATGAGCTTAACCTGCCCTCACTGCTTTCTATTTTCCTCTGTTGGGCAATCTCTCAGAATCTCATTAGTACTGTAGATCTTCTGCTGCATTCTGCCTCTGAAGTGTAAATTAGCGCTAGACACTAGATTATTTACATGGAAAAGAAGACAATGCTATGTGCATAATGTCTAACTCTGTATCCTCTGACATATCCTGGGAAGACCGTCAGTATTTCTCTGCACACAGTGTCAGAGTGAAAAGTCATAGTATGGGTGTATCGATGTCTGTGTGCGGGTGTGTGTGTTTTACTCACTTGAGAGGGTACATTCTGAGGGCAACGTCCATGCCCGGGCAATATGACAGGAAGGCAGCCAGAGCTGTCTCCTCAAACAGTCCAAAGATGAGGATACGGTTCCTGTGGAAGGGAAGCGTTAGCGTGGTTAGAATAATAACTAGATATAATAACTCATATCTGTTACTTTTATAAACCTGAGGGTAAGGTTTGGATATGTCTTCATATGTACATACTTCATTCCTTGCTGCAGGATGGAGTTCCTCCTGGTTTTACAGATGATCAAATCAGCCCACTGGACGACGACAATACTGGCGAAGAAGGCTGTGTGGCAGGTGAACTCCACGATCTTCCTGCGCTCGTATGTCTGGTGGATAAAACACGTAGAATAGATTAGCACATTTCCCCTTAAAAAATATACAGTTTATTCTCCATTAATGAGAGGCCGTAGCATTATTAAAAACATCAGCATTACTGACCCACTGCTGTCCGTAGCTGTCTTCCAGGTCATTTATGTATTTGTCGTCCCAGAACACTCTGATGCCCAGCAGGTCATTAGGCAGGAAACCATTTTCAGCAAGGATCACGAAGTATGTGAAGAACCCAGCTGTGGCCTGCATCATACCTAAGAGAAAAGAAAAGCAGTTTAATTTAACTCACTTTTTAGAGTGTTGCCCTTCCAGAAAAATTGGAAAGCTTAACGCTACAGTCTATAACTTTTCCACAGTAGTTGTCATTAGGTATATTTACCGATCTGTCCGTAGGCTATGCTGATGAGCCTCTCATTCACCAGTTTGTCTGTTTTGGGGTTTCTGGGCTGTCTCTTCATGATGTCGCTCTCAGCTTCTTCATAAGCCAGGGAGATGGCGGGGACCTGGGAGACAACAAGTAAATAAAAAGGGGAAAAAAAGATGTAAATTAAGTCAATTGTACAACCACATTCACATAAAGTACCTTTTTTCGTTTTTTTTTTTTCTCTTTCTTGCACAGATTTGATCGTATAATAACTTTCCTCTGATGATCATCTGTCTCAGTAAAAGTGCTCACCATGTCAGTTCCCAGGTCAATACAGAGGATGGTGACGGTTCCCAGGGGCAGAGGGATGTTGGCGATGATGAAGAGGAGGAAGGGTGAGATCTCAGGGATGTTACTGGTCAGAGTGTAGGCGATGGATTTCTTCAAGTTGTCAAAGATCAGACGACCTGACAAAGTAATACGGAAATTAATATTGCGTAGAAAGTAGGAAAATGGCAGTTACGACAACGCTTTTTGCAGTCTGTACTTCCACATGTCTGCAGGTAAAAAAGCCTTGGTGTATGTTTTTTACCTTCTTCCACTCCAGTAACGATGGAGGCAAAGTTGTCGTCCAGCAGGATCATGTCAGCGGCCTGCTTGGAGACGTCAGATCCAGAGATACCCATGGCAACACCAATGTCAGCCTTCTTCAGAGCAGGAGAGTCGTTCACACCATCACCTGTCACAGCCACAATGGCTCCCTGCAGAGAGGCAAAAGATATGTTAGGATATCACAAAAATCGAGGACAACAGACATTTCTGACAGCGTTTAATCCCAAATTGTTTCTGTGAAAATGTCTTAAAATTCCCTTTGATGCTGACCTGTCTCTGGCAACCTTCCACAATGATCAGTTTCTGCTGAGGGGAGGTTCTGGCAAAGACAATTTCAGTGTGGTGTTTCAAGATGTCATCAAGTTGCTCCGCGGTCATTTCTTTCAGCTCACCACCGTGGACAACACAGGCCTTGGCATCTCTGGAGAGGAAAGCATAGCAGCATTTAGGACAACAGTTGCAATCCCACACCCTGTTTCTGAGGGGAAAAACTAACGATGGGGTGTAATCAGGGTTATATGAAAACAAAATCATGGAAATGGGCAAACTGGGACAACATTAAATTCCTTCAGAAAACAGACAGCATCTGCTAGAAAAAATATGGCATCATCAGCAAAAGGCTAGATTTAGAATAAATTGATCTAGATCTTCAGGACCTACTAAAACATTAGACTTTCACTATAGACACACACATTTTTTGATTATTTTATCAGATCTATCATAGTACAGGATTGTGCCCAGACAGGGTGACTTTTGTCATCCGTTAACAAGCAAGAATTTATGCATGAGGATACTGCCCAGGATTGCTGACTGAACTTGCTGATAAGGAAACAGTAAAGCCACCAGGTCAGACACTCGCCTGGATTTATTTGTCTGCAGTAAATGAATGGTAAAAGCCTTTTTGGCTGAGTAGATTGCGAGACCTCGTTGCCCAATGCTGATTTAATTTAGCTCAATTCGTACAATTATTAGCAAGAACTGCCACAGAAGAAGATACGTCTAAATCTTAAATCTAAGTCCTGGTTCATGCTTAATGCTCATTTTCAGCATGGTGTTCATTTGCCAAAAATATAGATATTCTTAATATTGAGTGCCATGAGTGTGAAAAAACATGCTCAACACTCAGAAATAAGCTTTAGTGAGTGTACTAACCTGGGGTTGACCTCTGAGACTGGTACATTCAGGCGGGCTGCAATGTCTTCAACTGTCTCGTTGCCTTCAGAGATGATACCCACACCCTTAGCAATAGCCTTGGCAGTGATGGGATGGTCACCTGTGACCATGATAACCTGAGGGAGAAGTTAAGTATTAAGATATTTAAGTTTTAACACAGAACATGTTTGTTTTCTATAACAATTCTGCATTCCATTTTCAGTCAGCAAAGTCCAATTAGTAAAAAAGGTGAAATTTAAGATGTGAATCTTTAAGATAAGCAAGCAAACTAGTGGGGTAATTAAACTTTGTGATTGTGCTTTTGGTCTTGAAATGATACATACTGTGGATACAGACATCTCTTGCATGTACAGGACACCTGAAAAGACTACAGGCACATACCTTGATTCCAGCACTCCTGCATTTGCCGACAGCATCGGGCACAGCAGCACGAGGAGGGTCAATCATGGACATGAGGCCAATGAAGCACAGGTTCTCAGTGGGGAAGTTCACCTCCTCAGTGTCAAAAGCAAAGTCCTCTGGGAACTGGTCATCAGGCAGGTTAAATTGGCAGAAACCTGAGTAAGACAGAAAGAAAATGTGTCACAGATCACAGATGTCTGTTTCTTCACCAACTAATCAAATACGTAAGGATGGAGGTACTGAATGGAGTTATGTTGTACCCAGCACTCTCTCTCCAAGTCCTCCCAGCTCAACATAGGCGTTCTGGAAAGCGTCTTTCATCTCGTCGTCCAGAGGCTGCTCTTTGCCCTGGATCATGATGGTGGAGCAGCGGTCCAAAATCCTCTCTGGGGCTCCTTTCATTACCAGCAGGTGCTTGGTCTCTCCAGGAGTTGTATTCTTGTGGATGGAGAGCTGTGGGTGAAGAGAAAAGTTGGATGTTAAATACTTGTTTCGCAGTTGTTAGCAGTGATTTGTGTCAAATCCCAATTTTATTCTAAACTATGCTCATTTGTCAAAAATTGGTCAGTGGAGACATGAGTGAACACAACCACTAGAGGGCGCAAATCAACATTTCCCTCTGATGCCACTGCAAGTATTTACTATTGAAATCTGCATCACTTCACCTGCACAGACTACACGTTGAACAAATGTAGAAGCTGTTATGCTGTGGGAAACTATGTGGATTATGTACCTGGTATTTGTTGGTGGAGTTGAAGGGGATCTCAGAAACCTTGTAGTATTTGTCTCTCATGCCACCAACGGATCCGCAGCACAGCTCAATACACTTCAGCAACGCAGCTTCTGAGGCGTCACCAGCTACATCTCTCTGTGAATTTAAGCAAAGGACAAAGAATTAGATCAGTGGGTTCGACAGAAATTGTGGATCCCATTCCTCATTGTTGTGTTGCTGATTTTTATATAACAAGACTTTTAAGGTTCTGAAAGGGTTTATAAGCTACAACCGGGCAGGTAGGACCAGATTAAATGTCAAAGACTGATGATTGATCACAATTTTAACAACAATGGTCACCTGTTAAAATAAACATTAGTTTTACAGTAAAAAGCTTGTTCTGCCTCATTTCATCCTAATCCCTCTGTGCAGTTTGAGAAAAAAATAAACTTGTCAGTACTCAATAAGAAATAAATCAATGCGTCTGTCTAACCTCATCTTGCTATAGCTGCAGCTATATATTTCTAAGAAAGCCTTTAATTATGTTGAGTGCTTTTTATAAAGATTTGTAGTGCAGTTTGGCTGCATTTGTATTTTGTTGGCTCCAAAAGGTTCCTTGCCAAGTCATAATGCCAAGTCACCTCCCACACTGTGTCTCAGGATTCATTTGGCTATAGTATGCAATTCAACAAAATGTTTTAAGGAAGAAAAATATTCCATGAGGTAATGAGGGTAAATTCAGCTCTGTGGCTGTTTACAACCAGGGGCTAAGAGAAGGTGTAAAAGTCAGTGTTATTGATATCTTCATCCACTGGTAAATTATTTAGACTCTTTTGTGGTGATCAGAATGGGTAAACTAGAGCATGCAGTAAGCTTTTCACCTTCAGGATGGGAATGTTGCTCTGCTCTGCCAGGAAGACGGCGCGGTTGCAGAGTCCGGCGATTCTGGCCAGGGCTGCCCAGGTGGCTGAGCTCCTGTCGAAGGAGGCCCCGCTCTGGTTCTCAGTGGTGTCGGCCTCGTGGATCTGGTTGTCGAACCACATGTGGGCCACAGTCATCCTGTTCTGGGTCAGGGTGCCGGTCTTGTCGGAGCAGATGGTGGAGGTGGAGCCAAGGGTCTCGACAGCTTCCAAGTTCTTTACCAGGCAGTTCTTCTTGGCCATACGCTTAGCAGTCAGGGTCAGACACACCTAGAGGCAGAAATCAAGTTTTAACTTTCATATCTTCAATCTTTGCATCAATGAAATGAAGAAATAAAGACTTGGGCAGAAATTCTGGACCACAACTCACAGTGACAGTGGCCAGGAGACCTTCTGGCACGTTGGCGACAATGATACCGATGAGGAAGATGACGGCCTCCAGCCACCCATATCCAAGGATGAGTGAGAGGACGAAGAAGGAAACACCCAGGAAGACAGCCACGCCGGTGATGATGTGGATAAAGTGCTCAATCTCGACAGCAATGGGAGTTTTGCCGCCCTCCAGACTGGAAGCCAGGGTGGCGATACGACCCATGACGGTACGGTCTCCAGTGTTGATGACGACTCCTCTGGCAGTACCTGGATAGAGCACAACAATTTATGAGTGATAAGTTAAAAAAGTGGTGTGAAAATAAAATATTCTTCAGATGAATGAATGAATGAATGAATGAATGAATGATAGGAGTCTTCCACCATTTAAATGTGATCTTAAACTTGTGTAGATAAGTTTGGTAAATTCTCACTTTTCTTCAGCCCTTTTGTAACTTTTGTATTTTACGCAATCTTTTCAATGTAATTTCCTTTCTAATTTGGGCTTAAATTCAATCTAATTAAATCTGTACACAAATAATTTTGTCCCTGTAAATTCTGTGTTATCTATTTGTTAGTTCTCTACCTTCAACACAGTTGGTGGAGAAGAAAACAATGTTCCTGGTTTCCAGGGGGTTGTCGTTGGAGAAGTCTGGCGTACGAGTCTGGGGCTCTGACTCGCCGGTCAGAGAGGAGTTGTCCACCTGAAGGACGAAAAGTAAAGCAAGAATGAAATACCAAAGATGTCCAGAGAGGTGATAATGACGTGCTGTTTACTGGACAAAAGTGGGGAAATAGAAGTTGGCGCTTTTGGGTCTAAATAACAATAAAACTAAGGAACAAACTTTTGAACTGATTCTGATCTTTGAGTCAGTCACAAGAAATCTTTTCAGAAAGTGATTAAGAGGAAGTAAACTGATGTTTAATAAACCACATCTGTCAACATACTGTTTTTTCCAGCATATGTTAAGCAACTTTAAGCATGATTTACTGACTGTACGGTGTGAGTCAGTCATGATTTCTTTTGTCTTACTTGACCAATATTAATGCTCAAAAACTAATAATGAATAAACTGCACACTTGATCACAAGTTAGCTTAACAATAAGCAAAGGTACGGACCTTGCAGCCGCTGGCAGAAATGATTCTCAGATCAGCTGGGATCCTGTCTCCACCTTTCACTTCTACCAAATCTCCGACCACCACCTCCTCGGCGTTGATGCTCTTCTTCTCACCGTCACGAACGACCAGGGCTTGCTACGAGACCAAAGGTTAAATACATGTTTTTATTCTGAACAGAGGAATTACACTTCCTGAATAGGTTTTTTCTTTTATTCCCTGCAGCAAGAAACCAGGTCATAAATGGAAAGAATGTGTCAACACTGCTGTAATACCGGTGAAGTAATACTGGTCCTTAGCATTGTGCAACATGTTCTATTATTTGTGTCTCAAATTTGATACAAGCTTTTCAATGACGCCATTTCCTGTTGAAGAAAATTGTGAATTGGGCAAAAAGGTCAGGAAAGAATCACCTGTGGGACCAGGTTCTTGAAGGAGTCCATGATCTTGGAGCTCTTGGCTTCTTGGTAGTAGGAGAAGCAACCAGTGATGATGACGACAGCGGAAAGCACAACACCCAGGTACAACTACGGAAAGAGGGGAAAGACTATAAGTCAGTTCATCTTTGGTGGTATTAATTATTTAATTCACGGTTACAATTTACATTTCAAACGCCAACAAAGACCTCCTTACGTTATCGTTGGCAGGTTCGTCTTCTGAGGCAGCCTGGATACCGTAAGCGAGGAAGCAGAGGATAGCACCAATCCACAGCAGCATGGAGAAACCACCAAACAGCTGGAAATAGGATAAAACAACATTCAAGTTTCAAGATGTTACAGGTTTTACTGGCTACAAGGAGTTAATTTGCATTTCTAAAATTTGAATATGCAAAATAGGTTTGTGATTTGCATAGGAAATGTTGCCCTTCCCTGACTGTGAATTTCAGCCCTGGAGGTAACTTTTACCTGTTTACAGAACTTGACCCATTCAGGTGTTGTGGGAGGAGGTGTGAGGGCGTTTGGGCCATCACGGTCTAGGATCTCTTTTGCTCTGGCGTTGGAAAGACCCTAAAAAGAGACACAAAGAAGAAATGTTTAAGTGTGCATGCAAGCTAATATACTGTTCATGCTTCCCCACAACAGCCTGGCAGATTGACAGAAAAAAGAGATAGCGTTGTCTTTGTCCTCGTTTACTGGAGGGAAACACTTTGATGAACAAGCCAAAGCGACGTGTTTCCGGCTGAACTGCTTTATTTTGTACACAGGTACACCGCTATTACCTCAGGAGCTGATGGATTAAAGTCTGGTTGAAATGAAAACAAAGAAAAACCACATGCACAGGAAGAAAGACCTCAGTAATCTTACAATTACTGCTTCCCGTTTTCACAATTCTGTGGAAAGAGCAATAACAGGAGACAGGACAATGAGGTTGTATTTCTATTATTAGTTACAATGCGTACTTCAACGAGGTCAGGGTCACATTTTCTTACAGTGTAAAAAAAAGATTTAAGAGTATCTCTTAGTATATCTCTAAGTGTCATATTGCAGACAATAATAACAATATAATAATAACAATAAGAGACAATTTACCTCCATTGTATTGTGGTAGAGACAGAAATCTCAAAAAACTGGAAGAATAAAACCAAAACTATCTGCTTGGCCAGACACCCGATGGAAAAATGTTAATTGTAGTCTGGTTAAACCCACCCTTTTAAATCATTTCCCCACATGAGAGTAAGAAAAAGTTGCTAAATTGTCTTTGCACCACTCTTATATACTACAAATAGTGGACAAATAAGTGCATCTATATAATGCTTTGTGCTTTTGACCTCGCAAGATCTTCCCTGATCTCTGGTCTTATCTGGCTCTGTGAAATTGTCAGCAGCGGGTACAACAATGCAGCGTGTTACTATCACTCTGATAGGCTTATAATGGCTCACACGCACATACATTCAAAAACAAACACTCACTAATGCTGCATGCTCACCCTGCTGAGATCGGTTCCATATTTTCGGTGAAGTTCATCCAAGGTTAACTTGTGATCGTCCTATGGAGAGAAAGGGAGAGAAAGATTGAGAGACATTTAAAACAAGCCAAAATCCCTGCCCTTATTTTTTAAACCACAGATATTATCTCCTTTGAGGATTAAAACATGTGCGATGATGTCCTCCAGAGGGACACAGGGCACATAAAGATGACAAGGCAAAAGCAGCCATCTGATCAGGATTATGGATGAATGCCAGTCCATACAGTGTGATTTTGAGATTAGTCAAAGCAGACATTCAAGTAAAACTACAGTCTGCTGATGGTTGAAAACTCGCAGTCAAACACAAGGGCTAAGCCGCCGTGAGCTCTGGGACATATGGACTCATCCAAACAGTCCATTTGCTGCGAGCAAACAGTCCACCCAGCAGACTCAATGTCACCCAACTGATACCCCGACGTTTGTTCCCAAGAGTATTGCTCATGTGCTCGACATTTTCCCTGAAGAAGGGAGACCCCCCCCCTTCACACTTAGGGCATCAGTGTCATCAAAATGAATTTGGTGGTTGATTCGATCATTTAAGTTTTGTTTTCATGTAACATTTGATCACAAAAAAAAAAGTTTCATCTAGTAACAACTTCTTTATTTTTAAATGAAAGCGCGGGGGAATACAAGTAAAAGTGGATCTGCATATAAACAACTAGAGAAGCTGGTATGTTCATGCACCTACACTGTGTTTTTTTTAATAACGCCTACAGCCAGTGAATGAATAGAGATTCTTCCAATGCAATCTGCAATAATATCTGACTCCCACCTTTCATTTTTTTAATACTGCAAAAGAACAAATCTTTATTCAAAATGCAATAAAGTGAAACATCCCAACACTGGTTTCTGTGGTGGTCCACTGACCTCACATATGTAAGAATATCTTGTTGTGATTGAAATGGGGCAGAATTTTTTGGTGCGGTAATAGTTTTTTCCTCAGTAATTACTTCCATGAAATAAAAGCACAGCTGGCTACACCCGGATGAAATTCGATGAGTCAACCATTATATACATGGAAAGTATGTCATGTTCTAGCCCCCTGCTTGTATTCATTATTATTACATGGAGTAGAAGTAAAAACATCAGAGACAACTATTTCTACATGGTTATTTGTTAAAAACACAGACTCCCTCAAATGTCCAATAATAGATGCAGCTTTGTCCTCAGCCACTGTTAGTTCACAATGAATGGATGATTGAGAGAACGAATGAATAAACAAATGAAGCATCAGTTCACACCACTCAGTGACAGTGTCTCATTATATTATGTTTATGTTTGTTTTAACCTTTTTAATGTTTGGAGTATATATATCTAAGTCCTGTATGTAATTACACATTTAAAAAATAGTAATGTGACCACTGAAAATGAAGTCCTAGGCCATTAATGGATTAAGTGAGTCCCTTTACATTTATGCGCTGGTGGAGAAAATGGGTGTAATTGCCCGATTCTGCCTGGCATGCCATCATTTTTTTTGTTCCATGCCAAATGTGCCATGGATAATGTTTTATATGTCGCAAACTACAGCTGCTTTTTTTTAACTGTAAGAGTTCTTTTGAAGCCTGCAGAGGAAATTTCCTCACTAGCTTTGATACTCCAGCTCCAATCACACACATTTGGATAATGTGTGGATGGTCAAACACACACGACTGGACTTGTTTAAGAAATCAAAATTGAACATGATTCTATATTTAGCATTTACTGTTGGACTTTGTCACATTTGATCAAATCACCAGCTCCTTTATGTTGCTATGGGAGCAATTTACATTGTCTTTAGTTGGACTTTGACGCTTCAGTTAATAATATGAGTGCAATAATCATTAACATGTCAGCTTCATTGGTTCCACAGAGACCAATCTACACCCTTGCAACTGTTTTACTACTGCCCAATATGCTGTTATTTATTCATTATAGTTTTATATATGAAACCTAAGGATGATCAGTACATGACACTTAATCACTGTTGTCCCTTTTCTGCTCTCAAAGTCAGACTTATCTTGGAAATAAAAGCACATCTAGCATTTGGGAGACACATTAAAGACAGCGCCTGTTTTTAATTGCAGTAAATGATATGCTAAGTTGGAGACGGTACTGCCGACTGACGATACGGTTGCTATGGCACTGAGATGTCCTTCAGTGGCGGCAGGACTTTGAGATCTAGTTAAGACATACAGAGGACAATAATCATTAATATGTCACCTAGATGGGGTTTTTATTACTCAATCACGTTTTGACCTGGTGGGTGACATTGAGCAGAAAAACTGCAGTAATTAAACAATTACTTATAAAACTGGCAACAAGCCATGGTTTTTATATTAGAATGTAATAGTAGTTCTTGAGAAGTTACTTCAGAAACACACGGCATCAATCTACATCTTTACTTGATGACCTTGTGAAAGTCAAAGAGCAGTTTAGTTGATAATACACCATACAGAAAAATTACAGAAACTGTAAATTAGTATTATGATATTATCGAATCATCAGCAGGACAATTTAACCTGCCGTGGTCACTAATGTCTATTTAGTGCTTTGAAATTAACTGTCTAATGACCTTGTGAAGGACACTATTTTGCGGAGGTTAAAAGGCACTTTCCATGAACAGCGTTAGAAATTTTCTTAAGAAGGAAGAATTTAAGTCGACACCTTTAATAAATGTATTCATGCCTATTTAATGCCACAATTGTTCCTATAAACACAAAGGCAGTGTTGTGAAATCTTTCACAAGTCCTTTTCAACGACTTTGGGATGAACCGAATGCAAGAGCGGCTCCCTGACCTTGGGAAATGACCTCAGCTGGCTACAGTTTGAGAAAAAGCTGACACCCATGGAAATTGGGCAAATGCTCTACACAGGAAATTTCAAACCCATTTAAACCTCCATGCATGCAACTTTACAACTCTGTAAATGTCTATGCATCTAGAAGTTGTTGAGTGCAGTGATAACCAACTATGTTTGAAAGGAAGTTAGAAGCAGAATAATATATGTTTACTGGCTATGGGAAAAAGACTGCTTCATATGTTTTGAGAAACTGAGGACAATAATGACAACACAGACTCTCACCAAACATTTTAGCGCTGAACACCAATTTAGATAAGCATGACTTAGAAGTTAAGTATAACTGTGATCTCCTTAAACACATGTGACAGTACATACAGCCGTGTAAGTAGCAATCTTTATGAAACGCGGGGGCAGACAGCTACATCTCATGTGACCAGCCGTGAGGTCAAAGCGGAGGTTTGCCTCAGCCGTGACTGTATCATTCCTGTGACCAATAGTAGTGACTGACCAAGGGTGTTAACAGGGCCTGAATAAGACTGTAATTTAGTATGAGGCAAACTATGCGCATGTGAAGACATGGTTGTTAAGCTAAAGAAGGTCATTCTGTTTCACACCTGTTCCTTTGTGTAACTTAAGGTGGGTTTTTGATTTACAAAGTCACTTTTGAGTGTATTGCCACACTGAAACTGCCTCAATCAAGTAATTAAGATAATAACAGACTGGTTTTACTTTTGTTTGTGTACTCACCAGGTCAACTTCTTTCTTCAGGTCAGCCATATCCTTTTCCGATTTACCTTTCTTCCCTTTACCTTTCTTCTCCTTGCCATCTGAGGTTGCCGCCAGCTTGTACTCCTCTTTCCCTCTCTGGGTTGAAGAAAGTGAGACAAAATGAGCTTATGAGTAAGACTTGTGGGAATATTGCTCTGAAGTTTGCTCTTTTGTTGCATGGGCAAGAGCAGAAAGCAGTGTCAGTTTGTTTAAACTTGCTGTAAAACGTGTGTTAATCATTGTTAGAAGGATTGTGGAGTATTCTCATAAAAATCTGTAATTTGAAAAGTCTGAAACGTTCCCACAACTGTACAATAAAAACTGTACACTCGCACCACAGATTTCGAAACTAAGGTACAAAGTACTTCAGGCAAGCCACAACTGTCAAGCTTAACCAATAACTTGTGACTGAAACTTGGTCCGGGCTCAAAACTGAAAAACATAACTGGCCAAATCTTAACCTAATTCTAAAGACTCTTAGAAACAAGGCCAAAACATGTGACAAAGTTCCAATACTTACTCCCAGCCCCATGGTTGCAGTGTAAGTCTGAGAACAGTCAATCCAATTGTCTTTTTAAATTGCAGCGTTCCTACTCCGCCTCTCTCTCTCTCTCTCTCTCTCTCTCACACACTCTCTCTCTCTCAACCCTGTTGCTTCCTGTGTCTTCCGCACTCCCCAGAGCAAAGAAGATAGACTGCTTCACGTTAGCAAACCTTTATACCCACCTGCCCCAAGAGGAGGAGCTTGGGGGAGGGGAGATAGAGAGGGGCGAAACTGGACAGGTGAGTAGGAGTGTTGGGGAGGCAAAGGGGGGTTACCGGAGAAGGGAGGCATTGGTGGAGGAGGAGTGCGGGAGAAAGAGGAGGGGTAAACCTTGCTCAACTTCCCTGTTTTGTTCTCACCGCTTCCCTTCTCCTTCTTTTCCTCTTTACTCATTTACTCTCTCTCCTCAAGCCTTTCCACTTAGCTTAATTTCGACCTTTACTTGCAACGGGTAGGTGGTTCAGACAAGCAAACGCCCATGCCCTTCAGTGAATCCCTGTGCGTACTGTCTCTGTGTGCTCAGTTTACAGTACAAACAGGAACGAACAGAAAAGAGGCAAGATAGTAATAGTGAATGAGAGACATGGAGATAAAGGCAGAGCTAAAAAAGGTGAAAGTCCAGTTCTGCAGGTGCCTGATTGCCCAAAGCTAAACGAGGCATTTGAATAACAAAGACTTAAGGAGGGAAAGGCGAGAAGCTGATTAAAATGGCTTGACTTTTTTCCCATTCGGGAGAAAGAGATTGAACAAAACTATTGCTCAGTGGAAAGATAACAAGTGGAATGCAAAGGGAGGAATACACTGCGCCTTTAGTTTTCTCTCTCTGTCTGAGGTCAATGTGCCCTAAAAAAAGCACCTTGCAATTGATTCTGAAGTCCTTTTACCTCAACAAAAGTCAAAAGACCAGGACTGGAATGTCTTTCACAATGCTAAACCATTGTGTTTAGTATGGATTCACATGAGGGAGCTCAAAAATGTCCTTGGCCAACTGCCTGCTGCTCCCATACCGCGGCAAAAGGATTAATATACGTTAATCATCCTGAGAAAAACAGGAAAATCCCATTTGAGACCCAATTTGTGCCGAAATCTCTAAGTGTTCAGGTGAGATTTAGGTTTCCCGTTCAAACTTGGGCAAAGATCAGCTGATACTAAACCAGGATATGGACACAAATACTTATTTAATTGGTTCAGCTGATACACTAACAGGAACCAAAAGATTTGCAGCCCCGCCTTAATGTTCCTGTGGTTAGCAGAAATCTAAAGCAAAGTCATAAAGTTTAACTGGCTGGGAGTTAAATGAATGATTGAGCCACCTAATGCCCCTAAAATACACAATGTCCTTGAACAGACAAAGTTATTTCTCAACTGGTCATCAAGCTGGTACAGAACAGCTAAATGGAAAATCATTATGACGTGTATATCTGAGCAGGAGATGCACTGGACAAAAGCTCTCCAAGTCTCAGTTCAGTCACAATGTCATCACAGATCTATGGCGGCCACCTTAGCTGCGCAAAGGACACTAATGACCCTGAAGCCTCGAGGAAACCAAGCAGGGCTCTTCCTGTTCATTGTAACTCGCAGGGAGGAGGAGGGGTTGTCCTTGTTGGCTGGCTGGTTTGGGGGTTGTTCGATGTGTTTGTAGTAAACTTCCGACTGTTTATAGTCACTAGACTATGCAGGGAGGAGGGGGACGTTATAATACAAAGATAGAGAGGAGAGAGAGGAGTCAAGAGGAAGAGAGAGAAAGCAAGGGGAAGATTGTAAAATTGCAGGGAGGAGAAGAATAAGAATTTTGAGGAGGAAAATGAAAACGGTAAAGAATAGACTAGACATAGAGTCTCCTCTGGTCTGGTATTGTAGTAGTCTAGATGTTGTATAATGAATATAGCTCATTTTGTTGCTGCTTTAGCGACATACAGGCCAAGAGAACCTGCCATGGCAGCTGAAGCGAAGGATGAAATAGATCCGGGAGAAAGAGAACAGTGATGTAAGAGACAGAGAAATTGAGAAAGGTTGAGAAAACCCTTAAGGGGACAGTTCAACCTAAAATAAAATAAAACCCATTTCTCCTCTAACCCACAGTGCTGTATATATTCACACAGATAATGGCTGTAGATGCCACAGTACAATAGAAACCAGTGGAAATTGGCTTGTGGTGCAGTTACTCATGATAATCTGCTGTAAATCGTTGGGATGCTAACTAACAACATGTGCTTCACAGCACATCATGTCAACAGGGGTGGGTGTGCATACTTCTAGTACCTGTCTCTTCAGCTTCACACTGACATAGGACCACACCCTCTATTCAAACACCTTTGCACAAACACATGGGGAATTTCTGTTTACACGCTCTCTTGCAGGATTTTTTTACTTGAGTACTTGAGTAGTTTAAGTCTTTGGGAAAACGACCTCCCACGGCGCATTGATGTCAACCATGCATCAATAAAACCAAAACAGCAAACCATGATTGAGACTAAGTGGCTCCCTCAGAGTTTTATGCTGCTAATGGGGGTTTCAGCTCCATAATTAATGCAAATCTAGGTTCTTGTTTAACCCCAAACAATGCTCTGCCAGCATGGGAGCTGTAGACGTAAAAAACATGGCCTTTGGAATGTCATTGTAGTACCAGGAGTAATAGTACTATTATTAGGGGAAACATATTAGTAGCAAGTGATATAGGATAAGCATTATTTTAAAACCATATTAGAAGTAAATTTGATGCAACTAGTGTTGTTTTATGTCTTCTTTATGTAGTACATAGCTAATGTTTTGTGTCAGAAAAAAAAGGCATGTCTCTATAGTTGTATATAGGTGTGAAGACAGTTTCTTGTTTCTTGTACTTTCTCCTATTTTTACCTTCCCAATACTGATTCCTGAACTTTGTGGATACATATTTATTAATAATATAATAATAATTATATATATACTTTGCTACCCTGTGGGAAAAAATAGGTATAAAAATAAATGTTTCACTTCACTGCACGTTGCCCTTGTGGTCCTCAAACTGTCTTGAACTTTGTTCCCAGTGTGACGTAGAGGCATTTTAAAATTCCACCTGTGTCTTACAACTGTTACTATTTGATAAAAGTCCAGCACTGATTGACACAGAGAAGAGGAGAGAGTCAGACACAGAGAGGGGAGGAAGGTAAATACAGCCAGAGACAGTCACCATCTATCTAAACAAATAAGCGATGATTCCAACACTACTGAGATTGTATTTACACCCCGATACCGACAAGCTGTCTGAAGTTTATTTGGCAAAAATATAAATGTGTGTCTACTGAGCTCGCCTGCCTTATGTTGCAATACTGCCACAGTGACACTCACTTACAATTATCAATGAACATTTTGCATTGGGCTTACAAAGCATGGGAAATATATGTCATTAGGATACTGTAGAGCCAAAATGAGCTTTATGAGACTTAAAACCTGCCTTGAATGAAAGCCAAGCATATACCCTTTAAAATGATACCAAACATGTTATATCAAGTTATGTTAAAGTGTTAAATTCATGAGCTGTAGTAACAAAACTGTCCCAAGTCAAGTTTGTTGTTGATCTGTCATTCTGTAATAAATCTCCTCAGAAACTCACTACACTACAAATAAAACCGATTTAAGGCCAAATACAAGTGGAGTGACTTTGGTTGTTGAGCTACTTTTCACTGCCACTTCAGTGGCGCAGGGGACAGCGAAAATGGAAAACTTTGCCATGTTAAGTAATTCCTCCTCCTCCAGAGTAGCCTGAACAGAGAAAGATCTATTGTCTTCCCCTGCAGCCATTACAAGACTTCTACTGAACCTACGACTTGTTTGATAAATTAACAATAGAGTCTTATTTATACACTTTTGGATTTTTGTTGTTTATTTATACCTTGATGGATTTTTCCCCCTATGGTTCTTAGACCAAACAGCACATGGGAATTAAGCCAGTACATGTTAAATTCAGTTAAACATTTGGATAATTCAGTTTACGATTGTGTTAATATCATGTGAACATACAATGAGAACGATAACAGCGAGGAAGTGAATCATGACCACAATCATGAGTCAAATTCCAACCCACCACATTATGAGAACAATATGCGCCTCTGCCCACTGAGCTTCCAGGATTCCCACGGCACACTGCTGTATTATAACAGCACAACATAACTTCTTTAAACAAGTATATTCTACTTGATTTAAAAGTTAAACAACCTTTTCTTTGCGCTCTTATATCCGGAAAAAATGCATTATTCATAGAAAGTTATCCCAGAAAGTCACCTCTTTACGCTGATTTTCTTTGCTTCACTGCGCATGACTTGTATTAATTCCATCACATACTCTTATGTGTGGACTGTAATGCATACCTAAATGCTGTACATTCCTTCACCTTGTCAGGTATCCTGTAAATCTGTCATCAGCATAGGATTTAGCATGTATACTGCAAAGGCACAACTGATACGGGGACTTTGTGCATTTCTCGTACATGTGAGCTACAGTATACTCACTGCAAGGAGCTTCAAATAACACTGAACAAGATGTCATCTCTCTCTTTTCCCTGTGCCGAGTGCGCTGGCTGTGTCAAGCTGAGAGTCAAGATTGCAGCCAATTTGGAAAGCAAAATGGAGAGAGCTCTAGCTGAAGCTGAAAGCAGAACCTGTCTTATACCAGATACAGAAGGGTGAGAAAATCTTGTGACATGATCTACTGGCTTTCCCATAGTGCAAGAATAAAGATCTCATACTCGACTCCTGGTGTGTCAAACCCAACAGATGGATTTGAGGACTCAGTACAAAGGAACAATCACTCTGAAAATAAATCTTGAAAACATGTTGAGTGTGCTAAAGCAACTCCCTGCTAATGCTATTGCTATCCCAAATTGTGAAGCATTGGCTGGTCACACCTGCAATTACCATGAGAGCATCGCTCTGACGCACACTGGTGTTATTTCCAGACACAAGCTTAATGCTGGCAGTACCAATGCCATCACCAGTGCTTCCTCAATAAGCCGGCCTTCATAAAAAATCCGACCGGCAAACCAGTAATAGTTACTTTGGTTTGAGAGCCAAGAGAAAATGGTTAAAACATGAAACTCTGAGCATCATGGTCAGTGACTTGGCCTAGAAGATCTTACAACATTTACCCCAGTAGGGAATAAGAACTCTCAAAAAGAGACTTCACACACCTGCTCGAAATTCCCAACCCAGGTGTGTGTGTGTGTCAGGCGTGATCCTTACTTAAAGGAAAAGGAGTGGAATCTCTCTATTGACTCTTAGCACTCAACATCTAGTTCAATTCAACCTGGTTTCATATTTCAATTTTATTTACAATTAAGTTTGTTTTAGAAGAACGGAGATTGGTTTAGTACAGATGACTTTCACCAGAACAAAATAAAGATGTAAAGGCTTCATGCAGATCGCCTCAAATGTCCCTCTTCTGAAAAGAAAGATCACAGATGAGAGAGAAAAAGTCACCACGGATACCAGCCGTGTGACTCCATCAACCCCAGTCTTCTCACTCATCTGCTAGAGGGCATATCTATGTCAAGGTCCAACAACTGTCCTCTGAAAAATATGTCAAAAACACAGATAAAAGTGACAACAGAAAGAGAAAGCAGTACACTCTTGCCCAGGCTGGTGAGCCTGATAAAGACAGCAAAGGCACAAAAAGTTTGCTTTCCTTGTCTTCCACCACTTCTCCTCCTATATCTACAACAAGCTGAGGTCAGATAAAGGAACTAGATTCAATGTAACTCAATGTCACTACGTTGCTTTCTGTCATCCTTGTGCACTTCTCAATCACAAGGCCACCAAATCACAGGTCCCTTTAAGAGCTTCTTAAATTTATTTGGCTATCGTAGCATTACCGTAGTATGTCTCATATATTTAGCAGCTTTCCTTCCACAATACATGACAATTGAAAAGACAATGACAATTCATTCCATAATGAGCTATAATCCCCAAAATGATAACTTTGATCATTAAAGTGCAACAGACGCTACGTAAGCATCCGTTTTTCGAAGTCCACAAATACAATTTTCTAGGAATTTCTGAGAATTATGGCCTTATTTAAAGCCACTAACAAAAGATCAGATAATAAATAGCAGTTAAATGGATGGATCATAAATACACACAATTTAAGGCACATGACAACCGGGTCAGACTATGCAGGAGAGACACAGAAGAGAGAGCGCTAATATTTATAGGTCCAAACATTTGCCAGAAATGCCGTTCCTTCCAGGCCAACCTGTGTTAAAGAGAGGGCAGGCAGGATTTATGATATGAGGCTTTTATATCAGAGGAAAACTGCCCTAGAATTAGTGCACCCAAATCAGCACCAACATCAGCAAGAGATATGACGGCTGATAGATCGAATTGTAATCAAACAAGGCTACAACAACAAACACTACAGCAACTCTGTAATGAAGGAAATGCTCAGTGGTTTGGCTTAGTTGCTTCACAATCTGCCAGATCACATTCCTCGTATGAGTGAACGTCGGAGGAGAGTAAACTGGATTTGGATCCTTGTCAGTTTCAACCCGTGTGATGAGTAATCTCTAAGAGATCTATGCATCGTACGTTCAGACCACACACTCACAAACACACACAGAGATCCTGCACATCCCTCTAATCTGGCTAAGGATTACGGCTGCAATTAGAGGAATGAGAAAGGGAGATGAAGGGAGGAAGAGAAAGAGAGACTGACAATTTTTCTAATTTTGATTATTGTTATTGTCAGTATCATTGTATTCACCAATTGTTCAGGTCAATGTCTAAACGTATTTGGAAAAGAAGTCAACTTCAATACAGTGTACACTAGGTCACATGCAAATATGAGCTGCCTTAATATATGAAATATTGTGTAAACTTACTATTTAAAAGGCTTACAAGTTTTAGAATTTCATAAAGAAAGAAGAATTCCTTCATGACATAAGCGGCACAAAAAGAAGAGCGAATCATCTCATGCTGGAATATTTTTTTCATAACTTCATCCTTATTAAACCCGTAAGAGCAAACCATGCAAACAACACGTTTTGCCACAGGCTTGAACAGGTTCACCAGCTTTTATTTTTCATATTAATTTCTGTGGCCATCTTGATCTTGATATTGAAGCTCATCCTGTGGTGGAAACAACCAGTAATAACACTGAAATATTTGTCTCTTAGCCAAGGGACAGGTATGATACCCCTTCACAGAAAAGAAAAGGCTAGAGGAGAAATAATCCTGGATGTAACTCTGTATATATCCCTAGCACACAGGATCTTGTCTTCCAAAATGTAACTATTATACAAATAAATACGCCGATAGATAGACTAATGTAACTTTCAGAGCTTTCTACTCTTCATCATTATGCAGTGGAGAAGTACAGCCACACAGAAAAACCAGTGAAAGAGTGAATGAGAGGATAAAGAAAGAAAAGAGTCACTGTAGGCACTGCCAGGCTGGCTGATCCAAAACCCTGGCAACGGCAACAAAGAGCCACTGTCTCTGCTCACTCTGTCTCACACACTGATGCACGCATACTGTACCGTGTACACCCATGCCTAGACACAGACAGGTGTACTAACAGACACAAGCAACGAAATGGCCCACAAATGTGAATGTTGTTTTTCTTGATTTCCTTCTCACCAGCTAACCTGATACTACAGATATCAGATTTTATAAAGATGGGGAAGTGAAGAAAGGATCAACAGTCGGCATTCAGCGTTTTGGTGACTATATGTGTGTACACATTTGAATGATCAGACTAAATCAACTCTTTATGCTAAATGCTCAAATGAAGAAACTGCTACAAAAACACTGTTGCCTGGTTTGTCCCAGTTCTCAAGATTGGGTGATACTGTAATCAATCACTCCCGTCTGGTTTGGCGTCAGACTGGGGGGGGGTCAAAAGATCAAGAGGTTCATGCGAGTGGATGTGTTGAAATGACCATCAAATACTGCAGATTGTTAAGGGGTCATGAACTCCGTCTACTGATAAGGCGAAGGTGTTGCTTAATTGCTTTATCTCCTGCTCCAGTGTTATCAAAAAAATCCACAGCTCCAGCTTTCTCTCTGCTGAAGTGAGCTACTCTATACAGGAAGTTGTCATTATGACCGGCTATAATTGTGAACACGCTGCTGCTTAATCATTATGGTTGCACCTATCAAAACAAAACCACATATAATTGTTGTCTTAAAAAAAAAAACAAGATTATGTTGGCAGTTGTGTTAGAAAAAAGGGTGAAGTTATTGTATATTATAGTACAAACACTTAATTACAAAGTGAGACAAACAAAACAAAACCTGAAGTCAACAGGACTTACATGCTTCAGTCACATAAAGTCAAATAAATGTGGACATCCTAAACTGGGACAACTGGTACAATTTGTGACAAATGTGATGTGCAAGCGTGTTTCGAAATACAACATAACTTATCAGTGAGTCATTTTGTCCCTGTCCACTTCCCCTCACTGTAACTGTGGTACACTGTGGAAGTGTGCATTGAGGGAGGCTTTCAGAATAAAAGCCCTGCTGCGAACGGCCATTCAAACAAAGCTGTTTTCACTTCCCTAACAGATAGCAGCGACAGGACTTCTATTGGGTCAAAGGTCACAGAGTCAACTTTTCAGACTGGGGAAGGGGGGGTAGACAGCTGACCAACATTTGTTAAGTTCTCTTTCAGTTTAACCCAATTTTCTTCTTTTATTTCCCCCTTAAGCAGCTTTAACTTGGTCACAATCAGCTTATTCCACACAGCATCATATTCTACTTGTTCCCGCTCTTTATTTGAGCTGTTTGATGTTCACACTAATTCTGATTCTGAAAGTATGGGACCAGCGGTACACTGCAGATAACCCTAAACTCACAGTGTACTGAAATACACTGTAGGATTATGTAGCAGAAACAATATGAGTTGTGAGAGAAAAAGACAAAGTCAAGAAATACTTTTGAGGTTCTTTGAAAACTTTTTCTTCCGACTTATTTTTCCTCACTAGCATTGCCATAGACAGCATCTTTTCATTCGGCTGCAGCTCTGAGAGGAACGAGTCAGCCGAGGGACAAGTGGAAGTCGGAGAGGGAGGAGTTGAACAGACAGAGGAGGAGACGAGGAGGAGGAGTCACCTCACATGACGGCCGTTGCGCGTCTGCTTGTCCTTGGAAAGGACACCGGCATCTCACAACAAACGATTTCTTTGTCTCTCTATCTCTCTGCATCGGCCTCATGTTCTCTGTCGTGTTTTTTCTTTCTCCTTCATACGTCCTTATCGCTCTCGCCCTTTGCTGTCTCTCTAGTCTTTCTAACTTTGGCAAACTTTTACTTTTGTTGACAAGTCTCCACTCATCTCTGCGCGCCAGCTTGTGCGGCACACAGAGACGAGTGGCTTCACTGTTGTGCAACGGCACTTTATTTCCTGACAACGCACACAAAAATGACACACTCACAACCCCTTTCGTACTTTGGAGTTTTACGCTTTACACTCTTCTGCTGCTATTGCCCAATATGAGTTCATTCACACACACACACACACACACACACACACACACACACACACACACACACACACACACACCTGTACCTCCCCCCATTTTCCCTCTTCATTATCATAATCATGCTGTCACACACCCACACACACACACACACACACACACACACCCACACAGACAGACACACACACACACATAGAATTCCTTTGCTGACTCCTCCCCTCAGTGAAGACTTTCCCCTGGGGCCCTCACAACCTTCACTCATGGAAAACTACCAGTGCACACACACACACACACACACACACACACACACACACACACACACACACACACACACACACACACACACACACAGATCTGTGTTAACAGTGGACGGAATAATGAGAAAAAAGAGAGAAATGTAAGTGGGAGGGGGAGGGTCTTTTTTATGTTACTCATCAAATCTGATAAAAGTGATCAGTTTTAATACTGCCTACCTATTCCACACACACAGCCACACACACACATGTGACAACACCAATATTTGCATTCCCAAAAGCCTTGAAAAGCAGACTGACGGTTACAGACAGACCCTCTCCCTTCACATGCATACATGCTGCACACACAGAGAGAGAACGTAGCCCAACTCATCCAAAGCAACACCACCTCCCACTGGACTAATCCTCCATTGACCTAACTATGACTGGCAGAGGCTTTGCTCCAGTATGTTAATTACTAATTTACATTTATATCAGTTTAACTGTAATAAACTCGCTGTTCAAGGTCAAATGAAGAAAGAGTGATACCTTAAAAATATTGGGTTATATATATATGGCTGTTTCCCACAGGCTGAAAATGTAAGTTTGGTGTTTGCAGCTCAGTTAAACCTAATGCTGCTAGTGTGTCCACTTGGTGGGTAGCAGTTCAGTTTCAATGGCCAACCTTGTCCCACCAGAAAAAAAGAACCTTTCTGGTTGTTTTTTCAAACTCTTAAAACTACTTTAGGATGTTTACAGTGTCTCAACAAGCAGTCTCTTATGGTTGTAAGAGTAATTACTGTCCTTTTTAACTTTTGTGGTTTAGGCAGGACTCAATGGTCACATAGTAGCTGCAAAGTACACAACAGAATCTTTGCTTTTCCTGAAACAAACTGTTTTTTTTTTTTTGCGCCCACTGGTTATGATGAGCTTCAACGCTGTTCAGACAGGCTGCTTAAGTAAGTTGGTCAAAAACCATGCAGAAGCACTGTGCAAAGAAGTTACACAAGAGGTTAATGCTGTTAATGCAACGCAAACATTGAATGCTAATGGGGATACAGAGTGTGAAACACAAAGAGGGTATTTAACATATTAAGCTTGTTGCGTTAAATAAAGTCATATCTTTACGACATTAAGTTAAATAAATGTCAGGGAGAGAGAAGCAGATTAAGAGGAATAAGGGTACAACCGGAGAGCAGAAAGGTGAGCTGACGTTTGTTTACAATAAAATGGTGTTTATTCACAAACACTGAGGTCCTCTTGTATGTGGGCGCACAGGTATTTCCACATTGTAGCAACAAACTACACATTTTCACTCAACTGTACAACTGGCAGGCTAAGCAGAATTTACCACCTGAGCCAGAAACATCCAGTTTAACAAGTCATTTCATGTACGAGACTGCTGGTGGGGAAGAAATGTCTGGAGGATATGATTCCATCTGTGCTCACTTCATATATTTTGCGAATGAAGTGACTAAATTTGCACTAATGTTGATTTGAATATTGACTTTTTGATATCAGTGACATTGCTTATTGTGTGTCATTCCCTCACAGGGTCAGACAGAGACATAAACAGATGCCCCCGTTGATTAAACATTACAAAACTAAATTTAGACATAATACCCGTAGCTCTGTAGCCTTGACGGATTGTTCTCGGCTATATTGTTTCATACTATAGCGTAACATCCAGATGTGTAGACATGTGGCACTTTGAGCTCTACATCAAAGCTTAACATGAGGATTAGACAGAATGCTTCATTGTGCAAAATACATACGTCACCTCCTTTCCCATTAAATTATGTAATAACATACAATAAAAGTAAAATCTGAAACATTTTTACAAAAAAAGTGACTCAAGCTACAGAATATATATTATATATATTAATGTAAGCTTTAACATCCGGCGTACAGTACATTCACTCTGGGAAAATGTCATCTGGTTAACAGGAAATTATGTATTTTCTATTCTGGCAGCAGCAGTGGAAAAAACGAAGGGAAGAAGTGGGTAGTCACAGTTGTAATGAATGGGGAGTATTTCACACATTTATACCTGCTGTTAAGGTTGGGACTTTAATAGGGTGGCCTTACATTGATTGACTCACTCCAACTTCTGCATTGGTTAAAGTAAAATATCTTGGTTGAGGTTAAGGTCATGATTTTGCTTGTCCTGTTTGAGTCTACACATTCTATACTTTTTCATTCATTCATCAATAGTTTACAGAAATTCTTCTTTCCACAAAGACCTGCGAATCTCCAGACAGGACAGACTCACAGTACTGAACACACTGTTTGACTGACAATTGGTCTGTTTGCAGAATAAACACAGCACAGAGTGTGCATCAACAAAGAAAAACTAAAAGAACGGAGCACATCTTTAAAACCAACATTAGAAATTTGAAAAGAATGTGAACATTTTTGTCATTTAGTGTTGCAAAGTTTTAAAATTTTGGTAGAACAGATTTAAAGAAACATAGTGTATACTCTCTTTACTCTCTCAGCTTACACACACAAGGCACCCAGCAATCCAGATTAGTGACAATCACACACACACACACACACACACACACACACACACACACACACACACACACACACACACACTGTCCTTATGTCCCCTACGCACTCTCCTGATGATCAGCAATCAAACTGCTCCACACAACTACACTATATATTATTAAAAAATGACAAAAACACATACACACACACACACACACACACACACACACACACACCACACACACACACACACACACACACACACACACACACACACACACACACACACACACACACACACACACACACACACACACACACATTCCCAGAGTCTGATCTCTCATGCAGGGACATTCTGACATAGCCAAGTGTTGCCTAGCAACAAGGTCTCATGCACAATGTACAAATGTAGAGGTGTACTGTCTCACACTGCTGGCCTGGTGTGTGTGTGTGTGTGTGTGAGAGAGAAAGATCAAGAGACAAAAAGTTGTAATTACGACTTGATGAAGACAGCAGAAGAGAAGCATGTGTGAACTCTGTGTGTGTCTGTGTGAAAGTGCAGAGCGTTATCTAAATTTGAGCTGTCACTCTCTCCTCCTCTGGCCTTTGCCTCAGCTATATTCTCAGAAGACATCTGCAGCTTCTTGCTCTTACAGTCAACTTGTAAGACAGTAATACTAAAGCTGACCGACCTCGCTGTGACTTTACAATGACGTCTGGGTCAATAGTCCCCGGAGTCGTGGAACATTTGACTTTGATTGCCGTGTAAAAAACAACATGGGTGGACATTTCTGTAGGACACTTTTTTAAAATCAAAATGTCTCTATACGTCCCATCCCCTCCGTTACTATTGCCCGTCGAGCTTTTGGTTCTCGCACAGTACATGTGCAGTTTACAATGATAACAGTGGCGGGAATTGGCCATTTTTGACACATTTCTAGCTGGTGACTGTACATTTTTGCAAGCTTTTAATGTACACTTGATGGCTTCATTAATTATATTGTGCTAAAAGACTGAGGCTAAAGTATGATAAGGAAACTGCTATTTTGACTTTATATAACCATGTTTGGCTGCTTAGCTTACATACTTGAATTTTCAAACAGTATGTTTCCAGAGAAAAGGCTTTTAAGATGAGGTTGCTTGATTGTAAACTTCCCTATCCAATAAAGAGCAGGGCAGTGCTGCTAAAGTTAGCCTAAGCATCCAGGACCAGCTTTCACACAGTAGGGAAATACTACACACAGGATGTGATAGTCATGAACAGATTTTATTTAATGTTTTCTTATGTAAGCTTAAAAATGCTTAAGCCTATGTTTTTCTGTGTGTAAGCTATAGTAAAACTTTCTGCTTGTTAAGCCAACTTTTAATACCAATGCAACATACCTGGAGGATTAAAATCTTTTTCAAAGAAGTGATTTTAATCAAATTCATCTAAACGCAAACAACGGCTGTAAAAGATGTGACAGAATCACATACTGAGGCTGGTGTTTTTCCCTTCCTGGTATCTCGCAAAAGAGTGGAAGAAGGAGAAGATTCGTGCTGAAGGGGCCCTCGGGGGCTGATCTTAACAAGGAAAGAGCAGATGGATTCCTCAAACACACACATACACACACACACACACACCAGTTCGAGGAATGGAAATGGGTTTGCACTGGGAGCCTCTAGAGGCCAATATGACGCTGGATGCAAAGTAAAATAGTTCCAGATCCCCTCTGAGCTCCTGGTGCAAAAAAAAACAACCTGAATTTAGATTTAGATTCCACTTACAGCCCTGCTGGATCATCTCACCGGCCACCCACAAGCACACGGCATAACATGGATGGAGCACGGATTTGAATCAGGACAAAATAAAATGAAATTAAAAACACACTTTGCACGCAAGCACACAAACACAGAGGAGCATGGATTTCTCTCTGGGGCCTGAGGGACCGATCTTAGCCTCTTAACGATGACGGAGCCAGAGAGATGGATTTACTGTGGTGGGGAGGGTTGAGGGAGCGCATTACAAACACACACACACACACACACACACACACACACACACACACACACACACACACACACACACAACACACACGGTCAGCAGAATTGGATGGCTGTTCAAAAAAATCAATAACAGTCTCACTGATGTTCTCCCCATCGAAACACACACACACTTGATCACAATTTTTTTGCGTGTCAAGAGAGGAAAGTCGTCGGTGATACCGACGACAAAGAGACACTCCTGTTCGAAAGGGTCAGATGCAAACAAAACCACAGACAAACACACCGACCGCTCGCCATCTTAACCCCATTACTTAGTTGCCATGACAACAATCCACACCCCGTCTACCGAGATAACCACTCCAAGCAGTACGCACATATACTATCACACATAAACACGTTAAGACGGATAATACAGTGTGTATATGGTGTGTAACCTAGGAAGAAGACGGTCAGACATCGATTATTAACAACAAACAAATTAAAAACAACAGACACATTTTCATTTAAATACAGAAATTGTTTCGTGGAATTCAAACGTCCTAATTACAGCGTTGTCTGCTGGAGAAGCTGAATAAAAAATAATTGTTATATGTGTTTATATTTTATTTTTCTCCTGTTCTTGCTTAGACTTTATATCTCTAATTATTTGTTTCTAATGTAATTCTGTTTATCGAGGTCTTTGTGTAAGCTTTTAGGCTTTTAGCACCCAACCTCTCCTGCACAAGGTCTTTAAAATGAATCTAAGTCTTTGTGTGTATATCATATGTTTTATAATAATCTTCTTTCAAATTCATCCACTGGTCTGCATCAATACTGATCAACATATCTATCCTGATTTATGTTCAAGGTCTGGATTCAGGCGCTCACAAAAAAACATATATTTATTTCTATATTACATTAGTTTCCATAAATTAATGTATTTCTTGAATAAATAATAATAATACAGTATATAATGTGTGTTTGTTTTATTTGTATTTATTTTAATCTCTTTTCACCAGCCTTGAATAGGCAGAATAACATGAGTATATATATATATGTGTGTGTATATGGATTACAGTCTGTTGCAGGTCAGCTGTTTCAGAAAAGCCTCATTTTTGGAAAACTCATTCAATCTGATCATAGCAGGATTTGCAGGTGCTTTTAAAATTTTTAAGCTGGATATTTTTACGTGGTTACTCGAGGAAAACAACCACATTTACCGCTGACTCAGCTGCTCTTGCTGTCAGGAGTGTTGGATGAGGAATAAACACCATTTATACTGTGTCAAAGTATCAGTGAATGTGATAATAAATAAACATCTTGTGACCTTATGTATTGATTTCCCCCCTCCCTGCCGTCTCTCCAGCTCTCCTCCCATCTGTTTGTCTGCCTGTCACTTTTTTGCACACTCTTGTGAATGAAGCAATGACACACACACACACACACACACACACACACACACAGATATGGATGCACACACATAGCAGCAGCACAGCATGTCGTATAGTGTGGGCAGCTGACATTTCACTGCAAGCTATCCGACAGTCAGAGTTGCATACACTCACACACACTCATACATGAGAATCTTGTTAGTGAATAAACGATTTTTCTTTAGCTTGGTTTACTAGATCAAGCGCACGTGTGCACTGAATCCAGATTACATAACGCTTCGTTCCCTGCTCTGACTTTCTGCCATTTAGTTATCCATGTGTGCAATGAATCACCAAGCAGCCACAGTTAAATATGGCGTGCACGTGCAACATGTTCTGTAACAACCTAATTAATAGCTGCGGTCGCTTGCACAAAGTGCCTCATGAACCTGGGACAAAGAGATGATAACGGCTCATCAACTGGCAGAAAATGCAGGAATGATATCACCTCACTCACACACACACACACACACACACACACACACACACGATAAACACACTGAATAACATCCAGCATGGGGCGGGCTGTGGCTCGGAGGTAGAGTGGGTCGTCCAGTAATCGGAAGGTTGTTGGTTTTTGCATGAATGAGTTGGTTTCTGTTCGATGGACTTCATCAATGTGTGAATGTGTGTGAAAGGGTGAACGTGGCATGTAGTGTAAAAAAGCGCTTTGAGTGGTCGGAAGACTAGAAAGGCAAGTACAGGTCCATTTACCATTCATGCAAATTCATGTGTTTTGCAAATTGTCCACTCTCTGAGGTTGTACATAGGCACAGTGGTGCTTCAAAATGACAATGCTAACATGCTGATATTTATGAGCTAAACAAAAATTACAGTTGAGGCTGATGGCAGTGATATTAGTGTTGCAGGTTTCAACCTCATGATGGCACTAGACTGGACTAGACTAACCCTTGTTTTTATGCTGCCTTCAAATCATGTGAGAAATAGTAGTAGAGTGCACGTGAATGAGCAGGAAGCACAACGCGGAGAAAATCCCATACACTTCATCTTTATTGTTAAACTTAAAAAGACAGACTTTGTGCTCGGCATTATTTAATCTTCTTCTGCTGGTAATGTGGGCTTAAGTTATTTAATGGAGCTTAGTGAAAGTTCAATCGGAAAGAGTGCTGCCTTCATTCATTATTCCCTCGCAGCCACACCTCTTTGCTGCTATCCATTCATAATTTCAAACCTGTGAGGAAACAACTTGCTGATTCATTTAATCTGATCAAATAAAGCCAAATCTACCTTAAGTCTTGTCCACACTGTAACACAAAAGGAAATAGTAGTACTTTGTTGTATTGTAGTGAAATAACTCGACAATACCCCTTGTAACTGCATTGCATTCTGGTTGTACTATGTCTTAGAACATAAAAATCTGCGCTTATTTGCTAGTTACAGCTGCAATAGAAATATATTTAACACACACACAATATTAAATGTAAGATGTTGTCAATTTACAACGAGGAGGTTTTTTAAAGCCTGAAAGAGAAAAGGTAACCATGGCAATTAGATCTGTTTTTAGAAAAAAACTATTATTATCAGTGTCTATCTGTCCTCTCTCTCTCTCTCTCTGTCACATACACTAGAAACACAGACATGGCAGATGATACTTCCCTTTGTCTCTTTTTTCTTTTCTGAATGGACACTGACAGATTGCATCAGTAAAACACCTCTTCAGTATGTGGGTGTATTTGTGTGTTTTCCTTCGAGTGTTGCTAAGAGCAATAATGATGTGTGCCATGTGTAGTCAGAAAAACTAGGTAGGGGTGTGTGTGTGTGTGTGTGTGTGTGTGCGCACCATGGCCTTGAGGAAGCCAGAGTTTCATACTATTATCATTGTCGGAGCTGTAAATTGCTGAGAAGTGGGCCAACTTCATCTTTAATGAAACAGCGAGGACAGAAGTAGAGGAAATAAGGTGAATGGGAAGTTTGAAAATCAAAACACTGGAGGAGAAAATGAAATGAATGTGAGAGTATTTGGAGAAGATTTCATGTAAAAATTGTCCTCTTGTATAATGAGGTTGCACAAAACGGGACATAACTAATGTAATCTTTAATGTACAGCTGCAGTTGTGTGCCTGTGAATTTTGCATTGTCAGGAACCTCCACATTAGTGTTCTGTGAATCTATTTCTATTTCTAAAACTTGATTCTCATCTCAGTCCTAGATCACCACAAGCTGCTAATCGAATGTTCCTCGGCTCAAGGCCGAACCCTCCTCAAAAAAACTCCCATATGTCTGTGACATACAGATAGAGGACTACAGATATAGACAGTGAAACTGTAGTAAAGGGGGGATATGTTACTGGTTTTATTGTTAACTATGAACAAACACTTTTCAGATGCTGCGGCCGGTTATTTTATTTTGACTTATTTTCTATGTTATTCTATGAATTTAGAATAACATAGAAAATATGTAGCTAGAAGGAACTACAAACTTTCATTTTGTAAACAACCTTGTGTTGTAATAAGCATCTTACTGTTAGTGAGGATATTCAATGAATAATGCAGCAGAATTGATGTTAATCATTATGGGTTTATGTGGCGAAACAGCACAGAAATGTTGGGGTATGTGTTAACCTTTAGTGACTGATTTTCTCAGTGCTCTGCATTAAAACTCACAAACTAGCTGAGAGTCAAAAGGTGAATTCTCTCTTTGATAACTGCTCAGTTACAGCAATTACCAACCCTTATGAATGACTTTGCATTCTTAACTCCATCACGTCACATGTTTTCAGTGTAGGAGGCAACAAAAACGAGGATACTGTTAGAAAGTCGACGTGAATGTTTTTACTCCGAAGACGGAAAACAGCAACGAGTGAATTTGTGGTGTGGAGCATCTTGTCTTCTTCTCTGATCAGAATGGAAAGTAACTGCCAAGGGTTCATGCTGAGGACACTTTTACTAGCGCGTGCCACACACACACACACACACACACACACACACACACACACACACACACACACACACACACACAAATGGGTTGCCATGGTAACAGCAGCTCTCGCATCAGGATATCTGCCTTAAATCTTGCCTACATTGGTCTGTTTGACTGTCTCTGACCTCATGGGAGTCCAAGATCACTTCCACACTAACGATGGGAATTTACATGTGACATGCAACAGTGTCTAAAAAGTTTGTACGCACTTAAGCACCAAAATATTTATTTTTTTTTGTTTGCTAATTAGTGCATGCATTTTAGCATCATCATTCAGTCATTTTTCCTTTAATAAATAATTTATGTTGTAGTCTTCCTCTGCTAACATGGCCTCTTATACAGACAGGAAGTTGAAAAGGCCAACTGAGTGTGACATTTTCAACTTTATCCAGACCGTTCTCACAACACTTACTGAGGATGATTCAGATTCAGATGACTTAATTGTCCATCACATTTGCATTAATGTCAACACACACTATACACAACCGCAAATGACATAGCAACGCACAAAAACCGCAGAAAGTTATAGAAGGCCGTTAAAGTGACAAGGTGGCAGGTGACGGTAATGAAAGTGATGGGACAGAAAGGGAAATAAATCATTAAGGGGTGAAACAAAAAAACACTGTTTTTGTAACACAGTGCAGCAGTTACATTTCTCCCTTCCTTTCCCTAATTATTTTTTTTTCTCTCTCTCTCTCTCTCTCTCTCTCACACACACACACACACACACACACACACACACACACACACACACACACACACACATTTGTTAGCTAACCCGCCACTAATTAGAGACATCGGTTAATTAAGGCCAACTAACCGCATGGGCTTCACAATGAGCAGCTGTGTGTGTTAGTTAGCAGTAGACTGACATGTGGTTGGAGGTATATAGTTGAACACACGCTGCCTAGGGGCACACAGACACACGAGTCTACTTTCCAAAACTGCTACCTTGTGTACTTTAAACCGCTACAAAATCTTGGCCTCCCTCTCTTAAAGCTAAAGTGTGAAACAAAGTGAGAAGAGAAGCAAAAACACGAGAGAGTAAGTGAGGGCGTTAAAGAGTCGGTGGAGAAAGATCAGCCGAAGTAAAGGGTCGATGTGTGTGGCAGATGGTTGCCAGCGGCGACCCGGTGGAGTGACGGCATCTACTGCTCTCCTCACATCTGCCACAACATCCTTCTGAGTGTGTGTGTGTGTGTGTGTGTGTGATTGTATGTCATTTACAAACACATCTGACGTTAAAGCCCTTCGTACATTACGTGACTGTACTTGAGTGCAAATGTCAGTGTGCTGTAAATCGCCCTCATCTCTGCTGCATTCAGAGACTTCCAGTCACAACACATCACATTATTATCACTATTATTATTCACAGACCTGGCATATAATGTGAAATGTAGTGCAACATGCAGATGGAAAGATTAATGCAATGGTATTCATGTAACTGAATTCTCATTTATGTGTTCAAAGCAGCACCTAGAGATTAGAAGTTTAGTTTTAAATCCAATTAATTTAATCAAATTTAGATTAGTGAGGTAATCAATGGACAGACAAGGCCAAACAATGCACAATGAATGCAATGTACGCATAAAAGTGCAGTTTCAGCTATTGTAAAGTGTAATACAAAGCCAAAAAAGTGAAGCCTGAGCACATACTAACTGTACATTCATCTTAATAATATCCATGACTGGCACAGAAGTCCAAAACAAAGCACCACTCATGTTCAGATGGGGTAGGCCATTCCTCCCAATCACCCCCCACTCCAGGTTTACCCCACTGTTGCCCACATGAGCATTCAAGTCCACCAGCACAACTCCAGAGTCCCTGGGTAGTATCCTTTCCAAGACCTCACCCAGGAGGCAGGAAAACAATCTAAATAAACAAATGTTAGTGGTCTATCATTTTCTAAGATATGTCTTATAGATTTAGTGACCTGATTTAATTGCTAAGCTACGCTTTATTTTTTATTTTTTGCAGTTATCGACAGAGTTTCATCCACTCTAAACAATATGTGTGAGTTTCTTGCAACAGTGTCATTAACTTTAACTTTGAGAGAAAAAGATGTATTGGAAAGTTGATTCACACAGTTTTTCTTGGTGGAAAGAGAAGAGACAGTATAACACTCCTCTGCCCTCTATCAGCTGTGTGTGTGTGTCTGTGTGTGTGTATGTGTGTGTGTGTGTGTGTGTGTGTGTGTGTGTGTCTCTTTTCTCATCAGGGAGCCAAGTTGATCCACATCTGCTTCTGATCACTAAAAGTAATGCAATATTTATCCAATACAACATCTGACTCTCATTATTAAAACAAATACAATATGGAGCTGACTTAAAGGCCAAATCCCCAGATCGCAGTGTATCAGCTATACGCAGCAGAACACAAAATACAGGTCTGAGTTTACACACAATACAAACTGTTGAGAGCTTCAGAGTGAACGCTGGTGCGGCTCTGAGATCCCCCCACCCCAATACTATGAGCTCAGTCATCAAGAGCAACTTTTGATTAAATGTAAACAGGAGAATAAATTAGTTTTTGAATTTCTAGTCCTCTTACTGGTGGACAAGGATGCAAACACAAACCTTAGAGTTTGAATAGATTAGAGGACTAAAGTGTTGTCCTATCACTGCAATCCTAACCATGGGAATGGAAATGTTTGGAATGATGCAGAGGCTGGCAGTTTGAGATGGGAATACGAGAAGTGCTGGCTAGAGGTAGAGATTAGAGGGACTGTCCTGTAACCTGAAGGTCACACGTTTGATCCTCATGACAGTTACATGTCCTGTTAAAGCAGAGAAAAGGTCCAAGGTCAGTACATAAAGGCTTCCCTACACTGACTGTGGCACTAAACAATGTTTAAAATGAGTCACAAATATATATGTTTCATTTAAAAAAAGTAAAAGTAAAAAATGGATTTCGAGTTGAGGTTGTTAACTGCTATTTCACAGGTTTAGAATGAACTCTCAACCTTAAATCTGAAGCCAGCATGGACATGAACGTGTTTTAAGTGCTTGGAAAAAATGGAAATCTGAACATGTACATTTCCATGACAAGTGGTAATATCCGAAGACCCAAAATAACAAGGAAATTGACTTTGAGATGACATTGTTTAGTCAATCAGGAAGCAAGTTCCTTAAACAGGTGGGCACAGTATGGTTTAAATGAACACAAACAAGATTACATACTACTACTAGCACAAACAGCACTTCAACATTCGGTATTCTCCTGCCCTTATTTTGGCCCGGCGTACAGTGCACAGGTGGGAGGACAGGAACAAACAGGTGAGAGGTTCAGTCAAATGAAGCAAAGTGAGTCGTGGTGGTGAGAATAGATATCTCAGAACCACGTCTGTTTTTGGCGTGACGTCACTCAGCTGCCAGTCTGGTGATTATATCAACAACAGTAGACTACATACTTAAAGCAAATGCGCAGCGATGACAGATGAATGATTAAAATGTAATTACGTCATTTTAATGAATCACCCGCCGATAAGCTTTATCAGGCTTCGGATACAAAGACAATACGAAGAATCCATTTGTTTTTTGTCATGGAATTTGTTGACAATAAGAAAAATATAGACACCAATATTTGGAAAAAGTACAATTTAAATGCATTCAACTTTTATTTTACAGATTAGTATAAGTGCTATAGCCAAAGGATCCCTGTCTCTGAAGTTTCCCACAGGAAGACCAAAGAAGGAAACTACATTTCCAATCAAAAAAATCTGGGACAAATGTTGAGCTAAAATTATTCTCAGGAGAAAAAAAAATCAAATAATAATAATAATAATAAAAGAAACAACTTGTGATTGCATACATGTACTCCTCTATCTGCCTCGGACACATACACACAGATGTTGTTTGTATTTTAAAAAAAGCCCTCCTCCTGTCTTTCCCAGAATCCCTTGTTGTTTCTCACAGCATGCTTGCAGGTTGAAGGGAAAAGAGGGAGGAGCTAAAATGTCAGAGGTCACTTGACAAAAATGTTTGATCTTTCTTTTCCCTCTCTGCACGCCTCTCTCTGTCATCTACCACCTCTCTACCTCCCCTTCTTATTCTCAGTATACATTCGCTCTTCTCTGTCTGTGTACGTGCGCTTTCACACTCTTCTTCTGGTCTCTGGGGTTATAAATATTTTCATTCTGGGACCAAAATTCTTTCACAGATTTCCAATAAAGAAGCCGGACTTTCCCACTTATATAAGATCGTTATGACTCGGAGCAATTTTAAGTAGAATCCACACACTTCTTTGTAATCCAAGTAGCAATTTCATACAACTAGAGATTTCATTTAGAATCATTTAAAGAATGTCATCTGACGTCCCTTTTCTTCAAACTATGGATGAAGGGAATAAACTGAATTATGTTTCTTCCTCAAGGGTCACAAAGGTCCTACATAGTCACACAGCAGTCCGACAATACTCTAAATCCGGATGTTGGCTCTTAAATGTTTTTAACATGAGCACTTCTACGTCATAAACAGAAATTGAGTATTGAGAATCCCTGACCACTGATGAAAATTCTCCTGACCTCCTCATTTAGGGAGGTCAAAGGTCAATTGTGTGTGCCTGAAAGAGTAAACCTCCTTCATAATTTCCTCTCTATTCTGTGGCGTTTGGTTTGGTTTTATTTTGTCTCAGGTCCAATGATTTGTCCCCTTAAAATAAATCTCTAGCCCCATCTACTGGCCAATATTGTGCAGGACAGTTAAACCTATACACATGTACATCTGTGTCTGTGTGGGGTGTGGACTGCCTGATGGTTTGAATCCATGGTCATGCACTCTATGCGCCACAGGTTTTGAATCTTATATTCATCTCCAAACTAAATCTGTGGGGTGAAGAGGAGCCTGACAATTAACAAGTCAAAAAAGTTTCCTTGATTTCAGGGGTTGATTAACATCCTGTCTCTCATTTGATATTGAAACCCAATCTCAGGACAAACACAGGCACTGTACTTTTGATTCCTGGTGCGGTCATTGTACCTAACAGCTGCAGGGATGACTGCAGGGATGAGAATGTCAGAGGTACCAGCATCCTTAAATGGAGCCACTAGTGTGGTGTGAGTCCTCCAAACGACTCTGCTATTCATTTAGAAAATTGTTTACTGACACATGCGTGTTAGCGGAGGTTATCTCTTTCTTTTATCTATATAATAACTCAAATTCTGGGATTATACTCCTGTTTTAAGGAGGTTTTAGAGTACATCTGTGTTTGAGATGGTATGCCAAGTGCGTTCAGTCAGCAACCATCACAAAGTGATCGAAGCTATGTGACCTGCACTGAAGGTCAAATATCTATGACGACAGTTTGCAGTGTGTATCAGTGGCTTTGGCTGTCCGAAACACTCCACTTGAAGAGCGGGCTTAGAGAACTATCGTCTGAGAATGCGGGCAAGGACTGTCAACACCGGATACAAATCTGTCATGGTGGGAGGCCACTGTTAACGCTTTAAGCATGGATACTTGCTAGGGAAAATAATAAGGAATATATGTTTCACTAGTTATATAACAAGTTGCATTTTATTCAAACCTGCACTATCAAAGCAGCTGAATTAAAAGAAGCAGTTTGAGCTTTTCATCCTTCTTGTTTGAAATGCTAATGAGACATTAAAATTGTTTCCTAACACCCTGATAGTGAGGATTTCCCTTGCCAGATCATAATGTGCTTAAATGCTTCCAACACTCAGGCAATCTCTTCCTTATCAGTGACCCATACCTTACTGAGAACAGTCTCAGCTTACACAGACACTTGCACATGCCGTTGCTGTCCTGATGTATGATGCCATCTCTGTTCAGTTTTACCTTCTTGTCTCTAGCTAAATGCACAGGTATATACGAGTTCTTGGAACATACACTGATCTGAAAGGTAAATGGCAGAACAAAGTCTCAGGTTTTGGTTATGATGTACCAAGTCAAGTCCCAAGGGCCAAACTTTGTGTATCAAGTCCTAAACTAGTCATTATTTGTCTATCTGTTATTGTACACACAGCTGAACTCACTTTCCCAAGTTGCAAATCACTCTGTTAACTGTAGGCCTGTTAGTCCTGCTTCTAGGCAATCCAGACAAAATAAGCCTTGATTTGCATGTCAAGCTGCTACTTTGACAGTGTGTGGTAGTGAAAATCTTATTATTGTTTGAGAAAACCTTGAGACCTCATGGTGGCTCTGATCCTGAGGTCTGGAACCACTGAAATATACCGTCCTAAATATTTGGGATGTATGACAAGACTAAGAAGCAATTTATTTGGGGATTAAATATAGTAACCACTTTTTTCATTATGAGTTTGAAAATGTCACATTATTTGTACAATCTGGAAAAGTTTTATTTTTTTCTCTTATTGGAAGTTCAATTGTACATTTTCAAACAGCAGTTGGGGTGTCCCTTTTGTGTTCAAATAACTATGTTCTGTGCATTTTTGTAACACCATCTTAAAACTTTTTGGAACCATTTTAACCACAAAAATCTTTTTTCTATTAGTGATGTTACTAATTTAACTCTATTCATAGGTCAGCATGACTCATGATTCAAGGAGCTCCAGCAGATGGGGTGTCCTTTCTCTTCTGAAGTTTAACTCAGGATATCCTTAAAGCTGAGTGATCCATCGCAGAACTCGGCCCCCCCTCTATCTTTAGTGAGCCATGGTCTGTGAATGGAGAGCCTAACTTTATCTGGCCCACTGTCATTGAAGCTGCTGTTATTTTTAGGGGGTGGCTTGCAGTGGCAGCAGCTGGGAAAGCATTTAATGCCCCCCAGCCCCCATTCCAACTCTCTCTCTCTCTCTCCCTCTGTGTCTCTCTCACTCTTTAGCCGTTGGACAATGACAGTATCACAGCTGACGCATTAACCAAGCACTCGACTGAAAGACTGTGGTTATTTTCCTGTCTGCCACCTGCACTCTAAAGCCAAACTGAGGGGACCCAACGAAGAGATGATCTACGACTATAGGCCACCAAGTGTGAATGGAAGATTTTTCTCACTTGCTTTGACTCTCAGTGACCAGGAGGTGTGTCCAATGTAAGCCAGAATCCATAAGCAACAAACGAAACCAGAGAGACAAAGAAGAAGAGCCGAAGAGTCTGAAAGAGATTCATGACTGGTCTACAGAGCAACAGAAATTAAATCTGCCACTTCTACGAGTCCAAGAATAATTCAAAGGTTATATGAATCAACTAATGCCAGCTTGAACGAACCATTTTTAAGTACACAACGAAACAGAGACAGAATGCTTTAAAGAGAGCGACTCATAGAAGCGGTAAGTTTATTCTTTGACTGTTCTTTAAAATAAGAAAAGGATTAGGTAAATCTTCACAATGTTCATTTTCTAGTCTAGTGATTCTTGACATTCAGGCCTGCTTAAGTAGCATAATTTCTATCCATGTGCCAACAAAATGCTCAATGAGTAGCTGAGTCATAAGACTTAAGAAATAACTGACATGCTGGCTGAAGAGCTAAGACATGAGCACATCACTATATGATCCAGGCTGTTTAGAGCATGTGCATCAGACGGGAGAGTGTGGTGCGTCATACACCAGGGACCGTTGCCATTCTTAATGGCAAAAGAAAGATGGTGGCAAGATGACAAGAGCTAATGTTTTCCATTGGCTGCTATAAAGTTCAAATCATAATCTGTTAGAGTGTAATTATCAAAGAAGAGGAATCTGGCTTTAAATACATAATGAATAATAATAATAATAGCAACATGTAAACTAAGCAACAATCCAGAGACAAGATATTCTATCAGGACTGATGCAGCTGACACACATGCTCCATACATACATACACAAATGGGTCAGTTTTGTCTAAGTTAGAGACTGCACAGTTTGTGTGCTATGTGACACATGGGCTCTGGCGTCTTTTTCTGGACTACTTTATAAATACACTCTTCAATGAGTTACAGCACCAGCTGTGAGACAACCGAGAGTGGTTTATGTTTGCTCAAAACCTACTTTACTAAACCACCAAGCATGTGATAAACACGTTACTAAACCCCAGTTAAGCCTTGCTAACTACAGCAGATATTTTGAATATTTGAAACATTTTCACTCCTCTCTGCACTGAATCATCTAAATCATCGTTTACTGATCATAAAATAGTCTCTTTTTAAAGATCCTTCCAGATTTTCTCTCAAAAATATCTCACACTTGACATGCAATCACCTGGCTTGAGTCAGGTGTAAACAGATATGTACAGAGGACAACGTGTCATAACAGTCAAAGCAAAAATATTATTATGTAGGAATGTAGCCTTTAGATTGTGACTTTGTCTTTGCGTCTAGTCAAGAGTCTGAGCAAGTTCTGCAAATGATTGAGTCTTTGTTTTGACTAAAGTTGATTGGCTGCTGAAATATACATTTTCTTTATCTTACAGCTCCAACACCAAATATAAGAGGCTCTAATCAAGGCCATCCCGCAACATAAGAAATTTCTTAATTCCAATCGAAGAGAGGGTGACATCATCATGGATATCTTTGGAGGTGCTCCTCGTGTTTTGGGCTACCCACGCCCTGTGATGGCACAGTGTGGTACAGATGCCACACTGAGGTGCCAAATCGATGGGGACCCTCGTCCTGATGTGATATGGGAGCGTAAAAACGTCCAGATCTTGTCTGATGGACACTACCAGCTCTCCGAGGAGGGAAAAGCTTACCTGCTGACCATTAGTGGAGTGACCCTGCAGGATGCTGGCCAGTATATTTGCAAGGCCAAAAATAGCATAGGTGAAACCTATGCAGCAGCATCCCTCAAGGTGGAAGGAGAGGCCCAGCCACAGGAAGAGGGGCAAAGGCAATTAGGGGTCAATGGTGTGAAGCAAACAGTTAAAGAACATGGAGAAATCGAAGGATACGTGAATGGCTATTGCACGATGCAAAATGGTGAACACAGGAAAGAAAATGGAGAGGGGCTGAATGGGGAGCACAAATGGAATAGCAAGAATAGTGAAAAACGAGAAGAGCTTGATTTAACATCTGATGAGAAACCACGTTTCCTCATCAAGCCGCTCTCTCTGCGCGTGGATCGAGGAGAAGATGCCGCATTCTCCTGCAAAATCTGGGGCACTCCGCTGCCCGAGGTGACATGGGAAAAAGATGGGAAGAAGCTGAATGACATCTTTGAGAGTGCACACTTCAGTGTGAGCAACCAAGATGGCGGCTGGTTCCAGCTCAAGATCTACAGGACACGCATGCCAGACAAAGGTGTCTACACCTGCAGGGCCATCAACTGCCACGGTGAGGCCTTGGCAGGTGGTGTCCTTCTTGTGGAGCCCGTACCAGAGCGAGAGGAGAGTAAAATGTCCTCAAATGGTCACACTAACAGCCAGTGGTCGCCGAAGCACAGGGGCGGGAGGCTCAGTTTGTCAAGAGTTACAGAGGAGTTACCTGTCAATGTTTCTAAAGCCAAGAAGTTTGCAGTGGCAGAGGGGAAACACGCCAAGTTTCGCTGCTTTGTAACAGGGAAGCCCAAACCGGAGATCATTTGGAAGAAAGATGGGGTTCCCCTAGAGCCCGGGAGGCGTCATCTGATATTTGAGGACAGAGAGGGATACTACACGCTGAAGGTTCTGTACTGTAAAGTGCAGGACACAGGACTGTATGTGTGTGCAGCATCAAACACTCTTGGAAACACCCTCAGTGCCGTTCACTTGTCCGTCAAAGGTAGGAGATACCTCTCTGTTTTTAAAGAAATCCGCTTTTCCTGCAATTTAACACAGCTAAACACACAGATTTCCAAAATGCCAATGGACTGATACCCAACGTAAATATAATTAACAATACAAATTATTATGAATCATCTTAAATAAATGAACAGCTCAAAAATACAAACAAATAGTCTTTCCAAACAACAGTGGCCAGATCAAATAACTAATGCTCCAAATGAATAAATCATTGTCGCGGATGCATCCAACTACATGGATAAAACATTAGGTCATAAGCCACACTTGTGCGGGCTAATTGCTTTGTGTGCATTGTTGAAATGCATGGCATCACCTTTTAAAGTGGTTTATTATTTTGTCCTAATCCCTTCATATTGGGCAGATAATTCTCTGGGTCACATACCCTTTCATATGTGCAGTCCTGCACTGTACCAGCTGCCTCTAGTGTCAGTTTAGTCTTGGGGTCAACATGCCTGTCCTTAATTTACAGATAACATGGAGTGGCACTACAGCAACTGAGCGCTGCTTAAAAAGTATTCAGCGGTGACACGAGAAACTTTAAGAGTTTGTACTAAAATACAAAAATGTGAAAACCAAATTTTTTTTGCAGTGATTTGGAATAAAATAAATCTGACAAATAAAAAACAAATGTTATTAAGTCATTAGTCCTTGTTTTAGTTACAAATCTAAAGCTACTACTATTACACAGCAAAACAGCTTCTTTGATTTAATAATCCCCATAAATCTCTTTTATTTTTGTCAATTTAAGCCATGACAGACAATTGTATGTATACTCATTATTATTACAAATCTACATCTCATCCACTTAAACAACTAAATATCCACTTACCTCGTTCTTCAGGCCCAGCTGTGCGGTTCAGGCGTCCATTAAAAGACATAGAGGTGAGGGAGAGGGATGTTGCTGTGCTGGAGTGCGAGGTACCGGATGAGTCGGTCCCATCTGCCTGGTACCTGGAGGACCAGCGGCTGATGCCCAGCAGTAAATATGGGATGGAGCAGAAAGGAACCAAACGAAGACTGACAATCCATGATGTTGGGACGGATGACGATGGAGTGTATCTGTGTGAGATGCCAGACGGAGGAAAGAGCATTGCAGAGTTATCAGTTAAAGGTAAGTTGTACTGCATGTCGGTATGGTGTATTTTAGATTCAGACACACTGAACGTGCAGATTAGTTGCTACATTTTAAAGCTCCAAAAAGGCTCAGATTTATTAAATCACATTCTCCTTTAGGGTATTAAACATTCTCCTATAAAAGAAGAAGTGCGCCATCCAGAGAAACACATTACTTTCACCATGGCAACTTTAGTTTAATCAGTTTAACTATGTCACGTTAGATGATCTCTGGGTAATGAAGTCTATCAAAATGTAATAATTAAAACACTTGCTGTACAACACAAATGAAGAGTTGGGTTAATGAAATATGTTTTTCTACTTTCAGGAACTATTATTCGCAAACTTCCTCGGAAGCTGGAGGTCCTGGAGGGTGAGAACGCCGTGTTCTGCGTGGAGGTGGAGAACGACGACATGGAGATCCACTGGTTTAAAGACGGTTTTAAGATACACGAGACTCACCAGACGATCCTGAAGTCTTTTGGAAAAACTCACATTCTGGTCTTTGTCAACGTGGCCTATCAAGACTCAGGGGTAGTGACCTTTGTCGCAGGAAGATCCAAGACCTCATCACGTCTCAAGGTCAAAGGTACGTTGAGAGAACACTGACGTACATTTTTGTCTCACAGATTCAAGAATTGGTTTGCAAAACATTTTAAGCTTGTCTCTGAGATAAAAAAATGTGTTTTAGACAGCTGTGTTATCTGGCTAAAAAAGTCATATTGCATTTTACATTTTAGTGCCAAATAACAAGATTGGTGGTTCAAAAACAGTTTTTGAATCATTCATACCAATTATATTCTTTGTCCTTTCCCTTTTTAGCCACAAGACACTGCCCCCCTATCTGTCCTGTGGGAGTCAAAATGGATGTGGATCGACCCAACAGTGCCTTGCTCACCTGGGTTCCTGCCCCCAACAGCCAAACCTCCACCCGATCCATATTTGTCGTGGAGAGACAGGAAGTGGGCTCCCAAGAGTGGCAGAAGTGTTTCACCTCAGAGACCGCCACTTCAGCTGAGATCGCCGCCGACAGCGTGCAGTACGAAGGCGACTACCGATTCCGCGTCTGTTGCATCAACAAGTACGGGCGAAGCGGCCATGTGGAGTTTCCCAAAGCTGTCCATCTTGGTGAGGAACTTACTGTGAAGTACAATTGTACATTATTACCATATATACCACATGATAATGAAACAAACCAATCCTCAGTGGAAACAAATGTCCAACACGAAGGTAAAACTGCTTTGAAAATGGACAGCAATGATGCAAAAAACACAGAAGTTTTTGTTAATTTGTAATTCTACTTCTTCTCCTTAGCTCCTGGGCCAAAGATTTGCAGTAATCTCAAAGGCTGTGAGGTTGTGGAAGGAGAAGACGCTCACTTCTCCATCGAACTGTCTGCCACAATGGTTGGAACCTGGTTTCTGAATAGCGCTCAGCTGCAGCATGGCGGAAGATATTTAATACAACAGTCCCAAAAACAGCACTCACTGGTTATCCGTGAAACTTGCGCGTCAGAGGACACAGCAGAGGTCACGTTCATAGCCAACGGAGTCCGGGATTCAGCTGTGCTCAAGGTTAAATGTAGGTGTAAAATTCTGTTATTGCTTTCAAATTTAGCCTCTGATAGATGCATTTCTTTAGAGTTTACTTTTTTGTGTTTATTTCTTCGCAGCTGCTGTGGTAAAATTCAGTCCTCTGTCAGACTTAGACAGCAATAAGAGAGTGGACATTGGAGACGCCATTGTCCTCTACTGTGAAGTTTCCCACCCATTCGCAAAAGTATCCTGGTTCAAAGATGGGAAAGAGCTCGAGGTGGCTGATGGCCTCAACATCCAATCAGATGGAAACATGAGGAGGATTGTGATTCAGTCAGCTGATGCATCTCACTCTGGAGTTTATACGTGTGAAACTTCAGGAGATGTCATCAAATTTAATGTGAATGTTGCAGGTAATAGGTTTTTGAGAAACTTAATTTTAGGGTATATATAAGAACAATTAATATATTAACTGAAATAAAAAATACTGAATTTTATACAATAATTGGTTTTATCATTTAACCAATATATATTCTATATTTTAAAATGTATATTTTAATCATAAGGATGCAAGTTCATTGTATTTAGTACCTTGTGTACCAGCCGTTGATATTCATCCATCCTTCCTGTTTTTTAAGGTCCTCCTGTGGAGTTCATTCCGATCCCAGAGGAAGAGCTCCATAAGAGCAGCATGGAGCTGGACCCCGTGGTGCTGATCTGCCATGTCTCCACAGACGATGCTGAAGTCGTGTGGTAAGACAACGGGGAGTGAATTCTGTTTTCAAACTGTTGAATGAAGAGGAAAAATTGTCAACTTGTGCTTCTATTTCTTTTTTTTCTTTTTTAATGATTCTGAGGAGTTGTTGTTGATCACTGCATTCAGAGGCTTGAAATGGCAAATTAGATGAAAAAGATCCTTTGTTTATTTGAACCATTAACTATTGAATCAAACTGTGTTTTGTTAAGATTATCAAGAAATCTAAACATGTATAACCTGTAAAGCCAGAGAAATCTCAATTATGTTGTGTTGCAAATACAGTGCCATAAAATATACTTTTAAAACAAATCCATTAATGGAAAGGCTTTTTATGTATGTACAATTTAAAAGACAGTTTTGGGTTTTATTATTTTGCATTATTATTATTTGAGACCCTGTGTTTTACAGTGGTCTGTGTCTGATTTGGTGTGTCTCAGGTATAAGGACGGCTGTGAGATCCAGCCCAGTGACAACATCACTCTGCAGGCAGAGGGAACCATGAGGAGGCTGATCATCCGCTCTGCAGAAACCTCAGATGCTGGCAACTACACCTGCCAGGCAGGAAACAACAGCATGGAGTTCACTGTCAATGTCAGAGGTACAGGGAATCTATGACTCATCTGTTGGTCTGATTAGTGTTTAAAGACATAGATTTGCTAGTGAACCAATTAAGCTGGCATTTTTACACTCTCACCTTCACTATGCTTTCTTCTAACTACACAGAGCCTCCAGTGATGATTGTGGAACCTAAGGATGATATTGTGATGGAGAGCTATATCTCAGAGGAGGTCCACCTGCAGTGTGAGTTGTCTCGTTCCAGTGGGAAGATGCGGTGGTTCAAGGATGGCCAGGTGGTGGAGGAAAGTGACAACATCCAGCTGATATCTGAGGGTCCTTACAGGAGGCTGACTATCCTCAGTGGCTCGGTAGAGGATGGCGGAGAGTATGTCTGCGAAACAGATGGAGACTCTGTCTTTTTCCAGCTTAGTGTTAAGGGTAAGACTGAAGTTGCCCTTAGTTCTCACTTCTGATTATAGAATACATATAATACAAATATGTGGAATCTCTAAAGTATTGAAAAGGTTACATTTAACTAACCTCCTTCATCAGAGCCACCGGTAAGAATACTTTCCCCCAGTGAATCAGAGTTGGAACTGACCCATTTGGCCTCTGAGAGGCTGGAGCTTCGCTGTGAAATCTCCCAGGCAGATGCCCCTGTCCGGTGGTACAAAGACAGCCTGGAGGTAGAGGAGGGTCCTAACTTGATCCTGGAGGTGGATGGGGACCAACGCCGGCTAGTTATACCAGTAACCACTGTGGACGACACAGGGGAGTATATATGTGACACTGAAGATGACTCTGTGGCCTTCCTGGTGACAATTACGGGTAAGAATGAGGACATAAGGGTAACAATTTAGCATCGGTATAAACAAATATTCAATTAATTTACTTTGACTGCATTTTTGAAATTATGTTCCTAATTTTCCCCCTTTTAAATGACATTCTTACTTCTTTTTCATTTAGAGCCAGCAGTGACACTTACTCGTCCCAAAAACATGCCGGATAAACTGGAGAGTTTTACTGGAAAACCTATCATGCTGGAGATCGAGGTGTCCCGTCCAAGCGCTGAAGTAAAGTGGTGGCTAAATGGCAGAGAAATAGAGGAGAGCAGTAATGTCACCATCACAGAGGACGGGCTCATCCATCGTCTGACCATCCACTCTCCCACCCCAGAGGATTCTGGGAAATACATCTGTGATGCTGTTGATGATAAAATTGATTTCCAGGTCAAAGTTTCAGGTAAGACACAATGTCAGGTCAGCTTTTGAATATGATTTCTGTCCTAAAATGCAAATTTCAAGATTAACCATAATGTCATACTGAGTGTCAATATGCAATTCTGCATTTTCAGAGCCTCCGGTAAAGATCCTAAGAAAGTCAGAGATTAAGACAAACCTTAAATCCCTGATTTCTGATGACATTGTGCTGGAGTGTGAGCTCTCCAGGGCTAATGCCGTCGCCAAATGGTACAAGGACAACTGTCGTATTGAAGGCAATGAAAGGTTTTGCGAAGAGGAAGAAGGCGCTTTCCGTTCCCTGGTCATCCTCAACGCTGAGCTAGAAGACGCAGGAGAATACTTTTTAAATGTTGGAGATGACAATATCAGCTTCCAGGTTACAGTAGAAGGTAGAATTAATTTTGTGAATTTGATTCATATATATATATCATAAATGATTTGGTTTAAAAATAAACTGTTAATAATACATATACAAACATTTGTCTCTTCTCCTTGGCCTTAGAACCTCCAGTGACAATTGTGGGTAACTCAAATGACCCTGACAATCAGGAGATGGTGGCAGGAGATGATTTGATCCTGGCCTGTGAAGTGTCCCGTGCCAATGCTCCTGTCCAGTGGTTCTGCAATGATAGGCTGCTCACCAATGACTCACGTACTTACATTGAGAGCTACGGCACTCTGAGGAAAATTATCATTTCAAATGTGCAGTCCTCAGATTCTGGGAAATATGTGTGTGATGCTGTTAATGACAAGATGATCAGCGTTGTCAGGATTCAAGGTAAAAACTCACAACCATGTCATCACAAATATGAATATCAATGTGACTGCAAGATCACCTAATATTTGTCTCTTTCCTTTGCTATCAAAGAGCCTCCAGTTACATTTTTGAACAAGAAAGATGACATTGTCATCACGGGCTATGAAGCAGAGAGTGTGACATTGACGAGCTACGTGTCCAAGGAAAGTGCTCTAGTGCGTTGGCTGAAAGACTGGACACCTGTTGAGGGCGAACGTTTCCGAGCACTTACAGAGGGCCATGAGCGCACATTTACCATCGATCCTTTGAGGCGCTCTGATGCTGGCGAGTACACTTGCGATGTCAACACGGACCAGATCCACTTCAGCCTGCTGGTGAAAGGTTAAAATTTCAGTTTCATTTTGTCATCCGATTACATTGTAGAACACTTCAGTTTGGACTGAAAAGCAATACTATGTTTTTTTGCATTACAGAAATGAGAATCAAGTTTTTGAGGCCACTCCGAGACACTGTGGCCCATGCTGACGGTATGGTGACCCTTCGTTGTGAGGTGTGCAAGCCAAAAGCAGACGTTCAGTGGCTGAAGAATGGCGTGGAGGTGTCTGCAGGCAGGAGGTTCTCGATTCGAGCGGATGGGGTTGAGCGAAGCTTGACCATCCATCGTTTAACCAGAGAGGATGCTGGGGAGTACGCCTGTGAGTCCAGAGATGACCGGACTGTGGCAACGCTGCGAGTAGAGAGTGAGTATTCCTGGACTATGTCTTTTCTTACGTGAGGCAGCAGGATCATGAACTTTCTTGTGTCTCTGCAGTGCCTCGAGTGGTGGAATTCCTTACAGAGCTCCACAACACCACTGTACTTGAAGGAGAAGATGCCACCTTCAAGTGCGTGGTTTCCCCTGAGGATATCCAGTTGGTCTGGCTCATGGACAATGAGCCTGTCACCCTGGGTGATCGTTTCCAGACAAACCAGAATGGCCTGTGCCACACCTTGGTTATCAAGAAGTGCCAGATGTTGGACTGTTCGAAAATTACAGCAGAGGCCGAGGGACAAATAAGCAAAGCCAACCTCAAAGTTCAAGGTATGTCCATTTAATGAAAAGAGAATATATGGTGTATTACCAGAGTTGTGGTGTATTAACCTTTATTTCTGTCTCTCCACATTATGTTCAGAGGCTCAGGTCATGTTTACTAAGAAAATGGAGGCCGTCATGGCAGAAGAGTTTGGCGACGCCACATTGGAGACAGAGATCAGCATTGAGACGGGAGAGGTCCAGTGGATGAGGCAAGGGGTGGTCATCCAGCCCGGTCCCCGACACACGCTAACACAGAACGGCTGTAAACGCATTCTGACCATCCAAAACCTGACGCTGTCAGATCGGGGAACCTATCGCTGTGAGACTCTGCATGACCGGACACAGGTCAAGCTCAATGTAGAACGTAAGTGGTCCGATGGGGTGTGGATGATATGTTACCAGACATGAATGGTGAAATTTTGAGGGTTTACTGTAACTCATACACTTTCATATTTTCAAATACTTTCTAATTTGTGGAGGACCATAAAATGATTATTTAGGAGTCAGTGTAGTGTACCACTTTGTGACTGGCATCTCATCTGTCAGTTCTGGGAAACTAAAGAACAGTACATATTTGACGTGTTTTCACAGTGCAAAAAGATACTAAAAATAGCAGAGCCTAGATCTGTATGTGTGAAAAGCTTTTTGAAACACAGCCATGCTAAAACAGTGCACTGAATGACACTGTGACAATGGACCATGGAGCTCCTGTACGTGTTGGTTTTGTCATCCGATAAACTGAGCTGGGTCTATATTTGAACCACCTTTCGTTGTCCTTGAAACACTGTTTTCAATGAACAGTGAAAGCATTAGCCATACCTTAAAGAAATGTGATTATATTTAAAATGCAATTATGAGATTCAATGTACAATGTTGCTAAACAATGCTGCAGATTTTTTATATTTTTCCTAGGATTTAGGACATCTTTAATCCTGATAGCATTCCTGAGAATAAGTATAATATTGGATTTATTTAAAGACACTCCTCTTCCTCTCCTCCATCTCTTCTGTTCCAGCCCGTAAAATCTCCATCCGTAAAGGCCTAACTGACCAAGAAACCTTTGAACGAGAGACTGCCTCCTTCGAGGTGGAGCTCTCCCACACAGATGTAGAGGGAATTTGGCAGAAAGACGGCATCCGGGTGAAACCGAACAACCAGTGGCGGGTGAGCACCAATGGGCGAATCCACGGCCTCACCCTGTCCAACCTCACCCTGGAGGACACAGGCACTATCGTCTTCTCAGGTGAAGGGGTGCGCACCACTGCCAGGCTCACTATCAAAGGTAAATACTGGCCTGTGGAGCTCTGTGGGTGCAGTGTGGCATGGAAAAAGGACACCATTATTAAGTGTTAATAGTTTTGGGATTTTGCATTGTAAAACTATTTAAATCATAGAGGTAAGGGAAATTGTGGTGGTTCAATCATAATGGGATTAAATCTTTATTAATTTTGCTGTGGACCAACTGGAAACCAAATAGAGTGAGGGAGTATGGACAGAGAATTATAACCCTATGAGGTTATTATATAATATCATAGGGTTATATTATATAATAATAGGTTATTATTGTTACTGTTATATTTTTTATTCATTAGGTTGTTGATTTGCTGGTTCATAGACTTGATTTGTTAAATGAACAGAGACACCGGTGACTATCCTGAGAGCTCTAACTGATGTCCGTGTGGAGGAGGAATTTCCTGCCACTCTGGAATGTGAATTCTCCAGACAAATCATTGAAGTCAAGTGGCTTAAGGTAAAAACAAACAAATAAATGCTCTCATGGAGATTTGATGGCAACAGACTTGAGGCTCATGAGAAATACCTTTCTCTCTTTTTGCTTCTCTGAATCAGAATGGGAAGGAGCTGAAGCCAGGACAGAACTGTCGGATCTACTCCATGGGCCGGAAGCGGTTCTGTCAGATCATGCAGTGCTCCTTGGCTGACACCGGCACCTACACATGTGACACAGGGGAAATCAACACTTCCTGTTCACTGGAGGTTTTTGGTAAGTGTATGAATATAAAAAAAAACAATTTTAAACAGTTAAAAGCTAAAAAATGTAGATTTATGCTGACATTTATTGATATATAGTATGATGTGTGAGCGAAACAAACAATGTGTTGACATCCTTCTAGTGGTTTATTTTAACTACCCTAGTGTGTCAACTTCAAAGAAATCTTTTTATATTTCTGTTATTTTGTTTCTTTACTAACCTCACAGAGCATACGTTGGAGATAGTGCAGGATCTGGAGGATCTTTACATTCAGGAGGACCAGAATGCTGTTTTCATGTGTGAGGTTTCCCGGGAGGACGTTACAGGGGAGTGGTACAAAGACAGCCACAAGATCCGGCCCACTAGCACCATCAAGATCCGCACTGAAGGTAAAAAAAAGAAGGGGTTGATTATTGATGAGCAACTCAGTGATTTTATTGCGAGTGGAGTTTTCACATTTGTTGTTTATTCATTCACAATGCAGAATAATAGCATGTGGAAACATTTCAGTGTGCAAGCTCGGTGATTGTCACCCCAACCTCTTTTAAATAAACAGGTGAAATCAGTTAATTGAAGATGACAGTACTAAGTTAGTGATATCAGTGTGTAGGAGGACATCTGGTGGTCGTAAAGCGAATAGCAAGAGCTAGAAAAGGAGCATAGAGCAAAGATGTACACTGTACAGATGGGTGAAAAATTGAAGGAAAACCACCACCAGAATTTAGATTTACTTCAGTGTGGATCGATTCTATAAGTCTGTTGTTGTTCTCCTTCAGGGACCAAACACTTTCTACTGATGTGTAATGTCAGAGCTGAAGATGCTGGGGAAATCCGCTTTGTAGCCAGGGATGTTGAATCTACTGCTTACCTGGAGGTGGAAGGTAAGGTCCATTTTTTATTTTAATCTTGCTTCTTTTTTTGGTATTTTATCAGCTTAAAAATGTTCCTACCAAATTTCAAAAATCCTTCCTTTCACTTCAGAGCTCCCTGTTTCCATTGTGAAACCCCTGCGAGATCGAACGGCCCTGGAGAAACACCGCGTGATCCTCGAATGCACCGTTTCCTCGCCCCGCTGCAGTGCCACCTGGTACAAGGGCAAAGAGGAGCTGGTCCCTTCAGATCGAGTGGAGATCCTGGCCGATGGCTGCTCCCTGAAACTGGTGATCCAGCAGGTGGCCGTGGAGGATGAGGGCACCTACAGCATCGAGGTTGGGGAGCACACGTCCAAAGCCAAGCTGATGGTGGAAGGTCAGTTGGGTGGAGAGCTGAACAAATGTCCTTGAAGGTGCCACAAATGAATTAACTTTACTGCTCCAGCTTGGGTTTTTAGCAATCTAATAAGATACAAAAATCCCACATACCATGATAACTCTTCTTTCCCTCTTTGCCACTGCAGCCCAAGCTCTTGTAATGGTCAAAGAGCTCGAGGATGTGGAGGTAACTGAGCCCGAGCCGGCATCTTTCCAGTGTGAGGTGTCTGTCGCCATCAACAAGCCTCCCGTTTGGACTCTGAACGGAGAGACCCTTCAGCCGGGCCCGTCTGCACGGATGGAAAACCACGAGACGGTCCACAAACTCACCCTGAAGAACACCAGCGTGGACATGAGCGGGGTGGTGAAGTTTACCATGGGAAAGGCTAAGAGCAGTGCCACGCTCAGTGTTAAGTAGAGGAAAAAGGGAGGAAAAGCAAGTGACTCTGAGAGGAAGGAAGAAACTGACTGCAAAAATGGGAATTGCTCACGACACCTAAAACTTTTCAACATCCAATTTGTCCTGTTTGGATGGCCTGCACTTCCCCTTTTCTGAGTTTATTTCAAATTAAGGGTACTCAGTGAAATTAGACTAAGCATTTTAAAGGTCCAGTGTGTAACATTTAGGAGGATATATTGGCAGAGATTGAATATAATATTCATAGGTATGTTTCCATTAGTGTATAATCACTTGAAAATAAGAATTGTGGAGCTGTTTTCATCTTCAGAGGGAGCGGGTCCTCTTCTATGAAGTCCGGCATCTTGAATCCCCATGTTTCTACAGTAGCCCAGAGTGGACAAATCAAATAATAGCTCTAGATAGGGCCTTTTGAGGTTATTATATAATATTATTGTATTTTGTGAGTTTCACTGCCAGCACAGTTTGTCTTACTTGGAATGGGAGGGTGGGATGAGGACTTTACAATCAGCAGATGCCACTAAAAATCCTACACACTGGACCTTTGAACTTTAAGGGTGTTTTACTTCAATCAAGGTATTTTTTATTTTTTATTTTACAGGATAGATTATATTTATATGCCTGATTAAGATTTCTAATTGACTTTACATCCTTGTATGTAGCTGTGGTTAATCACATGGCGTCAAATACATGTTTTCTCCCTGAAAATGCACTGGCTGACAATTTTGTAATACATCAAAGCTAAATAAACTGTGAGGTACATAATCACAGCACTCAAAACACTAATCAGCGACTGTTTTGATAATAAATGAATCCCTTTATTATTTTTTTAAGTAAAAAAACGAAATATTGTCTAGTTGCAAGGATATGCTGTCTTACATCTTTATAAACAGAACATACTGAGGCTCAGGACTGTTGAATAATAATAATAATGTTAGATGCAGTCCTTTCATACTCTTATTTTGTTGATATTAAAACTTTTCCTTATCTCTGATGGACTGGTTTGTTTATGGCATGTTAATGTAATCATCAATAAGTGCAATAAATGTTAATATGTTACATCTTTAGACAGCAGTACAGCTCTTTCAGTGCAGGATTGCTCCGTGTGAGGAATGATACAACGTTTAAAAGTAGATTAATTAATTAATATATAGTTTAAACACTGGTTACAATCGTTCATACTGCGCAGCACCAAACGGCACATAAAGTTACAGCTCGTTAGCTTCAGTTTATACTCCTATTACCGTAATACATGCGAGAAGCTCATTTTAAACCAGAACTTACCCGCTTTAAGAGACACATATTTGCCCTCAGGTGTTGTTGGAGCTAAAATGAGGAGTAAATACTGCCCTTACATTCCTCTAGGGGACCAGAGGGTCCACATGAATGCTAATGTTGTTCCGCGTATGCTGGTTGTTTAGCTAGGCAACTGTCTACCTGGCAGACCGCAGCGCCGCGAGTTCGAGTCCAGCCCGTGGCCCTTTTTCTGTTTCCTGTTTTCTTTTTTAAAAATAAAGTTTTAAAAAAGCCCTAAAATTATATTTAAAATTTTTTTCTGACAATGTTATGTTTATATAGTTTGCTGCCCCCATTTGGCCCCACAAAATTTGGTAGTATTTCTGAAATGGAGGTACGAGGACCCCTAGGGATACTTTGGAGTACTGCATGTGTTACTTGATACGTAAATCTTAAAATAATTAAATTAAAGCCAATGTTTCTCACTACATTTTAGATGCAAATTATCAAAAAGATGCAGGTAAATGCAACAACAATGCCATCTTAGTGTTACTGCATCTTAATGAATGTAATTAACTGGAATAAGGTTAAGTTTGAGGAAGAGAATGGACCTTTATTATACATACTGTTAATGCAATAGACCGTTATCACTATTTCATGTCAAAATGGCTTCTGTTAAATTAGTAGAATATGCATTAAATAATTCCACGTTTCTAGGAAGAAGAAATGCTCAACAAAACAGCACTTGGACCATCTTTCATTTAGCATTTATGGGGGAAAAAATGGCATTATTACATAGAGTCCATATATAATTTGGTATGATAAAACAAAAGGTTGAAAAATTAGGTTACATCTATTCAATCATGAGTACAGTAACATGAATATTCCATATATTAATGAAAATTTGTTTGCTTTATTACTGCAAAACAAAATATACATATCTACTGAATGTGTAAGAAGTACAGTATCAGTGAATGGGCCCCTGTAGTGACACAACACTTGTTTTACATGTAATCAAAGGACTGAACGTTCCTATAAATACTCCTGTTTGCCAATGAATTAAACAAAAAAAAAAAAGGAAGTTATCAGCACTGAAGCTAAATTGAGACATGTGATGATGGCTTACACGAATCAAACGTCAATATAATTACCCTGTTATGTGCCTACAACAGTAAGATACTATCCTTTTTAGTCATTTGCTGGTGTTTCTGATCCATATATCACCTATTAATATATGAGGTAACAACCAGGTCTTGCATGAAAACAGCAAAAACAAACCAAATATTGTATGAAAAGGACCACCCCTGGGCAAAATAAAACAAAAAAACAGGAATTATTTAGAAAAGAAACAGGCTAATTTGATTGACAATAATTTGTTAAACATAGAAAAATAATATAGTAGCTCTTAATGGTGTGGATTTAATCATCACGCCTAGGTAAAGTCACATCACAAGCCTGCTATGGAGGCTCTTAGTCAAATCCACTGTTTCATTCATCAGTGTCAACACATGGTATTGTCAACGCATATAAGGGAGTTAACAAGAGTCTGACATGACCCGAGAAAAACTGAGCAACTAACATCACCACGTAGCGCTAAAGGAAAACAAACAGATTCAACGTGGAAGACCCCCAGATGTGGTCGATGAGATTTTAAAAAGGAAAATTCCACCCTCAAATCATCTCACACTGCAATGACAACCACGCAAAAGAAAAGAAAAAAACGCATAACCTGACATTCACTGTTCATGTTTTAGATCTATTATACTCCATTGTAGCTGCACTGGAATTCACCATTACGTCACGTGAATGGAACAAAATAAGACCGTCCAGCCAAATAACAGAAAAAGACCCAGAGGTGGAAGATAAATCACTAATTGCTGGTTATTAACAGTGTTTCAGGGTGGATTTCTCTTTTAAATCTGGACTCAATTAAACCACTTTTTTGTTTTCAAAGGTGTGCCTCACACATCCTCATGGCAGCTCCCCCCTTCCCTCGGCACACGTTTTATTACAAAGTCCTGAAATTGTTTCCAGCCTATGTGTACCGCTTAGGAAAAAAAAAAAAAAAAAAAGTAAAGAAAACATTGTACTTTGAACCAAACTGTAACTTTTTTTTTTTTTTTTTTCATACAACCATTCAAATACAGTCTGTAAATGCTGTGAGAAATTCAAGTTTTGTGTGTGGCTTTAAATACAAAGAACTGAACCAATCAGACACATTAACAATGACTGATTTCAAATAAGTCGATCCTGGTCCTCTTTTGTCTCTGGACTCAACTGTTCATGACATCTATTGACACACAGGTGCAGATACTTTGCATTATGGCTGTCCATGAATCTTTAAAACCACCTTTGGAAATCCTCCTCCGATAAACATAGCAGCTGCTCTTTCAGCGTCATGTGCAGATGGATTGATATTCATAGTAGTGTCAGGTTTTTAGGAAAAATACTGCAGTCATCATCTGTTCCAGTGCTGACAGGACTTGGCTTATTTAATAAGGCTCATTGGTTTTGGTATATACCAATTTATACTGAATAGATCAATTTCTTTATATGGATTAAAGTGGTTTCCCCACTGAATTAAGTTCCCACAGAGATCAAAAATGTGTGCTTCCTGCTGCAGAATATTATAAATATTGTTATTAGTGAATTTAACAACTCCTGATTATAACTGACATTAGAAACCCACTTACAGTTTTGAAGAAGAAACCTTTTCTGATCAGATTCATCCATAACACTGTCATGATTATTTAAAAATACCTGATTACATTGCTCTAAAAACACTAAAATGACACACCCAAGGATCACATGCTTCTGACTGCAGACAAATAGTGTGATAACTGACGAAATGAGGGCAGGTGACAAACGTTAGTCCAAAGACATCTACAGTACGTATACACCTTCTTCTTTCTCAATGACAACGACTGATCAAGTTTATTTGTTTCCAAAGAATTCCTTTCCACTTTGATTCCCGCTTACCAAATCCTGCATCTGTTGCAGGATCGGACCGCTAAATCCATGAGAGAAGTCTATGTCCAGTACCCGGTCTGTGTTCAGAGGATTCGTGGCTACAGACTTCTGCTTTGTTAACTCTACTGCAGGGTCAGTGACACCACAGAAATGTCCTTAAAAACATTCATCCATTCATTCACTCAACAACAGCTGGTTCATGGTAGGCTGATGGGGAGGAAGTTACAAGGAAAATTTCAGGCAGTTCTCTGTTTGAGCACGTTGTGGCATCCCTGGCGCCGTCGAAGTCACTGAAGACTCCCGAACGTGGTCTCGGTTTGATACTGGGAAGGTGAAGGCTCTGTTAGCCGTGGAGCAGTCTGTGTTCTGGTGGGCAGTGATAGCTGGAGCTGGTGCTGGAGCCGGTGCTGGTGTGTGCATTTCCGTTGTTGTTTGCCGTTTTTTTTTCGGAGCTGAGATGAAAAGTCCAACGCTGTTAGCTTGCGGCCCCTTGGTGCTTGAGGACTGTGTAGACGTTGTCCACTTTGCTCAGCCTCTCGAAGAAGGGGATGAGGTCCAGCAGCTCGGTGTCGGACATGTCGTCGAACCACGAGGCCACAGGCACCTGGACGCAAACGCATATTATCAGCAACCGGATCATTTCTCACGTTTTTTTTTTGTTTTTTTGGACATTGTGGATCACGGTGCACAATTTTGTTGTTTAAATCAACACTAAAAAGTAATCACTGAGTCAGATTTCTGCAAGAATTAATACTAAAATAACTAAGACTGCACCTCAAACTTAGATTTTATGTTACAGATATTAACATGTTACTTGGTCACAACTAGATGGATATGTTTTCCTATATTTTATCCAACAAAACAAAAAAAAGACAAAGCAACCTGACCCTTTTGTAGGACATGACCTAGAATGGATCAGAGGGGCTTAATACTGGCATGTGTGCTTTAAATTCAAGTTTATACTTAAAATGCAGTTTAGAAAAGATGCAAAATGAGATTTCTCGTGGGCTAACTCTTCGCCTTCAACAGCTTTTTTTGTTTTAATAGTTAGTTTGCTTTAAGGCTACAGCAACATGGCGAAACCAGAAAAGTCCAGTTGATGCATTTTTCTGTGCTACAGTTGTTAATGTCAAGGACTTTATTAGGCAAGTGAATAATTCCACAACCCACACACATCACTGTCACCGTCATGACTCAGTGGTCCGAGGATACTCACTGCGTTGTCTGGGTGGAAGACGTAGGAGGCAGGGGAGTTGTCCACAATGATGACCTTGTTCAGGTCGCGACCCAGGCGGCTCAGGTCCTTGACGTAATTACCTCGGTGGAAGACGCAGGACTCCCGGAACAGGCGGCAGCGGAAAGCGCCCCACTTGTCCAAGAGATCGGAGACGGGGTCTGCATACTGCAGCCGTAACAAAGATGGAAATGAATGGAGGGATTACAGCAATTCTTTAAGCCCATTCTAAGCCCTTTTCACACACATAAGAGCACCCTTTTCTGCTAAAAAAAAATGTGTTTCAATGAACTGTTACCAAACAGAATAGATAACATGTACGTAACATAAATAGTAAACATGAGTATTAAGTAAAAATATATATACATATTCGCAATCACTTATAAAGGAAGTCAGCAGTTTTAGGTTATGGTGCTGTGCAGATTTGTAGATACATTTTCTACTTGAAGCTGAAATAAATGATTTGACGGGCCATTTGGTGAAAGCTGAATAAATGAAACCCCAAAATGTTCAATATTAATAAAATAAAAAATAAACAATCAGAATAAATTGTGTAAAATATTTAAACAAACTAACAATTTAAGAAAAAGTCATTTTCATCTCATTACAGACATTTTATTTGTGAGTCTGATTTTATTTCATTATTGCATTTTTAGATTTAACACTTGTATTTCGTACCAATTATTATTTCATAATGTCACTTTTCATGAGTGGCGTTGTCACCGCCCACTTACCTTACAGCCAATCACGTGCTCCCTGTCTCTCTTAAACTGGCGAGATTAACAACTGACACCAAATGTATTTCACCTCTTGCTCTAAGACATTGCTGTTGCTCTAGGGTTTCCTTTTTTGTTCTACTGTAATGTCACACCCTCATGCTGCAATCTGTTGTCCCAGTGGTTCTTTTTCAAACGTTCTACCTCTGGTTATTCAAAATGTGAAAATGTCAACTTCATCACTGGCTGCTGCAACAACACAATCTCCCTCTTTATTACTCAAAGTTACTACTTCTTGTGCAGTTGCTACACAACAAAAATTAAATGTAAAGTATAAAAACAGTAATTTACAATCCTCACCTTGGCTAAACTGGCTGTGAACAGGACACACTCAAACAGTTCTCCCATTCTCTTCAGGAACTCATCGACATGGGGCCGCTTCAGGACATACACCTGGAATATGCAGGGATTTTAAAACCTTGTTCGTACACAGCATACATTTCAATTATAAAACATGTTTCTACAAACCTCAAGAGCCTGAGGAACTATGACACTATCTTTTGGTGTGTGATCTTATCTGTGCAAATGATGACTGGACAGTTTGAAGGTTTACTTTGTGGGATGTAGTTGTACATATGGGTGAAAGCATTGCACACATTACAGGCATTCGAGATACTCATATCAATATCGGAAATATACATAAATAAATATACATTTTCCAGGACTCCTTTTTTTCTCCTCCATTTTTTTCTTCTTCCTGTGGTGTTGGCGGCTGAGGGCAGCGTTCCTGAACCAAGTCACCCAGAATAGGCTGAGCTTGTCTGAACAAACCTATCCTGGATTACTTGAATCAGGCCCAGACCCACGGTATGTCATCCATTTCCAAGCAGCCTCCTTCAAATCCCTTAAACCCCCGACAGCACCTACTACACTCAAACAACCGCAAGGACGGTGAGGCGGCGTGTCATGTTAGAGGATGACAGACGACAACAAGTTATGAACATGTTTGCTGAGGTTGTTGAGCGATGCCACCATTACCTGGTGTATTGTTCCATCTATTTCCACAGGAATGATGAAATCTGCATTGTTCACAGGCTGTTGGAATGACAAAAAAAAAGTTGATTTTAACAAACCGGATAAGGATATTTCCAGAAGATTTAAGTTTTTTTCTATTGCAGGCATGACTGAACAACAACATCAAGTAACAAGAACGTTTACAACAAGGGATGGAGACGCTGCAGGCCTTACCATATAAAATATGACTGGTATTATTGTAGGACAGATGCAGGTAGGGACAAACAGTCTGCAGTGTGTGTACAGGGAGGACTGACTGTGTTTATTTGGGTTAAGAACCAGCTAGTTTGGGTTTGGTATTTGGCAGCAATGACAGAAATGTCAATGTCAAAGCCAACAACAACTAGATGGGGGGAAATGTAGACCTTAGAGAGTGTTTTTTTACTATTAAACATAACTATTTCATGATGTAATGTGATCACATGGGACAACTATGTGTTTTAAAGCGCTTTTGTTCGGGAAAAAAAATCTTAAAGTCCTTGCGTCATCTTGGAAATTTAAGAACAGACTTGCACATAGCTGATTGTAACTAATGCAACAATGTTTTTCTTCCCGCTTCTTACCTTAAAAGAGCTGTGAACTAATGTCTCATCCAGATCTATAACCACGCAGATCTTTCCAGAGTCTTTTGACTTCACTGGAGGCAGCAGTGGCTTCACCTGGATTTGAAAATACCACAAATGTAATATTTAAGAGATGACAAAGCTGAGAGAAATTAGATCTAAAAAGCAGCTGAAATTTAAAAGAAAGACCTATTTCACGCAGATTTGAGCTTTCCACAGTCGACAAAACAGGACAAAAACGCAACCTGTGAGACAAAGGTAAACACACCTTGGAGACAGTTCCGTTCTCCTCCACCAGCAGAGGGGCGTTGTTGTTGACTGGTGGGGGTTCAGGCTGGTCCCGACACAGGCAGCAGAAGAGGCTGGAGAAGAAGCCTCTGCTCCTGGGCTTCTTGGAGGACAGAGAGGGGGAAGAACCTACAGAGGAAATAGGAGGAGGTCACCGAGCTGGTTTACAATAACTTTGAATGATCCACTACCTGAACAACATCCGTCCCGAACCCCAAAATATTCGGTTTTCTATCACATATGACAAAGAAACAGCAAATATAGCATACTTAAGGAGCCAGAAATGACTGAAATGACTATTAAAATAACTTTCTGATGATCAACCAGTTGATATTTTTGCTTTCGTCACCGCATGCGATATTATTTTAGAGCTGACCAACTTAATCAATCATATAAGTTATTAAATTAAGCAAAAACGTCAAACATTCTGACTATTTTCAGTTTTCTTTCATTATAAACTGAATATCTTTAAGTTTTAGACTGTTGGACCTTTGAAGACACGCCTTGGGAATTTGGGAAACCGCAATGAGCATCAACCTATTCATTACAGCACTGTAAACAAGTAATCAAGTTAAAAAAAAAAAATCCTTGGTTCAAACTTATTTCATTTCAATGAATTACCCATTTGATTTAGTTGTTTTTAATGAGCAGTTCAACCCTCAAAGATTATACTATCAGCAGAAAACCCTTTAAACTGAATTCAAATAAACTTTGTACAACAAAATGTGAAAAACCTAACAATGAGCAGCTTATTGAGATTTCAGTTTGGTTTTTTTTAAAAAGAAGAAACATTAAAGCCTCCACAAGGAACTTTCATTTTGTGTTGATTCTGGCGGCCCCTGTGGACAAAACCGGTACTGCATCCACCTCCTTGTTTTGTCTTTAATCATGGAAATCCAAACTGAATCCGACGATGGTTCATTTATAAAGGTCATACAGAGGTGTCAGTATTAAATTGACTGTTTTCATAAGCCAGTTAAAAACTCCTAGTAGTAAGTCGAAACTCTTTTAAACTGTATTTTAGGGATAATTCTTCCACATGGCCACCAAACTAATGGCTCCATTCTTGTGTCAGCGAGTGTGTGAAAACAGTAAACCCCCCCCAAAAAAAACAAAAAAAAGTACATCCAGCAGCTTTCTTTCCTCATACTTTTGTCATGTGCACAAACCCTCCTGGAGACACACGTCCCTGCCAGAAGCTGTTGCGTAAGCGCCCCTCTGATGTCAGCAGCAATCAGTCTCAACCACAACCAATGAACACCGAGCACTAAGCACTATAAGGGCATCATAAGCACATCATGAGTTTATTGTGGACCGCTGCCAATCAGAGCAGGGCAGATGTCAGACAATCATTCATAAATACTGATTTAGAGAGCGTAATGCATGTTAACACTGCATATTCTTGTCTTTTATGTATGCCTTTATCCATTGTATTTGTTTTTATGCATTATGACATTAAAGTCAGCCATATTTGCATGTAATATAACCACAACATCACCAATAAGGCAGACAGCAGTTAACAGGGAAGGAAAATGGCCCATTTTAAAACACTAATGTTTAACAAAATAAAAGTAAACCATTAACAACAATTTAAAACAATAAAATGCTATAAAAATACATGGATACGGGCAACACAAGTGAATCCGCATGGTATGAAAGCTGTAACCTCAATGGTATGCAACCAAACTGCTCAAACAGTAACAGACATTTACTTCAGCCTCAGTAGAGCAACAACGTGGCCTAATCAACATTTTAAATGGAATTAAAAAGGAAGACGATTTGTGGTACAGTTTGCAAACAACAACCGCTAACACCTTCGAAAAGCAGCTTTTAAAAGATATCTGTGTGAAACAAGTTAGACCCAAACACATTTTTAGGCAACATAACCAAAGCTCCGGCTGATTCCTGCCAAACTGACGATTAACGAGAAGAACTTGGCGAATGACGTAGGAGGGGTTTTAGTCTCGCACCCTTATCTATCAATCACGGTATGTGAGAGGAGGAACTGTTCACCTGTGCAGCTCAACAGGTACACAGCTCATTCCTTACAGTGTTTGCTTGTGCTGTTTTACATCTTTTTTTTCCCGGCCTCTTTATGCACCACTCTCACTCTCTCTCTCTCTCTCTCTCTCTGTCTGTCCGGACGTGACTGTGTTACCAACACACAAGCCTCTGTTGTGCATCTCTCACGCCTCTTTCATTCCCTCTCTGCCGTTCCCTCCTACTGCATTTGTGGATTCAAACCCCGTCTGACCCTCCGCTGGCCTCTGCCACGCTCGGGCCAAAACAGGAAGAGGAAACAGACGGGTATCAGTGGAGGAAGCTGCTTGCCATCGGTGTTTTAACGTAGCAGGAGAAGGCTTGTGACGCTGTTATCCGTGCAGGTTCTTCTTCACACGGAGTCCATTTCACATTAAATCAGGTTTTGGAAACCGGCAGGATTTCAATTTATTCATGTATTTGAGTGTTATCTCCCATTTTTATGCTATTATAAATTCAAACAGAGATTCTATTGTTGGTTTTTCTTACCAAATAATGCTAATTTGTGCCAGATAACGCAGCCTCATACCAACAAGACTCTGACCTTAAGCAATGAGAGAGGGGACTTAAGGTATTTAATAAAGCCAAAGTAAACCATTTAATGGCTCTTTATCTGCCCCTTGTGTCCTTATTCATTACGCTCTTCACTCCTTTGTTTCCTTTTTCACTCCCTTCTGCCCACACTCCCTTCCTTATTTGCTCACTCATGAATATTCATCTCTTTTATCGCACGCCTTTCACCAGGAAAAATGACTAACTGGGTGCTGACCACTAGAAACCAGAGAGGGTGTTAATTCATAAAAAGGAGTTACTGTGAAGATGACAAGGAAGGAGCTAATTCATGAAGTGGAGTGGAACGTACCGCAGGCTGTCTGCTGAGGAAATATCCCCTGACTGCTGGGCAAACCTGAATCATCAAAAAAAAGGGACAATCCTTGTTGCCCTGTCACCGTAATAAATGTGTTTTATGATACAAAAAGGAGCGATTTTCTCTTCAAAAGTATGCATTGATTTTACAGCCCCATCCAGTGAGTTATTTCCAAGCATTTTGTTCAGGCAATTGGTTTCTGCAGGTCACATGCACTGAAAAGAGTGCCACAGAAACATTAAATCATCCACATTTGGCTCACAGATAGGTTAAAGGAGAGATTTGTCTGCATTTTTTATTCAATTATTCATTTATTGCGACAATTTACTATCAGCAAGACAGAAAATCCTCACTTCGTTAAAGCTGGAACCAGACAACATTTGGCATTTTTGCTTGAAAAATGAATTAATCAAAAATGTTCATTTTCTGTCAATTTTCAAAAGATCGAATAAAAACAGTCATACTGTGTATCTATCTAGATCTATTTCAAGTTTCTTCTTCTTTTGACTCACACATACACGCGGGCCACAGTAGATTTGATTACATTTAACAGTGAAAGACACTGTACCCATCTTCAGCCTTAGAGTAAGTTCTGGGGCATCAAATCGCTCCAAACTGCTCTCCAACCATTTTAAACACATGTGCAAATGCTACAAAGAAATGGTATATTGCTCAAATTCAACAAATAAAAAGCCTCATAAATATACTGTTACTTAAGAAGTAGCATGTAATTTTGCAGTATTTTAAGTTGTGGTGTTAAACTGCCCGCCAACGCATCTGGCTTCACACAAAGATGAAACAATCGTCTGATGTGTGCTGCTGTGTAAAGTCTCTGGAGAGTCTAAAGAAGACGAGAACATATCTATAAGCCGCTATTGATTGTGACAATGACTCAAAACAATGTAGGATAAGGCATGCAGCCTTAAAATCAAATGCACAAGCAACCGCAGGATGAGAAACACCATCAGTTGAATTATAGTATAATCCTCGTGCTGCTGGCCTTAGGTAATCATGACTTGAACTCTTTGTTGTCACATCACAGAGACAAACTTCAGTCAGTCAAATTATAAATACCAGAAGATTAAACGCAGTTCCAACAACTTCCTAGACATCACCTGTGAGTTAGGGAGAAATGCCTCCCTCGACGTGTTATCTCCTGTCCCATAACCTGCTGACAAGGAATGATTCAAATGCCGCTGTATGACTGCATGACAACAATGTGGAATAACTCACAATCCAAGCCTTATCAGATCGTTTTTTATCAGCTCAGGATCCATTTAAAGTCCTGACTGTCAGCGGTTTCCTGTAATCGACGCTTCCACTCTCATTGAGTCACATCCTAAATCTGGTCCCTATCTGTGGCTTCAGTGACACCTGATATATGGAAACCAGTTTCATCAATGCAGGAAGGGCTTGAACCAAGAGTGTCAGATGCTGGTACTGACTGAGCTGCCAATATTTTTGCCTAACTTAGGGATTGAAACAGCTGTTAAGCTTTTCATGTGACAATAAAGGTCTCCAATGAAAACACAGAGACTAATGAAGCCTTTTAGATCGGCTGGTGGTGTTACAGAGGTACCGATAAATCAAATGTGCAACGAACGAACAGCTTCATGCAGATTTACAGTTTGCGATGGAGGAGGAACCTACTGATCGGTCCTGATATTTATAAGATGCAGATATCCGCCTGTTTGACTGACTAATCCGATATATGAGCAAGCACCAGCGCGGTTGGAGGCCGGGTTACAGACGCTACAACGCCATAATTAGTGGGAAATTATGAACTGACCTGACCGCAAACAGAACTGTGCAACTTTTTTTTTTTTTTAAATAGATAAGTGCAAAAATCCAGCCTAAGAGCACAAGGAGCGGCATCCTGAGGGTCTCTACAGGTCCAGTTCAGGGTTTTTTCCCCCCACCTTTTCTGACCTTTGACCCCATTTTTAGGTCCCAGAATTCATAATCTCGCAGCGCAGTCAGAGTCGTAGTCACATGTTCAATGGACAGTAGCTTATTTATATAAAAAAATGAACAGTCAGAATCAGTCGTAGTGTTAAGAAACACCTTTTTCAGTGCTGACCTCAAAGTTCAGAAACACTACATCAGAGATACCCCTGCATGAGAACCACAGAGCTGTTATCAGACCTTCAGCTGACAGTATTTGTCTCGCTCAGATAGTTTTACACCCATTTAGTCAACAGCGTGTCTGTTTTCAGTGGGGAACTACCAAAAACAACCCTGTACGGATCCTCCAAATGCAACCTGAAACTGCAGCGAAACTGAAACTAAGAAAAGTTTTCTTTTGATTTGACGAAGCGAACAAATGATGGGTTTCCTAACGTCACAATCAATTTAGGCGGGACACACAGTAAACATGTTGTTGACGGGCAGCTGTGAGTTCATACGTTCTCAATGTGTGGGGACAGCGTTATGTAATAGACAGGCTACTGCACATTTACAAAGGAGGCCACTGCTTGACAAGTCATCCTTTAAAAGTCAAAGTGTGCACGGGTTTAACTGCAGCTCCAGTTTAAATAGCAGTGTTGTTTACAATAAATGTGACAGTCTGCTGGCCGGAAAGTGACACAAGACATAAAAAATGTGAGAGGGCAGCATTTTCTCAGGGATGATGACCGACAGGCCACCTGATTATTCAGTAACCTGCGCTTACACTCTGCGTGGTATCTCACTGATTTGTGTACAGTAACCCATGTCAGCAAGCAGAGGACTGATAAAAGTAGTGCAGCATGGTGGAAATGAGAATTTCACAGGCCGTTCATCTAGTTAAGAGGGAAACAGAGCAGCATTGTAATAAGATAAAGAGCTCATGACAGCAAGTGTTCAGGACACTTATTGAAGAAAAAGTACTAAAACCAGACTGTACAAATACTCCACTACAAGTAACAGTCCTGGTTAAATGGACTTCATCATGCACTAATGTAAAAGCAGGATTTCACTGTTGTAGTTGGAGCTAATTTGTAAGCGTTTCACATAAGACTGCAGCTAATGATTGTTTCCATTATGGATTTAACCTGCTTGTTATTTTCTCCATTAAATCAGTTCATTGTTTGGTTTGTAAAATAAATAAATAATAAATAAATAGGCTAAATAAATCAGAAAATAGTGAGAGATGTTGTCACAATTACCCAGAGGTCAAAGTGACACCTTCTATTTATAACAAAGCATCAGACTTAATAAGCTCCTTGCAGTTGTTGTATCATTTAAACAAACTTTAAGTTGTAATTCTCTCTATAAGGTAGAAAGTTTCTTACAGTGGAATAAAGCACCTCATACTTTATACTATATTCTTGAGTGTACTTAGTCTATAAGGCTGATATGAAAGCATTAAAACCACCTTAATCAAACATTTTTACGTCACTTCCTTTTACTTTCATCACAGGCCAAAGGGCCGCAGCCATACTCTGGAGCTCAGTGACACTTTGAATGTAACAGTGTTATTGATAAGTGTGGAGCAGACTGCAGTGTGTTGTTACACTGAATGCAGATTAATGAGCTCAGGATTGTTTACTCTCAAAACCCCCCGCACAACTTTATTTATGTTTTATTAATTTTGACATGAGTGCAGAATACAAATAAATAAACAAAAGATTTAAAAAAAATAAAAATAAAATAAAGCCACTTTACCCCTCTCTCCTGCGGCTTTATTGCCCTCTTCATCCCGGCTGACTTGGGTGATCACTGAAGACGGATTGTCCATCACATCCAGGTCTGGTCCAGAGTGCTGACCTCACACTTTAAAAGTTAAGAGACTGTTCGCTGAGTCGGTGCTGCGTTAAACCAAACCGGGAAACATCGCAACAAGTCGCCCCTACAGCTCGGCCATTACTCTCTTCGGATGTCGTCGTCCGCTCCCACCCCAACCCCACCTGCCGGAAAGTTTTTTAAAGTCCCGAAAAAGTTGCAAAAACATTTGTCGACGAGATGGCAACTTTGATTCAATATGGTGCTCAACTCCGCTCGCACTTTTTCAAGATACAAACATGGAGGTTTCAAGGCGTCCCATTTCACTTAAAGTGGCGCAGTGAGGGAATGGGCCGCGTACAACACTGCCTCTCCTGGCGTCTGCAGGTTTGACGATGGTCCCTTAAAAGTAGCCTCAAAACAAAAAAAGTTGTTCCAAAAACCGTACAGCTAACAGACTAGCTGCACCGGGATATGTTAGTGAAATATATATATTTATATTTTTTGTGGATACGTGCTACAAAAGTTGCGCGCGCCTCGCTTGAACGCGCCACCGTGATGTTCTATATGTAAAATGATCTTTTTATTCACGCGCCGCAGTCTGTCACTTTAGCTCCCCAGCTAGTCCTGCGACACTGAAGCGTATTAAACAGCAGCGTTGAAGTTTGTTACACCGTGTTTGCTACACACTGACGGCATTATAGTGTGTGTGTGTGTGTGTGTGTGTGTGTGTGTGTGTGTGTGTGTGTGTGTGTAGTGCTGCAGTGGTTGTGTAATGTCCGCTATTAGTAAACACTTGCAAAACAGCAAAACTTTTTTTGTTGAAGCGGCAAAGAAACGCCCAGTTTGGGTTCCCTTGAAACTGCTAGAGCCGGGGAGCGTCGCACAAATGTAGTGTGTGTGTACGCTGGCTTTCTACCCGCTGGTTGTTCATGACACAATGTTTTTATCTAAATTATTACTAAATCATAGTTTATAAATCAAAGTATTTTGCCTGGTAACTTATTGTACCGTATTCTTTTCTGTGATGGTGTGCTATTTGTTTGGTGTTAACCTCAGATGAAATGTTATTTCCAGGTGGTATTTTCACATGCTTTACCAGGAGTGAGTGATTTTATATAATATTTGTAAGATAAATTAAGTGCCTTTAGAAAGAAACAAGAAAAGAAAAAGCTTCTGCTCATTGCAATGTTGTCCAGGATTTAAATTTTATACAATACATATTAAATAGCAAAATATGTGACAGATTTATTTTGTGTTATGCAATTACCTGTGCAATATTCTATTTTATCTTAAATCACATCTGGATAAAAAAAACTGTATATAGTGTACATATAACTCTAAATCCATTTATTCCTTCATATCTTGTTTTTTTTATTTTATTGTTATTTAATGTGCATTTCTTTTTCTTTTTTCTTAACTCCTATGTTCTGTCTGGAGCTGCTGAAGCAGTGAATTTCCCCAGTGTGGGATCAATAAAGTCTCATCTTGTATTGTACTGCCACTACATATTTTTAAACAGCACTTAAGGATTCAGGAGACATTTGGAAACCCCGGGTGAAGCCCAAAATTGCACCCCACAAAGAGAGAAGGAACAAGTTTATTTCCCCAATTGTATCAATAGTTTATTACATACTACCTCATAAAAACATTTGCAACTTTTTCCACATATAAACACCGCAAATTGGTACATTTACAAATCTTCAACCGTCCAAATTGATACAAAAAAAGGAACACTGTGATCGATCAATACACAAGACGATCTATTATTACAAGGACTGCATGTGCTGTACTGTGTGTATGCATGTATGTAAGAATCTATATGCATCTGTCTGTTGTAAAGTCCAAATATCGTAGTCAAATTTTTGCTTTGTTCAAATAATTCATCAATTGTGAATTAGTAAGAATGGAGACACATTTACAAGATAAATATTTTGGATATTAATCCGATTTAGGCACTGACTGGATGATCATGATTTGAGGCAACCTGACCAACCGATGGGTAATACTGAGAAACCACAGCAATGTGTAACCAGTGTGTGTGACTTATCTACATTACGGACCGCTTTTCATAGTTTATTACAGTTAGAGTTCAGTTTTAACCACAGAACAAGAAGTTGTACCAAAAATTCCTAGCTCACCTCTAAAATAGTTCATTTTTACTGTGTGAATTTCAACACCAATCACAAAGACACTCCTTATTTTTATTTATATATGTATATTTTTTTGCCTCGATGCTAATTCAAACAGTGAATCAAAAATGCTTGCGCGCACACTCACACATGCAAATAAATTAACATGAAGAAAACAAAAAAAAGTAAACGCTTTCAAGAAAGAAAAATAAACAATATTTTTGGTTTTGGAGTTTTAAAATGTGTAAGTAAATGCAAAAATAAATTAGCAGCTTAAATCATGGTACATTCACGAGTTGTTTACTACTAAATTTAGTGACATAAACAAAAGTTGCGCAGTAGAAACGCTAATGATACACACGTTCCAGGCTGATCGTGCAGAGTGGAGACTGATGTTTATCTAAACCAAATATTAATGTCCAATTTCAGAATTCACAATGTGACTGAGAAAGTGTGCAATCAAAAGAAAAAACAAACAATACAAAGAACATCCTGTGTCCTTTATTTAACAGTTTATGAAAAGTCCTCAGCTTCGTCAATTCAATGAACAGGTCACAGCAGTCTGCGTCTCGTCCCCGTCTCCTCTTTGTGTTTTTGTTTCATCAAGTGTTGAATGTTGAAGTGTCACAAATTAACACGTGGACTCCTGTCTTTTCTTTGGACATTCAGCTGTATCCAGCCGTCTGCCCGTCCCCCTGTGCCTTAACCTGTGCCTCACAAGGCAGGCTGACATGTTTCATGCAGCGGTGGCTCTGCAAACTCATGTTTAGGTGCTGCGTTTTCACCGCCCTCTCACTTCGGGCTGGGGACATGCGGTGCAGTCCCAGACGCCGGGGACTGGGGTGAGCTCTGGTAGGTGCGCAGCAGCACCTTGTGCTTGGTGGCGGCCTCTGTGCGACAGCATTGTCGTTCCACCAGGAACTCTTTGAGCCGGCTGGAGGTGAAGGTGAGAGTCTGTCTCCTCAGCTTCATAAGGTAGGAGTCCTGCAGCCAGGCCTGTGTGAAGCAGTCTCGTGTGGTCGGACGGGCCCTGAAATACACATACGAATACGCAGAACTTAACATTTCATTCTTAAAAGATGTTTAACAGTGAATTTTGCTGGCGCTCACCATGGGTAACTGCTCAACATCTTCTTGAGAAAAGCAGAGGCACTTTGGGACACATTAGGGTACAGTTTTGTCGGGTCAAACTTCGCCATCAGGATCTTGGATTCGACTTGTAGAGGGTCTTTATCTTCGAAGGGTAGTCGACCACTAAGCCTGGTTGTAAACACAGAAAAGAAATTCAAAATTCACTCACTCAATTTGCAACATTTGGCATCTATTATAACAACAACTCAAGTATTGAATTGATTCATCTCTTATCTAAGAAAGCATTAAAAATGTCAGGTCATTTATTATGACTTTCTATGTCGTGTTAACTAACAAGCATGTTTTTCCTAAAGAAAATGTGTTTAACCACGCTGTACCAACAACAAGTTTCACTTACATGATGTGGGTGACAACTCCGACAGTCCAAATATCAGCAGGAGGACCAACCACTTCACCTTTTACCATCTCAGGAGCTTGGACGACATTGATAAAGAGCACATTAATAATGGATCTATGGTACTTTAAAAGTATCTGTCCATCAAAGAAGTGAAATAAGACAGCTGACGTTCTTGTGCTCACCTATGTACTCCAGTGTTCCTGCTCCTGCGTCCTGGTGTGTGAGGCTGAGCGGGTTGAAGATCTGAGCACTTCCAAAGTCCACAATCTTGATGGCGTTCAGGTTGGTCACAATGATATTGTCGGGCTTGAGGTCCAGGTGGAGGATGCGGCGGTTGTGGAGGTACTCGACACCCTGGAGGATCTGGACCAGGTAACCCACCACGTCGTCCTCGGAGTAACGGAACCTTTTGTGAGCAAAGAAATCAAAAAATGGGATTACTTAAAGCAATGACAGATGAAAATATGCAGCAGTGTTTTGGTCCTTAGACTCTAGAAACTCCCGGGCGAATAATTGAACGTCCACTTTCTGCCACAGTGTAAACCTGGCACTTCCTGGATTTAAGGAAGGTCTGTAAGGGGGGTTACTAATATTTACTGAGCTCTACAACAACAACAACAGGATCTTAACATTTGTGGAATTAAAACAAATTAAATATCTACATTTCAAGTGAATGTTTTCAATAAAAAAACAATATAATTATTGTCAACCATCAGTTAGATTTAAATAAGTAAAACTCAATTTAAATTAGTCATTTTCGGCTCAACCCACCAAATGGGCTGCATGTAAGGAGGAAAAGGTCTTCTTTCTCGCCACCTGCTATGCAAGTCTGTCTGAGTTTGTGTATCTCAGTATGAGGTGACACATTGAGCGTTCCTACCTGTCGATGAGGCTGTACAGCAGCTCTTTGCCGGTGCAGTACTCTGCCACCAGAACCAGGTAGCGCGGCGTGACGTAGGCCTCGTGCAGTGACATGACCTTTTCGTTGTGAAGGGATTTCAGGATCTCGTACTCCTTCAGGACTTCCTGCTTGTTCTCCTGGCTGTAGGGAATGATCTTTGCCATGTAGATTTTGCCCGTTGTGTTCTCGCGGCACTCTCGGATGACCCCAAAACGACCCCTGGGAAAAAACAACATGTGAGACTATTACAGCACAAAAATGGCAACAAACGTAGAAGATGAAGGCTGTAAAAGCTACATTTTTGTACTGACATTTATTTGACCACTGCAAGTCACACAAAACCCATACAAAGAGCCAAAGAATAGCAGTTTCAGCATGGTGGAAACTATTAGGGATTAATTAGCTTAGTTTATGTGGATCAGCAGCTCAAGTCTACTTAATGCAGGTTTCATTACCAGTCTTACAGACTAGCAACATTGACAGTGTGTTAAATCCTCCTACAGTACACAATTTGTTCAAATATAAATGAAATAAAATGTTTTCTATGATTTAAAGCCATCCTGTCAGTCTCACCTGGCTTTCTCGTCTAAGAAAGTGTAGGGTTTCTGTGGAACGCCCTGTCGTAGAGCAGTGGAGGGGGTAGCGCGTCCGGACGGAGTGGCTCTGCTGGGGGTACTGGCCCCGTCACCAATGGGGCTCAGGCTGGAGGTCTGGAGCACTTGTGGGGTAAAGGAGACAGGAGTTGGGGCCACACGGGCGGTGGTGGCGGGGACGTACGTGGGCACAGAGGCCACTGCTGGTTTGGTTTGCGTCGATGGCGGGGTTACAAGAGGGGGTGGCGGTGATATTGGTGGGGACTGGGTCATAGGAGACACCACGTTTACTGGACTCTGGGGTTTGGGGAGGACAAAGGGCGGAGGTGCTTTGACTGTGGGTGACGAGGGATGAGTGAAGCTCATTTTTTGAGCGTCCTCAGAGGGTGAAGGGGGGGTTGTTTTCAGGCTGGAGGGCAGAGAGGTCGGAGGGGTGGGAGCGACAGCCGTTTTGGTTGCCGACGTAAGTGGGAGAGGTAAAGCAGCAGGGGAGACTGCGTATTTTGGAGAAGTGGAGGAGGTGGAAGTGATGGTGGAGACGGTTTTCCTGGGAGCGTTGTTCTCGACTGGTCTGAGTGGAGGCACGGTCACTGAGGAGGTGACAACTGGTTCGGCTGGTGCTGGGACTGTTTTTACCACGGCCATGGCAGGTGAAGCTCCTCCAGCTGTGAAATACAACCACGTACTTACTCAGTGTAATTGAATTATTGCTTGTACCCTTGCTTATCCATTTGTTTAAACATTTTAACTCATTTACTCCTCAACAGCTGGTCACAAGTCCAATCAAGTCCAGTAATGTTTCCCTTAACTGTGTGCAGTAATTTACATTCTGGCAGTGTGTTAAAATACCTGTTGTGTCTGGGCTCACTGGAAGAGAGCAGTTGCTGTTCGGTCCCTGTCCTGCCTTGTTGGTGCAGGTGACACGGAACCTGAACGTGCCACCTGGTGGCAGATCTGTGACATTGTAGTAGCAGTCGACGATTCCAGTGGCTACAGTCAACCAGTTAGAATCACCTGAGGGGGAGAAGAGATGAGTGTTTATATGATGTTGCTGTGATCTCTTTGGATAGAGTATTGATTATAGAGTATTCTTGTGGGAAAAACGTCAAATAAAATAAACCCTGATCTTCTGTTCACTTTGAATAGCAAACAACTTACTGTAGTTAGGATATTAAACACCAGATGGGGGTGTTGTCAAACTGATTGGCTGGTGATGAAAACATGGATAAAAACTGAGCACAACAGAAAATGTTGTGTAAATGCAAACAAGGTTTCAGTTTGTGTGCTAAAATATGATCTGACATAGCATCTTATTTCTCATGCAGCCATGGTGAAACAGAGCTGAATTAAAATGTAAATTAGGGAGTGATACACTATTCTGTGAGTTTCTACATCAATGCTGCCTGGCAAAGATTACGTTTGAAATGAGACACAGGATGCCAGGATGAAATCTATCAGACCAAAAATGTCCAATAAATATTCACAAATTGAGTCTGCTGCTACTCCAAGTTTGTGTGACTTTATTTTCATCCACCACATTATGAGATAATGATGACTCATCACGTATAATGACAAAAAGCTTTGACAGCAGCATTGATACAGTCACTATTCCCTCGTGGCTGACTCATTTTCTCTAAGTGATTTGGACTATGGATTTGGAAACTAAAGTCCCTGAGCATTCTCCACATACGGTGCAAAGCCAAACCCTGTCAAAGCTTTTCAAACACAGATACCTCCTACCTCATGTGGCTGTACCACATCACACTGACAATAGCACACAACGGGGATATAACCACCGAAACTACCTACAAACCAAATAACAGCAAAGGCAAACTTATTTTAAACTACAAAACAGGATATTTCTTTGGAGGAGCAGATTCTTTTGAATGATAAATAAAAATAAAAGGTTGTGAGGGTTGCCTTGTTAAATGTCACTCACCTTCTGTCTTTCTTTCCAGGGTGTAGCTGCACGGAGACTTGGTGTCTGCTGGCTTCCAGAGCACCAGGGCTGTATTGTTGTAAGTTTGGGGGACTTCAGGGGTCCCGGGCCGTTTTGGGACACCTTAAGCGATAGGGAGGCGTAGAAAATGAGAAACAAAGTGAAATAGAACAAATTAGGTGAGTCTCCATTGGCATGCAGCTCATAGCAGCCTCTGGTGAAGAAGTCAGTGGCGAGTTTGGCAGATGTGATTAGTATATTAATATTATTATAAAAGAGCTGGATAAATAAAGTTTTAAAACATTAAGATATTCCTGTGGGAAGCTCAAGGTTTTTTTTTATTTGTATGAGCAGGGTTTTAACTGTGTGTGTAGGTGGTTTTCACAGTTAGATCTGTAAGTGAGATTACAACTGGGTTTTCAGTTGTTTGTGGTTTCACTTGTATGCGTGCACAGCTTTACTACTGTGTGAGCGTGTGTTAGCCAGACTGAACTGTGTCTTTTACAGGCCTCCAATAAAAGACTTGATTGCATATTTAAAGTGTTCGCTGCACATTTCTTGTTGTATTTTTATGTTCCTGCACCATTGCTCATTGGTAGGGTGTTTTCTGATGTCTTTTGTGTTTGACGTCATGTTGATAATGATTGACATGTTGTAGTTCACTTATAAGACCCTCTGTGTTTAGCTCACAATCCTGTGACAGCAATCAGTGATACAGTATACTCATTTATTTGCATGAAAATGTCACAATTCTAGCAGATTGAGATTCAAGATATGAAAGAAGAAACGACAATATGTTCATTTCCTCATGCCTGGGCTGCAAAACAGATCCAGACGATGGTTTCAGTTTGGTCGTTACTCCGAACCAAACTTGACACAAATGTTGTCATTCCTTGATTTCAAAATGTATTTCCCACCGGTGTAAACACTGGAGCCAATACTTCAAGTGAGATAAGCTGTCTCTAGTATTTTCCGCATTGCTGATAGATTATCACGGGGAAAAAAATAGCATCATTGGCTTAGATTAATAATACTACATGCCCAAAGCCAAAACAAATAAAGTTGAAATGCAATCGATTGGACCTGTTGTCTGAGAAATATATTCTCCACTGAGGCCTGAAAAAATCCCATTATTATTGTTGCATTTGTGAGCAGAGTTGGCAGAATCGAAGCACTGTTTTCATTACACACTATTTGTGCAGAGGCATGACTTGTCACAGCCGATTTAAAATTGCAGGAAGCGTCATTTGTTCCTGTTCGATGACGAATATGAGAAAAACTAAAAATCCATTAAGTTAATCTACTGTAAAGTTAATCTTTTGACATTAATATTAATTTCAACTGCATTAATATTCAAACCATTCTCCCTGCTATTAAAATTAAATTATGTAAAATACATCACATTATCATCATGATCACTGTATGTTCATGAAAGGAGCAGTTGCACCTCTGATAAGAGGACTCACTATTTGCAGTGTTGACATTAATGAATAAGATTTCCCATTCCCAGATCCCATTTTCCCCGTTCGATAAAATAAATTAACTACAAAGCGACACTTTGTGAATAACTGTAGGCTAAACAAGATACTTACAAGCTATGGACAATGTGCAGGAGGTGGTGATGGTAGCTATGGGGTTGGTAGCCACACATTCATAAACTCCAGCATCCCTCCGGCTGGACTTTATGATCGTAAGAAGCTGCCTGCCATCTGGGTGGGAGATCAGGTTAATTCTGTCATCCACCTCCAGCGGTTTCCGATCTGGAAAACACAAACAAATTAAGCAACTGACAATAACCCCAAACCAAATATTTTGGGAGAATTGAAGTAAGATACCTTTCATCCATGTAATTTCTGGATGTGGACTTCCAGCTGGAAGGCAGCTTAAAGTGGCAGGTTCCCCCTCCAACAAGATGTGGTCTTTCAATTTGATGTGGAACACGGGAGCAAAATCCGAAGCAGAGCGGTTGAACTGTTGGCTTTTTGACAAACCCTCCTCTTTGGGGACAGATGACGGCAGATCGGATTGGGAGGGGGTCTTGTCTTTCTTGCCCCTTGTCAATCCCCACCTGTCCCACCGCGACCGCCTGTCACTCCCTGAGGCTTTTTCGGAATGGATGCTGGAAGTGGATTCAAGTGATTCCTTGGATGCACCAGCACCGGCCTGTTTTGCTAGCTGATTCTCTGGGATTCCCATTCCTTTGAGTCCTCGCCCCTCAGACTGGGTATGACGATGGCGGGTAAACAGGGGCGTCCTCTTTCCCTCTGCATCCCCTTTTCTCTCCTCAGACTGACTGCGGTTCTTTGTGGATATTTCTGCCACTTTGTTCTCAAACTTCTGTCGCATTGCCACGACAGGGGAATCAGTGACTTTCTTTAAATCCTTCTGCGCCAGCTCTTTCTGACTTTCCTCAGCTTCTTTATCCTTCCTCTCCTCTGACTGGGTCCTTAGTTTGGCAGAGATTCCTGCCACTTTGGACTCAAACTTGCGCCTCATAGCAGAAACCGATGACTCCTCAGCTTTTCTTGGTTCTCTCTCATCCTGCTTCCTCTGTGCCCCTGCAATGCTCAGCTCCTTTGTATCCAGGGACTTACTGCGACCAATAGCCCATGAAACCCTCTTGCTTACAGCGGTTTCCTGTACCTTCTTTTCCTCCTTTGGTTTCTCACCCTTCTTATCTACAGATGTTGACCTCTTGGTCCGTAAGGAAAACCTCCCAATCAGACCAAGGCCTGTTTCCTTATCTTCTTCTCTTAAATCTTGAACAGATTTGGATCTCTCCTGTAGTCCTTTGGGTACCATTTCAAGTGGAGCCCCCCTTGGCCCCGGCCTGTAAATGTCTTCACCCCCCTCGACCCCCTTACGGCTTAGTACAGGTGATTTCTCCTCCGATTTGTTTCTGGTCAGTTTTCGGAGGCCACGGGTCAAAGACGACTCGCGCTTCTTAAACCTGGCTTCAAAGACCTCCTCTGAATCTATGTCTTTGATGTCTTTTCTGAGCACAGGCTGGCGGGGGGTGGTGGGAAGATCAGGATTCGATGATGAGGAAATAGAACCAGGAGATCGGTCAGCAGTTGCTACTTTGGCAAACACTGCTGCATGTTCAGGTAATGTGGGGGTACCTGTACCTGTTGACTTTGTATCATTCGACTTGGCTGTAGCAGCGGGACGTTTGGATTGAGACGGCACCGCAACAGCTTGAATGACACTTGCATAAGCAGATGACGGTTTACTATTTTGTGGCGTTCCCTTGTCTCCCTTAATCTCCTTTTCATTAATATGTAACTCCTGATTTTCTTTCCTCTCTTCTTCTTCTTCATCATCATCCTCCTCTATTACAATTATAGGAGTAATTACAGAGGGTGAGCTAGACTCAGATTCAAGTTTATTTGCCTTATCTAACTGGGTTTTGGTCCTTTTCTCTGTTATTCCACCATTTATACTTTGCATATCCTCATTTTCTGTCACATTGTTCTGTTTTTGCTGTTGGTCCAGTCGTCCTGGCGTTGGGAGGATAAAGGAAGTCTGCTTTGTAGGCGAGGCAGATGTAGACTCCAGTGTTGGTTCTGTAAGTGCGGACATTGAGGTTGCCTCCTGGAGCTTCTTTCCTTCTATGCTCCCATTGCCCATTGATGGTATCTCCAAGGGAGCTCCAAACCTGCGGTGCAGGGGCATGGGCTCAGAATCCCCCTGAGTGAAGGAGGCGCTTTTGCGAAAAACTTTGGTCTGTGGCACATCCTCTCCCGGACTCTCAGAAGACGCTGCTCTGGTAAGTGTTGATGGCCCCGCTCTGGATCTCCTCAAATTTCGATCAAGAGACCCTGTCCGTCTCTCATCTTCCATGCCGAGTGTTTCAAATAAGGGCCCCCGCAGACCGCTCATCTTTTTGTCCATACTTCCACCCCTGAGCAGACGCTGTCTCATCAGTTCCAGTTTTAGGGCATAATCTTCCTGGCTTAATTTCGCCGCTCCCGGGCTTGGACTGCGATTGGGTAGTTCCATAGAAACAGCCTTTTTCAGGCTCTTGGTGCTTGCTTCTGAGTCGTTGTTGGAATTTCCTTCTTCTGGGTCAATGTGGAGAAGCAGTGCTGAATCAGCAGAGCTGCCTCTCCTCATGGTAGCCCGCCTAGATTTGGTCTGTGAATCGTCCGACTCCACACTTGATCCTTTTTTAAGGGGAGCTCTTTTTGTGCTCTCGACTTTCTCCTCATTTGGGGTTTCCTCTTCATCTTTCACCCTGTTCTTAGCCCCTCCTCTTGTAGCTGCTAGCTCCATGCTGTCCCTTTTCCTTGTCCCATCAGCAGCAACACTGGGCCATAAAGTGACATCTTCGTCCCCTGGGATCTCATTAAGTGAGACCCTGGAACCAGAAAACACCATGGACAGCGGCATAGGAATAAACGGAAGCTCATCCACATCTGCATCTGAGTCAGAGGATGAGGAGGGTGGTGGGGAGTCTTCTTTTAAATGCCGGGCCACAGCGATGGAGACGTGGCTGGATGAGTCATTCAAAAGCTGTGGGATTGACCGCATCACCATCTTGGATTTGTAGCTGATAAGGGAACGCTGGAAAAGACAACAGAAGACAACGTGAGATAGTTTATTTCTATATTTAATTTTAACATTTTTAAGAAAACCTTTCATACTGATATGGGTTTGCAATCAGTGTGAACTTTGATTAAATGATTCGTCTTGTAAATAAAGTGAGTGTCAGAAACTAATTTAATCAAAGTTGGTGGGTTGCTTCTGTCAGAAAGCATTGTCTGACTGATAATGTCAGGTCTTGGTTGAAATCCATGAATGTGAGTTAATCTTGTATTAAAGGCTATTTTAGGCTTGAACTCGACTTAGTTACTATCTGGGAATCAACCCTTGGAGTCTGCATGTGTCTCAGTCTTTCATTTCCACATACTAAAAGCATGCAGCGGCTTACCTGCCATCGCCTTCTAGACAAAACTTGCTTCAGCATCGCTGTGCTGATGCTCTTGTTCGTTGGTGACTAAAAGACAAAAAGAGTCATCATTAACCTTAGGGAAGATATAAATAAAAATCTAATGACACATTGAAAGGTTTGAGGCAGGGTGATTTTTCATTTTCTAAATGATAGCTCACCTTGAACCAAGGATGACGAAGGCACTCAATGGCACTGGGCCTCCTAGGAGAGGGGGAAATGTGCAGATGAGAAAGGAGCACGCTACTGTTTCTATACGGTTAAATGGAATCATGGTTGGTCAAAATTATATTTATTTATATGTTTATGATAAAATAGGACATTCATCAAGATGCTTACAGTCTATCCACCACCAAAAGCTTGATGACAAATCCCTTTGCTTCTTTGCAGAGGTCGGAAAACATGCTCTCCTCAAACGCCACATTGTAGTCACGGATGTTTAAGGCAGTGGCTCTGTCATTCTCACCAGCAAAAGGAGACACACCAGTCAGACTAAAAACAATAAAAAAATCATTGTTAACAAAATAAAACAATTATATAATATAAACTGACAAAACACAGTAAAGAAATCTATATAACATACCAGAGGTAAGTGATGACACCAACAGGCCTGTGGGAGAGCAGGGCAGATGAATGACAAGTGGATATTTGGGAACATCATAACAGCACACTAACACAAGAGATTTTTATTTCCTTGCAGATAATAAGGCAGCGCCTGCAGTGTGTAGTCACTTCTTCATGCTGGAGAACAGGTGGCTCACCATATGTCTGTTGCCGTGGAGACAGGAGTTTGGTTAACAATCTCTGGTGCAACATATTCTGGCGTGCCGTATTTGCAGTAGCGCTCCTCTGAAGTCTCCAATTTTATGGCATTACCAAAGTCGATAATACGGATCTGGTCACTCCCAGGACTTGCCATTAAAATATTTTCAGGCTAGATGGGGGTGCATCCAAAAATCAACAGTGTTAGGTACTTGTACAAGAATATCAAATTATCAAATACATTAAATACAGAACCAGAGGTTGGATGGACAGTTACCTTTATATCAAGGTGGGCAATGTTTTTGTGGTGAAGATAACGAAGGCCTTCCAAAACCTGCTGAACACTACAGCGGATCTGTGGAGAAACATAAGGGAACAAACTTAAAAGTCATGTTACATAATGATAGCGCAGTGCAGTCAGCAAGAAGCACACAAACCTCCAGTTCCTTGACTGTTGTTTTTTTGGCCATCCTCTCCAGCAACTCCTCGTGACATCTTCACACAACAGTTGAGGGAAAAAAAACTGGGACTGCACAGTCCAAGTGGTAGGTGCATGAGAAATGAATTATAAATGAGCAAAACTCCCACACATCCTATCTTTTTCTAATTCCACTCATCAGCAATGAGTCAGAGAACTGTGCTGTGTTTTATTCATGCCTCCAGGGGACCACAGAAGAAGACATTAGGATTAATGCTTTGGATCTTTAGTGTCCTTGAGCTGCATTTAAGTGCACTTTTGTTCGACAATCAAGCAGATCAAATTTGAAACAGTACTGCAGGAAAAAGGTAGTGTCTTTTTGACTTGGAGATTGTCAAAGAGCGTGTTTGCAACAGCTTCTATTGTTGCAATTCTGTGTCAAATAACAGGTCACTAATATAAATAGAAGCATAATAAAGCAACATATTACAGTACAGCTTCCTATTGCTGAAGGCTACAAAGGTTCCACTGAAAGGATACAACTCTGTGATGAGCACCACCACGTTCTTCTTCTCAAAGGCATCGTGGAAATAGAGAATCCTCTCATTGTCCAGCTCAGACAGTAGGTCCATCTCTGTTAGGGCCAAGGCTTTCCTCTTTCCTCGCGCAGAAATGAACTTGGCAGCGAAGTCGGCCTTTCCCTTTTTCTGAGTCAACCTCTTCACATAGGAGAAGGCACCCCTGCACCAAACAGTTGTATTTTGGGTTTAAATACATACACAAATGGCTTGTTTGTTAGTTAATTTCGTTCATTCTTATTCTAAATAAATAAAAAAGAAATGTAGTGCCAAAGACAATGTTCAAGGGAGCTTGCCTCTTTTTTTCATACCACCTGGTGTGACCTTGTTAGATCAAAATATAACTATTAGAGCAAGGAGGCTCATTCCTGCCCTTTATGAACAGTATGTCTGACAAAATTATTTCAGCTCAAATGTCAACTCACTTGCTTTCAGCCTTCAGCAAATCTCTGCAGTTGGAGGCTCATGTAATCCCGTTGTAGGCCAGTATATTCTAACATAAAAGCAGAGTTTGGCTGCACTCTCTGTTTAAAGGTTTTTGTGTGGTCAGCTGTGCGCTCTGTTGCACCTGTAACTGCACCCAAGAGCGATGTCACGCTGTAGAGTACACTTATATATACACACATCACTGCAGCAAGGTGAGAAGTAAAACCACAGGTGGTCAGCTAAAACAACATTTTCAGGGGGAGTTAAGTTACTCTTGAACTGTAAACTCAGTGCTGGCACCATCTTTGTCAAACATTATCACTCCCACAAGTACAAGACATAGCACAGTAACAGCTGAGATGAATAGCCTTTAACATGTATCATTTTAGATCCGGTTTGCACACCTGTCAGCCAATCAGAATCATGGATTATCTGGAGACGGAAGAAGAAAAGGGAAAACAACAAAAGGACACATTTTTGTTTTGGTAAAAAGAGCATATTTTAAGAAAAAGGGGCGGAGAATCCTCAAACTTAGCTCTTTCCCTCCAATTTAGTAATATAATCTTCTTTGCAAAAGGCAACAGTAATTTTGGGAGACAAAAAAATCTGAATTGAGTTTGCTTCTCTGCTTAATAAACAAAATGCATCCACTGTTTTTCCACAGATTTTCCTGTCTGCCTATTTTGCGATTGCTCCACAATTCACAGTAAATATCTGTCTCCGCAGAGTCAGACCAAAGCAAATCATCTGTCGGCTAATGCATTCACTCCACTCAGGCTGGTGACTCATCTCTCGTTTCTGTCTGCTGTTGTTAAGCAGGTGCGACTCCCCGTCCTCCCACAGCCCGATCCCCAGCGCTCAAACAGCCATTAACGCAGATGAACTCAGCATGAGAGCATCAGTGTGCGGTCAGTCATACACACTCACCTCCCTATCTCTTTGTGGATATCATAGTAATCCGTCAAACGCCTCATCTTCCTCAGAATGGTTCCCTCGTCCTCCATTGGCTCTGCTGTTTCTTTTCGCTCTGCAGGGAGCATTGACATTGGCATTTTTATGTGTGTGTGTTTGGCTGTATGTGTTTGCCAGCATAGTGACAGATGGTTTCATATTGTAGTCTCAAAACACCTTGTGGTCCCGCCCATATGGCATAGATTTGGAAGTGCAATTTTCAAAAAAAACAACTAGCTGATATTGGTGCGTACTGCATCAGCAAATGTATATAATCTGAACTGACTGAAAGATAAGCGGAAAATAGAAGAAGCCTGTTGGTAAACAATTTTTGGAACAGGGCTTAAAATCTTTCTGTATATCACCATTTCAATGATTCTCAATACAAAACTTAGACAACATCCTCGTAACTTTCCTACATTTAAGTCTAACAGAATTATAGTCCTTTTCACTGAATCTATCTACGTGCTCTGTATGTTTCTACATATGGTATTGTTGATGTTTTGTTGGACTGCAGACCTGTATGAACTGTGAGTTCAGCCTTGCAGGAGTTGGAGCCGGCCAGGTTCTTTGCAGTGCAGGTGTACACACCAGAGTGTTCGGGTTGGGCGTTGAGGACAACCAAGGAATATTCTGGATCATCGTACACGAACGTGAAGTGGCTGCTCTCAGAGAGAAGCACATCATCCTGCAACAGACCAATGAAATATTACATTACACTAATAATACGGATAATTTCAATCACACATTTTCTCGAGCAGTTGTAATTTCCTGGCTGTTGACCACTGCAAAGTTAGTACAAAAGGAAACACTCTCTTGTATGAAAGTGTTTTTAAATCATCACTCTCAAACGTCATACCTTATACCACAGAATATCTGGGTCTGGTTTCCCTTCAACCACAACAGCCAGACGGGACGTCTCTCCAATGTGCACATCAACATCCTCCATGATGGTTTCAAACTTAGGAGGCACTACAAAAGAAAATAAATTAAAAAAGAGAGACAAAAAAACTATGAGAATACCTCTAAAACATTAAGGTGGTCACACATATTAAATCATAGATGACTAAAACATTGTGGACTGCATGAGAGTAGTTACTCGCTGTCTTTATGCAGTTTAAAGTTATTTTCTTCATATATTGTACAACTATAAGTTATATTGTAACTTCCTAAAAAAGATACAAAAGCACTTTGAGGATGCTGACATTTTTGTATTTCTAAAACCTTAATCCCATCAATGAAGAGACAGTCACAAGAAAGGAAAGTCTCAATTTTAAAACACTAAAGTCATTTTTAGAGAAGCTATTCTAAATTCATGGTCCTTTACTTCAAAAATAGCAAAAGCACAACTTAAATTACAAACAACTTGCCCTGGTTGGCATTTACTGCTGCCAGGAGTAAGTAGTAAGTTCTTTGGATTCAAGCTGAAATGCTAAATTTATCATGTGGTGCCTGAACTAAACTGACCTGCCATGGCCAGCTGAAGCGTGCAGAGGTCGCTGCCAAACTGGTTGCTGGCCGTGACCACCAGCTGCCCGACGTCTGTGCTCCTGACTCGCTGAAGCTTCAGGGTGTGTTGGTCGTCGTCAGGCATGCTCATCTCATACATCCCCGGTCTGTTGACCAACACCACCCCCCTCCTGGTGAAGACAGAGGCAATTTATCACTATTAGAGCTACAGATTAGCAATTAAAACCAAATATTGTTGTATTGACATTTTGATTTTGCACATACTCTGCAAACAATGACTGATATAAACACAATCAAGGATACTGACGCTCACTGAATTCGATATATACAATACACACTTGTTAAAAGAGACATGCATTTTTACTGACAAGTAAAAATTCATGTTTTGGTCCAAATGTATCAAAGAATTAAACACCAGGTAGCAACGCCATGTTGAGGACCCTGCAGACAGAGAATAAAGCTTTCCTCCAAGAAGCCCCCCCGGGAACATGTGCTGGAACATCAAAAGCTAAATTCAATCAAATCTACATGCATGTGAACCACCGCACAGCGGCTCCTGCTATTTTTCTCTAATCTTTATTGGTTAACATGTCATATCCTAGTTTACAAAACTATGATGAGAATAGAAATGTGATGAAATCCAGCAGTGCTGTGGCTCCTGAGAGACTTCTTCTGTAGGGCTTTCTTTGTTAGAAATGAGCAAGAAATCAGAAACTGTTTCAATATTTAAACAAAGATTCAAAACTCATCAATTCAGCAGGAGCACGTACACACTCTCAGTTCCATAAAAAAACCCTCTCTGCGCACTATCCTTTACAGACAAATCTGTAATGTGATGGAGGAACCAACCTTTTCCAGGTGACAACTGCATGCACGTGGTTGAGTGTGATGGTGATGTTTGCAGGTTGGTTCTCAACCATATAAACAATGTCAGGTTTGTCCAATATGATCGGTGCTTTCCTCAAATAGGGTCCTACAGGGGTAAAAGATTTTAAAAGATATCATCAAACTCTTGGTGAGCTCATATATCAAAAGTCCAGTGTGTAATATTTAGGAGGATCTATTGGCAGAAATGGAATATAATTTAAAGCCTCCCTCTGCTTTGTTACCTCTGTCCAGCAGCTGGACCAGGTCAGTCGAGGCTGATGGTTTACTCGATGTCTTCCCGGTGGACGTCAGGACTCTGAAAGCGTAGCGAACTCCCTTGGACAGCGAGGTGACAGTGTAGTTGGTGTCCCTCAGATTAGACGCCACGACAGACCACTGGATAGAGCCCAGAGGCTGCTGCTGGACCATATATAGCAAGGAGCCGGCATCTGCAGACACATGTAGTGTGTTTAGTTACTAAATCTGGTAGTGAGGTGCTTAAGATGGAGAGAGAAGTCACATAATGAACCTACCAAATGAAGAATCAAGCCTCTTTGGTCTCTTCCAGCTCAGGCTTATAGTTTTCCCTGTAATAGCCTCTATCACTGGAGGACCATCGGGGGGGTCAGGAACGATGTCTGTTTCCAAATGAATAAACACATCAATATATACGTATTATATGGGAAATATTGTATTCACTCAGTTATAGCAACAATCATTAAGCTTCCATCTCTACCTGTGACGTATAGATGTGCATAGCAGGTTGCTTTGCCCACTTTATTGGAGATGACAGCCTTGTAGACGCCCCCATGAGCATGACAAGCGCTCCGAATGACCAGACTGTGGACATCCCTGTCTGAAGAACAGACACACAAGTTTCTTATTTACTATTCCCCACCGCCCCTTTAAAAATTGGCTTAGCTTTGCTTGTTATCGGGTCCTTTACTTACACTGGGTCATTTTGCGTTCTTCGCTGCTCTCGATGGGCTTGCCGTTGTGGTACCAGCCGATGGTTGGATACGGCAGGCCCGCCACCTTGCATTTCAGCACCACCTCTTTGCCTTCAATCACCTCCACATCAGCCAGAGGTTTGACAAAGTCTGGCATGGTCCTCTTCTCCACCTCGCTCTCCAGCACTTCGGGCTCCTCGGGGATGGATGGCATCTTTTCCAGCTTGGCCCTGGAGGAGGGAACGAGAGGTTGGTATTAAAAATCCGACGTACACTGTAAGAATGACGGGTTTATTTTATTTTTGTCATGTGCATTGGCTGGTTTTCTTTCCTCCTGAAGCATTTTTCTTTGCCTTTGAAAACCAAAATGGCTCCTCTGACTTTTATACAGACAGCTTGGTTTTATTTTCAAAGCCTTTAAAGTGACACAATGGCTCACAGAGATGTTTTCCATATGAATGACTTGTCTTACATGTGAGACGAGATGGCAGCACGAGGTTCTTGCATGTAGAGCTCAGCGGTGCATTCAGACTTTCCATGAATGTTTTGAGCGACTGCTGTGTAGAAGCCCTCTGTGTCGCTGCTAACGTGGGTGATGACAAGTGAGTGACGACCTCCCTCTTGAAGGATGCGTACATTATCGCTCTCCTCCACTCTTGTCTCTGAAAGAACATTAACGTGGAAAATAATCAAACAAGGCTGAAGCGTTCGTAGCTAGAAGAGCACATATCAGACTCTACACTTACCAAAATGCATCCATGTGACTCGTGGAGCAGGCGATCCACTCACTTTACAGTCAAACCGGGCAGTGCGGCCTTCGATGACCTCCAGGATGTCTAGCTTTCGGGTGAACAGAGGCTCCTTGGATGGGGTGACCTTCAGTTTTGCGCTTGAGGTCAGCTCCTCTGTAAATGCATCGAAACGATGCTAAGTAGCAAGTTCTTCCTGAGGCACCTTTAAGCTTCACTAATGTGTCATTTACTCAGTTTTGTTTTTATCTCTACTTTCAGTAAGCAAATAAGTAAGTAAAACTGATTTATATAAATCTATTTATATTTCACAGACATAAGTCACAAAGTTTTTTATCAACTGTAGTAAAGTTGGAATAAAAAATCTTTTTAATTCATCAACATAATTTGAAGTTATCCAACTAAAAGTCAAACAAACAAACCTCCATGGGTTAAGCTAAGGGGAACAGATATAAATATGTATTTTCCCTCGTCTCTAGAACAACAGGCATTACAGTATCTGTAGTTCACCTTTGGCAGTACTCAGCTTGCAAACGTATATTCCACTATCATCCTCGTGTACTGAATTCAGCAGCAGACGGCACCTGCGATGTAAAACAAAACAGCCTTTGAGAAAATAATTCATCTGAAAAACTATCAGATAATCTTGCAAAATTATTGCTTCACTGGAGATCCGCAGCAACCAACATTTTTCCAGGCCCTCACACATAAGAAAAGGCCATTATTTACACTGTTTAACACACATAAACACACCTCTTGCCATCAAAGTGCATTTTGCAGTTGAGCAGCGCCGGCTGGATCAGCTTCCCATTGGACAGCCAGTCCACATCGACGTCTGGAGGTCCTGTCATGTGACACTCGAACATGGCCGACTCGCCGGCCCTCACCGTCACATCTTTCACCTCCCTGGTGATATTTAGTGCTGTTTGTGCAGCTGCTGATAAAAACACATACAAAGAACAGCAACAGTTAAATATTACAAGGTATTTATTACAACATGATTAATCTAGACAGATTTTTTCATTGCTTACCTTTCACATCAACTCTGCACTCCGCTTGCTTGGATCCGTACTCGTTGATGATCTTGCAGACATAAAGCCCTGCATCTGACCTCTGAGCTGAGACGATTCTCATTTCACTGGTGCCATCGTCTGTCTCTCGCACAGCAAAGCGCCCCGCTGTCTTCAGCGTAACTCTGTCCTTCAACCTGGGTCAATATAAAGTGGATGTCACAGACATTTATACTCAGGTGTTTAATGGAGGGCTGTGTGTGTGTGACAGGGAAACAGTAAGTGACCTTGGTTGAGGTAATAGCTTCATGTGTCTACAAAGATATTTGTCTGCAATAAAGCTTTCAGTAGAGGTGTCTTACCAGTAAACCATGGGTTTGGGCTGCCCTCTGACCTTTGCTGAGATGATGACATCTTGACCCTCAGTTATCCCCTGGTCACACGGTGACACCTTTTAAAGAATCACAATACAGCTGTGTATAAAACCTTTTTAAGGTGTCAGGGTAGCAGCCCAAATGTCATTTGAATGTGAGCTGAAACAAATGTTTTCAGGTACAGTACAAGCTTCTGAAATACTAATCGTTTCTGCTTGTTTATAACAGAAAATAATTAAAATAGTAAATTGAATATTGCTGGGTTTTGGTCAGACAAAACAAGCTAATTGAATATGTCACCTTAGGGTATGGGAAATTGTTATGCTAATGTCTGACATATTTCTGACATTTTACAGAGAAAATAATTGTTAAATCAAATAAATAACTACAATAAATAACTGCAGCCCTAATTCCAACATAAAAACTATTTCAAACATATATACAAACATAAGTTATCACAAAAAATGGAAATTTCTGAAGTGTCTCAGTCTTGTTGATCAAATTGGATTCCAATCCATTCACCTTATACAGTAGCTTGCTTTTTTGGATCAGTATTGGGAAAATAAACACAATTTTGGGGGTGTATGCATCAACAATGTTGGTGTGCAGCCAGACCTAAAGATCAGGTTTGAAAAACGAATCTAGATGTTGCTTCTGAGCCCCTCCTACCTGAAACGAGGGAGGTTCTTTGAAGTGAACACTTTTAGTCAGAGCAGGTGAGTCCCCGAGCTCCATCGCCTCCTCCTGAGGGCTCAGATACTCCTCGTCTGACTGGGTCGGACTACTGACTTCCAAGTCCCCGGCTTGTTTCCCACATTGTATGTGGGTTGGCTCTGATAGAAAAAGAGAATGATACTGGACATAAGTATTACAGAATTTCAAGCACAGCTACATCTAATTCATGTTTATTTGGGTTCATGCAGAAGTTAACTCTCATTTGCGCACTTCTTAATTTATGTAATTAAGTGCAAATCTCTTTGAAATATGGTTAACACGCCACCAGGGTGGCTCGTTAGACCTTTAGATGGGAACAATCTGTCAGGGCTCTGATGTTTACAGTCTTTACTTGCTTTTCTGGAGATTACTATCTTTGCCAACATGAGCAGTTGGCAACAAAGAGCGGTGAGTTAGACATGAGTGGGCCACGTGTACCCACATACACACACACACACACACACACACACACACAGGCACACACAGGCACACACACAGAGCGTAGGGACCACTCTGAAGTGACCGTAACCGAACAGATAATGAATTAATCCCTTAATCCCTGACCCAATCATTCGCTTATTCCCATGGAGTTCCAGAGCAGACGCTGTGTCTGGACTCCTGGCAGCTTCTACTAAAGTCAGAATTAATTCACCGCTGGATAGAGAAATATAAAAACATCGCCACCCTACGGTACCTCCATTTAGACTTTCTTTCTCTTTCTGCCTCGTTGCTTCTTTTAGTCTCTGCTCCTCACTTTCTCTGTAAGACCTAAAACTCAGACGTCTGACATAAGCAGATAACACTCTGACAACCGAAAAAGAATAATATCCACCAGTGGAACAGAATTAAGATGTCCTCCTTTGAGGAGAAAACAACAGTAGAGTGGATAGATAAACATGAATAAGTACCGCTATTAAACTAACTCTGCAGTCTAAAAAAAGAAAGGAAACAAGTCATCCACTGTAAACTGCAGGTGAAAGAAGTCAGGCTTGTCCATGCTGAAAAACATGTACAAACCAATGTATATAAGCAAGAACTGACTTGTAGCAATAAAACTTTAGATTTAGAGATTTCTCTTTACAGAGAAACATTGTTTATCCTCAGTTATTACATTTAAGTATGTAGGTATTCTGATCATGCTGACATTAAAAAGGAAAAATAATAAAATAACCTACCTAGTGTCACATCTCTGAGCGGCGTCTGTGCACCAGGGGATAACTCCCGGGAGTATTTACGTAAACCTGCCAACTCTTACACAACTGCTGCACTGTCCGAGCCAGCTAACCTTCCTTTTCAGTCTCATCCTTTTATTCTCTCCTCTGCTTCCCGTCACTGTCACGTCCATATTCTGTAACATTCCTCACATCCTGAAGCTCACACAATAGCTCTGGAAAGTTAAACATTGTTCATTAATGAATTTCCTTCACCAAATTGAGGTTTGTTCCTCTGTAGCCTATAAATCATTCTCTCCCTCAATTCTGGCTCTGTTTTCTCGGCTAAAATGACTCAAATAATCTCCCACCACATTTTGACAACTCCAAGCCCTGCAGCGTGAAATCTAGAGGGATGAAAAACTCCATGATTGAAGCAGTAATCTCACACAGGGACATAAAGCAGACTGCAATTACCCGAGAGAACAAGAGCGTTGCTAAAAATACTCCTGCAAGTTAGACTCCACTGGCCTAATATGGCAACACAGGCCCCGTGCTGCTGGCGGGACAGAGTCAGAGTGTACGCTCACATTTGTTGACAAAACTAGAGAAGTGCAGGTTGCATTTACAAGAGCTGAATCAACGCTCTGGGAGTGGTACAAGCTTTTCACACACACCCCGTACAATATAAACACACATCCACCACAGGCACATTTATAACAGGAACTTTTTCCAAACGGAATATTTATTTAGTTTACTCCTGATTCTGAATGCCATGACTGCCTTTAAGACTCGGGAGACCTTTGTGTGACAGGGCAAGCCTGCGTTTTGAATCCACTCCGACAGGGAGCTCAGTGCCTTTAAGAATTAATGGGTTGCCATGGCGACTATCGCTGCGAGGAGCCATGGTCGGGATGCTGAGCTCCAGCGGGCCTTTGTAGTCATTAAAACAGAATGTCAGGCGGAGGAGGGCTGGCAGTGGATTAAAGCGAGTTTGTGTGTGTGAGTCAACATGTTCATGTATTTCTAGGACAGTATCGTTTTCATGTGCCCCAACGTCTCTGTCTTCATTTAAATGTGTGTTATGTGCTTTTAAATGTGTCACTGTAACACCAAATCTAACTTGCTAATCCCTTTTGCATGCTGGGATATCCCTCCATCTCTGGCCTCTTCTCACCTGATTGGATATAGAGCGTGGCGACGCAGGACGCGCTGCCGGCCGGGTTGACAGCTACGACGCAGTATGACCCTGCGTTGCTCTGCCTCATCTGCTTTATCACGAGACTGTGTTTCTCACCCTCAGCCTTAACCACATGGAAGGCATCGCTCCGTATCTCCGTATTATTCATCTTCCATGTCACTGAGGAGGCAGAGAAAAACACATTCACACAGATGACAAACACCCAATAAAACCTCCCACAGAAAACCAGATATAGCACAATCCACCTTACAAAGATGTGTAATGAATAAAGCAAGCAGGTTTTGGTTTTTAAAGATTATCACTGGAAAACACCAAGATTTTATAAAAGATGGATTTAAACAAATGTTTTGACTTATTTCCAGACATAAAATAACTGTAACACAGTTCACTTCCAGTTAACAAGGCTCCTAAAAAAGTGAATAAAAAATTATGAGAATAATGATTATCTCAAAATGTACCTATAAAACTAGTAATAAACGACTGTATTCAGCTATAGTCTTGACTGATGAAACAAATGCTCTCTTCTGTCACATGGAAATTTGTGGTATTTCTTTTATAATACAATTTTTATTTCTTATTTACAAAATAGAGAAAAAACAAACATACAACCCACCAAAAACATACAAAATACATACAAGAAAAAAGACAAAAAGAAAGAGCCTTTGTAATCAATTCTGTGTGCAGCACGTTGTCAGTTGTACCTGTAGGGGGCGGGCTCCCAGTGATGATGCATTTCAGTGTGACCTCGGTGCCACTGGATGCCGTGGCGTCCTCAAGAGGCCTCTCAAACCTAGGGCCCTCAGCTGGCTCCTCATCAGCAGACAGGTAGGAGTCATCAGATGAACCCCCTGTAAACGACAGGTCAGGTTCATGTGAGCCTGTCTGTGCTCTGTCTGGTTTCACAAATGGGTCAGGCCTCAGAATTAGTCATGGGCTAGTTTCTTTTTCTGGGTCCTCATGTAAAATGAGTTCTATCGATGAGTCTGGGCCCCCGCGGCGAGTCTGTGTGTTAGATTAATGTTTCATAGCAGACAACATAATAGATACATGTTCTACTTTCTTGTTCAGTTTTAGTATCTATCCGTATCTATATCTTTTATGTATTTGAAGTGATGTATCTGCAGTTTGCACTGTTCTGTTTTTAATAAAGTTATTCATTTCCAGTACGTACACCCAACCCCTTTGCCTTGTAACCTTTTAAAAACTAGAAAAGTCATTTTTTTCTTCAAGTACTGCTTATAAAACTGCTTAAGGAAGCCATCGCAAAGACACTACTACAATGTTTGTATTGAGACTGAGATATTTTAAGTTGTGTCGGTATGTTGTATTCCACACTGTCCCTCAAGGACAAAAATTCATTAATCATCTCATGACCATTCAAATGAATCTTCTACAGTAGGTTGGGAACCACTCACTCAGACTAATAGAGCCAAAGTATTACTCTACATATTTGAAGGAAGTTGGCTCACAAAATCCATTAAAAAAAACCCAAAACACATAGCTACAATGTAGATTTCTGAAGGGGCATTTTGACGGTTCAGTTACTGGAGTCAGAAAACCCCAAATGTGACAAAGACACAGAGCCCTATGGGAGTAGAGTTGGGGCATGCAGACAGCAGCCACTATGGTGTGGAACTTCCTCAGAGACCTGTCAGTCGAGGCAAACATACCCCAATATATACTTCCCTGTAAGCCTTAAAAATAAAAAAAAAGACAAAGATACAAAATCCTGATTTTGTTTTTCTAATCTTGAGAGATTTTTAGGGGTTTTCTCATTTTTTGGAGCCAGCAGCTTGTGGCTATTAAGGGTTAACTGCATCACAAGGCCGCTTATGAACAATAAAACACATCCTACCTTCCTCTGGAGATCGGGGTTGAATGGAACGGCCTTTCTTGCTCTTGCGAACTTTCCCCTCTTTCCTTCTGGTTTTGGCTCCCTCGATGCTCCTGTCTGTAACGCAGTCCGTCTCCATGAGTTCATCCTCCACCAGAATAGTGGGGATGACCAATTTCAAGGCTGGACACGTCCGACTCACCTCCGCCTTCCTCCTTTTCAGGAGAGGGCTGATGGAGGGACTGGGTGACGGGGTGAGCCGGGGGGGTTTGGGTGGATACTGGGACCCTGGTTCCCTCACAGTTATTGGGGATGCTCTCTTCCCATGAGGGCTTGGTGATCTAGGGTCTGCTTTGTTGTCCATCTTGGTGTCCCTTTTGGAATCCGGCCCCAGATCTCTGAAGGAGGATTTTAGAGATGTGGCAACAAGCGCGTCTTTGTCAGCTGCTGGAGAGCTTTGTAGGGTTTCCCTGTGTGCAAAGACAAGAAAACTGTTATGTAATAGTGACAAAGTGTGGAATAAATATTCAAGTAGTTTAAAATGTATTTTGATTGGTGTCCAGACTTGTTGACCATTAACCAATCTTACAAAGACAAATACAGGACAGGACACACATACATATGATTTAAAAAAAAACGCATATTCAGTAAAATCTTCTCCAAACCTGGTGAGGCTAGTCCTTGTGGCTGTTTGCAGTGGTTGTCCTGGTAACTGTTGAACTGGTGCCGTCTCCATGGTAACAGAGATTTTCCCTGTGCTTCCTCGTGATGAGCTGTCCACTGGTTTCCCCTGTGAATCTGGCTGTGTCATCTTGCTTCTTTGAATCATCAGATCTTTGCCTTGGGCCTGCAGAGAAATCTGTAATCTGCTGTTCCCTTCCCTCTCCACAACTTTTCTGTCCTCTGCGGCTCGCTCCCTTGCCTCCAACTTTTTAACCACTTGGGGAGGAATGGGCTCTAGTCTCCCCGTGGTCAGCCTCTCTTTCTGCGACAGCTGCTCAGTGGAATACGCCTTCTTCAAGCTTGGTTTCCCCACAAGTTTTTTGATCCGCTGTAGCTCTTCGGCAAATTTGCTCTGGTAGCTCTGGACCCTCTGGGAGTAGCTCGTCTTGTCCTCTAAAGACGAGGCCCGTTGCTTGAACGCTGTTCGCTTCTGGGCTGCTCCCTGCATGATTCGACCCTCTTCTTTGCTCGGGCCTGCCGTCTTCTTCCCGCCATCGTCTGAGTCGAAGGAAGCTGCTCGTCCAAATCCAGATCCAGAAACAGGTCCGACTCCTCCGGGCAGATCCACACTAGCCCTTCGCTCCTCAAAAGCACGGACCTTGTCGAAGATCTTTGGCCCCGCACGGGCCAGTTTGGGTGTCATGACAACACTATTAGCACTTGATATCTGGTCTGTCTTAGAAAATTGGATATCTGAGGGTTTGGTTTTACCCAGGTCTTGGTTTGGGGTACTGATGCTGTTTTTGTGTGTACTGGGAGGTGGTTGGGGAGAAGACAGGGAGGCACGGGGGGAGAGCCCCTGTGATTCATCAGCAGTCCTAGAGGGGTGAGGATTGAGGGGAAATGGAGGTGTGAAATTAGAGCTCTAGTGCAGTTGCTGTAGGATTGGAGAAGTAACAATGAACCTCCATTTGTGTCATTTGGTCTTATGTTTTCATATTCACCAGTGAGTTCCTTGTGTTTTGTCTGTGCTCTTTGTGTCTCATTTTCAGAGAGCAACACATCAGACAGTGTAAAATGAAATGGCAGAGAAAGCAACAGAAATAAAATAACGTTGCCCACATGTAAGATTTCTTAAGAGGTTCTAAGGAACTTAATCTAACTGTGGTGGCGTGGAAGACACTAAAAACAGGAATAACTGGAAATTGTAGGCATGTTGCAGCAACAAATTTTAGATTTACAACATGAACTCTTACAAAATGCCAGCAAAAATACCCCTGCTTTAACTTCAAATACAAAAACATCATGCCTAAAAAGAACCTGCGAATCACTTGATCATTAATTTGTGAGAACATTCATGCTAATATTAGCTTGGATCAAAGCCAGCAACCCATGCATGCCACAGCAAACCTATAAAGATATGGTGTTAATCCAAAAGCACAGGGCTGCTCTAGAAAACATGCAGTGGGTAAAAAGAGTAGTCACAGTTTTCAGAAGTGCTGAATAATACATATTAGCAGATTGTACCATTGTGTCCTTTCTAATGGCTATAAGAAATATTAACAATGATATTTTGTAAGAGCAATCATTGTTAAATTGAAACCAAACCACACACAGCAATAAAAGCACTGAGTCAAAGGAAAGCGTGATATCAAAATAAAAATGGGAAGTAACACTGTATGAAAAAAGCTTGAATATATGAAATAAGAGTAAAAAAATAATGAATTTGTGTAATTTATAACTTATGAAGTACAATTTTTGCGAGTTGGGTCTATGGAGGATAATGTCTTATGTGTCAGTTTTCTTTGCAATTTGGGGTTTGTGGTCAGTCTTTCTTGTTTTTTAGTGGAATCTTTAAAAAAAAAAAAGCCATGTGCTATAACGGCATAGAAAATGTTCTCCCTCTGTAGAGGCTGAACATGCTCCCATAGTAGTCGCTGCCTACTGAAACACTTTCCTCTGACCCCTGAACAGGCCGTGCCAGGTTAGCGTGAGACGCCCGGATCAGCGGTTCCACACCCAGGTGACGGACAGGGGGGCCCCCTTCAGCGGGAGCCCCACCGAGGGCTTGCCTGGCTGGGTTTGTGGGGTCCAAGTGGGACCCCGGAGGGCGGGAGCCCAGAGCGCGGAGCTCTCGCTCCACCACAGAATCATAAGCGCCGGGGAGGGTGGCCCTGCGATCTGAAGCATCTGGGTTATAGTCCATCATCCCTCCTCCCTCACCTGGAGGAAGACAGAGGAAAGAGACTTGATTAGAGTTTAAATCTCTTATAACTGTAGGTAAAGCTTGGAGGATAGGGCTGATGTGATTGTTATTCAAAAAGTCAGTTCATCCATCCAGATAAACTACCTCTCCTGTTCCTCTCAGACCCAAACCCATTAGTTCCTTCTGAAGATGGATGGATCGCAAACATAGTTCAATATAAAACAGCTGAGCACAGTTGTGGTAGTTTTTTTTATCAAACATCACTCAAACAAGAGTAAATAGTGCATTTGACTATTTTAAGCTGTGTATTAATACACTTGGTGGTCTAATTAGTATTTACAGCAGCAGGAGTATGTGTATGGTCATGACTCAAAATAAACTACAGTGCCTGTGTTCATTGTAATTAAGCAACGTATCACCCAGTGCAACAGTGGGGCTCATTGGTGTGTTTTAAATAGATTTTGGATAACAATGGAGCTCTGTGGCAGAGAGGAGTACGATATATCAGACTTTGGCTACACAGGCAGTATGCTGTTAGTAGGATCAATTCATTGTTGGTTTTGGTTGTATAGAACATCATCAGATTGATACTTTAAGAGAGTCAGATGGTGAGAGAAAGATAAACATGATCAACTTAATACTAAACTAACTAACTAATACCAAACTGTTTCAGCAGTGTTAATTGAAAGCTCAATAGACCATTTTTGTTGAATGACAAACCTTTTGTGAATTTAATATCATACTGGAACACCCTTCAGCTCTATTAGTAACACTTTCATTTCTAGAAGTCAGTGTCCTTTTAAATATATTTTATTTCCCAAGCATAAGCATAGAAAATCAAGGCTTATATTTTGTTTGAATGTTTATTTTGTATATAATACATTACTAAAAAAAAAAAGTCTGTCATTGATTAACTGATTGATTCATCAGTACATAGAGCAAGAACCCTGAGCTTGTAGAAAATGATACTGATGTAAAACGAAAAGCAGGAACATCATTAAGCATAAAAAAAAGGGTACGATGGATAAAGAGTCTATTGATTGCTTGAAAACAGGAAATGAAACAGAAAGTGTAAGGGCTACGTTGTGGAGCGTGCACCACTTAAAGAGATCCTCCCACATCGCAAATCAGGTAATGATTGACATTTTAGTGATGGGCAACGGAGACAGGAATGCTTCGGCAGCGAAAAGAAAGAGCAGTCAGCATCTTCCTTTAATGGGGGGGGAAACCTTGAAACAGCGATGGTGTCGAGGATATAAAACGTCAGACTCCTACTGCAATCGCAAATGATACTGACTCAGCGCCACAATCGGGAAACAAACCATATCAGTTTCTTATAAAGCCAAAAATCTAAATGGGAAATCTTTTCAGAGGGGCCACGGAGGAAAATATCACACCTTGACATATTGAGATTCAAAATAGTGTTTTCATTCCTCTGTGAGGCAACTGGGCAGCACATTTTCTTTTCACTTGCAGAACAGGCACATCAGGCTTTTAGTGGGTTGAGGCTAATGGAGAGTGTAATTTTCACATGTCCACTGGATCTGAAAATTGTCCATCTGGAGTGACACAAAACTGAACCTTCTGCAGAAATGCATCTTTTAGGAAGAAAGTGCATCTTGTTTGCATTTAACAAGGCACCTTAGTTTTTGAATGCAGCTGAGGAAACCAGAATCTGTTCCTTAAAGACAACAAATGATGTATCACCTCATCCCTCCCTCATTTGATATTCTTTTTCTATTTTTTTTTTTTTTTGTTGTTGCTTGTCTCTAGAGGGACGTGATGAGGGGGTAGTCAGCCCGCCAACACGTAAGCTTAGAAAGTGCAAACACCGTGTAAAAGCGAGGGAAGAATATAACATTTCTTTGTGGTACAGGAGAAGGGTGTCAATATTTCTGATCTATATTCAGACATCCTGTTGCCTGGTTAGGAATGGGAGGTGAGGGCATGCAGGTTCTGTGACGCCAATGCACCAACACCACTTTAGCAAATTAGTAAACACTCTTTCAGGAATTCTTTAATGCAATGCTGACGGGAAAAGGCTCATTAGGTTATAATTGTTTAATGCCGACCAATCAAGGAAAATTTTTTTTATTTTGCATTAATAGATCATGAGTGAGTGAATCAACATTTCTTTGCCCCCCTTCTTGTCAAAAAGGCTTGAACAAATTTGCCTTTAGTGAAATTGCCTCACACTCCTCACCTTAACAGGATGTGACAGGTCTGGTTTAGGTAATGAGCAAATTAGTGCTGAAACCATTAGTCAGTACAACACTTCATGTAACCAGGAAAGGGCCTCAATGAGATTAAAAATGTTTTTTTGTTGTTTAACAAGCAAAAAACAACCAACATACACTGCTTACATCTGCTCAAACATGATGATTCTGTGCTCATTTCTTTGTAAATGTAATATATTAAGGTTTTCTTTGTGTTTAAATGTTGATTGATGCCCATGTTTTACTATTTCTGATTTTTTATGGAGTAAATTATTAATTAGTTAATTCAAAAAGAGTTGACAGATTCATCTATAAAATAATCATGAGTGGAAGCCAAAGAAGAAATAATAAACAGGGTAGCAGTCTGGACTGTGACCAAAGTGGGTGATGGGACACAGATACAATGGCTGCTCCATTTCTAAATAAATGAAAATATGAGTTCAGCATCAGTGAACGTTCGACTCGCACCGACACCAAAGTCATTCTTTATCTTTAGTCACATGAACACAACAGAGCGAGTATTCACTGAGACCTGTGCTGTCCTGCAGAATTATTTCCTGGGTGTATATGTGTATATATAAATACATTTGGTATTTAAGTGTATCGTAAAATATGAGAAACTGATGCAACTAACAATTTCATTACTGATTAATCAAGTTATTGTCCTACATCACAGGAAATTTGCATTGTGCTTTTACCCGTGCTGCATCCATAACAAACATTTCTCACAGTTTCCCAGGTGACAAAAATACTTAATTGACATTAAGATAAGACATTAGATAAATAGAGAAAGGCAGCAAATCCTCACGCTGGAGAAGCCGGAGGAAGCAAATTGCTTTCAATGTACAAAACAGCTTCCTATATATTTTTTGTCCATCGATCAATCAAGTAATCAGCTGATCGTTTCAGCTCTCAAAACCTGTATTTCCACAATGCAAATTGTGTAATAACTTATATTTAAGTGAGCATCTTAACATCCACTTATTGAGGCAAATTCCTTACTCGGCAATAAACCTGAATCTGATGTACTGTAGCTCCATCTCAGCTGATCAACACAGATCTATTGAAACCTAATCTACATTTATATTCTAATTGAATTTAACTGGCAAAGCACAAGTACACAATATAGTAAAGTAATTGGGGCTTTTAGCTTCAACCTCATCCATGAGAAACAGCCTCAGTTTTCTAGGATGTATGTTCCCTGTGGAGCCACACAGTGAGATCCAGACCTAAGACAGGTTCCCTGCTGGAAACTAGGGCAGTGTGTCACACTGTTGCATCACACCATGAGGGATTCATGCATTCTGCCATATCGGATTTTATCCAACGTGTTTGGGCCAAGCTGATAACAACCCTCCATTAAATTTATCAATCTGCATTGAATAATAATTTTGAAGAAGTGTGCTTTTGGCAGCAATGTCGGTGCTGCAGTAAATCATACTGAATATCACCTCATAAATAAGGTTTACAGAGCAGGCTGCACTCTTCTGTTTGCTGTATAATCTTTTGCAAGCACCAAAGTCTACATTTAAAGAGACATGTCAGTTGTGAAGAGCTAGTACAGGAAGTTTTAGGTGAACTACCTGAAGGTCCTCTCCGTCCAGTCTTGTCTTGGTGCCTCCCGGGCCCTTCTTTGGTTTCCATCTGAGGTTCTGTGGTCTCATCCTCTGTGGTCTCAGAGTCTGAAGTAAACAGATGTAAAACACAGCGAGTTAAGATGGAGAAAGAAGGTGGAGGTTCAGGCTAAGAGAAACTGAGGTGGAGGAGAAGAGGAGGCTGAAAACAACAACCTCGTGAAAATGACATTTCACATTTACTTAGTGACACAGAGTTTGAATGGTCCTTGAAAAGAGCCGTTGAGAGCCCCCGGAGTGAAATAAATGGGTTGAAGCTCGAGCGTGACATGAAGCCAGCTGTGGCTTAGAAAAAATACATGGCTGATACATGAAAGGGAGGGGGTGTGCACAGACACTCTTTCCTCGGGGTCGGGATTCATTTGACTTGGGTAATGAAACAGCAGGGCGAGCTTTGTTTCTTTATTTAGACTGACCGCTTTGTTCCTTTTATTTTTACTTCTTTCTATTTAGAAATTCTATAAATATGACCCATTCCACCTGCTAAAATCATTACTCACATCCTGCTCAAACACAATACCTCTTAACCAAAGCAGATTGACAAGTAAATGTTGAAATTGTGTTAAGAATGATTTCTTTTTCACTTTGGAAAAGATGTTCTCATTATGACTCCTATGCTAACTAAGCTAAACTAAAATGTGACTAGATGTCAAAATGATGTGATGACTTCTGGGTAAACCTTTTCAAAGGATCAGCATAAGTGAAACAATATGAACTGATATTTCTGTGCAGCAGTGAAGCCATTTAGAAAAATGACATGATAAACGGGAGATAGTCACAAAAAAATGAAACTCAAACCACGAAAATGTCATACTGTATGTGCCAACAAAAAGAAAGATTCATTCCTTTGACTGTGGTCTTGATTTTATAAAAGCACATTCAAAAACAGAAAAAAACAGACAAGTATGTGGGTGCTGTGGCAGTGTGGACAAATAAAATATTATGGATTTATCGAGGAAGCTGATCTTAAAAATTAAGGACAAGAAAAAACACAATAAAAGGGAAAAGGACAGAGAAACAGAAACCACAGACAGGGTCAAAACAAACTGCCTGAAACCACATCTCTGTGGCTGAGATCACATTACATCAGCAGGGCGAGCAGATGAAGGCAGGGATGGATGGATGAGAAGATACATAAAAAAAAAAAGTGAGCTAAAGATGAATCAAGACAGGCAGGTTTACCATAGCTTTGCTTTCGGCAGGAGCGGAAAACTTCGCTTCCATAGTGGCAGCAAGAGAGGGCAGACGGGAGAGCACCGTTACTATGGAAACCAGCATCTCTCTCACCCACACGACCAATCCTCTTCGTACCCATTTGAGTCTAAAATCACCAGCCAAACTGCTGGGTGGCTGACAGATATGTTTACTGGTTAGAGAGCTCATGAAGGAGGAGGACGACAACCACAAAATGGGTTGCACCCCATTGCGCCTCACATCAAGTCAGATCCTGATTAGATAATTCCAGAAGGTTCTGCCTAATGATAAGAAAGCCAATGTAACATGAACAATCACCATTAAGTCATTACATTGCTAGCAGCATGTGTGCGTTTTCCTGGGTGTGGGTATGTAGATCCACCCATCCGTATCAAATGAAGTTAAATGGCTTGCACACCAGGCGAGGGAAATCGACTCAGCAATGTAATTATGAGGGAATATATTTCACAGCATATAGCTTGTATTGTAATGTAAATATGATTTGGAGTCGAGTAGAGCAAGCCCCTGGTTTGGCTTGGATCATAGATTGCACAAATATTGCCAAATATTATATCATAAACCATCGAGGCCAGACATTATTCACTCAAGGATTTTATGCAGAGAGCCAACAGCGTGATTACAAAAATATTGCTTTGTGGGGGTGGATATACAATAATAAAACCCACTGTCGTTGGTAAGCAGTCAAGCAGTAAAAACATATAGATACACTAAAGCAATACAGATGTTCTACAACAGCAACTTTCATAAATAAAAGAATTATTACAGGAATAAATCAAAAGGGAAGCACATGCTGCTGAAGGCTTAAACACAAAGAGAAACAGAGGAAAAGGCCGGAGAAAATCATAAAGCCACAGTGGTTTAGATTTTTAACAAGAACAGAGTAGAATTGGTGTAAAGCTCATACTGACAACACACCATGGGTAAATCTGCCAAATGTCCGTGTGGAATGCCCAGTTCTCTGAAACAAGATACAGAGGACAATACATTATTTAACAGTAAACACAGCCAAAGATTCTGTTTTACACAGAACGCTAGTGCAAATTGCAAAGGTCCCTTTCACCCAAAAGTACTGTTGTCGTCACATCAGTGTGAATAGTGATAGTAGCATTTCACTTTCAAAATGCTAGATTTGGACTAGAATGTGTTATTGTTTAGAAATCACAGTCAGCACCAGGTCGGTATGTGATCTGTACCTCCTGCCCAATCCGTACCGCACATGTGCAGCTCTCAGCAGAGATTAGAAGGAAGTAAGATGGCTCATTTGTCACCTACTTCCATCATCAGCTCAGAAGAAAAATGATTTTTTAACGTCTTTTGGATGCTATCTGATGAGGTATATGACAAGGTGACTTATATGTTAAGGTACTAACGCTACCTTAGCTAATACAGAAAAGTAAGACTTTTGTTTTTACATTCAGAAGCGAAATAGTACATCGTAACACAACGTTTTTTTCCGGAGCTGATAATAACTGAGGTAGCAAACGAATCAGCGGTCTTGCTTTCTTCTACTCTTGGTTCTGAGTTACGCAGTACCACTCGACACTGACAATCACCTTTTTGTATGAGGTAACGTTATTCAAAAAGGTATAATGATAAAATGTGTTTAATCTAGACCTGAGAGACCTGACCTTGAGAACAGCATGTGTGACAAAATCCCAACTCAAAGGTCTACTTGTTTTTGGAGCTTCCTCCTGGTCAGATCAGTGTGGACCTTTGAGTTGAAATTATGAAATGCCACAGGTACATTAAGACATTTATATATATATAGATATATGTAATAAAAGAATAATGGATACAAGCTTGAAAGTCCTATCCAGTGGCCCATTTCATAAAAGCAATTAAGCTACTCGCACGTAGTTTTCAAACAGTAACGGCGGCACATTTCACAAATGAAGAAAGTTCTACAGTAAGCTTTAACAACTCCATTTGTTCGTTTTTAATTACATTTTGCTTGAAAACATCTAGACATCACACTTTAGAAAAACTATAACAAGATATGATCATATTACGATCAGATTCCACCAAGAGTTGATGAATGAATTATCGCAAATCAAGTTTGTTTTCTAAAAACGAAAAATATCTGGCAAGCTCTCCCAGCCATGTTTGAGTTAAGTGTCCCCTGCTGATAAAGCTGTTGGCGAAAGTGCTTCATGGACAGTCTGTCAATCAGCACCAAGGAGAGCTCCTCAGAATGACTCACTGCTTTGCAGCGAATGGAAATGAAAAAGTAGCAAAAGTGCAAAGTGAAATGACTCATTTCACACTCCCCCCCCCAATGTTTGCTGCGCGCTCCACATTGGTTCATGTTTTTGTGTCAGGCAATTTGATTAACTGTTGCCTGGTGGTAACTGCTGTTTGATAGACTTCACTAGAAGCTTCCATTCGTTGTCGTGATCTCCATTGTTATGGCCTCAGGGCAATCATATCAGCAAAACCCAGCCACAAACGGCAACCCTTTGAAAAGGCTGCATTTGGCAAATACTTCAAAAATATTCTATGGATATAATCCAAATCCTACCAGCATTATTCTCACAAATCTGCTGCTGCATGCAAAAGAACGAGTCTCAAGGGTTTGATATTGATGCAGGATTCAGAGGAGGCAAAGCGACCATCAGAAATCAGCTTTATCCTGTGCTTTGCTCACTTTGTAGCCCTTACGACTGGCTGCCCTGATTCTCATGTCTCCATGGAGTGTAGCCTACTGACACACTTTTCATCTGCTCCAAATTTGTGAAACCTGTTATAAGAATTACTTTTTATATAACAAATCTGTCACGACTGCCAAGGGAAGATACATATTTCATGAGAATGTGCACGGTGGTAAAGCAGAAATTGGCACTGTTTGATGACGTGAAAGTGGATTATTGAGCCTTTTTAGTGTTTCGGTGTGAGGGTAGTGAGAATTCTCATTGCTTATACTGTACTAAAATAAATTTCTCTACCTAGCAACCAGAGTTTTCCTGCGCTCACTTTCTTTCTTTGTTACGTTGTCCTGATTTGTCCTCAATTTGATAATAGACAACAAAGGCGGAAAACAGCAAGCATCACCTCTCTTATCCATACTTTCTTTCGTTCAGCATAAAATAATGGTGCAAGGTTTCAATGACAAAATATTCCTTAAATGTTTATTTTACCACTGTTATCGGTTATAAATCAACACATTTGCATCTCATTACCAGGTAAAGGGTGTGGCATGACCTCCCAGTATGTAAAAACCTACTAATCTCTATTAAAATGAACATGGATGTAGCTTAATAAGACCATCATTAAACGCAGATTTTCCCAAAAAGGAACAAACTCACCTGAAATCTCTTCTTGGACCAGATTTTCTTCATCTCTTCAAGTAGTGCTTCCTGTCAAGCGTGCGAGATTACCTGTGGCATGAGCTCACAAAAACATCCCTAAAACCCGAATAAGCCCAGGGTGTGGCGTCAACAACAACAACAACAACAAAATCAAGATTCAAAACGGGATTCAGCTGCCTTTTGTGCGTGGGTGTGTTTACTCTCCAGTCTGGCAGCAAGACGGGGAGAAAGGGAGAGTGAGAGAAAGAGAGAGGATGCAAATAAGCCGGAGCCAGGTGTCTTTGTGTCTGAGTGTGTATCCGCTGATGTGAACAGCGTCCCTCTCTGACGTAGACGTTGCCTTTAGAGGGGCAATTCTCAGCTGGTTTGTCCAACCCCCCTTCCCCCCCACCCCCCACCCTGCCCGTTCTGCCTCAATCGAGAGCACACTCAGAACAAGAGGAGGTGGGGGTGGGAAGTCTGAGCATAAGGGGTGTGTTGGTCTTGATTGCGGTGATGAGAGCGGAGGATAAAAGGAGGAGGAGGTAAAGAAAAAACGAGGAAGAAAACAACAGGCTTTAACAGAGCGTGTTGACTTTCTTTTTTTTTTTTTTTCCTGAGCAGCAGGAGTGAAAGATGAGAGCGACTGAGAGCCAGATTGAGGCGAGAAAGAGTCAGAGAGGGAAGAAAGAGAAAAGGGAAACAGACAAAGAGAAGAGATGGAGAGCAGAGAGTGGAGGCGAGAGCAAGAGAGGTCGGTGGGGGAAAATATTCAAGAGGGAGGAGGCAAAGCAGAGGGGAAACAGACAGGAAGAGGAAGAGGCATAGATGATAGGATAAAGGGGATGAAACGGCTACACAATAAATGAGGGGAAAGGGTGAAATATGTCTTCTTAGAATTATAAATATGTGAAACCCTCCTGAATACAAAGAAAAACAAATCCTTACACCCTCTACCTTTCAGTCCTTTCTCCTCTTTTCTTTGTTTTCCTCTCCTAGGAAGGTAGCAGCCCTCAGCAAAAACCATAAGCCATCAATTATTTATCTTTACTCCACGTCTGTTAGCTTTAACCAGTGATAGGGTCAGGGTTGCCACAGCCACAAGCAGCCGAGGGCTATTTGGATTTCTCCTGCTGGATTACAGCATGATGCATGTTACTTATTTCAGGTACACATAAAGCAGCAGCTGCAGTTCAACCTCAAAAGAATGATTATTTACATTATGGAGTAATCGTTTAGTCCATTCATTTACGGGAGAAAAACTGCAAAATGCTCCTTTTCCAGAGCCCAATGCTACATTTTCAGGAAATCCTCAGATTGGTAAAGCTAGAACAAGCTAATGTTTGCTATTTTTGCTTGATATATTACTTAAATGATGATCAAATAGTTGACAATAGATTTCTGTCAAGTAACCAATTGAGTAATCACGTCATTAGTCTTTAAAATGTTATAGTAAAAGAATTTGTGTTTTTGGAGCTGCAGAAAAAGTTGCAACATTAACATATTATCATGGGCTTATAAATGGGCAAACAGTCATTTACGTAGACATCCAGCTTTCACAGAGCAACATTTGCATTCATTTGGAGTTGTGCCTCTGGTCACCCGTCCAGATACTGACTTTCCCCTGAGCTCTGTTTTGGTTTCCACCATCTCCTGGGGGAAGTGTCTGGCTCTTTAGTTGCTAAATGCACCACAATGTCCACCATCTACTTGTCATTACAAGCCAGGCAAGTAGCCTAAGCTCGATTTATTAAAGCTGTTATTACCTCACATCACACATCACAGCTGTTTACAACCGAAAGCTTTGCTCCTTCTTCTGCTATCGTCTTATTTTCCGCTCACTGAATCATTGCGTATATACACAATACTGATATTCGACACATAAATCAGACCAAGAGAATATTACAGTTCACTCTACTCCATGATGTCTGATTTGTTCAGCAAACATGACGAGAACATGCCTCTGCTTCCTACCATTTATCTACCTCCTCCTTCAAACCTCTCTCTCTCTCTCTCTCTCTAATACGCACTCTGACACGTTAATTGTTCTTCCAGACACATCTGTGCTCCCGACACCACCTCCATCAAATGAATCTAAAAATAATTACAGGCAGACCCAGACCTCCCTCTCCAACTAACAACCCAGAATCCTCGTCCACATTTCAGCACAGCTCTTCTATCCTCGACTGTTGACTTGCTTTGCTGAACAATGTGCTTTTTGGTGTTGTTAAGTGAGGCATGTTAATGTTTATAGCCTTGTAAACACAGAATCAATATGTGAGATTTACTCCAGCCAGGAATCAGGGGTTGCTCAGTGAATGCTTTTGATTCTGGTCTTAACCTCTTTTTCCCCTCATTCTCCATTTATTGATGATTATCGCTCAGCTGCAAAGTTGTATTTTTTACCTGAAAGACATCGCAAACTAGATTTAAATTTAAACAGTCACCTGCTTTCACTAAGTTCAATCTAGATTCAGTGGATTCGCAGTTTGCAATTGTTATTTTAACAAACCTCCCTCTCTTCACCCTCGCCCACCTCCCACTCCTCCTCCATCCATCACCAGTGAGAGGCACTCGGTCCAGCAGAAAGTGCAGCAATCAATACCAATGCTTTATGCGTGATACGGGATACACCCCCAAGTAACAGTTCAAACGCCCCCGGATCAATAAGCCCATCATAATACAAGATTCCATGACCATCATCCAGGCCAGATACGGTGGGGAGGCTTTCATTTCATGCTGCTTGGAAATATCTCTCAAGAGGTTGTTTTTTTTCTATGCTCACTAAAAGCCAAAACAACTCAGCTTCAACCAATCTCTAGCTGGGACATCATCAAGTATCAGCCATTAAGAGAAGATAATTAGATTTTATTGGCGCATGTCATTTATCTTACTCTGAATCTAGTTTTGTTTGATGGTTTAGGAGGCCATATTGTCCTCTGCACTGCTTAAAGCTGCACATTGGACACACGCCAATCCTCATAGTTGACCTTCAACATGTATCGGTCATGCCTGCGCAGACAAAATCCCGGGGGCATTTCTTTATTATGAGTCAGATTTAAATGTCTCTGTTGAACCAGCCAGATGCCAGATGCAAATTTTGGCTTCTGCAATTTCAGCACAGATGGAGAAATCATAGACACTGAATGACTTTTAAGAAGACTTTGGACAGATGCAATTCAGGGCAAGCTATAGTTTAATTAGCTTAAAACAACGAGAGAGTGAGCAGACTTCACAGAAACCCATTGATTTTGTGACAGGGGCTGCTTTCTGTGGAGCAGCCTTGATGGATGCCTTCCAGGCATACAGCTTTATCAGCAGCAAGTCTGGCATAATCTCTTTGCAACGCAAAACAGATTCTGCTGCTGTTACATCATACTGTGATCACACTGTTTCTGTTTTCCTGTGCAGATCAAGTCATATCAAACCCGACCTTCCACATCATGTACAGCTACTTTACACCTGAAACCAGTCCAAGACTTACTAAATGTACAAAGGAATTGTAAACAACAAGATCATTTGTATTGAAACATTGCTGTATTGATCCACCAATTGACTGGTCACTACCTAAGCTTAGATGTGACCTTCCTGTGATTTCTTGGAGCTATCCTAAGTCTGCCTGGGGTTCATCTGATGAGAACAGAATCTAATGATAAAATACTTTTAAAGAGCAACACAGCCTCTACTCCACATCCTGTACAACAGTAGACTCATGCTGTGTTCTGAGCTGTGTTCCCCGATTTTTCATGAACATTGTCAGCAAAGAAAGGAAAAAGTTTTAAACATTACGGACAAAATACAAAATTTAAAAAGAAAAGGCTGCAACAAAACATCTCGGCTGTTATTCACATTAGACCATAGATTTTCAGTTGTATGAAAAGTAAAGGAGACATGTGTCAGTGGTCTGTTAATCTGAACAAAAGGAGAAGAACTTTAATAAAGCTGAGGCTTCTTTATATGCCACCTAAATCCTTCAGAAGCAAATGTGAGTGGTGGCATGTCAATTCAGTTCATATGGTGAGGTGGTTTGGAAATCCTAAATAACAGTGGCCAATGTTGACAGTCACACTGCAACCCGATCCTACCACCTAATCCTGACCAAATCCCTGAGGGTTCCTGTCAATGACTGTGTACCAGCAGCATGGAACACAAACACACCCTATGCCAGACCAAACACCAGGGAAACAGCTTTTGGCTTTACTCTCACATATTGCCTCAGCTGCCTCATGAGAATAGAGAAACTAATTAATTGTACTGCATCCTTAATCCACTTGAACGTAATATTTAGAGAATGTGAAATCATCAAGCAGCTAAAGATAATCTCTGCCCCAGTATGCCAATGTAAGCCAGTCACAATCCAGACAAGAGGACGGGGTCAATAAGAAATGGCGAGAGCAGGAACACCATGTTATGTATGGTCTATAACAGACACTGACTCAGACTAAAGTTCAACTGCAGCACATTTGTTGATTACAATATTGAGATTAAGGGTATATAACTTTTTTAATATCATTGAATGTAAGTTATTTTATTTTTGGTCATATAATTTCCAGGTATTTTGCATATTTGCATATATAATTGCAGAGTTTCACTTCATAAAAACATCTTGTTAAGTCATTTAAACATAGTACCAATGGAAACAAACCTTTAAAAGCATAATTTAGCTGTAAGTTTCCTCATTCACCGAAGGACAAAATTAGATGTTTCCTGGAAAAACATGATAGATCTTTCTCACAGTAGGGCATTTTGACATGAAACAGTGAGGTAAACAAAAGGTGTAAAGGTGTTACCAATGACCATTTAATGTAGCAGGGCCTTTCCAGAAGGGCCAACATGCACAAAAGTGGCACCCTGACTCTGTTTGACCTGAATGGAACAGAACATTAATTGGTATCATTGGTAACACCATTATTACAACCATTATTATGTAGTTTAAATGTGATCCAGTTGAAATTTTAGAGTGAAGCCTGCAGTAAGAAGCAGTATCCATGAATATAGTTTAGGACTTTGTCGGACGGGGCAAAACAAAGCAGAGACACAACCAGAATCCAATTAAGCAGCAATAATAGCGGCCTCAAGTGTATTACCTTGTTTTCATTTCCATTACAGCTGTTCCACTTAACTGAGTATGCATTTTATAATTCCCTGCACCAGTGTGATCCTTCTTTTACTTCAACTTTACAAAAGGATCCCCAACAGCGTATTTTATGCTATCGTAGACCACATTTTCAGTTGATGTCAGCTCCCACTCACCTTTCTTCTTCTTGCTTCTCGGCCCACTCGCACCTTCCCTAACACCTCTCAAAGCTTTCCGTGCATCGAGCAGCTCCTTCCTCAACATGGCTCTCGTCTTCCTTTGTATGTTCCTTTAAAAACCACTAGAACGTCTACTTCTGCAACCACTAAAACAAGGGGAACTTCCTCAAAATGACTCAAACAGGCCTACTTCTCCCTGTTTCATCTTCTCTTGATGTGATGCCTTTAAAATGGCTTCATCTGCATCATGAAACGAGGAATTGGTCAAGCAAGGAGGTGCCGTCTTAAGATGGCTGCTGGACCGTAAAACTTTGTCTTCCTTAGCCCATGTCTATCTTTCTTGCCCTCACCCACTCTTGCCCCAGTCCTCCCTAACTTTGACTGCCAACTTCAGCGGTCTATTTTCGAGGCTTGCATAGTACAACCCCTCTCAGTTGTAGTGTACTCTCCCTCTGCACCCCCTTTCAGAGAGCCTGTCCCCCCACCCAGCTATAGCAGGAGATTAAACACACCGAACTGAACGACCTTTGCTGTCCTCTGTGGGTCACTCTGCTTGGACTACGTGGAGTTTTGAAACTCTAGTACAAGGCGGACGTGTTGTAATACACCATTAATTATTTGCTACAACTGCACATACATCATGGGACAACGAGACAGTTAACAGGGACACCAGTTGAAGTGATGTGGATCTTGTTCAGTCAGCTAAGTGCTCATAAACCTTGAAGCTAGAGGTGAAAGAAAATAACACTGGAGCCTTGAATGGGTTAAAAATAAAGTTCAGACTGTCTGACTAAATGACTACATGAAATATAGATGTTAACATAGATGCTGTGCATGTGTGGAATTCATGTAATCTAAATATGAATGTGATTATAGATTCTCATGGGAGTTTACTGAGACTGTCTGGTGAATAATAATATCAAATGCTGACCACAGTCTGACTGCAAGTATTATTAGAGCTGACGGTCTTGTACAGTAGCACTGAACCCTCTTTGTCGACCTATCACTCTGCTTTATAGACGTCTTTCAGGTGATGTAACAGACCTTCTGGCATTCATATGCACTGCTGGAAAACTACATCTGACAAATTGCATCTAAACAGCTGTCAACCACACCTCTAACAATCTGTCAAGCCAACTCGTACATTGTTATCTTCCCTTCCCCTCCGGTCCTTTATGCATTGATGTCATCCCCTCTCTTTTCAATTCTCTGCATACCTCTGCCAGCTCTTCCTTTTCCAGGTACTATCTGGGGCTTGGGTGACGCAACACGTACAGTTCTTCTACACTGAGTCTCCTCCTTTCCGGCTTCCATTATAAATGTCTAGACCAGCTTACTTTCACCCTCTTTCACACATCCATCCTCAACATTCAGTACTTCCCTCATATAATGTAACTTTTAATCACATGCTTTTGTGGCATAGTAAATATGAGAATGGACCTTTAAAAGCATCTCAGATTTGAAATGATTTGATGTCAGCACAGGATGTATACGTCTATGGAAAGAAAATAGCTATATAATATATATAATATATATACACATGTGTATGTTCTACCGTGTTACCCAAATAACCGCACAGGTTTATCTTGAAAACCCTTACAGGGTCCCGGCCGCCAAGTTGGAAACCACTGCTTTAAAAAGGTGCAACAAAGTCCAGTTCCAGTGTTATCTTACGAGTAATTGCAAGTCACGTCTGGGATGTTTCATGCTCCTGCGTCACAATACGACAATGATCTTCTATTACAAAAAGTAGCTGGAAATATCACAGCTGACCGATGTGCTGCTTTGTAAGACGTTCCATCAAACTGCTTATCAGGCCTTTAGGTGCCTGACAGTATGTTAATAAAAAGCTATATGCCAGAGGGTGACGTCAATAAAGTAGTCTAGACTTGTGACACAGCACTACTCTGGTTTCTGGTTGGTCTGATCTCTCGGGGTGATATCTTAAAGTGACAGCCCTGACTGCCTATCTGACTCACTGAGCGATGTTTAAAAGCAGCCAGAGCAGCCATTAAAACTAACCACACACACGTGCACAAATACACACTAACAGACAACCCACACAAATACACATTCACTGTCTCCCCCCGCCCCAGCACACCCTCCCCCGCCTCTCTTTCATCACGCTGACCGTGATTGAGTGTGACAGCGCCGCGTCTTGACCGTGGCGATGCTATAATTATCTGTGATGTCTGCTGGTGCAATCGGAGAAGGGGGCCCGCCGGCATCCACACATCACTGGAGCACGAGCCCTCTGGTTGGCACGGTACATACCAGGCCATAAATAACCGCAAGGAGAGAAAAAGGAGGGGAGATGTAAGAGGGAGGCAGAGGTCAGAGAGATAGGAAGACAGCAAGGACCCAGAAAAAGAAAAAGTGTTATTTTGCTGTTTTTTTTTTTACCCATTTTACCCTTGTTAGTAACATTAATCCAGCAAAAGTTATGTAAGAAACAAAGAGGCAGAATGTTTTTAGTCTAAGTCGAGTCTCTGTTAAACCAAGTCCAAGTCCTCATAAGCAATTATTTTCAGGTCTAAATACTGATAAATGACACATCATTTGACTATTTTCCTTTCAATGTAGTGTTAACATATTTCTTACATACTGTATTACAATTGTCAGGCTTTTTAATGCATAGGTCTGAGAATTAAATGTTTAGGGTTCAAGGCTTGCCTGGCGTTGTCTTATTTATATTTCAATGTTATTTTACAGAAGCAAAACTTGGATATCTTGGCTTTTAGGTCCAGTCTTTGGAGGGTCCAAGTCAAGTGTCAAAAAGTGCAAATTTTGTCTGACAAATCCAACTGTAAGGTCTCCAGCTCTGCACATAGAGAGAAACCCAGTGGACAAACAGATTTAATCAAAATAGTGGGGGAAAGCATGCTGTCTCTATTGGCTTGCATTGTAAGACAAATTCAAATCATTAATTTAAATCAAGCTGAAGTTAGCAGAGAGAGACAAAAGAAGAGACAGTGAGAGACAGATGAAAAGACAGAAAGAGAGCATAAATAAATAATGAAGAACAGAGGTTAAAAAGTATGAAGTGACACTGGATTGAAGTGAGAAGATCAAGCCAGACAGAGGAGGAGGAGAGACAGAGAGGTGCTGAATGATATGCCAGCTGGACCATGTGTGCCAGATCATAGTGTAAGAGATGGTGACCCCGACTGTCAACTTTCTCCACAGACCAAGGCAAATAGACCACAATCAAATCTGCCCAGCCATGATCTCTCTGGAAACTTTATTCTATATTCTACACATGGGACGATTTACACCACCAAATTGGATGTTATGAAATCACTTGTAAAATCATTTCTGCTTATTAGGCCCTTAACAAAGTAGAAAATCCCCACTCATAGAAAAAGAGTTTGATACAGTTTCAAACTGCAATTACACCTGATTGTGCATGAACTGCTCATTTTATCTACAAATAAAGAATATCTGTTGTGTATTCCTTATCAACAACGATTTAAGATTGTTCCAACTGTTTTCAAATGATGTTTCAGAGACTTTAATAGAAATATATATCACACAATAAGAAGGAGTAGACACAGATCCACTGGAAAGGCTTCAATGTAAACCTGTATGTGACATACAGAGCTCTGGGATGCACTAATCCTAGAGTTAGTCACTGGGCCATGGAGGAGAGCTGAGCTTAAAAAAGACACAGAAGCTTTACTGACGAATGCAATCCTTATCTTTGCAAGCCAGGGGTGACAAGATAAACGGGAAAATAGACAATTAATTCCAATCCATCATGCTTAAGCATCCTTGAGCAAGACACAAAATCATATCCAGACATGTTAGAAAGGCACGTTTTCAAATTGGCTAGTTTATTTCATAACCTGCACTAAATTAGTTGTATTGCAATACACTGAAAAGGCTTAGAGTTTGAGAGAAGTGATTGAGGCATGATGAAGAAGATGTGGAAAATGGGACAGATGGGACTGCTCGTACTGAAGATAATTTATGTGTTGCATGCTTTGCTGTGTGAATTTATGCTGACAGAATGACCACCTCGAGTGTTTTTAACACGGAGCTTGATTGTGGTCTGTTCGGTTTCAGTATCAGCTTAGAAATGTTTACTTCTGCAAAGTTCAAATCTTAGAAGTTTCATCGATTGAAACCTATACTCAAGACAAATAACGCAACTTCACTCATACCGAGAATTCCTCATTGTTCAGGTTTGATGTTGACCTTATTATCATTGTGCCTTTTGAACTGTGCCAGAGCCCCAAACCTCACCGCTGACATCTATTTGCAGTTATCTAACCTTTTGGTATCATGCTGACAACCATATTATGATCATATCATTGCGCTGTGAACAGTAGCTGGAAGCTTTCAGACTGATGCTAAAATTCATGATGAGTGATTATCGATACGACTACTAAATCATGTACACAGCAGTAGACAGTCTGATTACTCTGAAGGCAACTTTTCCCCCGGCCATTGAAATTTCTCAAGTTTCCAGACTTTAATTAGATGCAACATATATAGAATAACATACAAAGAATAATTTTACCAGTAAACACAACAAACGACACCCTAAGGTTCAGCTGTGCAGCAGATAGAAAACAACGGCAGGTTACCCTTCTCCCCTCCACCAAATCTGAGTCTCTATTTACATCCACAAGCTAATTTTAAGTATCTCCCAGTGCTGCTCTGTGCAGGAAGGCAGGCAGGGTTACTGTCTGATAATCAAAACACAGTCTTGCATGCACAATTGTTTTGTCTGGGTGAGCTTTCACTGACTGGGATAATGTGTCAAGGGATCCAATATTAAGTGAAGCATTAAGAACAGCAATTAGTGTAATAGATTTGTATCTTTCATTTAGTGTATAAATCAGTCAATAATCTGTACACAGGAAATGCAAGACCTGTGCAAAAGTGATTGGTCCATTTGACGACCCTATTAGGGCCTAAAGAACCTACTTTATGTGACTAAAGTGTAAAAGTTTCATTATCATGTGATTACCTTCACCAAGGTCCATAATGGCCAAGACAGCACTGCAGCTTGCCTCTCCCAGCTCATTGGTCGCCAAACAGGCATACAAGCCAGCATCGCTCGTGCGGCAGTCCCGTATCCACAGCCCTCCTGAGTCCTGGGCTTCTGATGGAGGAAGGGGCTCGTCGTTGTGGTACCAGGTCAGCGAAGGTTTTGGAAATCCTGCCACAGACACCCTCAGTCGGATATCACAACCCGTTCCTACTGCTGCTTTACGGAGTTTACGGGTGAAAACCGGCGCTGTGGGTTCCTGTGTTGCAACCCCGGCGCCTGGAACAACCTGGTCCTTAGTGACTTTGGGCCTCTTGGAAGGGATGTCGAGACTGGGACTGGATCCAGGGCCTTCTGCCATCTTGATTTCTTTTCCGACTTCTTTACAGACTGTACTTTTTGTCTGGTAATTGATTGGAGTATCAAGATGAGCTGCAGTTACTGAAGGCCTCTTCTGAAAGACTCCATGGGGGTCTGCTGAGAGGACACAGAGGATGTTTGACCTGGGCTGTTGCTCTGTGGGCTGTAATAACCAGAGTAAATTGATTAGAATGACAATAAATGATGTTCTTCATGGTTTGACGACAGACACAGTTTGACAGTGAATGTGCTCATCAGAACAAATGTCATTTGTTCAAATAGCTAAAAACAACCCAGATTTAAATTTTCATAACAACCAACCTCTTGCAATTAGTGAATAATGACCTCCTATGTGAGAAAGCATTGGCTGTATGTTCAAAAAGCTTGTGTGTGTGTGTGTGAGATGGGATGCAAATCCTGGCCTTTAATGTCAATTAACTCAGATCAGAAGAAAAGGGTCACTTCGGAGGGCAACTACAAGCAACCTGTTTTGTTGTTTTAGGTTTAAGGACTTCCTGCAATTTCATTCATTCTTTTCAAGTAAAAAAATAGAATAACTATTCAAAATGGCAATATACTGAATTAAATAAATACTGATCAAAGAATAAGTCAGCATTTGGATTTCATATGCAAATTTTTTTTTAAATTCCACTAATATGCTGATCCATTGCCTAAAATAGACTTTACCCGATAATAGAAAGAAACGCAACTTACTTAACTTTTGCCATTAAAGCCGAAAGGAATCCCTTTGGACATCCCCACAAAGTCCAAGTGAAGGTAACAGGATCCATTGAGCAATATATTTCATCTCAAATCATTTGCTAAAGCCCGAGTCTCTGTGTGTCCTTTAGCGAGCATGGGGGCTGTAGGTGTAAGTCCACCCTAGATCATGTAGCATTAGCAGCCACTGCCATGGTCCCTTTCAACAGCTTCAATCCTTGGTGAAGAGTGGTGAGACACAGAGAGAGAGAGAGAGATCCTTCTTCCTAAATGCCAAAGCACTCAGCCCTACCGCTCTAGAGTGTTTTCAGTAACTACCTCTGAGTCCTTAAAAAAAAAAAAAAAAATACACTTTTGACCTTTTTAGGCTTTTGAGACTTAAATCAGCTCATGTTATCTGTCTCTCTCTCGCTCTCTCTCTCCCATCTCACTGCTTCACCCTCAATTCCCTCAGGTTGGCAACGACAGCTGCAGCACCACAGACAGGTCACATTTCTTGGGCTGCCATGTATGACCACACACACACACACACACACACACACACACACACACACACAGGTTGATAAGGTTATTGAAATAGCTCGGAGTGTGGGAGTTTGTTGTGTGTGTGTGTGTGTCTCTGAGTGTGTGAGAGACAGGCAGAGACAGCGTTCGTGTGACAGTTGGAGTTGCTATAAAAAGAAAGTCTAAGAATAAAGACAGGACTTCGTGATTCATACAACTGTAGGGCAGTGATATAACAGTACAATGTAATATAACGGGATGGAACAGTTCGTAGTACACACAATAAAATATGTTCACTACATTTATCAAGCTGAAGGTGTTAAGGAGTTCACTTGTGTACATATAAAAACTGATTTTCTGTGTCTTTTTTTATTTTTCCTTTATGAACTTTGTTAAACCCAGCCATTTAAATTATTATTTACATTTTGATATAGTGCATTTGTGTGTGTAATGTAAAAACACGTAAATAAAATCCTTAACAATTCATTTATAAAGGCTCTTTTTAAGTGTGGAATCTTCAGTATCAAGGGTCTTATTCAGTCATTTATCAGCTATTTGTGAAGCTGTGCAATTGCATCAGAGCAAGTTCCCTGACATACCATCACGCACTGGTACTATTTCGCTTTATGTTTCATGTTTTTGTGTATGTTGAGCCAAAAGGACAAGTGACTGACGTGCTGTGAATGGTGGGAAAAGCTATGCCGACTGGCCAGGGTCTCGGTCAAAGACTTTTCCATTCTGTTTACTTCGTTATAGTCAGTCATTGTATAATTAAAAATGAAGGATACCACCGCTTCTTTTTGCGGGAACAAAGTCGGAGAGCAACTAAAACTAAACATGTTTTACACGAGGACTCGGTTTACTTTGAGTTTGACTTTTAAATAAAGTTAGCGTTTGGGGATTTAACAAGCAATATAATCAGTAAGACACTACAGTTCCTCCTCCTCTTAATCCCTTCAGTGTGTTTTGGGTTATTCCCAGTGGTGGAAATTAAATCAAGTACTTTACTTAAGCAGAATTCTGATGTATTTGACTTGCATAACGCCATTTTATACTTCTACCCCACCACATTTTTACTACTTGCTTGTAACCTTCTACAAAAAACAGCGTCTTGTAACGTTTCAGGCGTCTGTAAGTTGATAGTCGTTCCAAAGAGACATAACTTCTCTAATTGTTTAATTAAAGTCATTGTGTGAGGCCCAAAGAGGGCAAATTATCCAATATCTCACATATAAAAGTTTGTATTTTCTTCTTTTACTGTCCCATTACTCTTTCACAACCCCTCAGATTTGTCTCAAACTAGCTCCAGCTCATATCAGTCACAGAGGACAACAAGTACTTTTACTTTTGAGAATACTTTTATCGGAATATTTCCTCCACTGGTCATTCCCTTTAATGCGAGACAACATAAATGCAATCAATACAATCTATGTCAATGAATCCAGAAATACTTCCTCTATCACACATATGAAAAAGAATGTAATTGGATGAATTATTAAAAGAGTTCAACTTTTAAAATTTTTTTTTTATTATTATTATTATTTCTTGTGGGATGTAAATGAGAAAATTTCCAACCAATTCACCTATTAATTGTATTTCTGAGTCTGAATTCTTCACTAATTCAACTTGTCTTCCCTTTGACATCTTAAGTACTTTTCTTACATTAACAAGTGTTAAGCAACAGTAAATGTTATATTTATATATAATTATAATCAGCAAAATCTAATATTGACGTAGTCCATTGATAGGTGAAATCAATGGACTACGCTGAATTATGCTCTCTTAAAACAGAAGAATTGATTAAATAGAGAATTAATTTCATGACTGGTCTGCCCAACCATCATCTATCAGAGGTAACATATTGAGTATTTTGTGCTCTGTTTCAGCTCCAAAACTGTCGTGAACCGCACACATCTGGTGATGTAGTATTTTACCGCCCTCTTCTGGTGAATACAGTATATGGCACTTTCACATAACACATAATTTACACATTAACTTCTAACAGTGAAGACTCAGTAGAGCTGCACAATTAAACATCACTTGAACACACCAAAATTCACTTTTTGTACAATTAATCTATATATTTTTTTTATCTTTCTGAGACTACAAATATTCAAGATAAGTCAAAAGTGATGGGTCACCTGCATAGTATTGAATATGTAACAATATATTGGCACATTTACCTCAAATATATGTGTTAAGTATGGAACTAGAGCCACAAAATGATTATCTTTGGCAGCTACCGATATGCCATCACAGCACTGACCTCTCTTTCTGTGTGTGCAAGGACATTGGGGAGCTTCAGAGGTGTTGGTGGGAAACTTTTAAACAGACTTGTGCCGCTGTGTTTTAGCATTTCACAAATGAACATGTTGAACAGCTGTCACAAAAGTAAAACAATAAGTAAACAGCTCACCTGGAGAAGTTAGTTTTTTTCTTGCTTTAGCTCCCATTTCAGTGTCTCTCAGTCTCAGGTGGGCAGGTGACTCTTTGGAGCAAGCACAGGTGTTGCTCATAACTTTAAAGATGGCTCAGTCCTTCAGAGCATTGACAGTAAGAGGCAGTATGCACAATACAAGAACCTTGAACCTGTAATCCTGTATCCTGTAACCACTTATGGCCACAGGGGTCGCTGTTCAGCAAAAGTTACACAGTCTCGCTTTAAAATGTAATTAACAGTTTAGTAGTTACTTTATGAAAATACATGAAATATTACTGATCATTGGTTATTTTAGTTATGTTTTTTTATTTTGCCTACTGCAGTTAATATATTCAAATATTCTGTTATTTTAAACAGTAAAACTGCCTGCAGGCATTAAACACAGACAAAATGATGACAATGAACAACAAAGAGGTCAAAGACAAAAAAGCAATATGGCATCAGATCAGTCCTAAATGTTCTCTTAGATTAGTCCAATGGAAGTTATACAGTTTTGCAGATATTTATTTATTTTTTAAGTTATCCAGAATTAATCCTACTTCGTCAAATAAACTAAACAGCTTTGTGCAACAGATGAATTAAAACTTCGGTCTGAAAGCTGACTGTTAGTGAGATTCAAGCCACAGTCAAAGTCTGATGGTTGCTTTAAAACAAAGCTCCTGTGAACATCTGGTCTTTGGCCTATTAAGCAGCTGATAAAATGTTCTTGTGCAGAAACACACGTTATGAAGAGATATTTCTCTGAGACACATTCAAGGCCACTCAGATAAAGGAAGCACAACACAGGTTTCCCTTACAGTAGACATAGGCCTTTTTATTTAGTGGGAAAGCAGGTGTGTGTTAGATATGGCCGCTGTGATGTCAAAGCGTGCAAGATATTAATGAACACATGACTGTTTTCAGCATGGTGAGAAGTAATACAAACACAAAGAGACCTTTTACTAAAATGAAATGTCTTTGTGTTATTGTAGTAAAGGGTGAAAATAAGTTATTTTATTGGACTAATTTGATCAGGATGATGTAAAGGAACATTAAAAGTATAGGATGACTTTACAGTAACGGTACAGTAGAGAGTGAAAAACCTTTCCAATACAATCCGAGACTACACTTTTCCATCTGTCAGTACTTTACATTAATAATCCATCTGCACAGTACTGGCTGGTGGCTGATTTCTTCACCTTTCTTCGAGCTATAAGTCAATAATGTCAACCAAAAGCAACACCCTGCAGGACACAAAATAAAAAACAAATGCAGACACATTCCCTCGATACTGTGTGAAACAGCTACAGAAACAGATAATGCCACATCACATTCTTCAAGGCCACTCTTTGCTATCTTCCATTTGAGTGCTAGCAACACAATGCTTTTGCTCGCAGACAGAGGAGAGTCAGTATCTTCATATCAACTTCTCTAGACCAGTAGAAATAGTCAGACTTCTGTTTTGGTAGAAGGTATTTTTGCGCCCCAATAGTGCCAAGTAGTTGTCGTACAGTACAGTCATGGTGTCCTGTGCTCTCTTCATCCTGGGACCTTTTTGGATCCACATTCTCACACAAGTCTGCAAGGGAGAGGAGCTGCCCCGGGAAGCAGTGTTGTCCTGGTTCAGAGAGCGGGTTCTGGAGGGCCTCGGGCTGGAGGAGCCTCTCCCAACCCCAGTGCAGAGTCCCGATGGGGACACGGCACAGCCGGAATCAAGACATGCACCCCGGAGGGCCCCCAGGACAAGCAGGACAGCGTGGGTCAACCATCAAAGCAGTCTGAATCAGGAAACTTCTCAAATTATTCTCTTCCCCAGTTCTGGTGAGATGTTTTTTTTTGTTTTGCTTTGTTGGATATTGATAGCTGGAGAGAGTTAGGAAAAGGCAAGGGAGGGAGAGAGAGAGAGAAGGGATAACATGCAGCAAAAGATCCAGGTGGGAATTGAACCTGCGCTGCTGTGGTAAAGTAAAAAACGTAAACACCGTGTATTGCTTTTCTTAACTTATAAACTGTTATATTGCTGTGTATTGCAGTAAACTCATTATATGCATGCTGCAGAAGTAGAAGTGAAGAAGTGTGCTCTGTTGCTTCTGCATACGCCAACTACAGTGATGTCACAGTGTCCTGTGGTTCAGCTATGCATCACTGCAGCGAGATCAGGAGTTAAACCCCTAGAGGTCAGCATTGATTGCATGATTTTATAGGGGGCGTTACTATGTATGTGTTAATCTGAAAGAGTCCATACACACTGAATCCTCTACATGACAGCAGGACTCTAAGGGAGCCCCAACTGGTCCAATAAAAAGTTAAAAAAACAAACAAAAACCTCCAATAAACTTCACTGACTGCTCTCTAATCTCACTTTGGCAGACTCCGCCTGTGCCAGATCTGACTCAGCTCCTGGAGAAACCACCGACAAACACTTTACATATTATTTCCAGCCGTCCAAGAACAACCACGAGACCCTGGTCACATCTGCCCACTTCTGGTTTTATGCAGGGGAAGCAGCCACAGGCAACTCCTCCGCCCAGCTGTTCATCCTCACTTCAGCGCAGCAGCTTCTTCAGGCGGCGGAGGCTCCATCAACAACGAGCTCAGATGGATGGACCACCTACCAGTTCAACCAAAACCTGCTGGCCTCTGTGGCTGAGGGGCCTTTTCTGCTCCAGGTCCGCTGTGCAGCCTGTCAGTGCCACGCCGACGAACCAGACAAGATGCCCTTTCTTCACCTCCACGCTCAGCCTCGTGGTCCTGTCCGTTCACCCCGCCAGACCCTGGCAACACTTCCCTGGTCTCCTTCTGCCATCAACCTGCTCCAGAGACCCTCTCAGGACAGACCCCAGCACAGCGACTGCCACCGAGCAGAGATTGAAATCAGCTTTGAGGAGCTGGGATGGGACAGCTGGATCGTCCATCCAAAGGTGTTGACTTTCTACTACTGTGAAGGTAACTGCTCGTCCTGGGAGCACACCACCGCCATGCTGGGGATCACACAATGCTGCGCTCCGGTCCCGGGGACAATGAAGTCCCTGAGGATCACCACGACATCTGATGGCGGGTACTCGTTCAATTATGAGACCTTGCCCAATATTATACCGGAAGAGTGTACTTGTATCTGAACATTAAAGCTTAAAAGGGTCAGTTCACCCAAATTACAAAAATAATTTTTTTTTTTTTTTTTTTTTTACTTACACCAAAGTGTTACAAAGACGATTTTGATTTGATGTGCTGAGATTTTGACATTTCTGCCTCTGACTGAAACTACTTTCGAACAAAAAAATAGTCCCTATGAAGACCACCTACAGCAAAGTCCTGATTAGAAGGTAAATTTTTTCTGGAGAGACAGGTTTCTGTTAACTTTTTTTAGTGTTTAAATGCTTAAATGAGCATAAATGACACATTAATTTCATCTCCATTGTGTTTAAATGGAGAAGATTTAGAGGAGGTTATCTCAAACTCTAAGCACATAAAACCAAAACTTCACATATTTTATGATATGGGAGGAGTATGAAAATGCATTGTGATATGGGTGAACAAACCCTGCTATTAAATGCCATTTATCTTACTTATCACAGAGTCTTCTCAAACTTCCTTTTGTCATTTTTCTTTAGTCTGTAAGTAAACATAGTGTAGGACCAGCACTGTATTGTTTTTCCTTGGTGTTGTGATTCTTGCCTTTAGAGGGCAGCATAGGCCTACTTTTACACATAATCATTTCACAGCAATACCTTCAGTGTGACTTCTGTTGTTAACTAATATACAGGAATGTATGATATTAAACAATTAAACATGGAACCCAGTTGTGTTCAATAAATACCACTAACTCTGAGAACATTTCACACTAGATACCTATTCTGTCTTATCCCCATGTCACTTTTTAATTTGTCATTCAAATACTTCTTTTTACAAATTCAATGTTTAATCTCCGGATAAAGATCTTTTGCTGATTTACACATATGAGAAATGGATCAAGTAACTGACTGATTTGGCAATTTATTCACGGGGTTAAAATAAATGAGAAACAAAAACTTGACCACAGAAGAGTCGAGTCCAAAGACCAAAACATACCATTCAAATATATTTATTTATTTACTCTGAAGACAAAATAATCTCTACAGTTACAAAAACTACAAAACTTGCAATAGAAACAAAAAGTATAAACCATTGAAGTACCATACTCAAAATGGAATGTCGTACCTTGCAATAAGAAGCAATATTGGAAGTGAGATGATTACAAAAATACAGCATCAAACAGCTCTTTGGCCATCTGTAGTTTCATTATTTCAGCCAAAGACCATAAAACCAACTGACAGGCTATGAAAAAGTATGAACACGGAAAGCTATTGATCAAAAGTCTCTTGATGAATGGAAGATTATGTGTTTACGTGACACCAGGCTGTGCGTCAGCACCCAACTGTCATCCTTTCCTCAACTGGATTGTGCGTTTTTTTCCAGGATGCATGAAAGCATCCATGTTTCTGCACAATAATGGGGTATTGGTACATGTCAAGGACGGAAAAATATGTCTCACCAAAGAAGAATGTAAATTTCAAAGACAAGGAGAGAATTTCATTGTTGACAGTAGCCCAGAAGACAGATGTTTCCAGCTGTTTAGCAAAAAACCCCACAAAAAGTGATTTTTTTTAACTTTTTGCACAAATATTGTGAATCATTTTCATAGTCCATAATTTAGGGAAGAAAATGACATCCATAAGACTGATTTTCAGCAGTCATGTGAAATATTCGGTATTCATGATGCCTTTCTGGACAAAGGTAATCTAGCTTTGGTCATGACATTGTAAAAACAGTACTGGTGAAATTAATGTTTGTTTGTTTTTAAATGAATTGATTGTACAAAAATTATTATTGCAAATTCCTTGGAATATTTCCTGTCAAAGAATTCAAGCATTTCCCAGGTAAACGTTTGGGCCGATTGGAGTAAATATACAGGCTTCAAAATTCTGTCAAATAGTTTGGAAATGGTGTGGCTTCTGGCTAATAAACACCAATAATCCCCGACATCAAATCTGTTTAAATTAAACATGAAACATGACTTACCCAGCGCAGGTTAAGCCACCCTTGCCAAACAAAACACTGCTGCACACGCTCCAGAAATGACATAACCCAAGGCTGTGTTGTTTGAGATCCTCTCTGAGGCCAACAAAGTAAGACGTTAACATTCGGCGACATCTTATAAACAGAGAGCCTTCTCTTTTGTGAGGAAGACAACAGGAGTACACTCGGCCAGAGGAGTTTAAAGCTTTCGATAATCCTTACAAGGTCTGAAATGGACGAGCCACAAAAAAAGTGGGCGAAAGAACAGGGTGGGTTTTAGCCGAAGGCACAGTCAAGGTTTGGACCTAGTTCGGCAAGTAGAAACTCGAGATGTAGCAGGCTTTCAAGTTTAGAGTCGTGGAGATACACCATTTGTCACAACACAGCTTGGTCAGCATTTTTCTTTCTTTCTGGACCCCTAATACTGAAAGGCATATTTCTCTCATCTACACACACAGACTCACACACACACAAAGACTCATTCACACACACACAGACACACACACAGACACACACACAGACACACACACACACACACACACACACACACACACACAGACTCATTCACACACACACAGACACACACACAGACACACACACAGACACACACACAGACACACACACACACACACTCTGGTCTCCCTCAGTGGTCTGACTGCACTCCCATATGTGCTTCCCCCATGTGTTTAAGGCCAGTAGGAATGGAAGAGCAGACGTTTGAGGCAGGAAGCACGCTCAGGCATGTATTCCTAGGAGAGGAAGAGGCAAAACAGAGGAATATTCAGCACGTTTGTTCACTTAAAACCTGGACTTTCAAAAAGGTTTTCCACAATTAACATGACATTTTGCTGACTTGAGGTCATATGATGGAAATAAATCATGAACTTATCTAACTTAATAGATAACTATTAGGAAATGTTCACCATAGAACTGAAACAGCAAGATCTGTGAGAACTGATCAATTATTTAATCCATCTAAATAGAAAGGTAAAATATTCTCTGTCAACTTGAGCTCTGTGAAATCATAAATTTTTTTACTGTTCACTAACTTTAAACTAATTTTAGCCTGTTAACTGTAAGTTGCCGCCCTAGTTAAGATAATTACGGAAAGATTCCACAAGTTTTGCCAAAAAATTCAACACAAGGTTTAGGGCTGCAACCAATAGTTATTTAAATTGCTCGTTTTATTCACTCAACATTCCAGAAACAAAATTATTTTCAGTTATATAAAAAATAGAAAAGTAGAAAAGCTTTAGTTTTTAGAGACCTAAACTAGTGAATGTTTGGCTTTTTTGGGGATAAATAACTTGAAATTATTCAGTTTTGAGTCTGTTAGCTGACTAATTGCTTCCTATACTCTACTTACTGGTTTCAACTGTTGCCATGTGTTAAATGGAGATGGCAATACATAAATATCTGTAAAAAGTGTAGGTTTAGAATTTGATCTAGTTAAGGGGACAGTCTCAAGTGTCTTCATTACCTTTCTCGCTTGCCTCTCCCTGCTTTTCCTGGGCAAAGTTGAGGCGGTTCTGCTCTGCAGCCGTCTGTGCAGCCGTGTTGACCTCTGGGCTGCTGCTTCGTGAAGGGCCTCCTTCATCTGCCTGGTAGGCCAGGTCCAGGTGCTGCTGGGCCAACTTCAGGTGCCTCCTCAACCGCTCCAGCTCCTTGGACGATGGCCCCTCATCCCCGAAGCTCTCCCGCCCGGAGTCGGCCATTGGCGAGTCTCGCAGCTCTCCTTTCAGTTTCTCCTTTTTCATGGTGGCGTGATATCCCGGCGGAGCTGTGGGCATGGCACGTGAGGAGGATGGACGGGAGGCGCGTAAGCCGAAGGTGGCCCGCCTGCGGAAGGTGTCGCGGATACCACCGACCCCCAAATGGATGATCTCGAAGACGGTGAGGAGCAGGCAGAGGAAAGACACAACGTACATGACCAGCAGGAAGATGGTCTTCTCCGTGGGGCGGGACACAAAGCAGTCCACAGTGTGCGGGCATGGCGAGCGAGTGCAGACGTAGGATGGTATCACCTCAAAGCCGTAGAGGACGTACTGGCCAAAAAGGAAGGCAACCTCAAAGGCAGAGCGCCACAGAAGCTGGCACACGTAGACTTTCATCAGGCCGTCACGTAGGATTCGCCGACGACCGTCATGCTTTTTCTCTGAGCCTTTCAAAACAAAGACACTGGTTAGAATCTGATTTAATTAGTGTCACACGGCGGTAAAACCTATTAGACAGGATGTTGAACTTGCTCTGTGATTGCTGCCCAAACCTCCACCTTACTTTTTTCTGCTTTGTCGGGCTTGTCGGGCTTGTCTTGTTCAATCTCTTCAGCGATCATGGGGTCTTCCTCTCCGTTGTCCTCCGCCTCCTCATAGTCTCGAACTGCCCCGCGGCTGACGATGGGCATCCTCTTCTTCTGGTTCCGGACGGGCCGATACTCGCTGTCTTCCATGCGGGCGATCTTGTGCATGGCAAAGCCCAGGTACATAATGGTAGGAGTGGTGATCAAGATCACCTGAACACAGAACAAAAACACGTGCATGTTGGACAAACATAGCCAGTCTTCACCATTCAGATGCATAATATTGTTGAAATAGACAGTGTAGATTGAAATGTGATACGCAGCTCACCTGGAAGATCCAGAATCGTACGTGTGAGAGCGGCGCAAACGCGTCGTAGCACACGTTCTCACACCCAGGCTGTTGTGTGTTGCACACAAATTTACTCTGTTCATCGTAGTAGATGGTTTCACCGCCGACGGCTGTCAGCACAATGCGGAAGATGATGAGCACCGTCAACCAGATCTTCCCCACGAAGGTGGAGTGGTTGGAGATCTCATCCAGCAGACGAGTTAGGAAGCTCCAACTCATGGTGACGAGGTGACCGGGGAGCTAAAGAAGCTCTGGAGGAAAAGAACAGAGACAGAACACTGACACTCAGATACTTCAATACTCTTTGTTTTATTTTTTTCTAATTCAGGGAGCACTGCATTGCATGGTTCTCTCTCAAGGTTACAGGTCTATAGAGAAGAAAAAAACAAACAAAAAACAAGACTTGTAAGCCAGAGAATCTCTGCAGAACTACAGTACTTCATTATAATGCTGTTTAGTCAAACATTTGGCTTTATCACACAACGGGCTGGATATTGCACTTGGCCATATTGCGATTTCAATAATATTGCAATTAGGTTTGCAGACCTATTACACAACCAAAGCTTGAAATTAAGCTGACGCAATTTGTTGATTCAAGGATTAGTCAGCCAAAATGAAATTATTAGCAACTATTTCGCTTCAGCCTCTCACATGTGAACATTTGCTGGTTTTCTTAGTTCCCTTTCCTACAATACTAAAAACACAACAAACTATCAATTGAGAAAATATTATTGGACAATGAAAATACACATTCAATGACCTTTAAAAGCCTCCAAGCGTTCCTCATTGGATTAATACAAAGTGTACACATGCATCCCACTACCAGGTTCACACATCCACACAATGATTAAAAGAATGCGAGAACAAATAGTGCATGCAAGTATTTTAGGTAGACCTCAACTGCAGGGTGAAGACATAAACACAGCCACATGTTTTGTTTTAATCAGACACAGATCTCAGAGACACGCGGGTATCCATGCGTACACTACACAACAAACTGTGAATCAGTCCTGTTGGTCAGAGCGCACCGGCCCTGGTAAACCTCCATTCTTACAGCTCCCTGCTATTCCAAGCTCGAGCTGCTTAATCAAACATCAAAGTGCTGGCTGGCAAGTTGCAGCTAGCTGTGAGGAGACCTGCTGTGGCTTTTGGACTGCAGGAATTATAATACTCAAGCAGTGAATGGGGTTAGGAATTTGTTTCCTGCCACAGTGCCAGAAGTTATCCCTTTAAAATTCTTTAAAACCACAATTTGATAACTCAACATGGCCGAGACATAAAGAAAAGAACAGAGCTGGGGCTTTTTCACTTCAGTGCCCATTACAAGAGACTGCTAAAGAGGATCACTGAGAACTTACAGAGAAGCTTTTGGAGGATAACTGGAAACAAGATTCAGCATTCAGACAACTTCAGACTTTGTATCGTAGTTTTGACAGGGTGTAGCAAAGAAAATAACCAGAATTTCGTGACTCATTGCAACAGGACAAGACTTAGGCCATTACAAGCATCTTTAGGCATGTCTCTTCAGATTAGTAGAATACACTCAGGCCCTCCCTCGCCAGGTTACTCATCCATTCCTTTGCGAAATCCTTTCCGCAAACTGGCACCTTCAGATGGTTACAAATGGTGAGACAGACTTGCCTGAGCCTGATCAGAAAAAAATACTTTTGGTATTGACCACCAGAGTAATGAAAACATGCTAGACATTGGCCTGTCTTGTCTAGAGCCAAGTGAAATTATGGGCTTCTCAGATATAACAGCAAGTCAGAAAAGTTTCCTTTCTAAAATCTAGGACTAAATCCCACAGGAAAGATTCACACGCTACAGGGACATCATACCATTATCTTTAGAAACCATGTTGATTCTCAGTGGTGAGAAATAGTTAGCTGTTTGAAGAAACATTCAACTTTGTGACCCTGAAATAAAGTTTAAGACAGGAACAAGTACAGCTGCGAGGTGACATCTGTTTTACCCCAACATGCAATTAAAAACCCCACCTAAAAGTGTTTCAGCACAGGTGTATGGCACATTACACGTAAAAAGGCCCTTCTGACACTGAGGTTTACACACTCCTATACGTATGTGTTCATACAGAGAGGCGGATTGTCCCTTTAAACACCACCTGTCCCAGTTACCACCTTGTTTGCTTTTCCTGCACTGACACTCTTCTTGTGATCTGATATTCAGCCATCTCCAGTTCAAACTGTGCTTGGAGGACACAAACCAGTTATGCAAACCCCCCCCCCAAAAAAAAAAAAAAACCAAACAGAACATTGCGCCACTGACCAAAAGCATCTTTGGAGAAATGAAAGGCATTACCATCATGAATCCACAGCAGCCTGACCACTAATGGACATCTAATATCAGTATAATCAAAGAACACTTGGAAAACAAGCTCAACTGCCAAAACAAGACATTTACAATTTGACCTCCAAGCCGGGCCTACCTCTGTTTGTGCCAGTTTATCAACCTTTAAACAGAGTTATCACTACACTGGAGTCACCTGTGCAACACAGAGGCAGCTTTACATTTAAGCCTGTGAAGCCTCCGCGGTCAAACTGTTATATTGTCCATAAAAGTGCCAAATAAGTCAGTCAAACGTCCACATCGTCAGTATATTTGAATATTGCTCACATGTTGTAATATCAGTGATCTAATGCTGTTATCTTGCCGTCTGAATACCACTGCACAAACGTAATCTTCTCCAAAAAGCTCATATGCAAGTTCTCCTTAAATGCACAATGTCACATCACAGCCAGGGTTTCTTAGTAGACGTATGCCAACAACTATTTCTGGCTGGTAAATGATATTTCTCATGGCAGCAGAGCCTAAACGTTACTGTAATTTAACAACACCAATGGGTCAAAGTGTAGTTTAGATTCTTAGCTGTTGTTCACGGCACAACAGGTGTTACTGCTCCAAAGAGGAGATCTACTCCTGCAAAAAAAAAAAAAAAAAAAAAGGCCCAAGAAATGTCTCTAGGAGATGCAGGGCTCTCCTCCCACACTAACACCCTCCCCCTGTGCACAAACACACAGGTATCTCACCAACAAACAATCTATGTAACTTAGGTCTTCGAGCTCGAGTGAAAGCAAACATTTTCGCAGTGCCACCCTCCCGACAGCTAACCAAAGACAGCCTTTAAACAGTAGCTTATTTGCTCATGTGGGCTAAACCCAGCTCAACTGATTTAATGGCTTTTCTGCTTCAGGAGTCACTCAGCTCCTCCAGGAGGAGATGGAGGGAGAGTGGGTGGGGAGGGTTGCAGAGTTTTTTGGGCAAAGGATCTGGACAAAGCGAAAGGCGAGTTAACATTCCTGCCTAACCAAAAGCAGAAAGCTGGATTTTTAGGGTTCAGGGAGCAGACAGAGGGCACATGAAATCCCCATGAAGTCCGAGCTGCCAAGACAGGAATACAGCACCTACAAATGTCAATCACTGCTCTCCTTCTGGGGTGTCACTGTGAATACACACACACAAAAAACACACTGTTTCTGACTTGGCACAGACAATCCAGAGTGGCAACAAGAGACAGATCTCCCTTTTCCAGTTTCAAATAAACAGTCCAAAAAAAGTGGTCTTTTAAGGATCCTCGGCTGGACTGTTGAGGGCTATGAACACGCTTTGCTGAGTCAGACTGAATTGTTTTGGAAATTGTGGCATTCCTGGAGGAAAACAAAGTGCTGCCAAACTTCAGTGGGGAAGCAAAAAAAAAAAAAATATATATATATATATTAAAAAAAGACTTTGAAGAAGATGAAGCCATCATTTCAAAGAGACAGAGACACGATTAGTTTGGAAAGTTAAAACCACTATTAGCAGGAGAATTACTCACTAAAAAAAACAAAGGAAAATCACAGTAATGCTTACAGTCTGTGGTGAGAGTGGATTTAGCGACTCACGATGTGGCAGTTGTTTCTCCTGTGGTGTTAAAAAATACCCTCCCACCCACCCACTTTTTTGTGTGTGGCAGTTTTACCAAAAGCAGGAGTTTAAAAAGTTTTGAGTCGAGTTAAGAGAGACTTTTACACTTTCTCCTTCAGCCTTTTTAAAGCGGACGAAAAACAGGACTGTGTCGCGACTCACCGCTCTCCGGCACTCACAGATCCAAAAACTCGTTTCGTGGAACCCGCTTTTCCAAATTTAGACTAAACCCTGCTCGTAAAAAAAAAAAAAACAACTCCTGGGTGTTCAAACAACTCCGCCGAAGTTGAATTAAGTCGTGGAAGCGAACTAACACTACCGTAGCAAACTTTTTTTCCCCGGCTGCCAAACACCCACCTTCTGCGCTCCAATCCGCGCGTCTTCTCTCCTCGCGCTTAATTGCTCGACCAGGTTTTCCTAATTAGCGCGCGCTCTCACATCGGCAGTCCGCGTGCGTGTCCGACGTCCGAGCCTGTCCTTCAGTGTGAACCCATTCAGCCCGTGTTGACCCCATGTGTCGGGGTCCCGAACAAGAGGACAAAAGAAAGATCTCTGATTCCTGCAGGCTCCTGCTTCCCCCCCCCCACCTCCTCCTCCTCCTCCTCCCGCACCTCCTCCACGTAACTCGGCCCCATTCAAGAAGAGGAGGCCCCTCGCCTGAAACCTGAGATCCACGTCGCTGACTACCGTTCTGCCCTGGCGACAAAGGGGCTATGGGAATCCTATTATAAGTTTAATAATAAGAGGATGCTGTGGAAGTGTCACAGTTGAACCACAGGGGAGTTTATGGGAGTTTGATAGGAGGTAAAAAGAAATACCTCCAGGCACAGTGAAGCCCCTGTAACCCTCCTGCTGCACGGCTATACCTTACATAGTGTACATAATATTACTGGCTACAATTACATAAACCACTGAGCCGTTGGATTACAGAAGAAATATGTAATCTAATCTGAATACTCCTGGATCACTTCAAAATCAAACATATTATTATTATATAACACCTTGTACTAAATAAATGGACACAGCCACAAACCCCTATCAACATCTATAGCCCCCAGAGGGTTAATATAACTAATAACTACTGGGTTTATTATTGTTACTTATTGTTTTGTAATATGATTATGTATCCCCGAATGTATACTTTGCCACTTTACATCCACCTGATACAACAACCCCCGCAATACATGATATCTTCATGAAGGTTACAATGTTGAGCTTTTGTTTTGAAGAGGTGTTGAGCTGTGTTTATGTGTTTCTAATATTTAGTCTGATATTAGTAGGGGGGGGGGACTACATCCTCCCAAATGGTCCTTAAGTGGGATCATCACCTCAGCTAAAACAAGAAGTTTTAGGGATGTATTCAGGTCCTTTAGTCAGTGTTTGACTATTACATATGATATTTCTGGATTAATATTACCGCTGCATTAATGTGTATGTTGCATTTTACTGCTGTAGATAACTCATTTCAATGACTTGTCATATTCCATAAGATCATCCACACATCTCTAAGAAGTCAGCTTTTCATGAGCTCAGAAATACAGCCCTGTTTTCAGCTTTGTGACATTTTCCAGTTAATCCACAAGGTTTTTTTTTTAAATAGTTTGTTTATCTTGAGAAGTGGGAGAATTGCCTCAAACCAGAAAGTTAACACTAAATACTGCAGTTCATCACAAATATTTAAAATCATCAACTTTGGAGACACATGGTTTTCACTAGACAGGAAGGGGTATTAATTGTAAAGTAACTGAAGCGGAATAAAAGGAACATAACATTGCTTTTAGAAATAAGTGAGCCTTATAATCTGGCCTTTGAGTGCATATATCAAACACATACTTAAAGAGGTGAAATAATGGTCAATATTAATGCAGCAGACGCCAAGATATGCCCCTAATGTGGGTCAGTCTGAAAACCCTTATTGTTTATGAGCCCTGTCTTATGATATACTGTCTATCAGCGAAGAACACAGGGTGATATTTTGTTTGCCAGTTTGTTAAAAGTTATCAAGCTGCATGAGACTCGGCCTTCAACTTTTAGTCTCACCAGGCAGAGGCAGAGACGGGAGGGCCCTGTAGAAAGAAAGATGCAGCTACCAGAGTATCAAATAAAGGTTGACTGTTGATTGACACCCGATGATGTCACTGTGACGTTACTTTACAAAAGCTCCTCCAGAGTTTCCCAGGCTGGACGCTACTCTACGTGACTGATCTGGATGTTTAAATTTAAAGATTTATGTTGTCAGAATATGTGGTTTTTTTAGGCTAAAAAGTACGCTGAGTGCAACAACACCATAATCGAATCATTCCTCTTTCTGCTGAGGACCCCTTGTTATCCCCTGGACCACAGTTTGGCAGCTCACCGGGCCTGACAGAGCGCTGCGTGACTGCAGCTTTTAGACGAGGAGGCCCACCATCCAAGAATTTAGTTGACTCGAGCGTTCAGCAAAACAACAGATTTCTTGCTGTCATGCACAGTGCAGCTGTAGTGCTCCTGATTTACCAGAGGACCCAAAATGTTTGGAGGAGGCTGTGGGAAGTCGAATCAAGCCAGATGTCTGCGCCCGGCCAAGTCGCCATGGCTGCATCCCAGCTTCTCCTCACACTAACTATCCTCCCTGCTTTCCTCTGGTCCTCAAAGCTGGACCAAGTGAGGCATGAACTCACTCACCTGCACCGTTATATCCTCACTCATTTACGGACAAAGATAATCCATCTCTTGGTGTCTTTCGTTTTCCTTTCCACTAGCAGGCATGTTAAACACCAATGAATTAATGTGGTTCAGAAAGGTGTGACAGCTAGGGCCCCATAGCTGGACAGAGGCCAGGAAATGACACTAGGATCATGCAGTTTAGGACACAATAGGAATAGGGGTGGGGTGAGCATGTCTTGGGGCTCGACATTCCTCCCTACCCCCCTGCAGTGAATATATTAACTGCTTGATTGAGGCCTGGACTCCCCGTTATGGAGCACTTTTTAATTTTGTGGCCACCTGCAAAGCCTTTTCATACCGACACATGTTGTGGTTATGTTTTAGTAACAGGCTCGATTGCTTATTTCCTCCTCTAACATAAAACTTTGCGACATAAATTCATGGTGCGTAATCATTATGACTCATGGATGTTTTGAGGCTGAGTTTCTGGGCTCATTAATTTGACCATATTTCAGGCCAAAAACAAAAGGATTCAGTATTTCGTTCCTGGCAGGATGGACGAAAAATACAACAGAAAATGAACAATTAACACATGGGGGAGGATAATAAAAATCTGAAATGCATGGTTTAATAATATGGGGAATGAGGGGAATGGTCCCAGATGCTATATCAGATCCATAAAATAGAATTAATGATGCACAATGTACTTTGCCATTAATTCAGTTTTACGTATCTGCCTTTTTTACTTTCATTGTAACTATTTTTTCACACGACTTCTAGGGGAAAATAGCCCTTTTAGCCACTTCTTTAATCCCTATTTTCCCCTAAAGAAAGAGACATAATGGCATACACATACAATGACATGAAACAAGTGTCTGAGAGTTACTTTTCCCACTTTCCCCAAGTCTGAAAACCTCATCCCCAAGACATTTAGGTAGTGATTACGCTCTTTTAGACACTTCTTTAATACACCACTCCCCTGCTCCAAAGAAAGAAAAGAAGCAATAATCTAAAGAAAAAGAGACATAATTACTGGATGGAAAATGCATTTTTTTTGTTTCAAAATGATCAACTGGGACAATAATTGATCTACTCCAACAAACCCACCCCTCTCCATCAAAGCAGCAGGTGCATTCTGTGCATTATGCTGCTTTTTCTGTTATTTTATTCTACTAAATATATTCATTGTGGACTAATGTGCCAAATGAAATCCTAAAATCGGAAGCAGAAACCGTCACCTAACCCCTTTTTTTTGTCAGATTGTAGGGGTTCAAACCTCTGGAGCAAGGCGTCGGCTCTGAGGTTGATGCTCTGCACCTGCACCTGACCTTTGACCTTCTTCTGCAAAAGTACAAAAACAGAACCAACCACAAAATATTCTGTTGTTTATTGTATGAAGAACATTAAATCCAGGCCGCACTTTCTGCGTAAACACGCTCCTTCAAGGAATTCCGGCCTTTGTCAGCCACGTGGGTACAATTGAAGGTGATCCAGGTCTCTCTGGGAAGCATGTGCGCAACACATGTACAGCACTGGTGGCTAAAGAAATATTTACACTGTGAAATTGGTTAACATACCTTTACACAGCTGAGCCCGGACTCAAGCTGAGCTTCACTTAGAGGGATAGGATTGGCATTTTGGCGTTGAATGGCAAAAAAAAAGAGAGAATGCTGTGTTACCAAAAGGCCATATTTTCGATCCAATAATCAAACATCCATGACTTCTGCAGATTTGAAGCATTCCTGCACTGTTGCTGCTTTGATCTGGAGCCATACATGATGGAGTGATTAAGCTGACCCAATAAAGTAGAAATGGCAGCTACACATGCGGTAATATCTTATTATTTCCTGATAATACTTAGTCACCTTTTTGATTACAGTCTTACAACCTGCTGGGGCAGACACCATTAGTGTCAAACATGCTTGCCAGAAAAAAAAAAAGTGACAACTGCAATTCATCGCCCACTGCTGAGCAGAGACATGAGTAAATCTTGACTAATAGCTGACACGTTTCTTCAGGTAAAATATTTCAGGTCATGCAATCTATAATTATATTATCAGACACACACACGTCAATCAGATGACAAGGAAAGTAAATAGATTAACTGTGAAAGAGGCCATAAAGAGACCCGTGCCTTCTCTCCTCTGATTTATTGGGAAATATGTAGAAACTTTAGCTGCCACATTTCAGGTAAGGCTTCCATTTCTGTGGTATGAATCATGACGGTACCAGTGGGATTATGAGTAATTTTGATGTAGATACTATGTTACATAACACCACACACACTTGTTGTTGACATGGACGACAAAGCCTTTTTCATACGGACAGAAATGATGCCTTTTGGTTGAAATGCATCCTTGTGATCGGAGGTGGAATTAGCTTGCAAAACATTTCATGTGTCCATGTTAAATTTTTTCAAACAATTACCCCTTCAAATTTGAATAATTGCTACATGAGATTAAAAACACTGTTGCCAATTTTGAAGAGACTTTCTGAAAAGAAAAAGAAATTTGCTACAGGAACAAGTGAAGTTACATCATCCCTGCTGAAAGGAAAGTTTCTTCCTGAAAAACCACACGAAACCCAGAAATGTACACATTACTTTTATATTCAATCATACACATCGTATATCAGAGGTTCTTTTCCTTTTTTATATAAAAATAAAATACTTTTTTTACATGAAGCCATAATGAAAAATGCTAACAAGGAAATATATTAAGTTATACTGGTTAATCCATATCAACAGTTCGATCTATGTACAGATGGCTACATACACAACACACATGGCTGCGGCAGTTAAACCCATATATAAACTTAACAGAAAGATTTACGTGAGATACATCAAACGATGACAGCTTTGACCCAGGTTACAAATCAACAAAGTAAACATCTGATCCCAAGCTTTAAAGACAACAACTGCCACTGTTCACCCAATTTCTGCAGATTTGCACTCCTGGTATCCTTTTCCGTTCATGTGACACACTGCAGAGACACATCATAAGACCCTAATTGGGGGGGAAGGTGTGAGGTGACCCCTGGCCTTTCAGAGCCCCCCCCCCAGCCTTATGCTGAGCATGTGATGTCACAACCCACTGAACCCTAAGATGGTGAGAAAGGACTCCGACGAGCTTAACGAGGGGGGGTGGTGGTGGTGGTGGACATATTTTAGGCTCAGCTCCTTGCATTACCCGTCTTAAAAAAATGTCCTCTCCGCAACTTAATGCTCTTTTTGTTCCCAAAATGCAAATCTGCTCCACGCTGGCTCGATGCTACAGCGCTCGAAGAAACACCATGAGACACATTAAAGTGCGTTTGAACACAAAACATGGGAGCCGCAAAAGAAACAAGGCACACTCCATTTCAGCAGCAGAAACCTTGGTATCTGGAGGGGAAAATGATGCAACTGGTGCTTTTACAGGCTTGTGGTGCCACATGAATGAGTGCAATCAATTCAAAGTTCTTTGCCTGAAAGACAATGAAAGCAGGGAGCGTAATGGGACCAGACTGAGTGCACACTGTGTAGAGAGAAAATAAAGACAAACATTTCCCAGTACCAACACTCAGATTCATGCTAATAAAACACACAGGAGCACACAAACACACACAAACACACACATATACACACACACAGTCTGGAACTTTTTTTCCGTTTTTATGCCCTCCCCCAATTCCTATTATTCTGCTTTGTCTTGCAGGCTTGTGTGCAGTTTTACTCCGAACATGGCCTCCCACTGTGCTCTGACCCAGGCCAGCAGACCCTGGAGGAGCTCTGTGCTCTCTGAGCGCACACACCACGTCTTCTCCTGTTTCACAGTCTGCAGGAGAAAACACAACATGAAGAAACTCTGATAATGAAAGCAGTAATTGCAGAGAAAACTCAACTTGACAACACGCGCTACAGACTGCAGCAGATTGGAGCAGGCTGCAGCTGAATGAGTGTTTGCATGTATAAAAACTGATATCCCATCATTAAAAATGTGCCTTTTGGTCAACATACTTAAGTTCTTAAGTTGTATTTACATACACAGCTCTCATCCTGGATTCTTTTCTTGATTAGGTTAGATTTCAGTGAAATTCTTTGCAGGGATAAGTAAACAAACTAACCCTAACCCTAATGTGTGAATGACCATGTGGGACAAATCAACACCAAACATGGCTCTCTAACTACCTGTTTACAGTTTTATTTAGGAGCTCACAGCTAAGACAAAGGCATGAGAGGAGTAATAGAGAGGGAGATAATGGGAGGACACAAAACAGCAACGGAGCCAACAGAATACCAGACTTTGTATGCAAATACTAATTTCTGCTTACAGGTTGGAAGCAGAGGCTGAGTACTCACCTCATCATAAAGCTGAATATCCATCCTGCACGGATCTGAAGGCCAAAGGTGGACCGAGCTCACGCAGCTGATTGGCAGCGTTTCTAAAATGGTGACACTCCCGCTGTTCGGTTCTTTGTTTTCATTCACTGTCAGGCTGTTGAAGCTTTTACTCCACTGGTGATCCTCTCTGAGCAGGTACAGGGTTTCCCGAGTTGCCAGGACTGTCAAGGGCGTCCAAATATCCTCTGAGAGGAAAATATGAACAGTTTCATGTTATGTAAATAGTCAAAGATGCACTGGGTGTGTGATGTTTCATGCATTTATCCTGGTTTTAAGTTAATAACTTTATTAATACATTGTCTTTACCCTTTTGGTTTATGAAGTTTTGATAAGAAATACATAAGCATTGATTTTAGCCACTGATAGTAACATTCATGGGTCACAGCTTTACTGATTTGCTGCAAAGATCAATTCAGGCATTGTATTTCAAGTCTTTAGTGGAGCCAGCGGAGGGAGAAGGCAGATCTAGGCATGCTCAAATTATGGCACTTGAAATTCCACTGACGTGTACAGCTGTGTGTAGCCTGCAGCTACCTTGGCTTTAAATGTGTCTGCTGAAGCAGAAACAGCGAGGCATCCTGTGGCACCCGGCACACGTGCAAAAACCACATGCATACCCATACAGTCGCCTGTCACTCAGTCCAGTTTAACAGATTTCTGCCTCGTTTTATGCGAAAGGTTGTTAACTTGGATCTTTGACAGGCGACTCACGTCAGCTGCTCCCCACAAATCACATCCTTTCTTCCACATTTCTTCCTGCCATTGTTTGGTTTTATCTTGAAGGAAACAAAACCATGCATCCATCTTGTTGTTATGTCTTTCCTTTAGCATTTTTTCCTGGCACTTCATTATATTTCTAGGGTTTCACAAATATTATGAGGGCTTTTATTGTGGTATTAACTTTTGGCTTTCTTCCTGCTGGTTAGAATGAATGTTTACGATGTAGCTTATTGTACGTTTTCTCCAGACTGCAAGCTAAGTGACCTAAATACAAATGAGAAAACTCTTTAGCTGCATTTATACATAAACAGCACCAGTGTTAATCCAGAAAGAAGGAGGATAGGAAGGTAGCATATGAAGTAATTAGCATTAAAAGCACTCCTCTTTGCACCTTCAGAAATCATCAAACATGACATGTTGAGTCTTGAAATTGTATCTTCCTTGCAACCATGTAGAAAATAGATGGAAGAACGCAGGCGAAAGCAGATCCCTCGACCAATATGAGAGATATTTGGCAAAGAATACATCCTAAAACCTAAAATGGGATGCAGTGGATGTATCACCTTGCAGGACAAAAGCCAGAATGTAGAAAAACTGCAGCTGGCCATCCTCCACATCTGCCTGGATGTCTTCACACACTAGAGGCCTAACAGATCAAAAGAAACAAAGAATATTACACAAATACATATTAGCACAGAAATCTCCTTTCACACCTACACGGGCTGCAGTGTGGTTGAAAGCACGGCCATTGGTTTTCATAAAGATAACACAGTGTTGTGGTGGCTGGCAGGTGCTACCCACGCTGTCTCAGATGGAAGCACTTCCACCGTCACAGTAACTGTGAAGCAAAGGGGATAATTGACATAATAAAAGCTGACAGGATCTGGATGGCGAAAACACTCCAAGTGTGTTCCGAGACTGTGGTTTGCTCCCTCGCAGCACATGAAGGGGCTGCTTTGATTTGTTTTTAGTTTTCGCTCATTGAGCTGTGGTGTCTGTTGCCAGGGGAGATTTTGAGATATTAGTGTGTGTTAGGACCTGGATACGCTAACCTACTCTTCATCATAATGCACCACGTTCATTTCCTAATCCAACAAAAGTTGGATGAAGCATGTTTGCCAGGTTGTCCAAACTGCTTCAAAAGGCGTGTACACTATGTCTGTATAATTGAAATGTTTGATTACTCACAGCTTGTTTTTCATTTTGCCCATTTTGCACTTGTTCGTGCGAAACCATTTTCTTCTCTGAAACAATATTTTTGTTGAGATAATCACATTCCTTTCCAGTGAGAACCTGGAGAAAGCTACTATCTTCTGTTTTGGGGAGAAAAACATACAAAACAAAAAGGGGGCTAGAAAAACTACTGGAGGTGACACAACATGTCATGCATGCTTCAGGGTTTTGTTGCGCAACACATGTTACACATTAAGATGTGGTTTACCAGCTAATTTAGTGGTGCAGTTTTACAAAAAGAAGTCTAAAAAAGCTGATTGTAATCAACTAAAGATGTGTCAGAAATGGGCAGTGTTAGAACGCCCTTAACTTACACCTCCCGACCACATACACAAATGTGCACAACAATGTTTAGACCACATCTCTCAGCGCATAAACAAATAAAAGATGTCTGCCGTTTCCTCACTGCATCCAATAGTCGCTTCCCTCAACAACGTAGGTGTATAGAGGTTGTTTGGGGCATACCAGAGATGGTGCTGAGGGTTGAGTCTTGTGGTAGAGATGGACTTCAACTTGCTGTCTGATTTGTGGGCCATCTCACGCACAGTTCCTGAAGAAAAAGCAACAAAAACAAAAAAGTCCTGAAAACAACTGTCTGTGAAGGTTTCCAGGTTACGGTATATCTAGAGGCCAAAGACAACTGGACTTCCTTTAGATTCTTGGAGATGTTTTCCCCCTGTTTAAAACACATAATTAGCTGATTATTTGTCTTTAAGGAACTAAAGTAAGTCCAGTTGTCTCTCACTTAGCATTTCTAATCACCAACAATATATTCATTTAATGTTTATTTAGCATTGCACAATTTGTATATTATTACTTTCAGCGATACCTGGGCAGAGGCCACTTGTGATGCTTGATAATTATCAATTTAAAGATGTCAACTTAGGTTTTGGAGAAGTTAGGTTATTTTTTCACAATGAATTTGACATTAACATACAAACAATTCATAGATTATCCATACAAAATAACGTAAATGATGTATCATGTTCAAGCAGCCCTGAAGTTGACAGCTGTGAGCTTGTTGAAACAGCTTGGAAGGTGAATAGCTGTGTGTAACTGTTCAAACACGAGATGTCAAACACATCTCAAACTCTGGCAAACTGCGGCAATGAAAGCATCAAATTATCGAGCGAGAAAAAACAACACACTTCCTCCAACTAAAGGAAAAAGTACAGTAGGCTTGAAATGTTACACCCAAATATTCATGGACAGAGGTCTGAACACAAAAGCCAAACTCAATCTGAGACTCCTTCTTCTGCTATTGTAACTTCAGTAAGAAAGCCAAAAGGTCTCTAGTTTCAGGTGTAAGATTTCGGCTCTTTAGAATCGGTGGGTGAGAAAATGTTGGGAACACAAAGCGCTGGGTCACGCTCTCATCCACGAATCGTAGCGTGTCATTGGGTGTGACAACAATACAGGGCAGAGAGGATATCTGCAGCGTGGCTTGACATTCGAGTTTGAAAAGACGGACTTCAAACGGATTTTAAAAAAAGGGACACTGAGAAGGAGGGGAGGAAAACAACATGACAGCCAAATAAACCCGTAATTATGAATATATGAGTATCACCAATGTAATTTGTCCACGTGGCTCACATGTTTCAAAAACCCTTGAGTCTTTCTATAGGTGTGGCCTAGGTGTGTGAAGGGGTAAAAGACACGGCTGTACAGCTGCCAAGGCTTTTCTCAGTTTGTTGTACTTTGTTTTAAGCTATCTGTGTGTACATTTGGCAAGCTGGAGACTGAATTAAACTAACTGGAATTCTGCTTTCATGTCGTGACGTGACCTATCTGAAACACATTTTAAGGATATATTTAACATACTGTATGCACAGTAAGAAAGGTATGAAACACCTGCCGGAAGCCACACACAAAATGTTCACTGCAATGGATATTTGAGCAGCTTTTTCTAAAAATGTGGTTGTTAAATCTTTAACTGCTGAATTGTTAACATGCTATTCATCGAACAGTGATGTTGGATCATAAAAGATAACATTCCTGGCCTGTTCTTGATCATTTCTCATGTCATGTTTTTGAATACAAAAAAATGTCAGTTTTAATCAGATTCAGTCTTTTCTCTTTGAAGGTGAAATGTTCTGTAAAAAAAGCCTCAAAATATTTTTGGACAAAATATGGCAGACGGCTCATTCGCTTTCACGAAAAATGTTACATTGGACTCAAAGTCTCACATTGTTGGCAGAACATTTTCACGTGTTAGGGAGAAATAGTGAGTGTCAGACTGACCTAAAGATTAAACAGCGTGTTAGTGTGGAGAGTTTCAGCGAGGTGCCATCCAAGATCGCAATCACAAGTAAGCAAAGGTGACGGGCCGAGCGTGTTAAGAACCGAGTTTGTAGCGGACAATCTTTGGTCGGTGCTCTGGTCTGTGTCAATGTTTCTGCTTCCTCAAAATCTTTGGCTGGCTGCACCTTCAACACCAATGCCCCTGATGATTTTCACATGAAATCAAATACAATACCACTGTTTGATATGTTGGACAGCTGACATGGGACAGTATGAAACAGGTAATCAGAATTCTGATTAAAACGGCTAAGGGGTGGCTTTAGCTCCTCAAACGCACCCATCACTCTCACCAAATCCCCTGTAACACAGTTTGAGTACAACAATGAAAACTGACAAATTCCTCTACGTGAGAGAAAACAACTGGCCAACGAAAACAGAAGATCAGTAACAGACTCTGTTTTTTTGTCTCCTTTGGCTGCAGATTCCAGAGGTCTCGTGTTATCTCTCATGTTTCAATAAAGTTGTATCAGACTCGGTTTCTTTCTGAGCTCCAGAAAACTGTCCCAGTTATAACCACATCCTCTCTCTCTCTCTCTTCCAGCTTCGTCATTCCAGTTGTGGTTTTTCGACTTTGTCCACATGATGAGAGCCAGCTTGGACGATAGACGGGGTTTGTTATGGTTAAGCTTTTCCGTACTTCTTCTGACACAATATTACAACAGCTGTTTTGGGGTTAATTTGGCATTAGGAAAAGAGAGTTTGTCAGAACAGCAACTTAGTTATCTTTGTCGTCAAGGAAGGAAATCTAAACATTTATGTGTACGTATTTGGAACTCAAGCACTGATATCTTTTTAGGATACACCTGGAAGGTTACGACAAACCATTATTCATGCTTTTAACTTGCCTGCTTTGTCTTGGACAATCTCTGTGGTCTTCCTGAAAGCAATCTGGAATCATTTTTAGCCACAAAGAATATACTAAATGAAATGTTTATGGAATTAGACGGACAGAGGACGGAAGAGAAGCTAGAGAAAGAGCGTGAGAGAATGAGAAAAGCAAAGTATGTGCATATGTTACTTAGGGTCTGCTGCTTCTAAACAATACAAATAATTATCATAATAATCACTGTTTTTACTTTATACTGATAGTTCAGGGCACTCATACCATGTTTCTTATCCTGCCTTCTTGGCCAGGTCTCTTTTCAAAGAGAGATTTCAAACTTTTAAAGATTAAGACTTTTACTGAAATGAAGAAAGTATTGCAAAAACTGTATGAAATGCTAGAAGATAATGCATGAAAGAAAAGTTTCCATGTACTTCCAAAGATATTCTTGCTTGGTTGGGTATGAGTGAAAGCTGGACAGAAACAGAGTTGTGGAAAAAGTGGCTCTCTCTAATCAGCATGTCTGTTGACTGAATTTGAAAGGTTTTTTTTTTTTTTTTTTGCTTGTAGCCTCAAATTGGTAATATGAAACAGTAATTATTGGAAAATACCTCCATACGTCACAAAATGTGGAATTATGTCTCCTAGAAATGAGCAGCAATACTCCAAACGTGCCAAGATGTTTTCCTGTTTTCTCCACACGTTTAGGGGCTGGCTATTGTCAGATTCATTTTCCATATTTTTCCAGGCCCGAGCAGGAGCCCCCCCATCTAATAAAAGGTTTTCCTCCCAGCCGTTGGTCCTTCCTTGCAGGCAAGTTAGTCTGGGCAGGATGTGCGCAGTCTGTGAGAACCCAATACCGAGGGGGACAGGGCAGAAATTTGCGTCACATAGCACACATATGGTATAGTATTAGTTTGTGAAGGGGGTAGTTTCTGTAAGAGGAACATGCTGTTCCAATACCTGCCTCAGGGGTTCAACAGTATAACTTTAAAAAAAAATAAAAAACTAAATTAGTCCACGGTTTCTTTTGTGGCATGTTCCCTCAAAGGACCCTGAGGAAAGTGCTGAAACCAGTGTAACCAGTAAGTACAGAGAGAGCTGAGGTCAGTGAGTTTCTCTCTGTGACTATATTCAGAAAATGAAACTTCCTTTTATGTGTTTTTCCATATGTTAAAGAGAAACTGTTTTCCACTTTTGCTTGTATTTGGCAGTGTTTCCTTTTACCTGTCAACAGGCCAAAGAAGCGTTTGCAGCGTAAACTGTCCCTCACGAGGAGGGTGTAGGCCACACCGCCGTCTCCAAACTCCATGTGGATGCTCTGAGAGCCTAGCCCCACCTCCAGGTAGCTTAGCTCCACGATTGGGTGGCTGTCCCGCTTCTGTAGCCAATCAGAGAGCTGGCCTGTGCTGGGAGGAAACAACGTCAGGCATCAGAAAGTGCAGAAAATGCGCCGTCACAGTTAGATGGATTAGATGGTTTACTTGATCTCTGACACTTGGAGGTGTGACTGCCAGAACAACACTTTAAAATGTGTTTGTTAAAGCCAAAGTTTACACAACACAACTCGTGGTAATAACTCATGTAAAACCTCTTTTTTTTTTTAAGGGTTGAAGATATAAGGTCAAAATAAAAGTTTCTTGCACAGTGCCGGGAACAAGAGGAGTCAGTTCCTGCGGTCTGAATCACAGTAAGTTTGCAAGAGCATTCATGGCACGGGCTCATGTCTGAGGGAAATAGATCTTGTTTTGACGAGAGAAGAAAAGCTCTTCATCTCAGTGATGGAGGAGAGAAAAAATAACAAAGGGGCGAAAAACTAGCAGGAGGAGAAACGGCTCCGCAGTCCACAGACACTGCAAGGTCAATGTGTTCTCAAGATGTGACCCAGAAACCTGGGCAGGTTATGCAATATAATCCACATCCTAAACGGAGGGTGTGGAACTACACACCCGAGTTGAAAGTCATAATTGTTAACTGCAATGTGGCGCCCTCTTTTGAATCACTGTCACACCAGCAGGATTTGATTACTCTTTTGATAAATTGGAATGTGTTGCGTCAATGTCTGACTGACTTAGCTTTAATCTTCTAAGTTATCTGTAAGAGTCCTACTTTAACTTGAGCATTCATTTAGCTCATATTCTTTTTTCTGTTTCCTTTTTGGTAGTTCACAAAACTTTTAGAAGTTGAGGTACACCAGCTCTTGGTGACACCTAGAAGTTGCTTGACATCATATTACTAACTTAACTCTGTATATGTGGCACCTATGGCACTATTATAAGATAAGATCAGATAAGATAAGATAAAATAAGATAAGATGTTCCTTTATTGATCCCCTTGGGAGAAATCTGACACAGCAGCACAGTAATAAAATTACAATAAAGAATAATACAATTCTAAGATATAATAGAAAATATAAAGACAATAATTAAACAAATATACACTATAAGCAGTAGGTATGGTGTGCAAAAATATTTAAAAAACAGGTTTTAACTAAACTGTACATGTGCAATTATTACAAGGTATAGTTTGTGCAAAGATTGCAATTCTTTTTGGCCAGGAAGAGGATCCCCATTAAGGGATTATTTGTTGAGGTGTTCCTTTTACAAATTGAGGGTCTAAGGATTATAAAGCCCACTGAGACAATTTTGTGATTTTGTGCTAAATTGAATGAAAAACTGAATATTTCTGTAGAAAACTTTTCTTTTCCTTTACAGCTAAAATTCACACATAATTAATTCCAACATGTATGATAAATGCAAAAAAATATTTTTTGTGCATTAAGTTCTCTCTACTCACTGGGTTTCTGATGTCATTTCCAAGAAATAGATTTGCTGATTTGTCACCACCAACAGAGAGGGAACCTCCCCTGGCTCCCCAAATTTGACAGCTGACATCTGACGGCACACAGAAAAAGGGACACATGACATAAAGACTGATTTTTGAAGAGCTGCTCGCACCTGTGAATATGTTGTTCTACAACTTTATTAATTCAATACTGAAGTAATAACAACCATATTCTCAGCTGACACCAGTTTTCACAAGCTCCCTAGGGGTTTAAAAATCAAACCTCTAGATCAAGGTCTTGCTTAATTTCCTCTAAAACAACAGAAGAAGAAAAAGCACAAGTGAAACAGCGAGCTGCCCCTGTTACTGGATAAATAAACAGAAATAAGATGAATGGAGCGGGACCTCCTGTTTCCAGCTGTGGTGTGCTCGGCCCTGTCAAGCTCTTTGCTCCTCATCCAGGTGTCTGACAGAGAAAGGCAATAGCCTGCTGGTTTGAAGAGCTCCCAGGATGCATTGCATATTAAAGAGGCTCAGAGAACGCTGAGTGACAGCAGGGGTCAAAAATCTAGTCAAAAAAGCTACAAAAGAAGAAGAAGAAGAAAAAAAAAAAAGATGGGGGTTGAATGGGCTCCTGGGAGAGTTACTGACTGCGTTCATCTTGGCTGACTGAGACGAAACCACAGCTCAAGTGTTGTAGGTCTTAAAGTTGTCACCACCCATTAAGCAGGAATCTTTTGGTCCTCAGATGGATATGTTAGAAGACTTTTTAAAATCGCAATCACAAAAGAAACAATAACAGCAACATAAAAACATTGTCCTGTTAAATTTGAGTGATCCATCACTGGCAAAATTCTGCTGAAACAGCGGAGTCTGGCAATAACATTTTTTCCCTGCCTTAATATTAGCTCCAGTAAAGATTTAAAGGCCCTGAAAACCCACAGTATGTTCTCAATCTGCCTCTTACTGTGAGTAAAGGAGTCCCACATGAACACATTATTTAGAAGCTTTTGGTTATTTCACATTACAGATTTGAGAATTTCGTCATTTTCTTTTTCTGGCTTTTTTGGCTTGTAAGGCGGGGCTCAATTGGACAAAGGTGAGTTCACATATTTCCATGTACCAATAAGCATCTGTGATGACAGTTATGGAGTTTATGTTGCCAACACTGCATGTTAAATATGATCCAACTACACCAACACAGTCCTGAGTCCTGAGTGTTAAACTCAACTGGCTAGCTTAGCTTAATATAAAGACTGTAAACAGGGAGAAACAGTTAGCCTGGCACTATCAGAAGGAAACTAAATCTACCTACCTGCACCCTCTAAGCCTCACTGATTAACACGCTATATCTTGTTTGTTTAATCCATGCAAAAACTCTTTTGCTCTTTCTTGCAGTCCACTGCTTGTCGCTTACGTAGTCAGGAATATTCTATGGTACAGAGAAAACACGCTTTCTTTAATATATATATATAAGCCTTACTTTTACATACCTTGAGGAAAGAGTGAAGCTCCTCTTCCTCCTCGAAGACCTCCACGTCCAGGAAAAGCTGTAGACGATGGTCCACCGCCTCATAGTCCTCAGACAATAGGTCCAAATCATCTACAGAAACATCGACAACATGTCTTTTTTGTCTACTATCTCTCAAATCACATCTTGCGTTAAACAGATAAGCCATAGTTTCCTGGCAGCAACGTGGAGACTTACATATTTATTGCCTTTTATGAAACCATAGCCAGATTTTATTGCAGCACACTGTAGCATTAGCCAACAGCCCTCACACAGAAAGGCATTTAAGAGCAATAAATCCACCAATGAACAGCAATGGAGGCTATTTGAACACTGATGAATGGTTACAGTTACTCAAAGATGACAGGGCTCGGACCTGCAGAGGCCAAAACAAACCCAACATCTTTCATTTGAAAAGAGTGCAAACAGAATTTAAAAAAAGCCTTTGAACCTTTCAGACAATGTCCTTTGCTGAGAAGAAAGGTGTATGTATCCACACAAACACACACACACACACACACACACATACACAAAGGTGGATTTGTCTACAGAGACAAAGCACGTCTTCAGAAAGAAGTAAAATAAGGCCTCAGCTCTGCAACAATGGGTGCACTGTGTCACCCAAAAAAAAAAAAGACCCTATATTCAGTGTCAGTGTTTTTAGGATGAGTATAAGCAGTCTCCAGTGTGAGACAGTGGTTTCAGAAGGACAGATTACACGGTATTGGCAGCGCAACTACAGTATTACAAAAAAAAGAAAAGATACAGAAAGCTATTATTACGACTCAGCCCTCCCTCTCTTCGGCTTTCATTCCTCTCCCATCACTTCCAGTAATGATTCCAATCTGTCTTTTTGCACATGTGGTTCATCTAAGAATGGCAGACACATGTGAGAGAAATCAGATGCTTTCACAGAGATACAGAGCGAAGGATTTCTGTGCCACACATTATCCACAAGATACAAATACTTCCCATCTCTGTTCACTTTCAATTAGGACTTAAATATATCTTTTAGGAAAGGCAAGGACACTGTCATAAACAATTTATACCACACGACACAGTTGATGTGTTTTACAATGACCATATGAACTGTACAATTTAAATCAAGTAATAAGATTCCATTTATATTTTACTGCTGTTTGGGTTTTCCTCCAACAAACCTCTGCCCTGCCAACATCACAATGTTATTATGGAAGTAAAAAGTGTATGGCTAGACAAAATGTGTCTTTTTACTCTAATCCATTAACTGTTTCAGTTGTTCGTACAAGCTTCTTAAATGTGAAGATACATGAATGTAAATTAAAACATTTTGTTTTTTGGACTTTTGGTAAATTTTGAAGACGTCACGACATGTTTTATATCAAACCAGTGGTTACCGACTGGTGCAGTTCAAAAGAGGACCATGGGTCCATTCTGAGTGGGTCTCAAATGGTTCAACTTTGTCCCACTTTGTCAAATTTAGCACTTTTATTTTGAAGTACCACATCCCACTTCCTAGGAAAAATAACTTCTTTTTATATCATTTTCAGCAGTTTTATTAATCAGGACTATTTATGCTGTAAAAATAATTTAAATGTTTTAATGCTGGTTTTATTTACACTCTCTTGCAGCAATAATTATTTTACTTTTCATTTTGAGACAGGGAGGCACAGTAGTTGCCAAAGGCTTTTTTTAATATGGATATTAATTATTGGTTGCAGCCCTTAGCGGCCAGTTTCTGCAGGATTCACCAAGTTTAATCTTGACTTTGTAATACCACAGAGAATGCAATTTAATACCTGTTTCATTTTTGTCAATTCAACTGAAGACTTTTTTATACCTTGGACAGCCATTTTCGTTTCTGAGAAAACAAATTGATGCTTTTTGAGACTTTTCACCTGCAAATACCCTGAAAAAAAAAATGTTGACACAGTAAAAACTCACCATTCGGGGTGGATCTTCCTGCAGGTTGGGCTTGGACTTCAGGTGGCGTAGCACCTGTAGCGGTGTAGTGGTAGCTTCCAGCCAGATCCTCTTTACTTTGGCAGTCTGTGTTGTAGGAGAGGCTGGAGGTGTCAGCTTGCTCTTCCCCGATGAAGAAAGAGCTTCCCTGGGCAGTAATGAAGGTGGGATCTTCTGTAGTATTGGAAGCTTTGAGGATAGGACTACTGCTAATACTGGCATCTGTGTAATCATCCTGCTGTGATAAAGATGACACAACAACATGATGTGATTTAACTTACAGGGAAAGAGGGAAAACAGACAGAGTAGAAAGTGTTTTATAGTTTAGAAAGACCTTATTGGCACTACGAGTGCTTGGGGTTATATCGAGATGATCGTCCTCACTCTCCGGCCTTGATGAGTGACGGATGGGCGTACTGCTGTAGGGAGTTGACTGGCCAGCCAGCTGGACCACATGATCGCTACCACAATCTGGACAAATATGACTATTTCCTGAAAAAAAAAGAGAAATATATACAGGAAGTTGCTTCCAAAAAGCAACACAATGGTCATCGTGAAAACATCTCAATCGTAGACGTTGAAAAACGGTGTGGTAACCAATATTGTCATTCATCAAGTAGTTTTTTATTTAAAAATAAAATATTTATGTAAATCTTAATCCTATTACTTATATTTATATACTGTATACCTATTACACAGCATTAGTATACGGTTGCATTTTAAAAGTATATCATGTGTCAATTCAAGAACATGGAAGAAACAGCTTTTTGTATCTGCAGGGCTTGTATTTCTGCCACAGGCAAACAAGCGTCTAAGTTCAGACACGTGCGACTGAAAAGGTATGTAAAGCAGACTAAGCACACTAACAAAAGACCACTGCTCCAAGAAATCCACAAAACATCTGTTGAACAAAGCCTGTGCGTAGTCTGTGCGTGCCGGAGCAGGTCTTAATGTCAGGTTTGGTCAAAGGGCTGGGAGGTGGCTGCTGGAGCCAATGCTGTTGATTATAGAGGTGGGAACTCAGCGGAGCGGGCCGCTTAGCAATAAAAGAGAAGAGATAACTCCTGGGATGCTTGTCTCGAGCCCACCTGAAACCAAAATTTGTTTTGGGAAAAAATGGGAGCCTACAATGGGAGCCTGACAGCCGAGGAGGAGTCATGAAGTGCTTTGACTTCAAATATAACTTTTTTTTGCATGAATGTGGCGACATGGCAAGTGAAATGTGTGACCTTCTCTTCTGCGTAATCTTTAATTTTTGAACAGACCTGCTGACACTGATTAAATGAGTGTGAAAGTGCTAGTTTTAGTGGAAAAAGGACATTTTTTCTTTAGGGTATAAGCCTGAGCATGACTCATCTGAAACTGTGCGTGACTCAGTGTGAGGGAGGAATCAGAATCAAGGCTTTGGTGCGTGGGATTCTTTCACATCTAGAGATGACAGATATAAGCTTAAGTAAAACATCCCGTTGCTTAGGCACCGTTTCACCTATGAGTTGGCGTTTGTACATATTGTCAGTGATTTTGAATTTGACCTCTTTTTCCATCCCTGCTTCACTCTAAACATTAACAAGTGTATTTGTTGTTTTGTTTTTTTTGCCTGCGTTTTATTTGTGCATGTTAATTGTCTTGTTGTTGCGGTTTGTTCCTCTTGTTCCCTTTAATTTTTAGGGCGCTTGTAACATCTTGGCAGGGTCTACAGATGGAAATGGGATTTTCTGCCGATAAAATTTGTGCCAAATAAACATACAAAATTAAAACAAAGAGAGGAAATGAAAAACTGCAAGCAGCTTTTGCAAATGTGAAATGAACTCAACAACAGTAGTATTTAAAAGACCACAATAGCAATGGAAAAAGCTGTGGTAAATTATAAAAGCAAAAGTCTTGTTGCTTCAAGGCCACTGTAAATTTAATCTTTTCATCACACTAACCTTTGCTGTCATCATCACACTCTCTCAGCTCCTCTTCATCTTGTTCTTCCTCCCCTTCTGGTAGCATTGCAGCCCCTCTCCTCCGCGCTCTCCCCTCTGCCTCCTCCCCACCGCCCTCTCCCTTAAGCGTGAACTCTGACCCGCAGCGAAGGCACTGCAGGCGAACGCAACTGGTGCAGAACTCGGAGTCACGCCGCTGGTTCTCTTCAGCCACATGTGACAGCACGTCAGTCAGAGCCTAGTCAGCCAAAAAAAAAAAAGGTCATGTTTTTACATTGTGATAGTGTTTGTTGACACTGTTAGCAATATTTAAAAAAAGTCGATTTATGATCAACGAAAGTGAGCAACCACACGGAATACACTATTTTCTGGGCAATCTCATCAGCTGAGAAAAGTTGTCAACTAGCTGATCTGAAGCTTCCCCTCTTCCTCACTGATGTTTTGGTCACAGAAAGCACTTTGCAGCTGTAAACTAGCAACTACAGGAGCTACATCGAGCTACTCAAAGGGACAAAACTCAGTAGAGCTCAAGGACAATTTGAAGGGGTGTATCATAGCTGGCACTGTAGGAGAAAATGTTTGAGTGGTTCTGTAAACAGTAGGACAATCTGTCTTATGCCACCAGCAGCTATGAAAGAGTTAAAGGTGTTGGGGTTTTATACTTGTTACTTCAGCTGGGTGTCTGTTTATAAAAACACAATTCTTAATTTTCTGACTGCTCACCACAAGTCTGACAAAAAAAACATCACATACTGGAATTGGTGTTGGCTCTGTGTGTTACAATTATATCTGGCAAAAGAGTTGATGTTGCACAATGTGACCAAAGTTATAAACATGGTAGTAAACATGGTACAGAGTGTGCTGCTGGATGCTGACGTCACATTTGAAAAACAAAGGTAACAGTTTGAGTAGAGGACAGCCTGTGAGCATGACCAGACTGGTACAGGGCGTCCAAGGAGTGAGTGGGTGGGTGTACTGATTTACGTGTGTGAGCCTAGTACATCTTGCATGTGAGTTTTAAAGTGTCTTCTTCTTCTTCTTCTTTATCTTTATCTTACAAGATACAAGTTTTCTAATATTTCCTCTGAAAGGAATCAAATATTCCCTGGACAACAGGACTCAAGAGAGTGTGTGTATGAATTTCTGTGTGCTTGTTTATTATTATTATTATTATTAACCTGCAGTGCCTGCTGTGGATCATCATCAAGCAGCACGTAGCATCTCCTCCTTTTCTCCCTGCTGATGTAGTCAAACTGAAGCTCGACCGCTGGAAGCATCTCTTCTGTCTCCTGAGAGAAAGAAAGAAAGTCTTTGGAACAATGTGTCCTTTAACTTACGCCTTCATGCCCTATGACTGAAATATCACAATATTAATGCAGTGAACTGCGTTTAACCGTATTTGTGTTAAAACAGACAAATGATTAAATGTTTAGGATTATTTTATCTACCTCTTTATATTCTTTTTTTTTAATACAGTAATGCAAAAACCTCACAAATCATTTCCCATCCTTCCATCTATTTCTCCATTCCTCCCTTCCTCCTCTCACCCCTCGGGTCCAGGCAGCCACTGTGGTCTCCACCCGAGCCAGGCTGCCGAGCTCCAGGCGGCATCTCTCCTGGCCGCGCTGCATGTCCACCTCCAGCACCAGGCCCTGTTTGATGCACAGGAACACCTCCTTCCTCCTCCTCCTCCTCTCCCCCTGGTCCTCGCCGTCTTCTTCCTCTTTGTCGGATAAGACACCCACAAGTAGGGGGTGACACAGGTCCACTAAGAAGGAAAAAAAAGAGAAAAGAAAGGACATCAGAAAAGCAAATATAGGAGTAATGATTGTGTTATTGTACAGGATTTTCACTACCCTACCTCCCAGATCCTCCTCCTCTTCTTCCTCCTTGGTGTCTATGCTCTCCACTCTAGCCGACCTCTGGGACTCCGGACTCGGCCCAGGTGAGCTCACCTCTCCATGGCTTGCCACCGGGCCATCCTCCAAGGTTGACTCTGTGAATTGAGAACTGTGACCGAGCCACTGTACAGTAGACTCTGTTTCCTGGTCCTTATCCAGGTTGGACGTCTCCAACATGGGCTCTGATGAGAGGAGTGGCGGGGGGAGGACCTCTGGGACTTCCAGGGATGGCGGAGACGGCTGATGCCCAGGGCTGGCGGATGGACGCAGTGTGGTGCTGTGGCCGTTGGAGAGGGGCGGGTGGTGAGGAATTGGCTGGTTGGTGTTGATGGCAGTGGTGATGTTAGAGGGAGAAGCTCCATCTAGATGATGCTGGTACCTCAGCCAGTCCTCACCAAGCTGCTCTCTAAAGCTGGACATGCGCTCAATCTCGTGCTGGTGGGGAAGGACAATGCCTGGTGGAGAAAAAACATTTATGTTTTAGATTTCTATTTAGCTGAATAAGCTTTAATCTTGGTCATTAACATTACAAACAGGTAGTTGTTAAAACTAGAGGCAACACAGTGAGCTGCTGTACTAAAAGTCAGGGAGAAAAGGGGGTGAATTTAAATATTTGCTATGATATTATAAATGTAGAATCACATTGGACGAGCACGAGTTTAAAACCCACCCTGTGTGGAGGAAATGAGCCTGGGCTCGTAATCTGTATCACTGGGCTCGGATATGCTGGCCCGCCGCACTTTCACCTTACTCTGAAACACAAAATTGTTTAAAAAAATATGTCACAGGACAGAGAAAGATTAAATAAAAACAATTTCAAACTTAGCTTTCTTACTCTGGATTTCTTCTTCCGAATGTGTGAGACTCCCACTTCTGCAACTGACACGCTGTCACTAAGCTCCCCAGCACCGCTGGACACTTCCTGGTTGCTCCGTTCTGGTGGCATGACAACTGGATGAGAAGTCTGTACCTGGATGATCAGCTGGCCTGGTTTTGGCAAAACCTGCAGAAGAGAGTGGTCCAATATTAGTCTACTATTAACTCAGAAAAAAAACAAAAAGAGAAAGTATGATTTATGTGTTATCACTGTACTGCATCTCTCTGTAACATACTATACATGTATAAATAAATGGGTATTATACCTCAAAAACATGCAATTGAACATAATTTACTCTAAAAAAGGTCTGTCAAATGCAATACCTAAGAAAAAACTTACTGATAACTCAGACGAGGACAGTGGGGTGCCATCAAGTTTGAGCTGGAAAGAAACAAGAAAAAAGGAACATTGGTCACATTGTTCTCAATCGAATTCTCCAGTAGTCATCATCAGTAACGGCCTGTTGATGATTTTCAACCCAATATGACAGAAGATCAGCAGCCAGTGGGAGCCTGCAGTGCAGCCGGTCATGTAGAAACACCTTGTAGTTAACACATGGTAGACAGGAAGCTGTTTTTGAGCTGTTCTCTATGTGTAAAGAGGCTTTCAGATAAATCAAGACATACAGCGTAATGCCTTTGTTGATACAAAGCAGATAAGTCAACAGCTGCTATTACTGTCTGTGAGAGTATATTTTAAGATCTCAGCCTACCCCAAATCCCAAATATAACTTTTTTTCCATTTTAATTAAATTTTTTTGCTTTTTTTCTGCTTCTGTCTTCAGCTGCTGTTTTGTAATACAGCTGCTAACATGCCATTGATGCTGCTGCCTTGATGTCTAAAACAAATGTCCTTACAGGAAACTTTTATACTGATCATCTTTTTAATGCTTCTGCAAGTTTTATAAAATGGTGCACAATTCTAGCTATAATTATTACTCACTCTAAGGTTTGCAGCCTTTGGGGAGAGATGTCGGACGGTGCAATTGCGGTGGGTTTTCTTGAAGTACAGGGGGTTCCCCTCCAAGTTCAGCTAAAAGAGGATGGAGCGTTTTACAGTGTGTTGTCTCACATAAACCTAAAGAAAATAAACATATCCACTTAATGATATACTGGAGCCTTCGTGCGTGCTTCCTTACTGTGTTGAGGCAGTGCAGCAGGGAGAGAGGAGCCAGCTGGGAGTGCTCCAGCAGGAGGTTGTAGGCCAGGTCTAAGTGCTGGAGTGACGACAACTGCTCAACACCTGTTTGAAAGGAAAAGACTCTCAGAGATTATATCAAGAACATAGAGCATAAACAATGCACACACTCCAATGCATGTACAGTTCATGGAAGAAAAGAGCAGCTCAAATATTTAATTATCATGCTATTCTCCTCTCTCATCCAAACAGACATAATAATAAGGTGTAAGGTTATCTAATGCTTCACTGTGTGACAATAAACAATATCCAAGACAAACAGAAGGACTTCCAAAACAGTGGAAAGTTGGGGTCCCTGTCAGAGAAAGTCTACTGACTCATAACAGCTTTGAGTTTGTGTATCTTCTTTATTAGTTTTCATTGGCCCACTCCTCCCTAAGCTCTGTGAGTGGATTTACTGACTACTTTCTCTTATTGTCTGTGTTTAAAAGGAAAAGAACAAGACTGCCAGTGTCAGTATGGCTTTACCGTTTATAGTCTCCAGTTCATTATTTCTGAGGTTGAGTGTGAGGAGTTTGGCCCTGGCACTCAGGCCCAGCGTTGGCGCCCTCTGCAGGCAGTTGTAGCCCAGGTTCAAGTGCTCCAGTTCACTCAAGGGCTGGGAAACAGCAATGAGGACAAAAGACAAAGACAGAAGCAGAACAACGGGTCACAAGCCTGAAAAGATGAAAATGTATTTTCTAAAACAGTGTTTGATTAGAATTAAACAAACAGAAACCTTTAGAAATTCAGCACACTCCCGAATCTTGTTATGGCTTAAATCTAAAGACTTCAGGACGTTCAGTAAACTCTACAAAAGAAAGAGAAGAGAAGGTTGAAGGCAGATTACAGCAGCTAATAAATCAGTAATGATGCATCTGTTTGTGTCTTTGTCTCACTAGTGACTGGTCAAGGCAGACAATGGAGTTGTAGCTGAAGTTGAGGGTGTGCAGTTCCAGCCAAGGCAGTGCAGAGCTCAGATCCCCTCCACACAAGGAAAGCAGCTCCTAAAAAGACATATATCACTCTGAGCCTCTGACTCTCTTTAAGTACACTAAGTGACACTGGAAAAGAAGAGTACCTCCAGGGAACTGAGGCTCTTTGAACACGTGAAGACCTCCAACTGGGAGTAAATCCCTCTGAGTCCCTCTAGACAGTGTGGAGGGATTCGCTTCAGCTGGTATGGAGGAGAGGTAAAAAAAAAACATGTGAAAATGTTTCAGGACAGATGTGGGTAAGGAAATGGAATAGAAGAGATTAAGTAAAGAAAATGAAGGAATGAATGTAGACAGGGTTCATACTCTACCTCCAAACCCTTCAAAGACTTGAACGGGAAGATTTTCACCACAGACTGAAGTCTGTTCCCTGGTGGGTTGATGAGCTGTGTTAAAAGAAAATAATACACACAACCTTTTTAGAATGATGGCTCAGGATATGATAACTCCTGTGGAAGTAAAAACACCACAGAGAATGCTTGATCAAACTCTGGGGGTCCTGGCACCAAAGGGAGGCCTACTAAACCTAACAATAACTTCAAAGACTTTTTAAAAAAAGCACAACTTGAGACCACCTGACCAACCTTTAGTGGTCCTTGCTCACCTTGAGGGAGATGGTCTTCTGCAGGACGTCAAACAGGAACTGCAGCTGTAGCAGGGAAGCAGTGTCGGCAGGGTGGGACGGCAGTGCGAGGAACCCGTGCTGCTGGCTCCTGGACAGCAAGTACTGCTCAAACAGCCTGGTGAGCTGCTGCAAGCTGGCCGCCGACAAGGTCAGCGTACTGCTGCCATCCAGCACCAAGTCTCCTGGAGGTTGGGAGAGACGAAAAGAACCCAGTAACCGATTTCACACAGCAAATTAAGCTTACATTTCTTTGTCAAATGCGATGATAATAGACAAACATTGTGGCTCTAATAAACTGCTGATAGTGTGCAGGAATTCGACTTTTTTTTTCAAATGAACTGCAAGATCAGAGATCAGCAAAGCTCAGACTGACACAATAATAGCTGCTCTTTCCAATATCAAGCTGTCTGTCGCTCACATTGTCCAACTAAATGTCAGTGTGAGTTAACACACCCACAGAAACCGAGCAGCCCTGCTGTTGCTTTTGCTTGAACTGTGCACCCTTTCTAACCCCAAACGACCTTTTACTATTTAACCCCACTTCACTGTACCATCATTGCGGAGAAGTGTGGCCAAGCTGTGTACGAGGGAGGACTGGCCACTGGTCGACACAGCCATCCTGAAACAAAACAAGGTGTAACGTTAGCACAATACAGCAACAGGAAAGAAACACTACTACTTCTCCCACCTTCTCTTGAGCAGCTGATATACAGCAGTTATATCATAGTTCATCGTGTTATTATGCATTTACAGACACGCTGGCTGACATTAAGCATTTTTAAACTCTCCAGCTGCTGCAGCCGGCTAACGTTAGCTCAGCTACGGGGAACTAAGCTGACCAATTTCCTGGAAAGCGAAGCTACAAACGACTTAACGTGACCTTACCTGTGCGGTGACAGCCAGATAAACGCAGAGCTAACATAAAGTTTAACCACGAGGTCCGTGCTGAAATGTGCTCATTGTTTTATAGACGAAGGAAAAGAAACACGACGTTTTCAGTGGTTGTTTGTTGTTTTCATAGTGCAATGCACAGTGATGTTGACATTTTTTTTTTTTTTTTGTCACATGACCGAACTGCGTTAAAGCCTCTACGGTGGCCGCGGTGTACCAAAAAGGAAAGTTTTTCAAAATAAGTCGCAACCTCGTCTCTTTCCCTACTGTTAATGTCAAATTAAAGGACGCAATTAGAGTGTTTAATAGTTTAAGTGTTTCCTATAATTATAGCTTCGTTATCCTCAAAAAGTAGAAACAAACCAAGAAAAAAATGACATTTTAAATGCCGTCTCGTATTAGAAAACGTATTATAACATGATGATGCTATGATATTTACATGAAATCCCAACCTTAAGCATGGGCTTAATCTTTAAACTCACACTAAATAAGTATATTACTGTGGGTTTGATGCTATTGCTCTTAACTAATTCCTACAGATAGCCACTGGGAGGCGCACTCTAGCAAGGATCCCAGACTTCACAACACATAGGCCTAAACATATGATGACATGAGTGCAAATGACAGCCTCAAATTGAGTCCTCACTACATACAGCAAAGACACTAAGCCCATCCAACCACTCATACCTCAGACAGCTAACAGCTGCACCGTGCATGAGTGGTTAAGATGATATTATTTTGTTTTATTTTTTGCAGCCTTATGCCAACATTAGGTCCATGTTTCAGCCTAAAGTCAGACACAGACAACAGAAGCCAATACTCGAGCTTTTTGTGCTTCCCTGCTTTTAAGACCCAAGCAATAAGGCACAGGCTTTATTTGGGAATAAAGCAAATTAAAACAGTCTGAATTCAATTTGTGCTGCAGTATTCATTTTTTTGCTAGTATGCAAAATGTTTCATGTAAGCGACATAGTGAGAGAGATAATTGTGTGACCTGAAATGCCTATTGGATGCTATTGCTTAGAGCTTCTGTCATAGGAAAAACAGTAGGCCTATGTCAGTGTGTATAGTGAGCTGACATCGGCATATAACCAGGCTGAGAGCTTCAACTGGACTCTCACACTGTAGACCCATTAACTGAACGCATCAGGAGAGCGGTTTTCAGCAGGTCTTTATTTTGTTTCATTGGGGAATACGTAACGCTGTGGCTCCATAACAGATACTCCACAAAGATTTGCATGACCAAATAAAGCAAGAACTTTCCTAATTTGCACATGCATCACTTGTTGCTAGGCAGCAAACAAACACACTGACACTTGGGCCACACACACACACACACACACACACACACACACACACAGACACACATCAGCATTTTTCCATTTGGGGCATGTGATGTGAACATTTCCGTGTAAGGATTTATGTACTGTAATTTGGTAAACATTTCCATTCAGGGAGATGTTGCATGTTGCACCAGTTGGTTAACTGCATGAAAGCTTTTTAAAAAAAAAATTTTTTTACCCATATGAACTCTTTCTAATGCATTCACATAAAAACGCTTTGCGACCCAATTTCCAATGACATTTATAGTTTAGGACTTATATACACAATCCAGCTGTTTAGTTTGACCTGTATAACATCATTTTGTACAGATCACTCTAATCAGATGATAAATTACTTTTCCAACCCCCTACTTATTGCCTCTACTTATCTAATCAGTAGTCCAAGCAAAGGGAGCCTTAATTAAGTACACTCAAAGCCAAACACTAAACAGTGCACTCAATGGTGGTCTCGCAAGGGGGATGGGGTAGGGCGGATAGATCGGCCATCCCTGCTGCCCCAATTCTTTTCTTAAAAAGCAGCAAACGTGCCTTCTTGGATGCCCCATATGATAGATGAAACACCATAGAGGAAACACAGGTTGGTTCCAAGCTGGTACAAGAAGAAGAGCTAATTTGGTGGAAAAGGAAAAGTGTGCTTCACTATCAAGGTCTGAAAAATGACCTTGAGGATGTCTTTAGGGATCTGTCTCAGTTGATAAGAACCCAGTATAGAGCCACAATTACAGTAACACTATACATTGTTTTATTTGCTTTTGGAATATTTTTGGATTTAGAGACAGTCGTTTTTGAAATTGTTGCCTTTGGTTTCACAAGACAAATTAAAGTGTGTTTAAAGTGAGACACTACAGTCTTTGTAACTTTCATACTTCCAGAAACCCCGCTGTAAGGCCTAGAAGCTCAAAATCAGGCTGGATGAAGTGTGGCGTTACAAACACTAATTGCCTATAGTTCGAATTGATTAGAATAAAAAAAATTGCCTCATTCAGAAAGGTTATTTTGTTTTGGACCAAAGTGGAATTTATGGACATTTTCAGTTCGAGATTTTGGTGTTTAATATAAATATATATTAAAGATTCATGCGATATATGAGTTGTAATTGGCTTACACTTTATCTTATCTTTACTTTAAAAGCCCATATTTAATATTTATAAGCAACATTTAGACATTTTATAGCCCACTGTAGTTGTAAACAGATATTAAGTGTTGTCAAGTATAACTCACCATATGAAGCATCTTTAACTGCTGTACGAACAGATAATGAATGCTTGACAACATAGTTGTAATCATATATGAAAATATTTCTTCATGAGTTTCGAATACAGTTTTAAAACCATCTGAATTATCTGTCATTATATACAATGTCATTAAGAATGAATAATTGTTGACAAATACATAAACACTTAAAACTGTCCAGTGTGTTGCTGTATAAAGCATGAATTAGGTGGTTATATACTGCTTATAAATGCTGAAGAGGGGGATGAAATAAAGTGTTGTGATGTGGTTAAAAGGACGGGCAGAGTTTCGGGGACTTGCTGTACTGTAATTAAGAAGATGACCTCTTGCTTACAAACCTCTCTCTGTATACTCGCTGAGGCACATGTACTGTATGTGTCCTCGGCCCATCAGTGATCCCATACCTTCCTCTATCAATGTGGAGTTTATCCAGAGTTTGTGTTTGCTTAACAGTTCCATGAGGAGGAATTTAAGTAACTGACCTTGGTGGGGATTACTTTGCACACATGGGCAGATACTGCGGCCTGTTAGGCCTATTAGCTGGTGGCCATCCCGCTGCTTTTCCATCCATGGTTTCATAAAATGACATATGAGGTTCTATGTGCAAACAGCCCTCTGGGCATCCTCCTGACTCACACCCCCTGAGATGCAAGACAGCTTCAAATGTGCCCTTTCTCCCTCCCCACGCCCTCACGTCGAGCTAGGATGCCGAGCGTGAATAGGGCCAAATAGTATTAAATCAGGGGGCACCCACAAAACAAAATAATCTGCATTTATATCTGTGGAGTAAGGTTACACACGCCACTTCTATTTCTGGGCTCTTGGATAAACACCGATTAGTCTACCGCACTGGACAGGGTTAATAGGAGCTTGTTCGGTGGGCAAGCACGACACCTCAAGGCTTGGCCTCACCGATCGATAGGAAACATTGCTGTATATGTGCACAGTAGCATTACTGTACACAGGCATATAAGTTGGTAGCAGCTGGCGAGTTTTAATTGAGTGTCAATGGACATGTCTGCCACGGTGGGGAGGTCTTTCCATGTAAGGAATGCTCTGCACATAGTCCTTTTGTTTGTTTGTTTATTTATTTATGCAGTCTGGGAGTTGGGGCAGACTGTGCTGATTGAAACAAACATGCCACACAGTATGTATATGAATCTTCCAGCCAGGAAGCTATAATTTACTGCCTTGTTTTTGATACTGGAGTTCAAGCTTCACATCTACGTCTGTGTTATAAATTCTGTTTTACAATCAGGGCAACAGTTTTATTTATTAATTGCCAGGAAGAGGTCGGAGGTCAGGGGGTCATGCTCTACCAGAGAAAAGCAGGTCGCCTAGAGGGGAATTAAAAGATGCTGATAGGGACACTTGTCTTCTTTTGAGTTATCTTGCAATAACAATCATAAAAAATAAACATGGAATAATGAATGAGGACAAGAAAGACAGTATTTGTTCAAGGTGATAAATGATGTGACTGTCCCTTTAGGAGGAAAATCTGAACGCCTGTGCTGAGATTTAATTTAATATATTTAACATATACTAGGATACGTCTAAAAATGGTCGTCTGACATGAATTGGTGATTTGTGCAAAGGGAGTAAATACATCCATCTTTGAAAGCATCATTAGCAGAAAAGGCTCGGAACAGCTGTTCTAACAAGAGGGGCTAGCCAGATGTAAATTATTTCAATTTAGCCTATTCACCCCAACTTTTTAGATCATTATTCTCATTCTGGGCTGTCAGCCAGTTTGAGGAGAAAGATTACAATAAGTACTGGAGCGCAAATTAATATTTTCTCGAGTATCCTGTGCATCTTGCTGCCAATATTTCATCAGATCTATAAGATGACATTTGAACTAAATCCTGTAGTCTTGTAATCTTCCCAAGTCAGCACCAACATGTGGCCCCAAGAGCAAACCTGGGAATTTGTAGGACCCAGCAGACCTCCCAGCCCCCGGCTTCACCTGTTCGCATACATTTCTTCCCCCTTCTTTTTCCCCCACTTGGGATTGCCTTCCATCGCCCCATGATAATGACCAAAAACCTCATGCCTGTAACAATGTCGTACGCGGGCTACAGCTTGCTGATCCTCTCCGCGTCTCTCGCCGGTGCCTCCCTGGCCGAGATGGTGTTCCGCTGCCCGGGCTGCACCGCGGAGCGCCAGGCGCTGTGCCCAAAGCTCACCGAGACTTGCGCGGAGATAGTGCGCGAACCGGGCTGCGGGTGCTGCCCCGTGTGCGCCCGGCAAGAGGGCGAGATGTGCGGCGTGTACACCCCGAGGTGCTCCACCGGTTTGCGGTGCTACCCGACGCCCGACTCGGAGCTTCCCCTGGAGCAACTGGTGCAGGGCCAGGGCCAGTGCCGGCGCAAAGTGGACACCGAAACGACCACTTTGAGCCAGGAGCACCGGGAGCAAACCAGCGGTCAGTCAGTTTACTGGAAACCTGGTTTTCTTCTATCAATTTTTAATGACACTGTCTAGACTGCAGCATGAGGAATACTGATGTAGAAATATTGCATTGTCATGAAGGCTGAGCACAAAATCTATGTCAGACAGGGACTGTTAGTCAATAGTGAAGTTCCAGCGATCGTTTTGCACTTGATATTTTTGTGATATTGCATATAATTTTGCTTTGATGCCTGCAGTGGATCCTTTTTTTTTTTTTTTTTTTAACATTAATGGGTAATTATGCACCCTTTTATTGCCTGCTTTAAGCTCTTTGCCACAACGAGTTACCTACAGACTTGAAATAATCTGGAAGTTTGTACTACCAGCACTTTGCTAGATTTATAATGGTGCTTTACTGTATTGCTCATGTCCTTTACTGTGCATTCAAGGTGTGCAATTCCTTAACTTCCACTGCAGTAATGACCTATTTTATGCTTGTTGCACGAGGTTTTCTTACACTCCCATTAAAGTCTGCTTAAAGTGTTGTGAATCATCCTGGTGTGCATGTGGAGAGAGAAACAAAAGGAAACAGTCACTCTGCCCAAGTTAACCTCAGCTATGCTCCAAACAGCTGGCCCTCCAGCCTTTCCCAATACCACCCCCCCTCACTTAAAACACTGTAGCATAGAACAAGGTAGTGGCTTGCAAAATTCCCAGAAGTTGTACTCAGTGGGATGGACACAGAAAACATCATAGTATTGATGTTGACATTTCCACAGGGGAGTGGAGAGAAAGAAACAGAGAGAGAGACAGCAGGAGGAATGCTGCATTGATTGGAAAAGTGGACTCTAGGCTTTGACCAGAAGTAACTATGAACTGCTGTTGACAGTGACTACATTAACTGGGTTGTCCACCTGGGAAATGAGCTGGACGTACGTGCAGGAGGGATCACAGTGGAGCTTCGTGCGGCCTGGAGCCAGCAAGACTCATGTGGTTTGTGTTTAGACAGGGACAGGTCACAGTGGAGAAGAAGAAAAGTAAACAGCCTCATTAATTGGCTGATTTTGAGCTGCAAACACACACAGTCAATGAGTGTCCAGTGGAGCCTGCCGGGGTGTGATTTCTACTCATTTCCAAAATCCGGGCTTTGTCAGAGTTTACCTCCAGACTGACATGTGTTTATTTTGGCACTGAACTACTGGAACGTAGAGAAACTACCGGAGACGACGTTCAGAGTAACCTTGTACTCTGCGAGGACTCTCAAGCACACTGACAAAAGGTCAAGACACATTTGTGATCTACTAATCAGACATCATAATGACTTAATTCTCCATTTATGTAACCTTACACAGCAAAGCCCTCTTCAAACAATAACAGTGAAGTAATAAAAGAGGCATGGATTGCAGAGTTACATAAGAGCAAAATAGATTGACGCATCATGTTAAGGCTTGCTTGCAACAAGGCAATTTGTTAGGTATCAAAGATTTTTTTTTCTCAGGTTTGGGTCAGGCTGTGCTTCGTTTTGCAGGTTGAAAGCTGTGAGCTTTAGTAAGGTGGCGTGCAAATTAAAGAGTAAAAGCTCAGACATTGGCTCTAGAAAGCGGAGCTGTTTCGGAGAAAAGCCTCGCTGCTGCAGACGAGAGAGAGTTTTCTGACAAAGACAGAGGAAGAGAGCTTTTTCAAGGTCAAAAAAATGAAAGGAAAATATTTTTTATCACTAGGGAGCAGAGCGGAACAGGCCATCAGACTTCTTCTCAGGTCAAAACTGAAATTTTTCTGATAAAACGTAATTAATGTACTGTTGGTGTTACAGACGGTTGCTGTCAATCTCCTACTATTCATTTGGCCCTGTCTGAGATACACAGACTTGATTTCCTCTCATATATTCTTCTCGTAATGAAATCCCTGATAGAAATCAGCTCACAGGGGCTGTTGGAAGGTTGAGAGCAAACTTTTACATTCTGGCTATCCACCGCATCTCCTTTGTTCCAGGAATTAATCTGTAAATTAAAGACAGAAAAGGCTGATTATAATTCAGTAATTCAACGGTCGTATTAAGTTGAGCTGTGACTCTTGAGCTGATTTGACACCCTGGGCAAAGAATCAAAGAATGAGATGTTGCAGCTGCTTTATTTGGATGTTTATGAGCCTCAACATCCTGTCGTCCTGTTTTCCATGCTTATTTTATTCAAATTAAATGGCACAGACACAAATAACAGATCTTAAACTTCATCACTGGACGCAATACAGTGTAATAGGACTGGGTAACATTTCAGAGTTACTAATTTAAGTCCTTATCCGTTTGACATATAACCCCCTGACAAAAGCAATGACTATATCTTCTTAAATTACATTTGTAGAGGTTTTACAGCACGTTTTTGCCTTATCTGTCGCAACTTGCGATGATAGCAGCAGTACAGTCCCCGTGACCTCCTGGATCAGCACTGCAAACAAATAATAGCAAAGGGGTCAAAGGTCAGAGCCAGTATTCCTTCGACCCCTAGAATGATCACGTAAGAGAAAAGATTGACTGTAGGGAAAGGGATACAAAGTCTGCAAGGGGAGGGAAATGTAGGAGAGTGAATGGGAGATTACATACGTGTGAAGGATACAAATATCTGTTCTTTGCACTCGGCCCAAAGGGTTTTATTTGGCTCATGAAGTAACGCTGCATATAAAAACCAATATTGCAGTTGCTTAAATACCAAATATGAAAGAAATCTCTAAACTATTGTAAACTGTACAGTGATGCTTTCAAAAAGTGCTAACTAGAACTAATTTGGGTTTTTGTTTTCTTTTTAATGAAACTGATTAAATGTACTGGCTCTGGCTTATTTCCCTCTCTGGTCCAGACCAAAGGCAATTTTTGTTCACTGTTTTGAAATGATCAAAGCACCTAATTACAGCGAATTAATTCATAAAGTAAGAAACAGATATTGCTTCATAAATCTCTTCGAAATCACCTCCCCAGAGTGCATAGAGTAATTTCAGACTGCAGTAATGTCTTGTTAAAATCAGCAGGAAGTTTATTAGACGTGGGCAGCACTGAAGATTCCCTTTTATAGGTTTTAGTGAATATTGCATTATAAGTAGGGCTGCAACTAATTATTATTTTCATTATTGATTCATCTATTATCTTCTCTGCTATAATTTGTCACAGTCCAAGCTGACGTCTTCAAATGTCTTGTTTTGTCCAACCAACAGTCTAAAACTCAAAGATATTGCAGCATAAAATCCTCACATCTGAGATCCTGGGAGCAACAAATCTTTTAGCATTTTTGCATAAAAGATGGCAATTCATTATTAAAATAGTTAATTTTCCGTCCATTATAAGATGATTGTATTCCTGTTTTGTACAATATTTCAAAGATATGTAAATGCAGTAACTTGAAGTTTAAATTGCTCAGCATATGGTCTCAAACACCCACTCCTGTACTTTATCTGCAGCAGCAGAGATGGAGATGTTACTGTGACACTCCAATTTAAGCAAATAGCCTGTGATGTTTCTGCGGTGCCCAGATGGAGCTTGAAATTATGCATGAAACCACTCAGACATGTGGAAAACACGTAAATATGAAGCATTTGGTTAAGTTGAATACTAAAACCAAATCCTATTCGCTCTGATGTTACCTCTTGTCTCTTTAGCATCTCTGATCTGTGCGCTTGTATGTGCTGCATGTCTGTGATTGCCTGCATGTGTGACACTGCAGGCAACTACACTGGCAATTTAAGAAAATATTTTATTTCTTTAATTTATCTAACCTGCAGAAAAAGATATTTCAAATGCTGCTACTTGAAGCAAAGTTTTGACTTAATTTGGTGCCTCAAGTATCTCAATTAATATGCAAAACTTAAAATGAGATATATAGAGATTATATTTAACTCTTAAGCTTCATACCAAAGCAATCCAGATGTGTTAAAACATGTAACATTTCATCTGTTTTGCTCTGTCTGCAGATGTTTAACAGACTATCTAAAGACTATGACAGTTCAGGAACATACGCACACTACATGTATGACCCATCTTTCCCACTGAGCCCACTCTGGTCTTGGTTTCAGTATCTGGCATCTTAAAACCGACAAGTTATAATGGAGTATCATGCTTTGAGACCATGAGGATTAATACAACATCATAAATCTTCTCTGTGATGTCGTGAAAATAAGATTAAATGAGATACTCTTGGAAGAATTGTAAGTACGATGATAACTGATTAAAATGGGGTGATTTTAAGATTTTAATAATAATAAAAAAGATTTTTTTTCTTTTAATTTTAGACTTTTACTAATAACAAAAATATTTCACTCATTTTGAGTGCACAGCTGAAATGACTCCCTATTGGAACACCCACAACCTTCCCCTTACGCTCTTTGTTTATGCACAGTATCACTTGATATTCTGTTCCCACAGAAACCTGGACCCAAATAAAGGATCCTTTAATCAGATTGGATGGGCGTTTGGTTGTTTTGACTGGGATCACACCATATATGACCTCGAGAGGGAACAAGCTGATTAACAGAGCCCAAACAGAGCCCATAGCTGGTTGGTTGAACGTCACATAAATTAGAAAATGTGATGCGACTACTATGGTGCCCCTTCTTTATTATGAGATACTGTTAATTGGTAATTAATCCTTGAAACAACATTTGGTTTCTGTGGTAATTTTGCATAACCAGAGTCCGCTTTACAAGTTTGAAAAACAAAAAGGGAAAACCTTGAGATTATTCAAGTAGTTATGGAGAGGACAAATGAAGCAGAAAGAAAAGTGGAAAACTCCTGTGCCATCTGGTCCGCTGGAATAACATTGTTAGCTAACAAGGGGCATTCCTGTGTACCTGCGCGGGCATCCAGACGGAGCCCGCAGGACTGAAATAGCTCTGAGATAATCCCCCCCACCCCAGGCTTCTCCAAAAACAGGCACATTTGTGCCATCCCCCCCAGGCGTCAGCATCACGTGTACCCGTGCCAAGAATCTCCTCGTGCTTATTGAGATCCAGAATAACTTCCCACCCTCTTCTTTGGTCAAGGGTGATTTAAGACAATACAAACACTGTCTGAAATGCTACTGACACTGCAGGGGAAGGGCACATAGGGAGTTGCAGGGCAGAGGAACAGTTTCTGAACTTGCTTTTTAACAGTTTTACATGGCAAGATATAAAAATTAAGTGTTCTATCTACTGTATATCGTCTTCCTCATTGCCATCATCCATTTCTTGAAGACACTTTTCTATTTCTTGAAATAGTTTTCCCTTGTCCTCTGGCAACAATGGAGGCGAGGGGGTTGAGGGTGGAGGCAAACAGTGACTCCATGATCACTCTCACGCCCACTTTTGTGGCGCTAGAGTTAAACGAAGTGGATCGCCATCAGGATTCGTCATATTTGTAAACGATGAATGTCTGTACAAATTTTTCTGTGCCAAATCATTGAGTAGATATTATGGTGAGGCTACAGGAAAAATGGAATATAATATTCATAGTTATGTTTTTATCTAAATTGTTGTGTTTTTGTTACCTTGGAATGGGTTGTTTTATATCGACAGAGGGAGCGGGTCCTCTTCCACGGAGGCTGCCATGTTTCTACAGTAGCCCAGAATGGACAAATCAAACACCAGCTCTCAATAGGGGTTTTTTCACATTTTTGAGTTTCACACACTCTTGAAAGGCTGAGCTGTATTTAAATGATTGCAATCTGCAACCGCTGAATACCACTGAATCCTACGCACTGGTCCTTTAAATAATTTGCTTTAACTAGTGTGCTAATGTGCAGAGTTCCCCACCTCATTAGGCATTGACAGCAGATGAGTAAAGTGTTTATAACCTGCTCGCCTTATGAATAGATATGTGAATATTTGCAGAATGGGGCCTAGTTTCTCCAATGATGTGTTAATATTTAAGGAATGAACGATATGATCAGGAGAAAGATGCAGTTGTATCTTTGAACGCTTCTTTGATTCAGTGGTTTTGAAAGTGTTATTAGTTTGTGAAGATAAAAAGTTATATGATGTTATAATGCAAATCCGTTCCTACTGTACCTATGCCTTTGCGTTTCCAAGAAAAACAGGAGTGGAATTCCTGATCTAACTCTGATGTTCTTGTTGTTGTTGCCTTCAACGTCTTTAGGCAAAAACTATGTAACCTCACTTTAGGACCATGTAAACTTCAATTTAAATTTTCCAGCTCTAACAAATAGTCCTCTATAGGTTGACAATGTCCCATCACCATCTGAGTGGTCAGAATTTACATTCTGAAGTTTACATTCAGCGTAATAATAATGACTGTAACCCAGGAGTTTTTTGACCCCAAAAGGTTTTGCACTCTCTGTCTACTCATCCTTATCTCATCCTTATATCTCTCCTACAGTGGTTGAGAATGATTGTTAGTGATAGCTGCAAGTAATGCCTTACAAATTCGATGTGTTCCAGCTTGCCTCGCTTCATGTCCTAGTTTAGGTCCCGTACATTCGCCCCAGAGTTCACCCAGCGGTGCCGGTAGCAAGCGAGATGCCTGTCCTTGGATACCGCAGTGTGTACGTACGTGCCAGAGCCTGTCCAATGCCTGCTTTTAGATGACTGTTGCGGGCCAGAAAGCCTGGAAGGTAAACATATCTGCACTTTGCTGAGTTTGTGTTTCAAGGAAAACAGTCCCACTAGGCCTCGCAACGGAGCAACTCTTCACAGTGCCTTTCATCAACTTCTTAAGTGGCACGTGACCTATTTCACACCTCAGAGCTGCATTAAAAGCCATATTGAGAAAGATGTTCTTTTTCACAAATTTCCACATTCCGGCATTTAAAGGGATAGTTCACTTTCCAGAGTCAGACGGTTGCTTTCCAAATGTCTTTGGTTGCAGTTTGAATGCCTTGTGCACAAGTACAATGACCTTTGTCCTTAAGTTAGTGAATTAGTAAACACCTTCTGAAAAGATATAAAGAAAAGACTAATTAATTAATTAATAATTTATATATTAATAAAGTTGTTATTTAACTTTGACAAAAACAAAAAAAATAGTTCCTGCTATTACATAAGCTAACAAGGACAAGTATTATCCCCATTGTATATGTATCACCAGCCACTGGCTTTCATTAAACATTTACATATATATATATCTATAGTAGTGTACTGGTAGTGGATATACATAGTGAGCTTAAACTCTTCTAAAACAGATATGAAATTCAAATTAAAATGGCATTTCCATTTTATTACATGTAGACCCTTTTCTCTACACAAACAATGCGTGAACGCACGGCATCCATACACTTTCTGTCACACAACCACTTTTGTGTTTATGTGTTACGTCATTTGTAAATGCAGGGCCCTGTACCTACACAACCTCCCTTACACTAGAGATGGCAGTGAAGATAACATAAATGAGGACTTATTCATCTCATATTGTGCCTAACTTTAGTGGATCATAATATATCAGGTATGGAATTAATATACAGATGCTCCAGTTCAAGATGAGACCAAACTTTTGTATGGATGTTGTTTTTTTTAGCCACAACAAAGGCCAAAATAATTAACCCCTACAGGACTACGTGCATCACTGCAACCTTGAGCATACAGTCATAAATGTGCACAAACAATATTAGGCTGATAGGTCCAGTAGTTTGCAAGATTAGCTGTGGACGGATACACACGGACACACACATAAATGACCAAACGCCTGATGATGGACATAACTAGAGAACCAATTCAATTGAAGGGTAACACGCTCAACACGCAGTGAAAGTCTATCTTTTAAGCTAATCTAACCAGTCAACATCTATGAGTTTGTCCGACAATTAAGCAAGGGTCTATTTGTATCCATGGAAATAGGATGGAGCTGAAATTCTGCTTGGGTCTTTCCTTTTTCAACCTTTCCATTCTCCACGAACCGGCCAAGTCTGCCATTTGCTCAGTTGACCAGAATCTGAACAATCAGACATGACACTTCTGGCTTACGTGCCATCAGGGAATTCGACATGGATCAGATATAGAAAGGAAGCCTCTCGGGCCATTGTGTGAGGATCAACTCAAGCAGTAGACTGGACAGTAGGCCTGCTGCTCTGTTGATACTGCTGATCCCAAGCCCACCGCTGTGGAACGGCTTGGACTGCAGAGGCCTAGTGCCCCCTAAAAGTGGGGTCCTGACCCTCTGTGTTTGCGTGTGTGTGTGTGTGTGTACATTCGAGAGGAAGCTTGTGTGTGTGTATGTGCGCCCAGACTGTGTAATTGAGTAAACATATCAGGTTTCCACAGAAGAGAGCAAGTGAAGGTATTGCACTTGGATACTGTGAGAATTATATAAGACAGCAAAACCTTTTTTGGGAGGAAACTCAGTCTTCAAAGAAAAGCCAGAGAGAGCGTGTTGGAGCGTCATAGGGGGAGCCGAAGTCCAACAACACCAGATCTATCTGATGGCAAAAGGCGCCAGCACCTTGTTATTGCTTCGTTTGGAATTTCCTTTCTCCCGTTCTGTCTTAGGCCTTTTGTAATCATATTCTACAACCGGATGTCAAATTTACCTCTTGCAGAGCGCAGAGAATGCCTCTCCAGTCCGCCACCACCAGTAACAGACACTCGCTTTCATTCTGCAAATGCATTTCCACAAGTCTGCATGTTGTAATTTGGCCCTTGCATAACTGTGATCCTCTTACTGGTCGACTACTTGACCTTCTCTACTGTCTGTGCTTATTTCCCTTCTTTCCTTTGGGTGTCAAGTGAAGTCCAGAGTAGGTGAAATATGCTTTGCTGGAAAATTCAGTGAAAGGAAACACAATCCTCTGGTATGTGTATTCACGACCTGAAATATTCTTATCATCTAAACTGAAGTGAGACGTGACCTGTTGCTTTCTGAGGAATGTACATCATTTTTACAAAAATCAGCCTGTTTGGAATGATGCTCCTTTTCCACTCCCTCTCCGTTAACCCTCAACCCCTAAGTATGCGCTGTTGTCAGAAACAACATGTTGGGTTGGACTTGATGGCCTCTCACATTGTTTGCTCCATCTGTTTGAAGAGAGGGGTATTTTTTTTTTAGGTTGATGTTTAACAAGACTCCAAGGAGAGAGGAGAAGGTCTAACTCAACGAAAACCACCTGGAGGAATCACTAGATGGCCACGGGAACTGCTATTTAACATAGCGTCAGTGATAGAAGCAGTACAAGCAATCCATTTGCGGGCAGTGGGAATCCCTGGTCGTCTTTTTAGTGTGATTTCCAGATATGCACAACTGACCTTTTTATTGTTGTAGAGGGAGGGATTTTGCCCTGGCCTTGCTGTTTTAGTGGTCAGATCACTGAGCTACTCAGTTGTTAAACATTTTTTGAAATAGTGCATTTTGATTTCACACTGTAACATCCTTTTAATGCAATCATAAATAGCTTACAAGTGGTACTTATGTTAGGAGTTAGACCCATCATTTTGAACCTTTTGGGTCATTTCCCCCTGCACTTTACAATGCTCTGTTTGGCCTAAAAAATATATTTTTCTGTGTTGATTATGGTGCAGAGGCGATAGCTTGAGTCCATTTGGATCCACTTAGACAGGCTATATGTATTGATACCCAATGAGACCAAATATAATCATTTCAAACTGTGGAGACCTCAAATAGAGGCTAAATTTGTCATGTAGTCCTCAAATACTAGTTTTATAAAAGTGTAAAACCTAGATTTTGTTCATTTATCACCACTTTTAACATCTGCTCATGAAATTAAATCACACTAGTAAGGAAAAAAGCAACCATGGAAACCTGACTGTGACTAAGGTTCAGCAGCGGCCAACTTTTCTCAGCCCACAAGCTTGTTAACGAAGCTGCATGTGGTTGCTTCGCTCTATGAGAAAGGCAAGGATTGTAGGTAGTGACTCATTGATTGTGCTGATGCATTTCAGAGCATTTTAACAGTGGTTTGGACACTTTAGAGCTTACCCCCCCCGCCCTCCCAACACTATCTTTAGAGAATATGTCAATTGTGGCAATGTGGAAAATTGTTGCAAACATAAGAAATAAACTTGCACAAAATGTGAACCTGAATCAAATAAACAATAGAGAGTGGAAATTAGCAAAGTCAGAGTGATATATTTGCTGTGGAGGCCTTGAATTGTGCCAAAATTAAAAGAAAGAAAAGGCAGAGTGACAGCCAGCTGAAGGAAAAGTTGATGTCATATTCTAGCTTTTGTATCCTGGAGGGTCCAGGTGAGCTAGATCAGCTGATGGCCTTCCCCGAATTGGCCGTTTGGCTCCCGTAGTTAATTAGGACCAACTGTCGGACACAGTGGGAGGGATGTGGGAAAATTCTGATTATATTCTATGTTCAGTACTCCACTCCCCAGCAAAAATAAAATATATGAGTAAAGAAGAGAAAAGGGTAATTAGATTGCATAGAAAACTACATTACGTTTTCATCAAGACGGATCAGTTTGTTCCCAATTTTTTAACAAAGGAAAAGGAGTCTGTTTGTTAGGACATGAGGCATCTTGCATTTCTCTCTAGTCTATCAAAAAGGGAGAACGTTTTCATTTTATTCCCCTCAAGGAGCAAAGAGTGCAGGATCAGCGTCATCTCTGCCATTTCCCGAAACCTTTTTAGCAGAGCAGACCTCTAACTTTGTCACTCTGACAAATGATCTGTGCAATTTGAAGCTTATTTCAGCCCACTTCCAGCCTCTAAAAAGCCCAATCCATTACCAAAATGACAACAGGAGGGCAACAGAGCAGCTAAGTGCACAGAGAGAGCATCCTGAAAAGTCACAGGTTGAATGCTTTTTGTAGCCAATACGTCAAAGAGTCCTTGAACAAGACTCTGAAGTCCTTTCCTGCCCAATTTATTTTCTACTCCGCAATGCAATGCAATTTTTAATTTACACTGTGAACTACAGTAGAAAGTCGGAATCCTTATATTTACATTTCATGGACTTTGTGTCTGCAGGGGAGGCTGTGGAGCCGCTTCCTGAGCAGGGTGTGAGTGAGATCCCGGCCATCCGGAAACCCAGTAAAGAGACCACCTGGCTCGGACCCAAAGAGAGCGCTGTACGCCAGCACAGACACGAGATGAAGACCAAGATGAAGACCAACAAGGTGGAAGAGGTGAAACCTGCACGGCCCAAACAGGTGAGGCGTGGCAAAGGAAGTATGTTCTAAGCTCTTGAAATGTTAAATCCAAGCCCGGGAATCAACCAGAAGAAGTTTAGAAAGGTCTGAATCTACCCCCCCCCCCTCCCCTGAGAATTGTAGCATATGTATTATATATACATATGTGCCATAATCACAAATGTAGGTTGAACTTTCACACCAGATGTTTTACTTTTCTTAATGTGTAATGTGTAACAATTTGTCAGTTTTTCCTTTGCCATACCTTCAGGCACAAAATCACATCTTGTGGCAACAACATCTGACTGCTGTTTCAACTTTATAAATTGTAAGCAATTTGTCATCACTGACATATTTGATGAAATGGAATTTGGATTCATAAATCATCCTGATACCAGAGCGCTTTTTCTTCCTCTTTTGTTCTCTCACTCGGACCTTAATTGGCAAAAGATCTGCAACATTAAATAATAACAGTAAAACAAAAACTGACTGGGAAACACGTTCACATGTTTTCCATCACTCATGCAGTCCTGCTGATGGATTAATTTGTAACTCTTGAGTCTTGTGTAATGTTCATTTTTGCTTCTTGTAGTCTTAAAATATTCCTCAGTTTTTCCGTTAAGATGATTTCTTCAACATTATTTCCTAGTAATAGTGTTTTACTTGCTGGTAAAAGTCTTATAACCAAATATCAGTTGTTTTCTAGTACAAAAGAACCTTACAGCTCCTTATATTTTATTATTATTATTATTATTATTATTATTATTATTATTATTATTATTATTATTATTATATTTATCTAGTGTTTGCTGTAGCACTTCACATTTCCCACAATTGATTATTTGCTGACATTTCCAAAAAACTAGTGTCACATAGAGGTTGCAACGCAGAATAAATAGGGACAGTGAGTTAAAGTTTGGAGTTAAACACAAAGCACTGTGTGAGTGACAGCAGGTGTTTTACTATGAGAAGAAAAAGTAATATATGGAGTAATAAGAACAGTCAGCTAGTGCCAGTCTTTTGTTAAACTACTGAGGAAAGAAAACAGGAGCGCAGTGCCTCTGGTACAGCAGCTGTTGATGTATGGATGCTGCATTAAAAAGTGTTTTATTGCTATATTAGAAGTGCAGTTAACACTTGAACCTGTTCATAGGTAATACTTGTGCACGTTGAATTAATTTCAAAGCCTGAGAAGGAAATACAGCAAAGACCAAATAATCATTTTAAGGGGATTAAAACAGTCATGGCACAAAGAAAATGCTTTTTTTCTCCAGTTCCTTTTTCTTCCGTTCAACACTCCCACCAGTCACTGCCCTTTAATCAAAATCCAGATAATTACTGACCTTAAATACACCTGACTCTCTCTGTATCCTGGAGCTGGGACTCACGGGTGAACCCTGGGCATTTATAACCGGCATCGTGGTATTTTCCATCCACCATAAAAATCATTTAAAGGTTATTGCTCTACCAGAAACTTATAACTGTCTCAACAAGACATTTGGCTCTGTCGATTTGTGAGGTAAACCTGAGGTCACTGGCAAGAGTTGTTATTCATTACTGGCAAGAAAACATGATTCATTTGCTCATTACAAAAAGCCCTTCAGCTTTATTGTGTGTATGTGCATGAATCTGTGTGTCTTTTATATGAGATTTTATGTAGCATAGCAAGTGAAAAAAGTGATTGCCTTGCAAACACATCTTGGTGTTGATGTATCTGGAATAGTTTTCTGTTGTGTGCATGGACTTTATTAAAGCTTTATTAAAATCAGATTTCATATTTTCTAAATAAAACATTTAAAGAAGTTATATAAAAAGATCAGATTTGACTTTTTTATACTTTAATTTCTCTGCACAGACATTTGAATGAATGGAATCATTTGTACAGAACGTTTTTTGCCAGAGGCCAACCGCATTTCACTCTCAACACATGCGATACGGGGCTGCGCACATGACTATATTGTTGTTGTCTTCGCTGTTTTCAAGACTCAGTGTCAGCAGGAGCTCGACCAGATCCTGGAGAGGATATCCAAGATGCCCTTCAGAGATAACCGAGGTCCCCTGGAAGACCTGTACGCCCTGCACATCCCCAACTGTGACAAGAGGGGGCAGTATAACCTCAAACAGGTGACTCCAGGCATTTGGGGAAAGAGGATGGTAGGCGGAGAGGGTGTAGCCACCTGATAATATGCAAGTATTTAGAGGAGAGAAGGTGGGTAAAGCATCATTGTATTTTCACAGCCAAAAACCACTGAATCCTTTGTTTACCCCTTGATGTACTTACCAAATTCTAAGTCTGGCTACAGTTAATTTATGTCACTTTATCTTCTACTAAATCATAGAAACACATTTGTTTAGCATTTATTTTGTTAATACTTTTAATAAAGCATTATTATTATTAAGATATTTATTTGAATACTGCTGCGTTAATGAAAAAAAGGGGGATCTAATTGGAATATGTGCATTGTAAAACTGATAATACACACTTTTTCTGTGTATTTTTGCACAAACAACATATATTATACATATTCAGGGTTGTCACCATGAACAAAAACGACATAGAAACACACAGAAATAAACTACAACACAGCGTTTTGTGTTTCAGTGCAAGATGTCTCTTCATGGTCAGAGGGGTGAGTGCTGGTGCGTCAACCCTCACACCGGACGACCTATCCCATCAGCCCCCACCGTGAGGGGCGACCCCAACTGCAGCCAGTACCTCAGTGAGACGGACCTGGAGCTCCCTGACATGGACCAGATATAGTATGGCATGAAACAAACAACAAATCAAACAAACTGTAAAGTACTTGGGAACAAAGAACATCTGAGTAAGCTATATATTATCTTTTTGTGTGTATGTGTCTCTAGTTCATTTGATGACAGTGAAATTTGAAAACGTAACCACCAAAAAGGATTAAATGATAGAATCCAGCTTGCTGCGTAGGATGTAACTGCAGATTATTCTTAGGAGAAGTAAAGATTAGACTCCTTTTCCCTCATAGATATTCAGTAGATGTCAGCGGGAGTGTTGGTGACGTTGCTTTACTAATTGTGAATTTGCTCAGATTTGCTCTGTTATCAGTGTTTTGTACTGTATGTGTTGAAAAATGAAAAGCCTTCAACATATTTGGTGTTTTTAGCTGTGTTTTTTCGTGTCGTAGCTTGCAGACTACTGTTATGCCTCATTAACAGATAACGCCATTAAAATGATAATAAATTCAGTTTGTGCCTGTCTGAGTGTTTTAATTTGTGGACACACTTCACTTGAATTCGATGATAGCTCACCCGTATTTTGTTACTTTCGTAAAAATGAAGCCTTTGTGGTGTAAATTTGTATCAGCGATCTTAAATATGGGACTGGCCATTACTCTGACAACAGTCCCGCAGCTCGAACAAACGGCTGCTGCTCCAAAAGTCGTCATGGGAACGATAGTCAGGTAACCTTAGTTGTCGTGGTAACACATGATTCATTTGCTCATTACAGAAAGCCCTTCAAGCTTTATTGTGTGTATGTACCAACTTTTAATGACAATCCATCCATCCAATAGTTGTGGAGACATTTCAGTCAAAAACATGAATTTCAACTTTATGGTGGGGCTGGAAGAAAAGTCAGGGGATCACCAAATGTGTAGGATGAATCCACTGGGGACCACTCATGTCTGTATAAAATGTAATGGCAATCCATTCGACAGTTATTGAGATATTTCACTCTGGTCTGCCCTCTATGGGTAGAATCTTTCGGAACATGTGTCATGTAATGTCACAGCAAGCAGTTTTGCCTTTGGCAACGGATGGCAACAACCTGCATGGAGACCCACGCGAGTGCCTTTTAGTGTCAAGGTCAAGATAGAAATCCACAAATGAACAACAACACAGCCACTGACTCAACAATTTATAATCTTAGCAGAGATCACATGTTTAAGACAAAAGTGCAGATATGCATTTTTGTGAGTACATGAACTTTATTTAAATAGTGATTTGTTATTACAAAAAAAACAAGTACATCAATTTCACGCCTGATAAATATTTCACCATAATGTTCACATTAATCTTTTCTTTTAACTGAGATTCTGAAAGTGTCAATGTGTTGTGTTTACATGTGTGCTAGAAACAACAGCAAAGGGGTTTCATTGGAAATAACTGGATGAAGAGCCCCCTCTCCCAATATCATGATATAGAGATTAGGCATTAGGAATGTCTGAGATTATAAGAATCATTTATTGAGCATTGAGATTATAACAACAAGAAAGGGATCTTAAGCAATTTACGAGCTATAGAACAAAAATGTTATCCTCTCGTCGTGTACATTCAGCAGCGCTCGACAGGGAGATCACCATAATCTTTGTCAGCACCCAACTTAAAACCATAATCAAACAAAAAATCTTTTAGACCACATCCACACGTGAAATTGTTTTCCTCTTTTGTGCTATCCCTCATTCAACGACACGATGGGTCCACATGCAAATCAAAATTCAAAGAGGCGTGGGGCAGAAGGCACTTCAATTTACATAGAAACTCAGCGACCTCGCTCTTTGCAGGATAAAGGACCCAATAAACCCTGAGAGCAAGTCACCATCGGCCGACAGATTTGCCTGTGTGGTGGCACTGAAGACCCTACTGATGGAAACATAAACAACACGGATCCTTTGCATACGATTTGCGTTCAAAGGGAAATGCACGGCACCGGATTTGTCGGACAGTAGCTTGGATAGGCTGGGCTTGTGAGAATATAAACCAGAGCTTTTTGTAGTTGAGAACTATAAGGGCATGGCACATACACAGTACAGTACACACACATACAGACACACTCAGGAGCATGCACACACACACACACACAACCAAGTTTGACAAGCAGAAACATACAGGACTCATCTGATAGTGGCAGAATAATGAGCTACAGTTACGGCTAAGGGCAACACAATGACGAAGGTTTAGATAATTCAGCGATGTCAAAGTTGTCACATTGCGAGTTTTGATTTGAGATGTAGAAAATAATCATCTCTAACTAGCAAAAACATTTACATGAGTCATAAGCATGCTTTTGTTGGTTTCTCATTTAATTTGCCTAAATTTAATGTTGAGTCTTTTTGAGTTTCAAGGTTTCTATTTCTTGGCTCTGAGTGGTTGCCAGGCAACCAGCGGAGCCTTGGCACATAATCCCCCCCCGATAAAACGGCTTTTGTGCAGATTAAAAAAAGACATAAAACATGTTAATAAGTGAGCTTTAGAGATGCTGGTTTGTTACATTTGGACAGAGCCAAGCTCTTTAAGCTAAGCTAAGCTAACCAGCTGCTGGCTTGAGCTTTAACGGACTGATATGAGAGTGGTATCAATCTTCTCGTCTCTTTCCCAAAATGTCAAGCTTTTCCCTGACATGGCATATTTAATGGCTGTCAGCTGATTCTGCCCGTCTCCCGCCCACTCACGAGTTGATTTTCCCATGTGACAATATAATATACCCTGGCTTAACTCATTATTTGATATATTAAAAAGTTTTTCTTACTTCGGAACGCCATTCACGCGATTAACAATTAGTTAAACATTGCTAATTTAGACGAGAGCTGACTCACTCTTTCGATGGTGTCTTGTAATTGTCATTCTCTCATGTTGATCATCATGACAAAAATATGAAAAAAAAAAAGATTTTTAGCCACATTTAAAATATGTCTTGTCTTTTCTTGGAGTAAAAGTACACAACATGTTATCATTATCATACAAATATATATATATAATCCTCTATTATCTATGGATATAAAGAGGTGAGGTGTGAGCTAACCTCGAACATAGTACAGTCAGTGGAGAGCCAGAGTTAAGACCTACGTGAGCAGATTTTCACCAAAAGCAAGCTTTTCAGTTCAGCTCCCCTTTAAAAGACCCCAACACAACACAGTCCGTCACACCTGACCATATATGTATAAGTATTTGTGCCATATTTTCCTGATTGGCAGTCATAAAGTGTGCTAGCTTGATTGACAGGTTTTAAGAAGATCAGGGCTCAGCGGGTACGACCAGGTCGCTCTCATTCGTTGCTGTTGCTGCTGCTGTCGAGGTCTTTGCACTGCAGGTCTCCTTCGGTGAAGTTGATGCCGGGGATTTTCATGCCAAACCTGTCGACGCACCAGCAGATCCCCCTTCTCCGACCACGAGACGGCTTACACTGCAAGTCAAGAGTTACCAGAAAGGGATGAGAGACTTGTTTTCAATCGTTTCTTGTGGCGTTTCGGCTTTATTGGACAGTTCAAATGTTTTGCGTTTGTCTCAAAATGTTGTTTTTTGGATGGAATAAATGGCCTGACATACAAAAATGTATCCATACCTGTTTACGCTTGAAGAAGCCCTTCTTGTCACAGTTGGGGATGTACAGAGAGAGAGCCAAGACCCTAGAAGTGTCCTTCATGCTCTGAATGAGATTATCCAGTCTCCTCCCGCAGGGTCCCTGCTATTACAAACACAGGTGTGAGTGTGTGCATGATCAAAATGTGTATTTGTGCACGCCAGAGTTAAAGATTATGGTTCAAAATGTCCTTGAAGGTTTGTGAAATGCCCAAGAAATCAAGAATAAGGAGGCGGGAAATACCTCCATGAATGAGGACTTGAAGTAATTTGGTATTTCACTCTGTTCGCACCATGTTGTCAGGTGTGAAAGTGGCCTTGTGGGGAGTCTTGGCTGATTTGTCAGAACTGGTTGCTTTATAAAGCCTAACGCAGTAGGACGCAGTATCTGAGACTTTTCTGATTTAAAGTAAAGCTGTTTGTTTGCTAATATCCAAACAAAATATGGTTCAGAAAAATTGCTCAGGATCTCAGAATCCGTGAGGCCAAAACTGGTATGCATCTCTGTAATCTCTACTTCACTTACGAACTCAGGCTCCAGTTTATCCAGGCTGAGCGGTGAGAAGTCCAGGTTGCTGGTGGGTCCCAGCCTGGCCAGCTGCTTCTTGCGGTCCTTGGCCTGCTTCATGGCCTGTGCCTTCCGACTGCTGATGTGGTCTCTTCCATATATGGGCACCTTGGTTTGGGGCTGCATGGACTCGGGGACGGGTAGGATGGCATCGTGAGATTCTCTGTCTGATAAGGAGGCCAAGACAGACAAGATCGTTATCGTGCATGTTTGAAATGTATTAAAAGGTACCATGCGGGGGTTTCTTGTAAACAGTCAAGGTAATATTTACATTCAGTGTTTCTCACTTAAATACACAGTGTGTATCTTCAAGGCCTAACAGAAGAACACACTTCAGTTCTCATACAACATTTGCAAAGCTGATTGAATCATTTGGAAACTGCACTGTTTGCATACATCAGCAGTTTCCCTCTTCTCTGCCTTTTTTTTTCTGGTGCTTTGCTAAATTTCTTTCTTGGTGCAAGTAGTGCAAAAACTCCACAGGGTGCCATTAAGTTCATTCACTGTGCACAAAAATGTAATTAATTAAGTCTCTGCCAAACATGTGCTTTCAGTTTTGAAATATCTCCTAATTAAAAACTTGTTTTTTCCTAAAAAGTATTTCAGAACACTCCCATTCCATTCTGGTATTGGTTTAATAAAATGTAATTTCTAAATGGGCATACAACTGATAATTTACAATTTAACACTTTCTGACATGAATCACAAATTAATATAAAGCCTGGGGCTGACAGAATACAGACTACAAAGAGCAAGAACAAGAGTAACAAAACAAAGAAGTCCAGCAGCATTCAGCTGAAGCTTGATTCATACAGGATTACTGTTATCAGAGGAGAACTGTCTCTGCCACTGTGCTGTCGGTAATTTACACCAAAACTTTACAAATTACAGACATGCAGGATTAAAATAACCAATGATAGCAATTATTACAAGAAACTTAATGTCCACAGGTGTAATATTAGTCCTGTGCGAACAGGCCTTCAAAGCATTTTTCTGTTGCTTTCAAGAGACTGTTTGAAGAGGAGTCAAAATCAAGAGTACCGTGCTGGCTCCCACCTGTAAATGTAACTATTTGCAAGGCTGAAATGAAAAAGCAGCGCTAAACTCATGAGAGGCACAGGACAGGAGTAACGTCACAACACGACATGATGATTTCACTGCACCAGCTGAAGGCTCATTTAGCACAGTTAGTGGCTACTGGCCAGTTTCAGATTGGATGTGTTGACATACGGGACAACACAGCCTACATTTATGGCAAGTTAGGTTGCCAGTTTGGGGTATATGTAGACCAGGGGTTTTAAAACTTTTATAGCCAGTGACCCAAATGAGATATTTAGTCTCACCCTGGCACCCAGGCCCATGAAAACATGCTATTACACTTGTCATGTGGCAAGCCACCAGAAACAGCCGCAGCCCATTTTTGGGTCCCAACCCCCACAGAAACCCTCGTGTACATGCATCTTTCATCCGTGCAAAAATACAGCTCTTTGCTAAATTTTGGGGGGAGTCGCACACAGTCGCACAAACCTCAACGCTCGCCCCCCCTCCCACCTCGTCCCACCCTGTATTCATACGACCACAGCGAGCGTGTCCAGGCCAGAATGAATGGCTGCGGCTTTCTTCCCCAAAAGCACTTGATATTTCACTTCATTTATAGCCTTAAACACGCATTAGCCTTGTACGTGTCCTAAGCCACAGCTGGCCCCTTTCCACTGCTGTGTCACGCACTTGTTTCTGTTTCATTTTGGCAGATTGCAAATTCTGCACATAAAAGCCCTTACATTTCTGCGCTGACGTGATCGCTAAGCTACTAAGTTAACTGGGTGGTGAAACAAGGTCACCGCCACGTTGCAAATGATGCTTAAAACCTCCTGGCTGATGATGATGAAGATCATGATGATGTCATCCATCCACATAATGACAGGTTCTTGGAAAAAAGCAAGAGATTCCCCCATCCTCCAGTTTCCTGCTGACACAGTTTTTTTTCCCTCTGGAGAAAACTGAAGCAGATCAGCAGCCAGTGGAACTCCAATCAAGTCTTCACTTGCTAATCCTCGAGCTTGTCTAATCTGACTTGTGCTGACTGATCACATCTTTCGTTTTCTTTCTTCCTCTCCCTTTTCCTTGTGTTTGAATTGTGAGACACGGTGATCCCGGAGAGACAGAAAAGTCCTTCCTTGCTTCTTTCCTTCCTTCCTTTGCTCTCCACAAGGAGTTTCCTTCCTCGCTTCATCTAAAAAAAATCAGCAAGAAGGAATCTGTCCAGATAATGTTGCAGAGGCATACCTACAACTTGAGTTTCATCGTGCTACATGCACTTGAAAATATGACAAAAAGGCAACTAAATACTCCTATTTTGAGCTTTTATTCTGGGTTTAAATGGCAGCTTCTGTCATTGCTTTCTGTGCAAAGTGCTAAAGAAATAACATTTGGGTGCAAAATCACACTTTTTGGCAACTCCTGCGATATTTTATGACCGTATATATGCGTACACCTTTTTGGCGGATTTTGTAGATCTTCCCAAGTGTACCGGCTTTGTTTAATTTATGTGTTGTGAGAGCGCCCAGCAGGAGATGTGGAGTTAATGGAGAAGCTGGCTGACGGGCAGACAGATGGGGGATCAGTAACCCACGCTCAGCCTGCATTCTGCTGAATCACTGCACAGCCTGGGCCTGCCTGCAGCGCCGAGACAGAAAGAGGGAGGAGAGAGAGAGCGGGGAGACAGATGAAGAGACAAGGGTGGGACTTACAAAGAGTGGTGGGAGGGAGCAGAGAGGATAGTGTGGGAAAGGGAGGAAAAAGGAAGGGGGGGATGAATAGAAGATTTGAAGGTTTTTTTTTTTTTGGTTATACAACAATTTCTCAGATGCAGAGCTGCTCTGGAGGCGGAAATTATCTTAATCTGATTGAATGAGTGAAGCCACATAATTTAAATTGACTAACTGGTAAAAAGGGAGTCCTGATCTCAGAAACAATAGACTGTTAATGCCAGATTGCTGGTTACGGAACAGGTTTATGATTGATAAGGCTCATTTGAATGTGACACTGATAAGTTTATATTTCAGTGCTTCCCCCTTTCTTACCTTTTGCCTTTTGTTACTGGACTTCACTCTAATGCTACTTAGCCAGAAAAACTGCAGTTCTCTGCCTCAGCCCACAGAGGCTTAACACAGCCAGTGGGATTATTTATGTTTCCAAAGTAGCTTTGCGTCTTCCCTAAAACTCCAATCTGCAGGAAAATAAAGTACAAGACAGAATGGAAAGGGTGAAACTGGGTATGGAGGGGGGGGAGATGAAGAGGGACAGTGGCCAGGCAGGGAAAGAGGAGAAGAGGCAGAGAATAGAGGGACGGAGACAAAAAGCTGGGTTAGGTGTGGGAAACGGCACAGGTGGTGGACGAAGAAAGGTAGAGGAACTGACAAAAGAAAAGCTAAAAAGAAAAAAAAAAGGAAAAAGAAAAGACAAGAAACTGTAGAGGAAGGGAAAAGGGCAAAATATGAGTTCACACCTTGAAGAGAGTGAGCGCAAAGGCCACAAGCCAACATTTCCCCACAAAGCTCTCTCCACAAAGCTCCCCAGCAGACACACTGACTGTCCCTGAACTGCCATTTAAAAAGGAGCCAACAAGAAGCCTCTGTAGAGCACCACCTGTAATCTTCTCCCTTGTTTTATGTCGGCTGGGGGGCCCCGAGGGGACGGGCCACTCACATGAAAAAAACCCTACTGATTTACGGCTCGCAGGCCCTGCAAGGGCCTTTCAAATCGAGATGACAGGTTGACTGGCGCTCGGCACCAATTGTTGACAGTTCACAGGGTCAAGGCGCACGGGGGCTTTTGAGTCATGTGTGCCAGTAATGACAGGTGTCAGCCCATCTTAAAGAGGGGCTGTGAGTTGACAAGGAGACGGAAGAGAACACCTCTTCACCCTCTTTTCTTTAACCCCAAACTTTTAGAAAATATTAATCAACTTCATGCACAATGGGGTAAAGTTTTAGGACAGGGTGTGTAATAGTCCACCTTTTTTTCATTTACCACTGAACCACTGGCTGACTCTGTGTGTATGTGTCATTTGAGGTCTTCATTAAAATTCCTGCATTGACATGGGAGGAGTATCTCTATCCAGCTGTTTGCTATTTCTTTGCACCAGAGCCCTTAAGATCTTGGGCTGAAACATAATTTCAGCAAAGCAAATGCAACAGAAACAGCTGATATAAGCACCATACAAGTATTGAAATGACTGCTTAACCAAGGAGAGCACTACAAATGTATGCTTTAATTAGACTTTAAAGTCCTACAGTGGAGAATAATGGCAGGGAAGATTAAACTAACCAGAATGAATAACAAATGAAGCTGCCACAAATATAATGAATCAATGAATTCAGTTATGTTCCATTAGAGTCAGCCTCAGTGATCTGGATCAGTCATCTCTCCACGGGCCTACCTTTTGACGGATGCAGCAGTTTGTACAACTTCTCGTTCCTGCACACCCCGCGGCCGTGCAGGAGCGCGTGCAGCGGCTTCTCCTCGCCGTTCTTGGGCAGGCAGCGGAGACCGCGCGTGCACGGCCCGGTGTACACGCCGCACGGCTGGCCCTCTTCGAGCGCGCACGTCAGGCAGCAGCCGCAGCCGGGCTCCTTCACCAGCTCGCAGCCCACCGGCACCGGCGGACACATGGACAGGGCCTTCTGATCGCACGGCTGGCACGGCACGTACGACGAGCCGCAGCCGGTTATGCTCAGCAGGGGGACGACCAGGAGGGACACACTCAGCAGCATAGTGCGCTTCTCGTCTAAGACTGCAGGCTGTTTGACCTAAACCGCGATGATTATCAGCTGTATCTTGTGGTGAATCCTTTCTTTGCAAAAGGTTTGAGTCCAAACATCAGAGGGTGTGGGTGCAGGGGAGGGGGTGATGTTGCATCCACAGGTGCCTTGCGCGTTCAAGTCCCAAATGTCACCGCTTCCGATGCTCGCAATCCACAAAGACAGTCACTCTGCTCCCCTCCCTGGGCTTTCCTTCAACCTTGCAGCAATAAATAAATAAATGTAAAAAAACAAACAAGCAAACAAAAAAAAAAAAAAAAACAGAAAAGAAAATATCCAGACACCACCTTTCTCTCCCTTCAGTGATGCGCGGTGCCGTTTACGCGCAGGCTGTTCGTCTCCAACTGAGAATGAATAGAGACTGATACCCGCTGTCGCTCTGTCTGCAGGTTATGTTGCCCGCACGGTTTAGTGAGCAAAAAATCTGTGGCTTTGAGCTTGCCTTTTAAAAAAGAAACTGCCAGAGGCGAAGCCTGTAACGATGGATATGTCAAACAACGTTTCGAGGGGGAGGCGCACTTGTCAACTCAGTGCGCTGCGATGCTGATTTCACAGGGCGGGTGCTGGCTTGCCTCCAGATCTCACAGATACGCTCCTGAAGTTGACTGAATAAGACCTTGTCTCTCCCGTTGCAGTGTGGCCATGCAATATCCCCAGGCTCATGGAGACAGCATTATTATTATCATTATTTGTGCTTAAGAACAAGGCAGGTAATTTCTCACTAAATCAGCTTCAACCGAGAAGATTCTGGAAACTTAAAATTGCTGACGAGGTTATTTGAACGACAGCCAGTGAACTTCCAAATCATGTTGCTGGATTTAGAAGTAAGAAAGCTGATAAAAAAAAGAGCTGTTTTTAGACGGTTTACAGACCTCTTAGGAAAGAGTCACATATAAACATACTGCAAGCAGACAAACTACTTGGAAAGGAAGAGATGCGACAACAGAATTAATGTCACTTTTCATTTTTATTTATTCTGGTAAATTGCCAATAGATTATTTTTCAAAATATGCTTTTATATCATATTATTTATATCAAATCAGTAGAGAGCTTATGACTCTTTAATATTTATCGGTCATTGTGTTACTGGTCCCTTAATGTGAGTTTTTCTTCACAAATGAGGGTTTTATACTGTAATCTATCTGTCAGAGAATATAAGCAGACTTGCTGATCCTCCACCTTGTTGCACACCAACATAAAACACACACGATCGAATTCTAAATACTTTTTTCGACATAACCTCCTTGGAAGAAGCAGTCAGATACTTATGCTGACCACAAACATGGTTTTGTTCCCCTGTGGAGCTGCCAGATGGATACATAGACCCCACTACACCCTAACATGTGTCATTTTCTTCTTTCTTTGTCTATAACAGAAACCTTTTAGTCAAATTTGACCGTGTAATGGCACCAAATACACTTCTTATATAACAAGACTTTCAAAGTTAAGGGTGGGTTCCTGCTTGTGAGACAAGAACGCTTTTACAATTCCCCTCAGATATCTTTGAGTTTTCCTCTTTTGCCAAAGGACTGTAGCTTTAAATATTTGTGCAATGCTGTCTTAACCATAACAAATGTATTCTCCAAAGATCTGCACAGTGACTCAAGGTCCAGATCAGGGCAAACCACATTCAGACTGACCTTATTTTATGACTCAGCGAGGTCAGTGTCCAGTGAGATAAGTGGCCAGCTCTCATGGAGGGTAACTGAGTACAAAATGCTCATAATTCACTTGATGTTTTGGCAGATACCAATATATGTCTGAGGATTGTAGATGATCAGCATGTTTTTGTTTTTAGTAAATAGAGTCCCTGCAGAGTCCAAGAGGAGTTAATGTAATGCTTTTGACCCTGGTCATGTTAATCCGTTGGAGTAGGCTGTTCTTTCTGTGTATTTGGTTTAATTGACCTCTTTGTTTACATCCTGTTATTCTCCATCTTCATTTTGCAATTTAAGTGGAGTTTTAGTGGTCCGCGATAGAATACATCCAGTTTCTGGTGTTTGTTACTTCAGTCAGTACTGAAACTGACCTTTAAAGAACCCACACTGATCAAAGCTTTTATTCCTTTTCTGCGTCAAGTTTCACTTCCTCTTTCTCCCTTTCCCCTTTTGTGAAACTTTGTCGGCAAACTATTCACACCATCCAACCCCTGTTTGCCTTTTCCCTTGACCTTTGTGCCGTATCAGGTGTCAGATGACGTCACACGTGGCGGAAAGGTCAGCTCAGCATCGCCCAAAACACCTCTTTCATTTCCCTCGTCTACCTGTCCAGATTTGAAGAAAGAGCACCTTTCAGATTGTAAACCTGTGCAACACATCTGTCTTTCACAGGTTCCAACAACAAAAAAAAACTCCCTCTCAAAGATCGTCCTGAGACTCTCCTACACATTTATGATTCATAAATTGATGATTTATTACCCAGAGGCATATTGGCAATGCTAATATGTCTACACTTGTTTTGTTTTCTCCAGATGTGAGACATGGAGGGACTGTGGTCCAAGGGCTGCTAGGTTTCGTAAACCCCGTCTGAGTCAGTTGCTGTATATAGGCCATATGATGCACAGATGGTGTATGTAGCTGCTTGGGATAGAGGTTAATGGTTTGGGATTTTCTTTGAAATTAAACTAAGAGCTAAATATGTGCTGAGGTTTCAATGTCAGGTCTGTGGGAGATTTGAATGCTTTAGGTTTTGGTATCCATGTTTCAGTTCATAACTTGGCTTTGCATTCACTGTTTGGTACGTGGAATTTCAGCTAATATTGGCATCATATTCTCAATCAATATTCCATCATTCTTGGTCCAGTGTTGCTGTAACTTACTGGGAAACCATAACACTCCCAAACAACTCTTCCAGTTGTAGTTGTTCCTTTTGTGTTCGCCCCACTGACATCACTTGCTATATGAGCAATGACCGTAAGGAATAAACTGAGTAGCATGTTTCAGCTAACGGACAACATACCCTTTAAAACGCCTCGCACACCCGAACGCACCCACACAGGTGTTTTCACTTATTGTGGGTGATTGGAGCTCTTCTCGGTAGAATGTGGGCATGCACAGACCGTGCTCGCTTGACATCTCCTGTTAGATTTGGTGCACCCTTTAGGATGGGACAAATTACACCATTGTCATTCTTATTGGTACATGAAGTTGCCTCATGTAATTCCCAGTCTAGTTGCATCAACCTTAAACCTGAGGAGAAGTCAATTAGTCAGTTTAACTGGAAACAGCTGTGTGGGTGAGCAGGTTCAAGTTTTTGCACATAGTAACCTAATTAGAGTGTACTAGCCTAATTTGATTTGGTTTACAGGACACAGTGAACCGAAGACAGTCACATATTGAATTGAACGTCCTGTACTGACAAATAAACACGTTGTTACAGCCCTATCTGTGTTCCAGTTCAGGACCTGAATCCTCCAATTCTCACAGTTCTTGACTAAATATGTCAAATAATGGATTGATGGGGATTGTCCCATTTAAAATGCCTTTCAAAAATATGGAGAAAAACTTGGAACAAGCACAAAACCGTTAAACCGTTTTGCAACTCTCAATATACCAAAATCGACTGTGTCCCGGTGTCAAACTGGTTAAGTTGGGAACCTTAAGGTAATCGATGTTGCCTAACTGCACCAATGAAAAAGCCGCAGCTGGATGCAAAGCAAGCACTGACTTCAGTTCAGAAAGCAATCTCATTACAAGGTCCCTTTCAGAGTTGTAAAGGAGCTTTCCATAATACATTGAAGTTTGCCCATTTGTCATGACATTGCCATTTTTTTTTCTGACTACTTTAACTTCACTTCTCATTCATGTTGTCTCCATCTGCTATCAACTATCTCATCTGGTGAAGATTTTGTGATATGACCGAAAGCACTGGAACACCTACTAAATGGATCTCGTGGTAACATTTTTCCACATCCTGCTTTCAAAGTCAAAAGTGAACTTTGAACCTCAGCTTTTAAGCCGATTTGTCCAATGTTCAGGTCAATCTTAGTTTCAATAATTTTCAGTAAGATTATTATGAAGACTTCCAGTTTTATTGCAAGAATTTTCCCTGTAGACTCTCAAGAGGTTTGAGAGGTACTTTTCTTCTCAGAATTCATATGCAGTACTCTTTAAGTCATCATTTTTGACCCCTCTCATCTGTGATTTCCTACTTTTTCTCAACCATTGTTCATCTGCTTCTGTCTGCAGCTTGGCTTTCATATCCTGACCTACTTTATCTGTCAAAAGACACTGAGCTGCTGCTGCACTTGTTCTGGAAGAGATAATGGAGCTGGAGTCAACTTGAGCGATGTCTGAACGGAGAAAGTGATCAAAAGCGGAGAAAAGCAAAAAGCAAGCTCAGCACAAAATGGTTTGGAGCCGTGATATAATCTATGGGAAACAGCACTCCAGTGTCGTATTTCTCTTCAGCCCTAGGACCTCGGGTTAACGTGCTGCATTACAGGAGAGACGGGAGAGAAAATGTATGCCAGACAATGAAGTAATCCTGGTGAAAGCGATACCTTGAAAGCTTGTGCTGCAAGATGTTTTCTAGGGTTTTTATTTGTGTGTCTCCAACGTCTAAGTCAGGTGACAAATCACACATAAAGTCAGCCAAAACTTACTTCAGGCATTACCTTTTATCGTTCCCATTTATTATTTTTGGACATTTATAATTGTTTTTTCCATCCCAAACTGCTACCACCAAGTTAACCAAGTTGTGCACCTCAGCTAGTTAGGATAATTGACTTTCTAAATTAAATATCTGATCTCATGATACCCGCTGGATGTGTTCTGATCAGGTTTGACTTTGAGGAGACCCAGAGGTAGACCTAGATCACGCTGGAGAGATGTTGGACGACATCTGAGACCAGAAAGAAGAATGTGTGGTCTGCCTACCAGAAAATGGATAGTAAACTGATGCAGTATACTCAGACTACAGACAGTGCATTTCTACAGTGGGTTGGTTTGAAGTTGCTTTCAGTTATCACTCTAAGTATATGCTTGATGTGGATCAGAGTTTGTGTGACTGATTTGTGCCATATGACACAGTCAGAGCTTACTGTAAGCGACAAAGCAGAGTAAACCGCTGGAAATGTGCTGAGGCAGCATGTATTGCCCTCCCCCATATGGTCTCACACTGAGATAGAGTCAGTTACCAGAACAGTGTAAGCACTTGATTTTGAGAAACAATTAGAGGAGCCCACGCTGGATAAACTGGGGCTGAAACTCCAGTGCAAGTGTATCTGTGTGTTTGGTCTGCAGTACGGGTGATGTTTAAGATGATTAATGAGAAAGACTAATGAATAACGTATACTGTATTTCTTCAGAATGCCTAATGGTTGTTTAAGTGTAACAAACTGACATTTTCATATGAATAACTGTCCCATACTGCACAGGAAGTACCATATAATTCATGTTTCTAGGCACCAGCAGCAGTGTTTGTTTGGGCTAAATAGATGAAGAACTGGGTAAACAGCATGAGCAGTGATCAAGCAGAGCGCCACCTACAGAAACCAAAGTTTCATCATGGGAAAATCCCGAAAAAAAAAGATGTCTGATTTCCATTTCATATGTGGGAAGCAAAGTGCAAGAATACCACATCAATGGCTGACAGCATCAACGATGGTATCTGAATAAAAATGCAAAGAAAAAACACTGTGTTGTTTATAAGCTGCAGTAAAGATAAAAAACAAATCTTATGCCAATCAATATTTTTTCTGCCAAAAATCACCTTTTACTGTAAACTCCCTGGCTGTGGTTGCTCTGATTCACAAACTTGTTATGATGACAGCGCGCTTCTATTTCCATGACACAGCGACTGCAGTCACTGACACCAAATTACACATCAGGCAGCGCATGTTTGGGAAATATAAACCGCAAATCAGCAGGATGCTGTGATCTGCATGCAAAACTATAGCGCAAGGTAAGAGGAGGAAAAACAAGAAGAAGCGAGGTGTTTAAAGAGCACTACAGGCTGCAGGGTTTGGTGAAGGAGGAGGATTAGAGGAAGCAGTACGTGAGATGGCAGATTGGCTAAAACCCTGTCAGCACATCTGTGTGGCCCTGGCAACGGTGAATTGGACAAAGGCAGATCATTGGATCCAGATGTTGGAAAAGCTTTGGTGCGCCTGTGCCATGCCAATTCTATTCAAAGAACAAGTGCTTTTTTTCTATGAATTTGTGGAACCTGAATATTCAAATCTGTCTGCAAATCGTTTGTCTTCTGTAAAGTGAGCCGTATTTAAACGGCTTGCAGTGAAGACAAATTGTATCAGGTGGTCTTTTTCTCAGAGGGAGGTAGCTCGGAGTTGATCCATAACAAATATGCTGGTATGCAGCGAGGAATACATTGACATCAACCTAGAACTCTCTTTAGGGAGTCCTGTATTTCAAATGTCTCACATTTGAAAGCACTCTTAAATCTAATGTGTTTTTATTAAAAGTATGAAAAGTGTGCACTGCCTCTTGGCAAATGATTCACTCCAAACTAAATTCAGGGCAAGGCACAGCGATCCTGCCACAGCACCTGCAAAGCGCAAACTCGGAAACTAACAAAACATTTCTTAGAAAACAGGAATTTGGCTCGCTCGTATGAAAATGCTTTCTCAGAATTTGCGGTTTCCATTCGTCTGCTGCGTGGCACGCAGAAAATTTCCCCCAAAAAATATGGCTGATTTTGGCCAGTGGAGGCTCCTCGAGGAATTGTTCTGATTTACTGCTCCGAGGCTTGTTGTGAGCCTGAACAGTTGGAACTTGTGGTCACGCAGTCCTCCGCTTTGTTGCTTTCCCACTGGCGTCGGTGCACAACGCAATGAGTGATGGTTAGGTTTTTGTAAAGGGTCTTTCCCAGAATAAGTCCCGCTGTGGTTCAGGGTCAGTGTGACTTGGAGCTAAACCTCGCTTGTGCTTCTCGTGCATCATTTGTGTCAGTGGTCTACACACAAAGTGCCAGAGAAGGGTTTCCTCCAGTTAACATCCTCATTTTAAGATGGCTCACGCACAGACACAAACATAAAAAGTATATTCATAAAAGTCCTAAATATGCACACGCACACAAACACAGATGCAGACAGAGGATATTGATGAATGGTTTTCTAAAGGCATGAAATGGACCTGAACTGGTTGACATTTAACCTCTGCTCTCCCAGTGACCCTTATTTGCTGAGATAGGTACCTTGTTTATTGAGAACTGCCATGATCAGCAACTTCGCTTCTGGATGTATGAGGAAGTAATATCTGGGAAAATATATTTAATCAATCAGTAATAATTAATTAATTAGTGATTTATCCTGAAGAAAGCAATATGTCAAATAATTTCATCCCATCCCAGAGTTCCCATAATACTGTTTTTTCGTAGTTCTTTGCTGGTTTAAACCAATTCTCATCCATCCATTCTGTTCCTGCTGCCACAACTTCTGGCTCTTTTAGAAACAAAGGAGCAGCGGCTCTACTCTGAGCCACCTTCTGGATGTCTTAGCTCCTCTTCCTATCCCTAAGAATGTGTCCAGCCACTCTTCAGAGAAATGGTCGTTTTTTATTTGCAGTCTCATTCTTTACTACCCAAGGCTCATGACCACAGTTGAGGGTTGGAACAAGTCAAAAATAGTTGTAGCAATAGAAATAACCAAAAAAATGAGTCATAGATATTCTCCTCTTTTCCTGTGTGCATATCCTGCGCCACCTGACAAATGGTCCTGGTGGAAAATGCAAAAATGGGAAGATTATTAGAAGGTGCTCCCCATGTCTTAGTCCAAGTTGCAGCTTGCAGGTGATAAAAGCCATAGTGCTGGGTCAGTTAGAGCAGAATAGAGCAGCTCGATTGCTGTTTAGATCAAGTATCTCACATAACTGAGAGTTGAGGAAATAGTGTTTGAAAATATTATTTTCTGGAAAGACACACAGTTATCCAACAAGGATGTGGGATGCATGCTTATATAAATAGAGATTGTAATTGTCGTTTTATGCTACCTTTGTTTTTTTATAATTGTTTTAATGTGTTGTATGTAGGGTTTTGGTTATTGTTGGATTCAGTGTTAATATTGCAATTTTATCATTTACTATATGAAGTGTTAAAGTTCATGACTATGTTTTTATTTGAAATAGTACCCCCCAAACAGTAGTTGTTGGAGCTGTAGTTGGTGTTAGCAACAACTAATGGGAATCCCGATAAACAATAAACCTCCTAACAGCCTCCATCTTTGCTCCAATCCCAACCTTAAATAACCAGAAGCTAAGTCTTCATAATGTGGGACATTGTGTCCTCCATTCTGCGCAATAAAGCAACTGTGTAATCAGGTTAATCAGGTTGGTTCCTGTCTCGATTAAGCCAGAGTAATTTGGTTCGAAATAGTTGAATCATTCATTGAAAGTTGCTGACGAGGGAATGCTCACACACACCTCACTGCAACCTTCAATCAAGTAGTAAATATGTCAGGTTTGAATGCTCATAAAGCAACACCACTAATTTAATCTTGTTTGACTGTATGGTATTATATAGGGAGCATATCCTTCGGCCTGACTCAAAGAAAAGAATGTGCCTCAAACTATAAAGCGTCCTTTGGGGCAAGCTCTTTGTCCTGACATACCCTTGTGCACTTACCCCATACACACACTTTGATTGCTTTACATAAAAAAGATGCTTTTAGATATTCAGCTCTTTTTTTTTTTATTAACTATATTTAAATTTGTAAAATGTTGAATGCAAATCCTTTTTAAAATTTTATTGATTTCAGTGAAAAAACCTGCATTATTCTTTCCTGTTTTCAGATACAGGCACTAATTTCTCGAAAAAAATCTTTTGCCTCGATAGAACTGAGGACATTTTGCAGTGCTCAAAACTCTTCTGTGGGTGTGGGCTTGTATAAACAGTGGTGCACTGTGGTTTTACACTCTCAGAGGTTAATCATCTTCAACAATTTGCCCTGTGTATAATGATGGGTTTGTATTTGGAGAATCTGCGGTGGGAGTACAATCCAGGGGTTTATTTTATGATGCTGGCAAAACTTGCATCAGGAAAGTCATCTGAAAAATTCAAGAAATCCTGCTTTCGTCAGTGTCCTTGGGAATCTTACATTACATGGCCATGTGAGAGGCCAAGGAGACCAGCATGTTAAAGGGACGAGAGAAACAAAAAAAAGGTTTCCGTGAGTGTTGCAGATCCCTATCAGATGTGCTGAGCTGGTCAGTTCCGCATTTTTGGACGCTGTGACACTGAGATTGTACTCTGATTAGAAACATGGAAATGGAAAAAAACACAGCACAAAATCTACCTGTCTCTGTCTCTCTGTCTCTCTCCCTCCCCACCAAATCTGTCAAGTATCAGATACAGTACGTGCATTGCAGCAGCTTCCAAAAGTCAGCTCTATTGAAGCTCTTGTTCTCATGTTTGGTGATCTGTGAGCCGCTGCCAGAGCTGTGTCTCTTTGCGAGACATGCAATACCGTAACAGGAGGGCATTGTCAGGTTGGAACTGGAAACTGGGTTAAATAGCTAGCCTGGCTTTCTCCAAACATAAAAAAAAAAAGTCTGCCTACAAGCACCTCTAAAGCGTTATTTTTTTAATCTTTTGATCTCCTTAGCGAAACTAACTGGGTGCTGGTTGTAGCTTCATATTTACCATACAGAGATGAGTGGTATTGATCTCCTCAGTTAACTCTTGGCAAGAAAAGTGTATATAATCCCCCCCACAGTTTAAATCTACAACACCTGCAACTTTTAAGGCCTAAATTCTCTACTTGCCTCTTTCTCTTCGTCAATCCGTCGAGAGCTGAGCTGCAACAGTCCGCACTCCTCTGAAAAGAAAAACAACGCAAAACAAACCTTTCACTAAGCTGTCACTGACACGTCTTAATACACTGCAGTCTTGATTTAATGACATGTCATAAGTGCGGCCTGAGTCACTCTTCTTGGCGGAGATGAGGCTCTTACAATCACACTAGAGAGTTGATGGAAATCTGTCAGTGGGATGTGCCTCTTTCCTCACTACACATACAGAGCTGCTCTTGTTCTTGGCCAAAGCCGGATGTGTGTCGTGTGCACGTTTTGGTGATTGTGTAAAGAGCCTAATCTTTCTATAAGGTTTAAATAGGTTAAAGTTACAGGGGTTACAGTGAGATTTGCTTAAGCTGGGCTGGTGCAAAGATGAAATAGCCAAACTCATATGTGACACCTGGATCCTCCGAATGTGCGTGACACGTCTGCATTTAGAGCTAAAATAATATCATAGGAGATTTTGTTGTGGTGTATTTGCAAAGCGAGAGTCCTAAAGCCTTCCAGGATTATGGTTTTAGACACTGGCATTTCTCGGGGATTATGCTGCATATACTGCTTGTACTCTTCTTGATACCAGTTCACATAGAGCTTGAGCCAACTCAATGAACCCGCTGACATTAGATAAGACAGAAGATGTGAATAAAAGAGGCAATTAAACCTCACACCTTTTAGGCTTTGTTAAATCAAGACAGGAGCTCTTTTTGCAGAGACAGTTGAAGCTTGATTTATCTATGACTTGAAAGACATTTATGTCTCATATGGAGACTTCTCCTGTGTCAGAAGAGTCTAAAGAGTCTGACTGTAGGAACTTGACAGTGGTGGAAGAAGTATTCAGATCTTTTACTTAAGTAAAGGTAGCAATACCATACCTTGAAGACTCCAGTAAAAGGTACATACATACATACTGCATTCTAAACCTTACTAGAGTAAAAGTATGTAAGTATTATCAGAAAATGTACATCAAGTATCAAAAGTGAAAGTAGTCATTATGAGAAAAATGGTCCCATCAGTGTTTTACTATATGTGATGTTTATATATACATACATATACACACACACACACACACAACTGCTATGTTGCATTTTACTCCTATAGGTTATAAATTTATGTTAAATTCCTGAAATGCCGCAAGTTCTCATCTTCAGACAGACACACAGCCCGGGCCCGGACCCGGACCCAGACCCAGACAGATGATCCACTGGCTCCTGCTGTAGCTTCGATCCCAGTTTATAACGGCACAGTCCTGATTAGTAAATTGGAGACAGCCGTGCACAACTACCTGCTGCAGGGAGGGAGGGCAGTACCTGGAGGAAACAGGAGCACAGGAGAGAGAGCAGCAAAACTCATGGCTCTATGGCCGTAACAGTTTGAGCTAATTTTAACTCTATATATACACTGTTGGGTGGTTTGATCAACAGCAATGCACATATTTTACAAGATCATCATGTTTATGCCTTGGCAAATCATATGGAGATACATGGTTTCCATGAGATAGGATGGGTATAAAAATTGTAATCAAAAAAGAAGAAACTAAATCTGTCAGACAAATGTAGTGGATTAAAAAGTCCACTATTTCCCTCAGACTTGTCTCAAAGGACAATAACCTCTTCCCTTCCTGCAGGGAATTCAGAGACTGGGATTCAGAAGGGCACTTCAGCAGAGCCAATCCTTGCTGCCTCCGGGGCTTGAACCTGAGTTTTCGTGGTCAAGGGACGCTCTCTCCACTGCTTCCATCCAGCTGATCCAACTCAACCACAGCTGGCAAGGAAGAAAAAATTCTGTCTCTCTGTGTTTGCAAACCAGCTTCCTTCCCCAGCCAAAAGACAGAACAGGCTGCTATTAATTACAAAGAAATATTATCCTCTTGCAGGAGGTTCGCAACAACACGAGTATCCAAAGCAAACAGATACGGTGTGCTTGGAAGCTTGGTGCCTTGTACAGCTGCCATGCCAAATCCAGGCCCACAGATCCTCTTACAGCAGATCAGAGAAAGGGAGGAGGGGAGGTTTGTTATCTGCATGCTGCAGCATCGTAATTCCCATTTCATCTTCACTTCTTGACTACAAAACTGATAGGTAAGCAGCAGGCAAAAGTGATTTTATTGTATTCCCTACTGTAGTTTGTAACTTTTACAATCTGCAGCAAGAAAAGTTATCTGAACAAACTTCTGCAGGATCAGAAGAATCTTGATGAGTGTGTGATAAATACTTTCCAACACACAGCGTGATAGCAGATGGTTGTGTGGGAGGTTGTAAGTTTTTAAACATGCATAACAGCATATCAACCCGGCAAAACAGCGCGGGAGGAAGAGGGAAACTTGCATTCATTACACTCAAGATGTTACATTTTGTTGTAGGAAGTCTTTCCAAGGTCAAGAACCACTGACGTGATGATAAAACTTGATTTTTCCGTCAGGTGGTCCTTCGCTTATACCATGTGACTACAAACAAGATACATTCATGGTACAAAGGTAGAAATGAAGGTAGAAACCATCAAAAGAACTCAAGCCAGTCACCCTCATTTAGCTTGAAAGGTAGTTAGTTACAGAAGCTCTTCAAAACAGTCAATTTACAGTTTAGACCTCTAAAGCTAGGGGCCCTCAACAACATCCTGCAGTACTGTACATAATAAATAGCCATTATTCCTCTGACAGTACCTGCAAACTGTGATGAGAGGACATCCTGTGCAGTCAAAGGGAGAACACTCAGTGTCAGAATGATGGATGAGGCTGGGCCGTGTTGTTTTGATGGAAAGATGTGGAGGGAGATCTGTTTGTGGAGGTGTGTGAGAGAGATGATACCCAGTGGGCTGTTTGAGTGACAGCAGAGGTACAAACTGCTGCTGTTTTTGTGTAGACAGTTAATTTGTGGATCCCAGAAGGATTTCTGAGTGGAGAAACTCATGGCTTGCTGCTTTGCTAAACAACGCTGCTGAACTTGTTGGATATGATCGCAGTTCCAGCTCACAGGCTCATTTTGTGCATATTTAACTTTTAGGCATTCAGATTATTGACTGCATGAAGTTTAGGCAACTTTACTATTACACGGAACATTTGAAGTTAAAACTGCATGTAACAAGTATGGTAACATTTCATTTCACAGGTCCAGTTATATTCTAATAATTTCCTAAAAAAGAAGCACAGTGTGTAATCTGGCACTAATTACTGAGAGACTGTTCAATAATAGGTTTGAATTAATGTCTAGAAAGTATTTTACCAAGAACACAGTAGGTTAACTGAGCATGCAAAAAATCTGAGCATACATTTTCAGAAAATATATTATAATTTCTATTGGTTTAAATAGTTGTAGTTTTCCCAATTTTTTATATTTTAGCTTGTACGTGTGAACTCCCCTGAACAACTAAACCCCTATACTGATAAATTCATATAAATTAGTGGGTATTTATTAAGTTTAAAATAATTTCAGGACACTGCCTCTATTTGGGGACTACCCATTGTTCCGACGGTCCATTATTACAAATTATTATTTTTTGGGGAAATTACGAGAATAAAGTCGTAATAATACAAGAATAATGTAATAATAATACGAGAGTTTTAATGAGAAAAAAGCTTAGATAGAGTTATCAAGATCTGATGTGACCAGCTCAACCAAACAGCAGCCTCAGCCTGAGCCCGTCAGTCGTACCGTACAGTCAACAGGTAAGCTAATGTATTGATCATTTCGTTGCTAAACAGTTTTGCTGGCTGAGCCAACAGGCTGACAGTTCTCATAAAATTACGACTTTATTCTCGCAATATTATGACTTTATTCTCGCAATATTACGACTTTATTCTCGTAATGTTACGACTTTATTCTCGTAGACCTAATATTATCACTTTATTCTTGTAATTCCCCCCCCAATTTTTTTTTCTCTTAGTATGGCCCTAATACTCCATCGTACACAAAAATAAAATCTAGGTATAAATTAACTTTTCTATGCAGATGATCATCAAATCATATTTAAAAATAAATAAACTGAAAAAAAAATGCAATCCTGTCCAGACTTAAACGACTTTGTTACCATCCAAGCTGAAAGAAGGGCCTCCCAATGTGTGTGTGTGTGTGTGTGTGTGTGTGTGTGTTTGTGTGGCCTCCAACACTGTCATCAAAGACTCCATCATCAGTTTCTTTCTACAAGAGGCTCAGGGGAAGACAAAACAGCCATAGCATGCTCGTATAGTTGTTGTGTCGAGGCCTGTGATTTTCTGCCTCTCCTCACCTCCCACGATGCTCACTGGATATTCAGGGAATTCAAGATTCATGCTGAATTCCTCAGCATTTTTTGAAAATACTTTCCACGTGTTAAAAATAGAAAAACTAATCAGCCTGTCGGGAACAATTACACACACTGAATTCATTCCATAACCAAAACTTGGACTACAAGATCCTCAAACCGGAATTTTTTTCACCCATGTCTAATTTTGTTGACCTCGGGTTAATTCCAAGTTTTTCATGTGACCCATATCTGATTCCTGCATTTACACCGGAACTGTTTTGTTTACACTCAAAACAACCTGCATGCATAAATGACATCACAGACATGGTCATGAACAACTACCTAACCAAGCTGGGAGCACAGTCTGGGAAGCATTTTCAACCGATAAAAGCAAGGAAGACATAATTCAAGCCCTTGTTTTTTGAAACATCGCCAATAGTCCATTAAATTGTAAAATGATAAAGGAAGAGGAAAGACACAAACAACCTTTAGTGGTCCAGTGTGTAACATTTAGGATAATCTATTGGCAGACAGCTGTGTTTAGTTAGTTGCAATCTGCAACTTCACCTCTAGATGCCACAAAATCCTACGTACTGGTTCTTTAACGGGTCATAAGCGAAAAGGGCTGGCAACCGCTGACTTAAAGAAGACATCTTCCATTGTGTGAGTCATCCAGGAACTGATGACCTTGTCTCTTTGCTTTACACTTGCTTTATTTCCGCATGAGGTCTACCTCAGAAAGTTGATACTAGGTGAATTTTTTTAGCCATTATGTTTACACCTTTATCCAAAGTCAATTCACTCTAGAACTTTGCCCCAGTACAGCTGCTGATGGGCTGTTGATGGGAAGTTGAGGGTTGAACTAGTAACTTTTTTTGTTCACGGACAGAGGCCAATCACCAAACACCGCTACTCTGTCTTATTTGTCCTCGTCAGTTAATGTAAGAAACAGGATTTCGCCAAACAACACACTGTAAGGCCCCTCCAGACAGACAGTGAGTTTAGGTCTACGTGTTGAACAAGAGGCGAGTTAGTCTCTGAGTTCTGGGATCTTCTTGTTGCACCTCAGGAGATATTCCTCAATGACTCATTTGTTTTTCTATCTCACCTTTATTTATCCAGCGAAGTTTTGCTGAGCAGGCATGCTCTCCTGTCTGCATCATAAAGTTTCACGGCATCACACCTGGGAGCCGCTCCGTAAAAACCACCACTCTTCTACTGTTGACCGCTGAGCAGCTCCTGGCGCAGTGGTGAGCTGAGTATTTTGCTCAAGGGTACTTCTGACAGTCATCGTTGAGAGAAGGGTGAATTATGCTTTTTTGCTTCCTCTACCCAGAGTTTTCCAGGCAGACTTGGGATTTAAAGTGGTTGAACCTAGCAAACACAAGCCTGTGTGTGTGTGTGTTTCCAGGCTACAGTAGGAGTTTGTATCGGGGGATTGACAGGCTTGATGACCAATGAGTCACCGATTACTTTGCCAGGTGCTGAGATTGCTGGCTTTCAAAATCTGTGCTCTTGTTTTTTGGAAAGACATAACTGTCCTCCCAAAAAAAAATGTATTTGTTTGGTTCCTGAATATATTTCTTATTGTGTCCTCACTTCAGCAGAAGGTTCGAGATAAATAATTATTTTGTCATTTGCACACAGAACAAGATGCACTGTACAATGAAATACAGCAGAGATATCCTGACATTTATTCTCCAGTAGGGGTCAAGCTCCAGAATTGCTACATTTTACATAATGCAACTCATTCATTCATGTCATAACAAAAACGCATATTTTTGTTATGACACCATCAGGATTACTTTTTCAGACTTTAAGCAAACATTATATAACATTATTAGACATAATATCACAGGCTAGGTGCTAAGTTTGTTTTGTTTTATTTCGTGCAATGCGTCGCGGTGGAAGACAACTGCTTCTGTCTGTTTGACAGCATCAACAATGTACTTCATGACACGTCACGCCATGATTTTTGACAGTCCAGTTCTAATTTGAAATCAAACAACCATCCCAAAAGAAACATGTTGTATTCTGAAGAAATCTTTCATCTCGTGTCCTACAGTAAGTATTAAAGTAGTAACATGATCGCAGTGTTATGTATGGTGACATATTTTGTTACCTCTTCACTACACGTAGCTTGTTATTTAGTCTGTGTGTTTCTCTATTGTAAAAATATGATCTTATTAATATCAGTTACAGTTTTCTGTAGCTCAAGGCGCAGGTGCAATAACTTCTGCTCATACTGGTGAAAAGGTCATAATAATGTGTACATGTAAGAAATGAGGAGCACACAGTGAATTAATTGCTTCTGTAACTGATATCCATCACTGTTACTGCTACTCTCCTATGTTTTACTTGGAAAACAACCAGCCTTGAACAATATTTCTTCATTATAAAAGGCATAAATAGTATTTGCAGTTCACAGCATTGGACACCCCGCTTTTCCCAAATGCAGAGCTGACTCAGTACACTGCAGAAAATGTCCTTCCTAACAAGAAACATCATCTTATCACATGCAGTTTGTATTGTATTGTGAGAAAATCAAATTATTCAAACTGGACACTTGAATAATTCAGATCAGTCCAAAGTTTAAAGTAAGATGATCTAAGAAAATTACAAATACATTTGAAGGCCCTTATGCAGAGATTATTTCACTGTAGAAGGAAAAGACAAGTTGGTGAAAAAGAAATGATGTGGGGAAGAAGATATTGTGAATAAAAAAAGAGCACATACCGTTATATAGATATACAGTATCATATGTAAGATATCCTGTAAATGTAGAACTCCTACTGCTCTGAAAGAATTCTTGCTATGTTGGCCTCCGACAGATTTACAAGCTAGTGTACGTTTGCAGTTTACAGAACAAGGAATTTACAGCATATACTGTATGCAGGCTGTGTGAATGTGCACACTTTGTTTCTCTGATTCCTCAGGCAGATTGATTTGAAATGAAAAAAAAAAGCAGAATAATCATCCAAGTTGAAGAAAAACATGATGTTTTAAGCCTGAAGAGGAGATGAAAAGATAGACACTTTTTGCAGTTTTCTGGCAGCTTCATCTCTGAATGAATGTGTTGCGGGGTGTAAGTTCCACCGTGCAGGAGATCGTCTCGATTTTTATTACCATTGGCAGAACTCATAGACTAAATAATGGTTGTGTAATGGAATCGGTGCTGCCTTAAACACAGGAAATAAATGGTGGTGGTCATGTTCATTCATGCTGGTAATTATCACTGGCTTTTCAGAAGAAAAAAAAAGGCAAAACCCACTCAAAGCAAAGAAATTATGAACTTTGGAAAGACACTGACCGTGTTGCGTCGATCCAACATTTAAAACCACTCATGTGCGTCTGTCTGGTACACTCAACATTTTGATTCTGGGCAACCATTGAGGAGAAATCTCTCCTTCTTTGGGAGGACGTGTTCGCCTCAAAAGGCCGTCTTCATGCCAGATGAATCTTCAAGTTAAAGATTTCTTTTCCTTCTCTCTGCTTTGGAAAGATTTTCAGAAATAAGATCTCAAAAAATGATGTGAAGACAAAAAGGCGCCTTGTATATACATGTCACATGAATAATATCACTGAGGAAAGATTTCAATAAAAGCATCTGAAACAAATTATTCAGGTAACTCCATACATTGTGGACTCTTTGAGAGGTCCTGGCTCTTCAAAGCTGGCCAGAGGACTAGAACCTTTCCAAAGCCCCGAAGCTCCTCAAGGGCCACATCGTAAAAAGAAACACTTACGCCCCAGCATGACTCAAGTTTGGGAGTATTCACATTCATGACAGTTTGTGTTTTCTCTCAAATAAAGCGTACTGTGCTTGTTCCAATCAGGTGACCCCCCAAGCCCTCTTTGGCCTGTTTTTGGACCATCAGGTATTATTCTTGTGATGGTTTGAATTCTTCCACTTCTAAGTGTTAACCTGTGCATTGCAAGATGCTTTATTTGATTTATGATGCCTGCAAGAGAGTACGCTTCATTTTAACTTTACAAGGGTTACATTCTAAACAGCAAATCATACAGACTTTCTAGGACTGTAAAAATAGCCTTGAAAAAGCTCAGATATCGTAGGTTGTTACCTTTTGGTCCCTTATTTTTATATCTCACTAATTAACACGCTATATCTTGTTCAGTCTGCATAAATATAGTCCTTATGCGTCATCTTTAATCTCATCTAACTCCAAGCAAGATTCTTAACTATTCTCTTAAAATTCAAATAACTTGGCCAATCTCAAATCTTGAAACTCGCACATCACCGCACAATAAGTACAACTGCTGTGTATATTGTTGTGGCAGAGACAAGAGGAAACATTCATCCTTATCCTGATCTTGGAGGGAAGAAACCTGCTTGGTTCTTTCCCAATCTATGCTTCACTGAGATACCTCACAGTCTCCACTCAGTCTCATAAAACTTGACCCTTTCAGAGCTGAACTGGATTTGAATCCTCACACAACTCTGCCGGTGTGGAAGATATGAGCACTGATGAACACTGATGCACAACCGTTGTTCCAGAGAGATTTCTCACGAGCGTGAAGCCAAAAGGGAGTCAGTGAGCTGTTGCGGGGACGAGAGTCTAACAGGGCCTGTTTTCCTGCCTTGGCGTGAGAACAGCTGGCCTGTTTCAGAGTCGAGCTCTCATCAGCCTCTTTCTGACCAACATGTGGATGTGAGGAGAAGCCTAATGTACCGTTTCCACATCTAATTAGCCTGAACTCAGCACCGTTATCTTAAGGAAGTCCTCAGGAGCTGTGAATCGGTCAACTGCGGATATGACAGGAGTTGCTGAGTGTTTCCTGCAGCAAACAGGTTAAATCAAGGCATTTCCTGAGAAGATTATTACTGGCAGAAACAACAGAACATCAGTGAGGAGATTTTTAATATATTTTCTAAAACATTTCTCTTCATTATCACCATGTGTACTGACAATATCATCATGTCATGGATATTTGGAGGTGACAAAAAGGCAATTATACACTTAGCGTCACTTATAATAAGCACCTGCTGATCTGCTTTGTGAGCAGCTACAGAAGATTAAACCTCTCATGTAATCTGTTTTCTATCTAAGAAAATAATAAGACTCAGTCCTCTTTGTGAAGTAAAACAGTATGTAGGAGGTGGAGTGCAAACCAAAACAAGCAGGTTGATTTTTCCATTTGATAAGAGCGGAGTGGGAATTTTCCCTTATTTGAATATTTACAGTCCAGTGGCATCTGCATGAGCAGGGGTCAGGTTTTTCCAAAACGACTTGAGTCTCTGTGTAGGAAGGTCATACCTGGGTGAGATGCCTCTCACAGACTGCACACATTTCCACTGCACACTTTGGCTCACTTAAACACTGAGAGGTCTATGTTCGTGTTTCAGCCATATGTTGCAAGAAAGTGACAAAAAATGTGTCATGTATATGTGTACAAGTTGTTTGAGATTACCTCTAAGGGAAAGAAAATCTGAATTTACTTGTGTTTTAACTATCCTCCTCAATCAAAGTTAAATAATTCATTGTGTGCAGGGCTGCAGAAGAGTCATTTAATACTCACAGTTCAAAAGTTCAACCTGTCAGGCTTTAGAGGGTTGATTTTTGGAAATCAAATAGCCGAACAGATCCCCGGTTGTTAACCACTGCAGACGAGCTTCATCTTGGTTGATGTGAGAGGTTTTTGAAGGTGATTTAGTACTTTTGTTCTTTGACCAGAGTTTCACTAAAGAGAAGCAGTTCAAATTTGGTGCTGTGAATGCTGCTGTGAAACAAACACTACAGCCAGTAATACAGAGTGAAATATCTCCACAACTGTTGGATGAATTGCCATGAAAATGTGTCCCATGGTGCACAGGGGATGAATCCTAAACACTTGTTGATCCCCCAATTCAACGAGGCACCAGTAAGTCTGACATGTTGACCTAATATGTAAAAATGTCTTGACCTGCTGGTCGACACATTTTGTGCAGACATTCATGGTTCCAGGTGATGTCTCCAAAAGACTTGTTTTATTGAATTAACTTTCAGAAGTTAGTCAGTTAAGCCTGTGTTTTATGCAGTGGGACATCCATGCAGCACTTGAATATTTATGGATCTCCTTTAGTTAGTTCATTGCATTCAAAGAGGAATATCTACTATTTGATGTGTAATAGAGGATTCCAACTTAATCGAGAGACAATCCAACAAGACCTCACTGTACTCTGCACCTTAAAACAAATCTGTCCACAGCTAATTGACTTCTAGAAAGTGAAGGTTATCGCTCAGATCTGTTGGAACTGAAGAAATGCTTGGGTTTTACTGGACAAAGTGCTAAAAACGCTTCGTCAGGTGTATTCGAACCTTGGTGGATCCAAGGTCACAGACGATACCTCTTTAACTTGCCGCTTGTTATTTGGCTTTAAACACCTTCAGTGCACCAACCTTTAGACTGGCAGTCGTTCTATCGCGGTGGCTTTCCTCCCAGCCCCCCTCCTTCAAAGACGATTTCAAAGCGGAGAGGCATATGGTCCTCATTTTTAATTCAATGAATTGGCCGTCGATCGAACCCCAAGCCACCCAGTATCAGGGTGGACGCTAACCGCTGCGCAGCTGATCTGATGTTTGAACTTTAGGTGTGTTTTTATTGCCTTGACAGATTCTATGTTTTGAGTTTGCTTTGTTTTCTCTCTGTTTCGTGTTAGTGAAATGCAAAACTTATTCTGCACACAGGGGATCTCTTGTAAAAGAAAACTTTGCTGTCAACGGGATTTCCTTGTTCAAATAAAGTTGTCAAATCAAATCAAATCTCGGTGGCTGCAGACAAGACCGGGAACATGCCTTCCATTCACAGCCTGTTAAATCTGTCTGTTTTTTAGGGGGAACGCATATGTAGTAGTGTCTATGAACTAAGTCCGGATCCTGCCAAGAGACCCATGATGCACTTGATGGGAGCACGTACCTCCCTCACAGCTCATAACGTGCCACGGCGAAACAGAAAGCGACAGTGCGTACGTAATTTGTCAGGGGGGAAGTGTGTCATACATATTTGCGAGTTTAAACACTGTCTGCAGCCGTGAGAACCTCCCTGAGATTTTATTTTATTTCTTTATGCCAGTCTCTCATGCCTCTGAGTCTCGTTCGTCTCAGGCGTGGTAAGGCTCCGGCCTTAAACTTGGAATACCAAACAAACAAACAGACTGGGCTACTGCTTGGAGAGCTGCCTTGTTGACTCTGTAGCGTGGGGTTTCCCCAACAAACACACACCTGTTATCAATCTGTGTGCTTTTGCATGATAGTTTAGCTATGGAGTATTTTATTTTAAGGTTGTGGTTGAAACTAATTTTGTTACCTACTACCAAATTAGTATGTCACTCAAATGGGGAATTACATTGGGTAAAAGGTTGCACATGTTCCCCCATTAACAAACTAAATAGAAAACCAGATTTGTAGACTTTAAACTGGGATTTGGTCATGAGATACAAAAATAAGGACTGTACTAAGGTGCAAAAAGGCAAAAAGACTTGATCTCAGTTCCATAAATGCTTACAAATGTTATTCAAATGTTAAATTTAAATCTTTTTAATTGTTTCCACCATCTTCACAGCATTAATGATGGCTGTGTCCCAGTAAGCCATGATATTAAGCATGTTTCCATATGTGCAGTTTAAATTTGTAGATAAAAACTTTGAGGTTTGACTGATGTTCTTTAAATCTTGCTTTCTTTAATCTTTGTTTTAAGAATGTCATGTCATTGTGGCCTTTTAATTGCACCCAGCTGGAGAACTGCCACCAACAAGTGTCTATGTTAAAGCACCCAACTCCTAGTATTTGCATTCATTTATATAAAATTTGGTTGCTCTATTTTGGATGGAAACCTGACTGGCATGACAGGGAGCCAACATGCACAGTACCAGGACGCTGAAATTGAAGCAGCTTAAAACATCTTCCATTAAGACGGAAACTTATGGGTTTCTCTGTTATGACCGGCAGCTTGGCTTAACGAGAAATGTGTTGAAATGCAAATAATTAACAATAATAAAGAGATAAATCAGCTTCCAAGAGGGGGAAGTACCAACTAAAAACAGGCAGTAGTTTGACAGTATAATAATGTGGCGGGGGAAGTAAAGGTGAGCAGGGCAGCGGGTGAACCAACGGTCACATGTACTTTCAACTCTTCAATTCTTATGCAAAGCTGTTTCATACAAGAGAAAGGTTTCGATATTAAACAGAGGTATTTCTAATTTAACTGTCACCAAAACCTTGCTTTTTGCCACATTTGATTCATATGAAGTACTTTCACTGACGTTGATCTTCGAACATGACAGGGACACACAGCACTTTGTGAGCCAGCTGCTCTTCAAGTGAACCTCATATTAAACGAGACGAGGCTAATTCAGGCCGGAGCTGCACACCTGACAGAGATACTGAATGATGAAGGCTTGGGGTTGATGTTTTGCTGCCTAAACCAATGTAAAACAAAGGTAGATGAAGGAAATGATCAAAAATAATTTAGTATACGGTCTAAAAATAAACTTTTGGCAATAAAATAATGACTTAAGCCATTTATCGAGTCACAAAAACCAAATGAACACCCGCATTGCTTTAATGTAACTGATTTGTATTGCTTTAATGTTTTTTTTTCTCCTTAGGAACAGGTAAGCCATGACAATATAATGTAAATGATAAGCGCAAACATAATCTGAGACCCTTTTGTACATCCATAGTAGCACATTCATACAACATGTCCCATCTGTACACAGGGTTTACAGAAATCACTTCTTTTTCACTGAAACAAGGTAACTCTTGACCCAAAGCCAAAAGGTACAACACAGTTTATTATTATTATTTTTTAATTCAGAGAACATTTATTTTTTTTGTTTTCTCCAAATGACTAAAAATGGCACAAAGCTTGTTAGTAGTCGATTTAAGTGCGCTGTACCTCTTTGCTTTCAATAAAGCGCCACCGTACATTCCTCCATTCGTTAACACTGACCATTAAAACTGGGATAATGTGATAATGCGACGATGAAACGAGATTTTTTAAAACATGTCGGGAAAAATAAAAGAATAAATAAGAATAAATAAATAACTGAATTTTCGGGAGGGCCAGAGAAGACACCTTTGGCAGTCTGACAAAGCTGCAGCTGTAGAGCTTTAGCATCACGGTGAGACACGTCTAACTTTATTTACCTCCATCACTGACACCCATATGGAATTTATGTCATTATTAAGTGCTTTGTTTACACACTTCCAGTTGGGGCAGGCCTGTTCTATCTTGAACAGGCGATGGAGGTGGACACATTTTTGGAGACAGCAGTCGAAACAAATATTTTTTAAAAAAGTCCATGCTTTCGTCATCTGCAGCTGAATGTCTTGCTGTGTAAATCCAAGGGGCCCTTGTGTTACTTATATGACCAATAACACACATTTCTGTGTCCTGGCTGGTTGCCCTTACTTAAATTTGCAGCAAAATGTGTGTAGTTTTAAGTGTGAAACACAAAAATGGAAACTGAGTAGCAGTTGAACATAAAAAGCGACATGCAGCCAGTCAGCATAGACGTGTAAAGTGTTTGAATCTTTGGCAAAATTATAATCGTAACTGTCATGGGTGCATACAGCTGTTTTCATATTGCATTTGAGGTTGGCTGCTGAGCTTTATCGTGCTTCCCTTTTTCTAAAAACGGCATGTCTTTATCTTAAGATCTACCGGCTACAACGCATTTGCTTCTATGAGTGTGTTTCAACAGCAGAAACGCACTCAAATGCTTTTGTCCATGCAATTCAGACTCTTGGCTTCTATCTCATTCATGCCCTACCTCGTTCTGAGAGAACGGAAAAATGAAAAACATGACAAGCCAAAAACAAACATATACATGTACAAAGTAATGTACACCATATATTCAAACACATTTCAAAATCGTCAGACTTTGAAATCATTAGCCAAAATAAGTATATATTTTTTTTTCTCAACCCCATTAGGTAATCTTCTTTATCTAGACTGTACAATATATGTATATATGAGTAATCATGAGGGACCAAAGCAACAAAAATAAATACTTTTTCGCTATGTCACCTTTCAAAGTAGTATATCTATGTACATTTATATCAATATCAATTTTCCTTAGCTTATTGTGAATGGTTGAGCGTGTGTTCAACAAGCAGGCATTTGCGCACAGTGTGGAAACTCCTTGTGTTTTTTGTTTTTTGTTTTCCTTTTGCCCTAAAAGGTATCTAAATGTAAATTTTGACGACACCGTGGAACGAAAAACAGACCGGACTGTCCTTGATACAGTGAAAGGTAACCCTGGCTCAAATGGACCAAAAATCATGAAAAAAAAATAAGTAAAAATATAGCATCTCACCATCATGTGACTACTTCAACAATGGGTTGTCTACTTCTTTTCAGGACTCTGAGAAGAGTACAAAAATGTTGTCTATTTCATGCAGTCTTTGACAAGTCATACAACCTCAGTGTACTTGTCTAAAGGTTTTTAAGTCGTTTTTAGCACAAAGCATAGAATGTTTTCAGTGATGTTGAATGTAGCTATGAGGGAGGATGCATTTTTGGACAACAACATGCATAAAGAACAGTGCATAGGTCCAGGTCATGGGGCCAGTCCCTGGTGATTTCCAGTGTGTTTCAGTGGCAGCGTCTATCAACAGATCCACTACTGCAAGCAGTTGATGATGGGCAAGTCAGGGGGCAGGGTCCAAGCCTGAATCAGTGGCGCCATCTTGTGGACAAACAGTCTTCCTCTCTCTGTCTGCCTTGCTATCAGGAGCTTGCTGATTTCAGGCAAAAGTAATCCGATAAGCGAGTTTTGAGAGAGAGATCAGGCTTGGACCGGAGGCCGAGGTGATGCAAGTGTTGCTGCACTGACACAAAGTGCGGTGACCTTAGCGTGGCGTGTTTTTTGAAGTCTGGTCTGCTATGCGCAGTTTAGATCAGTCGTTGTTTCACTGCAGAGCCCTTTCCAACACACAACAGACCCAGAAATGACCACTCTAAGGATTTCACAATGACTTTTGTGGAAGGTAGAAGAACCAAGCTTAAAGATCAAGCTAACATGCATAAGGTCTTCAGACACTGTTTTGCTAAAAGCCATCAAGGCCAACTTTTTTCCTGAAGACAAGTTCAAGAAGAAACCGTATTTCTTTTCTTTTTTTTTTTTTTGTTCAACACTTCATCTTTTGAAAAGAGGAAATAATAATGGCTTAATAGCTACATCGTTCTTGCACTTGTGTTGCAACTACCTTTGGCAAATCAATCAACGAAAAAGACAACAGAAAACCCTGAAACATACGAGTCCTTACGTGTTCCCCGACTGTACTTAGCATTGTTCCTTTAGTCTTTAGCTAGCATTTTCTTCTAGCACAGGTTACCCTGTGAGGACATTTTTCTCCCTTCAATGACCTCCATGTTTGTCACGTTCACAGCTCCACACCACACATCCACTAGCTCCACTCTGGATCCACACCAAATGCTTCACTCTTCCAAAAAAGACCAAAGTCAAGACAAACCAGCAAGGCAGAGAGAAAAAAAAGAGAGAAGGGAAACAGAAACAAACCAAGAGGAAACAGAACAAAGGACATCATCAAGTCCTGGCGAAAAAGACACCAATGACGAAGGAAGATTTCAAAATGGCCACTGCCATTTGGGCGTTGGGGGTTTCACCGCTTCATCATTTTGGAGACGAAGCTGGCGATGGCTGAGGCGGGCTGATCTGGATCCAGCTCAGCAAACAGGTGGCTGACATTGTCTGTTGTGCTTCCTTGTTTTCTTGCGACAAATCCAAAAAGCCTGGTGGGATTGAGACAAATGCCCTGCAGTTAGTGCACGTCTGTATTTAGTATTTTACTTCGAGCCAAACAATAACCTACAACCCAGATGTGTTTGTAGAACTGGATGGTGAATTAGTTTCTGTACCATTCCAGCTTTAAAGTAGTCAAACTTACTTCACTGAGCCACCTCCCTCTTTGCCCCATCTATGGAAAGAAAACACAAGAATTGTTTTTAATAACACAATCAAAAAGTAGTTTTTCCAATATTGGATATCAGGACAAGAAAACAGGTCTTGAAGTCTCTTACTTTCTGTCCTGGGGATCAGTGTCACAGTAGGTTACCGTGTTGATGGGATAGTGTCGCCTGAAGAAAAGTCTACAACAAAAGAAAAACACACCTAAGTTATCATAGGTAGGTAGTGAGTGTGTTAAGCAAAGTTTGTGTATTTATGTATGTGGGTTATTAGTGCAATTGTGAATCTATTAAAACCAGCATGTGTGTATTTGTATGTGATTTAAGCATCTTTCCAGTTCCTCTGATGGGAAAATCTGTTGCTTTTAGCCTTTAATGTCTGCCAGATTTTCTTCTTTTAAATGATCACTTTGGGTCACTAAAGTACAATATAAAAAAAAATCTTAAGCATAGTGGGTTTAATAATAAAGAGTCACATTGAAGTGGGTAAACAAGATTTACATGTGCAAATGTCAATAATAGATAAACTGTTCTGTGCAATCCTCTCCTTTGATTTTAGGTTTTTATCATCATGGTAATTACGGCACTAGGTTTTCAGGACACATTTTTTCCTCCAATCCTAAACTTTTCTATACATTTGCCACCCCAAGGGAAGGAGCTGCTTTTCCCATGCGCTGACTCACTTCCTCTGACTGTCGGTGAGGGTGATGCCTTGTGACGACACTTTGAAGTGGACAGTGGTCGCAGCAGGCAGAGGGTTGGTCGCTAACGTCTGAGTGATCGCCTTTGCAATGGCCTGAGGCCCCGTGAGAGACTCCATGTCCACAGAGTTGATGTACAGAACATTGCACGCTAGAAGTAAACAAAGAAAAGTTACAGATAAATAAAAGCAGACACAGGAGGAAATTCACGTGCATGCAGTTTAGGTGATGGAAGCTGCAGTGAAAAGCTTCCGTGAAGGATTTTGTGTAGTTACGTTTCTCATGCAATGCACAGTTTGTAGCAAATTTAGGAATCCTGCAACAGTCCACTGGCTGCGACTCTCAGATGCATGCATTTGAGCCTTTTTTTATTCCAGAGGTTTCATTTAAAGTTGCTCTCAGATGCAGATAAAACTGTAACTCTCTGAAGGTATTGTTTCTGTGAGAGCAGGCATCACCGCATTCACATTCAGTCAAAGTGCATGATGGAGCAGAGCTGTGCAAACCAGTATTTACCATGGGCGTCCTCAGGAACCTTCTGAACTGTAAGGTAAGGGTGACAATGTGTGCAAATTAACTGACTGATGGATTGAAACCACAGAACCGATTTTCACAAATAGTTTATTGCTCTTTTTTTGGTTTGGAAATTCAATTTAATACTGTAAACTGTTAGTACATGGAACTTCATCTAATGGGAGAGAGTACTGCAGTGGTAATCCTTTAAAAGTAAATTCATAGATGCTTTCCGATCTGATGATGGAAGCTGAACTGACAAAGGGACACTGTGGGACTCCAAACTATCTCTCAAATTGCAGTGAAGATTCATTTGAAGTTCTTCCTGCTTACCTGCTCCCTGTTTCAGAAGCTCAACAACCGGATCAGTAGGTGTGGCAAGTTCCAGCGCCTCTTCGTTCGGGTCTGTGAACGTCAGAATAGAATAAATAATAAAAGTAAATGTCAATTAACAAAATTAACATTAAGTACTGAATAGAAAGATATTTTAAAAAACTGTGTTTTGCATCACCTATTTTATCTTTTAGATGCGTTTTTATTGTATATTGTGATCAGATGGCAACACATGGGCCGTGGGAACCAAGGTCATTTGGCAAACCTGGGATGTTTAGTGATGAACTTTCTCTGTCTAATTAAGAGACCCCTTAGAGGCCCCCATCTCCACAAGCATTATCTTATTTGGCTGCATCCTTGAGAGCAAAGCCTAAATAGTTTATTTTTATCAAAAAACACCCTGTATCCAAGGACAAGAGAGGCAGGTGTATTTATTCCTTGTGTAATGGCGCCATCAAGTGGGTAAAGGCTATATTACAGAAGTAAATTTGGGGATTTAAACATTTATGCCTGCATAAATGTCTGGATCCATAATTCACACTCTTTGTATTTCAGATTTGTATGTACTTCTAGGAAGATTAATTAATTACTATCTAAGAATGTATGTATGTATGTATTTCTTTACTACAAAAACACACAAAAAAATACTTAATAGTTAAAAACAAGCAAATACTAATACACCACAAATAAATGCTTGTATTATTTTGAATTCCACTGTATGATAGGCTTCACTTTTAAACGAAAAGTAGAAAATAAATGAGGGTAAAGCTGACCTTTGGCGGGGATCATCAGCTTACAGGGCAGAGCCAGTGGAGTCATGGAGTGTTGGTAAACCAGAGCAGAAAGACAACCTACAAACACAAGGTAATCTCTCTGTTAGACCGGAACACCTTCGACACATCCACAAGACAAACAGAGCTGTAAACTTACCAAAGTAGGGTTCATTGGGACAACCCTTCAGACGAACGCCTTTGGCGCTCGTCTCAATCAGGAAGTGTCTCACCAGCTCATTAGTCATGTCACCAACTGAAAATAAAAGTTCAGATAAATGAAATGATCTTTCAAATAAAACATTATTATTATTTCAAAAATGTGTTTCCTTACCTTTTTTGTTCTGTTGGATGGTTGGTGGGGGGCAGGCCACCTTCATGGCCAGGCCGTAGGCTCCGCGGAAGGAATGGCTGTCCCTTATAATGAACGCCCCGGGCTCCCTGTCTTTCAGCAGATTGATGGCTGAAAGAAGGACAGAGGAGGAGACAGAGGAGAAGAACGGGAAACAGGAAGGTGAGGAGATTGGAAAGGATGAGGCAGGAAGGGAAACGACCACAGGACAACAAGATGAGGGTCATTGATTAAATAAAAAGGACGAGAGGACAAAAAGGGGATAAACAGAAGGGCGAAGACGATGAAAGGACAATACACAATCAAGCGGAGAACGGCTGTCATTGTTATTTTACTCTCTTTCACTTTGCAATCAATAAATTCATGGCGGACGGTTGTTTAACGCTCACCTTGCTCTCTGGAGATGTCTGGCTTGTACCAGTACTTGGAGGTGTCCTGGACAAACTTAACATTCATCTTAATGTCTGGATAACCATCTGTTTGGACCACAGAGACAAGGAAAAGGATTACTTCAGAGGACACTAACCTTCTGTGAGCTGAAAATATTACCTCATCTTCCTGCGCCTCACCATATATGGACTTTGAAACATCTGGGAGCGTGTGTGCACCAGACAGGTTTGGCGTGCTGCCACCGCTGGCCGGTGCTGGCGTCAGGTTCTTGTTGTCTGTCCTCTCTGCATCTCCGCTGGACATGTGCCTCTTCTCCGGCAGCTGTGGGGAGACAGGGAAAGCAGGCGTGGTGGGCGGTTGGGCGCTCCCCTGACGACAAGCAGCCCCCAGCTCATCAGGTGTGCTGTGGCCGCTCGCTGCTGTGCGGCGCCCCATCAGAGGGCTGGGAGGCACACCAGCGGCTGCTGCTTTACGGCCAATCAGAGGGCTGGAGGGGATGCAACCAACTGGAGGTGGGTGTCTGGCCAGGGAGGGGCTGGCTTGACCCAGGCGTCTCTGGAGGGCGGGGCTCGGCGGTGTGTTGGTGGCCACTGTGCGGTGGAGGGTGTTGGGGCTGCCGGGGACGGTGTGGACACCCATGATGTTGACCTGGGAGCCCTCAGGGGAGGCGGGTCTGTGAGGGTAGGAGGGGGCGGAGCTGTGCGGGGCAACGTCTGAAGAACCAATCCTCCTTCTACAGACATAAAAAGCAAAAATCAACTTTAGAAAATATATTTTGTTGTATTCTCTATCTGTTCATGATAGTAAGTATGCAAAATACTAAGAACATGTTTGTTATGTTGACTTGATATTGATTTTTAAATACTGAGTAGAAGAAACTGTTCACAATTTGCTTATCTATTCTTATCTTCTCCTCCTGTGTGGATGAAGAGACATTTAAGGAAATTAGTGTAATTTATAATCAGAATATTTTGTGTATTTCGTCTTTTTGTCTCTTTTTCCTTTAGTGTAAGCAGGGTTTTTTGGAAATGAAGAAACATTTGATGTGACGGTATGAAACTATGAATCTGTACAGCATACCCTCAATTGTTAATATTAAAGATGTATGAGGGATCTTTAACGTCGTATTTAGGCTAAAATCCAGTTCCAAAATGCATTTATTCTAACTTCTGCAGGGGTCAAATAGGAAAGCTCATTTTAAAACAGTAATTCCACAAATTTGTGAAATATATGTGTGTTTTGTATAACTGACAGCAAAGTAACTAATAATTAACGGCAATAAATTATATCATATATAAAATGAATCAATAAGCTTCTATTCGAAGTTAAAGTTATTCCCCAGTCAAACCTTGTCATTAACCTGTCTGACTTCATTGGGGTCAAGGGTCAACACCTTGACTTTCATGTATTTCCAACAGCATTACAACCAATCAATAAAATAGGAGACTGTATGGGACAGCTGGGATTTTGCTCATTAGGACTACTCACCCATCAGTGCTGTGGACGGGACTGCTGGAGGAGAGAGGAGCGTTGAACGGTTGTGCTCTGGAGTCCCCAAAATTGTAATTATCTGAGGAACACAAAGCATCAAAACACACACAAACACACACACACACACACACACACACACACGCACACACGCACATAGTCAGTCTCAACTCACACAACATTTTATGTCCAGAGTCAAATGGGATGCAGATATCAGGCGTCGGACCCAAACAGCAACGTTGAAAACAGAAAATTATTCAAGTCATTCTTAATACAACAAACATTTTGTTCAAAGCTGGGATGCAGAACTGAAAAAGAAACCACTTGGTTGCAGTGAAACATAGAAATGTTAAAAAATACAAAACAAAACTAGAGGTCAGGAGACTGTGCTGGTGTCAGGTGCAGACTTCGCTGACAGTGTGTTGCCACGGAAATGTCCTTACCTTGCTCTCCGTCATTAGAGTCAGAGTCTGACAGCAGGAAAAGAGATAGAGAGCGAGAGGAGAGGAAGATGTGTGGAAGAGGAGGAGACAAGGAGGACAAACTTGAGTGCAAAGCAAGAACTGGAGGGTGTGCGTTAGCTATAAGTGAAAGCATTTCAAGGAGTGATTACAGTTTTGAGCAGCAGAGGGCAGCAGACACTAACAATCCCAATGCTGGAGCCAGTTTCTGCTCACTCAGCTACATTGCTACAGTATGACATAATGCAGAGATGCTGCACAAAGTTAAAGCTTCTGTATATTTACTGTTATACCCCTTGATCTTCTTACGTAACTCTTAAAATAATCAAATTCTACTGTGTGGAATGATCAAATATTCTGTATGTTTTTAGCCACTATCTTAGGCAACTTTGGGATCAATCCTTGGGATAAAATCAAGAGGAAGCAAGAACAAATTGAAACTATGTGCACTATATATATGAGAGTGTCTTTAAGATGTTATGGATAATAACCCAAGTTTAAAATGTGCAGGACACTGAGTGAATTATATTTGATGTGCGTAAACTGACCTGATCCACCCTGTTGATGAGGCTTCAGTCCGAGTGCTGACAGAGGAGTCTTGGCCAGACCTGGAGGAGAGCGAGCTACAGGGGGAAAAAGACGTACAGAGAAAGAGGGATGTAAAGGAATGTTACAACAAAACAACAATGATGACAGCGAGATGAGAGCTGCACATACAGGCCATGCCAGGATGTAAAACAACCAGTGTAAGGCATGACAAAGGAGCAATTCTTTGACATGAAAATGCATTAGATGGTGGATTTACATGTCTGATGTGCACCTGGTTGCACGCCATGTAAGATTAATAAGTTATTTTTAAGAGGTCAACTTAAGTTTTTGTAGCATTGACTTGATTACAATAAATAAAAATAGTAAGTTCCATGGTCAGAAGGCCCAGAGAAATAGTATTCAGTGTTCCTCTAGCCTTGCAAAAACATAAGACCTAAGGAATAAAGCTAGATTTTTATTATTTTTTAATATCTGCTGTGTTTCCACATGCCAGATCAGGTATAAACATGACCGCAAAATCGAAAAATATGCTTGATATATGCTTGAGAAAAATACAGGTAAAATAAATACTAAATAAAGTACACACTGTTTTGTACTCTCAATAAGTGATTCAATGTGTAAAGGTCAGGTTCCAGTATTCCCTATAAATCCAAAATCATTTATTTCTTTCAAATACATTTTTTTGCCACTTTCAAAAGGAATTTGCTTGAAAAATGTCACTTTAATTTGACCCCAAACTAGTCATGACGCTGAAAACGAGCCAATGAGCATTCACCCACAACACAACTATGCAGTCATGAAAATGTTGGAAGTTATGGCATGCTGCGACCAAAGCAATGACTGGGTCCAGGTTAGATTGTGGCTAGATTGAAGATGGGATCATATTAATGTCGACATGCGAGATGGAAGAGACACGTGGAAGTGATCCAAAAAGTGAGGAGTTATTTCCAATATGAGATGCCGTCTGAAATGCCAGTGATGAATCTAAACACACTGATGCATTTCTCTCAGTTATTGCTACCAAAGTAACAATGTACAGTGACACTATGAGTAAACCAGCTAATTAGCTGCATAATAAAATCTGGAAATTGGTTGATTTAATTCCAGGTAATGGACATCTAGTCTCATTTTGGAAATGAACACTTCAGTTTTATTAATCCTCCATTTACAAAAGAATCCATGACTGGGATTCAGGCCCAGTGCTCACTTAAGGTGGCATGGAGAGGGGGTGACGGGGTGGGTAAATATGAAGGTTTTTGCAGGGCAGATTCTTACTGCAACAGCTGTGTGTTCAGGACTGACTGCAGGGGAGGGGGGCAGGGCAGGGCTGCTTTACAAAATAATCCTCACAGTTAAATAAGTATTTGATTAGGCGTGTGTCTGCGTGTGTGGCTTTTCCTTTCACTCTTTCTTAATTTCAAAATGTCAAACATAGAGAAAAGATGTAAAGGAAACAGAGAAAACCTCAAGTGCAATGAGAATCCAGCAGACCTGATATCATGCAACACCGGTCAGAAATGCTAAAACGTTACATTTATTTTGCTGAAACAAGGAGTTGTGTATCTTATGCTGAAGATTGGCTGGTTGCAAATAAGCCATCATCAATGTATTCCAGTGATGAAAGAAAAAAATGATGAAAAATGCTACATTATAATTGCTAATAATTCACAGATGCCTTATGTTGTACAGCCATTGCGCGTGCATGACAATCAATCTATCCATCCATAAGTCCATATTTCTATATATTTGACTGTAAAGTACAAAGTTTAAAAAACAAAAGATAAAGATCAGGAGAAGAATTAGAGGAAGAGAAATAAAAATAAGGAGAGGAGAGATGTTATTATATGTAATCATATTACTCTTCTGCTTCATTTTACAACAGTGATTCCAGTCAATTACATTATATATAAATGTGTTTATGGCCTCCACACATACACATAATGGCCTTGTTGGCCTTGCAAACAATCTTCTTTACACTTTTCTTTTCTCAATTGGCATCATGAGCCCTTGTGCTTAAGAACCATGATTTGCACAAACCTGCTCGCACCTGCTTGTTTGATGTCAAGCCGTGCAATGCTTTGCCTGTTTTCCCTGAAGCAAATTCAAATGTTTGTGCAATGTTATTGGGACATGGCCTTTATCGCTGTATGTTTACAACATTTTTTGAAGACTAGGACCAAAAGGGAGGGGATATGTGTGTGGTTATTAATCTTTTATGAATTAAGTGCTCCGCTTGTCGGTTCTGTTCACAAGTCAAAAGTTTGCGAACGAAGATGATAAAAATTGGATGTTTGTAGTGGAGATAAGAATGAGATGTGTTTTAAATCTTTTTTCATTGATAAGTGAAATTAAAATGGTACCAGTGTTGTTCCAGGGCTTTCCAACTCCAATGACTCTGGTGGAGTCAAACAAACAATGCCAATGGTCAGAAATAAAAAGAATGATGCATTTTTGTTTTTTAGTGGAATAGGACAGTTGTCTTACTGGCTGTTTGGTGTTTGTGTTTCTAAATAATGTCATTTTACTATTGCATTTACTATTTGCTCTCCCTGAGGTTTCTTCCTTTTTTTATTGTATGGTGTATAGATTTGATTTGTCATTCTGGGTTTTATAAATTGAACTGACGTCACTTGACCTGACTCGGGAAGATTTAGCATCTTACACTCATGGACTTGCTGGTGCTATCTTAAGAAGTGTATTTAGCAGCGTATTTATGTTTCTGGGTTGCTTTTTGTCTACCTTCCCAAAGACAACACATGGTAATGAGCTGTTAGCAAACCCTAGAAAACACTGCGGCTCAGTGAAGGAAGTGGCTCACTCTATGCAAAACACACTCTGCAGCACAATCAAAACCTCTTCACACCCTCAATATGCTGCAAGACGCTCATCGTTCTTTGACAGAAGACAGTGATGGATCAAACCTTCACCTGCGTCCTGCTCCTGCTGAGCTTGTCTGCAAGCTTTGGCAAGTACGTCTTCATCAATGAGAATGAGTACTGGCACGATGCTCAGAAATACTGCCGGCTGCATCACACAGACCTGGCTCCTGTCAGTAATAAACACGACATGGATCTACTTCAACAGATTGTCGGCGACGTCGAAAGATATTGGATAGGACTGGAAAGGAATGTCACAGACAGAAACAAATGGACCTGGTCAGGCGGCGGGCGGGTGTCCACATTTTTCTGGCAAGATGATGAGCCCGGTAACCTAGACGAAGTATATGGCTTTGTTGTAGGCAAGAAATGGCACGATGCAAGACCAGACAGTAAAATGCCCTTTGTTTGCTACAGTGTGGTCGTGGTGAGGGAGGAAAAGACTTGGGAGGACGCTTTGGAGTACTGCAGGGAGCATCACCACGACCTGATCAGTGTGGCGTCAGAGACAGAGATGTTGCTGATCCAGAAAGAGATAGCAAAATTCAAAACCACGGACCACGTCTGGGTCAGGTTGCGTTTCTTCTCTGGATACTGGCTTTGGGTGGACAAGCAACCGTCGAATTACGAGGCCTGGGGTCAAGGGGGCAAGCCTGTGTGTCCTGAAGTCAAGCTGCGGTGTGCGGCGGTTGGGGGGACAGGGCTGGTCCACACTGATAATGCAGGGGTGAATACTGCAGTAGATAATGTGCTGAATGATTTGGGAGGAAGTGGTTGGGCTGCAAGTGTAAAAGAACGAGTATGGGAGGCTCATGACTGTGAGGACAAACTTCATTTTATTTGCTCCCGAGAGTTTACCTTGTGAAATGTATTTTAGGTACTGTTGGTTAATTAGTACTTTACGGTTTATTAGTTTGTTTGTTTAAGTTAAACTTTTTTTTCGTAAAACTGTTTGCTTAGTTTTTAGTGGGTTGTCACTTTTATTAGTTTTTTTTTATGTATGTTGTTTCTGTTGTACAACTTAACTAGAATTAAATCAAACATAAATTAAATCAATAAAGTAAAAAATGTTTGCGTTGTTCTCAATATTAATTCTTTCCGGGCTTTTCATGCCCATCTTTTCATTACTTAAATATTTTTTTCTCAGTTAGAAAAAGACAAAAGAGACTGAAGAGCACCTCTGCTCTGCAGGCAGCGTGAACCTACACATGTTGAAGTAAGGAGTCTGTGGCGACACAGGGAAGCTGGGGGTCTGGGGGGAATTCTCACCACCGCCTCCAAAGGTAGGACTGTTGGTAAAACTGTCTGACTCGTCGTCCTCGAATGCCTCCCGGTAGCTGTGCATGGGACCCTGGAAGAGATGGAGAGGGGGCAGGTATACCAAAAATCTATTTAAATATCAAAACAAACCAAAGAAACGATCCACTAGTTTAACTGAAGAATAAGTGGACCTTGTGATAAGAATTTCTTTGTCAAATAAAACTGATTAATGAACTGAAAAAAAAGGCTGTAGGAGCAGCATTGATGTAAAAATTTTTCCAAATCACAACGTGGGGCTGTTAAAAGGGACAATCCTGCCTACCCTGCTCACTAAATGAGACACCAGTGATTTGCAATACTTGTCCCCTGATATATGTTGCAGGGGGTTGCATGTTATCTGTTGGTAGAGCATGGCTCAATCTAGTTTCACACCATTAAAACTCAATGCTAACCTCTCTGGGCCTTCCTCCCGGGTTGAGGGCCAGATTGTGGGCGAAATCTGGTGAATCCACCGTCGGCGTGTTATCATGGCTCCTCTGGTACTGTCCCTCACTGGTGGTGCGACGCCGACCCGTCTCCTGTGTCACTTCTGGGGTCATTCCTCTGGAGCGAACCCCTGAAACACCCCAAGATATTCAAGTAATCAAGCAATCAAGCTTGGAAGTAAAGAAAAGAAAACATTCATATAGAACATCAGCTTCTTTATGATATTTTCCATGTAATTAAGTATAGGTTTATTGTCCACTTCTGTAAGGAAACCAAGACATAACCTTAACCTGTCCTTATCAAGAGAGCCATACAGGGAAAGAGAGAAAGACGTTTGTAAAGGAGTGAAGCGAAGGGAATAAAAGAGCAGTGGAAAAGGAGAAATAGAATCTCATGAAGAAAGTAATCATGAGAGATATAAAAAAAAAAAGAAAAATGGTTGGGAAGCAGAAAAAGCTTCTACAAATGCAAAAAAAAATTAAAAGAATAAGAAAAATAAATTAAAGCGAGGGAAAGTGAACAAACCAGAGAAGGAATAGGAGCGATGGCGGTCAGATTGTTGCGGTGACATGCTTTCACTGATGCCCCGAATACGAGCGTTGTACTCTGTTCCCGGGGAGGGAGGTCAGGGTTGTGGGTGGAAGTCAGGAGGTGGAGGAGAAAGGTGGAGGAGGAAGGTGAGAGAGGTGCAGAGGAGGAAGCAATGGTGGGAAGGGATGTCCATACAGCAGGGAGATGGATTGAACAGAAAAGGAGAAGAAAAATCAGAACAGAAATGGATCTAATGAAAATGAAAGGAAAATGAAAATTTGTCAAATGAGATGAATCTGACTCATAGTTCAGTAAAGTTATATAGCTGCAAGGTGAAGTTATTTTAATACTATAGGGTTGAGGATTATATCATGTATAAAAATGGTTAAAAATGGGAGGAATTTACAACTTTTTTCCACTGGGAGGCGCCTGGGAGCTGCCACATGGTCTTACATAAAGGTAAATATGAATGCAGACAATGCATGGAAGCTGGAGCCTCCGAACGTTTGGCTATTCTTACTCTCATCTCATCTCCACTCTCACCAGCTCTGCTTTATTTCAGCTGCAGAGCTAATTTTATGACTACAGGTCATTCCTTTGGTACGGCACCCCCATGATGAATCTGTAACAGAAACTGCTGGAAGCTGCACTGCGGGCTGCTTGGCGCTAAAGACTAAAGATGCTTCCAGCTAAAGTTGAAACTTTACTAAATAATGTTTGAATGCAGTCCACTGTCCAATCCTGTAAGCCTTGTCTGTACTGTGGATGCACACACACTGATCTAGAAATTTAAGGACCATACAAGAGACTATAACAAACTATTTACAAAACAAAAAACTTCATGTTACAGCTTAATACTTTCAGTTAGATTCTTGATTGTTTTTAATTCCCTTCCAGGAAGTCATTGTTTTCTATTCATTTTATAATAGCAGGGAAATGAAGCTGACCTGAGACCTGTTTTGGATATGAAATCAACATAAATTAACTTCATGACTGTGTTTGTAGTTGGAGACGTTGTTACGTGACAAAGCAGATTTGTTTGAACTTTCCCATGGACTTTCCCATGGAAAAATAACATTAGTGAAATATAAAAAATAACAGTAGATGTAAAAGCAAGTCGCTACATTTTGATTTTAATTCTGTTTCTGAAATAAATAAAAATCAGTGGGAAAAAAAGAAAAATCTAAAACAATATATTATGCTTTTGGAGAACTGTCTGCAGTGCTATAAAAATAGATGTATATATTATAAAATATGTTAATAAACTATAGTGTTTGTTTAATATGTATGTGTGGTGACCCATGTCTGTTATAAACTCTGAATGCACATCTTCCTTATATCTCCTGTTATAAAAATAAATTAATATTAAATGACACATCGGATGTAAGCTGCATTAATGAAGTTTTCTTTCTAATTCAGTAAATACCTAAACTGTACACCATCTCAGACATATTAAGCTGCAAACCTTTACTGAAACAATAAAATTTGATTTGATTTGTTGAAATGTGGTGCATTACAAACAAAGCCTAAAATATAACAAAAACACTGAAAACTGATTCACTCAGTATTTCAGTCACTCCCTCCTTTCCCTGTCATTCATTCAGTCATTCGTCCACCCACTTCAGACAATAACGCCAAGCCTTACCGGCAATGCGTTGAGCCACCAGGCCCTCCAAGTTTAGTGTCTCCTCCTCTGCATCTTGTTCTCGGGGCAAGGATGAAGAAGATGTATCCTTGGGCTGGGGGGTGAGTGCGGGGAGAGGAGAAGAAGAGGCACTGTAGCCTGGATAAGGAGACGAACCCTGCAGGTCAGGCGAGTGGGAAACCCCGCCACCTGGGTACGAGTTCACAGGCTTCCCTGGAACCTGCTGATTGAAATTAGAGGAGGGATCGGTGGGATAGTGGTAGGTTGCTTGGCGTGTGTGGAGGTAGGGCTCTGGGGTGTGTGTTGGGGTGGTGTTTTGGTGTTGGTAGCTGGCATTGGATCTCTGGGGAGAGTACACTGGGGAGTCCATAACTGGGCTCTGGTTGGGCAATGTTGAGACTCTCCCAGCTGACCGCATGGGCTGATGAAAGGAGTTGTTGACAGACCCAGAGCTGCTGTAGCCGTGGATGGCAGAGTCTGCTTGGTATGAGGGTCTTGCAAGGGTCTGGGAGAAGGGAGCCTGGGATGAATTAAGGTTGTTCTCTCCAGGAGGTGCACTGTGGGATTTTGACATGTGGGAGTTTATTGGGTCCAGGTCAAGCATGAGCATGTTGAGTGCCTCAATGGACTGCTCAATATCCCGCTGTGAGGCTGAGGTGGGGAAGTGGGGCAAGCTATGGGTGGACTGAAGAGGGGGGCCAAATGGATCATCTGGGAGGCTGTACTGGTGCCAGGCACTGAGACCTCTTTGAACTGCCTCCCGGCTACTGGTGCTCCTCTCTGGGGCCCTGGGCATTAGTTTAGGGTTGGTCTCGGGGCTGCTGGCTGGCGGATTCCCAAAGGACGGTGAACAGTACATTCCTCCCCCGTTCTGGTAGTTGTTGAATCCCCCCTGTGGCGATGCAGAGTCCACCGACCTCTCTTGCATCGCCGTGGGAGTTCGTACTCCATGCACGGGCATCTCACTCAACTTTTCCCCAAGAACACCACTCTCGAGGTAGGGTCCGTCGTTCTGCCTGCTTACTGGTGTCTGTGATTGATAGTAGAGGTCAGCCGGTGTTGCCTGACCCTCTAGGGATGAGAGTGTCCCCAAGCTGTCCACACTGTTGCCTTCTTGGCTATTGGGCAGCTCGTCGTCGAGAATATCGGTCTCACGCTCGTCTGTTGAGGGAGCGCCAACTAGTCTTGCGTGGCCCCCGTTGACGTGCACCTGCGCTGGGACCAGGTGTCGGACACCTCCTCCTGGACTGGTAGACGTAGACAAGTAAGCTTGTCGTTGAAGATTTGGTGCCTCAAGGCCACTCAGAAGCTGGTCGAGCTCTCTTTTCTCCTGTGGGCTGAGCGGTGGGTGGGTCGCTGTTGGGTTGTTGTTGTTCACTGCGCTATGCACGGATTGGCTGTGCTCATCAGTACGATCAGTCTTGATGGATGCGGTAGAGTTGCCAGAATCACTGCTCACGGAGAGAGTGTGGTCGACGGCAGGGAGGGAGGCGTGGCCTGTCACTGGCAGGGTCTGCTCAGTGGTTTGGAGGGGATGGTTGGGGTGTTGTAACGGGTTCTCTGCATTGGTCAAGGGGTTTTCGTGGGCTGGGAGGCCGTTGATGGTGACAACTCCCTCCAGGGAGTCTTTCTTGCGGACCCGGGCATATAGGCTTCCATCAAGTGGACCTTGGGTGTGACCAACATCTGAAAGAGATGCAAAGAAACATATACAGAAACTATTAAAGAAGTTCTATGTTATAGAAACCATATATAGAATCGAAACATATAGGCGACACATTTTACTTTTTTGTACTGTAGATGATTTAGATGCGTATGCTTAAAGTGACTTGTCTTGTCTTCACGCACCTTCATTAGGTTTTATTTGCTTTAATCATCAAGTCACATTTGCACGGGACAGGATCACTCACAAGCACAATGACCCCCTTCTGCACCCATATTTTTACCCTGAGGTTCAGCATGTAGCCCAGCCACCAGCAACACAGCCTTTCCAGCTCTATTAATAGCCCATTTGCAAGACTAAAGCCCTTGTCACGTTCCGTCAGGGCAGGCCCACATGGTCTGACGTGAACCAGGGTGGGTCCTGTCCAACAGATTGAAACAACTGGTCTATGAGCCAAAGAGAGGTGTGCCAGTGCCAGTTTGACAGCCCAGAGCTGGACTGGGAGAGGACGAGCTATCTTCCTCAAGTTGATTTCTGGCTGCTGAATCATGCTGGCGAAGTCAGACTGATTGCCTACAAATTACACAATCAACATTTCCACTAAATGATTTCACAGGAGTGTGAAACATATATGCATATAACATATTTATGGCATAGGCATATTTTTATGATCTTACTTTGTTACCAATGGGGCAGGGCAATGTTTCATCTCAACTGAAAGACTGAACCAATTCTTCTGGCATGGCTATGCCTCAAATAAAAACAGTCGCAAAACAGTCTGTAAACTTCCATAATAACACTGGATGCCATGCAGTCTCTCAAAAGCCTCATTTTGAAGTCCAAAGGGAAAGGGAAAGACAGCAATTAAAAACATTAAGCATGGGGGAAAAAAATCACCATCTGTTTAGAGCATCATAAGTGCGTAGAAATTAATTTTACATTCCTCAGACACTCATAGGCCAACTCATGACATGTCCTTTTTGGAATTCATGGTGAAAAAATACCTTAAAAAAGTTTTTTTTAAAAACTTAAAATGTTCAAAACAGGAAACAAAGCACAACTCATTTGTGGCACATGGACACATAAACAGAGGTCAGATATAGTAGTGTAATTCTCACAGTGGGAGATAAAATGTGTATTTCAATTACAGGCCAGGGCACTATTTCAAACTGTAAAACACTATACTTGCTTCCATGAAAAGCAACAATCACACGTGCACTAGCTCATTCTGTGGTAACACTTATGCTTACAAGAGGAAAATAATACACCAATACTGGCTTCCCGTATTCAGTATACATTTGCAAAGTGATATAAGACATATACATGACCGTGGCTGGCTCATATGCGGGATGTTCCAAATTGAGCAACCCCTGGAGACAGATGGTGGATCACTCGGGCCGCAGCTATTTCAAAACCCATGTCAACAACAACTCACAGGCACAGTAGCAACAAGAACGAGAAGGCAGATGAGGAAGTTGTAAACACAGTTTGTTCCTGTGGTTGTTTTTAATGATCACAAGGGGATTAACATTATGAGAATAAATTACAAGGTTTAGGGTTACATTTTGTTCTAAGTTTGATTTAAGTTGTTTGTAATTTAGACTAGTCCAACATTTTGAGACAAAAGTATATTTAATGTTATTTTGAAGACAAAATCAATAGCAATCAAATAATCAAAGTTGACAACCCATGTTCCAAATCCTGGATATCTGATTATTATATTTGTATATGACTGCAAGTTAGAGTTAGAGATGCTTCTATGCTATTCTTATTCCTAAAATGCTTCAAATCATAATTACATCTCACATCATGGTATCACACTCCTTACCTGTACTGTAGAACCCTCTGAATTTTTACTTCATCTTCCCCAAAACACTCAAGAAAGGGTAAAATATTTCCTCTTCTTTAGCCAATTAGATTGAGATCAAATGGCAGCATGTTGTCCACATTTTAGCCTATACATCAAGTCCTTCAGTAGCCTCTCAGTGACTAAACTCTGCCTCTGTGCTACTTCTCTCACTCTCCCTGTCCTCTCTGATTCATGTCCTCTCATCACCCAACATGTGCTGTGCCGGAGGGGGGCGGGGCCTGGCCACTGAAGCTGCCGAAAGGGGTGAGCTGGCACTCTGGGACGATCTCTGACTGTTCCCGGCAGCGGGGGAGGGACTCCACCACTGCCACCATCATCTCCCAGCTGCATGTAAAGCGATGTCGTTTCAAATAAACTACAACTCCCACGCCATCTGTCTGCCCAGGACTGCAGCACCCATGCCTGGTGATGTCATCAGAGGGGATACCCTCACTCAGGGTCACCCTCCTTCCCCTTCCCCTTAGTATCTGCAAGTCTAACAAAGCAAGATTTAACCTTTTTGCAGAAAAAACTTTCACTGCATGGCATAAATCTTTCATAGATGTTTTTTTTTTTACTCTTTACGGCCTCAGCTTTACGTAATCTACAATTTTTAAAAACTTTGTACATTGTCCACCAGCTGAGCTCCATCTCTCTTTGACCCTAACCTATAACAGAATAGGCAATGCCCTTGTTCTAGTCCATAAAAGATGATCTATTAGTGCTTTATGGCAAAAACGACTCAAGTTTGCCAGGGTGACGCTTTTTCCAGCTGCTGGTTAACCCCATCCCGGGCTTACATCAGTGGACCAGACACTGTTATTTGACATGTCATGGCTCATAGAGAAAAGAAAGGAACAGACAAACTAAAAATGCACAAAGCAACGTTTTTTGGGGTAAGAGAACCAAGATGTTGCTGCTATATTGTGATTATAATTGCATTACCAGGAAACATTTTGATTTATTTTTGATTTGGTGTCTCTATTTGGTGCCTGTTACTGGGGATGCTGCCTAAAAAGTTTCCACTGAATCACTAACCTAACAGAAACCACAAATACCAACTTAGACTGATTTTGATCCAAATCATCTAAATCCAATAAAAAGGTCTGCATATTTTTGAAAAAAACATTATATTTTTTAGAATAAAGTGATTTGCAAATTCGCCAAAACTCTAAAATCTATCTGTTTAACCAATCAGTTACAAGCAAGTTTTTTTTTTCCATCAAAATGTCTCCAAAATGTTTAATTTCTCACTCCCAATATATGAAATTGCTGATATTTTTCAAGGCTTTCGTAATTGTATGCCAAAAGGATCCAATGAAGACAGAAACGTTACAGGAGTGACTCTCACCTCCTTAAACACCTTCCTTGCTATTTTTACTCGCTCACCAACGGGAGGGAAGAGGACTGCGAGTATCATAAAATCATCCTGCATAGCAAAGAACGGAAGTGCCAAACAACGTTGGGCATGACAGGTATTTACGAAACAATTCTGGCAAGGTCACAACCTTTACATTTGCCCCAGACTCGTGACACAAGAAAGCACCCTTCAACTCAGAAGACCAAGGGAAGAGCAGCTTAGCTGTAAAGATTTGATCTACAGGGTTTTTTAAAAATTTATCTAAATGAATGTGTGAAATTTCACAGCATTTGACACCAAACTAGGGTTGGTGCCACCCCATGTCTACATTTGCCCCTGCAACTTTTGATCACATCACATGACCTTCCTAAGATAGGAAAGTGGCTAGAAAAAAAGGAAATTTTAACATTTACATTTACATGACAACTAGGCAAACTCCATCTGCTGAGGGAGATTGTGTGATACGATCAAAAGCTCCATAACAGCTACTGAGTGGATCTAAATTTAGGTTACATTACTGTTGCATGCTGATGCAGTTGTGAGAGTTGGTTGCCAAAAACCACCCATGAGACACCTGCATAGCAACATCGATGTGCTGCAAAATGAATTTGGTTATTTCTTGTACTATACAAGTTGCTGTTGTCAAGTTCTGGATCTTCTTTGAACACATACAATCATCATCAAAACTGTAATAGTATAAGGCCATTATGGTATAATGGTATAATGGTGTAATTACTGCCGGGAAGGAGGAAATTGGTCCAAGAAGTTATGGCTTTCAGAAAAATTTAAGTGTGCAGAATTAGTATTTTATAACCTAAAACATGCAAAATTACAGTTATTGGTCCTTTTGGCACACTGGTATCTTACTCCAGGAGCTGAAGCATTTACAGCACTGTCTAAAACCCAATGCATCTCAAAGTGGACAGTTGACAGTAAGATTACTTTATGTTGACAAGGTTTATATATGTGTGAAGAATAAGATAAGACACTTCCTACATTTGACTTTTCATTGAAATATGAAGTCAGAGATCCAGATATGATCCAAGTCTGACGACATACCAAAACTATGTAATGACTGCACCAGCTACTGCCCAGTCAAATCCAGTGACCATGATTCTGAATGGGACAAACAAGCAGCTCTCCTATAAGTAGAACAAATAGCTTTCTTCTGGTGTCAATAAATAGCAGCAGCAGACCTCAAATTAGATCAGTTGAGTCACCAAGGCTTGACTAACACAAATAGCTAACAACTTGTTTCCTATGTTGAGGCAAACAAGTGTAACATGCCATTCTCCCTGCTTCAAAGGACAAAGCCAAATTTTCCACGACTGATATACATAGTTACTTAGTAAAATCGAAATCAAGTTCAAGAAAAAACAACATAAAAAAAAACAACATATTTATTTTAGCATCTGATCGGTCCCTTTCATCAATTTAGCACTAATATTCCCTCCCTCTGTCGCTCGCTGTCACACACACACAAACACACCTGTCTCTATATTCTCTCGTGTGACAGGTGCTTTCCTATCTTGTGAAAGTGCCAGAGGCATTGCTCATAGAGCTGCACACACAAAAACGCACAGACATACACAGCACCTGCCTCTTGGCTGTATCCTCTTAAGTGTTCGCTTCAGTGTTTCATTGCCACATCGCAGCCTTGGAGACCATTAAAAAGCCATTTAAACACCTGTGGCCAATGGTTTATTATAAATAGACAATGTGCTACAACCACTGTTATTGCTGCAAATGCACCAGCTGGGATGGGGATTATATACATAGTTACAGAAGTACATTTGAGATTAACAGACACAGGGTGATTGAGGTGGAACATTTGTCAACACACCTATAAAGCAGTGAGAACATGCTGGACACTGTAGCTGAATGTGTTTCATGCACACATACTTAATAGATTCCCCCCTGGGTTCTTGGGCTATAAAACTGTGTTAGTTCAGTCAGAATTATGAACTAACACTCATGTGAGGAAGAAGAGCTTTTTTACAATCAACAGAATCATTTAATTGTACAAATTTTGTGATTTATTTTACCTACTGTAACTCTGGTGATCATATTTGCCTCCTTCATACATCACATTCAGTTCAGGTTTTATTATCTAAAACTGATGTTTCTTAATTAGAAACTACACTCACCAAAAATACTCAGATTCCTAAGGAAAAGAGGTTCCTAAGGGCTTGCTTTATTTTCTCTTTTTTTCCTACAAATTCATATTTTTCTTCTGTAAATCATTCTAATTTCATTTCATGCAGATGACACCATTTTGTATATCATAGTAACTTAATATCCAATCTACAGATAGGTGGAACTGGCACCTATGGATCTTAAACTGGTATTCATTTCATAAAGAAAACATTGCATCATTAGAAAATTGCAAATTCCATGAAAGGACTGCAGTCTCACCACCAACCAAGGGTTTTTGAGTGGATTTTTCCTTTGGATTCTCTTTGAGTGCTTTAGAGGTTTCCATGGGTGGTGGAAACTTAAAGATGGGCCTGACACTCTTCTACTGATGACCTTATAAAAAGGGCTGAACCCATTTTTACATATTGCCGACACATATAAATAGAAACAAACCTACCGTTTACACGCATAATTAAATAGTCCCATGGTGGGTGTCTCATCTACTTTGGAAAGAGGACCGCGATGATTTTATTGGATAGGGTGTATGATTTCATGTATGTATATAAATGTATATACGACACACACACACATGCAGACAGACAGCGACAGTAAGAGATATTTAGAGTGAGCGGGTAGACCTGTGCTAGAAAGTGCTCTTTGGAGCTGGGAGAAGGTCTATGCGTTAGGGGGAAACTGGGTGTGCATGTGTGAGAACAGTAAAACCGGGAGGTTAGGAAAAGTGAAGCCCCCTGCATAAAAGAGGGCCAGGATGACAAAGATGAAAAGAACCGTTTGTTCTCCACAGCTCAGCATAGACAAACCAAAACAATGGTAAACTTGAAGGAGCAGGGAGAGAGTCTTGCACTGCAAAACACGTCCCTTTAACATAGTAGTCATTTTCAAGAGTTTTTTTTCTTGCTTGGTCATCTATTCTGGTTAATGTTCTTATGAAAATGCAAATGTATTTATCTCAGTTACAGGTATTTTTATTTAAATTAAATGAAAAGACTTTGGCTCTTTGGAATCGTGTTTTTCTTGAAACAAGTAGAAAAACATGGCAATATGGTGAGTTTTCCACACATTGCACATTATTCCCAAAGTAAATAAAAGGTTATTTTGACATTATCACAGTGATAGAGGAATGAACTTGAACACAAAACAAGTGAAACTGCTGCCTATTCAACTTCATTATTTATAATGATCTCAAGGAAAAAGGTTTAATCGTCAGTAAGACAGATTTTCCAAAGTAACTTTAACTTGTTTGAGCTTTTTCTTCTGAAGATCTAAACTGCCCCTTTCATCAGGAGGCACAACATGTTTGAGTCAGTAGGTGATTCTTACAGTGCAATTATACACACTGACATGCAGTGGCAGGCATGTTTCTAAAAGTGAGCCATTGCAGCAGGATGTGACATTCACCTTAACAGCTTTCATATCATCGTGACGACGGCCAGTCTGCATGCCAGCAGTGGGTGACTGGGTTTGACTGACAACTGACTGACTTGTCTTAAAGACCTGTGAGACACAGGAGACACTGCAAAAATACCCCTGTACAGCCCTTTAATCCAGCATTTGGGCTTAAACTCTTCCTCCTCTTAAAACTGGTTTTAAGAAAATCTTTTTTCCAGTGCAAATTCTTTTTGTGCACATTGTCAATGACTGAAGGACCTAATTTTATTTATTTTAAGGCTATACCCTTGTGTAGTGTGTGTGTGTAGAAATCGTCCTTTTATTAATTTATTCCAAGATATTTACGTGAGCTTCTTGTAAACTCCAGAAAAAACTCTGGAACTTTTTTTTAGTATTATAAAGAAATACGTTTACAGTAGAGCATGAGCGAGAAAGCCACCCTCATAAGGGATGATGTGACAGTCCATCAGTGAAAAAGGTGTCATGGTTGGTGTATCAGTGACTGGCACAAGGAAAACTGTCGTGGTTTTATATTTGCCATGTCTGCCTCTTAGTCCATCTGTCACCCAGTGTCCAACTGTCACAGTTTGAGGTAACGTGACGTGACTGTATCAATGTCTGTCTCCAAGATTGCTTTTCAGGATGATGTCATCCATCCGCCTGTCTGTCATCTGAGTGACTGTCATAAAACGCTATCTGTCTGACTGTCTGTATATCTGACTGACAACCAGCTACACTCCACATCTGATTCATGTCGACTCTTCGCAGGAGAGGGAATGTCAGATCAGATTTGAAGCTGGGTTGATTTTTTTTTAAGGGATTTTTGGTTGGTTACTTTTTATCACTTTGAAAAGCTGAAAGGCACAGTGTAGAGTTTTTGACTACCAGTGGTGCTATGGAGCAATGTGGGTCCACATTTTGTTTGTAGTGCTCAGTACATATGTCGGCCGCCCGTTTCACACTGACTCACAGTTGGATGGTGGTCAAAGTGCTTTATGAGGAGGGAAATGCATTCAACCTCACGGGTATACGGACAATGTGTTTAAGTGAGTAACACTAAATATAAATATAACTTTTCTTTGTTTACAAGAAAACTCCACAGGGAACCTTTAAACTCAACTATTGTGCCTGCACAATGTAAAATGTCTCTAAATTTCAAAAGTCAAATCAAAATGCATAATTACTTTAAGTGGCCACTCCCCTTTTGACTGTATTTATATTCATCAGGAGTAACAATCTGTAGAGTTTTAATGTTCCACATTTTAAATAGTGTTTTCCTAAACATAAATAATCGAGTACATGGTCAAAGAAACAACAAAATGCGTGTTTAAAAGTCGCTCCAGCCGAGTATTAGTTCAAAACCAGAAGGGTCAAGTTAGCATCTTTGCACGTCAACATGAAAAAACATATACTGCCAGGGTGTCATAACAGTACCTCGGACATAAAAAGAGGACCAACAGGATCACTTCAGGATAATTTGCTGGCCTGCATGTCTGCCTCTGTACGACTGGCTGTCTCCTAACTGGCGGGTTGGTTTTCTGTGCATCTGTCCATCCATCTGTCTTTCACTCGTGAGGATTAGTAGCTGTCATAAAAGTGCATCTGCCTGCTGTCTACCTAGATGCTGGTCTGTCATCTCTGTCTCTTTGAGAGTTGTGTGGCGCCGTGTTTAACCCGCCGACTTAAGCTTTTGGATTGGTATACCTGTATTGATAGCAAATGTGGATTTCTTCTGAATAACTCCCTTTGGTGCTGTTTAAAAAAACAGCTGTATCTGGGGAACTTACAGCAATGCATGCAAAAAGAAAAAGACAAATTGAGTGCAGGAAAACAGAGAGAAAGTCATCTCAGGAGACATCTAGACAGACAGTAGGAGAAAGCAGGCATTAAGAGACAAGGACTGGCTCAGTGGGGTTTCCAAGGCTGGGATTTGAACCTGCTGCTACAGCTCACCGTGCTGTCAGCAAGAGGTCTAACTAGAAGCATTATGTGCTCATGCAAGACACACACAGGGTGCTTTTAAGATACCTGACCGCTTTCCATTTCTGCAGACTTAGGCTATGCTTCAGACTTCGAACTTCCAGTGTAAAGCTTTTCTTAAAACACTGGGTTTGATAGCAAGTGTGAACAGCATAATAAATGTATATATATATATATATATATATGGTACAGTTATGAACATGTGGCAGCGAGGGCTTGACACAGAGAAATCGAATTACTGAATTTAAAATCAGTTACAACGTGGTCTTTTTACAAAAAACAGCACCATCAACTTCAGTTACTTGCTATCTAGTCATTTGTACCTTAAGCTGGAATTTCTTTTAAGGATATCTCATATTTTGGAGTGTTCACTTCTTTTCACTTGCCTTGCAGCACCCACAAAAACCCTCCCTGCAAAAAAAAAACATGAATATGTAAAATATATACAGAAAAGTTGCAAATCTTCAGGACAGTTTTCAGAACAAACCCTACATGCATTGTATCCCAGTACGACCTCTCTGGAGCTCATATGAAGTTACCAACCAAGGTCCCTAATAGTTTTGGTATACCCAAATTGCAGCCCGCTCATAAAATGTTCCACACACAAATTGCTCCCTCCATGACTCATTTTATGTCATATAGGTGCCAAAAACACAGGATGCAACACTGTTGACATGGTAACACAATAAACAGACAAACAGACTTAGTCAGACTTGACTAAATGAACAAAAAGTTGTATTCTTATCGTTTTGTCTGGACAAAACAGTGAGGAGAATTTAGAAGGCAGAAACCTGTATGATTTTGCCAAGAAACTATTTGACCACTATAAAAATAACACAACTTTTGCAATATTATTTAGCATTGTTTGAATATGTTATAGGCAGTCAGTCATTTAAACTTTGGTTTCTTATTTGTCAAGAAGGTTGCTTGTAGTAATCCCAAGGCCTTACAGTACTCACCAACCAATGCTGTTTAGCTGCTCTCTGTCTCCCCTCGATTTTACCTCTTTCCTTAATCTCTCTTTTTTCCTTGCTTCTTCATTCAAACTTCAGCAATACACACACAAAAAAACTTCTCTTGCTTTACACTTTTGGCAAATCTTTGCAAAAGTCTGGTCCTCTCTGCTTCTCTGTGCCTCTCTGTGTCTGTCTCTCTATCTCTGTCTCTCTGTCTGTCTCTATCCAGCTATTCCAGACATGTTTCAGGGCTCAGCCCCAGCCAAATATGGGAGGTGGGCGGTAAACAAGGAAGACTGGGCCCGCTGCCCTACTGTACACCACACACGCACTGGAACACACACACACTTATTCTCCTGTGGCAAGACACTACGTTTAGTGGTTATTCTCAAGGGATCATTATATTCCTAGAACACATGCTGCATCAACGAACACAAAATACAGGTCAGAAACTTTAGGTATTATTTAATAGCCTAAAAAAACTAAACTAAACTAACTAATATGGAAAACTGTACTTTTTCTGACTTTTTGTCAAATTAGAAACGTATGAAACATCCACTTGTTCCACAATACTGTATGCTGATGTAACCATCAACGACCACAAAAAATAATGCCACTGTTTTTTCAAAGTAAAGACCAAAATTGCCCAAAAGTCTCTCCGAATGTTTGGTTTTCTTGCTTTCATTTGACAGAGGATAACCATGTTGGAAGTGACTTAAAACAATCTTATACTTTGACCAACTCTCAGTATTTGTTGTTTACACCATAAAACAGTCTCAGTTTGTGCTGTAAGGCTGTTCTCGGACTGGATTGGATGAAATGAACTTCTTTCTGATGTTAAAATGCGACACATGTCAATTTTAAAAAGCAGATTTGTTCATAGCAGTGCAGTTGCTTTCTGGCTGTGGCCCAAACGGTGGCCTTCTGACTTGTTTGACCTCTGGGTCAGCAGCTGCCACCACATCACGGGGCTATTAGTGGAGCAAAGGCAAGCCTACAAATACAAGGTGCACTGCACACACACACACACACACACACACACACACACACACACACACACACACTGATGCACACTTGAACATACCACATAAAAAACTGCAAAAGGCCCATATGATTGTGAAAAAATTTACAGGCACAGACAGACGGCTAAGCACAACCATATAGCACAAAAATAGCAAATACTGTGTAACAGCAACACAAACAGCTGGACAATAGACTTCACACACACACACACACACACACACACACACACACACTTTACTCCAACACGATCAATAACTGCTTAAGTGCAACACTCATTGCAAATACCTTCTGTTAAAGAAAGCTAAGGACGCCTCTCCACACGTCATGCATCAGTATGAAATGCACACAACTCTAAGCCGCCTAATCCTGCAGACCCTTTTAAGACACCCATCTTTCGCTGAGTCCTCTCAGCTGGATTTCCAAGGTCACTGGACTCTGTTAAAAATGGTGTCAGGATGATTTAGTGGAGCCTCAGATGCATTCAGACATCAACGCCCAAGGATGAAAGATTCGTTTAACACCCGGGCAAATAAACAAGTCTGAATTCTCTAAATAATACCTGGTGAGTGATTAGTGTTTACTGTACTGTGTAAAAATAGACCATTCTGTCATGGAGCTTATCAGTGTTATTCATGTGGATTCAGTGTATGTGGTCACCTGGATTTGCCAACTCAATGTGTATTTGACACCTGATTAACATTCTCTCAGTGCCTATTAATAATCTTTTATATGTTAAACTAGTTAGCTACTTTTTCTGACAACAAAACAAAACTTTTTAAACAGTTCTCCTGCAATTTTGTTGAATCAGTTTTTGACTTTGTGTCATCTTCCGAACCTTCCAAACCGAGCAAGACCTGCTTCGTTCCCTGTAGAAACACACACTGTGTTCCAGCTTCCTCACACACTCGGATTCTCACGTCCAAGTGTAAGGGCGAAGGCTGCAATTAGAGAAATGGAGAAACTGGCCGAGAGGTTTTTCTGCTGAGTGCTGAGAACGCCGCCACCCATTCAATTAGGATCAAACTTGCAATCCTGGCGATTCCCACTGACCTTCTTGCAGCACAGCAATTATCGCAACGGTTCTCTGGGGATGTTCATAAAAATGAAATGGGTCTTTGTGAAGCCGTAAAAAAATAAATAAATAAATAAAAAAAAATCCCATATATAAAAGTGGATGCAGCACTACAATTGTTGCCAAGTCCTGACTCGAAGAGGGTGAGTGTATCCTCCTGTTTGTGCAAGTTCTATCTATATCTCTATACTATATTTTATGCCTTAAAGCATCTGAAAAACTGAGCATGATGTCTTATTATCTATGTTTGGCTAGTAACCTACAGGTCATAATTCTATTAATCACTTCTTAGAAACTAAGTGAATGTCCATGTATGACTGAGGAGGGGGTACAGGGTACCCAGATTTCAGAAGCAACAGTGGATGGAGGTGGGTTTGAGCACTTGTGGGTGCGTTTGGGTTGCTGGAGTCTCAGGTTACAAACCCCCTGCGAAGGGGGCAGCCAGTCGCAGGGCGACTGTCGCCCCCCTATTTCTGCAGCAGCTATTTAAAGGCCTAATTGACAGGCCGGTGGGGGGGGGGCAGCTCAGAGATGAAGGGTTTAGAGGAGGAGAGGTGGGTGAAAAGTAGAAAGACGTATCTTCTCGTCAGTACGGTGCAGAGATCTTGACCTGTGGCAACTCAGGAATTTGATTGATGTGCATTGAATTTTAAGTGAGGGTCTAAAGTGCATGAATTAGTGAAACTGAATTCTGAGATTAGTATCTGAATTAAGGGAAAAATAATTTGGTATTTGTTTATTTGCAAATCAAAATTCAGTTTGAAAGGATAACGCTGCTGTTTATATGACCTTTTCCAATTAAAATCATGATTTCAGCTACCCAAGGACTTGGAAATTAGACTATCTCTCCACAGAGGTATCGAACAACAACATTGTTCTTTCTAATGTAATAAAACAGAAATGTCTGTGTGTTAAAGAGTGTTGTGTGTCTGCAGAAATCACCTTTCCCTTCAAACAAATACTGTCTGTGTAGCCTAGGGCCTCCATGCTACTATGAGTGAAGACAGCCCATCCATCAATCTGTGTGTGTGTGTGTGTGTGTGTGTGTGTGTGTGTGTGTGTGTGTGTGTGTGTGTGTGTGGGTGTGTGTGTGTGTGGGGACATACTGTGTTCGCCATCCACAGTGTCCTCACAGCGCTGGCTGAAGCTCTCATACGAGTCCCAGCGGATCAGATGGTCCTGGGTGTTGTAGTCCACAGAAACGCTCGGCCCGTTTTCCAGGTGGCCCAGGCCTGAGGGACACATGGCATGATGGGTAATGGAGTCCTCCCACAGAGCGTATCAGCTGTCTAATCAAATGATGTCATTCCAAATGCAAATATCTATAATTGGGGAATTTATTCCAACAAAACCGACTGCGTCAATTCAGAAAAATGTCATTATCATTATTAATACACAAGTCTGATAAAATATTTTGTAGATTTACAGTTTGTATAATGTATTTCTTATATTCTATATATTCTACATACATTATATGCATACAGAAATGGATTACCTTTGATTTTTTCTGGTCCATACGAGAAAACAAATTCCACCTTCCCATACTCTGGGAACCTCTCATCTGTACAAACACAGTATAAAAAGGATTTTCTTTGTCAAATAATTGACACAAACGCACACAAACACAATATGTGGGTGAAATATGATGTGTTTAAACATGCATGGAGCATCATAGTCTAACAAATTCTAAACAACACATACAACAGATCAGAGGTTAAGATTTTCAGTGTCAATTTCAATGTACTTTAGCAAACAACAACACTCAGTACACAAATCAATGCATTATGCATTCATTTCTAGCATTAGAGTAAACAATGAAATTCAATAATGCTCAACTTTGGATGATAAAGGCAATGCAAACATTGTGCTGTTTCAGTGTTCAGATACTATAATGTCTAAATACTTCAGTGAACTCTGGTTGGGCTTTATTATAATTAGCTTCTCATTTATTTAATTTCCCTTCCCTTTATATTACTGTGAGTGAATGCTGAGCTGCATTCACCACCAGAGGACCCTGTTCACTATAAAAATATTGAGGAACGGTGTCCTGCTGCAGCAAGAACTCACAATCTGTATTGTATTTTTCTCATGATCACACAATAATACAGAGCACAGTCGAACACAAAAAACACATATACGGTAAAAACACACCCACCCAGAGGGCAGTTACCTTTGAAGGTCTCATCCAGCTCGTTCTTCCCGAAAATCACCCCGAGGTCGTGGATGGCACAGGTGTGGAACTGCACCCTGAACACCACATCTCTGGTCGGGTTTCTGAACCGCTTGTGGTAACACTTCAGCTACGGTAAGAAAGGGAGAGTCGGGTTATGAAACATCAGTACATGAATCAATGCATCAGGCAGTATCTCTGCATTCTGGGAGAAATATCTACTCAATGTTTGGGATTTATATCGCAATATTTATTCTATCTGGCACTTTCTATCCATATTTTTCAAAATAAAAATATTACAAGCAAAAAAAATAATAATTCTGTGACACATTAAGAGAAAGATGATGGGAATATGTAGCTTTGTTGTTTTAAAAGAAGGAGGGATTAGGGTAAAATACAACAACAAGTCAAGTCTAGATCAAAAGAAAAGGAAAGTATCAGTATTATCAGCAGAAACTCACCAAGATGTCTCCCTTCAGAAGCAGGCCGGGTTCAATGGTGATGCAGATACTGGTGTTGCTGTCTCCTTGCACGTTGCTGCAGTAATAACAACAATAACGTCTTGTTAAAATAATAACTGGATTCAATATAGGCTCAGCTCTGCCTTGGATTCAAACACAAACCACACTGAACTGGAATAAAAGTTTCCATACTATATTCCTGATGTATAGACTGGTTGCATTGCCTGGTAGATCTTCAGGAAAGGACGGCAGCCTGTGAAGCGAAATTAATTATAATGATTTTGATGCCACAACTCAAGGAGCAATCCTTTAAATAAATTCAAATGTAGCACTTCTTTCGGTTCATTTGGCAGCGGCAGATACTCACCTCCTTTGGACTCAAAGTTGGGTATGCCGTGCATGATGACATGATGCAGGAACAGAGGCTTGTTGTTGATTTTTATGTGTCCAGACAGAAGGCCGTTGAAGTATTGCACATACCTGCAGACAAAAGGAAGCAGTGTGCCTAAGTCATGGAATACAGGTTTAAACATAGAAACTGTGCACAAATTCCACACTTTATACTAAAATGATTGATTATACAAAGGGGTTTTTACAGAATAATCAACACTGTGTTTCTTTACTAACAGAAAGATAGCTGCTTCCAATTTTGTAATTTGGAAACTTAACAAAGATGCCAACAATTTTTTTTCCAAATATTTAATGATCTATTCAGATATTAGATTTAAATGTAGCTTTCTTGTTAAAAATGTTTAATGAAGGAGTGCATAAGACTCTTCATAGAGACTCTGCATAAGACATAAGACTTTTCTGCGCATGTACCCAAACCTTGCTGTGGAAGAAGTTTTTTGATGGTGGCACCGAATTAAAGGTTGTGTGATCACCAAAATATATTCATAAATATCTTCACTAAATTCCATGGCAATAAGTTTGATACTTGGTCTTATCCCTCCTCAGGACCCTCTGGCTTCATTAAACACCAATTCCAAAAAGCAAAAATCCTCATCCTGTGTGCTTCACCTTTACCGCCCGCCAGCTCCAACAGCGCAGCCAGAACTGAATTCCGCTCCGACTATGAAACAACCTTTATCCACGACGGGAAATGTCAGAGTGAATTGGTGTGTACAGAGGCCAGTTGGGGGTCTGTCGAGTTAGTGTGGTCTGGTTGTTAATGATGATAATGATGATGATACCAAACGTGACCTTGACCATGGGGTTGCCGCATGCAGACACCTCCTCCTCCTCCCCCCCCCCCTTGTTCTGCTGTCAGTGGCCAGATGGTTTAGCCTCTCTTTAATTCAATTAGACTGAGCGGGGACGCCCTGAGAGCACCGCTGAGAGGAGGAAGTAACTTGTAGCTACAGTGTGGGTGTTTGTGTCTTATGAGACGTAATCATGTTCTGTTCTTTTATCAAGAAAATACCCTTTGAAACGTCAAAAGGCTGTACAAATGCATATTAACTGAACAGGACTACAGATAATGTTTATTGTATGAATTTCAGGCTAGTGGTACTGTTCAAAGTTAAGACCATATTTCCTCTACCTTCTGTCACAGAGAATGTGTTGCTTGTCCTTTGAAAACAAATATTAAACACAGTTATAGGGAGGTCCCAGATGCAGCTAAGCAAGAAACATGACTTAAATACCAAACCAAACAAACTGAAAACGGTATTTTGAACATTTAAAGTCCTGTACTAGCTACTCTGCATTGGCTCCCTATAAAATGTAGAATTGAATTTAAAATCCTCCTCCTCACCTATAAAGCTCTTCATGGTCAGGCCCCTTCATATCTTAAAGAGCTCATAGTACCCTATTACCCCACTAGAACACTACGTTCTCTGAATGCTGGGCTACTTGTGGTTCCTATAGTCTCTAAAAGTAGAACAGGAGCCAGAGCCTTCAGTTACCAAGCTCCTCTCCTGTGGAACCAGCTTCCAGTTGTGGTTCGGGAGGCACACCCTACCACATTCAGAGTAGGCTTAAGACATTCCTCTTTGATAAAGCTTATAGTTAGGGCTGGATCGGTGAGTCCTGAACCATCCCTTAGTTATGTGCTATAGGCCTAGACTATCGGGGATTTCCATGGTGCACTGAGCTACTCTCCCTCTCCTTCTGCACTCATTCATGTCCTTTAATGCATGTTACTAACTCCACTTCTTCCCCGGAGTTCTTGTGCTTTTCGTCTCTCGGTTCTCTGGATCCTGGTGGAGCCTCCTGCCATGGTCCTGCTTGACTGCCATTGCCAATACTGTTGTTGCTGTGACCTGTCTGTCTGTCTCTCTCTCTCTCTCTCTCTCTCTCTCTCTCCCCCAACTGGTCACAGACGACCACCCACCTAGGCCGGATCTGTCCTGGTTTCTGCCTTTTAACGGCAGTTTTTCCTTGCCCTTGTCGCCAGTGCTTGCTCTGGTGGTACTGTTGGGTCTCTGTAATTAATGTTAAGAGTTCGGTCTAGACCTGCTCTATTTGAAAGTGTCCTGAGATAACTTCTGTTATGAATTGGCGCTATACAAATAAATTGAATTGAATTGAATTGAATTGAAAAAGTGACACAATTAAAAGCCTATGATGCATACTGCAAGCTATGTTGCCCCTCCATCGCATGACTTTACAACTCCATCTGTCAAGGTACCAACAAACCTTGTTCCCCATGACTTAATGGGCTGTGTGTGTTTACTTTTAATGCGAGTGGTGAAACCGAAGACAAAGTTTAAAATTAACTAGCAAAACTTTCCAGCATCTGCCACCAGTTATGTTTCCTTCCAAACACGGTGCAAATTTCCAAATTAAAAGTCATCAAAGGCAACTATTATGTAATCAGAAGAGCCGCTCTTTTGTTACTAGAGTGGTATTTTGTTTAGGATTTACACCACTTTCATTAATGTTTTTTCCCTGTCCACACATACCATGTGGTCTGCCACCTTTTTTTTTTATTAAAGTCACGGGGCTTTCTGGGAGAGAGGAGGTATGTATTGTAATGAAGCTTCACTTTATTCCTCTATGAGCGAATTTCCTGCTTTTCCATCACTGCTGTTTTCCCACACAGTCAAAGTGCCTACATTCGTAATTTTGATGTCACCCTGCAGTATCTGACCAATTATCGGAGATCCTGTCATTCTGTCTTTCAGTGTTACTATTGCACCATCATGACATTTTACTCCTTTTATCTTCATATGAGCCTACGCCTAATAAAAAGCTGATGCACACTGATGGAGCGTAACCGCCAAAGTCTTTCTGTGTTGTATTGCAGGTGATGGCGACACCTCAAAGTTGCATCTACACTGTAAACTAAAACATCCTGATAATATCGCTGTATCAAACACTTCATTTTCACATTTTTCCTTTATTGAAACAACCTTTTCACCTCATGAAAAGCATCCAGACATGCCTCCTCACAGAAACCCTGATTGGCAAAATGTCTTGAGTGTGACATTGCTGAGCAGTCATACGAATAGTTGACACCACTTTATGTTCCTAACATTTCTATTCAGATTTCCTTGTGAGCAACTTTAAAATGCACATAAAAACAAGATAATGGAGCCTCACTTAGGCCGTGAAACTCTGCTTTCATTCTGTTTTGTGCCATGAATCAATTCAACACATTTTCTAGCTGAATCTGACCTAGTGGCACACAAGAGGCAGCCTGTCCTCCCTGCAAGGGCTCAATTTGTTTACTGTAGTGTTCTAACATTTCACAACCAACATGGTAATCATGTAATGATACTAAAATGCTACATGTAACACCTTTAATCCAAACTTTTACAAGTTTTTAGAGGAGCAGCAGATTTAGCTCATCTCCTACTCTTAATGTTAATGTCACACATTCCAGACCATAATACTGGCAGACTCCAGGGGCAGAGATAATTATATCTGAAGCAGGAAATAGCAGCGGGGCAGAGGGCAAGCCTATAGACCTGTTAGAGAATGGCTGGCTGTCTAATTCACTAGCTGAAATGAAGTGGTGTTAAGTCCCCTGCTGTTTCCTGTGTTTCTCCATATATTCCCTGTAACCTTTGTCCTGCTCATCCTTTCCAAGAAGCGCTCAGATCGGTATTCCTCTCTCCGCAGGTGAAGAAGAGAGGCGGTGAGGGGTCAAGCCATTAAGAAGTTGACTGTCTAATAATGCAGCGGGGGCTAATAATATGGCAGGAGCAGATTTATGACTTAAAGGAGGATGTCTTAGATGATACTCCCCCTAGAGGGAGCTGCATTCAAAATAAGAAATTGTTTAAATACCTTTAAACCACTCTTGATTGGTTTGACCCAGTCTGGTTTGGATTTTACTCTGCTGTTTAGCTCTCTATTCATGGAAAGGACATTATCTCAAAACACTCAGGACTAAAAGTGGAGAGGAATTGGAGGAAAATATGCTCTGATAGCCTGAGAAGGCAGGAATGAACTGCCACCAAGCCCCTGCAGCCTCCCCAGAGACACCAGTGGAATCCCTCAGACAGACAAGATGGATCGCTTCTATCCGTGCCATGACGTTTACTCGCAATTATCCCAATTAAAAGTAAATTGGAGATAAACAGAAGACACAACAGGAAAGAATTTCCTCTGTGAAATATGAAAAAAATAAAAGAGGAGAAATGGAGTTGGGCCACTATACTGATCAGTCACTTTGTGTTTTTATTCAGTCCTTTAATGGGCTGTTCATTAAAACCCCAGTGAACCCATCAGTGTTATCCCATCATAGCTTAGCAACTGTAACTAGGCAGGTAGGCATGGAATACATGCATACTTGAACACAGAAAGGTGTTACAGTCTCCAAAACCAAAAATACAAGAGCAACAGTGTTAGGAATGAAGGAAGGAAGTATTCATTGTGCATTATTATGTGTGGGTACAGGTTATGTTTAAATAAAAAACCCACTGATGAGTTTACCGTAACACATGATGCTCTCGTTAGCCACAATTATCGGTATCTGTTCAGGAGTAAAATCTGGAAACAGCAGACTTGGCGCTGCAGCAAAGGTCAGACTCATAAAGCAGGAGTCAGCAAACAGGAAGTGAGGTAATAACTGACCTTTTTTGTGACGGCTGACCCACAGGAAGTGCTTTGTCCTCGTAGAAGCGCCTCATTGCGAATCTGTCCAACGCCTGGTCAGCACTGCATGACACAAATTAGACATATTAGTCATATTATAGTGCATTTTGAAAATTACAAAGCGTCAACAATAACTGGATGTATTGTGGAAGACCTGCTTATTTTTAAGTTCGCGATTTTGAAATGCCCCCTGGCCTACATCTTTTACAAAGCAGCTTTAAGTCCTCCTGGCTCCATCCCACCTATTAACATCTGGTTGCATTAAAAGAGTTAAGAGACATTTTTGGAGTGCTTCTGCTCACAAAGACAGAAAAATAAGCTGTCCAGGATGGAGTGTTTTGCCATAATAATCACATCGGTGTTTAATTTTCAAGGCTGCTCAAGACCAAGACCTCGAGGCCTAACTATGATTGATTAATGCTCTTGTCCTTATGAAACCTTGTGAGGAGGAGACATAAATAACCTAAATCACACTTTTTCAATACGGACAGCCAAAATTCTTCACCTCTGCTGATCAATCTCTTCGTTTAAACTCAGTCCAGCCACAATCAATGTAGTACTGAACACTGAATGTGTCCACTGATTCTGACATGCTTGATACCTTGCGGATATGTTGCTGTAGTGCATGTACGCAGCCACCACCACCCCGGTTCGACCTCGGTTCCCCTGTCACACAGAAACAGAGACAAAAAGACTCAGTTACATGATTTAAAGTTTCAAAAGTTATAAATTATTATTTGTTATTTCAAACTGGAATCATTTCAAAGGGATCAAAGACTTTTGTATTAATAAAAAAACAACCGAAAAACAAATAAATCCTCAGATGTGACGGACAGGTCAGTAAGCTGCATGAATTAAATTTGAAAAGCTGGAAGCATAAATAATATGAAATAATCTTTAATCTCTCTGCTGGTTCAATGTGACCGGTCAGACTCAAAGCAACAAATCAATTCCAGAGTAAACCAGGGAAGCTGGAAAAAATGTTTTCCTTTCTGCTGCATCTGTACAGCATGTGCAAACACTGTACAGTAATGTATATTTAGAGAGAGAATGGATTTTATGATTGAATAGGAATTTATGTTGATTTTAAGAGGTCCATCAGACACCACATATGCTATCTGTATGTCGCTGTAGATGAAAAGACAAAAAACAACTATATTTTTCACATTAAAAAGGAATAGTTAGACATTTTGGAGCTACACTATGGTCTCCGCTGGTGGTCTTGCAATCTCATAGTGACATATAGTCCAGCACATAACCCCCTGTAAAACACCCATTTGTTATTTTTGTACTGATTAAACAAATGAGGTGATAATAAGCGATGTTTAGAGGTGCTGGTAGGTAACTATTCCTTTGAGAATATCACTTCAAACAGGGCACAAGAAAGAAGACGTCAGCCAATGATTCCTTGACAATTCACATTCTGAACAGTTGTGTACCGTTTAGCCCTGCTTTACCTTGTTATGTAGTACCACTACGTTGCGTGGGTCTCCGTTGAGCCACGTGTCAATGGCCTTGCACATGCTGCAGATCTTGTCCAACGCCGGTGCATGGTGGTCTGGCCAGCCAAACTCCAGAACCTGAGGGGGATTATCAGGACCAAAAGGAAGAAAAACACTGGGTAAGAGGAGGATGTGAGGGGTTTTTATGGTTTAATGTGTTTATGTGTGTCTGGATTCAAATAACAAAGATTATGCAGCTGCTGAGGTGTTTGTACCTTGTGGTTTAACTTTGATAAGTCGCTCCTCCACTCGCTCAGATTGAGAACCTGAAAGAGAACAAATACAAATATATCAAAGCGCTAATTGTAATTTCTGTACTGATCAAAATCAATAAAGAAATATCCATCAAAAAATTATTTTCTGAAAGCTCTGCCAGAAAAGGACAGGAAATTAATATAGGATATAATATTAGATAATAATATTAGATAAAGGACGTATCTCTCACCAGATAGTGCTCGCCATGTTTGGACCGCAGCATCGTCGCCACCTCCTTGAGGTTGGTGGTGTAGCTGCGTTCCTCGGCGCCGGCGGGGAAGCAGACAGAGATGATCCTCTCTGTGATGTAGACCAGGTCCACCTCATAGCTCTCCTCCATGGCCTGAACCACACTCTGACTCCTGGAGAGGCAGAGGGAGCGAGAACAGGGTGTCATGGTGGAGCTGTACATCTCAACTACACAGTTTGAACATCTGCCAGGCTCTCCTTGATTATGATACAGAGGCCCTGACTGCAGAGGAAGGAGTGTGTGCTTCTGTATATCACCAACACAAAAGATATTTTCTTTGATAAAAGTAAAAGTGGCTTTACAGTCTGTACTTCAGTGCATTTTGATTTTTTTTTATAACATCATTTCATTTTAATTCTGCTGCAGTATGCCTGCAAAACAAACTGCAGTCCAATGTTCAGTGATTATCATCTTTACAAGGACTGCTGTGAATCTTTTTTTTTTACAGCTGCTGTGAGAACATTTGTAGAACTCTCCGATTTCTCTCGAGGACTAACGACAGAGTTCATCACAAACATCCACTTGATCAAATGTAAACTCCAGCAGCTCACTCTTATATTTCTTGGAAAGGAAAAGGTTTACAATCCTTTACTGGCTGTTGACATGACCTCTGCTGATATTATGCAATTTATTTCACTGGCCAGTGGGCATACAGTAAAGCCCCGCATGAGAAACAGCCATGCCTGAAGAATAACAGACAACATGGAGGTGGAATGATGATTTACATTCCTAGTAAAACTGTGAAATATCCAGCACAAATGTTTTTTTTTAAATGTTCATATAAAAAATATTGTTGAGTTGTGGATGATAATGGTTTTAAGGGATGTATTACTTCTCCGTGAATTTATTTAAGTTTTTGGAAGTGAACAAAGATGTTTGGATTGTTTTTGGTTAAACTTAAAACTTAATTTACTTTGTACAGCTTTACCATTCGCACTGCTATTTTATTCTGATGAAATAAGTGTGCACATTTATGCGCTCACATACAGTTTAACACAATCATATAACAATTCTATGTCTTACCGCGACTGCTTTCGCCTTATCTCCACACTCTTGCAGGACCTCGTAGATCCCTGGAGAGCACACACACACACACGCACACATATAATACAAAAAAACACAAAAGAGGGTGGGGGGGGGGGGGGAGAGGGAGGGAGGAAATGATTCATAGGCAAACTGCATCTGGTAATGATGATGATGTTATTGAATTATAATCTGACATAACCTATTAGGGAAAAGTCAGATCACAGAAGCAAAACTGAAACTGTTTTTGGAGAAAAAGGAAGATACAGAGAAAAGAAGAGGAAGGGGGGAACTGAAACAAGGAAAAGGGAAAGGGAAGAGAAGAAGTACAAGAGAAAGACAAAGGTGATAAAAAAGAGCAGTAAAATGAGAAAAAGTAGAAGAAGAGGAATGCAAGATGGATAAGCAGAAGAAGAGAAGAAGAGGAAAAAAGGAGGAGGAGAAGAATAGGTTAAGGTGAAGAAGCAGGATAAGACGATGTAACAGGCAGATGAGAAAAAGAGAGACAATAGAAGAAAGAGAAAAAGAAAAAGAAGGAGAAAAAAATGTAAATGATGAAGAACAGAAGAAATGAGTTGAAATGAAGGAGAAGAGAAGACTGGGTATGAGAAGTAAAAACAAAAGAAGCATGGGTTATGGAAATAAAGAAAGAGAAGGAGAGAGGAAGAAGAATTAAAAGAAGAAAACGAGGATGATGAAGAAGAGAAGGGGAAAAGAAGAAGCAGGGATGAGGGATAGGGAAGAAGAACAAGATGTTCAGAAAGAAAAGATGAATAAAATAAGAAGACGATAAGAAGAAGAAAGGTGAGAAGAAGAGGAGAGAAAAAAAAGTCACAATACACCAGTGTGTTCCGGGAGAAAACCACCCTGACTCAGGTCTTGTCAGGACTTCAGCACAGGCTTTAATTATCCTGTCCTGTATCTAGTTATTTACTGAGGAAAGAGTGGAAGTCCTGACTGTTTCACAGTGACGGGGCTGCAGAGGGGAAATATTACTGAATATGCTGTTCTGTTGAGGAATCTCTGCATAATAGATGCTGGAGCTGGCTCTTCCTCTTACTGTTTGGCAACCCGGGGGAGAACTTGTCTCTGCGAGTTTAGCTGCCATCGAAAAAGATGAAGCCATCCAAGAAGATAGAACGACATCTGAATTTATCTTCACAGACATCGCCTCTACTTTTTTCCCCACAACGTCAAACAGAGTGAGCATTCAGCTTCACCGGTCAAGTGGTTAAACAGAGATCTTGGCAAGAAGGGCCTCTTATCACGGCACAAGGTTAAACACACACCAAAAAGCTCTCCATATAGCTGCCGAGCGGCCTCTCACAGATGAAGCTAATCCCACCCCCAAGAGCCAAAATAGGAAGCATAATTCTCTGTGATTTGACAGGAACCAGATGCTAGGCGGACCCGCGGACGCTGGTGTTTGCAAAATGAAACAGCCTGTTCGCATTGGGGGCTTCAGGGGTGTTATTACGCCGGTACATTTCACATCACAGGGACAAACTGCTGTTTTGTAGCAACACGGGTGCATGAACGCCTCGTGAAAGTCAATGCCGCATCTAAAGTGGCGTGCACTATCTATCCATTGAAATGCACCTTTCACATGAGAAAGCTGGCTTTCGCAGATAAAGGCTGGTTGTCAAATCCCATGAAAGGACCAAAACCAACAATAAACATATTTTCTCTGTCGCCAAAGTCTGATATCTTATTCTTCTGCACCAAAGAGCTCCATTCTTCAGAAACTATTGAAACACATCAACAAGCCACACCATTGCATGACATTGCTAACCCCTTTATTACCATGAATCTCACATACGCCATCCTCTTACTCGCTTGCACAATAAATGTCTGTTAATCCACGGCTGAAATTAGTCCCCAACAAATCTGCTGCTTCCTCCTGTTTGAGTAATCTTTACTAAACACCATAGCGCCCGGCTGTTCATCTCCAAATGTAATAGATGTAGTAAAATAAGTAAGTAATTGCACTGATCTCTACCATTTAGCCAGTATGATGTGCGTGTGGTAGGGAAGACTGAAAGCATTGAAAAATGGATTAATGCTAATGTTTTTTTGTTTTTGTTTTTTTATGGGGATTTTAAAAAAAAAAAGACAAAGAAAAAGAAAGAAGAAATAGATTAATGTTAACCATATACTAAGAAATACAGAAAAAAGCTTGAAAGACACATATTTGTTGCACATTGTAGCATATATGTCACCAATCCATCTGCTGAGGAAGACCATGCATTATGATCAAAAGCACCACAACTGCAACAGAGGGAACTTGTGAAAAGATATCGCCAGGGGATAAGATACAACAACCAAAAAAAGAAACATTTAGCAGCAATTTGGACTTCCTGTTTGGGAGTGGCCTACCTTGCTGAACAGGTACCCAGTGCTCCACCTCAAGGATGAACGCAGGTGGGCAAAACGCCTTCCAATGGAGCTGCCCAGAGGCATGGCTAACCACTTCTCTATGTTTTACTATTTAGATCATAAAATAAAAACTATTACAGTCAAGAATTACAGCCATAATTTGCCACTGTATGTCCATAGTCATTTAGTTTTTTTTTTTTTTAATCGGAAACCATCATAAGAAGCTCAGTCTTCAAGTGCTGAAAACAAAGTAGCTCCAGCTCCTCCTGAGAGAAAAAAAAAGAAGCTAGATTCTGAGCTGTTCGTGCCAAACTTCATCAGCGATTATGTAATATATGATGATGCATTCGTCCTCTTCTTTCCCCTCTCGACTGCCTTCTCCCTACTTTCTCTTGTCGTCTCTCTCATGCCCACTTTGTGTTCCCTGGAACTGCCCCTCCCACGGTCTCATTATCTCTCATTATTACTGTCTCTCTCCCCCCTACTTCTCTCGTCTTGAATCCCTTTTTTCCCAAGCTATGTGTTTGTGCACTGCATGGTTCCTGTGAGGATATACTGTTATATGTTTGTGCTTGCCTGCTGCACATGTGTTTGACCTTAATTACTCTCAACAATCTAGTGGCTGAAGCGATAGATAAGCATAAAGTACAGAATGAAAGCAATATCTTTCAATATTTCCCTGTTGGTTTAAGCAGTAAAATGGATAGTCATTACAAGTGTTGTGAAACTGGATGAAACTTTCTTCCTTTTCATGCTTTGTCATACAAACTTATTTTTGATTTACTGTGTCTGGCGCTTATATGCATGTCTCACGCTCTCCTCTTCTGAGCAAGAAACTGATTTGAATAATCCCTCATAAAGCAGGCCCCACACGGACTCAATTATGGTCACAATGGGGCGTTTGGACTCAAAACCACCGTGGATGTATCCTATGGACTAACCAAATAAACATTACACCAGCACTTCCCCCCTTCTGCCCATACACCATGCGCACACACACACGCACATATATGGAAAACCCCATATGAGGATGATTTTGGATTCAAGCAAGGATTCCAGGATAAAATATTATATAAAATCTGATGGGTTTTTTTGGAAGTCCAGCCAGAATGTATGGCTTTTAACCAAGCACAACATGAGATAACCATTAAACTTGAAGGGAAGGAAACCTGATGTGATAAGAGGTAACAACCACAACAGAGATGGTTTGGTTAAATAAAACACATGGGCGGTAAATTGGGATCACAACCTCGGCTGAGGATGCAACTCATTTAGATGTGAAATGTCTGGTTAAAGGGGCATAGCATTTACTCCCAAACATCAATATGTCACTGTCAAATTGTTTGTGACAACTTTCTATAATTACAGTAAAAACAACAAGATCATGGTCAAGACAATTAGTAGCCTCTGTCTTTGTATTTTTAGTGCCAGCATTTCTCGTAATTATATCCGCATTTCCCATAAACCCTGTTGCTTGCTGTTGGAAGAGGATGTTGCTACTTGTATCAACCCTTAATCCACTGTTCTGGTGTTTGGGCATTACAGTAAAGAGGACAAACACAGTCTTACACGTCTTATTGCACTCTGACAACAGCACCCGCTTCCTGTTGATGGTAAATAATGACACAGAAGTAATGTGGTATAGATGTTAAAGGAATATACAGAATAATCTATCCTTACCACCACCAAGGAGGTTGTGTTTTGGGTGCTGTTTTTCTTGTTTGTCAGCAGGATTATAAAAAAAAACTGCTGATGGAAGGGTGTAGCATGGGCCAAGAAAGAACCCATTCAAGTTTGGAGTGGATCTGAATCACAGGGAGGATGCACAAATTCTTTTCTATTTTTGTTAACAGTGCAAGATGAAGTCAAGTCAGTGCTAGTGCTTGCAGATTTGCATACCATAGAAGACTTCTCAAAGGACTCAAAATCTACTTCTTTGCCGTTTATCTGTATGTTCAGTATGCTCTAAACAAAAATTATATTTCTGGCACAATTTGCTAACATATGGCATCCGTTTGTTGCCAGATGAGTTAGCTGTATAGATGCTTACACTGGTTGCTAACAATAAATGCAAACAACTAACTAAAGTATGCTGGTGACAAATAAAGTATTGTAGCAAGCAAGGTAAAAACTACTTGGTGGTGTATTCCTTTAAAATGCTACATTGAATTGATCCTCAGTCCTTGTCAGTCTCTCCTCCGTCTCTCTTTCTCTGTAAAAATGCACAGACTGTAAATTAATCTCCATACAGCCTGGTGTACACAGAACAATCTGTGTTTATAATCGCACTCTAAATCACCACGGAACTTGGAAGAGAGAAAAAACAGAGATGCAAGACATCAGTGCTGTTTTTATCTCGTGAATAAATCAAGCTTCTGGTTTCATGAAAGGGAAAATAAAGACAAGGCAGCCCCCTTATAATCAGAAAACATTTTAAACAGGCTAACATATTTCTGCCTTTGTGACTGCTGGCTTGAATAAACTGTTGTCTTTTTGCATTAGTGGTGGTGATCTCCTCTCTTATTTTTCTGGAATCTTGCCGTCTTGGAAACCCACCACCCGTGCCCACGCCCTTCATGGTTTAGCAATGTCAAGCTAAACATGCATGCCTAGTCTCGGGCCAGGCCTTGGCAGCACTTTCTGGCACAGATGAGGCACAATTTGCAGTGAACTGGCAGCAACAGATGTCACGGCAGCTTATCTCATTTGCTAAGGTATGTACCAAATATTTCTTTATACTGGCACCGAGCAGAGAGAGGGTTAAATCATTTATCTCAGGCCACTTGGTTGTATTGAGTCATGGGTGTGCTGCTGGAATAATCATGGACCTGTTTTTATTGTTTGATTAATAAATGAATGCATTTAATAAAAAATATAAATGGATTCAATCAAGTTGAATTAAAGTGATGCATAGAAAAACAAAGGAAAAAGTCTTGAAATTATATATTAAAAAATCTTTTTTAAAACTTTCTTCTACTTATTTGATTTACTGTGTCATATTCCACAATTAATTTCTCTTAATGCCTCCCGTTTTATCATTAACAGCTTCAATTTCATGGTTGCTTTCATTTAGAGACAGGTCCCTTTAATTTAAAGTTATGTAAGCCGTGTGCCACCCTGTGATTGGCTGGCAGTTATGTATTGCATGGTGCTGCCACCTTCTGCAGCTTGCAGGAACAGGTGGTGGGATTTGCGTGCTGGGTCGGAGCTCAACAGCCTCAACTACGGCCAATTATAATGAAATTATTATTTAACGGATTATAGTTAAACACCAAAAAAGGATGGAATTATTCCAGTGCCACACTACAGACTCCATAGAGTGTAAAAGAAAGAATACAGAATGATGTACCATGTATGGATAGACAGTTATAGTAGGTTCTGTGGTTAAGCATCAAAGAGGACTGTAAAAACACTGTAGAAACCTGAAACTGGTAACCTACTAAATTAATGGTGTTTTTACTTGCAAAACAAGGTTAATACAACAAATATAGCATCTTTAATGATGGCAGCTGAGTCACTATTGTTGATAATTACTCAGACTTCAATTATCTCTTTTGCTGTCAATTCAAGGGAGAAGATAACATTCTGCTGTGAGTGTCAGCCAGAAGTATAGGGACACCAGAAAAAATTTGATTGTTAAACATTGTTGCACACAATATGTTGCTTAAAAAGCCTCCACTCTTCGGTTTCAGGCCTTCCACCAGATTTTGGGGCCAGGCTGCAGGGAATTGCCCCCATCAGTGAGGTCAGCCACTGATGTTGGGCGATGAGGTCAGGCTCGCAGTTTGTCCCAAAGGTGTTGGATAGGGTGGAGGTCAGTGAACTGTGCAGGCCAGTCAAGTTATTCCACGAAAAACTGGTAAAACAATGTCTCTGGTCTTATTGAAAGGCCTAGCCCAAACTATGAAAAACTGTTTACATACAAATGTATGTGTAAAAGGGTGTCCACATACATTTGACCATATAGTATACATACGGATTGTTATTCCAGCACCTTGCTGCATAACAATCACAGCATTTATGAATGAACAGCTTTTTAAAGCATGTCTCCTTGGCATTATAAAGAAGAGGTGTTACTTACCGGTGTATCTACATGCTTTAATGGCAGCTGAGGAGTGGGAGGCTGGAGAGAAAAGCGAGACAGAGTCAGGGGGTTAGTCATTGTTTCTTTCACACCGAGGAAGAAACAACACGGTGAGCGAAAGGATGAGAAAGAGACAGAAAGAGAGAGAGAAGGCGGAGAGACTACATCTTTTATAGACCTCTCTCTCTCTCCCTGTCTGGCTGTCGGTGATACACCAGACACACAGTCATTCTATTAACCTTGAGGAAAATACTCTTTGATCTGTACACACTTTGCCTGACAAACATAAGACTCTCACCCTCCTGATAAAGGGAGTCCTTTTCTCGGACTGGCTTAATTTAACTGGAATGATCAGGACCTTTATGGTTCTCAAAAACTCTTTCAAATTTAGGTTTGTACAAATAAAATGTAACAAAAAGCAAATATTATGTAATGGAAAGAAAGAGACAAGACACTGTGGATATTCAAACTTAAGGGGAATGTTTTTGAACCAGTGTGGAGGGTTTTTAAAGCACCTTTAAGGACAAGGTGCATAATTTTGCTTCTCAAATAAACCTAGTGCAGTAAACGCTCCTATTTGGAAGACAACTGATTCTCATTATTTGGAATATAAAATTTTTAATCATTTGGCTTAAAGGATCATTCTTGACTTGAAAATAGCTTGACTCAGTGTTGACTTACTAGATTTCCTCCAGAGCTTTCAGCCACAACTCAATGTAATTCAATTCAATAATTCACTGACATTTCTGGTTATAAAAAGAAAAATGCAACTGCTGAATTTTACAGTGGAACAAATTAGCAATATGAAAAAGTAAGGCAAATAAAAACACTAATCTGGTCAAGAAGTGTAAGAGAGGGAGGGATAGAGAAACAGAGACAGTATGTGAGGTAAAGAAAGAAAATATGTGACAGAGACAGAGAGAAAGTGTGTTTGCCTGTCCATAAACACACACACACACACACACACACACACACACACACAGCTTGACAGTGATCCATGTGTTAAGGAAAATCTCTTAACTGAGTTAAGTACAGCGTCTTAGGCTGATGCGAGCTCTATAAACAAACCCGGGGACTGTTTAACAAGCTGCTGCAGTCATTTAAAAAGGCCAGCGTCCAAAGTAAATAAGTCAAAAGTAGTTACTGTAGCTTGGAATGTTCCTAATTTGGTCATATCATCGGTGGTTAATCTTGAAAATATAAAACAGGACTGACTCACTTTTTATTCGACTTGATAGAATATTGACGAGAAAATCAGGAGAATGCTCAAACTGCATCACGCCCCACTGTCTGCTGTTCTTTATATGGAAGTGAATGTTAACTCCCATTTTAAGCTCATTAAAGTGAAAATGACTCAAGCCTCAGTGCTGCAGTGCATAAATCGCATTTTGTCTTGTAAAGGAGCAATCCCCACAGGAAAGAAAAATAATCACTTTAACAGAAGCTTCTAGCCTTTAAATAGCAACCGGAAAGTCTAAGACCTACACAGGGTTTTAAGATACTGTCTTAGGGTCTAAGGGTCTGTGGATAATTTCGTCTTTTTCTTGGTTCACACGTGAAAAATTACAAATTTAGATGCTCAATCTATGTGTGTAAGATGCATAATTGCAGTGCAAACACTTTAAATCCAGCTGAAGACCTTTGTATTCATCTACACATTTACATTTTTAAATGTAATATTGATGCAAAAAAATGTAAAAAAATGAATGAATAAAATATATATGCATATAAAATAACACAAACATGTATTAAAGGTACCCTGTGGAGCAATGTTTTTATGACTGGGTCCTAGTTCTGTTTGTGCTTGTAAACGTGCACCAGGGCACCGATTCACACTTTTCAACTGATCTAAAGGGAGCAATTAACATTAATGTGCCAAGAAATGCAGAAACACGGCAATAAAGGCAGAGAAAGGGCCCAGGGGATAGAGTGGGTCATCCACCACCCAGAAGGTTGGTGGCTTGATCCCCGGCTCCTCCTCCTGCATGTTGAAGTGTCCTTGAGCAAGATAACTAACCCCAAATTGCTTCTGATGCTGTGTATTGGTGTATGAATGAGGTAGTTTCTGTTTGTGATTAACCTTTGCAATTGCTGTGTGAATGAGCGAATGTGGCATGTAGCATTGCAAAGGTCTTATGATGTAGGAAATACATCCAGCATGTTTGTTAGACTTCAGGATATTCACACTGTGTTTTAGTAAGTGCCTTGCTCATGGGCATTTTTATAACCTCAAAGAAACTGCTGCCTCGTGACTCATCTCCATCATCATCAAACCACCATCAAATTCACCTCTACTGCTGAAAACAGGACGCAGATGGTGTCTTGTCTTGTTTTGAGTTATACAGGCAGGATTTTCCTCTGAGGAGAGGAAGGAAGCTCTTGTGGTTATAGAGTCTGACCTTTGACCTCCAGCAACAACCTCACAGTGCTCCCTGTGTGCGGTTCTGCCACAATTCCAAGAAGGATCATTGCATTTCGACGAGGATTTGAGAGGTCAACGAGATCTTTAAAAGTTTCCGCGATGGTCCCATTAGTGCGCAAATTTCACACACATACCGCACAAAACACAAGTACAGGCACATGTTGACACTCACCAGCTCATAGTTGGTAGTCGTTTGACATGACGTGGTGACCTGCAAGTGGAGAAACAGAGAAATCGTGAGGGAAGAATTCAAGTCTGCTGAAGAAAGCATGCAAACTTTAAGTAGATCACATTAAAGAAAAAGGAACCACTGCTGTAAGAATTATTTTTGTAAAGGAAGAGACATGTCTGAATGTTTCCTCCTGAATGCATGAGTATTCTCCAAATCGCCCTCAACAGTTCAGAAATAACCACTGCCTTAAAAAAAGGTCCTTCTGACTGCTTCTTTGCATGGAAAAACATGTCGGGGGTCATTCCGGGCAATGTGACACACACAAGGGTTTTACCATCATAATATGACTTTATAATTCGCTTTGTATGATGTTCTTGCTGATCAGCCTGTCTGAGAGAATCCAGGCAGACACAAAGCGCCTCATTAGGCATGTCTAAAGCAATTTCAGCTGTATCCAATAACAACTGACTGTAGGTCAAACATCACGTGAGAAATTCTGATTCATACAGTGTATCCTCGTAAAGGGCGATCCTGGGACCCTAGGTGTCGTCCTCACCTGCTCTGTGACTCGACATGCACCTCGAACACATGTCAGACCATACAGAACATATGCCAGGATTGGACTACACAATATTTTTTCCTTTCCAGATGGTGTCTTATTAGGTGATTGCAGAGTCATAAATTCTTGCTGTGACTTGGCTGGGAGCGAGGCAGATTACATGCTGGACACTGACCGACTGCCGGTATCCGGTAGCTTGCCTGTATTTTAATTGTTATTGCTTTTCTGTATGAAATTTTTCTTTTTTTAGCAGTAAGCATAATCAGGTAATGTATCTCTCTATGCAACTTTGTTGTATACTTTTATTATGTCACTGGGTCTGCTGATTTTTAGTCTCATTTTAGGGTCTTAAAGTAACTTAAAATAATAATAACTTAAAGTAACCACTTGAAATTAGGATTTATGGTGGCTGGGGCAGTTTTGGTTATGATATAATGGATTTGTAGTATATAGTAGTATGTAGTATGTAGGGTGTTTCGAGGATACAACTAATATTATCGATTAATAACTGATGTTTGTCTATAAAATGTCAGAAAATAATGAAAAACTGCCTCAAGTTTCTTATTCTTTTTGGTCAACAACTAAAACCCAAAGATATTCATTAAAGAAACGTTGAATTGGAGTAGCTGAAACCATCAAATGTGTCGTATTTTTGCTTTAAAAAATGACTAAAACAATGAACTGTTACCAAAACAGCTGCAGATCAATTTGCAGTCAATCTGACTCACCGATTATTGACTTATCATTAACGATAAATTCCTTGGGGCTAAGTGGAGCCTTTGCTACAACTTCATTACCCACAATCCTACAAGCAGCTCTTCACAGAGTTTAATACAGTTATTTTTATTATACAGTCTTTCAGTCATACTGAATCACGACTGAAACACAGTTTTTTACTGCAGCAAACCTGCCAATGTCATAACATTTAAGTTGCTCCATCACATGCTGTTACTGCTGCTTAATTAGTGCTCACTGATAAAATGCCACATAGTGACATTTTATATTGTTATGTCTAGCTGGGTTTATATTAATCAAGAGTAAAGGTGCTACAGGATAGCTTTTTTAAAATATTATTATCAAATACATTACACAATACATCAACAACTAGCACATTAATGTAGTAGCTCTGATCTCAGGTCAGTTGTATTGCAAGTGATAGATCGAGATCCCTGCTGAAAATGATTTTACTGCCCACCTTCCTCTTTGCAATGCAGTCTCATACCGCAACTGTAAGAGAAACTGAAAGCTTCAGCTCTTGTGAAACAGCATCCCACCCCCACTTTGTGCTTTGCAACAACATGTTTTTGCCAGTAAAACATTAAGTTTCCCAACAAATGCGGCTGGGTGGCACACCAGTACTACAAAATGCAGGCTAGAGTGCTGGTACCTGTTGCCAGACCTCCCAGCAACAGTATCACTTGTCCCCTAATTATACTATCACCTCAAAATTAGAGCGGTATTGATTTCCTGATATTGCAAAGCTACATGTAGCATCTTTAAATAGCAGCTGGGGCAAAAACAGTTTGCTCATAGTATCCATGACAGGCGAGTGTGGCTCCTAATAGTCTGTATTACCCACTGCAACACAAATCACTGATTGCGATGCATAAACAGGCACTCTCTGGCAAGCTGGGTAACATCCACATGCAGGTGGGGGTTCACGGATGCATACGTGGGCACAGTTAAACGAGTGCGTGTGGCGGCCAGTACTCCTAACGTGTTGTGAGATGACGGATGTTTACGAGAGGTGAGATGAGAGCACGCTATCAGGAGACAACAGACGCAGGCAGGAAGGAAGCCGCTGTAATTAGTTTGCTCTGGGAAAACAAAAGACTCATTGACTTTGTAATGTTATCATCAAGCGTATCAGAATACAGTAGTTGGATAACATCAGCAGCAGAACAGATCCCACCCAGTGCACGCTGATACGCAGTGTGATGGCATCAGTCTACCAGCCAGTGCTGATGTGGTTGCGTGCTCCATCAATAACATAAGGAAGCTGACCATTTAAGAGAGCCCACAAGCTGACTAATTTCTTTGTTGCATTACCGGCGCCTTAATATGTTACCATGTACTGGCTGGTGCTTTGTTCTGCACACTGCAATGCACAAAGTCACTGAAGATTTTACAGTCCAAATCTATGTGGTTCAAACAGTGACCAAGACGACGGCTTAACGTCCACTATTCAATAAAAGGCCAATATCAGTCAGACCCTGCCCTATTTCAATGCATATACAGTGTGTATACATGGGAGAGTGGCTATTCATTTTGAAGTGAAAGAGTTACACTGCAGGTTGCTGGAAAAAAAGACACATTTGTCTTTTTCAACTGCTATACGAGGCCAACAGAAGATGAAGTTGCTAGTAACAGGAGCCAGAAGCGAGTCGGCTCATGCTTTCTCTTTACTGTGCCTTCACTACCTGGGGCCGTGGCTGACATTCATATATCAGTGTTGGCGGTCCTAGTGGCTCCAGGGCCTCGTAGCAAGAGCATCTGCCTTTATTTACAGCTGACAGGAGGTGCTGTTCTGTGCACTGTACTGTAGCATACGCCTGCAAATGTCCTGATGATGGCTCCCTCCAGTATTGATCGAAAGGTCAGAAGTGTATAGTGATGACTTTGAGTTTCAGTGGCTATTACGTCTAAAGAAACCAGACTATTGGTCAGATCCCAGCCATATGAATCCTGAATGATTTCTTTAGGAACATATATTTGTGCATGTAGAAATGGTTTGCAAGGAATCAGACATGAACATGGCTTGCAAATGTTGTTATCACATTGCATATTTAGTGAGGCAGTCGTGACAGTAGACAGCCAGAGCAGCAGACAAAGAGAAAATACAGACACAACTTCATAATCACACAATCTTGCATTCCTTTAAACACCATGTCTCAGTGTATCTTAAAATCCTCACCACATTACTGTGCAACTAACCGAGAGAACAACAACTACCCTGACTTCATCCATATATGGTGGGTGCAGCTGGAAGCCAGACTAATACAGGCTTCACATGGTTTTTACCAGCTCAGACGGATAAAAGCGCAGGAATCTCCAAGAGGCCCTGCCACGCGCTTCAGTGCTGGATCAGGGCTTACACCTGAACTTCATCCATCTGTGATTGTTTATGCAACAGCATCTGTGCCATCTCAAAATCTGTAAAATGATCCAGTTCATTTTTTTTGGTATTGCTCAATAGTGAGAAAAGTTGGACAGTTTTACCGTGTTATCTGTGCATCTTTTCTGCAGCATGTAATCCGTAGCAATGAAATTCCTCGCAACTGAAGATTTGGAATGATGAATCATGCTGTCTTGTATTTGTTTGTCTCAAGAATCCACAGGATCAACAACACCAACAATTTTCCTCACCTTATGTCTTAAAAGTGATTTAATTCGACAAATATCGTAACTCATTGTCCATTGTTATGTTCATGCTCACATATGACAGCTTAATTTTCTCCTGATTCCACTTAAAATAAAACAAATGCTGAACTAATCTTTGACCTCTGAATGAGTTTCCCAAATCACTTCCAAGCAAAGTGACCAGCAGGCCACAAAGAAAACTCTCCCTGACAGTGAGAGAAAGAAAATCAAAGGGGGTTTTAGGCTTTTAAAACAGGGAGCTTATAATCTCATGGAGTCACAAGGGGCGTCTGAGAAGCCACTGAACTAGAACAAGGAGTCAAGCGAGCCACTGAGGGGCCCCGCCGGAACCTCAACCCTGCCGAGAGTCCTCATTAGGGAGCAAACAGAGGTGAGGTGAGACGGGACGTTGTTGAAATACCTGCAGCAAAGGTTAAATGGCTCAGGTGAGTCTCGACAGCTTGGCGGAGATTCCATCCTATTTCTTGATCTCCCCCCCTTCACAATGAAAGCGTGGATCAGCAAGAGCTCTAATGATTTCAGCAAAAGTGCTGCTCAAGTACTCAAGTGGGCTTATATGGAAATGGAGAGTGCAGAATATCAAAGCATTTCTCTCAAGCCCGGTCCACTGAGTTGAATCATTGTATAATGAGTAAACGTTCTGCAGTTCAAGCTGGATAGTGATGAACTGTTTTCTCTTCGCTCTCGCACACTTCAAACAGGCTGGAACAAGCATCCTCTGATAACCAAGGGAGAATAAGACTGCCTTGCTCAGCAACCTTTGCATTCTTTGTTTGCATTTTGTCAAACAATAAGGGCAGCCACATAAAAAAAAGGTATGAAATCTCAAATTTTTGGAGATGAGATAAACATTTACTTTGATGTCTTGCGTGGGAGACCCATCAACATTTTTCGAAAGATTTTTTAGAAGTAGAGTTTTTTTAAACTTCTTTGTTTGAGTGTTTAAACTTGGGAAAGCTGCAGTATTTCCACAGATTGTTGACCTTTTATCCCTTCAACTCTGCAATAATCACGCTGATCTTAGTTTATCTACTATCTACAGCCTAACTGATGGGAGAAAGCATGTGTTTGCCACTGTGCATAAATCATCTCATTGGCTCTGATAAATAAGCCTGCCATTGGTCCAACCACACTCAAAATTCCTCAAGCACTCCTCCTGCCCACACAAGAGCCACTGCCGTGGTGATGGCAGTTTGCCTGAGAAAGTAAATTCTTCACTTTCCAAACGGGGGCCAAATAAGGACTGAAGCTCAAACAGCCCCTTTGGAGGGATTTATACATCGGCTGGGTTTCTGTTTTACTTGGAGGGCTAATAAATCCGCCGAGCGCTGTGATGGTGGAGAGCGTGTTCTTTTTCCACTTTGACATTTTGACATAATGTCAAGTGTGTAACACGGCATGTTCGACTGGGTGGCAGTGTGTCGCTGGCAAAAGATTGCGCTGGCATTGTGGTGTGATGCCGTCAAATAATATCTGATGTAGAATTTAAAAAGAGAGTTAAATCATGTTGTAGTAAAATAATGGCAAAATAAATGACTCATGCAGAATGCTGCCAAAAAAGAATACTGCGTGGGAAAGTTTTACCACTGAAATGCTATCTATCATTTATAGGAGAGTCAATTTCTCAAGCTCATGATTCAATATCCTTTAAAACAGAGAATCCGCTCCGTAAACATGTTATTTTGTCAAGGGTCGAAGCTCTTTGGTGGATATCTAAATTTGGAACCAAACACTGTGAAACATGCCTTTCAGTCTGGGCCGGTACAACTTCCAACTGCTATTTCAGAGGCACCCAAACAAGATGGAAAAGGGCTGGTGTATACACATGAAGTCCAAATAATTGTTTTTGTAAAGTAGAACACACTGCCTGTCAGCTCTTTCCACTGGCGTCCATCAGCACCCAGCAGTGCTACACAAACATGGCCTCCCCACAGCATGAAAACCATCCTGTGATGTTCGAGCAAATGACAAGACTGTAACTAGATGAAAAAAAAAACCCTGTTCTCAGTCTTCTCGTGAAGAATCCGCTATCTAAATTCTGTGGATAACACAAGAAGGGGATATATTTTTTCACATGAGAAGAAAATCACTACCACATGGTTAACACACCATAAATAAGCATAAAAATTGGTCGACAGGCACAATCGTTCGTCTCTAACCCTAAATGGTTCAGACAAAATATACCACAACATACAGGAGGTTATTTACAATGAGAGTCATCATAGCGGATTGCCTTCTTATTTCAACTATTTTGATTGCCAGTGAGCTCAGATTTGTGTCCAACAAAGGCACTAACATTATTTCACCTCGAAACCGACATGCTGATGTTGGATTTGAGGCCCCAAGGAACTTCATCAAGTGGACGCACAAGAGGCCAAAGACCATGGATCATTGAGGAAGCAGCTATGTGATCATGGTCAAGCCACAGTGAATGGTGAGCGGGCTCTGGCTTGGCTGCTTCACCCCTTGTACGGTTACAACCAAATCACTGCGAGCTACAGATGACAAAATACCCCATTAAACAAGGAAATGATGAATATCAGATGTGCAGTTGTGGCTCATATTGGACACAGGTTGAAAACCTCCAAAACTCAAAGCCCGCCTTGGAGTTTTATGCAAGAGGGGCATGACCGCATATCATAAATGTTAGGTCATTTAATCAGGGTTTCAATTGTGGGAGAGGTCTACCATTTGGCACAGATTTAAAACCAAAACTCACCTGATTTGCAAGATTTTGGGTTTCCACTCATGGGAAACAATTTGTAATAAAAACGTTTGCAACACTTTAAAGGCCAGGCTTCTGTGGAAGTTAAAAACAAGCATGTTTTCATCATTACTGGATGGAGCCGATATTTTTGGGCAGTGCTGATTGGTCTGTTCCGGACAGCGTTCGCCTATCAGTTCCTGTTTAATTAGGGGTGGCTACAGGATGATTTCTCTCATTTGACCACTAATAGCACAGTGAAGCGAGAATAAGGAAAGAACGCCAAGCCAAAATCAATGGTATACACACCGAAACGTGCAATAAAACATAGTCTTCCTTGAACACAAGATGCTAAAAAGGATTTGTGAATGCACTGCTGCTGCAATTATTTTCTACAAAAGCCTCAATTTATGCTTGTGTCTGCAATTTTCTTACAAGTGTAAATCTGCAAACAGTTTGTGTCATTTTGTATTGAAATCTTCTATTAATCTAACTTGTTTTTATTTTTCCCTTGCCAGCCTGTCACTTATTGACAGAAATAAGTTATTGGGTAGGCTGAGCCTCTACTAATTCAGTCTTGGCCTCGTGTGGTTGCATGTTAAATGCCATCCTCCCCGGTCACTACTGCTTTTATAACACTTCCCAGCACATACTTTGGAGCTGACACAGCTGCAGGATCTTGTAGTTTTCACAGTTTACCAGCCACACTTTCTGTGTGCGTGCTTTTCTCAGGAAGCCTACAGTAGACAATCTTAAAATTCAATCTGAAAGACAAATGTGATGTGTGACACAGGAAATCCAATTTTATATCTGCACAAATCTGTGAGACAAATTGCACTTTGGCTCAAAGTTATCTACTTTGAACCTTTCGAGATGATTTTCCGCAATTTATGGTGTTTTTTCCTCCACATTTCTCTTAAGGTTGCCAAGGTCTCACTCCTCTGATGTGTCAAAAGATGAACTACCCTGCGGAAAACTAGGTATGTTATTAAGGCATGGGAGAGACAGATGGAAGAGACAAACAGTTCAAGAGGGATAGATCTACAGGGACAGCAGCCATTCCATAAGCATCACTCTCTGAGAACATCTTCATGTTATGAGGCACAAGGGAGACATGAGTTACGGCTCTTTTGGCAGTTTAAGAGGGTTTCTGGGCAAGGTGGAGAAAGTGGTAGAGCATTTTCCCCTGAGACTTATGACCGGTGTGAAAAGTGTGATGCCAGGGCAAGAACACCACGTTCAAGGTTATGAAATGTCTTCAAATGAAATTCAAAAAGAGCTGAGGAAAAAAGGGGCGTGAAGTCAGTAAGTGTTTAATTTTGGCACCGTAGTAAAATTGCATTCCTTTCTGTTGTTTTGAGTCTTCAGTGGGGGACAGGACATACAAGCTTTGCGACCTCTTGACCATTCATGTTTAACTGCCATCCTCGTGTTAGCCCAAGGTCAAAGGTGAATGATTGCCATCATCAGTCTGCATCCCCACTCAAAGGTGTCAGAAAGAAAAACAAGTGTGAGAAAAAGTGGAAGGGGAAGGCAAAGACAACAATCAAAGAAAAAAGACAGGTCCTGCAAACATTCTACTTGACCAGCTGCTCTACTTTATGTCTTGTAATGCCAAAGCAGATGCAGGTCTCGCTGACAGAGAAAACACGTGTTTCCCTGCTGTGTTGACCAGTTGCTCCCGATCTCTCTGCAACTCTGCCGCCACAAATCAGCCCTCGTCTGGTCATGAAAGGCTCTTGAGCCTCAAACAGCAGCTCAAGTAAACTGTCCCGTTCCCATGGGAACAACTTTCCCATGAGTGTGTGACGGACTAGCCTACATCCAAAACATGCAGAGTAAAGCATTTTGAAATGACATCCAAAAACCCTTTTTGCTGTGTGTACTAAACTCATGCTCAAGCAGCCTTTTCATGCACTAAAAACACCCAGCTTAAGGTCCTGTTTCTGAAGACCCATTGTAAGCTATAACAGAATGCAAAGAACTACAAATTCAGAAAACTTATTCAACATGTCAACCAGCCAAACTACAGATGTAATATACTTAAAAAAACAACAACTCTGAATCTGTATCTGAAAATCCACTCTTCCAGAGTCTTACCTGCACACCGGTGGCACTTTTTCTCACGCTCTCGCTTCTCTCCCCCTCTGCCTTGTTTCTATCTCTGCATTCTCCCTGCCTTCAGACCCCCCTCCAGGAGAGAAAGAGGGCAAGAGAGGGAGTACCAAATACAGACTCTTTCCTCCTCCTCCTCCTCCTCCTCCGCCCCTCTCGCTCAAAACAACAGCAGTAATCCCAAACGCGTGCCAGAGAGCTACTGAACTTGATTCTGTGTATGTGTGTGCGCGCATGTGGATGTGTGTGCAGCCTCTGGACTGGACCAGGATACACTCTTTATGCTGCTGGCTTTGGTTCCTCCTGTCAACTGCCAAGAAATTTTGAAACACGCTATATAAGGCCAAGAAAGTGGCTTGGGGCTCCTTATGATTCCGGTACCCAAAACGAGAGAGCAAAAGCCGTCCGGGGGCAGACAGTAACTGTATCCCTCTGTATCCCTCCCTGTGCTAACGCATTCTGTCTGTCTATTTCCCTCTCTCTCTCTTTCTCTTCCCTCCTTTCTCTCACAGCCCTCGCTGTAGCCGTTGACGCATGCTTGACAGAGGGAGAGAGAGGGAGAATGGGAAGGAGAAAGAAAACTTTTCTGTTTTCTGCACTGAAAACAATCTCTCTCAATTTGAGTTTATAATGGTTTCTAAAGACCTACTTTTTGGAACCTTTTTGTTTTGTTAATACTGGATTTACTTGCCCATTGTTTGACTCCACAGCTGTATGTGTAAAAACATTTTTTTTGTAAGTTTTATACGTTATTTGGTAGGTTTCTGCTTTGCATAGAAAGTGATTAAAGGTTATATATGAGATATAAAACATTAATATAGCAGGAAACAACTATTAGCTATGTAAAGATACAATGAACAGCTGAGTCTTGGTGTCCCAAGCAGAGAATGGCGTCATACTCCCTCTGCCTGTGTTGCTATCGTAGCCTGTGGTTTGTTTACATAGCCGGTCTGCTCCGTGTGCAGTAGTAGTAAAGTGACTGAAACTGCTGTTTTTCTCATCTACCTTGGTGAATTATGTATTTATATCAAAAACAAAGCAGAGTTAGCGATTGTTGGAAAGGTGGAAAGACTAAAAAGACTGTTTTGGTGAGTTTTATATGACCGTTTGTTTTGGTCTGAGATGTTGATGCTCTAGTGCGACATCCAGAGGCAAGTGAATTCCGTATATATACCTTTTAAACATAAGAAAAATGTGTGATTATATATACACTATATTACCTTAGCCAGTGATGGCTAGTTTTGGGGGGCAGGGGCAAGATAAATAACAGGGGCACCAGCTGCATGCGGCAGGGCACCGGTGTGCAGAAACTCGTGATGCATTTACGGGGAAAACAGTTCAAAACCTTTTTCAAGCATGGCAGCATACATAGCACTTTATCACATTCTCTCCACTGGAGGGACTTCCAAGACGGTACTTTCGCTGCTGTGTAACAACTGTACTTTTACTTGTTGACAGCTAATATCTATAATGACTGTCATGCATGCACATTTACTCCAGAGCAAAAAACCTGAAGCAAACCGACAGGCTACCCCAAGATCCGTCTTTTCTAAAATACTTGGAAGGGAAATATTTGCGCCCGCTGGGTTTTAAACACTTGGGGTGAACTCAGCTCTTGACCTCCAGACGAGGACTGAGGTAAATTGGGCCATCAGTCATCTGCTAGCACCCGGTTATTAGGCCTGTACCGTTTGTCTGCCAGCTCTATCTCCCGACTACCGCGCTGCATCTATACCACTGAAGGGCGTCGCTATGGAGACGTGCTGTGATGGCTCTTTGATGTGACGTGTTTGCGCCGGGGAAACAGACTTGCCTCTGTGAAGGGCTGCTGAGGAATGAGGAGGCTTGGCTCTTGTGAATGTGTGTGTGTGTGCGCGCACGTGTGTCTCATCATTTTCTCACTCCCCCACCCTCTCTCTCTTGTTCTACCTTTTTCACTTTCATGCTTGGATAGTTACTCTCTTTTGCATGCCAACATTCTTGAACGCTCCTCATCCCTGCTTCTATGCACGTCTTACTGTGTTTTTGGTTTTGCTCCATGCACTTTTTCCCTTCGGAAGATAAAGCAGATAAAAAAAAGGAGAACCTTAGAAGGAAAAAAGCTGAAAAGGAGTCATGGAATAATATGTTCCATCCCTTATTGTGGTATAAAAAACATTTTAAATATAGATTTTTAAATGTATTGTTAATTTTTTTTGTTTAAAGGGACAAAAAGGTCTTTGGGGATATGTGATAAATACTCCTTTTGAGAGGGCTGTCAAGTGCCCATGTGCGAAATCGAGGTGGATGTTTGTTTGGTGGCTCATACAACAACCGAAGATTCAGGACAAGACGTGTTTCCATTCTTGTGGACAAAAAGGACATTAGACAGAAAGAAGCTAATGTTGGTTATTGTTTGAAGTCTGTGGCTCTGTCTGGCTGTTAGTCTGACAAACTAACTTTCAGCATATGACAGTGATAGTGTTTTATGCAAATACGGTTTGAAATTAAATTATTTTACTGGCTGTATAAGTCAGGGTTGATAGAGAAACAATGGCATTCAATCAGTGCACATATTTTCTCAAAAGACAGCACAGGACATGTAATACAGAGCAGGAATGCAGCAGGAAAAACATGTAATTTAATTTTAATTTGACTTGAAAGTAGTTAAATGTTTAGATGCATCAAAGACATCCTATTTTGTCTATCATGTTTTGGTTCACATTTTTCCTCTTTCTACCAATCGACCAAACCTTTTCAAGTCCACACAAACTCACACAAGCTGAGTGACATAAATAGTCCAGAGATTTACAGTACATGGTAAAAATGGGGTTGCACCAGTGCTTCCTGCAATATTAAAGAGCTTCTGGGTTGCATTTTATAGAGCATGTCATTTGCCAGAGGGTCTAATTAAAGGCCTCTCCCAGTTTTCACACATCCACACGTGTTAGGATGTGGATTAAAATGTTGGGATGCCAGGATTAAAAACCTAGAATTTAAAACACTTGACCTCAAAATTCTGCACTGGAGGAGGCCCAGCTTCGTTTAAGTCGGGTTTAGCCGAGTTTGGAATCAGACTCAGACACAAACCAATCCGCTTTAAAGTCACTTTGTAACAATAAAAGTATGCTGTTACAGTTACAGACTCTGAGAGGTTTCTGATAGCAGTGTAAAGTTTGACAGAGCACCCTCCCTTTTTCTAAAACGCTTGGCTGTTTCTTGCACATCAGTGCTCGTGTTATGTAAGCCGCGAGTGAGCTCAGCCCGACAGAAAGGGATTTTGGGGCACTGGAGATGAAACAGGACTGTCTGAGTCTCCTCACAGCTATGATATCCCATGGATTTTCTTTTGCATTACAAAGGAATTTGAATCTTCTAAAAATAGACATTCAGGACAAAGGGGTATTTACTTAGCTTGAGGCTTTTAACAAGTTTGGTGAAAACCTGTTAATTGACAGAAGCATTAACACAGTAATTTTTTCCATTTATGTAACTGTAAACTGTTTTTAATTAATGCTTAATGACACTTAAATAATCTTCTTGCCACGCTATCACAAATAGTTTTTATATCAAATTACATTTACATACATAATACCGCTAGAAAAAGTGGTAGTCTTTTCATTTTAAAAATAAATAATGAGGTAAAATAACCATCTACCTTGCCCATTGTTTAATACACTACAGAATACATTATGTATTATGCTCTAAGAAGAAGCTGCTGCGGATGCATCAACAGGAATATTCTCCTTTGGATTTGAATGTGTCTCATACTCTTTGCGATGTTATTCTTGGACTGCAACCATGACTCACTTCCTAGTGGTCCTTCTTCACCCCCGGTGCTGCTCCAAGATCTAAGAACATCTACAACTACAGGAAGTGGAAAAGCTTGATTACATGAGCACTTTGTTCGGCTCCAGCTGACAGCAGTGATAAGTAAACAAGTTGTGAGACTTTTGTACTTGCTGGACAAAATCTTGCCAATGTCCAGTGTTGAAAACATTGAGAGCTGTGGGAGGGTTGTAGCAATAGCACAAATGGCCTCTGAGCCAGAGAAGAACCTGGGTTAAGTGTCAGCAATTCCCTACAGAACCTGGTTCAAGTTGCTGACTTTTACTGTTATTATGAGAACAGAATTAAACTAGTCTTACATGACATCCTTCAGTAGTATCATAACCCCAGCCTGCAATCATCTTGCTTTTGGTCTTGCCATCAAAGAATTTGCTTGAGACAGACCCAACTTTAAGCAGGCTGCAGACTAGATCAATGGAAGTTCTTTCCTTTACTCAGACATGATCACTGGTCACCTACTTTGAGCACTATTTCAAGTAGTTTAGGAGTCATCAACTCAACTGTCCGTGTAGTTTGCTGGTTTGCGATGCACAACCTAACAAGGCTCAATTCATTTTCTTTGGACTTGTTTAGTGCTTTAATCTGAACCCTCAAGCCCAGACAAAAGAAAATGCCTAAATGGCAATGTCAAATTTACCCTAACTTTCCTTCACATTGCTTTACAGTTGTACTCAAAAGTTTTCCAAACAAATTTGTCTTGCGGCTGAGGTAGAATTGCAGCAGCGACACATTTGGCATGTCAGACAGGACCACACTGTACTTTTTGTGTTTTTTAAAGCGCAAACAAGTAAACAGCATTTTATAAAATGAGCACTCTCCATCGTTGTTGTTTACATGAGGAATGCTTAAACTTGCGCTCTCACTCGTCTTGTCCAACCCCTTCCCATCATTCCTCTCCGGCCTTCCCTGCCAAACCTCGCCTGTGTCTTCCAACCCGCCAGCCCATCGAACTGCACAAACCACTGCAGCGGCATTCCAGGAGGCTCCTCCAAGACATGGCAGGGATAAATCATAAGGAATAATGAGGGCTTGTTTCCATGGAGGGTGAGAGAGAAGAGAGAGCTTATAGACGCTGTGCTGTCCAGTCAACACATGAAAACAAGCATACTTGCATAGAAGCCTACTGATGGTACCCTACTGGGTGGATCTGTTTGCATATTTTTGTTGCAGTGGTGCCAAATCGAATCCTGAGTCCAGGCAGTGGAGTGTGTTGATCTACATGTGACCCAGAATGAGTTAACCCGGAAAACAGTAGGAAACATTCATGAAATATGGGCGAGTTGCCACAGCGATGACACATATGTATGCTCACATGCATGCATACTGTATGTGGTCCAGATGCACTGCTGTGCTGGACATAAACTTCGGGTTGAAACTGAACAGCTATAGTTCCTTACAAAGAGCTGCACTGTATGTTGAAAATGTTTTGTGACAATTAACCCGCAAGGACCCCTGCAAAAGAGATACAGACTAGATAAATCTGAAGGGGATGCAAATTACTTTTAAAATACTCAATATTTTTGAATTCCTAACTCTCAGCACTATGGAACTTTTTAGGACATTGTTTTGGATTTTTAACTCATAAATGTGTTTTCAGCCACAATAGGCAGCTGTTCGCAATGAAAGAGCTCAAATAAACCAACTGGATGTTACCTTGATCAAACCAGAGCTAAAGGACAGTGAAGTTTGGACTTTCATTTATCAGGTGGCCAGAAACACAACACAACTGCCAATGTTGCTCCATGTCTGTGTTTGCGAACACGTGCTTTCAGTTTGTCCAACTACTGCTGCAACTACTGTATAGCAACAGTAATACTGAAGAATTTGCAGAGTAATTGAAAATGAACCATGTGTTTATGTACAGTTAAAATGAGGGATCGAAGTCTTAAAACTGCTGGACTGAGTTATATTTGAATCTTACATGACCAGGGGCCCATTAAACAACATGAAAAATTGGTTGCTGCCTTTGAGAAACATAAATTTAAATACAGACCTTACTCATCTAATTCATGACACCAAAACTCCCTGGCACAACTTAAAACACCCCAGAGAACCCACAAAGTCAGAGTCAGGTATGAGGGCCCAACACACCAGACTGCTGTCTCACAGAGAGCTTCTGTCTCCCACCCACAACTTGGAAGTCCAGCCAGATTTCAGGCAGTAACCCAGTCACAACACCCCTGTCCCCGACAAGCCTCCACCTCACCATAGACAACCATAACAACTACATTCAGGTCACTAAGTCTATACGCTGCGGGGCGAGAATGCATCTGTCGCCGAGCAAGAACGTCCTCGGGGCTCCAATAACAGCCGTCCACACAGAGATGGTTGCGGCCGGATGGAAAGGAAAACAGAAAATGAAGGGTAGCCAGAGACGATTAGCTGTTCTTCATCAAGGCACATTAGCGGACATCTGTCTTTTGGATGTTCTGCACAGACATTTTCATAAGCTTTAAAAGTTAATGATCGAACCGCATGTGGTTACAGATTTTCAAAGTTTAGCAAAAGGAGTCTGAGAAAGGGAAACATATCACTAATCGTTTCACTGACAACAAGATTACAGGGAATTTGGCAACATGTTTTATGGACTTTAAAGGTGCAATAAATCATTTTACTGCCCAATTGAAATGAGCATCACTTTCCACCTCCTCCCTTTGGAAGGACAGGCTGAAAGCCATTTATCATGTCCTCAAAGTAATTAAGCAAATTAAAAAGTAGCTGTATTATTACAATGTAAAGTACGATATTAGATCTAACACTAAAGCATCTTTCCTAATGTCAGTGTTGTTACAGATACTTAAATTCTACTTCATTTTTATTGTAGGGTTTATTGTACCCTGAGCCATAGCCAGGAATCCAAGTGCAACCACATCCTTCTAAGAAACTATCCACATACAAACAAAAAATATCTACAACATTTTCTAATTATTTTCCAATTTGTTTATATTTTAGATATCAATTTAAATCATTCAGCAGTATTTGCTGTAGTTTTTTCTCCGTACCTGATGGTCTACATGGTATTTAAATAATTTTAACACTTGTATGACAATCATTCTAAGAGACATTCACACAGTACAAAATCAGCCTTGTGTAATTACTGTGTAATTGTTGAATGTAAACACCTATGGTTTTTAAAACTCCAGTATTAACATGCAATACATTTATGGATGATTATTAAAATATTTCCCAATTTCAAACCATCTAAATCAGTTTAGAAGTAATTATCCCATTACAAATTCTGACCTCATTAACCACTTTTCATTATATTTGTCAATTCTGAATTGCAATAAAATGACTTAATTATGTGAAAATGTACACAAGGCAAAAATATAAACAAATTCATTAAGTGTTAGTGGGTAAAGTGCATACAATTACTGTAGTATAAACACATTTAAATACATATATTGTCTCACATCAGATGTTAAAAACATTTACCTTCATCACACCCTCATTAAAATCAGAATAGGCCTCATTAAAATGCCATAAAAACATAGAGACGCTGCATAAAACATAATAACACTACCATTAAAACATTCAAACAACTGTCTTTTAATGTCTCGGTTACAATACAGAATAAAAAGGGAAACTGCGGCAGCTTGAAATAATAAACACATAAAATTAAATCAATGCAGCGCAGCAGTTATCTTCACGTCTGGTGGACTGCAAACCGCGGGCGACAACCTCATTGTGCTTCATGACAAATTTACTGTCCAAGGTCAGCGTGGAGTCAGCCGAAGAAAGCATCGCCGTCTGCCTAAATCCACACTCGTATTTGCACAAAGACTTTACTTTTCCGTGCTTTTACGGCCTGAAACAATGAGCATGCCACTGCCATATTGTGTCCTGTTTATGTTTATCCGAGGGTCATTTCGCTGGATAAAGCCAGCATAAATGTTTGGCCCCGAGTAAACCAATTTGAGGATTAGCTCATTAGCAAATAAGGATTAGGACAATCATGCCAGAGCTCTAATTTCTAACCAAATTTACCAAATTTAGTTCTTCATTTTCTCAGACACACACACACCTCTAACCTCCTCCTCCAAAACATTTACTGTCCAAAGTCTGTCACCACCAGAATGAATGACTCATGACTCCGGCTATCCTGATTATTCCCCCAATTGCCACCACAAATGGCTTTGCCTGGTTTTAGAGGTATTTGGGAGATTTTTCCTCTGATGTTTTGGGAACACACAGCCTTTGTTCCTATAGTAATATTTGGGTAGAGCGATGGTTTTAGGGATGTTTTTGGGGAAAGGGAGAGGAGGTAAGAAACAGGGCAGACTGGAGAGTGGAGGAAAAGAGAAGAAAGACATTTCAACATCTCCCCACCAGTCACAACTAAAACCACTAAGAATAGCCTTGTTACGCTCTTCCCCTCCGCCCTTTCCCTCCGTCATTCATTCCTCCCTTCCTTCCTTTTCATTTGCTCTCCCCATGCACTCTTCCTTTTTCCACTGCAGATTGGGATCAAATGTGGTGACTGTGAAGAGGTAGAACTGTGGAATACGTGATTCGATGTGAGGAAGCAGAGACGATCCACCACATGGTTCACTTCCTCTTCAGTTTTCAGGATTTTTCTTTTCAAACATTCTGTGGCTCAGGATACAAACAATGGTCCTCGTGACTTTTCTTTGCAAATTAATGTATGAATGCGAATTATAAAAGGTAGAAGAGAGGCAAATACAGGAAACTAATTTGAAGAGTTTTAGCAATTGCTTTATGTTCATTACTTTAAGATGCATGCAACTTACTGGGCAAAAGGAAATGCACCTGTGTTAAAAAAGAAAAAGCTTCTTTGGTGTTCCAGGTACCGATGTATGACCCAGTATGATTCAGGACAGATGGGTTTTAAGTTCGAAGGCTTGTCAGATGCCACTCTGCTCCGGGGTTTAAAATTCTATGAGACAGATTTTACTATAATCGGCAGATAAATACCAGAACTACAGATATGGTCATATCAGCATTCCAGTCAATTGCAACATTATGGGTAATAAATACATCCATGGAGATATCACCAATACAGGAAGTGAATGTTTTAATTAATCTGTTTTATCGGGTTCAATAGAAGTGAATGAGTAATGGAGCAAACACAGCCTTAGTCTGAAAATGCCTTTAACATTCTTTTCATTCATAAATGAACGGTGGTAAACAAAAATATGAACTCATACGAACTATTGTTTGTGTTGCTGTCTCTTTTCTTATTCAAAGCAGCAACAATTAACTTTTTATTTTGTGTTGATTCTGGCGCCCCCTGTGGACAAAAGCTGTAGTGTTTGGATGCCTTGTTTCATTGATTTCAAGGGCAATCTAACCAAATCTGGTGGTGGTCATTAAGAAATACTACATAGAAATAGCCAATCTCCTGCTGATGGTCTTTTGCTGCTAAAGTAGGTCACATAGAGGCATCAGTATTAAACTGACACTGTTTAATAATGCAGTTAAACCTCCTTGCAGTTGGTTCAATTTCATCAACAATAAAAAGTAAAAGATAAATATATACCAATGACCAAGGTCATGTTTTATCTACATGTTTACATGTTAAAATGTGTGTGAAGGTGTCTAATACAGATGTGCATTTTATTGCATACGTGAGTGTTTACTGCTACATGTTAGCATGTGGGTGTGCATAAGTAGTAGCTCACTAATAATAAGGAGTAAAAGATGTTCAGTGACTTACCTTCACTTCACACTTTTTATGGCAGGATAACCGGCACGCTGAAAGAAAAGAGACAATGTTGGGTTTGTAATGTCATTGTTATTTAAACAGACTTGTGTAGACGTGGATGTAAAAAAGTCACTGAACCGTAAGAATACACACTTTTATATGCACAATCTCGACATTAGATCAATGCATGAATAAGGTTAAATATACATTTTGCAAGTGCAAATGCAAAAAGGAACTAATTTTATGGAAAGAAAATCCTTGATGTTTCTCTCTAAATTGAAAATAAAATAAGCCGGCATGTACATAAATGTTGCATCAGAATTACACTGATTGCAAAGAAGATGTCATATATTCAACCGTTTCCTCAACAGTGTTTGCTGCTCAATGTGCTGAGAAGGGAAACTGCAACAAGGTCAGCTCTCATCCTGTTGCTAAGATGCTGTGGTGCTGCCCCCAAGTGGCCACATTCAGCAAACATCCATCCATTAATTTGTTTGTATTTCACTTTTTGATTCAGATTCTTGAGCTTAAAGTTAGAGCCTATAGATAGCAGTGTTAAAATGGTCAAAGCCTGGTATATATACGATTATATGAAGCAGGTAAAATACCAAAACTATGACTGGATGCTTCCTAAAAGAGGTTTGAGTATGAATGAGTTAAATATGTTTGTCATGAGAGACAGAGAAAGTGAGAGTATGTCAACCTCCAGGCATGAAGCGGCCATGTTTTGATGTCTGGGCAGGTACGACCCCTTGACCCCCCACACCTGCTGCCTCGCTGTCAAACTAGGTGGTCCCCAGGTGGTGCGAGTGTGTGTGTGAGCAGAAAAGTGAGCAGGGGTGAAGTGACGATGGTGTGTGAATGTTCTGGGTGGTCTTACGGAGAAGCAGACTGTTAGAAAAATACTCTGGTTGATTCAGGTAAACCTGTGTAATTGTGATAAATGGATTATTTGGTCATTTTGTGTGTTAAGCACTGATTGGTAATTATTTGGAGATGGTAAGTGTTAAGTGAATATTTGTCCATCCAATTAGAGAAGCAGCTGTCCAAACTAGTGTGAAAAAGTAACTCTGATGGGAGTGGGGGACAACTTAAAGGTGTGTAGACTGAAGTATTTGTAACTTCTGCAGGTCAGGGTTTCCGTCCTTTGAGCGTTGGCTTTAAAAGTTTTTGAAAGTTAGCGGTCTGACAAAGTATTCTTCAATAAGTCCACTGAGGACGGGGAGGATGGAGTTTGTTCAGTTGTCATTAACAAGACCAGACAAGTTAACAAGACAACTCAGCCGTTTCCTTGACAACTGAGTAAACTTGAATTTATCAACATTAGTTTTTTACAGCATCTTAATAGAAATGTTTGGTGGGAATGAAGTAAAGTGAAATTTTTGTTATATTAGATTTGGTTATATTGCATTTTATTGTCAGATTTCTCTTAATTCAGAACAGTATTTCTGTATTTGTAAGAGTTGTCTTTAATATATTATTGACTCTTATTTTAATAATGCACGACTGCTGCGTGTGAACGACATTTGTGATAAAACACCTGTGCACATCCTACACGAATTCCAGGTTTCCAGAATTAAAATGCACGATTATATTATTTTCTTTCTTTCTTCTCTGCGCAAATAACTGAAGATATTTCAGCATATTTTTCCTTTAAAGTTCCTTTGCAGTTTCCAGTAGCTAGGAAACCTGGAGCTGATCCACGCAGGCACCAGAGGGAATCATTATCATCATGTGGTTTTATACACTGTTAATGAGTCCTACTTATCCACAGGAGGTGCAAGTCTACCCTCACACTGCTTCATCTCAGAAAAGTAAAACATACAAAGAGCAAGTTAACCAACTAGAGACATGGTGCACACATGAATATATTCTACATTTTCTTGCAGGTTATTGTAAATCGGAGGAGAGCAAACAAACTTTGACAGGTTCATCCTGTGGTGATCAAAGCTAAAGTGACATGATGCTCTGTTTGAGCATATCGCCTCAATACTTGTCACTTACTTATCTCATTTTTATTTTAAATAATTTACTAACAGTTTCTTTGGAGTTACATTGTGAATGTAGGTTGCTGCTGGACATATTCTAAATGTCTTGTCCAGATTTCCACAAATTCTGCCTGACATATTTGGTATCTTTGGAAAGCTTTGAGCAATGTTTTTTGCTGCACAGTATGATTTTGTGATGAGGGTCTTAAGAGATGGTGTTGCCAGTCTAGCACATAACCCTACATATTTCCAAATATGATGAACTATTCTTTTCAGGGGGTTAAAGGCACAAACAGTAAATCAGAGGATCCTGCATGTGACGATCTCAGTTAGTTAGGACGTGTACATCCTCAACATATGCACACATCTGGAAGAGCGCACAACACATTGTCTTATTGTCACATCTTATCTCTTGGCCACAAGCCCTCTAGCGACGTGGCCTTTCTACCGGGGCGCCTGGCAACACTTCCCGGTAACTGTAAAAGGCAGGAAGGATGCTCGGATTAACATGTGTCTGTTTGCTGGTCTGCGAACATACAGCACAAGGAAAGGTTAACAATAATAGCACAAAAAGACATCTTTCACTGATTAAACCGAGCCTGCGCCAATAAAGCTGCTGTAAGACTTCAGGAGGCAGATTTAGCTGGATGACTTTAAGCTTTACCATTTGGCAAGGAACGCTTATTGCAGTCTACTGTATTTTAACATAGAGGATGAATGAAACAAAAGAGGGATGAAAGGGAAAGTAATTCTCCTGCGCTCCCCTTTGCACTCTTTTTCCTTTGTTTTCCATGTCTATCTCCCAATCCCCCTCTACCCCAATTTCTCTCTCTATTCTGCCTCGCTCTACCCCCACTGCACACCCCTCTTTCCCTTATCTAGGCTAATGCAGCAGCAGCAGTCATGCTAATTTTAACAGCAAATCCTCAGCCAAAGCCCTATACAAGCCCGCTCTCCTACTGCCGGGCTTCTGAGTGTTTGTCAGCTCGGCATCTGCTAAAAGACGCTGGGTTTATAGTTCAAAAAGGAGAGAGCGAGAGCGAGTGGAAGTGTGCAAGAGAGATGGAGAGGAAGGAGGTAAGAAAGAAACAGAGAAAATGTGAGGCTGCCCGGGAGTCCTCTAATGTTAATTTCCCCTGGACTTTTCTTGGAGCTACAATAAAACCTTTAGTTCCTCTAAAATTAGAATTGAAAACATGTGACTGGATAGTAGAGGAAGACGGGGAGGCTTAAAGGGAGGGAAGAAGAGGGGGACAAAAAGCTGAAACAGCAGACACCTTCATAAATACATACTGTATGCACAGTGCAGTTAAAACAAAAATGGTTAAACCAAACGAGGGAGATGGATGCACAGCCTAAAAGACATACAGAGACAGATGTGAAATACATCTGGAAAGGAAATAAAACCTATACAGCAGTTCTGGATTGTGCTGCGATCTATCAAACATTGAACAACGGCGATTTCACCAACATTTGCTGCTCTAAATACTTGATAACTGCGAGGTCCTTCCTGGTAAAAACAAAATCCTCTGCTGACATAAAGGGATGCATCTCTATGTCTCCAACAGCTGCCAGAAACATTTCATATCATTTTAAATTGAATATCTTTGGGTTTGGGGCTGTTGGTTGGACAAAACAAGCAATTTGAATACCTCAGCTTGTGGTCTAAGAAATATGATGGAAGTCTGTAATATTCTGACATTTTATAGAGTAAAAAAAAGGGTTTAATGGTAATCATTTATTTGCAGCCACACTCAAAAGCCTCTTAAGTGTCACTTTCTACAAAATGTGTTATAAATGATGATATTTCGTCTGTGTGAACCTGACAGCATTGTATAATCTAGACTTTGTACCATAAAATGTTTTTGTGCAATTTTCATTCAAGGCTTTATTGCTGGGGATTAAAGAACAGCGGACCTTGAGACAGTCCTCCCAGCCAGATCATCGGGACCAGCCCATTATGGATAGGAGCCATGCTGGCCCGGCTCACCCACTCCCCCCGTCCACATCACCCCTGTCCTCCAAAGCTTCCACTTGCTCCCTGGATCCAATTCTTTCTCCTCGCCAGGCCCCCCTCCTACCTCACTGACCTGCTCCACCACCACACTCCTTCTGGCAGTCTCTGCTCCTCTGATGCCAACTTCCTGCCTGCACCACTCAGGACCAAATATCGGACCTGAGTCCACTCCATAGCTGCCCCCTCCCTCTGGAACTCTCTCCCCAAACCGAGACTGCACTGATCTGTCTGTGTTCGAAATTACTGATCAAACCCCATCTTTTCAGAGCTGTTTTTGATGTTTAAATACATTTTACAAAATTATTAGTTTATTTTTGTAGCTTCTCTCCAGCCCCACCAGCCATCCAGATCAGGAATCAGAACATACTCATGAATGAATCGCTCTTTCATCCTTTCCAGGAATTTTAACCCAGCCACTATCTGGTCACAGATCACTCGTTCTTAATCTCCAGTCTGCTCAGATTCAAAGTTGAACTCCCAGCGGAAACCGAACATCCCAGACGCTCACCTTTGCAGATGAGGCCCTCCTTGGTGATGGCCTGCTTGCATATATCACAGCTCTTGGCCTTCTTGAATGGCTTCAGCTTGAAGGTGTGTGTGTGGACGCCCTCCAACTCGTCGGGCTGAGGGAAGAAGAGGAAGGAAAGAGAGATCAGGAGAGAGTTGGTTGGATGGATGCCAGCAGGTCCACAGCCAATAGAAACACATTTGGTATTCAGCAATGATATATTCGTCTACAGCTGCACACAGGGGGTTGATCTCTTTGATGGTCTCTGATGGTATTTGGTTTCAGTTGAACAGTTCACTTGTGTCTTTGTTATATTAAATCTTTTTATTTTTTTTTTTTACTTTAGGTCAATAGTTGTACTTTGTTCTGCTAATAGGTTGCGATAGTGAAAGTACTTTCTTTAGAGTAGAATACTAATCTTTATGTCATTTATCAAGCATAATACCAAATTCACTGGTTCCTTATTCACAAATCAATTTTTTGGATGTTCTTTGTTTGTTTTTTTTGTCTTTGCAAATTGAATATTTTTGGCTTTTGGACTGTTGGTCGGACAAAACAAGCTATTTTAGCTCTTTTCACCTTGGGCACTAAGAAACTTTAATTTGCTATTGTCTGACATTTTATAGACTACGATGACTTTATTCGTTGGAAAAATGATTTAGGGTTCAACAAATGGATAATCATTAATTGCAGCCCAATTAATCTAACGTGATGTTTCTTAGCTCAGTTTATATCTTAGATTATTATAGTTGTGGCACATAAGGCAACATAAAAATCTTGTGACATTATATATCATCAGGTTCTAATCATCCTAAAAAAACATGTCATATAATCACACACTTTCATAACCCACATTATTTTGTGTCACAATGTTGCATGCACTGACACACACACACCCACACACACACACACACTGACATAGTCCGCCCATCATCAGAGGATGTTTTCACTTTGAAGTTCTCTAATTAAATGACTAATTAATGATGAAGAGGAGAGAGAGAGAGGGGGAAAAAAGCCTCAGAGCAGCCAACAACCTCAAAAAACTCTAGGAATCATGTACCCCTATGTGTGTGTGTGTGTGTGTGTGTGTGTGTGTGTGTGTGTGTGTGTGTGTGTGTGTGTGTGTGTACATTTGTGTATCTGCGTCTATGTGTGTGTATGTGTTCGTACTGTATATGCATGTGTATGTGTGTTTTGGGTGCTGGAACATTTCTCGGAGCAGCCTGAGGACACAACAGCTCTAGAAAAACTGCACCAAAACCTGAGCAGAGCAGTGACGCAGGAATAGTGCACACAGTGTTTGTCTCCCTCAAAGCAAAGGCATTGAAATGCAGATGATGATGACGACGATAATGATGATGGTGGAGGTGCAGGTGATGTGTGCGTGTCGCTCGGCAGTATAACAACAAGGAGGATCCCTTAAAAAAAATGAATTCCGTGACTTATCTCATATATTCCTGACATGTGGTGACATTTCCAACACTTTCAAAGCATCGCTGTGTTAAAATGTGATTTTCCCTCCAAACAGCTGCACATTACTCAGTGTTGATTTGATTAGTTTAACCTGGAGCATTCAAAATGCAGCCAGGAATATGTAACTGGGTCACTAGGATTCCCTTTGAAGGTGCATTAACTTTAAAGCAGCTCAACCTGACATTGAATGCTTGAGAGCGTAAAAAAATGATATTTTTGGTCATCTTTTCATTCATTTATGAAACTGTTTTAAGTCTGAGTGATGCATTTTCCTTCAGACTTACTTAGAATGGAATTTATTAAAGGCTTTATTCGATTGTACAAGGCTGTTTGGGTTAGAATGATAATATTTCCCCAATCTGAAGGTCAAATTCATAAAGAAACATCTCTTTTCTCATTTTTTTCTTCTGACAGTTTCTTTCTTGTTGCTCACCCTCCTGGATCTCTGCATACTCCTCTCCTCTCTCCCAAGCTCTCTTTTCCCACCATCCCTCTGTCTGAGCAACCTCCTTGGTGAGTCATCATGATGATGTCATTTCCTTTGTGTATTTGTGCAGCTGGGCCATTGTAGGACTGTAAATCTTAGTGCTCTTTATTGAAAACAATATTTTACACATATTGTTCCAACTATCACCTTGAAAGGATGAGTGAATGAGTCCTTCCAGGAATAATTAACACAAATTTAACCAGTCCCATGAATCATCTGACATTTGCACTATACCTGAAAATATTTCAGCTTCAAACGGAAGAGGGCTTGTAAATTCTGCATAATGTCCCAAATAATCAACAAGCCAATTTTCTTCCATGTTTTTCAATAACTATTTAATACCGTGTAGGATCTTGAAAATGTAACAAATTTGAAAATGCATGTGAGAGCTGGAAGCTGTTAGCTGCTACCGTGCTACAGCAGTCCATTTTAAAATCTTTTAGCACCACCTACAGGTGAAATTGTATCAAATTCCACAAACTTGTTAAGCATCCCCATCCGTACAACTTAGCTGAATGTGGTTAACATGGAATATTGCATTAAAGATATTCACTCATCATCACACTAAATAAAGTGACAGCTAACTTGTTAGCATTTAGCTGCAAAAAGATCCCATCAGTTGTAGCCAATGCTGTCAACACATATCAAGGCTGAAACATGCCTCTCTATGCTGTATGTACAAGTGAGCATACACAGGTAGTTTGCAGTTAAAACCTCCTGACAGAAAGTTGGATGAGCCAATCTGCTTGTTGAGATTTTTTTGCACATCAGCTCCTCTATAAGCCAGCAAGAAACTTCTGTTTTAAGCTTTATGGATAGCTGCACTCGAACCTTTGACTCTGCCACGTGTTTCTGTAAGACTGCAAATTGCATCACAGTTCTTAAAAAAAAAAAAAAAAAAAAAACAGGAGCAAATTCTGTCATTTTTGGGTACAACAACCACAAAATATTGCATCCAGCGGTAAATGGACTGCATTTATACAGTGCTGGTATCCAAAGCTTACTGTGGGCCTCACATTCACCCATGCATGTACACACACACATGCAGTACTACGACTAATATAACTCTTGTGAACAAGACTGCAATTAAACCCACTACTTCCTCTACTACCAAAATTAATTGGAATCACTATTAGCACTACAGCTATAACGAGAACTACTCCAACTACAAAGCACTCCAGGTGTGATGAGGCTCACTGATGAAGACTTAGTTATATCAACCTTCTCTTCGTTGTCTTTGAGCTAATTTTCTTGCTCTCTGAAGCTCCCTGGCTTTTTTTTCCTTCTTTCTTTTTTCTTCCATGTGCCGCAGTCAATTTGGCTCAAAGCTTTTGCAAAAGTGTATTTCTCAGCGTTTTCGCTCCCCTATCTCCCTAAATCTTAATGGCTTTTGTCACACTGTGACACGCTCGCTATAAGCTTTAGAGAGGAATCATGGCTGACCTTGGCTGCACCGAGCCAGACACAGCATGTTCCAACAGGTAGCTTCAAACAAACAATATGCTACATGCATGCTGATAATTCCTGTAAAAACCTCACTTAATAACCACTCTGCCGTCCATCTCATTAATGGCATTTTTCCTTTCATGAGTTGGCTGATACACTGGACAGCAGCTCAGGTTTGAATACAGTTTCATTAAAGTGAAGGGATGTAATCTGAGCTGAACGATATCCATCATGCTTATTGGATGACTGCTGAGATGGACAAAATAAAAGGGACAAAGTGAGACAAAAGCAAACACGGCAGTATAATATGGGAAATGAAAAGACATTTTAAGATGCAAATATGATTTTTATGTGGAAAAGTTAAATCATGTCCAAAAATTTAGATAAATCTTTAAAAGATTTTCAGACTAAACATGAGACTAAGTTGGACATCTTTTTCAGTGTGGGCCTGGCTGGGTTTATAAATAGCAGTTGAAGCACCTTGGTGCCACTCTACAGCCCTGATGTTAAAGATGACCTGGCAGAAAGCCGCCGGCTAAACCAATCAGACGCAGCCAGCTGTGTCACAGGCAGGAGCCATGGTTACCTGGCTGCCACGGCAAACAGGGTCAACGTGTCCTGTCAAACAATGATGGATGAGGTGGGATTTAAAAACAAACAAACAGACAACCACAAGTTTGCACACACACAAAAACATATATGGACACCTTGGCATACAGGCCCACATGAGTATCGCCACAACAGGAACGCGAATGGTTCTTGGATGGCTGCCATGTAGCATCTGGGAACTTTTTTTTTGTTTTTCAGAAAAAGAGGGAAAAGGGCCTCAGTAACTTCAATTGAGTAATCAACAAAGAGAAAAACAGGGATCATACTTAGTGCCTTCCACAATGGAAATGACCCTCAGAGTTTTTATTGGCTCATACAGACTGGGTCTCGTTTAAAAAAAACTTTTTACTCAGGGGATAAAGATGTTGGTAAAGCTCACAATTAGGCATGTAATCATAAAGCCAGTTCACTAATGAATGCCATCAGTTTCTTAACCATCCAAAACAGATTTTATTGTCTGGTAGGAAAAAAAAATGGCTTCTTGACGTTCATATCAAGAAAAGGTTTTGCCAAGAAAAGAACAGCCAGGATAAAGTAATCTTTGCTGCCCAATAACAGGCCTACCTTTACAGAAACTCCTGAACTATCATAAAGGACAAAAAAATGCTGAAATCTTCATAAATGTTGTGATTTTTGTTGGGAAAAATCCCAAGCCCTGTCTCGTGTTAGGAGGAGACTCCCAGGAGAGGCCAGAGAGAGAAAATGGAAAGGAGAGTTATGTAGAGAGACAGAAAGGGAAAGACAGAAAGAGAGGGGAAGGGAAATGGATGGCGAGAAAAAAGGGGATAAAGGGATAGAGTGAACGGTCTAAGAGCCGAGGATGGAGGAAGAGAAGAGTAGTTGTTTCTGTGAGTGTGTACCTACGTGTGTGTGTGTGTCCAGGCTTATACACAGCCGGCCCAGTAAATCAATGGCTTGGTGCTTCTCTCCCCCAGTTGCACTTAGCTAATGAAAAGCATCACTACGCTACCTCGACCGCGACCCCACTTAGAGCCAAGATGTGGGAGCGAGGGAGGGAAGTGAAAGAAGGGGAGGGAGGAGAAGTGACTCTCGAAAGCACTGCTCTTACCTTCTACGCAGGGACAACAAATGAGTCCTGGCGCACACAACCAATCACAGTACATGTATGTAGTCATGTATGTACACCTAAAGACATATACAGATAGTGTTCATTAATTGTGAATGTAAGAGAGAAGGATTTTAGTCTCACATCAGGAATCAGATAAATATCTTTCACTTCCTACTTAAAAAATACACGATGGATCACATGACTGCAGTTGCTCATAGTGACGAACCCACAGAGTACTGTCTAGTTTGACAGTTTGATCTAAGTTTGGCGAGTTGAGCTTCGCCCTAAAGCATACCCTGCTTTATTGTCTATTTTACTCTAAATTGGACCATCATTTACTCAATGAACATCATGCTGTATGGAAGAAGACTTGAAACTAATGATAGAGACCATAAACTCATTAGGAAACTGTTCACTAGCTCATAAATCAAGTGAGAAGTTGGGTATTTTCTCCATAAGAGTGCATGGTATTGCTTTGAATTGCAGCCAATGGAGCTGCCCCCTGCTGGCCTTTACATAGAATGCAGGTTGAAGACACTTCCGCGTTGACTTCACTTCACAGACTGGAAGCTCTGTCCATTATATATACTGTCAATGGTGGAGACCAAAAACAAAGCTAAAATTACAACGGAAAATAGACCATATAGGCACAATATGACACAAATGAATGTTAATATTTCTCCATAACCTATAGGCCGGGTGTGTAGCCCAGTATGTTCCCCACTTATTCATTTTAATGATATCAATAGAAGTTAAAGCTTTAAAGGACCAGTGTGTAGAATATAGTGGCATCTAGCAGTGTAGAAGCAACTCCCTTGCTTCATCCTCGCCTTCCAAGCAAGTAGGATATACTAAGGTGTCCCTGAAACGTGCGAAAAATGCAACAAAATACTTAATTTAGCATGATCTTTATGCTAAAGTTCTCACTTATATCAGAAACTGTCTGCAAACCAGACCTTGGGAAACATAAACATAAATAATACAACCAGTTCCTGGCCCACCAAGCTTTTCTGCCCTTTAATGTGTTCTTGGATTACCACTGTACACTTGACAAGATGGAGGTCAACACAACTTCTCTGATCACCACAGCCGTGCACATTTGTGCATTATTTATCTCTTATCTATCGCTTCTCTCTCTTATATGTATCAGACCCATAGACTTAAGAGGTCCTCTAAAGCCCCACATAAAAATTCACCATATTCACTCTGCCAAAAGCGAGGAGTTCTAATATAAGACTAAATGTTTGTAGTCTGAACTTCCTGTTTATGCCAGGTGCATTGTGAGCTGTCACATCTGGGACGAAGGCCTAGACACTCAAAACCACACTCACACTCACGCTCACACACACATACATCAATACAAACTTCCCAACATGTCTAATGTAAAACTCCACATGTGGTTCCATTTAGAGCTCAGTTAGAGGAAGTCTTTCTGCATGAATTGGAAGAATGGTTTAAAAAACCCAAAGAGGGGCATGTCGGAATAAAGATGTACGGTATCATTTTGCATAATGATGTAATTTGACACAAACCCTGAAGTCCATTAATCGCTCAGTCAGTGTCCCCTAATGTGAAATAACTGTCTCCAAGGAACAATAGTGAAATAAATACAGCCCTTTAAACACTTAGGATAGAAGTTGAAGACATTTTTACACTTTAATTGGGGTTTTCTGTATAATATTTAGCAGGATTATTATGTTCTTCACTGGAGCACACAAAATGTGGTCATCTTTTAAAAAAAAGTTTCCAAACACATAAATATTCATCTGAGCTTTTTATTCCCCCTGAAAAGACTTTGTGGAGATACAATTGACAGCGTAGAAGGCCTAGAGGCTGCGGTAAATATCCTCTCTTTCCTATAAAGGCTGTCCATTGTAAGATATATACTAGGTGAGAAATAAAGTGAGTGAGTGTGGTGAATGGATGTCTGAATGAGTGACTACCTGGCTGATGGATGAGGTGAACAAAGGGAGCGAATGACTCACCCAGACAAAAAAAAAAAAAATAGACAGACAAAAAGCGCCAAAACCAGCCAAAAAACGCTGGATGACATGACTCAATGAAGTCAAGCGTGAGGAACAGGCCCCACAGAAACTAACAGGCTGGGGAGAGAGAAGTCCTGCAACCCCCCCGAGACGAAAAAGCAGAGCCACACCTGCTTTCAATTTCCACCAAATTGAAATTCTGTCATGAACAATGGGTGCCTTTGTGAGACGGAGAGCGAGAGAAAACGAGAATGAGAAACACAAAAAGAAGGAAAATGAGAAGCAGGATAATGTTTGTAATATTTGTGTGTGCGTGTGTGTTAAGTGTTTCATACACTCTCCTGCTCTAGAAAGCAGTTTTCATAAACATGTGAAAACTATGGCAAGGTGATGACTTCCAACTGCTGTGAGGGCGAGGACACTTGACTAAATGCTGGGATCAGAATACGGCGGGATAAAACTTCATGTCATATAATGCACACACACACACACACACACACACACACACACACACACACACACACACACACACCCGTACAGTGGTCATGAATGTGGGTATTAAGCTACAGAGACACTGAAACAGTTTTTTGTGCCAAGCTGTTTTCTGCTGTAAAGCTGGGCATTTTAATATGGGGCCTTATGGACTCACTTCCAGCCTCAAGTGGCCGTTTGAGGAAGGACACTTAGTGTGTTAGATTAATGTAGTCATCAGATTACTCGTGTCCACATCCCATTTTTGTGAAACTTTGTAGGACTCTGCATCACTTCACTGTAAACTCTGCTCTCATTGGCAGCCTCTGAATCTGTGATGGCACACACGCAGATGGCATTTCAAATGGCTAAAATTAGCAGTGTGGCTAAGATCAGGCTACAAGACGGTTTAGATGAAACTGCGCTGCCAAACCGTGTTTCTTTCACCAGCTTTACTCAGTACAAGAATCAGGGGGATCCAAAATATTCTTCATGTTGAGGACCCTTAATTTATGGACATTTTTACAGTAGATGGGAAAATAACAGAGGGGAGAGTGAAATCTCTTATCAGGATAGTCATTATTCTGGTTATAACCCCTGAGGGGCCTTCTTCACTGTGATTATGAGTACATCAGTGATTGGCAGCACAGACGTACCCATGATCATAGTAAGGCACGTCAAACAGTCTGTTTCTGTATAATCCATAGGCACAGTTTGAAAAGCTTTCTATAAAATAGTGAAAAGTATAAGAATAAAACTGGTGAAGAACAACAAAAGACGCTACATTTCACTGATTCCAACCAAAAGAAGCCTGTCAGGGTGTTGGTGGAAATTGACACATTTGGTCACCAGGGAATCTTCTCTGGGATCACAAACATGAAGGACAGTTCAAATCAAAGGAAGTCACAAAAAATACATCAATCAGAATTTTTTAAATTTTTACACCATTGATACAACACCTTTCTTCCCCTGTTTCTATTCAGTCTTCATAAGAGTATGGATAAGTGAAAAAGACCATAGATTTGAGTTCAGGATGTTTTATTTATGGCGCTGAACACAGCCGATCCCACCGGACTGACACTGTGGGCCGGATGCCAGATTGTAGTAGATCTCTCCTTGAAGCTGAGAAACTGTATCTGTTTGTGTGTGTGTGTGTGTGTGTGTGTGTGTGTGTGTGTGTGTGTGTGTGTATGTATCTATGACTACCTTCCTGCTCATGTGTGCGTCTGATGTTATATGGATGAATCAAACAAGCCCACACACATTTTTGTGTGTATACGTGTGAGTGCAACTGTTCTACTGTTTGCGCGAATGTGCGATATGATCAATACCAGGTGCAGGCGGGGAGACACAAAGATCAATGAGCTGTGATCATGAAGTCTAGGCTGCTTATGATCATTAGCCAGCTACTAATGAACTTAGAATGCCATGTTTGCTAATGAGCTCTCCCCTCTTTGACTCCATCTCAAGGTGAAAAAAAGCATGCAAAGTGAGAACGGGACAAGACCACAACAGAAATTAAGCTTTGAAAAGAAGATTGCAAAAATTCTGTGTTCCTGGGTGTTACATACACATGCCTTGACAATATGTGAATGGGTGTGTACACTTGTGTAAATTGTCTCTATTTCTGCTTCAAGTTGCAGCATCCTGCAGGAACACCCAATATGACACAATATAACTGAAGCTGAACAGATAAGTTGATGCACAGAAAACAAACTGGCAAATATTTCGATGATTATTTCATCTAGTCATTTTTTAGAGCAAAAATGGCAAAATAAATCACTCGTTGCAGCTTGTTAAAAGTGAAAACTTTCTGGTTCTTTGTCTTCTACGTAAAGGTAAACTGACTATCTTTGGTTTTCTACTGTTGGTTGGACATGACCAGATATTTTAAGACGTCACCATTGGCTGTGGCAACATTTCTAGACCAAACAATTCATCAATTAATCCAGAAAAAAATTCGAAGAGGATTCCATAATGAAAATGTTTGCAGTTCAGACATAACAACATCACAAACTAAGGACTCAAAATCCGGGGGACACCCGTTCAGTTTTCACAGGAAAAGAAAAAAATAACTAAACTTTTGTACACTAAAATGTATTGTCTTTTTCCTCATTTTCGACCCACAGGTTGGGACCACTGGAGTAGTAAAAATAATCAACATTTTTTTGCTTGTAAAAATGCCAAAGATTTTTTTCAAATGTGAGGATTTCCTTTATTTTTTCTGTTTTTATATAATTAATTGGAAACAAAATATTTTAGTTTTTTGGACTGTTGGGCTACAAAATGTATAGACACCATGAGCTCTGGGAAAGATTTTCACTGTTTTCTGATAATCTGATAAAGTATTTGCAGCCCTAAAGTGAACATAAGTTTGATTTTCTGCAGTGTTAGTTGTGATATAGTAATTATTCTACCTTCTACATACTTAATCCCATCTATGCCTTCAAGCATAAACATTTACTATGTGTGCATCATCTACGGACTGATCTACAGCATCCCAGCCAGCATCTACTAAACTTTGTGGGCAGAGATCCAGACTTGGGTATGAGATGCGGGGGCAGAGCAGTGCAAAGTGCCCAGGGGAAGTGTGCTGAAGCTGGGTCTCGGGCCGGCTGGTGGTGGCCCGGGGGCCTGGAGGGAGGCATCCGGTCACATCGCATATAAATCACCTGGTCACAGATACACAGAGCATTGTTTAGCCAGAGTGACGGCTATACACTCTCTGAGGACAGTCTGACTCTCAAAGATACAGTACCCACACACACACACACACACACACACACACACACACACACACACACACACACACATGCGCAAATGCACTGGTTAGAAAACGAGAGCACGGAGAAAGCTCTAGTGAGAGCTAGAGGGATCTCTGGCTGCGGACAGTCAGCCTGTGTGGCAGTTGAACAGCACATGAGGTCCCTTCAGAGGCTGTGAACCAAAACTAGGTCTGAGTGCAGTTTCATGTCATTTGCAGGTGGACATCATCATCAAAACCACAAATATCTTCATCCTTATTATTACATGCTAGAAAAAAAGTAACTTTTCTCTCCTGTATTTTCGTCCAAACCACACCAACAATACTGTTGTGAGGATAAAAAGAGTTTGGACAGTGTCCTGAAGCCACAAGAGAGTACATGACCCCTTATATTGGCCAGTGCTTAAAAAATAGCCCATTAAATAGGATTTATAGTTAAGTAAGAGGATTATTCTCCAATGTTTTTTTAAATGTTTCACTTTCACTTTCAGCACAAATTAAAATAATAAATCGTTTGAGTGAATAAAAAATGCGTACATAAAAAAAATGCAAGCGCAAACAAAATCAGTCTGCTACTTGACAATCTTTGACTGACAGGAAGATCTAGCCCTTCTCCTTTCAAAATAAACCGATAATGAGGATGCTTTAGGAAATTAGCCACCCTGCGCATAGAGACGCAGAGACAGATTCATTACTCAAGAATCTCCTCACTCAACGCAGGCTAATCACGAGGCAGGGCTAGCTTTTTTTATTAGTGGAGGGAAATGACATTCCTAGTACACACCAGGCCACACACATATGCACGCACACTCACATGCAGAGGTGACACACGGAGGCGTGGCAGGCAGTAACGGTCCAATCAAAGTCTGATTGATTTTCAGAGCTCTCGGGGGATTCTGTTCAGTCAATAAGGGACTCTGTTAGACAACTGATCTGAGCCATACATCTTGACTTACAGTGTTCCAGCTGTCGTGTACTGGACTACAGCACAGAATAAAACAAGTAGTTCTTATATCCTTTTATGTTAGATTATACAGTTAGCCTTCTCTCTGCCATAGTGTATTGTAAGGGTTACTGTTACTGTTATTATCTGAAAAAGGTTGAGCTCTATTCTGGTCATAAAAGGTTGGTGAACTGAGATTTGGTGCATACTTGGGAGCAATGCTGTAACTTTTTGTATAGTAAAAATGTATTTCCTCATTTTCATTGTTCATCTCAGGTTTATCTTGTGACCCCTGAAGGGTATCGACCCACAGGTTGGGACCACTGGAGTAATAAAAATAATCAACATTTTTTTGCTTGTCAAATGTGAGGATTTGCTTTATTTTCTCAGTTTTATATAATTGGAAACAAAATATGAATTAGTAATTAATATTCATATCTAAATATGGCTACCATAACAGATTTCAGTCTTTCTCTCCTTGTTTTGGGGAAAACGACTCACTTTATTGTGGAGCCATGGTTGGTGCTAAGGTCTAAGTGGCAGTCATAGTGACAATATACAGAAATATTAAGCCTTGAAATCCAACGAAGAGGTCAGCCAAACTTCTTGATGACTCCCAAATTGATTGACATTTTACAGTTAATAAAGTTTATCTGGTGATGTTAAAGGTATGCATAGAAAAAGGTCAGATTTTGTATCATACTCAAATATCTGTCATTTATATGACAGCGTGGGCCTAGCAACGTGACCTTTTCAGATGTGTAGTGTTAAAAAAGTCTATGTCAAAGTTATACTAAATGCATGATTTGACTGTTAAAAATTTTGTTTGGCAGATGAGAGGGTTTGGCATAAGAAAGCACCTGCGGTCTGTTCAAACTTGGGACACTGCAGAACATCATGACCATAATCCCAGGTCCTAATGGAGCACCCTGACACTGGCAGGAAATCCTTCAGTGAATATGTTCAAAATCATATCCTCGGTGCTGTGTCAAATAACGGGTGTTATTCGCAGCAGAGCTGTTTAGCATATTGTATTTGACCAGCGCTGTAGGAACTAGCCTGCATTTGTGGCTGTTTCTGTCAGCATGTCAAATCTAATATTCACTCTGTGTGTGGGGTGATCATAAATTATTAATAGCATGTATTTGAGGAGCTTTCTTAGAACCCGCTTTTGCACGTCACTCTGCCTCTGCTCGTTACTCCTCTTCCTCTCTCTCTGCTGATGTCACAACCCCACAACACTCATCTGTCTTCCTCTCGCTCTCCTCTTCAACACTCATCTCCTTTTTGTTGTTGATTTGAATGGTGATAATGTTGGATTGTAAGCTCCTGCATCTGGACAAGTCAATGTCTTACTTTGCATATGAACTGTGTGGGAGCTATTCCTCCTCCCTGCCTCTTTCCCCCTTGCATCTAAATGGCCCTCTCCTCTACTGCAAGCTACAGAAAAGTAGGGCAGATGCCTCATTTAACACTTGGGTGCGATCATTACACACTGTGTATACATTATACAACAAAAAAAGCAATAAATCCACCTCCTTCTCCAATAAAGAAGGTGATACACTGCAGCTTTTACACTGTGGGAGCATTGAAAAGTAGGTAATGTGTGATGTGGCAATATGTTAACATACAGAACCAAGCAGTTTTTTCACTCTGTGGCAGAAGAGCAACTTAAAAGGCACATTTTGCATTTCACATGAACAGGAGGAAGGGTTTCTAAAACACAAAATACATTGCATGCTTAAACCCTTAAACAGTGTCTCGTTCGTATGTCCAAATCCACATCCTTCCAGGTCCACACACATCTTCACACATGTCCAGGGGAGTCTTAGCGTGCTTGACTTTCTTTTAAGAAAGATGCTGCGTGGAAAGCCCCCAGTTCCTGACACACTCAGTCAGTCCCAGATAGGATGAGAAGCGAGCAGCAGCAGATTAAATTATACAGGAGAAACCAGAAATAGCTCTAGTGCCGAGGCCGCGTGGACTCGACGCAAGAACACGCCGATGCAAGTAGCCACAGAGCAGTCAACTAGATTAGTCCTGCCCGGATCACAGGACGGAGTCAACTACTGGAGATCTGCCCGCTCTAGTATGTGACAAAGAGATCTTCTGAACTTGACCTCTAGTGACCAAAGGAGGAAGGATGTCAGTGGAGAAATCTAATCTCCAAGTTTGGTTAGAATGACATTACACCTGTGTAAACTTTGTCAATATTGAACCAGACTTCCCTCAAAACTCTAGCCAAATATTAACATTGAACACATACAAGAGTCAGAAGCAACCGTGTTGTTATGTCAAAAGGAACCATTGACCATGAACTATTCACCTCTTTACACTTCACACATAAACATAACCACCCACTTGACAACACCATGGAAGGTCATTTAGATGAAGCTGTGAGCAGAAAAAAAGCCATTGGATAAGTCATAAATGTGACTAATGTAGTTTGATCTGACAAATACAATCTGCTCACTTCTTCACTGCATCAAAAATACTCCACTTTCTCTAGCCTTTCTAATAATCTTGGTCTTTTTTTCTATGATGATGTAGACCTTTTGCTGATTGCTGGCACCTGCACACACCCCTGTCTGTGATTTCTTACCCAAAACATGCAAGAGAGGCAAACCCAGGTCCTGGCCCTCCCTGCCAGAGCCGAGGGCAGAGACAGAGAGACAGAGGGCATCCTGAAAAAAGTTCCAGGCTCACGGCAGAAATCCACGGTATTCCCAGAAATTCCCGCCGGTTCCATGTTGGCTTTGGTGACAAAGATCCATGCCAGACGTGCGAGGTGCACAGAGGGGTTGAGAAGGCAATGCTGCTCTCGTTTTCTCTCTCTGATGGCCTTAGTCAGTCTCCCGCATCTGAGCTCCCTCCCTCTCTTGCCTGCTTGTTCTACGTCTTCCACTCCTGGTGTCTCTCTCTCTCTCTCTCTCTCTTACTCTCCCTCTCTCTCTTACTCTCTCCCTCTCTCTCTTGTTCACTCACTCACTTTTGCCCTCCTCTCTGTCTTGAAGTGTGGTAACTTTATTCCACGCAGGAAAGGGGGGAGGTGAGTCCTGGACTTTATTTTTCTCCCTCCAAAAATCCCCTCTCCTCAAATGATCCTTGTTAGCCCCTCCTTTCCCTTTCCCTCTTCACCCCTCACACACACACACACACACACACACACACACACACACACACACACACACACACACACACACACTATTCATTGACCAGCAGCCACCCCTTTGGCTTCCTTGCATTGCATACCTCACCTCTTTTTCCCTCCGCCTCTCCTCTGCAAGCATGCTCGCTCATGTCTGCGCTAATGTCACTTCAATTTTTCATTGGCAACTCCTGCCTCCCTCCTGTTTCCAGATCTCTTCCTTCAAAAATGTCTGCAGGACTCAGAAGCTGCTGTGACGCAGCCCGAGTGGCCGGACAAACCACACACAGTGAAAAACTACCAGTTACTGTACTTGCTGCAGACGCTGGTAGGATGATTAGAAAATAGCTGAGCTCATCATTGTGGTGCACAGATATTGCACATACAGATGCACGTGCAGCCTCATGCACACACTCAAAGAAGTGCCATGTGCACATACGCACACAATAATCACGGGCATTACTCTTCATGCAGTAAAAGCGGTGACATCATTTACGTTGTTGTGAGAGAACTGACATAACTTCTTCTTATTCTGAATTTTATTTTAAATGCTCTCTACAGGTATTTATTTAATTGTACTGTATAGCATTATAAAGATGACACTGCCATAAGGTTGTGTCATGTACTGGTTTTTAAAAAAATCTCTTTTAATATCACTGTAATAATATGTTAATGTTTTCAGTGTCTAAGGCACCCACTAGCTGAGTTAATTCAAGCTCTGTGTAGGTTACAATGAAGCTTTTGACTCTCTAAGCTTCCTGAAAACTGATTCAGTTTCCTGCTACAAAGGCAATTTGTTATAAGATGAGTGGTTTCTCTGACCAGATATCAGTTGTGTTCATACTTTATGACACCACCATGTCAAATGTATCATCTTTTATTGATTACAATTGTGTATATTTTATTGTTGAATTTATTTTTCCTCGTGAATATTGGTTATAAAGATACATTTTGAAATTCTACACATTTAAATGAAACGGTTATCTGAAGTGATTCACACTGAGCACGTAGGGGACCAACATCTCACTGGAAGAAACTTTTATCTCATAAAACTGAATTTAAAAAAATGTCTTTAACCTCCCTGCATCCTTGCATAATACCTATATGTGTGTTTTTCAACTTCCCAGGTCCTCTGTGTGCGTATGTTAAACAATTTTACATGCATGTATGCAAACATTCCCGAGCACCCGTGTGAGAGATTGCCATATGCATGTGTACATCTATATAAAGTACAGCACTGAATCAACATTATATCAGCGGTGCGGACATGTTACATCACTCCACAGTCAGATCCATAAAGGGCTAAGAGCCAATTCATTTTGAGAAAACACCCTCTATTGATCCCTGCTGCACTCTATCACTTCCACTGTAACAGTTACCTCAAGCCATAGGCTAACCTGACACATCATCTGTGTGTGTTTGTGTTTGTGTGTCTCCTTCTGTGCACACTGCAGACACATTGGGAAAATGCTGCTGGTTGTGCTGCAGCGGCTGTGGTGCTGGTTTTTAAAATGATTTGGTTCCTGTGTTTGATACACAACAGCCACTTACTCCCTGCTGCCAACTGGTCTAAACTGGGTTGCTAGCAGCCTCTAGTGGCCTCAAACCAACCCTCAGACAGTCTCTGCAGATGGTTAAGAGTATGCAGAGATTTTGTAAATGCACATATATCGCTTATGCATGCATCTCGTGTTGTTTTTTTTCTGTCTGGATGCAGAATAGCCATTTAAGTGATACTTCACTACCTGCAAAAAGCATTGATTTTGGGTGTGCTATTGGGAGTGGTGTATTTTCTCTGTACAACATTTTTGCACAGTGAGGTCAGGTTCTTATTCCCTTATTCCCAATGCAACATGCCGGAGCTCACTGAAAACACACAGGCAGGGAAACAGGCACAAGCGCGCGCACACGCACACACACACACACACACACACACACACACACACACACACACACACACACACTTACACATACACTTTGTTCCCACTGAATTGTACTCATGGAAAAGGGAATTTAGACCATCATGGGACAGTAAAACTCTCCATTGAATCCCAGACTAATGACGTTAGCAGCCCACTATACCTATTTAAAGGTTGGGGGAACTACATGAATACACACTGGCAAATGGACAGAGAGAGTGATATTTGATCATCAGCTCCACCAACACAAACACAACCCAGACAAGATGTTCAAATATTTTGCTTGTACTATACACTGAGACTATACACTACAAAACTAAGAGAGAAGAGAAGAAGGAGAGAAAGGAGACAAAAAAAAGAAGATAAGTATTCCACATTGACTCTGCATTTCTCCTCTTCTGTCGCTGGAGAATCCATCACATTAAAGCTTTAATGCTAGAATAACAAAGCATCCATCATGTTAAACGCCGGCCCAGAACACAGTGAGCCATTCAGGGCAGAAGTCTGCAATTCTCTGGGTGCGGTACCTGCGCACCGCTAGCCACGGCCGGTCGACATTACTCAGTTGAAGAAGGTAAGTTGGGAGCCTGTGATAAATACAAGGAGCAATGAATGAGGTCTTCATGCATATGCTGGAGAGGCAATCTAGAGGGTGCGAATAAAGAGCCATTCATTGGACAGGTTTCCCATCACCCTCTTCTCTTTTGGCTGTCTGCAGTACTGCCTGATGTGAATTTACTGCCCGGGGGGACATTAGTTAAATGAATAGGGAAGCTAGTAAACACAACACACAGAGGGGAGGAGAGGAGAGGAGAGGAGAGGAGAGGAGAGGAAACAAAGGATGAGAAGGTCCCCTACAGGAGGAAAGGAGATGCAAAAGGCAAGAAAATTTGATGAAAAAGAAGGAAAGGACCTGAATAAAAGGAACAGAGGGAAAAAAGAGAGGAGAAGATGAAAGGACATGAGGAAATTCAATAAAATAAAAGGAAAGGAAAACAAAGTAACAGAAAGGAGAGGAAAGGACAGGGAGAAGAAAAGTCAAATAAAAGAAAAGAAAGAAGAACAAAGCGACACACAAAGGAAAGAGAAGAGGACAGCGGTTGAAACGACAGAGAGAAAATTCAGTGAAATAAAAGAAAATTAACTGAGCACCAAAGAGGACAGGAACGCAAAGGTAAGGAGAGGAGATGAGACGCGGGGAGATATGACGAAAGATTCAAAGGTAAAAGGAAAAGAAACAGAAAGTAAAAGAAATTAGAGAAAAGAGGAGACATGATGTGAGGCTGACAGGGAATTTGGGAGAGGGTTACCCTAGTACTACAGTAGTGTCACCATAGTAACACACATAGAAAAAACCTTTATACATCATCAGCTCTCCTCCTCCCTCGCTGTTTCCCCTTCTCGTACAAAACCACCACACATTCACAGTCAAACACACACATACCAACATTATATTCCGAGCCCATCTCCTGTTGTAACCCAGCCCCATCATGTGGGGACTGTGCGAGCTGCGTTGCCATGGAAACTGAACACCTCACAGCGGTCCTCGGAGGGAAGACACAGAGCCTTACCTCTCCACTTTCACCTCCCAGCTGGTCACGTGAACAGTTCTAGTGCTGCAGCTGTAGCGACGGAGCAGCAACAGACTGAGTGGTTGTCATGCACACTGCAAAAAGTGTCCTAAAATCTATTTCTGAGGCAAAATCCATTTATTTATTTGTACAATAAAAAAAAAAAAAAACATAGAGCCACTGAAGAGTTCACTTCCAGCACAACGTCCAGCTGATTTCTTAAATCTGGCCACTTAGCAAATATATTGATCAGCCAACTGCTGTTGCAAGGATAGGCAAAACACATGCTGAGAACTTTAACAGATATATTGTATATAGTTGATCATAGGGCAATCTGGGAACTCACCAGCAGGGGTGGAAGTAACTATACAACTACTCATGTTATTGGAATTATGTCATTTTTTGGGGGGTATTTGTACTTTTTAGTAATTCAGGGATACACAAGGCGTAAGTGCAACAAAGCATCCCAAAAGCTAGTCATTGTTTACAGTCCGATTAGCAACTTGAGATACGAGAATGGTAATTTCTATAAATAGATATTTACATCAGTTCTAAATCATCGTCAGATGATAGCTGATGGGTTCCGAGTTTATCGTTCAATGGGTTCCGCCTCTTTTGCTCTGCACACCGACTGTTTACTGACATGCAACCTAGGCCGATTCAAACATGATGCGTCAATACTACTTGAACTACAAACGGACTACAAACTGAAACCCTAACGCTTCTGATACCAATATCTTGTCCTTTGCCCACAGATTCATACGCATATATATCTGTTTATGGTTTTGATGATGATCTTGCATGTGGAAATTGCATATATTGACAACTATATACAACTGGCAAAGGCATGCGCTGTGCATTTTGTTTTTGACTCTTGACTCCCATTGCAGTAAGAATACATTAACCTTTAGAAAACACCTTTTTAGGAATTTTCTAGAAATTAGCATCAATATCTGGAAACAACAGAGAGTAAGGCAGGTTGCTATACTGGGATCAAGAGAAATGAAGGAATGAAAGAAAATAACAAAACATTATTATAAAATAAGACTCTCAGGACTCAAAAATAGACAAAAATGTGATCCTCGCATGACCAAATAACATTTTTATAATGGGGTGTACATGAATGTTCGTATAAGGAACAAGGGTACAAATGGAGACCGTGCCTAAGGGTACAATATCCATACCTTAACAAGGGTACGTCCCTGGTGGCAAGAATCTGTCCCGTTTTACAGTGTAGGTACAAGAGTTAAAGATGTGGCTGAACCCACCCCTCTCTGTAATGTCTATTTGAAAAATGGTGCAAAAACCTTCGATGGATTTGCATGAGAAAAAAAAAAATCAAACAATAGGAAATCTAATTTATAGACTGATGAAAAAAAGGCCAATGCTGACAGGACAGGTTAAGCAAAAGCTGTGACTGAATGAACATAATGGGCTGGGGATTCATTGTACAGGGTCGTGGAGCTATATAATGAGTGTGTGTGTCTGCAAAGGCACTAACAAGCTCCACACACATTTACGCACACATATGAGAGAGTGCGACAAGGGGAGCGTGGTGGGATTGAGCGCGGGTGTAGAGATAAGGAGCTGCGGCAATGGGGTAGGGGGGGTTGCTGCTGGTGTTGGTGCTGGTGGGAGGGTGTTGGGGCTTGAAAAGACGGGCGGCTGCAGCACTGCACGCTACGGCGTCACCACGAGCAAAATCCCATCGTCGCCAGACTTTATAACACCACCGCTGCCCAAACAGTTCTCATACGCAACAGCAGAGAGCTCGCAGTCGAGGCAGAGTTACGGCACTGCAACATTCAAGTTTCAAACCATTCGACTGGTATTTGTGTTCAGGATCGAAAGCTATTCATGATGCAAAATTAACCAAAGATGAGGATAAAAATGAACGATATGAGGACACATGAAAGCTCCAAAAGGTGTCTTTGCTTTATGATAATATTCTCACAAGGGGACAGATTATTTTTAAAAACTGCTGAGGATGCAGCACATTAGGCTGATATGGTCAGTGTTTCCTCCCTTAGGGCAACTGCCATATAAAACAGGTCTCTCTTTGCTTTTCGAGATGGTCAATGCGTTTAAAGAAGAAATCACCTCCTCAAAATGATCCACCCATCACCATTCATCAGAGGATCACCTCAGGCACTGTTTCTGGTGTGCTCACATGTGTGTAAGTGTGTGTAAAAGGAAACAGTGCCATTTAGATATACCAGAGTTGTGACATAATGATTGATTATTTGCAAGAGAAGAGACAAAAAAAGATTGCGGTCCAAGTTTTGCTGATAGCACTGGCTCTGATGAAACAGACAAAGAAACAGAGTGTGCAATCAGCTGATAGCATTCAATGAACTCCGTTTGGCCTTTCTTGCTCACACACATGTACCATAAGACCATCGGAATATGGCGCAGCGATGAAAGTCTCACAACCCCATCATCGAAAAGGAGCAAATATAGCATGACATGCAATGGCAGGAGATGAATGGCGGAAATCAACAGCTCCTTCTTGGGAATACGCAAACCCCCAATAATGGTGCATTACAATTCTGCAGTTGTGAAGGCAAGGTGACCTGATGTATCAGGAGCTACTATTGTTTGTTCCAGGTGGTTGCTGCAAGTGCCTGGCTCTAGTGGCATATCCAAAATCCCCACCATCTTTTATCTGGAGCAGCTGCTTGGAGACCACTTGGAGATGTAACACTGACCTTGAATCAGCACTTGAGGAACACCAACCAGTCTTCCACAGCCCATGGTCCATGACCAGTCGCCAAGCTCCTTTTCACAGCTACGTCATTTGGTGGTTTAGGTAAAGCTGTATGCATGTAATGGTTGGGTGGTATGATTGAGAACAAGGCCCATCCGGATGTTTATTTCATGCAGGATGAGAATTCCAGATATGTTTTTTTTGGCATTTATTGGAGAAGAAAGTCAGCTGCATGGGTTGACGTGAGACATGAAAGACGAAACGTGCAGAACTCGTTCTTTAAGTCCACCGAATCCTTTCTCAGTCTCACATTTGCAGCAACCCTTTCACCACCCCCCCACTCAGTGAAGTCTTACCTTGTCTCGCTTGGCCCCCCGCAGAGGGAAGAAGCAGGCGAAGAGGAACTTGCCCCAGCTGATGACGGCAGCCAGGCACCAGTTGAGGCGAGCCATGCCTGCGTCTGTCCCGTCTCGTCTGCCAGCCTCTTATCTCTGGGATAGGATCCTGCAACCTCCGTAAAAAGAACGATGTCAAGGGGGGGGGGAGGAAAACCTGCAGAGAAAGGAGACCCTCTTGTCTTAGTCCGTGGAGCAGGAATGAATTGAACCCCTTCCTTCAAGTCAGACGACGAATGAGGATTTATGTTCCTTTTAGGGTTCTTTGGACAATTTTGGCTACCTGTCTGGTTATGTGTCTGCAATTCCAATTTGTGGGGGGTTTTGAAGGGGGGTGGGGTGGGGGGGCACTGTGAAGCTTCTGGCGTCCCACAAACAGACTAGAGCCTTGGATGGTCTAGAGGGACCCAAAGCATCAAGAGTCTAAAAACTGTCTTCCTTCCTGTCTTTCCATCCATCTGTGTGTGTGTCTCTCTCTCTCTCTCTCTCTCTCTCTCTCCCTCGTCTCTTCTGTCTCCACAGCCCGGTCTAGATGAGTCAGTCCTCAAAGTGTGATGAGCACCGTCGGCTGCATAATGCGAAGAGCCCGTTGCTGATCGACGACACTGTTACACGCACACACACACACACACACACACACACACACACACACGCACTGGCATGCCAACATTCACTGTCTCCCTCACACACACATACACACACACACACTCACGCACATGTACGCTCGCCTGCAAAAAAAAACAAAAAAACCCCGCTGTCCTGGCACATACATCCACAGGCAGAAGAGCCCCCCTCTTGTCACACGGCTTTCCTCCAGGCTCAGGATCCCCAGTGCTTCGCGCTCACACACTCCGCTCAACACACTCGTCTCTCCCTCTCTCTCTCTCTCTCTCTTTCTCTCTCTCTCTCTCACTCACACATACACACATGCACTGATGCTGCAGCACTTACTCGGCCAGCGCGGGAGGAGGGGAGCAAGAGAGTGAGGAGGGGGGGGAGAAATGACTGGGAACATAACGGTTGGAAGAGAGAGTAAAAAAAAAAAAAAAAGATGGAAAACAGAAGGGGTTTCTGTTGGGAATGACAGATTCAGTGTATTCATTCAGTGTTTATATTTCAGAGTTGAGGTAAGCGTCGCCGGAGAGAAGACGGCGATGTGTGTGTGTGTGTGTGTGTGTGTGTGTGAACCAAAGTGCGCATCAAGTAGTGATCACTGGGAGAGGTGGAGGAGCAACAGAATGGGCTCAAACAATGAATGGAGGAGTCAAGATGGACGGATGAGAGACATCAGGAAAGGAGAGTCGAGTCGCAGGAGGAGAGGAAGGAGGTGGTGTTTGAGAATACTGAGCAGAGAGTACTGGTGAACACACACACACACACACACACACACACACACACACACCAGCATGCGCATTATATATATCACACACACACACACACAAACGGACACGCAGCAGCCGTCACGGTGCAAGGTGGATACAAGGCAGGCAGAGGGTGAGACGATTGTAGTGTGTGTGGAGAATTGGGTCGAAGGGAGAGAAGGAGGGAGGAGAGAAAGAAAGGAGAGAGGATGACAGAAGAGGAGAGGAGCGGGGTGTTGAATCATTGTGTCTTGGGTGATTATTTCCCTCTCTCTCTCTCTCTCTCTCTCTCTCTCTCTCTCTCTCTCTCTCTCTCTCTCTCTCTCATACACACACATACACACACGACTGCAGGTGGTGCACAGGCTCGTTCACTGTGCTGCAGTCTCTCTACGCTTCAGTGGGAGCACATTTTCACTGCAGAACGCTTTTCTCTGCTACTGCCAACCCCCCACACCACCACCACCCCCAACAACCCCCCCCAATCCCCAACCCCTCCCACCCAGAACACCACCGCCACACCAACGCAATCACAACACATCAAAGCAATGAGCAAGGGAGATAAAGTGTAGAGAGGATGCTGTTCTGTCAGCCAAAGCTTGCTTAGCTTGAGGGGGGTTTGGGGTTTTCGGAGGGCTGTTTAGGGGAACATAACACAAATTGTTTGGCCATATGGAAATGCGCTGGCAATAAAAGACATACAAATCTTCCCACTGACAGAGAATTGCTCCCATCAGAGCCACTCTTCATATTATCATATGTACTGAAGTCTGCATTCAATACACCCGTCAGTATATAAATACAGCATGTCATCTATCTGTATAGGTTCCTGTGTGAATACAATCATGCGTCAGTGGCTCAGTTAGTACATTTTTCTTAAAAAAACCAAATGCATTTGCAGATCTTCACAATAAATGCATATTAGGTCATTTATTAATCCATTTTGCTAATGCTCAACAACTACCTAATGAATGAGAGAAAATGGGTTTTACATGGCACATACTAAATATATGAATAATACTCATGATACTGTAGGACAGAGTGAAAAGAAGAGCAAAAAAGTATAGAAAAAAAGTATAATAATAAAGCATGACTTCCAGAGGGGAAGTCTTCACTATAATCTTGCACATTCCAGGTTTGATTTGAGCCCATTAACTATTTCATTTCATAGATGATTCTCTATATATTCCATTTACTTAGCTTTTTCCACAAACACTTGCCCATCTTTCACAACCTTCTTCAGCGAATAGAACTTATTCCAGTATCATCATCAGACCTTAGTAGAGGACTTTGGTAATAACCAAAGTAATGAAGACACAAGGAGTCAGCCCTTACCACAACCATTCAACACCTTAGGATCTCTGCTGGTACAACCCAAAAAGCCCGACCCGCCTGCAAAGAATGACTGGTAAGCTAAGGTATAGGACATCACTTGCAACAGCTGTGATTATACATTCCGCATGACCGGAGAAAGAGCAAGGAAGGTGCATTCAACACCATCTGTTATAATGCCCCAAATTTATGACCACCTGTTATCACTAGAGTTGGGTACCAAACGCTGTACTAGTACTAACCGAATCTCTCCAGTACTACCAAATACTGATTCACGTTAAATCGATCTGTGGCAAATTTCGGCATCGGAGAGCTCATCTGGGTGAGAAAGTAACTGTGAGTAAAGAGAGAAAGAGAGTAAGCGAGATTACGTCACCCCTGTAGCTTGTTCAAATCAAAGTGAGTCAGGGCAGTGGCGAGCCAAAAGCAGAACCCGATGCAGACAACACTCGCTGCATATTTGTAGTGGTGTAACGGAACGTATGCAATCAAGAGTTGCAGTCAAAATACAGACTATGGTCTTAACCTCCAGGATAAGCCAGGTATATACCACGGTTGGGATAATAGCGATATAGCAATTCTCTGCGGTCGACATATGATGTCAGTATGATGTTAATGCAAAATGGCAGCTCTATAGAAAGAATCCCATGCTGTCTGAGTCTGATGCACCAGCACCAAAACCTGACATATACCCTTGATGTCTCAGATCTGGCTGCTATAGTCAGAAAAAATCTATGTAACACCACACATCTATGCTTGGCTACTTGTCTGCAGGAATAAGAAAAATGGCCCTCCAAAAAGCGAATGGACCCAGAAATGCAAAGCCGACAGTGTATTTTTCCTTTATGTCAACATTATTGATGATGTCCTGTGGACCTGCTCCTTTTACACTGAACTGGTTCCCTGCCTTACTTTGCAAAGGGTGCAACACATACATAGCATTTCTTTTACAGAGATATGAAACCATTTAGATGTTACACAAATTTAGAGTAAAATAGGCAAGGGGAGGCATTTTATTGACAAGATATTCAGTCATGTCCATTTTCATCAGTAATATTTCTGCTTAAAGAGGACATTTTGTTTCTGCAGCACAGTTGAAAGAGGAATATGTTTGTGTGCAGCACATTATTCTACAGCAGTGTGCACTGTACATCTCAGTGTGAGACTGGGCTTGTGTCCCATTCTCTTGGCAATGCGCTGACCTTTCTCATTAGGCATAAGCAACTTGCATAATCACTGCTGACTTCTATTGACTGGCCTGTCACACTGCCTATCCGTTTGACTGGAAACTCTGTGAAAAAGTGCGGGCTGCCAAAAAAAAGTCTCCCTCAATGACTTTCTCCTGTCATCTGCAGCAGGATTGGAATCTATCATTTTTCACCAAGTGCACAAAAACAGGAACTTTGCAATGTTAGCTAGGATTGATCCTCTGTTGGAGACTAAGGATTTCTGTCAACACTGTCTATCAATATTTATCAAATGTTAGCTATTTTTCTTTTTATCCTTAAAAAAACCACTATCACATTGATAGGTTCAATCCTGTTTCGTTAGTGTAACTTTGTTTCAACCAGGTCTCAAGCATCAACATCCTGTGTGTTTTCATTTCAGGAGCAAGGTTATGTACATTTTTCATCACATGCAAACAAAATCTGAGTAAATCTAATTTGAGGTAATGCTTTCCACAACAAAGACTGTCATGAATTTTTTATACATACAGGGCATATTTTCTATTAACTGTAATCAACAGATTTGCTCCCAGTCTGATGAGATTAAAGACAAATGCTGAAGGTTTTCTGTTTGGCCTGACTATCTCATACAATCTCCTGTTGGAGGTAGACCTTTCTGTGTTACTGAAGATGGGTTCTGTAAAGTAATTACCGTTCTGAGGGTAATAAACGGCTACTACTACTACGACAACAACTACTACTACAGCACTTTTACCACATCAGCATGGCTGAGTGGGAAAAGTCCTGAATTAACTAAAGCTGTCTCCACTGTATTTAAGGGAATAGTTTTTAATTTAGTGAAATTTGGTTATTTGTTTTCTTGCTTAGAGTGATGAGACAAGAAGATTGGTTACCAATCTCATGTACTATTGACAGGTGGATAACTTCGCTTAGTATAAAGACTAGAAGATAGATAGAGACTGGAAACAGGTAACAAAATCCGTTACCCAGCATCCCTAAATCTCACTAATTAACACGTTGCATCGTGTTTGTTTAATTCTTGCAAAACCCAGAGCTAGTTTCCAGTCTCAATGCTAAGCTAAGTTAGCCGGCTGCTGGCGATAGCTTCACTTTTATACAAACAGAAAGCAGGATGGGATTCTGTGCTGTGCTCAAGGACAATTTCACAAGACGGATTGAAAATGTGACCTTCCAGTTGTGAAAAAAAAAAACCTGTCCCATCCAAGCATATCAAACTCACATCATCAAAAATAATTAGTAAAAGCAGCTCACCGCCAGTGTTTGCAGGCTTTCTGTGTGATGTCACACAGGCCTTTGACGGAGACAGACTGGCCATGGTTGTGATTGACAGCTGGAAAGCCTGGTGTACAAAGCTGCAGGAGAACCGAGAGACAGAAGGAGGTGCAGAGTTTAGTTTTCTGCACCAGCATCCCATTCACATTCCGAGCACAGAGTGCGCACTGTACTGAGCAGACAGCAGATTAGGTCCCATCACACACCTCATCATTCACTAACACGCAGACTCATCTGCCTCCCATTTCTCTCCCACTCATCCTTATATTCCCTTCTTTTTCACTTTCTCGTCTCTTCCATTTGAACTCCTTTGTTTTATTTCCCTCCCTTTTTGCCCTTTTCTCAGGATTATTTGAGTGTTTGTGTTCTTTATTATTCTTCATTTCTTCCACTGCCCGTGCAAAAACCTTTCCAGAACAGATTTACATACCAAGACATATACCAACCGACCATTTTCCCACTTTTTAGTGATATGTATTTTCAAGACTAAATGAATGGTAAGTTTGAATATCCTTTGCAGTGAAAGTGTAAATCTCAAACTCTGAAACACATACATGGAACGTCAGCGCACACACACAGAATACAACCTCCCATGCCCTTGCACTGCAGGCATACCGGTCCTGACTCCCGGGTGCAAGGTGCCATACATAATACATAATAATACATAATAATGACGACACCTAGTTGTTTCAGAAATGTCCCTTTTTATCACATCTAATCCAAGAGAAAGCACTGCAGAATCAGAGGTGACCCTTATGGCCTGTGATCAATGATTCAGTCCATTAAGTAAAGGTGCTTTGATCAGTAATTCTCAATGACACTGGATCATAGTACGTCAATGATCCCAAATAATTCAATATTTTAACCGACTGAATTAGCTAAATCTGATCTTATTTATAATTATAATTATTTCTTAAAATAAATGCGGCTCAGGAAAACCACTTAGAGAAAATATCATGTTGTATTACACTCATATGGAGGATGGAGTCCATCTATGCTTGGAAAAATCTCCAGGTGACAGGTTCTTCTTTAGCAGGAGCAAATTATGTATACGGACAGGGAAGCACTTGGATGCGCTTAGAGTGGAGGTCTATGAGCGGTGACACTTCCGGGGCCTGCTGCCAAGGGAAACTCAGTTATCCAGCAACGTCTCTTCCCCTCCCCTCCCCTCACACACACACACACACACACACACACACACACACACACACACACACACAGTGGAACCTTTCTTCCGACCCCGAGGGAGAAGGAAAGACGAGAGGAGGGAAGGGGGTGATGATGAAGCTACTGACAGGGAAGTAGATCTACACTCCCTCAGGATATTAGCAACAATATGATCAATTTTTATTTTTGTTTGCAAAAGTTCTGCAGATTGAAGGTGCAGTTAAAGGGCAATTCCAGATTATTACAATTTGGATGTTGTTTGTGTAACTGTAATGTTACCAAAAACTAATAGAAACACTGGCCAAACCTACAAAAATAAGATACTAGTTGTAATAAATGGGAATCATAATTTAATTACACTTAATTATGCAAATCACATTCTTTATATGCCAAATATTCTTCTTCTGTATGTTTTTTCTGTGTCTATCTACTGCTTGGCCAACACATACACAAACAAATACATCAAAACCTGAAGCTTGATCAGCAGAGGTGTGCTATGATGATTTTGTGAGCGATTCACCAAACCGTTTTTCACATGTACACGCACACATCTCACCAAATGTGGTCAACGGGCCCTCATCTTGCTGAAAATATCCCTCTTTCGGCGATAGGAGGTACGGTCTGGACCCTAGAAGCATAACTGTGAGAGGTGTGCCTCAGCTAAAATCTCTATGAGTTGAAGCCTCTGACCCACAGCAGGTACCATCGGCATGGCAACCCTTAATTGGAGCTGGGAGCACACAGCTGATTGAGATGACTTAATTAACACAGTTTGCTTTAAACTGAACTCAAATCTTCTAATATTCGAGATAGAGAGACTCTAGAGAGAGATAGAGTAACTGTATTTTAACAGTAAGCGCTGGATGACCCTTGTTTTTCAAAATAAAGACCCCAATGGCTTCTTAACAGGAGGCAATGCACCAAGCATTCAGTTTCTTGAGAAATTTTATTATTATCAAGAGTTCCATATGGTTTTTTTTGTCAGTTTTACTGCCTCACAGCCCAGGCAAGGACAGCTGATCTGGGTTCAGCCACAGCAGGCAGAAGGTAATCAGTGATGTAAATGGCCCTGATAAGCTGCAATCAGGTATTATCCAGAAGACAGCAGCGTAATGCAACTCAACAGCAGCGTTATCGTCACAATCAGCTGCAGTTTGAGGCCAAATTAGAATCGACCCCTGACTCTCCACTCCATTCCTTTAAATAACAGCAGCATGCAGCTTTCACCTTCTCCAGCCTTGAGCTAGTGGGGAAAGGTTGATTCTTGTTTGGGTTTTATTCGGAAGTGGCAAAAACTAAAATATAGACGGCACAGTAGGATGATAATTGTCATTGAAAGAAACACAGTTACTGAGATTGAAGCCCCATTTTCACAAAGACAGAGCTAAAAAGAGGCTTTTTAACATGTAATAAAACATAATGTATTATGCTAAATTTACCAGATGAGCACAAATGGGTAACATGCTTAGCTCCTTCACAACTGTTCATATTATTTTGCAACCTCTTCCACCGCTTCAAATCATGCTGCATATAAAGGAAATTACCACTCTTATTACTGGTTTAGAAAAAGCTGCCCATGTTATCTCACTACCCCCCAAGCAAAGCAAGCGCAGAGCAATACAATGAACATAAAAGTGTAATAAAGCAAACAATAAAAAAAACAAAACAAAAACATCTATGTCATCACTGTCATTTTCAATGTGTTTCTTTCATTGGAATGTTTCTGAAGCACGAAATAAAACATCCAGCACAGCGTTTTATATAATCGAATTCACTGTCCTCCTTCTGGTCATCACGGGATGTGTGCCTGGAACACAGAAGCAGGATAGTGTATTGTGGCTATTTTCATTTGGAACAAGCCTGGAAAAAGCCTGAGGGAAGTTATCCACCCCCCTTTTCTGTCCGAACATCCAGCTCATAGCTCACATCCCGCTGCTGACTTGGCTGTTTTCCAGTAGGGTTTGTGGCGTGCTTTTAGCCCCACTAATGTAGCTACCTATGTAGGTTAAAGACCCCCTCGTGGTCGACAACACGCCAGTGCCAGGGGAGACATCTCAAGGTGAACACAGTGTTCAGATCATACACTCCCCCTTCAGAGTTGGCGGCAACAATAAATAGGACAGAAACAACAATGTCAGAAGGACACATTTCAGCTGTGATTGGTTTATTCTGAGTGGCACAGGACAAAGAAAACATTTAACATTGACAAATGAAAAAGCATGTTGGGTGCACCCTGTGATAGCATCTCACGCACAAGAATTTCAACAAATAACTGCAAGCACGTGCCAGAGAGCGAGTTTTGCTCCCTGAAAGATGGGACATTCTCCAATTAATCCCCCTGTTCTGTGTCTGCTGTGCTTAGGAATTTGCAGACCCCTTAATTCCTTAAATGAGCCAAGAAATCAATAGGAAGACTACTCAGTCTAATTATACACATTTATCACCAATCACAGCCTTGGATTTGAATACTGACTGCTGAGACCCTGTTATACTGTAAGGCAAAGTGACAGTCCACTGCATTCCAGTTCATGCGTAAAGCAAGACTCAGCAATGTGATATCAGGATAGGAGCAATCAGGAGCGATTTGCAGTGCTGGGGATACAGACGAGAGAAAAATAACCACAAAACCAGAGGGAGAGAACATAGAGTAGAAACCAAATGTCTTCTGGATAATCACAGAACATGTATTTCCGACAGTATGAGACCAGGCGGAGCAGAGCAGTACATCCCTTCACACACTTATAGCTGTTCACAAGAAAGCACTTTAATCCCAGCAATTACTCTGCAGTGGGAAGATGTAGAGATATGTCTGGACCAATCTGGAGTAAACTCATCAGGCGTTAGAGATGAAAATCAAAAATGTGGTCTCTAATAGTCTGAACTAAACTTGTGCAGACCTTTTGTTTTAGAGACGTTTCTCCAGTGATGTGAAATACCAATTTAGACAGTGCTGAAGTCAGATGATGCATGCTACTGACAACTTTACAATGATTCAAGCTGGACTTATGCCTTACTGCTTCCTGACAGGATTTGAATCAACCAATCAACTTGCTTGAATCAGCATACTTGAGATCTGGGAGTTGTGCGTCAGCTCCTCTGTGAGCTTTTGCAACCTACGATTACTTATAACTCCCCTTCCTGTGTAGGTTCACAGATACGTGTTGCTGAAAAATATATTATTCCAGCTTTATGCTCTTTCAATGTAGGTGAAGACACACATCTATGCAAACTATCTGCTGCCTTGCAATGGCTAGATAATGGAAATAGCTGTGACAAAAACTATAAACCACAATCAAGTGTAGTTTTTAAATGATAAAGTGTGATGATTGCTTTAGAAATTAGAGCATTTAGAAGCTGCTACATTTAAAATGAGTTAAACATGAAATGGTGGTTTGATTGTGAACAGGAACACTGGACTAATAAACCTTCGTACGAGCAAGAACGGCCTTGTGAATGATTTTTAGACCAATTAAACGACCAGTGTGTAGAATTCAGTGGCAACTAGTGGTGAGGCTGCAGACTGCAACCATTTGAATACAGCTCAGCCTTCCTAGCGTGTAGGAGAAACAAAACTATGGCGGCCGTAGTGTTGTTAAAAACGCTAAGGCAACAATTCCTATTTAAAGGTGAATATACACAAATGAAAACATACCTATTTCTGTTAATAGAACCTCCTGAATGTTACACACTGGACCTTTAAGAATAGTTGCCTGAAAAAAGACCTATAAGTTAAAGTCTCTTTGCCCAGCAGGCTTGTGTACTATAATGAGGATTTGAAAGGTGCTGCTTCATATTTTCCTCAAATATATCCTTTGTCTGGACACGCCTACAGAACTAGAATTTGTTTTGACAGCAAGTACACTGTGGCCTTGAATCAGAAAAAGCAAGAAAGGTGCAAAATATTGAGAGAAATATAGGACATACTGGATATGGCCAATGCTAAACTGTCACAATGAGTGACATTAAATTAACATAGTGACTGAAGTCGGCCTGCTTCTTAAGCAAATAAGAACATTCAGGAAATGGACAGAAAAAATGAGCAAAGGCAAAACACTTCCCACTCGTCAGGCATTGGAGCAGTTCCCTCCCTTCAAAATCTCCTTATCTCAGCTAAGAGGCAGAGAGAAGACGGAAAGGGACAAATGGGGAAGGACAGAGCAGACAGAGAAACAGAGACAGCAACACAGCGAGAGAGGAGAGAGGGGATTAAATTAACAGCAGAGACTGAAGGTGGAGAAGTGAGATGATTACAAGGTAAAAGGGTTGCTGAAATGGTCATGGTGAAGGAGAAAATATGTTAAAGGTCCCATCATAAATGAAAAAGACTTTTCCATATTGTTATCTTGTTATCGTCCCTGGGTACTGTCACACAGCAATCTTGGTACTATATGATTTATTTAGTTTTATCTCTATATATCAAAAATTACATTCAGCATATTTTTATACGATTGTAAATGTGACCAAAGTCCCTCAAATACATCCTTCCCCAATGTTTCATTTTACACAGAACATCATCTGCATATTTGTTGATTCCCATTATTTGTCTTAGCAGATTTAAGATTCAGAATAAAAAACACATGTTTTCTTTCTATGTTCATTTGTTTACTTGCTCGTCTGTCACAAGCAACTTGCTCATTTTGTTGCCCGCTGTGTCATTTTCAAAATTAGAGTGAGTGGTCACGGCTACTCAACAAATCCGACAAAACAGATTATTGCCTTGAACGATTGACCCTATTAATCTGGTTTGTGCAAAACTGTTGTTTAAGTTGGGTGCAAACCAAAGTGACTGCTGGTAGAAAACAGAAGTCAGAGAAAGCTTGCCCCTTCGGTCTGGGTTCTACTTACTGGCTGACCGGTTCGACAAAGCTATCGGCATGATTGTCACCTCTTCATTCAGACTGTAATGCTCTGATCAGCACTGTATTGTGACTAATGTTTGTTGCTTCCATTGATGTGTAAGAGTGCACGTTGAGTATGTTCTCTAGGGTCTTGTGCTTGTGCTTGCTGGGCCAGCTTGTCTTTTCTATATAAGGGTAAATGTGTGTGTCTTTGTGTGTGTAAGGATCAACTCCCACCAAAATGTTTGAATTGCAGTTCCAGATTGCTGCATATTGTAGCATCTGATTTAAAAGGATTTGTACAAACTTTTATGGGGACAGTCAATTTTGAAAGTCTTAGTCTAAATGTAATGTCTTAGCACAGAATTATGCAGGCCAGATAAGATGTGAAAATGCCAAAATCTCCTCTGTCCCCAAAAAGCTCTGGCAAACCTGACCTCCTCCGTGGACAGAAAATGTCGACCAGATATTAGCAGAGACATTTCGAGGAAAATAGAGAGAGATGCAGCGACCTCTACTCTCCTTCATAGCTAAAACCATGAGAGGCAGTGAGCAATGTGTCTCTCCTGAGGGAATTATGGGAAATGGACCGTTCTAAAGGCCTAGTATATCCAACGGGACACAACTTCAGGCATCGCTGCCAAAGTGTCACAACACTGGCAGGCCACAAAACATTGACACACACAGACTGTACAGAAGCTATAAAAACATACAAAGAGCATTCGAGCTGCAGTCTTTTGGCCATAATAATGTCCAAAATATCAAATATAAAGGGCTGAATTTGTAGGATTACTTCTTAATGACAACAATTGATGGAGGTAGGCTCAATACCTGACTAAAATAGTGCTAAGATGGACACATGGCTGTAAACATCATGCATCAAAACCAGCTGACCACACTGATGCTGTTTTCCGGGGACGGCTCCTCTCCCTGCCTTCGCCTGGTGCCCGGTGCACTGTTGTCATGGGAGATGTTTATGTAAGCCATGCCTAATCCTGTTAACTGTTACTGCGGCTACTGAGCAGCATAAGTGTTCGGCAGTGCCGCACTGCAAAAAATGTCTATCTTAAGTCCTTTCGTTGAGTGCTGAGTTTTATTTTTTGTGAAAAAGGAAAATGGGAAGAGATCATTTAAGGCTTTGATTGGGGAGAAGAGAACAAGGGAGGCAAAGGGGGAAGGAGAAAACGTGATTGGGTGCATACACGTTTACATTTTGCAGTGCTAGAGCTATATTAAAAGACTAGTGTGGCATCTAGATGTGAAGTTGCATATTGCAACCGTTTGAATTCAGCTCAGCCTTCCAAGTGTGTAGGAGGAACTACAGCGGCCCTATCTATAGTGTTTGATTTGTCCGCTCTGGGCTACTGTAGAAACATGGCGGTTCAACATAGCGGCCTCCCTGTAGAGAAAAATGTCTCATTCCGATAACAAAAGCACAACAATTCTTATTTTCCTGTGATAATACATAAATGAAAACATACCAATAAATATTATATTCGATTTCTGCTAATAGATCCTCCTAAATGTTACACACTGGACAACTCAGTAATATTGCTTTTATCAAACTATTACACAAATAATGAACTTTTAAAACTGAATTTCATCGATGGCAAACTGGAGACCTTTGTGAATATGATGAGTCAATTTGCTGGAATCAAAATGAATTCATTTAATCATTAGATGTAATCATCTTTCATTGTTGCATCTTTTAGCAGCATTTCGTATGAAGGAAAAAAAAACAACAAATTGGGACACATTATGCTGCAGTGTGAACTACAGCTCTTATCTGGGTGCCAATAGTGTCTGGTTTTTTTGTCTTCTAGGAAACGTTCCATAAGAGGGATATTATTGCTAAAATTGACAGTGAAATGACAGATATTACAGATATTTCTAAAAAGATTCAAGATTGTTTTTGTGTCAGGAACAGGGCAGAAGTTATGCAAAGCTGAGAAGGACCCTGTGATGTAGCCTTGTATCCTCATCTCATTTCCTACTGTCTAGCGTAATGCTGTCACTAAAATAGATTTTTTTTCCTGGACAATCTAAAGCATCATGGACCATAAACCCCCACCTCATTGCCTTATCTTCAACCTCCACCACTGTCATAAAAACATAACCTTTAAATATTTTTTAGATGATCATCCTTCAATAATAGGAGCATTTTTTAGGTCTTCCACCATCTTTTGTAGGAAAGGAATGGCAAGGGAGAAGTCTAAGCCTAATTATCCCGATTAAAAAGCATAGAGTATGAACGAGTCATACAAAAGAGGATTATACAGACATGAAAGAAGAGAGAGTGGGAGAAGAACAGAGCAACGGAGAAACGGGAGAGCTCATGTAAAGGCAGACGTGGATGATGGGACGTCACATACATGCAGTCTATACGCCTCACAAAAGAGATTGGACAGGGAACCTATGCATCGCTGGCTCCTCGTCTCCTCCCCCCATTCCCTCTCCTCTCTTTTGCTCCATTAGCTTTATTACAGTCTCTTGGCTGAGGAATCATGCTATTGTACAGTTAGCCTACTTGATCATGAAGGTCAACTATAGATCCGGTGGGGCTTTGATACTTGCTTGGAGTCAGTTTTAAGGTTTTCCCAAAGCCATTGGTGGCCTGCTTGACATTGACTTTTTTGTTTTTAGTGAAATGTCATGACACCTATGGCTGGCTTGTCATGAAACATTGAATTTTGGTATGTAATGGTTTCAAGTTTTTACAATTGGAGAATAGGAGAATCACTTTAGGCCTACAACAATCATCAAGGAAAATGGTAAAAAATAATCGTTGACTACCCTGCAATAGGAGAATCCTGCTCGTCCTCGCCTGAAAAACAGGCATCGTTTGTGGAAGCAGCTGATTATGACCCATATTTACATTTATTGTTAGACCGCAACCTCTCGTGGCTGTAGTATGAAGAGCAACAAATTCAGCATTGGGAAGAGGTCAGGGTGGATGGATGCGTCAAAAACACACAGAACTTTAACCCAGGAGCCCAATGTGTGTGTCCCCTTAGCAACCTAAAGTCAGCGTTGACCTATTTTAACTTACATAACGTGCTTAACTCATGGAACACATACATCACATAAATGAAGTTACACAACTAATGCACTTATTTTAACCAAAACCATGATCTATTCCTAAACCTAGCCAAGGAGTTCTACTGCCTTAACCTAAACATACTACAACCATTTCAAAACAATAAAAAAAATGCACAAGTGTACACACACATGCCTCACCCCCATAAGCTGCCCTGTCTATTCTGTGCCAGCGCTGCACAGCAGCCGGGCATCTAGCCCATTAAACACAGTTTTGTTCTACTCAGCGCGTCATCATCACTCTGATACATCTGCTGATCACAGCACGCAGAGGAACATTAAAACACAGGCTCCGCAGATCACCAGGGGACCACGGGGCCTCAGCCTCATCCTACTCCTCCCAAAACCTCATCACTCCGTAACTCCCTGTTCACACCTCCTGTCCAGTTGATACTGGAGCAAGAAAAAAAAAATCCTGAAGGCATTTAGATGCCAATTATCACCCCTAAGATAAAAAATGAACAGGGCCATTATTTGACTTAAATAACCCCATTTTACTGGAGGCTAGGTCACCCTATCATTTACTGCTGATTATAATTCTGACGGGACCATCATGACCTTTAGCACAAATTAACCTTTAGTGTGAAGTGGTCAAAAGAAGGTTGTTGTTTTTTTAAATACAGCTTACTGTGGCAGACAAAAAGAAAATGAAATGGTGAATATGCTGTCAACATCAACTTGCACTACAGACATTCTTTCGACTACCTTCCTGTGACTTCAAAACTATAATACTATCAGTGTACAGTATACTGCTTTTACACATGCCATGGGCTGCAGATCACTGCATGCTGCATATTGAATGCTCTGCACCGTTAAAGGCAAAACTCAAGACAAATCACAACGGAACGCCTTCAGCATGGAAGGGAGAAGAAAAAGGATCGGCACAGCCAACATTTTCTCATTTGTTGTGCAAATGAAAACATGTATATGGATAAGTAGTTTTGTATTTTTGATGAAAACTAGACTGAAAAGGACTGTTGACTCTTACCAGCCAGTACAGCACAGCAGCTCATTCATGTATAACATTTTCAATTGTAGAGGTCCATGTAACATTATGACTACACGCACTATGATTTACCCTGTGTCCTTTACCTACTGGGTTTTATGCTGAAGCCCGCAGTGCCGTTTTGGAGGGGAAAAGGAAAACCATTTCACCTCCTCACCTTCCCTCCTACTCCCAATGGAGGTCAAAGTGCATTTCACCGCCTTTTTGGACTAAGTTGGCTGCTGGCACCTGCCTAATTTCTGGTTTAGCACTGACAGATTGGCTGTCCTGGTATTCTTTCCCGATGCCAGGAGCCGGGGGCGCAAAACAAGGTTTAAATCTTACACAAAGCTCATTAGAGGAGAGTCGAACCAGCAGCAGTCAACCACCATTTTTGTGCCAGCTCAGCAGTAGCAACAGTGGGGTGGCAAAGTTGACACGGAAGCCGTGCCATGAGAAGGTAGGAGCCTGGATGAGAGATTAACACAAAAACTTCAAATACACACAAAATGTTTTTCGTGTGAGTTTTTGTGTACATGCTACACTGTACGTTTTACCATGTCTGTGCAAAAAGAAAGGTAGAAAAGCTTCTGAGACATCCAAGTCTCGAACTCAACCCAAAATAAAGACCTGTGGAAAACCTACCCAACCCCAATGGGCTTAAATTATATTAAGAGATTAGATGGCAATACATGTAACTTTTTCCCAGATCTTGACACACTCTCTGTCTCACTTCAAAATCACATTACATGAGTTTTTTGGGGGGCATTTTTTTATTTGATAGGACAACTGAAGAGTCACAGGAAAGAGGGAGAGAGTGCCACAGGTTGGATTCGAACCTGGGCCACCACCGTCTTAGTACATGGGGCTCCACCAAGGAAGCTACCAGGGCGCCTTGATCACATGTTCAGAGTCGATAGCAAGTCCAGACACACAGGCCAAGACCCACGGCAATAGAAACGTGTCGGTAACTAACATTTTATACTCTAACCACATGCAGCTATGGTCTAAATGATGTCATTCAACAAAGCTGTCAGTATACACCAAGAGAGAATCGCGGAGGTGCCTTTTTCAGGGACTAGCTGGTGGATCAGAACAGCATGAAAGCCAAACGTGTTACATCCTCCCAGGCTAATTTAATTATAAATGCCATTTATTTTCTCATTCATCATCCACACAGGGAAACCGCTTTTCTGTTGGGAGAAGCTTTTGTGGTTAATCCACTCGGGACGATTTTGTGGTGCAGAGTGCAGTGCTTAAAAAGGGAAAACAGGTGACTTGATTATGTTTGACTGGATCATGACTGATTCCAGTACTACTGCAGCTACTGATGTATTCCTCCTACTTTGTCAGCTATCATGTTCAAAGCTGCTAAAGAAAATCATGTATTTCCTTTCATTGTTTTGGAGCAGGGTGGCATTGAAAAACATCGTCATGTTGGTGTAACTCAAATCTGTTTTACTCTAGAAAATGTATAGTGTGAATCACGATGTGAAAGTCTTGAGATATTTATAGCAGTATGTTTTGTAATATAATCAGTATATGTGCTTTCCTATGCATTATTGAGGGCAAATAAATATTTATGATACAGTCGTGGCACAGTTTTGCCTTTTGCTACTTGAAGAAATCAGGAAACATATTTAGTATGACCCACATACTGTGAAAAAAGTCTCACTGTCTAATACACACCTCTCACCTATCTATCACTCTTCACGCACGGACGGACACAAATATGCACACACAAATATGCATATCACACACATTCTGTGCATATCAGCAGCAGCGGTTCTGTGTTCCCAGGCCTACTGGAGGGTTTGACATTGTATAGTTGAAGAGTGTGTGATATGAGGAGTGACCTGAGCGTGTGGAGGGTAAACGGAGTGACGCTTGTTCTCTCTAGCCCTCTTTTAGAGTTCAGACAAGTCCCATGATGCTGAGAGATTAATGAAGCTGCACTGGTACTGTGATCCCTACAGGATACACACACTCACAGTCACAGGCGTATATGCACACACACACTATTTATTTCCAATAATGACAGTTTTCATGTACCTGTGCTGATATGAGCTTTACACAATTCAAGTGTTTATTACACTGAGGGTGATATACATATTATACAGAGATTTAATTATCTCATAAACAAACCTGCACTTATTTAGTTTTATTAAGACCTTCACCAATAGATTTCCATGGGATTATCTAATTAACACTGACTTTTCCATTGTATCTTTTTTTTGCATTCAAGAAAAATATTTATTTTTAAAAAGGTAATATCTAACGTGTCCTTTTAACAAAACCTCGGTTGCCATTTCAGCATTATGTGACGAATAATGTTCAGTTATTCATCATCCTCAGGATTTGAATAGCGCAGATGAAACAGGCCTGGTTGTGTTTACCTCCATCCTCCAGTCTGGCAATGATACAAGCAAGCTGCACCAGAGCTCGGGAGAGTCGGGAGGATGTCGCATTAACACACTAATCTAACACCTGCAGTCTGACCCGCTGTCTTACACACTACAGCACTGCTGCTCTGTGGCCACAAGTGGGTACTACATTTCTGCAAGGAGCAACCCCTCAGTTTGGATCAGCTGCAGCAGTAACAATAAAAAGGAAGGAGGCAAAATATTCCCCAAGGATGTATACTACTACTAAGTATTTGAGGTTAAGAAAAGAGGAAACATGACATTATTAATTGGTACAGACCGAGCACTTCTCGCTATAAAGAGGGGCAATGGTGGAGTTTTCAATTTACAAATAATGCAGTCGGTGTAGATCACACAATTCATTCATATCAAGGTTACAAGTTTATTTAAAGGTCATTTTACAACATGTATAATTAAGTACAAGTCCAAAAAAATGAGGCTGTTGGGTGGTAACCAAACTGGGGTCTGTTTGTGAGGAAGTCCAATATCCAACTGCAGAGTTTATGAAGCATCCCATTACTAACAGGTAGGGAGCAGATATTATCATCTCTGTATATGCCATTATAAATACAGTACAGCAACCAACAAATATGTTTAATCATGTACAAGTATAAGGAAATACAATCAACTTCAATTTACCCATGTAAGTAACATTAACACAGATTGACAAAAAAACAGTACAACTGTTGTTTACACAGCACAAAATTCCAAATAACATCGTGTACAACGAGAACTATTAGATCATATTTGACCTTAAACCTTAGGGGTTATACTGTAACCAATAACAATGAGTACAAAATAGATATAGCACACTGTGTCTTCTCTAATGAGCTTGCCACCTTATATACATCTTCTAGACTTGGGCATATATACACTATAGAAAGAATAATAGCCTTGCTGTCACATTAATCAGTTATACACCGCAACATATAACACAGTCTATTACCACAATTGTAAATGTATCTATACGATGGACCGTTCTACACATTTCAATATATACATTGTTGATTAAAGTAATTAGGCAAATTGTGCTACACAAGCTTTGTACAAATACAAACAATACTGTAGTTACTGAAGCAGCGTCCGGTTCTGCTCCAGGGACCATGGAGGCATCTGAAAACAGTCAGTGGTCTGAGAATATTAGTCCTCAGAAATAACGGAAAAAACATTGCCAGGTAGAGGAGGTGTATTTGCGCTGTTCTCCCTCTCCACTTGCCTTCCGTGCTCAACTGAACATGTGCGCCCTCCTAACCCATCAGCCCCCCTGTTCAGCTCAAACATCTCCATCTCCGACCTGATTGTAGACCTGCATTTCAGTGGGTATGCAGAAAGGAGTAGCCTCTTAATCTGCGGGTTCCGGATAAGAAAGAAAACTGCATAGAGGCATGAAGGTATGATTATTATTATTGGTGTCACTATGGAACTGATCGTCCTGCAGAAGGATGCTTTGCTCTTTCTCATCATTGTGAGGATGATAAAAGAGACGTTCAGTGCCAGCTGCAGCAGAAACATCAACAAGTAGAATCCTACAGTGCGGTTGGCTCTGTGGTTATTACGCTTAAGAGCCTTGCACACCCTGAGTGCTGCGAGATACATGCACCCATAGCAGTAGCAGATGACCAAAACGCAGAAAGTTGTTATGAAATATGGGGCCCCAAACACCAGCATACCTTCTTCCCAGGAAAATGTGATGTGTCCCTTGATGGTAAAAGCATCACACAGGAGCCCACAAGTTTGCTGTTGGAAGCCACACTGAGTCTGGCTCAGCACAAACCCTCCATGAAGGCTCACTGTCCCGCTGAGCAGCCAAACGAGTCCAATGCTAACGCGAACATTGCAGGTATTGATCATCCTGAGGTAGTGGATGCCTTGACAAATGAATATGTAGCGTTCTAGAGCCATTAGAGCCAAAGTCATCTGGGACATGAGGAAAAAACAACGCAAAATACAAAACTGTGCTATGCACCAGTATCCATAAATCTGAGTCTTTTTACTTACTATAGAAGACAATACGACCAAAGCAGTTACAAAACTTATCCCAACACCACAAGCTGATATATTGTTTATCAGAATGTACTGTGGTTGCCACAACTGCTGCTTATATCTCACCATCAAATAAACGAGAAATCCATTTGCTGTAGATGAGAAAAGGACACAGCCAAGAAATACAAGAAAGAATGCTAAGAAAGTTCTCTCAGAAAAGTTCCAGGGAAATACACTGGACGTTTTATCGACCGGTGGATTCCAGTCACATGTAGCTGTCATGTTGGAAGAATTGGAGAGAGAGGAGTTCAGATGCGTGTTTTGCATGATTCTGCTTATGGGCAGAAAGACTTTGAGCTGACACTATAGGGCTCAGATATAAAGTGGGGAGGAGGGGGAACAAGAATGAAACCTTGGTTACCAAGTTACGCAGATGATCTACAGTATGTAGGAAAGGTTGTAGAAAAGGGTGTAATTTAAAAAAAAAAGATCCAGAAAACAATTCATTGCTGTGAAGATTATCTACGTTTTCTTTTATATTCTGCAAAACCACAATATTTCCTCCCCTAATTAAAAGAGGAAGAAATCAAAAAAAAAAAAAAAAAAGGCAAGTCACAATAACTGTCATACAGGTTACCTGGCAACTACATCAGCATGAAGAGGTCAAATGTGTTAATTATCACACTCGCTGTAAAATAATTAGCCCTGTCTGATATGCTGTATCAGTAGAGATGGGAAAGCTGCACATTTTCAAAAATATTACAACTGATGCCTGCAAAGAGTTCATCAAAGTGGCAAAAAAAACAATACCAGAAAACATCCTGAGAATGAATAAGCTCCAATAATGCAGGCTAATTGTCTAATTTAAACATCAAATATACACCCCAAAATACACTTTTTACTAGTTTGAATAGTGTTTGCTTAAAACTATTGCTTTGGGAAATTAATTTCCTTTTTTAAATTTGACTGAATGTGACGTTGGAGATTTATGTCCTCAGTAGAAATGAATGGGTTAGGGCTTCTCTTACTGCACTGAATACACCACATTCCAAATTATTATGCAAATGATATTTTTCTCAGATTTTCCTCAATAGTCGATGCAAATGACAGTCAGTATAGTTTTCAAGTCATCAACCGTTAGAGTATAATTCAAATTTTATTGAACAAATCTCCTAGTGATAACAGATTTTTTTTTTTAAATAAAAAACTCAAAATGCACTGTTCCAAATTATTATGCACAACAGAGATCAAAACATTTTAAAGGTTGTAAAGAGAACTAAAATGGCAATTTGTTGAATTTGCAGCATCAGGAGATCATATTTACAGAAATCAAAAGCTATTTCAATCAAAAAAATCTTAACAGGCCAAGTTACATGTTAACATAGGACCCCTTCTTTGATATCACCTTCACAATTCTTGCATCCATTGAACTTGTGAGTTGTTGGAGAGTTTCTGCTTGAATATCTTTGCAGGATGTCAGAACAGCCTCCCAGAGCTGCTGTTTTGATGTGAACTGCCTCCCACCCTCATAGATCTTTTGCTTGAGGATGCTCCAAAGGTTCTCAATAGGGTTGAGGTCAGGGGGAAGATGGGGGCCACACCATGAGTTTCTCTCCTTTTATGCCCATAGCAGCCAATGACACAGAGGTATTCTTTGCAGCATGAGATGATGCATTGTCATGCATGAAGATAATTTAGCTATGGAAGGCACGGTTCTTCTTTTTGTACCACGGAAGAAAGTGGTCAGTCAGAAACTCTACATACTTTGCAGAGGTAATTTTCACACCGTCAGGGACCCTAAAGGGACCAACCAGCTCCACTACTCCATCCATATGGACCATCCAGGGTTGCAAGGCACTCATCAGTAAACAACACGGTTTGAAAATTAGTCTTCATGTATTTCTGAGCCCACAGCAACCGTTTCTGCTTGTGAGCATTGTTTAGGGGTGGCCAAATAATAGGTTTATGCACACTTGCAAACCTCTGGAGGATCCTACACCTTGAGGTTCGCGGGACTCCAGAGGCACCAGCGGCTTCAAATACCTGTTTGCTGGTTTTCAATGGCATTTTAGCAGCTGCTCTCCTAATCCTAGGAATTTGTCTGGCAGAAACCTTCCTCATTATGCCTTTATCTGCACGAACCCGTCTGTGAACAGCGGTGAAAAATCAAAGCCGTGCTCAGGTCTCTAATTCCAGAACATTTCATTGCCTAAATGTTCGGTTAAATAAAACCGAGATTGCATAAATTTCCCTTTAACGTGCATCTTGACCACTTGTAGATTTGTTGGGTTTGTGAAGAAGCAGCCAGGTATGAGCTGCAGTTAATCTAAACTGAGCAAAAACCAAAATGAATCACAACAAAGAATGAATGATACATATGCGCACTTGACAGCACTGACATTTGTCTTCAACAACCTCCAGTGGTCTTGATCTCTCCATACATAATCTGCCTGTTTTATATAAACTCACACAAACACATTTTTCTTACTGCAAAAGCCAAGCACCTACCACTGCTGCGCAGGTCCAGCTGTGCTTTTGAGTGGAAAAGAGACGTTTATCCCAGCTGGTAAATTCTTTTTTTTAAAATGATGAATAGCTGAAAGTGCCTTATAATTTGATTTAAATGGTTATGGTGGCAGGCACTCTTACTATAGTGATTATGTTTAAGAGTGATGCAATTATAAAGCCTCTTGGACCCAAACCCCACGGAAGTCGGCCATTTACATTTTCACTTTCGGCAAACTTTTCGTCTTGTATTTGAACAAACTCTTCCTAGGGATTTCATCGGATCTGCTTCAGAATTGGTCAGTACAGTCAGACTATGTTGCTGATTAAAAGTTGTGCTATTTGTGCATGTATGTTGAAGGGCGTGTCCGTGGCGTACCGTCAAAGTTGGACATTTTCGATTCTGTGGTCATTTTCGGTAAATTTTTCGCCTTGTAATTGAACGAACTCCTCCTAGAGAATTTGACTTTATATTTATGAGACGTTGGGAGATTTACGTCCTCAGTAGAAATGAATGCTTCTCTTACTGGGCTTCTCTTACTGCACTGAATATGCATATTTTGTCTTTGTTTGTCATTTAATTTCACCTTTAAATCAATCAATGAACAGCCGTGAAAAATCAAAGCCGTGCTCGGGTCTCTAATTCCAGAACATTTCATTGCCTAAATCAGGGCTCCAGACTAACTTTTTGCATTGGTTGCACTGGTGCGCCTAACTTTTTTTTTTAGGTGCACCAGCACAAAATTTAGGTGCACCCAAATTTTTCATTGCGTTGCCTTTAACGCCATAAGGTCACCTTTTTATGGCTCTCCATAACTTTCATATAATGTGAATGATTTTTAAACAAGAATAAGGTGTAGAGAAATGCTTGTCTTTATTTGAAGCACAATTATATATAAAAAGAAAAATAAAGTGTTTAAAGTGCTTCACTGAACTAAAATTGAACATTTCAAACTAAAACATTTCAAGTAAAATAATTATTAATGATAATAATAATGATTACTACTACCTGCCGCTGAAATGCAGCTGGGAGAGGGGCCACATTCTCTACACACTTGTCACGGCATATCGTGTGTTTTTTAGACATGTTATGTTTTTTTAAAGTTTCGATATGAAACGTTGTTGACCCGCTCACGAATGCACTATTTCCGGCTATATTCTGACCGCAATCCTGACAGTACACGCAGTGCATTGCGTTACGTCCTTTGTTGTACCTCAGCCAGGGAAATTGTTTCAGCCAGTCCTGTCTAAAGGAATATATTTTGGCCTTTTTAATTTGGGTCTCGGAGCCAGGCTCTATCCCAGGCTCGGTTGTCTCCTCCTCTGGTTCCGAGTCTGATGCTGTCGCTGAAGGACCGGAGCTCGGTATCTCACTAGGGACCGAGGGCTCCGTGTCTTGACGGGATGGACTCTCAGTAGTGGGGATGGATGGGATTATAGTAGTAGGGCTGGTTGTAGGCTTGGTTTTCTTAATGAAAAAACTTTCAATATGTCTGCCTCTCTTCATTTTCCCTCGTTTTGTTAATTTTTCCGTTTCAGTTAGTCAGCTACTCTCGCGCTCAGGTCGCGCACAATTTTTTAATTTTTAAACACACGCAACTTAGCGCGATGAACAGGACCTCAGCCAATCAGAGGCAAAGACCCGCCCGAGCTCTGTCTCTTATTGGTTTAGAACACGATATGATCCTACCATGAGTGTGTGAGTTCGGTCACAGGAGAACACAGAGAGACGATGTGCTTGCGAAATAAATTTCTGTTTCTAGGTGCACCAGTGCGACCTAGAAAAATTATTAGTCGCACTCTTAAAAAAATTGGTCGCACTCTGGAGCCCTGGCCTAAATGTTCGGTTAAATAAAACCAAGATTGAATAAATTTCCCTTTTTTAGCAGCCAGGTATGAGCTGCAGTTAATCTAAACTGAGCACAAACCAAAATGAAGTACGACTAAGAATGATACATACGTGTTTTAGAAAAGACTTACAGCACTGACATTTGCCTTCCACAACCTCCAGTGGTCTTGATCTCTTCATACATAATCTGCCTGCTCTATATAAACTCACACAAACACATTTTTCTTACTGCAAAAGGTCAAGCACATACCACTGCTGTGAAGGTCCAGCTGTGCTTTTGATTGGAAAAAGGACATTCATCCCAGCTGTATTTCTCAGGTCTTTTTTTTTAAATGACGAATAGCTGAAAGTGCCTTTCAATTTGATTTAAATGGTTAAAGGTGTCTTTGAATGTAATCTAATTATAGTAATTATGTTCAAGAGTGATGCTTTCACCTACCATATGGAGAGTTTGTCCTCCATAACTGTTACTCTCACTGAATAGTCAGTATTTCCACTTTGAGTTACATTAAGTCAATTCTCAAGTTACCTTGTATAGAAATGAGGTATGTAAATCTTAAATTTGGGGTAAACAAGTACTGGTACCAGATCAGGAATCCAAAATGGTCAGACACCCTGAACTGAGGTACTGGAATCAATACTGGGTGAGAAGATGCATGTTCCCACACATAAAAGAACCACCACGACACATTTTCCCACCTAAGCAGCCTCAACTTGAAACAGCCACTGAAATTTATTTGAATTAAATAAAGTCTCGTACATTTCACAGCTATAGGGGCCTACATAGTAAGCAAAACAAAGTCTAGTCTTTGTCCATGTGCAGAACTACACCACAGGGTAGTTCAAGACAGTTTGTAATCATGTGAATAAAGGAGTGGGGACACAGCTGGTGGAGAGACGAGGGCCGAAGCCAGAGAAATTACTCCCCGAAAGATCTGCTGATGTAAAAAATGAAGAAGAAGAAGAAGAAGAAGAAGAAGAAGAAGAAGGAGAAGATGTTGAGGTCCTCAGTTTGTTTGACTTTAGGAAGCATTTTCATGCAGATTCCTTCCAAGGTTACACATCCACCATTTGGAGAAAAAAAAAAAAAGTGACAATCTGCAAAATCTTTCATCAAATTACCATGCTTTAAACGCAGAGAGTTTAAATACTTTGTAATGAACACATAGAGACTGGATTCATTGTATTTTAGAGATATTGTATGGTAAACGTATGCTATTCCAAAGTTGATATTTAACATTTCGCAATGGAACTTCACTGATATTAATCTACTTTGGAAATGTCTCTTGGCAAATGTTATTTGACTGTAGCTTCACTCTAAGCCTCCTCGCTGGATCTAAGATGGCTGTCGCAAAGCCTAAGACAGCACAGCCTGGGAGTTCTTGATGCCAACCAGGTTGTCTGCGCTGATAGACCTCCTCATACCAGCTTTACTCAGGTCCTTGTACTTGTCCTCGCACAGCCTGGAGATGGCCTAGAGACGAAACAAACATCCGTTCAGTGATTTAAAAAGCTCAGTATCTGAATTTGGACACTTTCACATACAGTGTGTGAATGCAGCCTTGCACAAACTCACCTCCAGCTTCTGGGCCCGCTTGTTGCTCAGCGGCTCCAGAGGGAAACCGAGGTTGTTGTCATCAGCCAGCGAGCGCAGGTCGAAGTAATACTTGGCGTAAACGCTGGCCGGGACGTTGATGTTGAACTGGAGCAGCTCCAGGAAGTGACGCTCCATCTCGTTCCTGCAGATTGGGGACAAAGCAGTCGGGTCGGTCAAAGAATACAAGTGACAACACTGGGCTGCAACAGGTTTGTTTCGTGGATGAAAAGTAACACTCACATATCCTCCACTGTGATATCTTTGAGGATCTGGCAGTAGTCCACATTCCACACGGCCTGGTCATCCCAGACCTTGGAGGCCAGCAGGATGGCACCAAGAACGATCCGCTTCCAGTTACAAGGGCAGATGTCCATCTCAGCGTACGTCAACAGCCTTTCCAGGTAGACCTAACACACAGGGAATGTATATTCAGATAACAGGGATAGAGATAAGAGGGTCAGAATAATTATTATAATGTTTCAGACTCTTGTAATGTAAAAATCTGGTGTTGAAAAACTTACCAGAGTGACGATGGCGCACTCAGCAGTGAGCTGCGCGGAGCTGAAGAGCGTTCGTATGAAGCGGTAGATGAGCTTGTGCTCCGGGTCTACCACAGAGTAGTCGTCCGGGACCTTTTCTCGCTGTTGGGCAGAGGGCGGTCATCGTCGGTCAATCAGCACAGAGCGGACAGTAAATATCGCTGCTGCGTGTAATCAAACTCCTCAACTCACCGTTAGAGGGTGCTTCTTCTCGTCGAATATATCCAGCGAGCGGTTTGAGTCTCTGCAGGAACATTAACGAGCGAATGTTAAAAGTGCAGATTGTGGGATTTTTGTACCGTTGTATAAAATTACCGTCAGTTATCTTTGGGAGGTGTAACGGTGTTAGAGGTCAATAGCAATGAGTCATTGTCTCTCTACGGCCTGAACCCACATGGAATTTCAACACCACAAGCAAGACTGAACAACCACTGAGCACTTAAAAGTTATTATTGGATTTATTTGTGGCATTATTTGTGTTCACTGACAGGAGGGTGAAGACTCTGGTTCCTAACTGAATGACTGACTGACTGCTGGCCATCAGCAAAGAGTTGCTATGATGCCAATAAACGTACTAAACTAGCTTACAAACTGAGTGACTACTGACCAAAGAGTTGTTATGATACCATTAGAGGTTGATGAAACGCCAGTATATTTCATTTTTCTATTTCCTTAATGAAACAAACTAAAATATCATGAACAAAAAGTTGCTTTGATGCTATTAAAAGTTGACAGAATCCCATATTTATTCATTCATTTGTGTGGTTTCTAACCACCTACTGACACTACTAACTAACTAACTAACTAACTAACTGTTACTGACTGACTGACCACCACCAAGGCTTTACTATTATGCCAACACAGTTTGATAAACCCTACTCAAACATTCATCTCCCCTAACTAAACCCTAAACCCTAAAGTACTGGGCACAAGGGAAAACTGCATAACAAAACACCTACAAGAGGAGAAATCTGTGACAATATTTCAAACTTGTCCTACCTGTTTTTTATGTGATAGTATATGGCCAATGCGACGCTGGAACAGAGAGAAGTCGACACAGACAAAACAGTGAACCAGCGGAAGTGATTTCATACTTCTGCACCACACAACAGCTCCTGCTCTCTGTTAGCAGCGACACATCAGGTCTTCCTCGATCTGCAGATTGACCGACTGACGCGTCGATCGCGCCTCGAAAGGACATCTTCATATTCTGCCAGCAGTTCAGCCTCAACTCTCGCTCATGTCCCACCGATCAGCACACTAAAACGGCAGTCTAAAAGACGGAGGTAACGCCACCTACCACTTGATCGTGCTCTTGAGGTTGGGCTGGCTGACCGTGCTGTCGTCGAGGAATATTGTCGAGCAGGAACTGTACTTTTTTGTCAGGAGTCCCGGGGACATCTGCGAGGGGAAGAGACGACGGGTTCATTTCAAGCACACACTTTCACTTGAACGGGTATTTTTTTGTTTTTGCATTTCTGGGTGCGAGTGCATCTTTGTCAGCGTTACGTGGCTCTGTCACTTACATGATTCAAGTAGTTGCTTTTCCTTTTCTCGCGCACTGCAATGGTGAGGGAGAAAAAGTGACGGGAGGGGGGATTAAGAGAGTGGGGGGTGGGGGAAAAAAATCAAATGATGACATCTTTGATGGAGAAAATACTGACCGTCCGTCTGTGACTTGTTGAGGAAGAGGGTGCTGGCTCTGGGGTGGTCTGATGGGTTGGCTTCTTGGGCCAGTTCTGTAAGACGAAAGCATGAAAGTGAAGCGCTGTGGGTCTCCATTGTGGTTCTATTGTATAGTGCTGAACTGTAGATAAAAAAAAAACCCCGTCAAGGACACAGAACATTCACAGTCCCTTCGCCACCCACCGTCGGGGAGCTCCCTGTCGCTGATGTGCTGCAGGTAGGTCCCGGTGTCTTCGCTCACGTCCTCGGTGGTGGTGATGGGACACTCCTCCAGCTCCACCTCTCTCCTGTGGATCTTAGGACTCTCCCCGGGGGAGATGCAGCAAGACACAGAGCCTCCCATCGTTGACCTACAACAGTCCTGCTACAGCCGGCACTGTGTCCCATACAACTGGGGAGGGATCACCTACTAGTCTACTGTATCTGCAACTTGCACAAAGTTTAATCTCAATCTTTTGAGTGGCTGATGATGCAATCTAACACCAAAGTGAATCTAGGTCTGTCTAAGATTATTATTATTACTATTATTATTTGGTTATATTTAAAATGATCAGTATATGAGAGAGCAGTCTAGCCTGGTTGTTTGGCTGCAAGGTGAAAGATCCAGCTCCAGAGCAGAAAGGGATCTATGTAATGACAGCCAGCTGGGTATATGCGGTATGTGCAGGGCAGCTGACATATTCAGGGCGTGTGCGCAGCATAGCACTGGCGCACTTTAAGGACAATCACATGCGTGGACTGAGTAGTTTTGGACGGCGAATAACTTATCCCGAGTCATTTTACGGACTAGAGGCTAACAACACAAAGTCACAGGCTCCTCTATCTCCCTCCATGGCGAGCCGGCTAACACTAGCTTCCGCAGCTCAATCCATTCTCCCTGCAGCTGAAGTCTCTGTCACAATAAAAGACTTATTATTTTTTTTTTCTCTCTCTCTGCCGGACTCACGTACGAAGTGACTGCGTGGAAGAGACTTTTAGGGAGAGCTAAGGAAGCGGAGAGGTGGCGAGGGTTGGGGTTTTGACACGATAGCCAGCGTTAGCTTTCATCTCGTCGCATTTGCAGGACACGTCTTGGATGTCAAATCCGCTGGAAGAAGTTCAGAGGTAACGTCCGGATACTGCCTTTCAAACTAAACGTCGTCTTGTTTACGTCTGTAACTGCACTATTGTAATTTTACTCCACTGCAATTATTTGACAGATTTAGTTACTTGTTACCTTATAAATTAAGCATACAAAACACATGTTTTATGTATGTACAGCTAAAACGAGGAGTTAATTAATGGTTAAGTTGATTGGCATGTATTTAGATACTTGATTAAGTCATTTTTAATGCACTGAGAAAAAAGCTGTTATTTTATTTAATTGTGAACAATGTTGAGGTTTCTACTACACAAAACAAGCATACAGCACTCGGGAAGAAAGGTGGCTGGTAAAATCTAAAAAGAAAATGAAACTACAACCAAGTTCATGATGGTTTTTATGGCAAAAAAAAGAGAAAAAAAACACGTTGAAACTTTTCAAAGCACTCGTGTAGCAAACATTAAAACCTTCAGCTGATAGAAACAATTATAGAAAAATGGAAAATCATAGCTTTGAGGACAAAACTAGTCTAGTATCGAGATTAAAGGACTTTTTTTAAATTAAGTTTTGAACTTTTGTGATGCACACATTAAACAATAGACAAACCTGTATTTTCCTGTGTTTATTTTATTCTTTTATACTTTAACCTTTAATCACACAAACATTATTTAAAACTGCGCTCAATTTCCCTGCTTTTATTTTGTGTGCAAGAAGGCTCACGAACCGGAAACGACCTTGCTGCTACGTAGTTGTGAGCTTCACACACCTGGAGGGATTCACGCGCAGGCCCCGCCCCCCTCCATTACAGAGACTACACAGCCGTTGAGAAAAACCCTTCGTAGACACGCCCATCGCAAAACCAGGCCCTCCCATTGGTCACCTCTAAGCTAAGGAGGAACCTGATTGGCTGGAAATGTCAACGTTTTACGATACATAGACTCTTGAATGGAGTCTATTCCTTACGCTGAATTTTTTTTATTTATTTATTTTTTACTAGCTAAAAAAACAAAACTACAACATAGCAAGTTGTGAAGCGATGAGGAAGAACATTTGCGTGGTATTTTGGAGAAAACCGACGCCGGCAGGATTTAAAAGAAGACACTGAAGGTGATACTTCGCTCCACAAGATGGCAGTAATGACTCAGGAAATTAGCTAGCTGCCTTTTAAAAAACCTCAAAGAAGGAGAACCCCACTGCGCATGCGTACACATATAGGTAAGTATGCCTATATAGTGCAGTTTGTGTTCAGTTCTCAGCATGGCGCTGGTTCCGTACGTAGACAATTCGTTACCTGCGCTCTCCAAACTCCACAACTCATCGGCACAGTTTCGGTTCGCCAACCACGACCTCCGTCTCGCCCAGGACTGGAAAAAGCTCGGGGTAGCAGCAGTAGTGTGGGACGCGGTGAGTGACGGTATTAGTGGTAACGTTACTGCTACTACTCCTCCTTGTTGTTCATTAATGTGATTATAGTGCGTCGGTTTTCCAGGCGGTTGTTATGTGTATGTACCTGGAGCTGGGGAAGGTGGAGGTGAAGGGGAAGGAAGCTATTGAACTGGGAGCTGGCACTGGACTGGTGGGCATTGTGACAGCCCTGCTGGGTGAGTTCATATGAATTATAAAAAGGTATTAAACATGATTGTGCTATATTCATTGTATCAGTCAATGTGACCTTCTTAACCCTTCAAGGTGCCAAAGTGACCATCACTGACAGGCAGCCTGCCCTGGACTTCCTGTCTACCAATGTGAAGGCCAACCTGCCCCCAGACTCCCAGGGTTCAGTGGTTGTGTCTGAGCTGTCCTGGGGCGAGGGCCTCGAACAATACCCAGCAGGGGGATTCGATCTGGTGCTGGGAGCAGACATCGTTTACCTGGAGGACACCTTCGTGCCACTGCTGCAGACTCTGGAGCACCTGTGTTCAGACACCAGCGTGGTGTTACTGGCCTGTAAGATCCGCTACAAGCGAGACACAGACTTCCTGAGCATGCTGAGGCAGCGGTTCACAGTCGAAGAGGTCTACTACGACAAACAGAGGGACATCCATGTGTATAAATCTTGGAAACTGCCACCTAGGAAGGATTTGTGACAACTGAGTGCGAACTAGTCAGTTTTCATTCATTGATTGCCTTCTTATTTGTAATTATTTAGTTTTTTTTTGCATAAGAATCAAATAAAATGTTCAAAAATCCTCAAAGATTACCAGAAACACATTTATTAACAGCTGCCAAAAATGTAATATTTCAATAGCTCTAACATAATGCACTGTTTTATACAAGTTGGTGCCGACATTTAGAAATTGTGAATACAAAATTAATGAAAAGCAACATAAAAAAAAGCATACTATGTAATGACAATACATAATACCTAAAGTAATACAATATGGCATTTCATCATCATGAAAGTATCCATTTTGTTCACCGTGAAGTCATTGTCTTTTTGATTTGGTCGTATTTTACAATGCTTTCGCAGGGTGTCCGACAGGTGCAATCGAACCGTACTCGGTGAGATATGAGGCCCGGCACAACTAATAACATCTAATGAAATGCACGATGATGCCTTGATCATCACTAAGCAACAAAACACTCATGGACAGTAACTGATGACTGGTTAGCAGGGTTACTGTAGAGTAAAACCTTGCGGCGCTGCGTGAGATTTTCCCGTGAAATGTGTGAGGATTGTATATGCAAGGAAAGTGCGCATGCCACTTTGTAATCCTGTAAACAGAACTCTGAAGCGGCCTCTGCTGATGATGCCTTATCAAAACTTTCCCCAACAACAAAATGGTGTGCTCATGACATGTTCAAAGACGGTATAATACACCAACATTCAAGGCGACCCATGATTCCAGTGATGGACCGCGTGCTTCCAAAGTTTGTTTAGAAATATGGAGTGAAAGGTGAGCGACCATTGTAGCTCACCGGGTAGAATGCGCACTTGGTATGGGACGATATGAATATTTCATTTCACAATTTTCCTGGCCAAACTAACTGCGATTGACATCTTGATAATCAACAACATATTAAAACTCTTTAAAATGGCATTTTAAGATACTGGGATCATTTTACCTTACATTTTGCTAAGAAACATATTTTTATTGCGTCACAGATGGTACACCTCGGGCCTGCATCTCACCTCTCTATCGTTCTTTAGTTCGGAATCCAAAGTATTTGCACACATGCGAATTAACGTCGTTTGTGGGGAATACAGCGCGGCAAGCCGAGCCCTCACACATGGTGACTTTGGAATGATTGGAAAGATGCAGGCTCCATTTAGAGGAGGGAGGGAGATCAATATTAGAGTGTACGTTAGCAAGCAAGACCGCTTTTCAAGTCACTCATGAGGATATTCCCGATTATCCCGATAATGGAAATTCATCAAACTCATCTGAGTGTTTTTAAATCGCGATAAAACCGCGTATCGTCCCATCCCTAGCGCAGACTTTGTGTCGTGGCTGAGCATTTACAGTAGTGGCCCATGTTCGAGTCGCGTACTGAGGCCCTTTCCTGCATGTCATTCGTTCTCTTTCTATTGTCCTGCCAATAAAAGCTAAAAGGCAACAAAAAAGAAGAAGACATATGCAGGCATGGTATTTCTTCCATTGCAAAACAAGTAAGGCTCATTGTTTTTGACTTTTCTTCAAATCCAGGAATTAATAAAATGAATCTAAAAGAAATCCATAATACAAAATTATGGGAGAAGACAGCGCAAACACTGTCATTTAACCGTTTTATGTTTACATCATTTACTCTGATGCATGAGCAGCAGTTCATCTGAGTTTTATTCAAATTTTTCTGAACAATTAACTATGACCAGAGGCATATTATGCCACGGGGACCCTGTTTATTCTAAAGTACAGTGAGCTAAACGAAACTAAATTAGTCTGCTCCTTTTATATGTCTGGGGATGTTTGATTGCCAGAAACAAAAAAACAAAGAGCCTTACTTAGGAATATGATTTGAAACATGCATCAGAGACCCAATAAACACTTGAAGAGTTAAATAAATGTTCCGCTTGAGAGATTTTCAACTACAGTCTCTTTTTTTGTTCATGTCGTATCAAGGCAGAGTAAATTAAAGTAGTAAAAAAAAAAAAAAGTCAATGGCATTACGCAAGCAGATAATCCAATACATAGTAAACCAAAACATAGCTAAAAGATAAAAATGTCCATGACACAGCCCATCTACATTTCAAAGCATTAATAAGTAACAGATGTTAATGCAAGAGCTCAGTTACAATTACAAATGTTGCACACGAAGGTAACCTCCAAGTGTCTCGGGGAGATTTAACTGTAAAAAGTTCCGTCGGTAGTGGCGATGGCAATTGAGCAGTTTCCCGTTGCTGGTGATGTTGCCCAGTTAGTCCAGGCACCAGTGACTGGAATGCTTCCCCATCAGTGGCATCAAAACATGAAACATTGTCTGTTCTATTGCGTCACCACAAGGACCCTGTGTAGTTGAACTCTCCTCCGCGTCCGTCCTTAACATTGCCTCACCCTTTCATGGGAAACTGATGGGAACAGAATTACGATTTCAAAAAAATCGCTGAAGGGGGAGGTGGTGTGTTCTTCTCTATTCCTGGTGAGTCACTTTACAGATATTTCAGCAGTTTTTTTTTAAAAAGAAAGCAAAAGAGTAGAAAAGGGGGAGTGGCATCCAGATGCATGGCTCTGTGCTGAGTCTCTGTACATGGGGACAGATGGGCACCTGTTGAGCCCCTGACAGGCGTTTGGTGACGTTTCTACTCAGATTTGTGGCAGTACAAGTCTTTGAGGGCTTTGAGTTCCTCGATGAGGGTTTTGTTCTGGTTCTCCAGCACAGCCACGCGGTTCTCCAGACACTTGACGTACTCCTTCTTCTTCCTGCGACACTCGCGGGCTGCCTCCCTGTGAGACATTAAGACCATGTGTGAGTCTATGTCTGTGGTCAAGGTCTAAAAATACGTGCTACATTTACTTACATGGCCTAGCCACTTCAACCAAGCTGCTTTATTCGTTGCATGCAACACCCGCCCAGTGAGGAAAACCTAAAATGAGCACCTGTGTAGTATTTCTCTCCTTTCTTAAGAGAGAGCCACAGTCAGCTCTGCTTTAACTGTAGCATTCTTTAGCACAGTATCAAAGATAACAGCACCGACCAAGACTACCGCATAAACTGGAAAAGTCTACGCCATTTGTCTACCTCACAATGCACATACCTGTTTTTCATAAGCCGCACCTCCCTTTTGCGTGTGACTTCTTCGGTGCCTCCTCCCGTGCCCAGTGCAGGCGAAGTTGCCATGACCACCCCAGGAGTGATGGCGCTGGTGGGGGTTGTGCGGATCTGATAGGCCTGAACATCACCAGAGGCAGCTGGCGGACAAAAACAGGCAAGAACAGGGTTGTTGTTTTTTTTTTTTTAGATACAGAGATAGAAAGATTTACTTAAAAACATTTGTCGAACTGTAGTGCATAACTGATTCGTTCGCTTTAAATATGCTCATGATTAACTATTTCCCCACCTTGTACAACCACTTGGTTGCTGGGCACAAGGATCTGCTGCCCGTCGCTGGTCTGGGCGTACTGCAGGATGGTGGCACCGGGCTGGGCTGTACCAGCGTTGGCCATGGTCAGTGTCTGCAGGCCCTGCACTCCGTCTGTGCCGTTATTGGCCAACTGGATGGCGCCGCCCTGGGTGATGGCAACTGCAAGAGGGACATCGTCGTGTGTAAGGATTAGTCTCAAATGAACTTCTGTGATGTTGTCCAAAGCCAGTGCATCAGACACTGACTCTACATCTGTCCTTTTTCTATACTATACAGCTTAAACAATTTGTTATACTGTCCCTGTGCAATGTGAAGCAGTATCACTCGCTATTAATCTAACAACATAATACTACTATACATACTATGTGTCATGACAAACTCTGCCCAATGTCCGACAGTATCCGATGTAAACAGCTCAGTGTGCAAACAATGACGAGCAGAATTCACTTCAATGCCACCAGAGGAGGGGTGTTCCCTTGGTATAATATGAGCCAATTCAATCACACTACTGGTCAGTATTAAACCGCATCTAATTATCAAGACTTTGTTTTCAATAGCTTCTTAATGTGTTGTGATTAAAGCTGCACAATATGGTAAAAACATCATATTACAATTATTTTGACAGATGTTGAGATTATTGCAGCTGTTGCAATTGTAAAGAGCACAAGGACAGTGCTCAAGAGCAGGAACTCCCACACGTTGCGACAACATGTAGCTTCCTGTATTCTACCCAGAATCCAAAAGTACTTACTGTACTGGCCACTGCTGGTCTGATAGATGGGAGTAGGCATGGTGACTGTGGTGATGGCAGGGGCTGAGTCGTCCTCTGACTTTTCTTCCTCAATTCGTGGCACAGCAGGAACGTCTGACGATAAGTCGTTCAGAATCTTCCTGCAAAGGGGAACAATCACAGAGAAACCTCAGCAAACTTTAAAAAACAACCAGTCACAATTATTTACCCCCCCCACCCCCTCATGAACACTGAAACTGCAGCCTTTTATCATGTGCTGAACAGCAACAGTAGTTAATAAAACAGAAGAGCATCAGTCATTCTCTTCCAAACTCAGACATGTGAGGCAGATAAAAGAACAAAGCAATACCATTAAGGGGGAAATGTGTGTATGGTATAAAAGAGCTCTACAGCTATAAACACACAAACAACAGATTAGTGATAAGATGTCACACAGACCTATAAGAAGGTCGTCTGGACAGGATCTCTCGCCTCTTCTGAGAATCTGTCACGCTGTCTACAGACTCCTGAGAGTCCTCGCTCTCCGCAACAGTTGAAATCTGTGATGACAATCATAATACTTTAATTTCAAGTATATACATCATTTACACGGATTTGTTTTCATCGCACATATGTGGCCATGAAGGTGGAGCCAAAGGTGAGGCAAGAAAACAGAACTACAAACATGTAAGATATTGTGCTCACAATGACAAGTATTAACTTTAATTATTTCTTATTTTTGTTTAGCATTCTGTGATTACTATGTGCTGAAATAAAACCCAAAAGTGTCTCTTACCTGAACCGTCTGGACTTGTGGAGACTGGATGACAGAGGGCTGGGCTGCTTGGATCACCCCATGCACTTGGACTGTCTGGCCATTGGGTAACTGCACTAGGGTGACTGTGGGACTACTGGACGACACCTGGGCTGCTGCTATGGATGCCTGCAACCCATAACCATACACTGTCTGTATGCAGCGTTATGAACTGTTCTCAGCAGCAGCAGCAGCAGTGACTCTTCTTTTCAGAGAGTAATTATGCAGTCATCATTATCCTTTATATTGTCACATGCATGTACATTTGAAAAGGTGATGATTTTGTTTACCTGGGTCAGGGTGATCTGCTGGGCCTCAGATTCCGAGACTGCTGTTTCACCACTTTGCTGTGTGTCTGCACCAGCCTCCATGGTCATTTAAAATCTGCAAAAAAAAGTAAGAAACTGCTTGTTTGTATGTGCATCGCCATGCTTCACATTGTGTGTGTGTGTGTGTGGCACAAACAGTGAGAAAGTGCACAGCAGATACTCTGGAGGTTGAGCCTTATCCAGTGATAGTTGATATCCTAGAGGAGGGTGTGGCTTAGCTTAACATGCTAGCCTATCATTCATTTGTAACGTTATAAAAACACTTTTTTTACCTACTAAAATCATTTAAAGCATGTAGCAGGTGTGACATCCAAGACATAGCAACACAATGGTTGAGTCCCGATTTAAAACACGCAGCCACATTTTAAACTAGCCCCGCACTTCCCATGAACACCGACGGCTGAAGCTAACTCCCGCTAACAACTTAGCGGGCAAGCCGCTCAAGCTCAGCTAACATGCTAACAGGCTAATGTGGATGCATTTGGATGGTTAGCGCAGCAGCCATTTCTTTAACATTAACCAAGCCTCTATTTAGACTTTTAAAAACAAAAAAAAAGGTCGCAGCTTTTCGGCGCTTTTCGGCTGCAAGACACAACCCGCAGTCAGAAACTAACACTAGCATCAAGCAGGTATTAATAACGCTAGGTCGCTAGCACTGAGCCCCATTTGGAGGGAAATGTCTGCATGCACTGTGTTGCTGTATTATGCCAGTTTTTGTTTGCAACTAGGACACCCCACTTTCACTAACCGGGTTTGTTGGCTCAGTTTGAGTTAAACACAATGTTGACATGAACAGCATTTACGTGGCTAACTGCTTCTGTAACTTATATCTAAACTGTTTATGAAAAGAAAAAACACATTTAAGCCCACTCCCATATTAATACCTATGTCTCTGTTGTGTTGCGAGCAAGCGAGCCCTGCAGAGACTGACTCATTTTGTGAGCCTCTGCAACACGGCCGCCATGATCTCTTTGTTGGCTTTGTGCGGATATTAGGCGCAAATAACTTCTCTGGGCAGCCATCTATCTGTTTAGCAAACATCGGATGCGTATCCTCTTACCAACACAGACTCGCTTCGTCACTCCCGGGTCTACGGAGCTCCACTTTTATTCAGACCGACACGTAAGAGACCGCGTCAGGCTACACCTCCGTCGCGTCACCGAGAACAACAACACGGAGAGGAGGACGAGGGAGACGACGACAGAGGATCAGCTTCACCGAGAGGAGTCGAGCGGACACGGGGAGGGCCGGAGAGTCACGAAGGTTGCCGAGGAGACGATGGAACGCCCCGAAGATAGCCGAGGGGAAAGCGCTTCGGCGGGCTAGACGCTGCAGCGGCGTATTGCTGCCTTCCATTGCTGTTCCTTTTCATAGTGACTTATATTTTTATATATTCCCATCCTGTGTAGATACTCCATCTTCTTCTTTAATCCAGGTTGAGTACAATGTGAAGAGTTTAAAAAAAAAAAAAAGCTGCTCTGAATTCTAAGTCTTGCACTGGATGAGTTTTGTGTTTTTGTGTGTCTTTGTTTGTGTGTGTGTGAGTTTCCACACCCACATTTGCCATCCAGGTGATTTTCAGTAAGAGCCAGCCCACTCCTGAGCCCACAGTGTCTAGACCTGGTTATAATAACTGAATCTTTCCTTTTGTAGACGAAAGTTACTGTTTTTTTTTTTCTCCTCAAACTTGTCTGAGCATGCGCAGCAGCGGTAAAGGGCTTTATTAACAAGTTGCTAAATGAAAAGTTGATCAGAACTGATTAAAGCCTCCCTGTTGCATGGCTTCTTTGTTTCAGTTATTTTTTTAATGCAACTTTAATAATATAATTATCACATTGATCCACAACAATAAGAATATTGTCATGTCAAAAACCTCAAAAAAGTATGAACTAAATTTGCTTTCAGCTTTATAATCAAATCTAGGCTTTTTAAAAAAAACATTGCTAATCATGAGATGTCTGACCAACTGAGACAATCAATTTGTGTTGTAAATTGTAAGTTTTACATATAAACTAACATTTAATATACAATTATATAGGCCACAGTATTACACCTATAGTTCTATTTTAAACCAGATGTTAGTTTTGATTTATAAAACACTTTCAGTAAATATGAGGCACATTGTTGAGATTGTTCAGAAATTCATGGCCTGCGTTACTGGTGCGGTACACATGGTGGTAGCAAAATCCTTCTTTATTTCTCCCCACCAAGACAGCACAGACACTGCCCCATGATGTTATCTTTAAGAACATGTTTCTTTTATCAGTAATCTGTGACTTAGATTGGTCTCAACTGTGATACTGACTTTGTACCACCAAACTACATTGTGATTTTAATGAGAAAGCAATGGGTTTCAGCCCTGTATTACCGATTACGTACTATTTACAGCCCTCATGATTCACATTACATTTGCTTCTCCTTGGTTGTTGAATTTGGCCATAAAATGTTCTCATTAACTCTGTCGCTCGGTGTGTGAGGACCGGGGCCGTAGGAGTGAAATGGGTTCTAAGCTGTGGCAGCTGGTCAAAATCCTGCAGGGAAAATGAGACTTCAGACCAATTTATGACCATCATCTCTATGTGCGAGGTCATTTCGGAGGTCTCTTAATCACACACACACACACACACACACACACACACACACAGATGTCAAACATACCCATCTTCACCTATCGAGTGATTGACTACACAACTGCTGACCCAACCAATCTTGTGTCCTCTATAAAAAACTGTCTGAATCCTATCTGCCAACAAAAGTCTTACATTTTGCACTTCTATATTCAAAGTGAGGCACCGCTGATGATCACATGTTCATCGTTAACACTCTCACAGCAAATATCATAAATATTTGACCCAAAGCAGCCTTCGTACCTCCTCCATGTCAGTGACTTGATTGGACATTGATTTCCCTTAATAATGACCACCAGCTAGGATAGCCATAGAAACCCATAATTAGCCTGAATTCTGGAGGGCAGGTTTCATTAGTTAGTACTCAGTGTGCACTTGGCTATGTAATCTGTGCACATTCATATGATTAAAAATGAGTCCACAATTTGTATGCCTGTTGTGCATATTTAGTCAATTTTTCATTGTTTTGCACATATAGTGAGTGTTCCAATAGATGGAGTAACATAGCAGAAAACCAGTATATTAAAAATGGATGACAGTTTTGTTAGGGCTGCAACTAATGGTTATTTTCATTCCTGATTAATCATGCAGATTGTTTTCTCAGAGAATTAAACTATAAAACGTCACAAGATATTTAATTTACTACTGAGGAAATCGGCATATATTCCCATTTCAGAAAACTAGACCCAGTAATGTGTTGGCATTTTTGACACGATTTTTTATTACCATGCAGTCATTAAATTTGTTGCTAATTCATTGTTCTATGCATTGAGTAATCTTATCAACTCTACATTTTGTATGTATTAAGCTCCCTTATTAAGCCTTTCACATATGACCACACAAACAGAATCAGACAATCCTTGCATCATTCACTTCTTCAGCGCATATCGACGTGGTCAGCGCGCCTGGTGATTAAATCAAATTTCTGATTCTGACTGCTAATGCTGGTGAGCTCTGGCACAGAATATCTGATTGCAAGGTGTTATTTCTTTATTTTTTTTTATCACAGCGCTCTGTAGCAACGACCCTGGCTGTAAATCACTGCTGAAACACCCACAAACAGCAGAGTAAAATGATTCCACAGACGTCCAAAATGGTGTAGGAGGAGGAGGATAGGAGTTTAATCTTCAGAATATGAAGCAGAGACCTGACTCCAATCCATAGCCCTTTCCTTTCTCCTTAAACCCAGCTGTCAAAGCCCCTGGCTTAACGCAAGCCTCCAAAACCCCATCGACAGCAAGCCCATGACACTTTCCATTTCCCCAATTTTTCTGTGTCTCTCTCTGTTTTCATCTCTTCCTCTTTCTTTTGCACTCTGTTTGTCCTTCTTCTCTCCTTCGGTGTGTGTATGTTTTTTTAATCATGCAGTTATATGAAAAATCATAACCCTATCCAAATCATGATCCGAGGCGCTGTATGTAACGAGCACCCCCCTCGGCGTCAGGCATGTCTTCTGCAATATTGAGTGTATTAATAACATGCCTGATATATTCTGTCAACATTGCCGTCGAATTTTAAATGCAGTCTTCAATCAAACCGAGTGGAAATATCATACCTGCCACTCAAGCAGGGCATTGTGGGAGATGTCGTCTCATATAGGCTTGCAGGAGGCCACGCGGCCGCGTCCAGAGAGATGCTGAATATGAATACGACGGGGAGAAAAACATGCAGTGCATTTGAATATCACTGACCTTATATGCATGCTTTTTTATCGTAGGTTGAATTACCTGAATTGCATATGAACCAGTGCACCTGGCTGGGGTTGCCATGGATACTGGGCCCCCACAGTCTGTCTCTTTCTATCATGCACACACACACACACACACACGAGCTAGGTTCTCAAAATCTGGAGATGTGAGTTTCAGAGATACCCAGTAAAATATTGTGTCGCTGAGGTGCATCAAGCTGCAGCTGCGAGGCAGGAGAGTTATCTAACACACAGATTGTGCTGACCCAGACCTCTTGCTAATCTAGGCTGTAGGCAACACCGTGTATTGGGCGATCTCAATCAATCCGTCAAGGTGTCAGCGCCTCCCTCCCTCTCTATCTCTTCCTCCTGCAAGGATTTTTCGCCCACTCCCCCCCCCTCGGCATCTTCCATCCTGTGCGTCTTTCTTTCTTAAAGGCTAAGTTCAGATTTTTTTTCAAGTCCGTCTAAATACAATACTCAAACGCCCAAGAGTTATTAGTCACTGTAATTGTTCCTCCTCCGACAGTCGTGTGCAAAAAATGTATTCCAAAGTTCAGCCAACGCTAATATGAAGCTGTGTTAGTTAGACAAATTAAGCGGGGAGCTTTCAAAGTCATGTTATTTTTTTTGTATGAATGACCTTATTGATTTGACTTCCACTGATAAACCTGAATGGAAGAGAGAGATGTGCATGTTATTTTACTATGAGCTAATAAACTGATACCTGCATTTGACTGCAAAATGCAAAATACAAGATACTGCTATTGTTTCTGTTTGTCAGAGTAGTGTTGACCAATCACAGCTATTGCCTGACGCATTTTAGTAGCTTATTGAAATTGAAATGTATCTGGCATTTGTGTTAAACCATCCAGTCGTAGATGTCGTCTCTCAACTCTAACTCCATTCTTGGACTGTAAATGACTACAGCGCGTTAAAGGGGAAATCCTTTTATCCGGATATCCACTGGCTACACCAGAATCCCCGAATCACTGAATCTTAAAATGACATCTCTTTCAGATAACTCTTACCAGTAGTGCTATAAACATGGCAGTGAAGGTTGCCAATTTCAGTTATTCATTTTAAACACCATCTTGTTACTCTCACTCCAATTTTTTGTGCTGCTGCAGCATCTGTAATTTTCTTCTTTGACTGCCGGAAGTTTGAAGCTGGTCTCTGGTGTTTTTTTATCGGCCGTGTTTGGCTTCACATAGGTAGGCGAGCCCTTCCCACACTCCTCCGCGTATGTCAAAACGATTCGAGCTCCAAACGAGGCCGACTCGTCCTGTTAAGAAACCAGAAGTGTGCGCCGATACTACAATCTTTCCTTTAATTGGGGTTCTGTGGAGAGAGATAACTTCCTGTTAAGGTATTCATGCTGCAGGTGAAACATGTAGTCCAAGTCCAAGTTCTACCCCAGTGAACATAACATTTTCAAAATACTGTGTGATCTTGCAAGGTCTCATTCATATGTCTCAACATCAGTTCAATGTCAAAACATTTGATGAAAGATCGAAAGAAAAAAAAAAAATCCCCACACTTCAGTGCAGAAGTACATTTCTCATATTTTAGCTTTTGACCTTTTTCCTTCTTAAACGAAAATCGACATTCAGCCCCCCCCCTTTTACCACATTTCTTTTAGCAAGACGGTAAGGAGGGCAAGACAGTGGTAAAGACAAAAACACACAAATATAGGGCTAAGTGCTAGAGTGTGTGCGCGCGAGTGTGTTTGTGTGGACTTGCCGCAGTGCTCTTTCCCGTCATAACATGTCATTCTAGACACTATTACTCCCAACAGAGGCAGACGCTGCAGCTCAGTGACACAAAGCGTAAGGTCATCTGTCAAACAGAGAAGGCAAGTGTTTGTTTGTATGGGAGTCCATGCAGTATGACGATGCGTTTATCTTCTCTATCTACACTAGACGTGTGATTGTATATGTGATATATGTTGTTGTGTGTGTTTTTACATGTAGCTTGGATATATGTGTGTGTGTGTGTGTGTTAAGAGATATATAAAGAACCTGGGAAGCTGTCATTCACACAGGCTGAGCACCGTTACCGTACAAACCCTGCTCTTATTCCTAACCTCCTCTTGCTGCCTGAGTTCAAAGGTTGCCATGGCTACTGGTGTCCCAGTGGGAACACTGTGTGCTTTGCCCTGCAGCCATCAGAGCAAGCATGCTTGGCGGGTGGGGAGGATATGGTGACCTTTGACCCGTCAAGGTCTTACCAATGGAAAAGAGGAGGTTAGCAGAATAGGGCTGCGCCGGGGTTGTAAATTCAACTGATCCTCAGTGAAGATTGGCGTAGGGTTGTGGGTGGAGTGGCCTTGTAGCTTCTGAGCCTGGCGACTTGTGCTCGGCTGCCTTCCTGGATTTCAGAGGGGCCCTGGGCGAGAGAGATAGCCGCCCTCTAATCCGCAGATTCTCTCTCACCTTGCCTCCTCCGCTGTTTCTCAGATAGTGCATCTTTTGTGTCAGATCTTTGCAGCTGTCACTGCTGTTGCTTGTAAGGATGATGGCGGCTTTGTGTGCGCATGTGTGTGCGTATGTGTGTAAATGTGAGACAGACAAATGCACATAAAAAGCTGATAGATGTGAGAGCTGCCTTTACAACCCACCCCCCCCAAAAAAAAGAGAAAGAGAGTAAGGTACCCACGGGGCAGAGGATGTCACAAATAAAATGTAAATTTAAAATATTTATTCCAGACAAGGAGTGTCTGGGTATTTCTCTGGCGCAGGTATAATTTCAGAGTTATTCAACAAATTACTAAATGTACAGAAATTATTCATCTGATTAAAATCGGAATTTCGTCTTGTGCTTTTTCCAGAGCTTTTAACCGCTTTTAGTTTTTTCAATTAAGGACCCTCCATCCGCTTTTGAAAACTGTGTGATTAGTTTTTCAAAAAGCTAGCAGGTAGTGTTAAGAATAATTTATGAAATGCCTATTTTTCGATGTCAAAAATGAAACTTCCATGCTCATCGGAATTTCTTTGATTTTCTAAATGTATCTTAGGGACACTGGAGCAAGTATAACACTGCTCATATCTTACAAGGTTAGACGTAGCTTGACATTAATATCGATCTGAACAAGTCTTTCTGGTTATTAGTGGGTGTTCAAACATGTTTCGACAAACATGAACCAGAAACAATAGATAGTTTACTTCTTACTTGGCAGAACCCTAAAATGAATTATCCATAATTTTAAGACTTGAATCTATACATTATATGTTCTGCAGTATATTCATAACTTCTTCATAAAATGGAGAAGAAAATGTTTTACTTTGAACTTTTTGCCCTCTTGACTGCAGAAAATTTGACTTTCTAATCGTGTAGGGTGCATTTTTAATGCTTAAAACTTGACACAGAACTCACTTAGCTGTCTCTCCAAAGTCAGAAGATGCAGAAATATTTGTGTAGAGAAAGAGCAGTCAGTGTGTGTGTGTGTGTGTGTGTGTGTGTGTGTGTGTGTGTGTGTATCTGTGTGCATGTGTGTCCATGCCTGTGTATGCATAGGGGAATAGAAGGGGACAGTCAGGAGAAGGGTTATTTACTGCGCGGCCCAGGCGACCTGTCCGTCCTCACGTCCAGCCCCAGCAGATTAAGATGCAGCCGCTGGCGGCTGCCAGAGCAGGCTGAGATTGATGGGGAACACGGGGGCCACAGAGGCCCTGCAGAATTCTGAACAGAGCCTGTGGGTACCAACCAGCCATGCTGCTAGAAGACAGCAGCTCCTCTCTCCTTCTCGCTCACTCTCTTGTCACCCTTTTTTCTATGTTTTTTTTTCTTTATCGCTCTGTTGCTCTTTCTGGCATTTTTTTCTCTCTGTCACTCTGCCGCTTTCTGCATCCCTGTTTTTCTGTCTCTCTGTCACTCTATCGCCCCAATGTGCCCCCCAACCAGTCTTGCCCCCCTCCCCCTGAAGACGCTGTCTCAGCAGCTTTAGCAGATTTGGATGTCATGAAACTGCAGGTGTGTCAGCATCGTGTTTGTGTATGTGTGTGTGTGTGTGTGTACACGAGAGGGGGCAAAAGTGAGGAGAAATATGCTCTCAATAAATAATTCTCTGGTTAATGGGTAGCAGGAAAGTTAACTGTGAGATGGATGCCTGCATGAGTGTGTGTGAGTGTGTCTGTGTGTGTGTGTGTGTGTGTGTTTTTGAGTGCTAACATGGATCGATTGCTGCCTGTGAGTTGTCACAGCTGAAGAATTTTAGCTGAAGGAAGAAAATAGCAATTGTGTCAACATCTGCATGTGTGTTTGTATATACTGGCTGTTTCGGAAATAATTCTGATGTTGCAGTGATGGAAGAGGGAAAAAGAAGAGACTGGAAGATAGATGCTTGTCTGTGTGTGTGTGTGTGTGTGTGTGTGTGTGTGTGTTTGTGTGTGTGTCGGACAAACTGCACTGGCAGGGTTTTTGTTGGAGTCCCCAGGGCAGAAGACGCATGAGTCAGCGGCCAGTAGGATTTATAGCCAATTGATTAAATTAGCATTTGTTCTGCTACTGGGGCAGCAGCCTGTCAGTATAAACATACACTGAAACACACACACACACACACACACACACACACACACTCCCACGTGGGCAAACAAACATGCACCTGTACACCGACTGCACTTAAGGAACGCAGACCGAGCGAAACAAGACAATGAGGAAAGAAAGAAAAAAAAATCCACCAAGAAGCAGTAGACAATTAGCAATGATGTCAATAAGTCAACATGATTAACATCAGGATCACTGGGATGTAAATACCCGAAGAAACACACACTGCACTCCCGCAAGCCTCCATCCTATGAGCAGCTCCTTCATGCGATACAGCGAGTGAGCAAGGGGGTCGCACACACCGGGCTTGCTGACAAGCCTTTTTTTATGACATTCATCAAAGCCATCTGCCATTTTCCGCTCAATTAATTTGTTATGGGAAGTGGGATCAATTAAGTGCGCACTGTAATGGCTTTATATCCTTGTTTCCCTTTTATAGCCCAATATTTTCTGTGCTCCACTCTGGCATGAAAAGGCGAAATCGATATCTCCAGCTATTTTCCCCTCCCGTGGACTAATTTGTTTTTGCCACTCTCTTCCTGGCATGATAAACTGGCTGTAATGAGGGGTTAGGGCGAGGGGACAGACTAAACATAAACCTGCGCTCGAGCCAACAAGTTGACCGGGCTTTCCAGCGCAGCCACTGGTTTGAAGAAACTACAGACTCTAATCTACAGAGATCTCATTTGGATGTCAGGAGTAACGCTGTTTCCCACACTTAACTACCGACGTAGTAGATTCAAGAGGGATTGACCTTCGCCCTGTTATCATCCGATACATTGGTCAACCGTAGCGACAGTGAGTGGCTTAGGAGACGGCGATGATAAGGACAATGGGCGGCTCATTTGGGATGGTTAGTTTGACAGTGACGGGTGGAGGCACGTTGACTCATAGCACCATTAGTACGAGTGTCACGAGCCGCCGGTACACTCGCCTTGCTCACCTCGACCCCTGCGATGTATTGATCGCTTCCCCATTAAGCCTGCTGATGGGCTTGATGATATGATGAAGAAGCGGGGGAGTGGTGTGGGTGTGTTTAAGTGTGTGCATGTGCATGACTTCAGAGCAGGTTGAGGGACCATCATTACTCCTGGAGCAGGCCTGATGACATTGCCGTATTGATTTTGACATCATCTGGTTTGGATGTGCTTTAGAGGCCTGGTCTTAAACCAAGGCGACCAAAGTGTCACCTTGTTTGTGTCAGCAAGCTTCCAGGGCCACCAATGTCCCAACTGTACTTTCATGAGCTTAGCATTGCTACGCTCGAGCTGAGGATGTGTCAAATTCTTATTAACATATGATTCTATATGCGCTTGCTTTAAAGGGTTGGTGAACAAACAAACAAGCAAACAATGTATATTTTTACCTCTAGGGTCCACTTTTATAGTATTGGTGTTATTTTCTCATGTTCTGAGATATTCATATGTACTAATTTAAAGCTAAACTTTGGTATTTTTTAACCTGGACCATATTTTCCCATGATTTTCCCACGGGCTGCAGCGTAATCCTTTGTGGCAATTGCGCACCATCAATGTACATACACTAACAGCGCTTGTTTTATGTCCCACTGACAGACACAACACCATGGAAAGGATCCCTGCAGAGATAGTGGGTTAAAGAGTAACAGCCGTTATATCTATATCTCATTTATATGTTCAAAGCAACCAGACTCCACCGACAAAAACAGGAATTTTACCTCACAGAACACGGCAGTTGCAGGTCTACCGCTGCCTCGATCGATACATTTGTTTGTTTTATTGGATGACTTTTGGGTTTTTAACCACTTTTGGTCTATTATGACTATTTTAGTCTCAAAATGACCCCAAGATTCCAAGTTAAAGTTTGTCTTGGACCTCATCACTCACAGTAGGAAATTGATCAAGGAAATAGGCTTTCAGGGCCTATAAAAGATACCCTTGTGGTGTTATGTTAGTAATTTTCAGAGCCACAGAAAACATACAAATGTTGCTGTACTCTCAGTGACTAGTAAACTGATCTTGATCCACAAAGAAAAGTGTACCACTACCAATGAGAGTTCTACTGCAAGTTTGCCTTCCACCCCAGAGGTCACAGTCTCCCATTGTTTTCCAAAGTGCATTAAAGCAGTTGTTGCTGCACTGGCAAATGTAATTCATCATTTGATGGATGATGACCCTTTTAATTTGACCAAACATGGCTTCGTAACTCTATAAAGCCAAAATCATTTCATCTGTATTGAAAGTAGCTCCATTCCAGTGGAACTGAAAGTGAAGAAATCAATGCAAGTCTCCACTTAAATTTCCCTGCCACTCTGCCTTAAGTTTTTGTTTTGACACTTCATTGCAGCCGGAAGAAGTATGTAACAGTGCATCGTAATAGAAAACATGAAAACGGTGCCCATTAATGGATTTTTGAAAACAAAGGGAGGTGGTGAGCTCTGGGAGGTAAGACAGACCTGCAGAGGAACACACAGTAGTTGCAGACAAGCATAAACCATTGGTGGGCTTAGACCATGCATACTGTAGGCAGGAAAAAATAAATGACAGTGGTATTATCTTTTAAATATCAATAAATCATAACTGCATTGATTAACTGAGACATTAATTTAAATACTGTAAACAAATGAGACCAATTACCAGCCTCTATGTTGCATTTGCATGGTGGGCCGCTGGGTCACAGTCTGTTGGACTGATGTACGGCACAAAACGTGTTTTTACAACACAAAAGAGAAAGCTATAAGCACATATATTCCACCATCACCGTTCCAACTGCCAAACTTTTTTTTTTTTTTAGAAAAAAAGGCATCATTTACATATAACATTTGAACCTTACATTACTTGATTTTGCAACAAGCTGTAAACAAAATATCAACATATTATCACTTAATAAAGTTGATATGGCAAACTTGTCAGCAAACAGTTGCCTATTTACACATCCAGCACATATGATAATATATTAACGCTAAAGGTGAACCAAAACATTAAAGCTGTTGTTGCTATAACACCACAAAAAAGCTGAAAGACACTAAAATGGTACATACATCAGAGGGGACGTGTAGAGTTGAATTCTCTATGTGTGACTTTAAACAACCATTCCCAGAATCTTTTAAAGGGTTTTTACATGAGAAAAGTGCTTCCTTTGTGTGTTGTTCATTTGTGCTACAGCTCTGATGCATACAAGGTCTTGCTCAAAGTGGGCCGGACACCCGAGATGAAGGGTCAGCCCACCGGACGCAAGCTTCATTCATAATCAGGCAGCCAATGCTGGCTGCAAACGGTGGGCGGGAGAGGGAGCGAGACTTGGCTTCCTGTCAAGACCAGCCCCAGATTAAAACTCCATCGATCCGACTGTAATTTATTTATCAATTCAACTAAAAATTAAACATTGACCTCGTTCTTTGAAAATCCCCCCTTTTCATCTAGTTGGACGTAGTGACTTGAATACCAAGCGAGCAGTCAAATGTGGGGCCCTTTATTCCAAAAAGTTAAGCAAGTTGTGGTGAAACAGCATCTTTCTCTTTCTTCCTCTTGCTTTAGAGTTCAAAAGCAAGACTATTAAAAGCTCTATGCTTCAGCTCCTGCATTGCTGCATCTCCCAAACCCTTAGGACTTCTTCTTCTTCTGACAATAAACAACTCATACTTTCCTCACTGCCGCGTCAAAATCTCAGTTCCTCTCTCCACCATTCGTATTCCCGTCACTCCTCCCGCTCTTCTGATCTTTTCTTCCCTCTCTGGCTATCACTGGGTGCTGTCTTTCTGGGTGCTGTTACATACTGTAACTTTCTAACTATCACCACATCAAAGCCTCATCTCTTCCCTTACGCCAACCCACCCCCCGTCTCTGCCCTTCTCTGTCCCCCCTGCCGGTTACAGATGTGCCGAATTTCTCTTAAAACTCAAATCCTGCTTACTGTGATAAACAAACACTCATCGCATCATTACAGAAGCATCATCCTCCCCTATCCTTCCCTATCTTCTCCCTCCCCTCCATCTTTCCCTCCCATGCTCTGCCCCCCTGCTCGGACAGAATAATAAGGTTACCTCGCTCACGCTCATGTCAAACAACCTCTCCTCCCTCGTCCCCTCACCTCGCGCCCTGCTCTCTGTCGTCCTCCTCACCCCTTCCTGAACCCTCCCCATGACCGGCCCTGTAATCCAATTAAAAGCACATTAGAGCCAAATGAATAGCAGTAGATTTAATTAGCTGCTGACGAAGGTTGGCTGGCTGGCTGGCTGGCAGTCGGGTGGGTGGATGGGGCGCAGAGGCTCATGGGGGAGAACGATGTTCGCCTTTAACCCGCCGATGTCGGGGAGGTGAGGAGCGTTTGCTGACAAGTTGGCGCAGATTTTGCATGCACTGCTGTGTGTGAAATGGAATCTGTGCATGCAGGACCACAGTAAAAATGGTCTTAAGGCATATGTTCACTTTGGACTAACTGTAATCAGTGAAATTGGACATTGGATCACATTAGAAAGGGATCTCTTCATGGCCAATATGGATATGAGGACATATGAGTACAGCAACCAGTAACTCTTAAAATATACATACTGACATGTCAGTATTGTTTTCATACAGACTCAATGGCCATAGGCTTGAAAGATCTGTAAATTCATATGTTTGGTGTCTTCCACGTGCTTGTTGGTCCACAACAAAGCTGAATACACTTCACACACAGTCCAGACTGAACACAAAACTAAGCTTTGTCTCACTTTATTCATTCTCTTGCTTTTGGCTAGCTTGCACTCTTGTCTTTCCAATGACTTTGCATGCACTTGCACCCGCTCTAAATTCTGCTTCATGTGCAACATTCCCCTCCAGCTCGGCTGAAAGTAACGTACCACATGAGAGAATTTGTTGGCGTGTTCCTTAAAGTCAAGATATCTTGAGAAGAAAAAAAAATGGCTCACTGGAAGTTTTGGGATGCTTCTTGTTGTGCTACCACACAATATACAAGACATTTCATTCCTGCTTTTTAGCCTTCTCTCGTCCTCCCCTCACTCTAGAAACTGGATGCAACCTTTCCTGCTGCAGCCTCCCAAAGTGCACAGTCAGCAGAGTAGTCAGCGTAACCCACTGTGGCATTTGCATCATGCCCCTGTTTGAGTGTGTGTGTGTGTGTGTGTGTGTGTGTGTGTGTGCTCAGCTTCTAATGAAGAAAGACAGTCTCTGCTGGGGTCCCATTTTTCCAGCCACCAGGGTCTCAGGTACAGTAGTTGGTGTGTGTGTGTGTGTGTGTGTGTGTGTGTGTGTGTGTGTGTGTGTGTGTGTGTGTTTGTGCTGGTCCATGCTTGAATACCTGTTTGTTTATGTGTGTGTATTTGTTCATGTGTTCATGCATGTGATAGAGTTTTTTATTTGCACGCATGCAAGCCTGCTTTTGAGCATGTGTGCACAAGCGTATGTGTGTACATACATAAATGTGTGTGTGTGTGTGTGTGTGTGTGTGTGTGTGTGTGTGAAATGAGATCCAGGTCCTGGCCTCTCCATTTCTCTCTGCAGGTAATAAAAATATAGAGTGCCCTCCAGATCCCTTTATAGAGAGAGAGTTGAGACCGCAGCGAAATCCAGGACAGGCTCCATTGATTTGGAGGCTACAGTATTACTAGCCATCACAGCCAAGGCAATATGAGAGGCCTTTTTTAAAATCACACTGCTACCTCGAGCCCAGAGGGACAGAGAAAATGCACAGAGAGAGAGAGGACGGAGGAGGGATAATTGGGAAAACTATCCTTGTTTTGTTTCCCCTCCCTGCCATCCCGGCTTCGTTGGCTGAGAAATAACATATTTCACATCTCTACTCGCATTTCTTCTTGAACAGTGTCTTCTCGTTTTTTGCCACGCTGCCGATCAGATCTCCACATCTTTAAAAAGGCACAGAAGATGTAACGTGAGCACTGCACCGCACTCAGCTTTGGACTCTATTGTAATCATGTTTTCTTTTTGTTATTTGGATTGAAATTTACATTTTTATTTAGTGAGTTGGGTGAGTGTGCTATATCACCCCTGGGTCCATTAAACCTGTTAAAAGACCATTGTATTATTTCCCAAATGTCAATCAGGAAAAAAGAGCATTCTGCTCTCAATTTGGTTTTCATCCAACAGCAGTGATTGGTACCATTTACCAAGACCAGGGCTTTTGATACTTCAAAGGTGTGGACGGATGAAAAAAAAAAAATTCATAGTACTTCTCCTGGTGTGGGCTCTTCCAGATCTCAGGAGAACGGTGGAGTATTCTGGGTCGGGCCAGGAACCGACCCCCTCTGTCTGGCTAAATAAGATAAGACCCTGTCATTGTATCCCTCCACTCCACAGCCCTGACCGCATCAAATATTCATGGGCCACAGCAGACTCTTAAGTAAACTGGCCAATTTGTTGCGGAAGACGTGCATTAAGATTGGCTGGGCCGATATGCGACTGGCCCCCAGGGAAGGGCCAGACAGGAGCGGGTGGCTGCCATTTTGGCTCTCCTGTCTCTATTGTTGCCACCCGTCGGAGCGGTGAGAGACGGGGGGGGGCGGCACGTGGCGTTCTGTCTGCCGGTAATGGGCTGGGTGTGAATGTGAGGGCGGGGCAGAAAAGCCAAAATGGATGGGAGATAACGGGAGGTCAGAAGAAGCTGTCTTTCATCCGGATGCATGTTGAGAGAGAGTTAAGGAGAAAGAGAAGAACAATAAAGGATAGAGGTGGAGTCATGTTTGAATGACAAAAGATATGAAGTGGTGTGCTGAGGGGGGGTTTGACTTAGAATGAGAATAAGTGGTGATAGTCCTGAAAGCATATGGATGAGTTGTCCGCAGTGCACACATGAATGAATGGTAACAACTTAATAGATCAAATCACAGATATCGCAGGGACAAACAAACAGAAAGTACATATGTCGCGGCGCACACACGCATTCACACAAAGTGTTCGCCGCTTCAACCGTTCAACACTTTTGAAAGATGGCTCACGCTGCGTCTCCAAACATTAGATTTCAAGGATAGCCCATCTCCACATTATATCTCCCCGAGGACAGAAGTTGACAAATCACTAAAGCACATTTTTATTTTGCTTTATGGGCGCAGAAGTTGAGCGGTGGCTAGGGAAGGAAACAACTTTACGCTTGGCGATTCCCTGTAGGGCATCTGATGGAAATGAGCTGAGAAAGCTGTCTGCAGAAACGTCTGTTAGTAAAAAAAAAAAAAAAAAAGAAGAAGAAGAGGAAGAAGAGGAAAAAATAAGTAGATGAAGCTCATAAAACCCCAACTCGTAAAACTGTTGAGCGGATCTGAGAAGTGAGGATTCCTTGAGGCGGGAGAAGTAGGAGAGGGCGGTGGTGGGGGTGTAATCCTTGAAGGCAGCAGGGGCAAGAGCACGATCTGTGGCTCCTGAGTGGGCGGCGGGGACAGAGATGGCAGGGCGCAGCGAGGGCCCTGGCACAGTTATTAGGTCACTTCCGCAGAGGACCGGCGGGTGTTTAGAGAGCGACTGGGTTGCCGGGTGACCCCTGACAGCCTGCTCGTCATCTGGCACCAGGGAACTCTGGGGGATTGGCGAGAAGCTTGTTGTGAATATCAAATGTGACATTCTGCCTTTCGCTTACGGAGAGAAAGAAAAGAGATGGAGGGAATAATAATTTGAGGTGAAAATGGCTGCCATTTATTTCCAGTGGAGATGATATCGTTCTTTGTGGCATTTAATTTCTCCTCCTTGAATTGTAGTTGAAATTTGCAGCACAAAACTGCATTTAAATCATTTGAAACCTGCATTCAGTGCATGGAATCAGCTTATTTCTTACACCCTCTGAGAGGTTTGATTGTTGCCTCAATGGGCTGGATGGTGAATGAGGCCATTTACATACTAATAGCCATGCAGGGCAATTTTCTTATCATGTATGTAAATGAACACATTTGCTGAATCTATGTTGGCCAAATACAAACAGTAAACAATATGCTGACTTCATGTTAACGTTTCACTTTATTTATTCGTGCGGTAATTAGACACTGCCGACACACATGATTCCGCGTTGATAGGCTCGTTAGCATTAATTTGCTTTAATTAGGAAAAGGAACCAATCTATCACACCTGTGGTTTCTTGAAGATGGTATGCATTTCAGCATCTGTAACATGCATACCATATATGTAGTTACCCATTGTCTGTAAAAAAAAAAAAAAAAAAGACATATAGGAAACATATACATTCACATGTGTGGGAGTTTTGAGGTCTGTATACTGGAGCAGTTATTAAAGTAGGAGTAGAAAATGTATGAGAGAGGGAAAAAAAAGGTACGTACGAAGCCAGTGTGTGTGGGTGTGGATGAGGATTATTCTGAGCTCTGCCATCTGTAAACAGGCGGACAGGTTTGCTTCCAGAATGATGAGACAGAGCAAGTAAAACAGAATAAATAAACAGTTAAAGTCAGCAGAACTCGTGCTTTACATGAGAATAATGATGGTGTTTCTGCATTTTTTTCCCCCCCTTTTACTTTTTGTTGTGGGTTTGTGTGCGAGGAAGGAATAAAAATCGAACACCGTATGTGTGTGAGAGCGAGTGATACATACTGCATTCTGTGTATTTTTTGCACTCGCTGAGGTTCAAGGTTCACGGCACATATTTCACACACGTGCAGCTACAAGGGCGATTTGGTGATAAAACATTCGAACAAAAGGAACAAACAATGTGTTTTCTTTCCAGCTTGCGAGCACATATTGTGTGCATAATTTAAGGCCCCTACAACAGCATTATGATCCTCAAGATGCATTTCACACACAAAAAGCATGATGGACAGCTTTAAAGTTGTCAGGATCGTCTTATTCCACACTATCTGGCAGTTTCATGTTGTTTCACTGTGCTCCAGCTCTTCATTGAAACGATATGATGTTACCACCGACATATTCAAATGTGTTTTAATGGCGTCAGCATTTAATCAAATGGAAATATTTCCTTGTGCAATATTTTATGCACATTTCCCCAAAATTCAGTCTGACATTGGTATCTTTGCAGACCACTGTAAATTAAAACAAGGTTCTGTCAGTTTGTACTAAGTCTGGTTGCACGGCTGAGGCCGACAAACACAGTTGCTGCTATTAAATCCAAAGAAAGTAACTCCATAAACTTTCAGGACAGTCAGCAGTCATGTTAGAATATCTTAGTGTGGCAGCACTGTTTTAAAGGCTGAAATATTGCAACTGAACCATATGAATTGAAATTCACATTTCTTGTTTTATTAGCACAACGCACAGCAATAAAATCCTTCCTTTTTCTTCCTCCTTTTCTCATTCCCAAATGTATGCTCTGGTCACATTTTCATTTTAGGAGAATAAAAAATAAATAAATAACTTGATAGTTAATGATTATTTTCATATGACCTTGATTATGCATCGTTAAGTTTCTTTGTTAATACTCAAGCAGCAATAGGCACAGAAAAACCAACGCACAAATTAATCTGAGACGAGATTAATTAATTACAAATAAGATTTTCAATTAATTAAGACCCTATTTTTGATGCTGCTAATCGCCGTCATTTTTTCTGCCTCAGCCATACTATGTATTTACATTATCTTATTACCTTTCTATGTAGCAGTTTTCATTGTTAGTGGCAGACTCCGCCATTCCTGCCATGGATCCACATTCAAAAACTACCAAAACATACCTACAATTTGAGTTTGGTTGGTTAGTTGCACTGTAAACAATCGCTCTTTTGTTGTTAAGTGCTGGCTGTAGTATTAAACAACACTTGCTGTTACCATGGTAACTAATTTAACGACCATCAGATTACATGTTTTATGAGGGCAGCTCTATTGGAAACGCTGTAATATTGCAAATCAACCCATTCCTTGCTTTCTTTGGGTCAAATTCAGCAATAAGATCTTTGTAAACCAGCTTGGAACATCCTTTTCAATAGACAGCCAACATGTGGTGTTAATTTAGTTTCATTTTGGTCATTTTCTCTTTTATTACAGAATGGCATTAAGCCAGGAAGCACCTATGTAGCCTAATAAAATGAATAATTTCGAATAGATTTTTTTTTAAGTGACCTTGATTATGCATAACCTTATAGCCAAAAAAAAAAAAAAAAAACACCATTTGCACACACCTTGTGATGGCTCCGTCTGAATGTGTGTTCATTTGTGTATAAAAATGTAATCACAGAGAAGTGAATTTTAAGTGAGAAAGTATATTTGCACATTTTGCCAAATATTTGTGTGTACTTGAAAAGGTACAGATGGGTACTGAAGTGTTTCAGTCTGTGTGTCTGTCTAAGTGTGTGTGTGTGTGTGTGTGTGAGCGACTCAGAGGTCATTCCCATAAAAAGTAAAGGGGACATTTTGAACGAGAGAGGAAATCCAATTAGGACCCCGGTACAGTCGTAGTGGCATTTAACAAATAACTCTCCTCTGTCTCTCTCAGCTGCTGCCGGGCGAGCGAGCCCCGGCACACTAATAATAACACACTCGCTCTAAGTTATAGTCTTATACTGTATTATGTCTCCTATATGTCCGAGAAGAGTTACGTTTCCATTCGCGCCCATGATGAAGGCATTAGTCAACACATACTGTAACGACCAATCATCAGAGGTTTTATCCATCATGTGTTTATGCATGTGCACACACACACATAAACCCATCCATTCCCTGAAATACGCGCATTAACTCAAGGTGGATAAAAAATCAATGAAAAGCAATATTCCTATTGGATTTAGTTTATGCCATCGACCTATTTCTGTGAGCTGGTGCGTAGATCATCTGTGCAGTGGCGAGTGGATGACCTGCTAACCTCCATCCAGGGTCACCGCATTAACGCTCGCTGCTGCTGCTCCTGAGATAGCGGGTTTACCCGTCGTTTACATAATAGATTCTTGAGGAAAATTGATCTGGGTTTGAAGTGGATGTCCACCTCAAGTGCCTCTTTTGGACATAAAGGTTAAATTTCGGTCCACATGCAATATTTTATGTATTTTGTCTTGCCAGATAAAAATAAATATACCAAAAGCTATTTGTATTTGTACCTAACTTTAGTTGCCTGTCCCCTTTAAATGCATACATTAGAGAAAAACACAATCAACAACAAACTTGACTTGATTCCAGTTGAACTTCCACAAGTTAAACTTCAGGTAGTAATGTTGTTTTCCAATATGAGAATCAACAATTTACAACTGACCCAACAGATGAATCATGAAAACCTCCACAGACACACCATGTGATGCCCCAAAGACCCAGACTGAGACCCATGTGTCAGCCGTTGCCTTGCCTTTCTGTCTCCTCCCACCCAACTGTCTCTACAACCAATATACTTGAACCCGACGTCACAAAGTGACACGGTGGCAGGAGACCGACCTGGCAACTCGTGGCACCACTCGTCTGGGAAGATAATGAGTTCCCACAGGCCACAGATAGGGCGCCAAGTGTGTGTGCGTTGACTGAAGGTGTATGTGTGTCTCTGTGTCTTTCCTTGTTATTGAAGTACAGAGAGCTAGTGCTAGAAAGACACAGTGAAATTCTTTAAAGTTTAAACTTCAAATCGCCCCAGTTTGGTCAACCCCCAGCAGGATTTGGCTGTAATGAGGACTGGTTCTGCTCTCGCTGTCTGCTGCCCTCTGTCAGTTTCTTTCATTCTCTCCTTCTCTTTCTGTCTCTGCTCTCCACAGTTGATGGTACAGACAACAGATCACTCCCAGGAGACCTAGCCCTAAAACATTATCCATCATGTTGACAGCAGTACAGCTCAAGAGCCTTAAAGTGAAGAAAATATCATGTACTACACATAGATAAACTCCTCCTTCAAGCTCCTCTACACTCTGTTTTTCTTTCCTGTTGCACAATGTCTTTTTCTTTTTCACTTTCACTGACAGAGCTGGTAATGTTTTTGTCGCTGAAAGGTTGAAAGTTCAATATTATTCAAAGAAAAAGTCACAGTTTTCATGATCAAATGGCTTCTTAAATCCATATTTATCTGACAGGTATTGGAGCACCACCACTTTGGCCAACAACAGCAGGAATACTGTCGAACAAGTCAACAGGCAATTGCTGGCAGTATGTCATCCTGGCTGTATATGTCCTTGTAAAAATAAAACCGTACACAGACAAGTGTGGACAAGAGGGAAGGATAGATATATGATGAAGGAAGAAAGGAAATATGCCACTAGGGGGGAAGGGAGTGATGACAAGATTGCTCCTTTACTTTGGTAGTATTAGGAGAGCGCAGTCAGGAAACCTCATTCAAAATCCCATTGACATTTATAATAATGGACATAACACAAAAAATCTATGCCTAGATAAGGACAGGTATTTAGAAAAAAAATGTCTGAAATGGTTGTTGGCGGCCGAACACCATCCTTTATGAAGCCTTATGAAATATGATATTATACAACAAATCAATGCAGCATTGCGATCTGACCAGAACGGCGCAAGGCCACTGACTATTTAACTATTGTAATATTTTTCCAAGATCTCTCTCCCTCTTTCCCGCTATTTATTTTACTTGCTTGCAGCTGTGAGTACTTCCTCTATTTCCTTTGTGCAATAGTATCCATTAACAGCATACTCAAAAATAAAGGGTCTTTAGTTTGCAGACCCTCGAGTGCACTTGATTTTGAACATTTTCCGGTGTTGACACTCGAAACTCAACCGGATTGGCAAACAAGAAGGTTGGACGATTCTGCAAAACATCACATTACATTCAATAACAGCCATTTTTTAGGCAAAGTGCCACTGTTTTCATTTCTCAATTTCTGCAATATCTGTGCATGAAAACAGTTTGGTTAGGGTATGTAAAACACTTAATAAAAGGGCAGGCAGGACCTCTGGTCTCCTGCAAGAACATCTAACGTGCTACACACCCATCCACCACAACAACCTCCAAAAGGCACATTACATCCTGCATTGGCGCTGCACTTTGGCATTGCATGTAAATTATGAGGTGCATGAATCATCCAATGTAGGCATCATTTCTAGAGGTACTGGCCAGCAAAAGCTGCTTAGAATTAGTATATAGTATGAAATTTGAAGTTTTTAGTAGCCATCCTCCATAGGCCGAAGAATTTGTATGACCTCCAGGCAACACTCTCCAAACTTATTGTGTAATTCTACAATGCATAGCATCTCATTGCGAAAAAAAGTTTCCTGATTTAAACAAGTTTGAGAAAGTGCACTAGGTCTTCCCGCAAGACACTCAGAGGCATGCGGGACAATTCATGAAAAGAAGACTTGAGTGCACCTCATGCCTTTTTTCCCCCAAGTATTCTGACTGCATTCAATTACGACTTTTCCAAGGTCTGGGTGGGCTGAATGAAGCTGAAGGTAAGGTGCAAAAAAGAGGGGATGGAGGACGAATGTGTTGAGGTGTGTGACGACTCTGTAAGGAATGATAAAGAGACAGAAAGAGAGACTGCTGGTTTTACTGCACCAAGGCCGACATGCTTGGATTTATGGACAGAGGAGTGTGTGTGTTCCCCGTATGTGTGTGTGTAAAAACTACAAGTGTCCTAACTCCACTGCTGACCTTGTGAAACTCCTAAAAACTGTGTTTGAATTCATTTAATGCAATGACACTGGCCATTTCCAGTGGGGTTATTAAGTGGGGAGCAATACACGGACATTTTAAGAGGGTCTTAAAAGACAGATCTGCCCTCAGATACTTTCAGACAACAATAAATCACGAATCTGTGATCTTCAAGGCGTACAGGACTTATTTTGTGATTGAACGTGGCAGCCTCCTTCTTTGATGTGTCCAATTTCTTTCTTGGCAAAGAATTTCTTGCTGTATAAGTGTCAAACATCAGTGTAAAATAAGTTTACAAAAAAAAGCCCTTGCTCTTTGATTCAGGCAATGACCAAATCATGACATTTTGACAAATTATACTTTATGGTTTTCAACACTTACGACCCATGTCAGCATGTTGCCACATCATCTATTCACAGGAGTGAGAAAGAAAGAATGAAAAACACACCAACAGAGAAAAAATGAGTAAGCGCTGATGTTGATAGGCATGACTATTCAGGTAGTACAATATAAAAAATGATTGACTTTATAGTTAAATGAAAACCTATTACCCTGATGTATTAAAAAGACGGAATACAGAAGGAGAAGAATTCAATAAGTTTGGAGAAAACTCCACTGGGCACATTTAATTCATATAAGTCATAATTATTTGACATCATAGTGAGCTTACACAGTTTGTTTCACACTGTATTTTAACATTTGATTGAAGTTACTGTACTTGAGACAATGACTGAGATACAGTATAAATACATTGGGGTGGACTGGGCTCCATATAAGTTAATGCATTAAATTAATTATGTAATTATAATGATCTTTTTAATAACTTATTGGTGCGTGATACAGAGCATTTAAAATTCAAATGGCATTTGCACTGTATACAGGTGCTAGGATATTAATTCAGTTGTTTTGAGCTTCACAGAGTTGAATGCATACTATATCTCATAATAACTCAAACTATATGTGAGCTTATGTACAATTGTGCATTTTAAAATATAAATGGAGTTTGTACTGAATACAATACATCAGATATACAATGGTTGAAATAAGAATAAGAACAGTTACAGACAAAAAGACATGAATCATCTTTGGTAGCACATAAAAGCTGTAGAAGGAGATACAAATAAAATGTGTTTTAAGTATGTTTTGAAGGATATTCTAAATTACATTTACTTTATGCATACGCAGGGCCATGGGAAGTAGCGGGGCTGCAGCAAATATGGCTTTTGGACAAGTTAAAATATTGTGCGTATTTGTAAGTTCTTGTCCGCAATGGGATCAAGACTGGCATGCTTTTTTTGTCCCAGCTTCACTGAATTTGCTGACGATGACGTGTCCCCGACCGTGCACATGCAAAACAACCACTCCAGAACTCCCTAACTCAAAGCCTCTTCCCGTGGCTCCGTGCAAATGTATGTAAATGCCACGGAAAGGCATAAATCCCCACTAATTTATACACAGATTGATTTATGAACAGAAATGCTTTTAGAGTTACAGTCGAGCAAAGAAAAGACATCGAAGGACAGTAATGGGAAGACAAATGCGTGACGACACGAGTGTGATTGCTGCTGGGATAGTCTACTGAACTGTCGGGAAATATATAGTAGAAGGAGGCACTGTATATATAAACTGACTTTAAGACTTCATGATCTGGGCATAATGATAAGCTCACTGTGAAGTCAGTGAGTGGGAGGTGATTACTCTATTCACAGCAGCAGAAGAAGAGGAGAGAAGGGAATAGTCAGAATGTGACAGCGGAGCAGCAACCTTGAAACCTTAGGTGGGCGAGCGAGGAGCCTGAGGGCGCTATATGTTAGTAAGCGAGAGAGCGAGAGAGATCATAGGCTTATAGCTGCACAATGACAAGAGCCTCTACGCGGGGACAAGGACACATGTGTCTTCAATTCTCTCCTCCTCTATGCTAGTGAAGGGACACGGCCTGCTGTGAAAAGAACAGTGTGGATTTGAGTTTCATTACCGCATGTTCTCATCTCAGAGCATGAAACATGTGGTTATGTTTAAAACACTATATAGGAATAGAATACTTATAAAAAAATGACAATAGCCATAAACATATTACCCAGCAGAATAGGAACAACAGCAGTTTTACATGTGACATGTGTAATGCACAGTAATGTCTGGAGGTGATGACAATGGAAAGGTGGATTAAGTTTGCCCTCTATCTCGGTTCAAGGATGGTCTTTGGTATTGGATGTGAATAGCTACCTTGCAACATAAAACTCTTTATGAGTAGATGCCACTATGGAAAGTTGTTGTTTTTTTTTTTTTTTTGGATATGGACAACACATCCTCACACCTAAATGACTCTCAAAACGACCTATATGACCATTCTCAAAATGGCTACCAGTGTCAGGCGTACCAGTCGTACCGGACCTTCGTCATCATGTGGATAATGTTATGAAATGGTTGCAGTTTGGTTATGTTTTAGGCAACAAGACTACTTGTTTAGGTTTAGGAAATGTTGAATTAAAAGAAATTGCAGTCAACCTTTAAACTGTAAAGTTAGGGATGTTACAAAAAGTGAACTCCTGTATGTAAGTTAAAATAAGACAACTTGTTCCACGGGATACAAACAGCATTCTCCTGGGTTAAAGTCTGGCTGTGTTTGACCCATCTCTCTTTATACTACATCACCTGACTTCCTCTTTTGCTTCGGTCAATATTAATTAGTTAAGTTCATTCAACTCAAAAAAACTGATTATATTAAATGTACCCAGAACTAACAACATTTTGTAAGTTTAAGTGACACTGACTTAATTTATTATTTTTTTTGTACTGTGAAAACAAAATACGTAGAAAAAGTTATTGATCAGGAATGTTTCTTTAACTAACAAAACTAAGTCTGTGCTGCTTAAATTACTAGTAAAAGCAAGAATCTTTTTTAACTTTAACTTTAACTTTAAATTTGTTTGTGTAACATTTCTTTTTTGTTAAATGAACCTTTTCAGTGAGAGGCCATCACCTAAAAATAAACTTAAATATGCAATAAGCTGCTTGAGCAAGCAAGCAAGCAAGAGGACAGGCTGGATTTAGATGAAATGAGCCTTTAAGATAATCTCTTGTGCACTACACCTGTTGATAATTGCATAAAAAATGTAAATGTAAGTTTTTATTTGACCCACAGAGACACAAACCCAAAATATGCACACGCAGGCTCACACACACACACACACACACACACACACACACACACACACACACACACAAATCCCTTCTTTCCCTTTAGGATAGCATCCGCTGGATGAAAGGTGCAAGCCCCACTCCCCACCTCCCCTAACCCCTCCCCTCTCTCCTCTCTCTCAGTTGTCAAACATCAAAAAGAAGGGTGCTGTCTCCAGAAAGACTCACCCAGGGCTCACACGGGAGGATTGGAGTAATTTTTTTTTTTTTTTTTTTTTTTTCATTTTTGGGGGAGAGGGTGATAGATAGAAAAAGAGAACATGGCTGACATTGGTGCCATATTCACGCCCCGCACACTCCCCTTGTGTGTTGGGCGAGGACAGGGTTCCACTGATTAGTGCGAGAATGTTCTAAAGAAAGAGAGAAGGTGCCATGCCGCTGCCTCTAGCAAAGTTACACAGAAGGAGAGAAGTGTGTGAATGTGTGTGTGTGTGTGTGTGTGTGTCAGTAAAAGGGAAAGAGAGAGAGGGCGAGAGACATACAGATAGTGCGCTGGTGCAATGATTAAGTCATTTCTTACACCCGCCTTTGAGTGTCTTGTCTTTGATGCTGTAAAAAAAAAAAAAAAAAAAAAAAAAAGCCCCTCCCACACAGACATCATTAAGGAACAGAGGATTTGTCTCTCAAGTTGGATGAGGAGGATGAGGTTGGTGGCGAGCATGATGAGGAGGAGGAGGAGGATGAGGAGAGGGGGGGGGTGTCAAACAATTCATCCACAAAGACACAACAGGCAGATTTGTATTGCAATCTTGCCACTTTGTTTGTCTTTGTTCTGTTGCACTAACATGTCTGCAGCACATTTGGTTAAGCTAACGGGCTAATTTAACAATGTGGCATCGTCTTCTGAATCACTGCTTAAAGCATATTTTTACATAATGTGTTACCTCCTGTCTGTTTTATTCCCGTTTTACCCTACAGTAATCATTATCACAGTTGTAGAGGTAGCAGCTGCTGCAGTGATGGTGCTTGAATTAGTATAAAGTAATTGTACTAGCGGGAGTATTATCAGTCAGTGAAGGAAGAAGTATTCATATCCTCTACTAAAGTAAAAGCAGCACAAAGCAGCAACATATTCTACTTTAAACTTCCACTGCACTACATTTTGGAGGCAAAAATTGTACTTACACTACATTAATTTGATAGCCTTAGTTACTTTGCGGATTCTTTATTTATATAAGATGTAAATCAACTAATAAATAATGATGTGTTATTATAGGCTAACCAGCGGTATCTAAAGTAGTTCAAATTAGCTCTGATTCTCTGAAATGGGTCATTCTGCAAAACGAGTACTTTCACTTTTGGTACTTTCATTTTATGCACGACTTTTACTTGTAACAGAGTATTTGTACACAGTAGTATTGCTACTTTGACTCATCTCATTACTTCCTCCGCCACTGCTTTTAGCTTATAATGATGTTAAATTGCTTTATAAGTTGTGTAAGCAGTGTTTTAACCTCTATTATTGGCACTTTATGTGTGTGAGTAATGTATAATTTCTCATGAATATTATGTTTGGCAAGTGGATTGTAGAGTATTTTCTAGTCAAATATAGTGGATTAGAGCTGAGCAATAGTAGCAGCAAAGACAGCAGAAGTAACTGAGTATTTGCAGCAGCTGTACTGGATTTACTAGGGAAAGTAGTAATCTGGTGAGTAGTAAAGAACTGACAGACATTTACGACACACAGTCTGACATATACGCAGTGAAAGAAAAAAATAGAAAGGTTTTCAGTTTCTCAGGTCATGAGTTAGACCACTGTTCCACTGACGGCAGGAGCTGTGTGCCATCATTGTAACTGATTTTGTGTTTACTTGTCCCCATCTTCAGTGCAACTATTAAACTATAAAATCTACATTAAGCGGTCGGGGCTTCTGACACAAGGTGCCATACACTTGATCATGTCGGATAACGTAGTAGACTGTGCTTTTGATTAATGTGTCAGTCAGGGAGGCCATGAATAATATTACTGAGAGCATGTAGGTGCAAAGTTCTTCTCCATAAGCTGCTGTGCAGAAAATGCTGTTTATTTACGCAGCATGTATATTAATGTTAAAAAATCACCTCATCTTCCACACTTAGCATTGTGTGGGTGATTGAAAGACACAGCAATGGTGATATGATACCAGATGATATTGTATAATGACCATTAAACGGCACTTTAGATGCTAAAACCAGCCAGCTAATCCCACTTCATCCAGCTAGCAGGTGTCTCCAGTATAATATTGCATCTCTACATGAATCCTATAAAAAAAAAAAACTGGACCATGTGATGGAGAGACGGAGGGGAACCAGTTTGTTTGTCCTCCTTTATCCTCAGCAAGATGAAAAGAACGCTGTTAAGTCTGATGTTGTTGGTTCTCTCTGCCGTCAAAATGAAAGACTCCTAGACTGACAGACACAAAAGGCCTTTTTGAGATTTGTTGCAACTGCAGGAAGCAGCCTCTCCCTCCAAATTTGCCACTTGACAGTGATGGAGTGCCTGTCTAATACGATGATGTGTTAGTCCACAAGTGTGCACGCAGAGGCGCACCCGCAAACACAACTGGGAGTGTGTTCAAAGACTAGAAGGCTGTCTGACAACATCATTAGTGTGTCTGTGTCTGTGTGTATTACGTCTCCTTTCTTCTCCATCTTACCTCTTTCACCCTCTCCCCCGCGTTTCTTTCTGTCTGTCTCTCTTGACGGGAATCGTGGGGGAAACAGGTGGAATGGAGTATTCACAGGGAGCAGACATCATACACTCCTCCTTCAGTCTCAGAAGCAGATCAATGTGCCGGGGTGGAGATATGCTCTGCTACTGGGTGACAATGGGGGAAAGTGAAGATAATTCCCTCCGCAGATATGAAATGATTTTAAGTCGTATCCCAGGTTGTACAGTATTTCTCCCAGTAGAAGTGTTCATGCTACAACTGTGGAGCTGCGCCTGCATCAGCTGTCTAGCTCTCATTCAGGCCTCTTAATGCCATGTTACATGTGGTGTGGCCAATTTGAGCCCCCCACAACACACAATTACTGGCTTTACACACGACAACAATTCACATGTCAACCGTACACATCTAACCCTCTTTTGGCTGCAGCTGAACAAATGGACAACCCATTTTCTTGTGTTGTGATTCCACCTAAATGCAAACCAAAAAGGAGTATTTCTTAGCAAATGACGATAAGTTATTTCACTTCATCGAATTAAAAGATTGCCACTGTTGGCTGTTGTGTTTTTGGCATCAATCTCTATAAAGGAAAGGAAATAAATAGGAGCCAGTCTGACAAAAACTGAGGAACACACAATAGATGAGAAAGCGTACAGAATAAGAAGGAAGGGGAGAAAAACACAAGGAGGTAAAATTGTGCTCTTCACTGCTGGGCCTCATGCCCCCTTCTCTCCACATGAGAGGGGGGCCTCTGATGAGGTGTTGATTGCCTGTGGGCACAAGTGGTTTCTCCAAACACTCTAAAAGTGGCCTATCCTCTGATTAGATTCAAGTGTTATAACGGCAAATAGGCCCAGACACTCGACCATACATTACAGCATTGAGATAGACCTCGAAGCGAGGGCTTTCATTAAAATGGCGTCTCTTAAAGCCCCGGACGGACCCAAAGGTCATTTTGAGAAAAGTGCAAGTTATCGTGGGGGTATTTGTACCAAAAGCTGTCAGCTGCCTGTTTCGCTGTAGCCTCCTTGAGTCACAACAGCGTGCTAAATTACTGCAGGCCTAGGATGCTCTCAAAACAGAGATGGGTCATGGTGATAGTATTTTGGGCCACAACAACACACTGTGTTTTCCTCAAGAGGGCTGAAAATTGAGTGAATATATATATAGGACCATATTCACTCAGGAGCATTCTAATGACTGAAAAAGTGTAATTTCTTTAATGTATGGCATTTGTTTCTCTCTGAGAAATGTTTTTCATGTTATTTCCCATATTCCTCGTGTGGATTGTTGCTGGTTTGTGTTGCATAACGGGTTTTGGGTGCTGAAAAAAAAACTAGATACGTCATGGCAAAAGTGTTTACACCTCCTCCGAATGGCGTATATTACATGCAGAAAGTATAAATTGTCAAGAAGGAAGACAGATGCAAACCCTGCCTTACCTTCACATCTCTATATACCAATTGCTGTGTATAGTGTGCAATTGTTGAATTGCAAGTGTGCCATACAGCTAAAAACCCCATAGTATCGACTAAATCTTGTCTCTTTTTTTTTTTTTGTCTTACAAAATTATGCAAAAGCAGCCTTTCTTTCTTTCTTTCAGGTCAGGTGCAGGTGATGTGTGTTTAAAATGGCTGCTCTGGGAATGAGATTCAGAGTTTGCAAAACCAGATTTGATTTGACTGCTGTTGAGATGGTGTAAAGAATAGACTGCACGCTTTTATAGCTTACATTTCAAATGCAGGAAGATAGATATTCCCAGCTGCACAGTAAGTCTACAATCATGTACTGATATGCAGCCAACACACACACACACACACACACACACACACACACACACACACACACACACACACACACACACACAGACAAGCCAAGACTGGCATCTGCCTGCAAATATATAGACACACACACAGATACAAACATGCACATGCTGTCTGTGATGCACACGGCGATGTACAGGCACACAGACGAGACATGAATATTTAAGAGGCTTCAGTCTGCATGTGTTCCATATATGTCACCATCAGTGTCTCGAGAGCTGGTTGGAGGGCAGGGGGCTGATGAGCAGTGTGTGAGTGTGAGTGTGTGTATGTGTGTGTGTGTGATGGCGGGCTCAAAGTGGCCATCTTCATATATCATGTAGCTCCTCCTTGCCAAGAGCACTGCTTCTGTCAAGTGTGTGTGATGAGCACCCACAAGACCTCTCAGCTCTTCACCCCTTGTGTGTGTGTGTGTGTGTGTGTGTGTGTGTGTGTGTGTGTGTGTGTGTGTGTGGAGAGAGAGAGAAGACTGGATAGAGAAAGAAAGAGGGAACATCATGTACATCTGCTGTGTTGAGAAAGCAGGTCAGTGGGGTAGGTTGGACCGTATGTGTGTGTGTGTGTGTTTGTGTGTTTTGGGTGGAGGAGGCTTGTATAATAAACCCTGTTCAAAGCCTTATAAAAGTTTTACTTCTTTATTGCAAAAAGCATATTTCATTCCGAAATCATCACAATATACAATATACAACAATACAATAAACAGCCATAAGTGCACCACAGATGACATGTTCAGTTGAAATTGTCAGTTAAAGTTTATTTATGAGAAGGAAATTGATGCTCATGCTCATGTGATTATAAGAAAAACATATTTCGGGGGACTTTAAATGACTAACACAAATATAAAATCAGCCCAGAAAATGATTGGGCTCCAATTCTGATTCTTTAAATGAATCAACTGCTCACCAATTTCATCTCCGTGGCCACAGAAGAAGTATCACGCGTACTGAAATGCACTGAACCATTGCAATAAATTGGTACCGCTACAGTGAATTCTTCCTATAGAAGCCAAAATCATATGCAGCTCGATGTGTGATTGTGGAGATGCAGCCACACGTAAAGGGTTAATGACACGACTGGTGATGTCTCGCTTTCCACAACACTGCATGATGGGTAAATGACACCCCCCGCAGAGTTTGACAGTAGCTCGCAGCGGTCCGTCACCTCATGTCCACTCTCAGTGTGAAGCCTGGCACTTGTAATGTTATGGGATATGCACACAAAAAAACCACAAGGCTGCACAGACTCATACATGGCTGTTCCCACTGATCTGGGTGCATCGAAGTAAAGTTGATGAAATAAGAGAGCCACCATCTGGAAAATAGGACACTGACTAAATAAGTCCTGGCGTAAAGGTAATACTTATTTATGAGCTACCTTAAGACTTCATCTTATAACACTGTAATGGGTTATAATATCATGAGCAGAATGTTGCTTTATTCAATCATTAAATACATTACTGTGTTCTCTAAATGAATCATATTATATAATAATATTCTACATTTATTGGACTTCCTCTGTGTCCCCATGTCATGGTTGTCCATAAACACAACAGTGAGTCCTACTGTTGCTCTGGGTGACATTTTCCTTCATTGAGATGAACAACTGAAAAGTCAATGCCATATACAGCGTTTTGTAGCTTAATGTATAAATGCTTTGTAAGTTAATCAAATGTTTTATATGTAAAATCTTAATCTGCAAAGTATCTAGCAGTAAATGTTATTATAGTGACTTTATGGCTTTTTGGACTGAATCCAGTTTTCTCATTGTTGTCAATGCCAAAGCTAATCAACATAATAACCCTGCTGTATTAGATCACATTATATTGACATCCCTCTCTATTTCTGTCCAGGAACACTTATTTGTCAGAAAATCAGAAACCCCAGCCTAAATGTTTACCTACTGAGTGTGTAAAGCGGTAATGTGGCCCCTGTATGAGTACAAGCTTCACTATATGGCAGATATGAGACAGAAACAATCATGCAATACGTTGCCCCCGTCCGCTGGGCTCAGCTCCATTGTCGCGCGAGCTTCTGTTACCGAGCAATCTATAAGTACTTAGCTGCTAAGGAAATTAGCCGCTCCACCAGCTGGAGAATAGAGAAATCATTGTGGAGTATGGTATGCTTCTGTGCGCCTGTGTAATTGTGTTTCCAACAAATGTGCTCGCAAAGTAGAGGGCTCCAGACCTTTTCTCCCTCCACTCCTTCCAACTCCTCCTCCTTCCCTCCTCTTAACTAATACCTCCTTGCAGCCCCTTAACATGCGAGCACAAGCTAGCCGTGCGCAGGGGCCACGCCAGCGCGCCGCAGCCAACCTCATTACCGTGTGATTATGCGAAATCAGCAGAGAGGAGCGAGAGAATCAAAGCCGCCACTGGAGATGAGTGAGTTGTACAGTAAGTGTCCCTGCCCCACCGGATTGGTGGGGGAAAGATTAGAGAACTCGCTCCCAGAGACTCACAGAGATCAAATTCTCTCTTAGTTTGCCTCCCTCTTGGGCGTCAAAATGAGTTTCAGTGATGAGGCAGATGTCGAGGTCTATCCTCCGGTTGCTGTGGGGATATGAGAAGAGCAGGTTTGGGGTAAGCTTAGAAAAGGAGGGAGATCCTCACTATGATAACCATAAAGAATTCTGGGAGCCTTGCAGAAAGGAGTGGGTTGAAACACCGTCATTTATATTCAAGGACAGCTGCAGCCGAGGAGTGGGTATAAAATCGATGCAGGGGCTTTACCTCGTCTCATCCTTACTTTTTGTTCATGCTGAAAAGACGGCTTTCTGTGCTCGCCGTGGCAGACCTCAACAGCGGCTGAAATGATGATGAGGGGAATTGAACACGGGGATGACAAAATGGCAGGCCGGCGCACACACTCATTCATACACAAATAGGAGCACAAATACAAGCAAAGATACACACACACACACACACACACACACACACACACACAGAGACGTGCAGCAGCCACCAGTGCTGCGTGAGATAACAAGACCATATTGAGGATGACCGGAGGGGTGGAGAGATGGAAAGGAAAGGCGGATGAGTGAAAGAGTAAGAAAGTGGTCACGCTTGGCTTCCTTTCGCCATGTAGCTGCCCTATCTCTCCGCTGCACTGACCCTCTACATGACTAGCTCCACGCCTTATCAGTGCTTTCCTTGGTCCCTCGGTCTTTCTCCCCTGGCGCCGCGCGGAACGTGATGCTGGAAACGTAACGCCAGATATAGGTTGAGTCATAGAGCGGCACTATCATCTTCGGACACGGAGCCCGTCGGCCCGCAGTCATCAAGCAGTTCGAGGTGTGATTTAAAAGTGTGGATTGGACTTAACCCTTCAGGCGTATATAGACAGACATATGTTCCTAGAGCACACACATGCAGAAATACACACCTCTGCCTCCCCTGAGAAAACACACACACACACACACACACACACAGTTATGAGCTTGCCTAAGTGCAGCCTTTAATTGAAGTGGTAGTTGCAGGTAAAGAGCTTATTTATATGCATTTCTTCAGCCACCGGCTGACACACATGCAAACACACAAACAGACACACACACACACAGACTCGCACACAATGGCAACAATACTTATTGAAGCTGACAGGGGCCTTATCCGCCTAATCCAAATTTACATACACCACTTCCGTTTGGTATTCCAACAAAAGCATTAGCCCCCTCCCTCTTCCATGCAAAATAACCTCAACAGTGGGCTTATTGTCCAGACTGCTACTGGTGGGGCCTTCCGTGCCAGCCAGTTGGGACTAAAGGTCCAATATCTGGAAGTGCCGAAAATTAAAATGTGAATGCAAGAAATACAACAGGAGCTACAGCTGCAACAGTAGTTCATTGGTTCTCAACATGGGGCAGGTGTGTCATAAGATAATTATCTTCTAAAAAGATTTCTAGCTGTGCATAAAGAGGTCATAATGTGGCTTTTGAGAATTTAGCACATTGCTAACAGCTCAAAAAATGTAACCACACAACAGGGCAATTGCAGCTACAGAAATACCACAACTGTGCTGTAGATGGTTACAGTGGGACTGAGCCCTTGCATCTAATTGAATCCAATTTTAAGCTGAAAAATGTTAGGCTATTGTAGGTGGCCGACCTTCCACCTCACACAACCAGACAACAGTCTGCACTTTGCAAATTTGACTTGATTTGAAGCCAGTCCACTTTTGTCTTGACGAAGGCAGTTGGGAACTGAATGCTACAACCAGTTTAATGCGACTACAAATAACCCACAAATCAATATTGTTTATATATAGCGGCTGTAAATTCTACACTTCTTCAGTGATAGTTGTAGTTGGCTCTTATTGGTTATTTTACTCTCAAGGTGATCCTTCCAATAATATGTTACAGCTGTTAGCTCTGTTGTAACAAACGCAGTCTGCGCTTTTCAAACAGTGCAGGACACACACTATCCCAATCTGTCATTAACAAATGCACGGACCTTGACATGAATAATTTGGAGTCCCTAGTAGCCCTCCTCGGGACGTGCAGAGAAGGGGTGTTGCTGAATCAATAGCCATAAGGAGTCTGGCTCCCGTTTGCTTTCAAGATCTACAGCCAAAGGACCCAGTCATCAAAAGTTAATGAGCTATTTAGATCATGCTGTTTCCTCTGCTCTCTACTGCGAAAACACTGCTGGACTAGAGAGAAAAGAGCCCCCCGCGAGTGTGTGTATGTGTGTGTATTTTATGTGTCTCCTATAGTCCTACAGATGGAGATGGAGCAGCTGAGGAAGAACAAAGCGGTGAAAATGGTTATCGTGGCTGTGCAGTTGTTCTCGCATTGTTGTGCAAGCGCTTGACATGGGTCGCAACCCGCTCTCTGGTCAGTAATGTGAAAACAAAGCCTGTTTTTTTTTTTTTCTCAAAACATCAACTTTTCAGAATTGTCTTCAGATATATTTAACAGGATTTTCTGAAAACATTAAAGATTCTGTGATCATTCAACTTACTACCTTTTTTACTTGTTACTGTTCATTCTTTCTGAAATAAGAGGCTGGGTTGAGCCTCTGGTGAACAAAGAGCAGTAGCCTGACTGCTATGTTCAAAGCAAACTTGAGGAAAGTATTAAGCCATGGTTTAACTGCACTATAGGCTGAGTCCTAGTTTAGCTTACATGTGCACTTTGTAATTTTATTTTGTATCGCCCTGTTTTGATCCCTTAGAAAGGGCTGTTGAAGGGGCTGTTTGTGTTACAAAGTATTTTTTTCACCCTTTTATTGATGGACAATTGAACACTACAGTATATGCCAATGTTGTTTTCAATAAAAACAACATTTGCACAAAGCAAGCCGATCCACTTTTCCATGTTAATAAGAGCATTAAAATGAGAAAAAATAATGGGACAAAAAGAAATCAAGGGACATTTAGAATAGATAAAAATGTGTGATTAATTGCGAGTTAACTATGACATTAATGCGATTAATCGCGATTAAATATTTTAATCGTTTGACAGCACTAGTAACAAACCATAGTCATTCTTCCTTCTTCCCTTTTACACCCTCTCCCTGCGTTCCTTTATGTCTCCTTGGCTCCCTTCTTCTTTATTTTCCATCTCCATTCCCTTCTTCTCCCACCCGGACTCTGCTAACGATGCCTGAAGCAGACCAGCAGACATGTCACCCAGGACTCCTGCCAGGTTCCCTCGCTGGCTGTTTCCCTGGCCACTGGCCTTGTTAAAGAGATGGCACATAAATGTTGCAGAGGAAGAAGTTATGGCTGTCCAAATTCCCCACAGGACAGTGGGAGAATGTGGGGGACTCCTTATTGCTAAGACCACAAAATGTGTGTATGTGCAGCAAGAAAGAAATACACGGTCATTAAGAATTAACATTAGTCCCACTGTGAAGACTTGGGGAATGAAACATGACCCAATAGACTTATAAAATATAGAAGACTCAAAGCGTCGAGCAATTCCCTTCCCATATGTAATGTGAGTTCAATATCACCGCTGTGGGAGTAAATAATGTAATGTATTGCAAACTTTTCTGGCAGTATTACTAAAAGAATTTTGACCACCTTGCCAGTCAAGCCGCTTTGAAAAAAAGAATCTCTAACTGAGGTGAGCCAAGAAGTGCATTGATTTTCAGGATGCACCCAGTGGAGGAGGTTTTATCTGTTGTGTTCGCCACAGATGCACATTAACCCCCAACTCTCTTTGAAATGCTGACAAATCCCAGAGGACTCAAACCTCACCGGTGACGATTAATTGGTCAACCTTTCTGTCGTCCTGCCTCTGCCCAGTCTGCCCAGTCAATTCTCTATTTGTCTCCTTCCATCTGTCTGTCAATTGATGCCTTCCCTTCTCCAGAGCTTTTTCCCACATAAACCCAAATCCTGCAGCTTGAGAATCAGGCACCAGGGGTTCAGAGAGAAGAAGAGATGAGGATGAACTTTGGCTTACTGTTGGGCTTGGCAACTCTTTAACATGAAACTTCTAATAGAAGCTATGCTGATCAATGATCGCTGGCTGAAGAACTTCAGCTCTTTGTTGTCGAACCAACACTGCGCATTTGCAAACAATTCAAGTTTATTGTTTCAGTGCCACACATTTGAAATCGTACTTACTTGGCCCACATAAAAGATGACCTTATTTACAAGACAACTGTCTCTCTTACAACTGCTGTTTTTGGATAGAGTCACCTGTCATGAATGTCAGATGATGGCGAGCCCATAAAAGAGAGGCTTTAAAGTGCGAACAGTCAGAGAAAATCTATCTGTGGTCTCCAAATTGGCTTCTAAAAGCCTGAAAGGAGAGTGTGACATGACTAAAAAACAGAATGAATAATTTCCTACTACCAGCTGAAAGCTTTGTAGATTACCAAACAGGTTAATCTAATGCAATGCTAACTTCTTTTCAGATGTTAAAACGATAAATAAATATAAAAAATTATAAGTACCAGTAGGCTGTACTTTGCCATGTTAAAGGTGCGCTGTTGACATTTCTTATTCAACATCGACTGCACAGGGCGCCCTTAAATTTTACATTAGATTCAGACGAGTTGCTAAATAAAACTGAATGAAAATGAAAACTGTGATCTGTGTCATCAATTGTATTTATTTATTTATTTTTGCTTTTCCTACTGTGACATGACATGTCTCCTGTGTATAATGCCTATATTTTCTTTAAATAACAGGCTCAGTGGGCAGTATAAAAGCTGGTACCATCTCCAGTCAAAGAGGACGGCGCCTGCAGAGGTGTTTTCATTTTGGCTGATTGGACCTGTGCTTAGGTCGAGGTTGGGCAGGTGCAGGGAATTAACCAAAGGTAGAAGTCTGCTTCAGATGAAAAACTCTTTTCCACAAGACAAACCTGGCCAGTGAATAAGTATGTTACGACCTGGCTTCTCGGTCATGACAAAAGGAGGGCAATTCACGCCGTTGTACTGGGAAAGACGCGTACAAAAAGGGCAACAGTAGTATGAAATGGTCAATAAGTAGGTCAGTCGTGTTATGAAGGCGTAAGAAGGTGCAGTGTTGGATGGTGTAAAATAAAGATAAGAGCAACCAAACCAAATAAAAGGAAACATGTCGTGCAAGAGAAGGAAAGCCAGCAATGGAGCGAGAGAGAGGAGTTCCTGCCTACCAGCAACTGAAGGGAGACACAAAACACACAGCAGCCCAGGGAAAGGCAAACCCACCGGCCGTGGCAGAGCCAGAGGGTTGTCACATGTGGTAAAGGCGTCAGTCGTCTCTAAAGCGCAGTCCTGAAAAAAGGTGTAATCAGCCAAAATAAATGAAAACACCTGGCTGCGGTCGGTCTCAAAGGTAATTCTGTATGAGACCTTTTTTCACAGCAGCTGTTTTGACAGGAATGATACTAATAAAGGTTATAAAACAAATGGTAAAATAATTAGCAGTTGAATTTATCGTCCCACTGTTGCCTCCTGAAAAAAGAAAAAAAAAATCCTTTCCGGGATGGCGCTGGGGCCCACTAGGGATGTTCATCGGTCACTGATGAGTGCTCTCCACAGGACTGGAGCAACAGCCACTGAATTATTGAATACAGCGACGTCCCTAAGGTGAGACGCTGCATGGAAGTCTTCAGTCTCTGGCCCTGACAAAGAGAGAAGAAGGCTTGATGAAACATGGTGGGATGCTTACAAGCCATCCGTCACGGTACCTCCCCGGTCACACAGAGGCGGGATTGGATTTCCGGCCGGGGGGATCTGTCGTGTCGGGCAGGGGGGAGTGGGGATTGAGCAATACTCCAGCAAGATAGTGTGATAAGAGTAGAACAATGATTGTTTCCCGAATTTTCCTAAATCTCCACATAGCAATTTTCCACTTATATCTGCAGTATGTGCGTGTATGTGGAATTCATATGCAGTAAGTCTATATTTATGTGAGCCATCTATATTATTACATGTATACATGAAAGTAAGTTATGCAGCTGAGCCTGTGAGTCTTGCCTGACCCAGCGCACCAGTAGTAATACCGTCAGAGCTCTCCCACTGAGCACCTGTTTTATTGCATTACATACCGCTGATCCTCAAGCTGCATATGAAACCTGATAACAAGCCACAGTCTTTGATTTACCTGCCAAAGAGACAAGCGTCGGGCTCATGTTGTCGGTAAGAGCTGGCTCCACTGAAATCAATTGCTAAATCTGCAGTCTAATGGTGCTGGTGTGCTTGCGATATTACATCAGATATTGTGGGCTTGTGCAGGCTGAATTCTTATCGTGCTTATTGTGCCGATGAAACGAGAAGGGTGATTTAAATTTTCCATTAGAGGTTAAAGGCCTATATTAATGTGGTGCAACAATATTGCTTCTGGATTTGCTTCAGCAAGGAGGGCATCAGTTTAAAGCAATTTACACACAGATTGTATACTCCCAATTACCCCAAAACTTATGTTTCCTGCTGCAAGGAAACACTGGGCTGCACTGATCACTGCAGTTTATTGCTAACAAGGTGCTCTCGCCAGGTTAACAGCTCAGAAAATGTTTCCTGTAATGAAAAGTGAAGACAAAAATGAGGTGGCTGCACAAATGAGCTGCTGATTATATGTCTGAGACCCTCTTAGTAATCACATATAAAACAAAAAATGGTTTCGCTACAGACTGTTTAAGGTAATTGTAAATTGTATTTTTTAAATCCAATGTCCACCCTGATTTCAATATTGCAAATTATTATTATTATTTTCTTAGATTTTTTTTGCTTTAATTTGACAGTTAATATTACAGCAAACAGGGCATGCAGTAAAGGTCCCTTGCAGGAATTGAATCGGGGGATGTTGTTGTACACAGCATCTGTTTTAGCCACTTGTCCACTAGGTTGCCTCATTAAACTTTTGGGACTTTGTAATATTCAATGTTTTTTTTCTCTGCATGCCCTGCACCTTTGTTACATTTTAAGCTTTAGACATATATTCTCCTGCCTCTGTTATATTGCATGAAGTTACCGCCTATTCTTCTGCTTAAACAGATTCAAGTATCTCACTTACGCACACCTTCCAGTGCACACAGAAACACCTGCTCACACATGCAAACACCTTTCCCCTCTCCCTTCCCGTCTCCGTGTCCCATGTGGCCAGTTGCATCAGCAGCGGGGCCTATGACTGTTGTCATGGTGTGAAACATCTCTGTAATCCCAGTGGGTTTAACCAGCCCCCTCTGTCTGTGTGTGCCATGCAAAGCACCCTGCTACCCGGCCAGCTGCTTTCCACAGGTGTTGTGAACAGATAGAAGAGGAGGAGGAGGAGGAGGAGGAGGAGGCAGAGAAACAAATACAGACAGACCTCCTCTTACCTGATGGAGTGTGGCTCATTGGGAGCGTACAGATCCATGTGATGTTGTATACTTTAAGCAGAGCTCCTGAACCCCCTGCGTGCTCACTTTTCACAGGCTTTGCAGTCAGCTGCGTCACAAATTGCCTAGCAACCGCCAGGCGTCATCACTGTGACCCATAGGAGAATTGGCTGTGAACAAACACTGGCTATATAACCACCAGGCTGTAAAGAGAGGCATACCTGAAATAAGACTGTATGCGTTTGTAGATCAAATCAGCATTTTTGTTACTAACAGCACAGTTTGGTGAGGTATATTGACGCAAAATGGCAAAATAGCGACTGAATCATTCCAAAATCTGATAAGATTCCAGCAAAAAAGGCAAAAAGATGTAAGGATGTATGGAAAAGAAAGTAGGGGTTTCACACTTGCTCCATCAACTCACATTTAGGATAGCCCTGATCTACAGAAAGCCTTCTGATTGGCGTAAAGAGCGGAGGCTAAAGGCCGCAGTGTGTGCAGGAAGACGAAAGAGCCACGTAGGGAAAAGAGATGCAGATAGAGACAGACTCGGAGCGATAGAGCAGGAATCAGCTAATGGTCAAAATGGGGCCGGCTGCTTCCTGAATTGTTAATAAACCCTCTCAGAGACCCTGATGAGTGTGATTGATTGGTACTGGCCTGTAACAATGTGAGCCTCTCCAGTGCACTCAAACTCATTTACCTTTCACCAGCTCTGCCTTTCACTTCCTCTTTGTCCGACTGTGGCTTTATCTGCGCCGATCCTCAATACGCCTTTATGCATTGTCTTTGAATATTAGAGTGCAGCTATGGGGTCCTAACACAACATTCATCACCGTATCTCACGAAGAAGAGTCACTTGGCTCCTGTGAAAACGGTGAATCATGGATGGTATGAGTGTGTGCGCGTACATGGGATTTCTACACCGTTTGTGTTGTGTGTGTGTGTGTGTGTGTGTGTGTGTGTGTGTGTGTGTGTTCTATATATGTGCTAAAATGATATGCATGTCCAGTGTGTGAACTATTTTATGCGATTGTGCGTGATAGCTATCGGTTTGTGCTCCTGTTCGATCACTGCATGTGTGTGTTTGTGTGTTACACCCCAGACAGACAGGTAAACATCACCGCACCGGCCTTCCTCTTCTCCCTCTCAGATACCGTCTCTCGTCTTGTTGACTTCACCAAAGCCTCCAGATTGTGTTTTGACAAGCGGCGATCATCTCGCTCCGTTCCTGGCATCCGACACCAGACACGTCGCCGCCGCTGCTGCCGCCGCCAAGATCTTATTAAAGAGAAGGGGAGACGGAGAGGAGGAAGTGGTGAAGAATGAGAATGGGAAGCTGAACAGACTTCCACATCAGCGCTGAAGGGAGAGAGATAGCGTGGAGAAAGTTAATTTTAATAAAAACACAAAAAAATGATGCCCCTTTTTGTGCAGGGAGGTCAGTTTTTCTGAGGGGTGGCTCAGAAGCACTTTAGCGGAGAGAGAGAGAGAGAGAGAGAGAGAGAGAGAGAGAGAGAGAAATATAGAAGGAGAGGCATGTTTGACAGCAAAGTGCAGACTAATGTGTTGTCAAGGCTGAAGCGACACGCCTCAGACGGAGAAGATAAGATAGGAAGCCCTGGCAGCATTGTGCATGCGGTTGCCAGGGAGCTTCACGAAAGTAATCTATGCGTGGCGGAGATGTGAGCGGAAGAGCCAAACATTATTCAAACATAGGTGAGGAAATGAAAACGGCCGGTAAGAAAAGGAGAAGTGTATCCTTTTGTAATATATTCTTGATTTATTCCACACGAGCGGGAAAGTGACTCAGAAAAGGCCCGTTTGACAGCCTCTTATCAAAAGACTTCTCTTTAATGCATGTACTCGACTAGCCTGGCATCTTTTTCCTCTTCTCCTCTACCTTTCCTCCTTACCTGTGTGCCCCTCTCATTCCTTTTCCCCTGCCTCTCAGGTGCACTAAAGCCGAGGCCAATCTCAGCCCTCGCCATCCATCCACTTCATCCCCCATCTTCACTCTGTCTTCTCTCCTCAGCTCCCATCACTCCTTCATCTCATCTTCTTTCCCTCTGCTCCCTCCCCCGCCTTTTCCACTCTTACCTTGCTGTCTCATTTCTTTTTCTCTCTCCCCCCCCCCAACCCCCACCCTTCCCTTCTTTGAAATGCCTGTTGCTGATCCATCAGGCTGCTACTAGAGTATGTTCCCACTCGTTTCTCACAGTGAGTAAAGTCTGTCTCGGAGGAGGCAGCGGCGGCGCTGGGAGATATAGCATCTACTCCAGTAGGGTACCAGCCAGTTATTAATTACTCCCCAATTCCTCATCTGTTCTCCGTCTGCCGAGAGAAGTAATTACGTCTCTCCCCGTCTCTCCCCTCGTCGGCATCAGAAATGACGCGATAACCAGAAAACCCAAATTACTCCTGCTGATGAGACAATCATTGAGCGAGAGAGAGCAAGCCGGAGATTTTTCAGCCCCACTGTGCTTCACCCATCGGGGTAATGGCACCTCGATTCGGTTTGGGATGCCTCCCCGACGCATTTGCAGGGCGTTTCCAATTTCCACCTCGCAAAACACTAGAAGATGGGGAGGGAGAGATAGACAGAATTAATTAAATGAGTTTTTCTTTTTTTTTCCTTCTTTCTGTTTCTTTTTCTTTTTGCTCCCAATAAAAGAGTGCAATCATGAGGCGGTTCCAGCTCCAATCAGCGTTTTGCAGCTGGAGAGGAGCGTGATGGAAGAGGGACATTAGCACCGGATCCTCATCTGCCACGGAAGACAGAGGGAAAGAAAGGGTGGAAAAACAATTAAGGATGCGTTCTTTCTTCCTTTCATCCTTTCTTTCTTTCTTTCTTTCTTTCTTTAAAATAACCCAAGATTGGTGGTAACCAGGTGTCTACGCAGGTGTACACGAAAAAATACCCAACAACAAACAAAGTTTACAATGAATACTAAATCATTTTAACCCATTTCCACCACAACATTTTCTATCAGTACGTTGATGTGGTGTAATATTTGTTTCACCTATGCTTTTTCCTGCGATGACAAGTCAAAATGTCTGCGGTGAAAAAGGTACGTTGATGCTCCATTCATTTTTGAGGCTTCATGTGGGAAATGAATGTACCTGTAAGGCATTTATCCACATTATTTATGGCAATCCAAAGTGCTTTTATACATTGCTTTTCATCCAGTTTGGTGTCACCATTATGCGCTCAGAATGGCTTGCTAGTTTTCTCCTTTATGAGTTTGCAAAGAAAAACAAAAATAGCTTAGCTTACCGAGCAACAGGGCATGTCATAGGCCTTTTTCATGGCTGACATTTTGACATGTCACTGTAGGAAAAACACAGGTGCTATTAACTAAAGTGAATTCTATTTAGCCGTGTCCGTTTCAGGGCCCTGGTATTGTGCTGGCTCACTGGGACACTGGAACAGAGCTATAATTAATGTAGCCGTGCTTTTCCTACTATGACAATTCAAAATGCCTGTAGGTCAGGTGGCACAGCTTGTTGCGCTTATACAATAGATTGTTTTTGCAATTAACAAGTCCTTTGAAATCAGAGCAAATCTGACCAACGAATGCTCTGAAATACAACAAAATGACACTTGATTGAGCACAAGTTGTTTTCAATGGAAACTGTTTATTTTTAAAGCCATATCTTAAAACTCAACAGTAAACAAAAAATAACTTTTTTTAAAAAAACAATATTTGTTGGCAGTGTGTGTAGCCAAATGTTCAGTTCCTCTATAGGATCTGTGTCAGGGCCAATCAAGACATCTCCAAATACACTCCCCCCCACACCTTGCTTCCCTCCTAAACTGTCAAACTGCAGTTTAAATGGAGCACAAGAACCAGCAGGCTAGTGCTGTTCTCTATATTGTATTTCAGTACCTGTCAAGTGCTTATTGATTGGCTGCGGTGGATTAGGGTGGCTATGTTGCTGCTGAGATTGTGTGAGTGTGCAGTATATATATATATATATATATATATATAAATACATGAGAGTTCATGTGTGCTTGTAGAGCTATGCTGGAGGTCTCTGAACTGACAACAAGCTCTCTCAACTCACGCCACCTAATCCACCGCTCTCTTGCTTTATCTCTCCCTACGTTTTCTTTTCTCTCTCCCATCACCTCTCGCTAACTTCCCTTAGCCTCGCCGTCTTCGGTCCAGAATGATTTGGATCCTAATAGTCTTTTTACAGCCGGCGGCTAATGTTGCCGTGGGGGAATGTAACAGGGCCATAACGAGACAATCCCATCCCATATGCAGAGGATATGAGAGGGAATTTGTCTGCTTCAACAGTGACAGGAGCAATCTGTACTGCGGGGCAGTTCCAATGAAGAGCCCATCGAAGAAAAAAACCCTCCGTGTATTCAGGATTATGGTGTAGGAGCCCATTGAAAATCTAATGGACTAGTCACATCAAATAGACTTGGTAGGTGCATGCTTAGATGAATACATGTATGCCACCATGCGCACACACTCTCACGCAGAAAAAGAAGCCATTACCACCAAGGGTTGGGCCATTACTCTCTGTCCAGTATGCCAGTGTGTGTGTATGTGTGTGTGTGTGAGGCCCAGCCATAATACTTTCAGTCCCAGAGGGTTTTCCGTACAGTGCGGCCCTCCTAAATAATTACCACAGGTCTCTTTATATATGAACAGGGGAAGGCAATAAAGAGACCTGCGATATTGCATTGTGCATACGACACTGATATGAAGAGTGTGAGGAAGGCTGCTCGGAAACGTGTCAGGTGGTGTTTTCATAGACCTGCAATGAAAACATTCTTGCATAGTTAAAATGAGTGTGTCAGCTGCATTTTCATATACTCTGTCTATCTTTTACACACATATTTGAGGTTCTTTTCTCCACGATGAAGAAAGAGATGGTTTCATGTTTATATTACAGTTACTCCTGAGGCACATTTGCTTACATCCTAAACCATCACCAGGAGAAGTAAAGGTGTTGATGTAACAACAGCTTATAAGCTCCAGGTGTGTCAGCTGTTTGCTCAGTAGCATTAATTAGGATGACGGTGTCGAGGGTCTAACCAGTTTGTCCCCCAGGAGAGTTAAGCGTCTCTTCTCCCCTCCTGTCTCTGTAGTTTGCACGTGTTCTGTATGAATGCTGCGCTGTCTCTCCTGTGCTTGTGTGGTTTGTCCTCGTCTGGGTCTCCACGGAGGCGGTCTTGCAGCTTGCTCAATGTCCTCCAGGATCCTACTCTTCACCTATGTTTTACAAATCTACATTATTGGTATTTTTGTCATCAAGATCTGTATATATTGTGATTTTTTGCTTGTCCTCTTCCAGATCTCCTTAGTGGAGACATTTGAAGTTGTTTCAACGTCCTCCTCTACCCACATTCTTTTCCTTTTTATTATCTTCATATATCAGAAACTGATATCAATCTGTATATAATGTGATTTCTGTACACTCAACATCCCTTACCTGTCTTTCCTTTGCTCGAGGTTTCTGCCTCTTAAAAGGAAGTTTTTCCTTGCCACTGTCTCCAAGGTCTTGCTCATGGTGGGAACTATTGGGTCTCTGTAAATAATCTTATAAGGAGTACTGTCTAGACCTGCTCTATTTGAAAAGTGTCCTTAGTTAACTTGATTAACTGGCGCTGTACAATTAAAATTGAAATGTATTTTTCTTTACCCAAATGAAAGACAGATGGTGTTGTAAAGCCTCCTGGGCCAAATTGTGATTTATGATTTTGGGCCACATGAATAGAATTTGACTTTTAAAAACTGAATGTCACACTTAACTTGTCACATAATCTTAATCAAGCCTCTTCAGGAGCTTTGAAAACAATCTTAAAAATGGGTTTATATCATGACAACTGAAGCTTGATTGACCTCTCACCCATTCTCCTGTGTATTTTTTGGCTCTGTTGGGCCGGGATATTTTACACCTTCTTGTGCTTCTTGTGCTATATAGTCAACTCATTATTTGGTCTATAAATACACTGTAAGAAAATAATGCCTCTTGTGCTCTTGCCTAATAGGCCTTTTTCACAGCAGACATTTTGACTTGTCATAGTAGGAAAAGCATGTGTTACTAATACCATTAAGGATGGCTCTGTTCTATTCAAGTGTGCTAGTAAGCCATGACAGTGTGGCAGTGAGTCAGCATGAACAATGCCAAGACCCTGAGACCAAAACAGCTTAATAGAATTTAATATATTACATTTCATTATGTACACAAAATATCCTCGCTGTGAATCCCTTTTCTACCCAACTTCCACCTAAGCAGAGGTCTAATAAGCCAGAATAACATAAAAACATCTGTGGGTGTGCAGGGCCTTGCAGTGTTCACGTACAGTAATGGACTATATTGCACAGTGCCACACACAAACACCTTGAGACCTTGAAGAACAGATTTAATCTCACTGTTAACGCTACTGAGCAACAAATTAGTTGTTAAACCTCAACACATCTCCTCTCTCCTGATGACACTTTGAGACTCCTCTCTTTTACTTACTGAATATTTGTACAAATCCTGCTCAGACACGAGGCTCAATTTGGTTGAACAGTGAACAGTTCATTAGAAGTTTGAAGTTAAATAGTCATTGTTTAGGCACCTTGTATTTCAAGGTGTACTTTGGACCTGCTCCACATTAAACTTTAAATCTGTTCTCCTCCCTGCTGCTTTCAGCTGTCATTTCAATGCCACCACCCCTTTCACCTCCAGTTCATCATATCCAGTGTCCGGGTTGAGCTCATCAGTCCACTCCTCAACACATCCACATCTTTAGCATTCTCTCAATTCCTTCACCACCACCACCACACCACCACCACCACCACCAGTGTCTAGACTCCATCAGGGGGTTTCCTATACTAATCACGGCTTCACCAACCCATTCAAATACAGTGAGATCACAAAGGGGTCTAATCGGACTAAAGACTTTTCACATTTCTCATCTTCATTGTGCACATAATTGAATATTTTTGTTAATTCAAAAATTAATTCTCTTCTGATTGAACTAAATTTAGTTTTAACCTCTATCCAAAAATCTTTACTGATCCAAGTTGAGTCCTCAGCCACCAATAACTTCAAATTTTGAACATCTCATTTTCTGAGAAAACTGTCCAGCTGTCAAACAATCGCAGATGAGGCAACAGCAGATGTTTTAAAACTCATCTTCCACAAACCCCATCTCATTTGCAAAAGTATATACCTGAGCAGAAACGTCTTATTTTAAAAGTATTTTTTTAACTTTAACAGGTGTCATTCGGGAGGCGAGAGATAATATCACATTACTGATGCAAATCACATATTTTCAGCCGCTCTGACGGTAATGAAATGAATTGCTTCATTTGAACATATTGTCTGAAATTTGATGAAAAAAGTAGAGCATCACGTATCATTTTCAACAAGTAAGTTTTTCAGACTTTTTACAGAAGGAGTGGGTGGATGTTCTTCAGGAGCACATGTCCTAAAACATCATTTCGTGGCGTAGGTTTGAACACATTTATCTATGCCAAGTCCCCAGGCTGTGTTGGGAGGAGAGATAACGTGCCTGCCGGTGTGGCACATAGGCTGTCTGTTGCCTCCGATGCCTCCCCCCACCCGTCATAATCTGTGCAAGTCATCCTTGATTAACCCCTGCTGAATGACTCTAATTAGAGCCAATTAGCCTGGGCAGAATGAGACGCTCTCCATGCTGATGAACGAGGTGAAAGAATGGATGGAGGGATGGAGCGGGGTCGAAGTGAAGGTGTGGAGAGCCTGGGATGATTGAGGGATGGCGGTGCTCGGGGCGTGGAGCGAGCCGAGATGCTGTGGGAGGCAGGATGGTTGAGAGAGAAATAATGAGCGGATGAAAGAGAAGAAGGGTGGTAGAATCTAAAGAAGCCATGACTGTTGGACGACTATCCTGCTGCATGGCCATCCAGTAGAGAAGTCATGAATAAACACTTGTAGGGGGCAGATTAACAGCAAAGAAATGTTTTTTTTTTTCATGCAGAAACATTTTCAAAGCACTAGCTCATGTGTAAATTACATCCTCTCTAGAACGACACAAAGTCGTGGATGGCTTTCAATGTCTTTACTTTTTTGCGTAACAGTTTGAAAATACGCTGTATGGAAAGTAGAGACTTTAAGACTATGGACTTGACAAATCTGAGCTGAAAGGCTGAAAATACAATATATTACAAGAGAGGTTTACAGATTTTGTTTGTGCACCTGAGGGCTGGCTAACTAATGGTTGGTAAGAGCTTCATTGCTACTTTTCTACAGACTTTCACTACGATAAATTATTCCAGCAAGCTATGAGAAAAACAGGTTTAGGGGTAGAAAGAAAGGAATATAAAGGGTGAGCAATGGAAAGTGGGGAAGAGTTTTGATGTTAAAATATTGACTTCAGGCCGGGATAAACTTGAAAAAGTTTGTTTGCTGTTGGGTCTAGGTCAAGCTCATACAGTGCTCCAACAGAAAAATAACTCAAAAACTTTAGCTTCTCTAACGCTCGGGGTTAAATGATTTTGTACTTGTTGAATATTTTCTTGACATGCATCATCACTGTCTGGTGCTGTGTGTCTCTTTTTACACCCACAGTCGAATCCTGAACCGACTTTTTGGTGGAAAAGGGATACTTCTCTTCCCAATAGTTCCTGTTCGGAGCCATGAGCTTGCCAGTCAGTTCAGCTCACTACCCCTGGATGCATGCTACTGAGCTGCATGGGATCAGAAGATATTATTTATATGTGTAGTTCTGTTAAACCATATATGTTAGGTAAATCTGCTTAAATTATTAAAAAGAGAAATAAAATTGTCACACAGGTGGGAAAACACGAAAGCTCTCCCGGAAACAAACTGTTACTTTAAGTGATAAACATATGGTGCTCCATCTGCCCAGGCTTGAATATTTCTTTCTGTTTTTTTTAAATGATTGTTTTTTCCTCCCCTTCCCTTTACCCTCCATGTGTATCCATCCAGTCTGCCAGCCAGCCAGGGCGCTCAGAGGCCTACCTACCAGATACCAGTGCCAGCCTCCCCCTGCTATCAACCAGCAGCAGGGGTGGAGAGGCCAGACTGAAGAGCCCACTCAGCCTGCCCAGTGATTGCCTCAGTCTATCATCAGCCAGAAGATTTCTATTATTGCAGATGGATGATTGGTCTGGCTAGCTGCCGGCCCAGCAAAGCAAGCTCATTTTAGAGCAGTTTGAAGTGCGAGCCCCACTGTACTGAGGCAAACGGGAGGGGGGTGGCGAATCGAAAAGGGGGATTTGGTGTTGAAATAATGGAGCAGAAATGGTCGTAATGACAAGGCACGCTGACGCCGAGAGCATTATGCACAGAGGACGAGGTTGTTAATGTGGACTGCCTCTATTTCCGACAGCAATTGAAACACTAATGGGGAGCGCTGTTCAGCTAAATAAATAGACGCCCCGCTCTTAGAACAAGGAGTTTGTTTACTGTTTGTGCGGCGATGCTGGATCAACCCAAAACCCCATGACGAATCCATTGCATCCGTGTAAGCGTCATGGGATGGATAGGATGAAAGGTGTTGTAATGAAATGAGTCCATGACGTTATAAGAATGGGCCTTGACCTGCTAAACATCACCAACAAGTGTCACCCATTTGGGGCTCATTGCGTCCGTCTTGTTGGAGAATAACATCATTTTCTTCATTCGTCTGCAAAGAGTTGTTTTTAGCAGTAAACACCCAAACGTACAATTTGCCCCCTCTTTGCTACATCACACAAAAGACGCAGTATTCACCACTGCAAACAGCCAAAGGGTTATTATTCAGATACAACCTCACTATCATATGACTATCATAAGGCTACACCCACTCCCTGTCCTTCATGTTCTTCTGCAGCAAATCTAATTACCACATCACATTTCAGCTATAAATGTGACTATTTACAGCACTTCATGGTCCAACTTCGCAGAATTTGCTTTCCTTTACTGCCTGACTTAAGGTCAGTATTCTCTGTTGTGGAAGCGCCGGACTCTGCGACCTGCAGCCTGAATCGATAGTCTTAAGGGAATTTAAAGTATCTGACTACAGGGCCTCTGCACTGGGGAGACTGGAGAAGTACAGAGGAAATGCAACCCTGCATGGCTTTTTATACAGTATTGATCATTACATCCAGAAGTTTAAAATAGTGTATTACAAAACAGGGGTAAATATATAATGCTCTTTTGTCAGTTTTAAGTAAAAAAGCTGTAAGGCTAAAGAGCTTTGATTACAAAATTAAACACTGCTGTCACTGTGTGAGAAAAATTGCCACATTTTTAGTGGTTGATATATTTTGGAACACAAATCTGGACATATATGATCATCTCTGAGCCGACTGTTACTTTACTCTCGGCTTTCTTTCTCTCTCTCTGTCTGACTTTATTTCTTCTCATCTGTTTACGCAGCTACGGCGCTTTGAACCTCAGTGCATCGGTGGCTCTGTGGCTGCTGCTGTCACCTGCTAATGTCACCGCTAATGATGTGAGGCTGGTTTTCCTTGAAAAGGCATCACAGAGCCAGGACTCAATCATTCCATTTAAGCAAAACAAAGTGCGACAGCGACAACTGTGAACCAGCCAAGAGAGAGAAGCGGCGTGGCTTTCGTCTGCAAATCATTTCGCTAACACCTTTGAAGTGGTGACATGCCTCTGGAAAATGTACCGAGAAGCTCCCGGTTTGTGGGATGAAAGGGGAGTCAGACTCTTGTCAACTTTTGACCTCTATATGGCAGAGATCAGTTGGGGTTTGGGCCAGCTGCTGCTCCAGACACTGCTGCAGTGCTTGATAAACGACAGCGAGAGTTTTCTTCTACCTTATTGAATTGAGCTGAACTGTAGAGAAAAAGGAAAAGTAAACTGACTTAAAATGAACTTGGATGAACTGAACTGAACTCAAACAGAACTGAATAACATCAGGACAAAAATCCATTTACTGGGGAATGAGATGTTCATTTCTACTGGGTCACAGGGGTCAGCTATAGAGCAGCAACCAGGAAGGGTTTGTCTTGCTCAAGGACACTTCAGAGTGGATTATGGGTACATGGAAACCCAGCTCTTGCATGTAAAGGGTAGTTGACCCTGCTTCCCCTTCAAGTGACCTAACCCTAGTTGACACCGACCAGCTGCCAGGGCTGGTCAGTATGGACTGCAGCTTAACTGAAGTGGGCTTTATTGAAGTGCAGTGGTCAAGACGTGATGAAGCACTAAGCTACAGATCTATTGCAAATGTTATCAATCATTTAGAGCGTCGACATTCAGAAAACATCCCCCATAGAAGAATCAAGCCATTTTCTGGCCCATATATGCCTGAATATTTAAGGGAGGGGGATTTCTGGATGGATTTTTCTGACAATCAGCTCCAGTTTGCAGAACTTGGGTCAGCTTTGGGCCGGTTTCAGGACTTGGACTCAGACTATCATACTTGAGCCAATTCTGGGACATCATGCATCGCTAGGCTCGAGTAGCCATGTGCACATCCACAAAACCAGGTGCTGGACATCGGAACAATCAATGAGAATACTATGGAAAAGCACCTGCACACTGAAATCAAAGCTCCTTTTTGCTTTTATTAGCAACTTTTCAAAACAACACAGGTGTTCCCAAAAAAAAAAAAAAAAAAAAAAAGGAAAACGTGATATTAGCTTTGTATCTAGGCATGACGGATTTAGGTCCATGTTGAGCCAAAAGACTTTGGCAACCCGTGAAATGACAAATACAGGAAATGCAATAAAATGTGTCACCATTTAAAGCAGTAGGACATTGACAGCCCATCACATACGTTAACAGCACCCACTGTTCAGTTATCACTCCTGACAGGCTAAGAGTAACATTTAGTATTTGCATAGATTCCCTGTGAGGATTGTTTTCCAACACACCACCCTCCTCATTGAATTCAGCTTCAAACCTGTGAATCTAGTGCGCGCTAAGCCCTTACACTGATCGCTGATGCGGTGGGCGTGCTGTCAATATTGGCCCATTCACTGTGAGTGAGCAAATCTCCCCTTGACATGGCCAGCCATGCGAGTAATAGCTAGGATTAAGATAGGAAGGTACACACATGAATATACAAAACACAGTATGGCGCAGGCTGATCTGAGGCGGCAGCCGGGGGAAATTACTGAGGCCTCAGATGTGCGGCGTGCATAGAAACAAGATTGACTGGGAGCTCGGACATGAAAAGACTCATTCATTGTCGGTGACCCTGATGACGAATGGCACTTTTTACATTTGATGCCATTGTGCATCTGTCACTGTAATTTTGGACTGTAGTACAGTTTCATTTGAAGAAAGGATAGAATCATCATGCGGCATCATGTGTTTCTATGACTCAAGGACAGTGTGTGCACCTGTAGGTCCTGAATTGAGATGATGTGAAGTGTCATCTTTTGCTGCAAACAAGGCTTTCGCTATAGCTACCATTGCCATAGCTCCCTATGGAAGACCTCACGGCTCCTGCTTTTTGCCAAGTCACAGCCAGAAACACATCCTCACACACCAAGTGCTACACATGGATGTCTAGTTGTTTCAGGAATTTTGTGCAGAATTATTGTGTAGCTCTGATGTCTGCTGTTTCCATATGCATTTCAATAACATAGTGCTTGTTTTGGCTATTGTTGATTTGTTCTTACCATTTTTGCTGCTTGAATTCTCCAGAATACTCTTCAGGGGAGCAAGTTTTTCTTTATTTTGTATCTTCTCAAAGTGTATCAGCGCAATAAAAAATGACAGTGTTTCAAAAACACATTAAATGCATCATTAAGTAATTAATTCATGTCAACTAACTAAAAGTATAGGCATTTATAGGCATTCATATTCTGTATTTTCCTCAGCCGTTTTGGTTTGTTTCTCATTTTGGCTTGGTATGGGGTCTCCTTGATATCCAATTTAAGCCTCAGATACTGCCAATAAAAGATTCAGGCAAACTGAATAATCCGACTTCTACTCATTTTCTGCATCTGGTCTCATTTAACTCCCAGTTCTCCCTGACCCTGTAGGAGTCCTAACACAAACACTATGTCCCAGGTATAGATGGGGCTGTACACCCACATGCAAAGATACACAGACACTAACAGATGCACACAAACATGAACACACTGACAATGACTGAATTTGATTCCTTTGAAAAGCTAATCTATGACTGGGAAAAAAAAAGCATAGTAGCTCCATCATCCTACCTTATCATTTTCTGTGTCATGGACTAAATACGTGAGTGAATTCGCTCACTAATTGGACGCCTGACACGGGGCATTGTTCTTTGGCGTAATGTGACAGGCTCTTGCAAAACGTTGCTTTCAGTGGCCTTCAGAAGAGGCCAGACGGAGACAGAACAAAATGGAACGGCAAATTGTAACCCACATTTTCTGCCGACACTGATGTGACGTTACCTAACAGGCAGGAGGGGAGACAGAGGGTGAGAAGGAGAGCGACTCCGCGAAAACTGTCAGGGTTTAGGCCCTATTTGTTTCACTTTTTGACTACTCCTCCCTGCCTGCTTGCAGGAGTGTTTGTGCAAATGGGTATTTCCGTCTCCCACTCATCATCGCCTAATTGGCACTTAACAGCTGCCCCTCATGGCCTCCTCACTGGCTGTGTTTCCGCTCGCTTTTCCCAGCGTAGGAAGCAGCAGCGCCGCATCAAACATCACCCAGCTGAGAGGGCACTTTCTCCTGCACCCTTTACTCCTTTCTCTCCACCACCACCCCCCACCACCCCACCCCTCTTCTCTCTTCCCTTCCCTTCCCTTCCCTTGCAGCTATCTCACGCGGGAAGCAGTTTGCACCCCAGACAGCCCAGAGCGCTCATTATCGCTTTCCTCAGCCGGCCTGTCGCTCTGAAATCCACCCCTCCTCCCCCTTTACTCGTTGCCCACCTCCACCTCCACCCTCTCCCCCACCTCTCCCCCTACGGAAGAGCAGCATGAAGAAGACGTCAGGATATTGAAGATGTTCTGTATCCAGGCTCTGAGCCAAAAGAGATGGTGCATACGGCAGACATATGGCCACGTTTTCAAAATCTTATCTTTATTTAACCGGGCCCATCAATCACAAGCAAATTTCCTTTTCTGTGCTAATGGCTGGGCAAAAGGCATGTTCGGGGACAGATGTTGGAGGAAAATTTGTCTATTTTTATTTTCTATAAACATAAAGGTTACCCTAATACTCCACTGAAGCAATTTGAACAAGAAGAAATTGCACCATATTTGTGCAAATGTTATGTTCAAACACATCAAGGCATACGGATGTCATATTACACCAAATGAGGCAAAATGAAGCAAAGCAAAGCGCCGACACTCAAGGTCCCCTCGGTTGCAGGAGACTAATGGATAGAGAGGTGAGCTGGGGGGGGGTTCCTGCAAACATCAGGTGCTATTTTCAATGCAAATCGACTTGTTTCTGGTAGCTCAGTTATATTATGTTAGAGAAGAATGATATCTCTTTTCAAAAGAAGTGAAACGGCTTTGGAAACAGGTGAAATAATCCCAGAATTTCTCATTCTGATAAGGAAACCAAGCAACTTTTGTTTCGAGCGGCGCAAAAAAATGCTGAAAAACTCCCCACATGCTCAGCAGAAGTTCATGCGACCAGGTTTGCCAAATAGGAAAGGTTAGAGTAAAGTGAACATCACAATAAAATGCCGTTATGAAGTTTTAACCCTGCCAATGTCAGCTAACCATATTAGCATGCCCACATGGGGGAAGGCTGTGAGTTGGAATAGAAATGGGCTGGTTCAGTGAGCAGGGGGAGTAGAGGTCCCATTCGTCTTGTCCTGTTTAAATACACTGGTTAACTCCTGCCAACAGGGAAGCCATTCAGCAAAAGGCCAAGGGCATCTGTCATGTGTTCAGCACACTGATATTGTCCCCTTCCATCTCCCTCTTTTCCCCTCCCCCCCCATCATTTCCCCTTCTCTTTGTTTATCTCTGCTTCTCACCGTCACTCTGCCTCTTTTTCCCCTTTCCCCTCTGTCTTCCTCTGCCTCTCTCCCACTACTTCTCCTCCTCTTTTGATGAAAGGAGTGAATATGCAGGGAACTGACATGATTAGCAGCCTCATATCCCCATGATGGATGGCGCCTGCTCCATTATTAATATAGTAAAAGCACCAACTGCCAGGTAAGAGCAATGTCAGCATCCACAATATAACGCTGTGTGCCCACGGATAATGGTGAGCACTTATTTTTATCTATGATATGCATGGGCTTTGGGCCGAGGAGGAGGAGGAGGTGGGGGAGTGCACTGCTGAGAACGGGCACTAAGACGAGGCTTTCAGTTTTGCTAATTCCCGATGATGGCAGCTGGGTGGTACACTGCAAAACAAACTATTTCAGCAACTCAAAGAGTGAAACAAGTAAGAGATAGCTGCATTTTTTTCCACTGCAGTTTCCACATTTCAGGCATTTGTTTGAAACAAGTGATCTTTAAGATGATAAAATAAAAGGGAATATTAATTTAAATGGGAAGATTATGGCACAAAATGGGAAAAAAGGTACCTATAATATTGCTGCGTAGGAACATATAAAGTGTCGTAAACTCAGGAATAAAGTTCGTAGTGACCTTAATAATATTTAGTGCCGTGTAGTCATACTTTATAGTGGATATTTTATCTCTTGTATAGCATTCCTTCAATTAGATGGTGTATAATTTTTAGTTTTGCTGCTACAAACACATATACTGTGAGTTATAGGCTGTGCGGTTATATTTGTCTTTATTCATGAATCAGATAATAAAGCTTTATATGTTAAGAAATATAAGAATTTAGTTTTTTTTCACTTTAAAAACAAAACAAAAAGGATGCTCATGTCTGACCATGCTAATGTATAACTTCATCACTTCAGTAAATCATTTCCCTCCAACAATAATGGGGTGAAACAACAGACTCTGCATAATCCTATATCCATAGCCCTCAGTGAGTGTTAACAACCCATGGAGGAGCTTACATCCTACACATAAAGACAAATGAGACATGGCGAGTTTTAAAGATTCTAAAGATTCTTCAGTTTTCACTGTTTTAGGCCAAACACATGATTTAATTAAAGGCATTTCATATTTCTTTGCCAGAATGATATTCCTGGCATTGTGGGGGAGGTTTTGAAAGAGCATTTAGACAATCGTGTAGGGAGATAACATTTAGCTTTTGCTGTTTAACTCTTTGTTTTCGTTCCATATTGAGCATCAGTCCAATCCCAGAGCTGTAGGATATCCTTGTGCATGCAGCCAGCTTTGGGTTCAGTGTTAAAATTCCTGGTATTTTGGTTTTGGTATTCATGGTTCTTTGAAAGCTCAGCTCATAGACACAAATCAGCCACTGCTTCCAAAAAGTGACTTTGTCTCATTATGGACTAATTTTATTAAACAGTGTTTCTGAACTGGTTTTAGTTCACACACAAGTTGGACCTCATCCAAAGAACCACATAAACAATGCATTAAAATAACAGGATTTATCTGTTAAATATTTTACACCTCAGGCAGCCATGTGGCGATCAGATAAACAGGACACAGCCGTGCTCGATTGTTGCTTTCCTCCTGTTTTTGTGGCAGTTGACTGACCTCTGCCTCGCACATGGCCACCGTTCATGTTCGCATTTATGTCTGTCATGTGTTTTCCCTCTGTATCCCGCCCACTCCTGCTGAACACTGATAGCAAGATACAGAGTGCGGCACAGGATTATGGGGAAGAAGTGAGAGATGGATGGAGAGTGGCGGAAAGAGAAGAAATATGAGAAATAAAAAGGGGCATATGTGAGGAGCAAGGAGCAAGAAGCAGGAAAAGAGTGAGTTGTGTCAAATGGATAAATGTCAGCGGGAAGCTTCAACGTCTGTCTGAGCTGAGCTCTCCCTCCCAAAATGCCATGTGTAAATTGCGTAGCCGGGGCCCTCGGCCAGCCTTCCCCCAGCACTGTAATGAGATTACAGACCTCTACAACACTGTGTGTGTGTGTGTGTGTGTGTGTGTGTGCGTGTGAGACAGAGAGAGAATACTATTGAGCCTGTGTGGAAGTGTACAATTTCGATGGCTTACAAGGGGCAAGCGAATAAGTGGCATTACTCACACCACCAAACAAGACGTATCGAGGAAGATACAGCTACTTATTTATCATTCCACACACACGCGGTGGACTTTTTTTCACCCCTCTCCATGCTTACAGCGCATGAGCCGCAGAAAAGAAGTGCAGAGGCTGATTTTTGATCAATGTGGGTTATTATAATAAGCCTCTTGTTGCCTCTCTATGATGAACATTTTATATAACTTTTAACCTCGGTGAGCAACTTGTGAGGAAGTCTTTATTGGATTTTAGTGTCGCTGTGATTACAAATATATAATAAACACATTAAATCTTCATTATAGACAGTATACGCACCATGTGTAATAATACAGCCTCTATAGGAACACTGCAGCAGCATTATGGTGATACTACAGGAGATTTAAACATAATAAGGTATGATAACTTTACTAAAAGCATACTGTGAGTCTCTTTCCAGTCCAGTGCCTCATCCATCATCTCATTATAATTAAATATTTACACTGAGGAACAATATATACTACTGTTTCCTGCTCCTGTTTGTGAGCACATGATGTTTACACCACGGCTTCTCCTCTCAGACTAGCCTTTTAGACCTTCTTCCAAATCTAATATACCCATCCATAAATAGCTCACCTATCGAGCCCATATTTGGCATGAGTGACGTGGCACCGGAGCCAATCCCTCCCGCTGAATCTGCCTAACCCCGCCTCTCCACGCTCAGTCGCCGCTCAAATAACTCCTCAACCGCCCACTCGCCTTAAACGGACGAGCCGAGGAGTTGATTGACAAACTAAACTACGCCCCTTCGTTTACCAAGCCCCTCCCCTCCTCTGGCTCCCCTATCAGTGTCTAGTTTGGCAACACGGATACGCATGGAGCCTCCATCACCTCCAGTCTCTTTTACGCACCGAGTCCGATAATGCGCGCAGGTACAGGGACCCTAATCGCCACATTTCCAGCCGCCACACTGAGCAATTAATCTCCTCTTATGGACTAATATGAAAGAAGTGGATGTAGAGGTCTGACACAGCCAAGAAAGGAGGCATATTTCTTGTGGATCGTTCTTGTTTTTCCATCACCGAGCGTCAGCATGGATGTCTTGGCGAACCACAGTATCTTTCAGGAACTTCAACTCGTTCACGACACCGGCTACTTCTCTGCCATGCCCTCGCTGGAGGAAAACTGGCAGCAGGTAATGTCTCAACTTTACATTGTAGCCGGCGGGCATCCTTCATGACAGAGCTTTAACCACACACACACACACACACACACACACACTCACGCTGATTTGGGTTCACATGCGCTCGAAATGCAGCCGACAACTTTTCCCCCGAAGCGCGGATGTGTGTAGTTCGGGGATGAAATGCTTTATATCACTCATATATCTGACAATTTTTCCGAGAGATGGCAAAGTGGATAAGATCCGAACGCACGCCGGCGCGTAATAAAGCTGTCAAATGCGATTTGGGAAGATGAAGATCCAGATCTCATAATAGGGACTGAATTGGTCGTGAATAATACATCTGCATCCCTCAGATTACTGAGTTGTGAACCCCCTCCGCATGGAGAGAAGTCCCCTCTCTTATTCATAATAGATTTCCTAACATGTCTGGCTTTGTACCATCTTTAAATGCAGTGGTGGAAAAAAAAAAATGTGCGAGGGCATTGCAAAAGGAAAGGAATAGGAATACCTGTCATCTGCATGTTCGCTTGCGCCCTCCCCCCTCCACACACACACACACACACACACACACACACACACACATACACATTACCATCCAAGTTCAGTGGATGAATATGGAGAGATAAGCGCAGGGATCCACGCGGCCACATGGTGATAGATGCGATGGGGGGGTGGAGACGCACCGGCACTTTACACGGCCATTACTGCTCTTATATTCTTCACACCATATCTTTTCTGTTTATATCAGCCTAAAATTCTATAGTGGGAAGTGTTTCACTATACATCTGTGTGTGTGTGTGTGTGTGTGTGTGTGTGTGTGTGTGTTTCGCTCTGTGCATCTTCCAGGCATTTAAACTGTCAAATATGTTACTGATACTTGCTTTTTTTCAATCAATATGGCTTTTTTCAGCCTAATCTCCCTTTTTTTTTAATTTCACAATCTCAATTTAGTTGCACCCTTCATGCCTAAGAGCATCATCGTTTACTAAACAACCCTTCTTCCTCTGTATCTAAGCCCAAATAAGGGCCAAGCAGCCATGGCCCACCTGCATTGCTGCTGCTGGTGAGGATGCTTTCCATGCTGCACTTGACTGACCAGGCAAAAAAAAAAAAAAAAAAAAAAATCATTGCATGGAAATTTGATGCCGGTATTGTTCATGCAATAGGAGCTCCAGCTTTTCCCCACTTCTCTGCTCCATGCGTAAGAGGGGAGGGAGGGAGTGAGGACGGGCGGGGGGAGAGAAACCGGTGCGTGACCGGCGGATCCATTCGTTGTGGCCAAGCAGCCTAATTGGCATCCTACTGTTAGCCACCGACGCATCTTTTCATAACAAGTCTCCAACTCCCTGCTTTCACTGTCAGTGGATTTTAAATTGCAGGGCCTTCGCGTACCATATGCAGTGCATGTCTCTCCCCCGTTTCTCACCCACAGCCTGCATATCAAAATCAATAACTAATGCAAATGGAAGAGAGAGAGAGAGTGAAAGAGAGAGAGAGAGAGAGAGAGAGATGCTTGTGCAGGCAAAGGAAAGCTCTTATCTGTGGAGACTGGAGATGTCAGTTTTCTTTGACTGTCTGCGGCTTATTCTCCCTGAGACAACGTCCATTTTGGAATTAAAGAAAATCATCCTGAAGTTTAACAGTCACTGCCTCTTAAATGCAGAGGATCTAGTTTTGCATATCTCCCCTCATTGAGCAGCTGGATAGTGTGTATTCTGTTATTATTTTGTAGGTGAAAATATATTTTTTTACATGTAGGATATCTGATTTTAGAGATGAACATGACTTTTCAAAAATGAAATGTCACAGGTTTCTTCCTAGAATCTAGATCTACATCAGCAGTGATGTAAGCTGATGCTCTTCTCCTACCTTAAGCCAGGTTTTCTACTTAAAAAGTGTAGATTTCATTTATTTTATAGCATAAATCTGTATTTTTTTTTACAATGATTCACTGATTCAAAATAGGACCACAATGGATGAAATCACTAAAATGCAGAAAACTTAAGCAATCATAGTGTTTAAAAACATTTTTTCTTCCAATTTGCAGGCTTTTACTCAAAGCATTTGGAGTCTTGTGTCCCATTATGAATCACTGGAGTAAATATCAAAGAAGTCTATTTGGAAAACAACCATTATTTGGGATAAGAAGATTGCACTGTGTCTGTGTGAGCACAAGGATTATGACTTGCCCCACACTTTGAAACCCCCCTCGCAGCGCAGAGATGTTCTTGGCAAAGCGATCCTTGTGTTCATTGTAGCAACATGAAGATGCCACCGAACCCTCCTGAATACATGAATTATGAGTTGTGGCTCTCCTTAAAAGCTCCGTCTCCAGCCGAAGCCCGCCGTTTGAGCAATCCCCTCTGTATTACAGGCACAATTTAGAATTTTAAGCTTTTATGGGGGCTGATGGCGAGATAGGCGGCCGTTGTAGTCGGCCCCTAAATGGCTCCCTGAGAATGGCAAGAATGATGACTGTGTCCCCTGTTGGTGTCTGTGAGGCATGATTCAGGCGCTTATAGGGGGGTGGGGAGTAGAAAAGGAGAAAAGTGTTTGGAGGTCTACATTTGAGGCTGCTATTTGTTCCATTATTGAACCAAATGGTGCCAAACTGAACTGTGCTGTCTCGCTTCTAAATCCCTGTACAGTTGGTTGTTCAGAGTTGGAACAAACAGCAGGGCTGAGCTGGATTTGGAACAAGCAGAGCTGGTCATAACGAACTCATTATATGTGGAACCCAGTTCTACTCAAAGCAAAGTGCACATGTGTTATTTTGCATCTTTATACCAACAGAAATTGCTTGTTATCTTGGCTGCAATTTCCAGCGCTAGTTATGCTCTTTTGTAAACTGGCATTCGCTCAGACAAACCAGATTTGGCTTCACTGTCAAACCTTTATCAGTGTCTTTGGGAGCATTCAGATGCTAAAATATAAAAGACAAAACATCTGGATTGAAATTCAGGCCTATATGATAGATTTTTCATCTGCCTTCAGGCTTTGCTGATGATGTGCCCTCATCCACCACACTTGACCCTGATGGGTAGGCTGTAACAGGACACCACAAATGGCTGTCTGTCATTGACCTCAGCACACACTCTATACCCTCCAACACATATATTATCCCTTAGGGGTTCAACAAACACACACACACATTGACTGAGTGCCTGATGCCTACTCAAGCGAAATGTCTGCATGGAGCTGCACGGTGCATTATGGGCTTCTATATGTGGATGTGGACAGATTGCACTTGGCTTCTATGTTTCTAAATATGGAAGGAGTAGCAGGGCACTCCGGCGCGACCTCCATATGCAAGCCCGCGTGCTCAGATGCATGCACTTACAGTACATCCATGTCTTGCTCTTGTGACTCCATAACACGCACATTTCCCAGGCAGCGGCGGCAGAAGCTCCATCTGAGGGGGGGGGGGGGCGACGAGGAGCGTAGAGGTTGAGGAAGTTGCCGAGCACACACATTCTCCCCACCGCAGGGTTTCGCATTTCACAGTACGGTGGGCTCGAATGCCCCCTCAGGAGCGGCGCGGACTTGCAGAGAGACAGTCGGAAAAGAGGAGGGTGCAGAGGCATGGTGAGAAACAGGGGGAAGAAGAAGGGATGCAGATAAATGGAGTCCGTCTGTATTTTGGCTGAGGCCTCGGAGGGAAAAGTTTCTCCTTACTGGGTTGTTAAATTTACGGTCAGCATGGTGACCCCTCTCTCAGCCACTATACAAATCATGGTGAGGATGGAAAGAAGAGTTAGAAGAAGAAACAAAGAAAGATAAAGCAGAGAATCTGAAAACTGTAAATATCTATATTCATCCATACGCTGCTGTGTCCATGTCTGCGTACGTGCACGCTGGTGCGTATGTGTCTCAGTATGTTATGTAATCCTCAGTAGGCCACAGCTGCTTTCTCACACACAGCAGGCATGCTGGGGAGCGCTGCCAACCCGGCCCCCTCCTTCCTGTCTCCGTCTTCCTCCATCCCTTGTTCCTCCATTCGCTCTTTCTCTCCCTCTTTTTTTTCCTGCTTTCCTCTTATAGAATTAGCACAGTATGGATTTTTGATCTCTGCAGGGCTGTTGTGTAAGCTCAGGACTTGTGTGTTTTCCCAACGCCATACACTGCTCAGTTCTATTGTAGAACAGTGGCTGCCAGGTAACAGTGTTCCCCAAGTCACTTTTCTCTGCTTTGCAGAGCACCTGCAATTGGAATGAATGAGTTTAGGTGTCTGAATCATGTATTTCCTGTCAAGGTAGGAAGCTAAAATAAACCAACCCATTAAAAACACACCTCATATCTTCTCTGTGACCTTTTACTCACTGCTGTTTGATTTAATTTTATGCAAATTAAAATTAAATCAATCCTGTAACAGGCACAGTTCAGTATCCTGCGAGCAGGAGGAGGAAGGACAAACTGGGACTTAATCTTATTTGTCTCAAAAGAGCTCCTGCTAGTGTCTTCGCACCACGCATGTGGCTTTATTAAAATGTCACATCAACTGTAAGTATGAAACGTGGAATTCCTGAAATCAAGTTTGGACGATCTCCAAAGAAAAATTTAGTTAATTCCCTTTTAGTTTAACTGACGTCTGGGCCCGATTGCACAAAGCCTCTGGAAATGTGATGGAAGGCAGAAAAGTAGCATTGCGGGATCATCCCAGACGGGACATCAGAGTTGTTTTACTCATATAATACAGCAGTCTTTACAGCTGCAGTTAATTTCCAGACATCCTCGAGTATGCCGTGCTACCTCATGACGCTCAGATGTTGAATATGAAATTGATTTCTTGCAGCCTTGTTTTGCTTGCCTCGAACCCGATGGTCAGAAGATCTTGACGATGGATGCCAAGTAGAATCTATTTGACATGGACCGGCCCGTGACGCACCGAGACATGAAAGGAAGCCTTTGTACGGTGGTGCACAATGCAGCATCTCTGCTGGACGCTTCTAAGTGTTTCCAGCCACAAGGTTATTACTCAATTCATCGATTCTGGGAAAGGATGCACGTCTGTTTACGGGGCAGATAAAATAAGAGAAACAGGTGCATAGAATTTTGTAATTTAACCTTAAATTTACAGGAAATTCTCTATAAATCAGATTTCCTTTGTATGCACAAGTCGTCAGGTTTGTGTATGATGTGTAATGAGATGTGCAAGTGACCCCCTGACCCAGTAACATCCATTCTGCCATAAGAGCGCTTAGTGAACTCTGCCACCTCTGTCTCATCACTCAGGCAGCTGAGAGGTGATTGCCAGTGATAGGTGCCTGCTACTGCTTTATGGGCGTTGATGAAAAGGTTGGAAGCGCTGATGAAAGAGACGGCGGTGGAGGAAGTATTCATTTGTCTGACGCTCTGGTGACTGGCCTGTCAGAGATAGAGGGAGAGGGGTGAGAGGCAAAGGCGGTGGTGTAGAAGAAAAAAAGGCAGCAAACGGGAGGCGAAGGGAGAGGAGGGGAGGGAGTGAGAGGGAGCGTGGTGAACAAGCACATCTTTATGTATGGCTTCCGTCTGCAAAACGCTCTGCCACCCCAGGTTTGATTAACAGTGAGAAGAGGAGCCAGTCATTTTTTCGCCTCACACCAGCACACATGGCTTGGCAATGACTTTCACATCATTTGAGGCGAAATCGGGAAGCCGTTACAGCACCTTACAGTGATCCGACATGCTTCGCTGCTGCCATCCGGCTTGGCAACTGCGGGGAGAAAAGAGAAAGGAAGAGAAGTCTCAGGCACTCGTTTTATGCTTTGGAATAACCACCAACTCTCTCTCTCTCTCTGTATCTCATGACTCTCTCTTGCTCTGTTTCTCTTTGACAAATTCTGAGAAGACAAAGTCACAGCTGCCTTGTTTGATTTGCCCTGCTCTAACCCCTATTTAAAGTCAGTGTCTCTGCAAAGAGTTGAACTCTGGAGAGTTATGCAATCAAAATTTGGCACAATGCTGAATCAAGTCTCTTTTATATGGAATCGTTGCACTCTTCCAGCTTCCCACCTGGAAAGTATGATGGTGAATCAGTATATTATTTGTCAATGAATGGGAGGGAGACTAGCAGAGACCCATAGTCAGAAGGTTATGCATCGATGACTCTAGTTCGAAGAGAAGTAGTTTAAATGAAGAGCTATTTAAACTACTTGCTGTCATCAGCTGTGCACATTTGTGCTTGTGTAAATATCTATTAATGAAAACATGTGCTTTGATTTTACCGCTAGCTTGGACTGAAGTGCCAGTACAGTATCTGACTGTGGTTATTATGGACTTTATCTTCCAGTAGAGTTAAAAAATAAGCTGATTTTATCATTGTTGCTGACATTGCCATGTAGCTGTGGACATTGCTTGTTGTAATGGCTGAACCTCATCAGAGTGAAACTTTAACTTGTGTGTTTTTTAAATCACATGTAAAACAGTTGCCACGAATCACTTTTATGCAAAAGGGCCTTAAACATGTAAAGGCATCAAGTGACGGTGTCGGTTGCCTTGGTTACTTCTTCCCTGTCTTCCCACTTGGACCACAATGTGTTTAATCTTCCAGCCTGCTCACATATTTGTAAATCCATTGGCTTTCATAATGGCCACACATTCGCTCTATGTCCAGGCATTTTATAGCCATCACTGGCTGCGACATACCAAGCGTTGCATCCCATCTTACTGCCTACCTGTTGCTAGGCAGCCTTGGCAAGCAGGAAGACCAGCTTTGGCCTATTTGTTTGTTTAGCTGTCAGTCTGCGAGGCTAATCCCACCCCGAGGGACTCCTAGCCATCCAGAAACCAGAGATCCAGCCATGTGGACCATCTCTCTCCAAAGATTGAGCGAGAGAAAGGGGGGAGAAAGAGATGGAAGGGGGGAGAGAGACAAGGGCAATTTGCCCTGAGTAAACACCACTGCTTGTTGTTGTCATCCAAAGCCAGTCATCAATCACGGGCCTAAGCTCTTGGTGGTGACAGCCGCAAGGACGCGCTGCGCTCTGAAACCGGTTGGATAGTTTATAAAGCAAGACAGTCATTGGTGAAGATCACAGCTGAGTCTCCACTGCAGGCCTTGTTGACTTTTTAGCAGAGTGCGCTTTTGTAAGCCTTTTAAAAGGATGTTATCTTGGCTCAAGGTTCCATTCAGGGTGTCAAAGAGTCCAGTTAAGACGTAACAAGGCCAGTTATCGGCTTTGTGCTTGACGTTTAGCCTTATTATGTAAGCCACAGCAAGTTTGTGCGCCTTTGCAAACGTCTATGAAGTCACGTGCGTGTGCGCTTTGCATGCCAGCCTCAACACTCAGCTGCGGTTGTCCAACATGCAAAGCCAGCAGTGTTTTTCCACCTGCTATGGCTCGCTACTCCAAAGCTGTCTACCTGGCTGACCTGTGTGTGAGGACCTTTTTCCTCCTTCTGTATCTTCCTCTTCCTTTATCCATCCATCGATCCATCTCTCCTCCAAAGATTCCTCATCTCTGTGTATTTCTGTCACTTGCTCCTCTTTTTTTTATCTTTTGGCATCATCACCCTGATATTGTTTTGTGTTCTTTTTTCTGGTTTTAATACATTTACATGCTGGTTTAGATGATGTCCTATGACAAGCAAAAATGTACAGTATCTGTTGAAACTGATGGAATATTGCTAGTATGTGGTAATTAATGAAGTTTCAAACAGGACAAAGCCACAAAACAAGGTCATGAAGCAGCTGCCACCTTCGCTAATATCCTACTTTAATTGTGCAAATTCTCAGGTGACATTTTCAATTAATAAAAATGCCAAAAATGGTTTTGGGGCCAAAGGGGTAGTTGTAAATTGTATGGATAGACTTCTCAAAATATATATTAAAAAAATATTTAAATTATTTTTAAGCTTCATCTCATTGTAAATCTATTTGAAACCAGGGATGAGGATTCAGATGTTTGGTCAACAGCAGGTAAAAGATGTTTTCCATTGTCAGCAGCTGATGCTAAATTCACTGGAAGATTAAACTGGGTCCCAAATTACCCTAAAGACACTGGTATCTCCAGCCAACTGGGTATGTCATGTAGTTTCAGTCATTCCAAGCCCCTGCAGGGTTAAGTTGTCTGAATAAGATACGACTTGTATCCTCAAAACCAGGCAGATTCAGCTTGAATTGGGATTAGCCTATATGTCAAAGCCTGAAAGCACAATTTTTCACCAGGAAAAAATATTATTTTGACATGCAGCCTTGAGAAAAAAAAAAGGCTGTATAAGTGTCAAAGTAGACAGACAGAGGGGTTGAGAAGATTTTGCACCCTGCTTAACTCCTCGAACGGCCTGGGAAGTGCCCTTCTGTGATTTAATGAGACCTGTGGGAAGAGCCATTCATCAGCATGACAGCGTACCTCTGTTTCCCATTGTTCTGTGCTGGTATGTGAGGAGAGCAGTGTGTGTTTTAGCCTTAATGATGGGCTGGCAACCCTTTGATTAGATGAATCTCCTGGTGCTAATTAAGATTTGGGCTGCCAAAAGACATCTGTGTTTATGCCTTCCTCCCTCTCTGTTTCCTGTATATACAGTACTTGCATGTGAGTGTGTGTGAGCAGTTTACTGGATTTGTTTTTACAGTGCCGGTGATTTTGATGTTTTGGTCTAACCTGGGAGTTTGTTTTTTTTTTGTGTCATCTTGTGGGCTGACAGGAGAGTGGGGCCATTTCAGACACAACACTGGATGCAAAAATTGTTTGTTTTTGTTACTGAAAGGGGATTTTTATTTTTATTTTTTGAGGGAAATAGTTATCTGGACATGGAAATCTACTCGTAAAATATGACTATTTTAAAAACATTTAAGGATTGACCAGCATTTAATGGCATTTACATCTATTCATAAGTCCCTCACATTAAGCACAATTAATTCTATTATTCAGCGCTAAATCAATAACAAAAACTAAAACTAAACTATCCATATGGGGATCTGGGATACAAATCACAGCAAATACCAGTTTGTGACTTAAAAAGATTTAAGAACCCCTGCTGTAGATGTTTTCCCCGTCTTTTAACTAAACTGATGGTGTCACATAAATGTTTCACTACCCAATTCCCCCTTGCGTATTTCCAGGGAAGAGAATTTGATAACTTATGCTAACAAGAACGAAAGGCATCCCCGTCCTCCCCCCCAACCCTTCCCTTCCTTCCTCAAATCACTCCCCGCTTGTCTCTAGCACTTGCGTGGCTAGACAGCACTTCGTCCTACTCTCCAGTTTACTGCTATGTGTTATTCAGTCTTTTGCCCCAGATATTATTTCATTGTAAAATGATGCCAATTAGTAAAGCCAGTCGCCGGTGGCTGTGGTCTGGCTTCTCCGTCGTTCCGGCGGGGAAAGTTATTTGGGTCGGCAGCTATTTTCAGCCTGTGATGTTGCCAGGAATACTTTAGGGAGCAGCCACTGTTTTATAAGAGAGCACATCAATAATTTTCATTGGTGTATGTGTGTGTGTGTGTATGTGTGTACAAGCAAGAAAGAGAGAGACATGGAGAGCTTCACAGACAAGAGTTTATTGGGTTTATGTGTGTGTGTTAATACCTGCGTGTGCATAAAGAAGAATATATTCAGCGGAGCAGGTGGTGTATATGCTGTCTGTGTGACTTCCTTCACGCAGGCACATGCACTTGTTCTTATGTTGCACATGTTGCACATGTCACTGTCACAAACTCCCATTAATTTAAAACGCGTTAATGCCTTTTCAACTTTAACCCCAAATCTTAATGCAGCTCTTATTCTGGGCCTCACCCTTTTGCCCTGCTGTCACCCGCTTTCTTCTGAACTGAATGCTCTACTTGCGGGACAGCAGTCAAAGCACACATACAGACACACATAGAGCTAAAAGCCTAAGTCAATGAGTTCCTAACACCTTTCTTAGTGCATCTAACCACTCTCTTCCCCTCTTCACTGAGCAGCCGTACATTGTCAGGATGAAATTGGGGTGAAAAGTCCTCGCACTTTACTTACGCTTTCCGCTGAAAAGCCAGCCGCTCGGCACAGAGGGGTGAACAGGTTCAGCCTGCCGTGCTGCCTCCGCCCGTCCTCGTCCAACCTAAACTCACATACGCTCTCTCTCTCTCTCTCCCTCTCTCTACCCTATCTCTTGGAGGAGAGCCCACAGCAGTAGCAGTGGCGAAGAGACGTCTTTCAATATTTTAAGCAGCTTGGGCTAATCTTTGTCGCTCAGGTTTGTTATGAAAGCCTTGCCATGGGAATAAAGACGGAACGACAGTGCCCCACCTCCTGTTTGCACGGTCTCGGATACACATAAAGTCGCCGGGATGCACACACTCTTGCATAACCGCACAGATTCCCTGCAAACACAAACTCCAACACGTCTGCGACCCTGAGCTAATCCACCTTGGCCTTGCGAGACTGTGCCACTGACCTGCTTTCCCTGCTCATGCTTGTTTTCTCGCCACTTGCTCTGCAACACACTTCCCCATTTTTCACTTCCCAGCTAACCGTGAGTTTTGGTTTTGTAATGTGTAACTGAGCCTGAAAACTGTGGCCCTAACAAACAAAAGTGTTACACAACACATGCACGGCAAAAAGCAGGGTAAACACAGACAGGATGACTGGCTAAAAACAGAGGTGGCTTCTTATTCAGCCGCTGAGAAGCATGTAAGAATGAACCATTTTCGCTCTTATCAGTGTGGGCACGGCGCCACAGTTGCACTTCACGGTTTGTGGACGTGATTGGGATACAGAACGACCCTTTTTGACTGGCACTGTATGAGGAGGAAGCAGAGTTTTTCCGCTTCACTGTTCCCTTTATCTCTCCCCTCTCTCCTCTCCCCTCTGTTATTTTCGGCCCTCCTCCCCTCTCTCTTTCTCTTTCGCTGCTCGCCGCTCTTTTGTTTCTCCGCGCCTTTTCCAGCCAAGGCCCCATTCTCTTGCCCCATCATTGTGTGCGGTAATGAAGATTAGCCAGCCTGTCGCACACAATGGGGTCCCCACATCCGGAGCGCAGACTCCCCAAATCCTGCCGCAAGCTGCTAACCCCGGTGTAAAACCACTGTTGTCGCCGACCCCCTCCATCCACGCACCCACACACATACACATGTTCTGCTTCATCCACACACACACACACACACACACACACAGACATGTCCAATATGCACTCGGCCGTGTTGAAAGCAAATGGCTGAAATGTCTCCTGATTAGATTAGGATGGTTTTGACAGCTGAGAGGGAACGCTTGGCGACTCATACGCCGATAAACAGCAGCTCACCCAAATCCAGTTAAAGAGAGACAGAGTTCCCCTCCCCAGCGAGTGCAACACGGCTCCAGTCCTTGGGATTATACCCCCCCAACCCTCCATCCCCCTTCCTCTTCACCCAATCCTCCATACCCTGCTATTCTCCTCCTTTTTCTCTCCAATCTCATCCTCTTCTCCATCATTCATCTTCTTCAGTCTCAAGATCTCTTCCCTTCTGTTCTCTCTTCTCCTCGCCCCTCTATCCTATTTCACCCTCACCTCTCCTCTCCTCGACTTAATACCAGAACAAAGACATTTTCCACACTTTGTCACAAGCTATTTAGACGGAGCTGTAGAGGTCTTTATATGCAGTACACTTGTTGTATCCTGAGCCTAAGACCTCTTAATAATGTCTGTATCACTCTCAAGGTCGGCAGATCTTTCACGAGTTCAGTCTGTTTACTTGTCAAGCTACTTTCAGCGTTTAGAGGATACATGCGTAGCTTTGTCTGCATGGAAAGATGGATTATACAAATGTGACTGCAGTTTGTTTTTATTGTTGGACAAAATACTGCAGCAAATGTGTGCACCAAGAACACAAATAATCATATCTATACTTACCACATATTGCATACATCTTGGGAGGATGTAAATATGATTACTCACATGAAAAGTTCCACATTTTGGGAAATACATATTTTCACTTTCTTGCCAAGAGTTGAGATGATACCACTCTAATATATGTCCTTTAAGCTGGAGCCGGAAGATGCTAGCTTAGCTTAGCATAAAGACTGGAAACAGGGGGAAACAGCCTGGCTCTGTCCAAAGGTAACAAAATTGCCTGCCAGCACCTCTAAAGCTCAAAAATCAACACGTTATATCTTGTTTGTCTAATCTGTAATAGTGGTTTTATGGGGTGATATGTACTTGACTAATTCCTGGCTGGGATCAGTGACTCTGCTGGTGGCTTGGTAATCACATAGTAACAGCAGACACCGAGAAGGCAAATGTTTGCCAAAATGTCTATTCCTTAAAAGCTTTTCATCATGTGTTTGCCGTTTAGATCTAGATGTTTAGAAATGTAAATTTCATAAATTTCATTCATTATTAGTCAGTACTTTTATGATTAATTGTTAAATTTAGAAAAAAAATCTTAAATTTGTTTCAGATTTTGTCCGACCAACGTACAAAACCACAGGATATTCAATTTGTAATCATAAAGAACAGCATAACCACTCGTTTGAGAAGCAAGAACGAGTGAGTATGAACATTTTTGTCCATTATTTTGTTTCTTAATTGTTTGTTCAAATAAATGCAGTTGAAGTTAACCAGTCATTCAGATTTCCATTTTGTTTGAGCACTTTAAGGACTTCTCATCCACGTTGGTTATTTCCCTAAAACATATAATTTTGTTTCATGTCAGTGTCCAAGCTGTGTTATGGGAAGACTGGAGGGAGGTCCCCGGTGTCAGCGATGATGCGGATGTGTGCTCTCTGTTGTGTCTGCTCGGAGAAAGCAATGGGAAATGTCTTTCTGCTCCATTAAGCAGAGGTCACCAGGTTTTTTTGCGCTCTGAGTGCTCCATCATTGTTGCTTTCCTGCTAGATGAAAGGTGCTTTGAAGATCCCCCATCACACACAAACACACATCCACATGTCGCGTAAGCCTCCAGTAACTGAGGGCTTAGTGGGGAAACGTCTTGCCTCAAAATGAGCAAAACTGAACCTCGCTTAAAGTATTCTGCAAACAAAACAAGTTCAGTTCCAATGTCCAAGAGCAATGCACTAAAGACTGAACGTTGAATTAAAATGACAACTTAAGTGCCTGAAATGTAAATCTAAGCATTAAGTCCAACAAAACAAAATTTAATTTGCTGCCTGAATACCGTTTCAAGTGCCCAAGTGTCTATTAGCGCACTCATCCAAACAAAAATTGACTGCATGCGAAGGAGGTGTCAGGTTTACAACCAAATGTGCATTATTTCCTCAAACTCCGTCAGCAAATCGTGATTTAACAACTGGCAGTGTCTGTTATCAGCTTGAAGCCCGCACTGTGTAAAACCGCTTCAAGGTGCTGCGTTGCCAGGCTTTGACGGAGGGTCTGACGGCGGCCCTGATTATTACTGTGAGGCTAATGTCGTCTGATAAGGCCGTGTGTGTAATTAAGCTGTTTCCGTGGTGTGTTATCTGAAGCTAGGTAAGGCTTGGCTGCCTGGAGAGATGGAGCTGTTAGTCAATGAGGAGGAGGACTCCTGTCTCCTGTCTGTGGCTTGAAAGCTTCATATCTTTCCCTCTCTTTCTGTTCCTCCTCTAAACTGCAACGTATTTCTTTTTTTTTTGCTTACGCATCTGTTGGTGGCTTCCTCCTTCACCCCTTACACTCTCTTCAAACTTTCCTCTCCTAATCTGTAATGTAATTCTTTGCTTAGCTTGTACAGAGGCCTGTTTCTTCATCTTTCACCTGTCTGTCTCTTCCTTCCTCTCTCTGGGAAGGCAGATAAATTAGCTTTGTGTCTGCCCTCTAGCTCTTTCTCTTTGTGTCTCTACTCCCTCCGTCTCTCCTCTGCCTCGTTGCTCTGGAGCCCCGTTGGGGCATCAGGGGCTCTAAGATCCCTCCTGGCCAAACATTGCACCCCCCGCCGCTCTCTCCATTGAGACTAACAGGGTGCAGCGAGGCCGCTCTGCTATTCAGATCAGTGTTGAGGAAAATGAAGCGTTATCTCCCCACCCGCTCCCCACCCTTCTCCTCCTCATTGCACCGTAGGCAGGTTACCCGCTCAACTGGGATCCGCCGATGACGCCATGCTGCTCTCCAAGGAGTCTGAAATCAGGGGGCCGGAGCTCTTAGTGAGTGCACGGGAAGGAGCAAAAACCCTGAAGGGCAGCTTACAGGGGAGGGAGTGCTTTTTGGAGATTTTGTGTGTGTGTGTGTGTGTGTGTACACGGGTGGAGGGTGCTGTGTAAGTATTGCTCAGTGAAGCTATAGATTACCGTCTCTGTCAGCTGCGACGGCCACCGCTGATGAGCTCCTGCGCGGTATCATTTCGTATCGATTAGGCACTGCGACGCAAACACACAAAGGCTGTTGGTGAGATGGCCAGCGCCTAGGGCTACTGGTCATTTAGCTGTCACCTCAAAGTGATGGCTTGGCCCAGCTCACCAGATCAATGGGAGACATAGGCCCTATAACACACTATGATGGCAGGATAACGCATGTGCATAGACACACTCACATATACGCACTTACACACTATGTGAAAGACTGCTCTCTGAATTAAGTGCCTGCTCAAACTTCTCTTTCGACAAAAGTGCCAAGTTTGTTGCTGAATTACAAATAGCAATAACAGAGATGGCTGTAAACAAAGTCAGTAAAGTACAACAGTGAGTCAGAAAACTGAAATGAAAAGAATAAGAAAATAAGGATAAGACAATTTGGTTCTCTGGTTCATCGCAAGCCAGATTTTCCCACTGATGTGAGTACTGTTGTGACTGTGGTGCAGCCTCACCTGTAGGGTAAAACTGGGATTCATTTCTTCGAAGGATTTTATTCAATTAATCAGAGCAGGTATCACAGTGGTATTGCATTCACAGCCTGAGAATCAAACCAAGGCACTCTTATTTTCTGTGACCAATGACATGTGGGATTTAAATAAAAGCAATAAACAGACTGTCAGTTAAATGTGAAACGACAAAAGAAGAGAAACAAAGCTGCGAAGAAGCCAATGTTAATTCATCCGTGACTTGAATGTTACTCACTTTTAAAATGAGTAATCAACCCCTGCTAGATATAAAAATGGTCCAACCAAGTAATCAAATTGTCATTTTGGCGCTGAAAAGGAATCCTTTTCCAATTTGTAGAAGATGGTAATGGCAATCAAAAGCACATTCTGTGCAAACACTGTTTTGCTGTGATGAAAGCATCAGAAGACAACACCACAAATGTGTACAGCCACGCAAACGTCACAACAAAGTACAATATGAGGACGGGCAGCAAGTAGCCTATAAAAAAACATTTGCTGCACCATACTGGTAACATTGTATGCAGGGAAAGTTTGACATTTCGGCAAATTTGCTTATTCATTTTCTTGACTGGATTCAAAGGAGAAATCGAAGCCAACATATGAAGACACAGCCAGAAATGGCAAACTTAGCTCTGTCTAAGGACTCCGGCAACATAGACATTATTGTAATATTTATTGCGGAAACATGACTAGTTACCCAAAAAAAGGATTGTTTCACAGAATCAGCGTGTCTAACAATCAAGATTCAAAGCTAGAAAATTGTTTAAATATAATCCTGGATGACGCAACCCTGCAAGGAAGATGCTGCCGGGGATCATGGGTCATCTTTGAAAAGATGTGACAGCACCCCCCCCCCCCCCCAGTGCATTTAACAATAGTGCTGCATCACCCCCTCAAGCTCAGGGCCCCCTTATAGTCCTGCCCTTTTCAACCCTGCTAGCATCAGCTCTGAATATTATTCATAGCACCTTGTCTCTATCACGGCATCTGTAAAAACTAAACACGGTTATCCTAAAATTAATGAGCCGTATCCACCCCATTACATTTATCTGTTTAGTGGTGTTTTGGGCCTTCCTTTAGGGCATTATGCATGCTCTTCTGTTCATATTTATAACCCAGGCTTTTTATTAGCGGCGTAGCGGGGTGCTAACAGTTGGGAGGCAGCCTGCGCTTTGATGGTGATGGCAGGCGGCTTGGCGCGGGCCAAATGTGACGGGGAGAGAGGATCAGCTGCCAGGCCAAGGGCCCCATGGAAGGGGAGGAGAGGAGAAGTGAGGACTGGAGGAAAGAAAGAGAGAGTGGCTTAAGTCAGAGAACAGAAAGTTGAATTTAGTGAATATTGGTACACAGATCTCAGCCTTCTTGGCTTCGTGAGAGGTCAGTCTTATCAGTCAGTCAGTCATATATGTGACTTGCTATTGGAGTGAAGCATAAGTGGGGAGTAAAAAGGTCACAATTCAAGTGATTTGACCTAAGCTAAAAAACTGTGCAGTGACCTGACCCTAACCCCAACCCTAATGGGAATACAAGGAGTTTTTCCTTTTTGACACTTCTGTTGACACTTCTTGTGGTTTTGCTATGTCTGCTAAACTGTGCACTTTCTAAATATTATATAGCCAAAAGAAGACCTTCATTTTTACTTGGACCATACATTGCTTTTCAGTTCTGACAGACAACTTCTTTCCCTTCCTGTAGAGTTCCTATCTCCATTATCTCTCCAGTACATTCCTATAAAATCAAAAAATTAAAAAACCAACTGAAAAGCATATTGTTTTTCTTAAAGGCTGACAGTGACCGAAGCCACAGCCGAAAATGGTCTAGGTAATTAACTGTGCAATTAAGTGTCGCTATGCTCAACACATCGACCCATCTTGAAAATGATTTTCGGTTTGGCAAGAAAAGCTTAAGAAGTTTAAGTCACCTATTAAAGAAAATGTCAGCATTAGTTGGTTCCAACTTCTCCAGTGTGAGGAATTGCTGCTTTTCTCTCCTATCTATCATTTCTTATGAGGTTTTTGGACTGTTGGTCAAACGAATCCAGCCATATGAAGATCATTAGTTGCAGCCCTATAATGAAACCTTTTGATGCAAGAAAGTGAAAAGAGACAGCACTGGCAGCGGGGTCACGCTAATCGTAACCTTATGGAGAAAGCTACAACGCTCAACCTTGCTTGGATTTTACGCCTCACTGCTGCACTTCAATCAGCTTCCACTTTGACCTTATTAGTGGTAACCTTTCACTCTTCAACCAATTAGATAAGACATTACATCGCCAGAGAGTGACTTGTGATAAACAAAAAAAGGTCGGAATAGGTTTCATATAACACTTCTTGATTGATCTTGATAGGACTTTTTCATGGAAGACATTTTGGCATGTGGGAAAAGCACAGGTGTATTTATGTAGCTGCATGCTGGCTCGCTGTCATTGGTAATGTTATGAGCAACACCTGTGCTTTTTCCACTATGAGTAATGAATATGTGCTGTGAAAAAGGCTCATTTATTCATCATCACTTTGCCTTTCTGTCCGTAATTAGAAATTAGATTGTAATGGACACAGAAAAGTGAAATGCTTCAGAAGAGCACTCCTGAAGTTGATGACAAGTGTCTAGTTTCAAGGAGATGGTTGACAATATGGAAGCTTGAATCTAGGCGGAAGGTCTCAGTCCCACCACCCTGCGCAAAAAAAAAAGGCAATTTGCTCTGATTTGGAGGTGTAGGTGGGGCTGCTGGAACAGCCGATGGATTGTCTCAGCTTATCCTGGCTCGCATGAAGGAATCATCCTGAAAGCTTTTTAGGAAATGGACCCTGGCTTTATGCAGAGCCAATAGATGTTGGCTCTCCAGATCGGCATTCGTCCAAACAGAGCTGGACTGGGCCATGAGCTCTCCTTTATCTTGGCTATTGTTCGATACTTTTGGCGCTTGATTCCTTGCCTACGCACACACAGACACAAGTTGCACATTCACTTTAGGCCACGAGATCAGCAAATAGACGCATTTATGCATATGTGGAGGTGTTCACACAAACAGACACACAAGAGCTGCATAATTACACACAGAGCAGCATAATTATGCTACTCACTCGTGCACTTGCAAAATTATGTGCACACAAATGCAAACTAGAATAATTACATGCCGCCACATACAGTACGTACACCCACATTACACACACAGGAACCGCTGATCAACTGCATGACCTTCTCTCTTACAATGTTAATGTCACCACCTGGGGGAGGAGGGTGATGGGAAGGAGGGGGGGAGCCTCGACGGAGTGATGGGAGAAAAGAAGGAGGAAGACGGACAGAGAGAGAGAGAGCTGCACGATAAGCCTGTCGTACGCGTCGCCCACTCACCTGCAGCCTCTCTCATCCGTCTTACCTTGTCAAACATCCCACATTCTGGATGCACGCACGTGTACGCACACTTACAAGTGCAGTTTGCATGCATGTACGCGTGCCCTCACTCCACCTTACGCCGTGTCACATCCAACATCCAAGCACATCCTCGCACATCACGGTGGGTCGTAACCTAACATTTAGTGTGCATGAACCCTTTTCTGCGTGCATGTGTGTTTGTGTGTGCGGGGCCTGTGGCTTTCCCGCTGACAGGATCCTGTTATGCCAAATGTCACACTTCCAAAAAGGATTCACCCCCCACTGAGAAAATGAAGTCAACACCTTCCATCGCTCTTTCTCTCTCTCCTCTCTCCTCTCTTGCCTTCTTCACCTTGTCCCTCCATCACTCTCGTCCTCCGCCTCCTCCTTCTTCTTCACCTTCCTTTCAGCCCCCCCTCACTTATCCGTTTCTATCCTCTTTTCCGCTCCCTTGAACTATCTCTACCTCACACACACACACACACACACACAATCACACACACACACACACCCCTACACACACAGACACACTCTCACCTTGGTTTGCAGTCCTAAGCAATTTGCTGAATAAAGTCCCCTTTAACTGGCTGGTTCTAGCGGATAATTAGTCTTCACCTTGGGAAAGGAGGAGACGACAATAAGAAGAAATAAAGAGGAAAAAAAGGGGAGGGAAAAGGGTGATTTTGGGAAATCGATAGGGGGTGAGACAGAAGGAGAAGGGTATTGGTGAAAATGAGTGAGAAGCAGATGTTGGGGGCAGTAGGGTAGGTGGAGGGGTTGAAAGATAGCGCTGGCAATGTTGTGAACAGAGCAGGGTTTTTTTTTTTTTTCTGTCTCTACACCCTCACAGGCCAGCACATGCTATTCCCTTCATCATGTCTCGACGCCTTCAATATTTAATTGTGCTCTGAAAGAAAGAATAAAGGCAAAGAGAAACCTTTCTCATTTAATTCACGATTCACTGGCCGCAGCCGTCAAGGAAACAGTAGAGACCTCGCAAATAGGACGTGAAAGAAGTTATTTTTCAAAGTCATCAAAAAAAAAAAAAAAAAAAAACATGTAAGTGTGCAATGGAGGGAGGAAACCGGAGCATTATCTTCACTTCTCACTGTAGATTTTGTCTTGAGCAGCTTTTTAATTTGATGTCAGAATGCAAATACTGTAGACAGTCAAAAAACAACTCCAAATCTCTTTCTGTTCCTGGAAGAAGACAACTTAGAGGAGAAATCACACTCCCTTAGCAACAGACAGCACCCTCCAAAAAGGGAAGGAAAAAAAAAACTGTGGTTTTATTTTTAGAAGGTGCAAACAAGGAAAGGGGCGGGGGTTGTAAGATTGTAAATGTCTCTGATGTGTTCAGTCTGTACAACCTTATTCCTGATAATGGAACTAGCTAGTCTGTCTGTCAGTGCCTATTTACACACAAATGAAGTGGCGAGTAGCACGCGCCCAGTGGAGTTGCTAGCCTCCATCTCAGCTGTCAAAATGGGTTAGTGGCTACAAGCGAAACACCACGATCCTTGGGATCAAACTGGCGCCGTCCGTTCAAACATAATAGCTTCATCCTCGGACACGGAGCGTCTCTTTCCCTCGCTGACTCTCCTCTTAGAACCTCGCCAGCTTGTTGTAAAGTAATAGACTTCTCAGGATGCCAGTTCACACAAATCGGGGATGTAGCCTTTTTATTTGCCCTCCGTGGGGAGAGGTGTTTGGAGTAATAGGGATGAAGCAGACCATAACTACAGCTGAATAAATCTTCCTATCTTGGCTCAGTGGAAGCCGGTGCACACATGGCTTGTCAAAGCTCTATAAAATGTTGTTTGATAGGAGTTCTGTACAGTTTAGGACTTCTCCTCCTGCTATCCACTCGCCTCGCTTTCGTTCCGCGCTACAGCGGTTGCAATCAATCAGTGTGTAATCAGCCGTCTTGCTGGAGCTGCCAGGTAATCCTGGCTGTCTTGGTGGCTATCTGTGCATGTGCGCATGTGACAGCTGGCAGAGCTGCTAAGTTGCCTGTCTGGGTGGGTGGATGGCACCATGCAGATTTTCTCTCCACAGTGTCTAAAGGCATATCGGATGATCTGATAGCTGTTGAAATTGTCAAGTGGGATTTGAGAGTGAGGATGGGCATTTTCAGTGCAGATGCCCAAATCCATGAACTTACAAGAATTGAGTTTAAATTGAGTCTTTTCTTCCACTTTCTCTCTTGTAGACCTGCCTAGAATTGGAGCGTTATCTGCAGACGGAGCCCAAGCGTCTGTCAGAGCTCTTCGACCAAGACCTGGATGGCCTCTTAACTCCTGCCTATCTGAAGGAGGACGGCGAGGAAGAGCTGACAGACACCCTGCTACCCAGCCTGCCCAGCCTCCCTGAGCCCCCTAGCCCACCTCCATTGATCCTCTGCCCGACACGGAAGAATTTTCCCTCCCCTGGTGCAATGAAAAGAGACCTCAAACCCAAGGGCCAGGGCCTGGAAAATGTAGAAGGGATGGAAGGGGTCCACCAAGCCCAGCTGAGCGCTGTCACCTCCCTGACGCCCCCGTCATCACCAGAACTGGGCCGCCACCTCGTTAAACCCAACCAGACACTGACGGCCTCGGCTGATGGGACGCTTACCTTGAAGCTGGTGGCCAGGAAGGTGGGGCTCAGCGCAGCCCGTTTGGTGGCGGCGCACGCAATCCCCGTCCGGATTAAGGATGAAGACGAGGGCGCTGCATGTGTGATCGGGGTTGGGGAGCTACCGGAGAACAAGAAGAGGATCCACCGTTGTCAATTCAACGGCTGCAGGAAGGTGTACACCAAGAGCTCCCACCTAAAGGCCCATCAGAGGACACATACAGGTGAGGATCAGAAGGAGTTTGTAGTTTCTTTTTAGATGTAGCTGTATCAGTAAGTGCACTGTTAGTGGTATTTGTGAAAGAAGAAGCAGTAGTAGTAGTAGCACTTTGTTAGAGATGGAATATTATTTGACTATTTTGGGTGCACAGGCCTCTTCATTGTGCAATATCAGTGTAATTGTTTGGAATTGTGCACACAGCTCACATTAATATACATTAATTTGTGTAAAGGTGTATGCTTGTATATGGAAAAGGAGTTGTATCGAGACAGAAAGTTACATATTAGTTGGTGCTCTTGACCCTCTGAGACTTTCAGCAAGGCAGCTCTGAGGACACCTCTCTTACCAGAGGTAGCCACCCGACACACCTGCTGGTGATAAAATTGATTGACACTCATTGTTGGTGACAGGCTAAAAAGGCTCAATCCTGAAGCTAAATGACTGCTGCACACTGAAGAAAGCATAGCCAGAATGGCTGTACTGAACATAGAAACTGAAAGAATAGAAATGAAAGAGCTCAATTTGGATGTGCAGACTATTTTTGTACTTGCTGGAACTCAAACTCTCTTTCTGCCTTTGGATTTTTTCTTGTAGCAGCTTTCTTCTGTGAGTGATGTTTCCTTGAAGTCTCAGCCACTCAGACATGTACTATATGGGACAGTTTGCTTCGGCCTATAAGGGGAAAAAACTATTAGCATTTTTTTTACCACAGAAATATAAAATGTGGGTTCAATATAGACTGCTATCAGCCTTTATTCCTATCTATGGTCCATGTGAGCACTACATCCAGCCTCAAGTGAGCCAGCTTCCGGAATTCCTAGATAACCTGACTTTTGAGATAATTGGGGAAAATCCACCTGCTTCACATTCTTGGAACAAGTCCAAAATGCACATAAAGTGATAAGAGATGTGAAGAAAAAAACAGCCCAGTAATCATGGAATGAGCTTAAAGCCTGGTCCCTTTGGTACCACATAAATATTGCCATGTAAGGTTAAATTATGATGATAAAAAAAAACCCCCACATCTCTTATCCCGCTCTTTCTACCTAAATACTTCTCCCTGCCAAACCAGGACGGGCCCTCCTTGTCAAGGTTCTTCTCAAGAAGGAAGGGGGGAGGGTTCAGGAGCTATAACTCTCTCGCTCTTCCATCTCAATCCCAAACCACTCAGACCCCTGTCGGGGAGCTGTCCTCCGTCTGAGTAACTGCACAGTGATGGATGGATTGACCTGGATAGGCCGCCATTTCCCTGGTTTATTTCAAGCCCTCTCGTCCTCTATGCGTTCTATAAGTCTAGGTCAGTGATTCTCAATCTGAGGTTAGAGGCTGCCTGATTTTGCAAGGGTGGTAATAGGATCATTTTAAGATCAAGATGTTTCAAATATGAGTGTATTATAATCTTAGGAGGCAGGTCATGAGGGATACCATCTGTATGCTTATTCCAAAAACAAAACATGTTGGCATCTGTGTTTGCTGTTTATAAATTAGCAGGGTTAGGGTTCAGCATCCTTTTGCCTTCGGGTTTCGTTCACACTAAGCACATTAGGAGTGTTTATTTGAACTCTTGAATGTTTCCTCTCCTCCTCCTTGGTTTGGTTGGTAAGGTGTGAACAATGTGTCTACCCCCATCTAAGAGAGGCATTCAGGGATTTAATGAGATGAGCACGACAGCTGATGGGAAGCCATTGCTCATGCTCAGAAGGGCTGAATAACAAATTAAATGTAACAATCTTAACCTATGGAGGTACAGCAAAGAGCGTCCATCATACTAAATTAAGTTAAAGGGACTCAAATTAGATTTTATTGCCACCCACCATCTAAATCCCTAAACTTAATTGTTGACAGATCACCAAGACTGCTCAGCTCACAACCTACACATGACTTGTTTACTAGATCTGGCTCACATGTATTTTCAGGGGTGTGAATATAGATATGATCAACTTGTCACTTTCTGTATGTTCAGAATTAAGAAACGGCACTGTATGTGTGATCACACCCTCGATGGTGCACACCACAGGTTCAAGCATCAGCCTGACTGAAACAAAAAGCACAGACATGCAATCATTGATTTCCCCAGTGTGGCGTGTCTACACCCCATGTGCTTAAACTCCATGCCAACTGGACCAATGCTGGGAGACCAGTGCCACAGATGCTGTCCAGTCACAATATCCATACATAGCATCATATTGTGAGCTTGTTAGCATGTTGGTGTTAGCATTTGGCTCAAAGCACTAATGTGTATAGCCTCACAGACTTGTTTTCTTTCTTTCTTGTTTTGATTTTTGTATTCATCAATTAATCATCATTTTATCAAATGTCAGAAAAAAAACTTCCCAGATCCCAAAGAAACTTCCTCACATTGCACATTTAGTCCCAACAATCTAAAAAAATAATAATTTAGAATGATATAAAACAGATACATGCATATTTGCTTGGAAACTGTCTTGAACCATGAACCATTAATGGATTCATTTCATGATTAAGAGAGCAGAGGAGAGAGATGAAGACAGCACCACCCACACACACCACCCCCCCCACACACACACACACACACACACACAGGGACAACCCATACATTGTTTTTTTAGGAAAATCCTACTTAGTATGCCTTTAAAATGTTATAGGATAATGATTTAATGACATACAATGTTACATATAACACCATAAAGTGCTCAGTTTCTTGAGGAATCCTTCCCCCGCATGCTTATCCTTGTCACATAAGGTGCTTTAGATAAAAGCATCTACCCAAAGCACATCTGTCTTTGACATTCAAACCAGGAAGGTAGAATGATAAAAGGAGGAAATGTCGACATAAGATGACAAAGGAACACACAAAAGCTAAAGAAAAAAGGCAGAAGAATAGGATAGAGTGACGCGGAGTGAAACAAAGAGTAGATGAAGACAGAAGACAGGAATGGGGGAGGTACAGTAGAGCGACCCTCTTCAGAAAAAGACAGCAGTGCCACAGGCTCCCCCATTCACTGAGCCATTATCCTGACAAGTTTAAAGATGTCATTACTCAAATCCTCTTTTTCTTAGTTGTTATTTCCATAAATTACCGACGTAGAAAAGGCTACGATTTAATCTGGAATTAGACGGGCTGAGTTGAAATGACAGTGCCCTGTAGAGCTTTTTGTGAATAGGCTTATGGCAGATAAGGAATGGTACAATTAGATTTTGGGCAGGGTGAGGGAACGGGTAAAACACGAGGACTGTTGGGTTATTCTGCCTTCTCTCTCTCTCTCTCTCTCTTTCCCTCCTGTTCCTCATCCGCCTCGCTACTCGCTCTTTCCATGTTTCTACTCTCTCTACTTTTCTCCCTGTTTTGCTCTATATCAGTCTTTTCATAGCATGTCTGTCTCCGTGTGTGCTTCTCTCTCTCTCTCTCTCTCTCTCTCTCTCTCTCTCTCTCTCAGCACGCACTGTATTTTATCAGTGGGATATTTGACACTACTCAGTATTATTCAAATGTAACCATGGCATTCGTAAGTGCAACTATGTTCGTTGATAACAGCTACATACTTGATGGTAAAAGTGATTAACTAAGCTCACAGCAGACCGACATGCAGGTCCCCATTCAAAGCTTTTAAGGTGATGAGTTTAAGACAATGTTATGATGTTCTTAAATGTTTGGGAGATTCTGGGAGACAACTCTGCCTGCCAGTTGTTTGTCACTTAAACTTGAAAGCTACCAAAAATATACAGCCTAAGACTTAACATAAAACATTATGAAAGTCATTATTAATAATTAACAATTTGAAAATTGCCCGTCCGATATAAAGACGTTTATCTTTAAGCCCTAGTTTTCCATCATCCTCATGGCTCTCTGTAACATACTTCATCAGTTCCTCCATCTTTCTCTCTTAACCTGTTTCTCTCTTCCTCTTCCTCTTCTTCCTGTCGCTCATCTCTAAGCATGCAGAGCTAGTTGTGGGCAGGAGCCTGTAAAACGTTCTCCAAGACCCTCTATAATGACCTCTGAGACCCGGATGCCCTGCTTCAGCTCCAGCTAATGGAGGGAATGCAATTAACTTCAACGCTGGCACCTGAGAGGCTGGAGTGAGTGCGTTTGTGTGTGCATGCATGTGTGTTTGTAAAAGCATTCGGAAGTCATAGATTACACATAATGGGATTACAGTGACTCAGGAAACACCCAGTTATCAGATTACGGATGAGAGATATGTGATTACTTATTTGATTACTCCAACAAAAAAAAAACAATTCTAATGGAAAAAGCATTTTTGCCTTAAATGAGTGACTGGTGTCGAATAACGTGTATCTGGTTATATAATATACAGTATAAATAATGATTTTCAACAACAGCACTGTCCACAATCCTGATTCTTTAAACCAAAAGAAATAATCCACTTAGCTTCATAATCTACATTATATGTTTAAGAGGCAAAGTAATCCAAAAGTAACAGAGCATAATCAGATTATGCTTCTGAGTTCAGGATAATCCAATGGATTAGGTTACTGATTGCCATTTTAAACTGCCAATCAGTCAGACTGTATGTCTGTCTATGTATACGTTCCTTGTCCAGCGTGTGTGTGAATGTGTGTCTGAGAAAGGCGAGCGTGCACCTGCTCTACTTGCCTGTTTGTACGAGGGCATCTTGAGGGAGAGGAGAGAGGAGGAGGGAGGATGAGGGGGGCTCTGTTGCTATGCAACGGGGGCAGTGTATCGTTGGAGGAGTCGGTAGCTGAGTGGTTATGTACTGCTGCAGGCTCTGGTCTCTTAGTGCCCCCCCTTCCCTCTCCTCCTCCTGCACTACCACCACTACTACCACCACCACCACTACCCCGGCCCTCCCTCCCTCCCTCCCCCCCTCTTGCCCCGTACAGCTCTACGGTTACCGTCGCTAGGCAACTGCCTCCTTACTCTGCCAGCGTGCTCGGTAATTGGCCGGTGGCATGGCGGAGTGCCGTTGCCAGATCCAGCCAGCTGCACTGACTACTGCCTCCTCATGTTTCAGCGCACCCCCCTCCTCTCACATACACACACACACACACACATTCACCCCACCCCCTTGCTCCCGTTGCTAGGCAACGCATTCAGGCATCCCTGCCTCCCGGGAATTTCATTGGCCAGAGCGGGATGGCCCAGACCTGCTGCTCTGGGTGTTTCTGGGAAGTGAGGCAGTATGAAGGGATACATGACCACAATGGGGACATGCATGGATGGATGGGAGGGGACAAAGCTAATTTCTGGATCTCTAAACCAAAAGCAGTGTTTACCTGCCATAAATCTTATTTTATCTAAAATAAATTCATTTCAAAAATCTTAGTAGAGTTTTTTTAGTTGTCAAAACAAAATGTAAGTGGTACTGAGATGATGCAGTAAAGACAAAACATCCAAATGAATCTTTATTGATAAAGTGTTATCAATCTGTATTCATTAGTGAGTTTATTTTTGTCATTTTATGACTGCAGGTTTCATTTATCACCTCATTACGACTGTAACCTGATGCACTTCTGTTTCTTACCATCAAACCATACATGTTGCCTGTTAATGAAGTGCACTGTAGCAGGGCTGCTATATTTGAATAAAGCCTGCTTGAGCAGGTCATATGTCCAGAGATGTGTAATGTTTTTGCTCATTTGCCTTGGCTTGTGCCATTCAGCTTTGCATTCTAGGATAACTTTGCCATGAAATTGCAGGTCAGGCTAGTGGCATATAACGCACCGAAAAAATATAAATCAACCACAGATACTGAGATACTGTACACCTTATTGATTTTTTTAGCTTCTGCCCCATGACCAAATCTGTGCACAATCATTGAATTTCTACAGCAGCTGGTACAAATACTGTCTTTATACAAGTTCTCCTCTCAATCTTGCTTGTCTTCACAAAGCACTTGATCCATTGATTGTCTCCCCTTTGATAATCACATTCAACAAATTAAGTCCGTTTTTGTGCCGAAGCCACTCATGCAGAGCTGGTCAGTGTGTCAGTGTGACTGTATTCAACCACGAGCCACTGGTCCAGATGGGATGTGACCGATGCAGGTGACATCTTCGGAGCTGGACGCAGCTGGCAGATTGTCGGTTCCTTGCCATTATGCCTTGTGACTGGCCTAATTATCACCACCCCCCTCCCCTGCCGGCATATCTGCAGCCTCCTCTGCCTTAATCCACTTCTGCAGCACTTCTCTCCTACTCCACTTTCCCTCTCCTGGTCTCATCTCACCTCCTCTTCTCACTCTCTCATCCACCTTGCCTCTAATCCACCCCCTCCCTCCCTCATCCTCTCCCTCTTCACTTCTTCTCTCGCTCCACTTCTCTCTACCCTCTACTTCTCTTCTGCGTGTTCAGCAAAATTGAAGACCAGTGGGAGCTTCTCCATCTCAGTGTTAAACATGGCCTTACTCTCCTCTAAAAAAAGGGGAAATCAAGTGAGGCATAGGGATCTTTATCAGTGAAAAAGAGTGCAAACTCAAATTGAATCACAATATACAGCATATAATCTTTAAAGGAGAATCCCTGCATGTAGGCCTCAAATTTGCAACACATATCAAACATCAGCTTGAAGGCACCAAATATTTGGATTCCAGGTTTTTTCTTTTGCATGACCACAGAAGCGTGCAGACAAATAAGCGTGTGATTCGTGGATGAGGGATGAAACAGGTGCTTATGCATGTTTTTTTTTTGTTTTTTTTCATCCCTCAGGTGAGAAGCCTTACAAGTGCTCGTGGGAGGGCTGCGAGTGGCGATTCGCCCGGAGCGACGAGCTGACGAGGCACTACCGCAAACACACCGGCGCCAAGCCTTTTAAGTGCAACCACTGTGACAGGTCTGTCAAAACACATCTCTCCCTTCCTCTCCCTTATATGTTTTTCTTCCAGTTTCCAATGGTTATTTGAAGTAGTTCCACTAGCACAGCAGGCTATGTTTTCCCATTGTATTTTGTACACAGTTTGGTTTACTAAAGAAGTGCTACAAGATGCTGGTAACACACCCAAATGTGTTTGGTACTGACCCAGTTTAAAAGTGTGCTGGCAGGATTACTAATGTGTGCTCCTCAGCAACACACGCAAGAAGACCCAACCTGCTCAGTCTTTCAATGGGAATCCAGAGGGTGCTTATTCTGCACTATAGGCCTGTGTAGCATATTAATACTGCATTTCCTCACATGGCATTAGCTGCCCTTGATTGGGAGGCTCCTTTCACACTAGGACAGAGGTGTAAAATGGTTGTAGAACCCATTAGCACTATCACACATCACTGGTATAGAATATTAATTTTAGTTTTTGGGTAGTTCTTTGTAATAAACCATACTCTTATTGATAAACCTTTAATACAGCCATTAGTTACAGCTTATAATGCATTTGAATGAAGTATTCCCATTAAAAAGGTGCCAGCTTTTGCTGGGTTGGACATTTTAGAGGTAGAGGTAATGTATTTGGGAAATTTCCAAAGCAACCATGATCCATAATACAGGTCTGTGTGTTACTGTAAATAAAGCCTCAGGCGGGTCCAGTGATGGGAGAGACTGTCCTGTAAACCGGATGATTCCAGGTGTGATCCCTGTGACCCGAACAACGAGTGTCCTTGACACTCTTATGTCCAGCAGAGCAGTTTGGCACACACAATATAAGTTTGAAAGTCATTCTTAAAAAAGGAATCCTGGAAATGGTTTTCCACTTCCTGTTTACCGTCTTGCAAAGCAGAAACTCCTATTAATCCTAATCTTAAACAGTGGTTTAGAGGTGCATGGCTTTGTCACTTTGAAGAGTGGATCTGATGTAATTTGCCATGCGGCTCTTAATTAGTCGCCCTGGCTGTTTAATTATGAAGCACAGCAAAATGTTAATTTGCAGGGATCCTTAAATGTGGCTGCGCTGACAAAATCATCAAACATTCAGTGGCCATTATTCGCCACAAAACAGATCAGCTTGACTTAAAAAAAAAACCAGAAACACACAAAAATCTTTACTCCTGTTTTAATTACACCCCTCTGTCTGTGATCCGGCCCTCGCTGACACCTCAGGGATCTCCGAGCAATATTGTTTGCAGGAGCCACCACAATATTTAAGGCGAGGGATCCGAGCTAAACATTTGTGAGACAAGGTCATTTTGAAGGTATCACACAGCAAAATCTTTTTTTTATTTTAATTTTTTATTTTTTTGTCCTTCTAAACTTTTGTCCCTTTTAAACTGAATGTTACATAAAAATAAAACCACTATAGTGGCCATATTCTCAAGAAAGCATAGTATCTGTGTGCAAAATACTGCAGGCTTTAAATACCAAATTTGGCATAGTGCCTCTAAACCCAAACACCAAAGAATTTACAGAAGATTTTTTGTTAGCTGTTAATAACAAATTACTTAATTATTAACAAATGTTAATAATTAAGTAAATTATTTTGCCAAATACAAACAGTGTTGTCAAGTAAATTTTTTTTTTCTTGTAATTCTTTACTTCTTTGAATCTGATACATAAAATACCGTTTAAAAAAGTGTTTCAGTTTTATTTAAATTGTATTTTTGAGTCATATTTGTATTATTTTAATTTCTTAAACTTATTTTAATTTATATGTAATCTTTGGCATGCACATACAGTTTAGTACTTAAAATGTCAAATATTTCTGTAACATACATGCAACAGTATATATGTTATTCGTGAAACAGAAAATTCACAAAGATGTCATTCAATGTCAGAAATGTTATAAGCATTTTACTGTGAGTGTTTTGCCTCTTTGACAAATTGAGAGTATATCACAATCCAGCCCGTTTTTGAATATGTGACCTCTTGAATCATGTATAGGCTCATTATGAAAGGACAAAAAGAAATCCCTCTTCACCTGGGGTGCTTTGCCTTAATGTGTAAAAAAGAGTTTGTGTCTTGGTCATCTGTGTGTGTGTGTGTGTGTGCGTGCGTGCGTGTGTGTGTGTGTTTGTGTGTGTGTGTGTGTGTACGAGGGAGCAGAGGGCCAGGCAGTGTCAACTTAATCAGGTCTCAGCTGGACAGACAGTAAATACAGTATCCCTCCCTCCTCCACCCTGATTTGCCACCTCCCCCCTACCACCAGACCCCCCTCCCCCGAAGGCACATCCCTAATTCGGGAACACCTCTGTCATGTGTCACAAGGCGTCCAACCCCTCCAGCCCAGCACACACACATACATACACCCTGCTGAGATGAAGGAAGAGGGGAAACAGGGGAGACAGAGAAGACGGGCTGGAAGATTGAGGATTGGGGGGGGGGAGGCGACAGACCCACGGTGTGCCAGCTGGTGTCGTGCCCCCGAGTCGTGACTCATACTTTACCATCTGTCTCACCCAGCACACACACACACACACACACACACACACACACACACACACACACACACACACACACACACACACACACACTCACAGTGACACACACACAAAACACCCCTGCACGTCTCCTGGGCCATTCATTAATCTCTCGTGTGTTGGTGAGCGTGCACACACTCGTGTACGCAAAAACAGTGACACACACACACACACACACAGATACACATGAACACACACATGCAGGTGTGACAGTAAGACAGATGACTGGTGGCTCATCACAGTGTAACTCCCCCTCTTGGCCAAACACTGATTCATCTAGACATCTTAGACAGTTGCCTCTGTCTCAGTGGAAAGAGCCAATCTGAAACTGGTGTCAAAAAAAAAAAAAAAAATCAACAGTTGCAGAACTGTGAAAGGGAGTCTGACTCCTGAACTGCGGGTTTATATTTACTTGCTTTTGGATTCATATTTGCTGTTTTTATTTTATCTGATGAATATTTACCAAAATACTTGCTGTAAGGAGTATTTACAAATATCCATTTAAAGAAATGGCAATTTAAGACCAATGCAAAACTGTTCTCGAGGGACATCATGGGACAACAAACCTATGAGCCTGTCGTGGTCTTAAATTTCTCAGTCTCAGGGATCTGTTCTGCTCTTATTCCCTTAAACTTCACCTTCAGTTCCAACACCTTTCATGGCTTTATGTTAGAAAATTAACAAGAGCGTTCAGGAAATGTAACAATCTGGCAGCAATTTTGTCTTTTTTTTCTTTTTTTCTCTTTCTCCTAAACATTATTAAATCGAGCCACTTTAGTAAACTCCAAAACAAGCCTCCATCTCAAATATTTCTTAACACACTAATCAACAGAACGAGCAGCTCCCAGTTACCTAAAAGAGGAAACTTTTAAAAGGCGCTTCTCTTGGGAATGGAGCTGTACTGTAGTATCAGCGAGCATGCAACAGAAGTACTGTTGATCTCGTGGTAGTGATGAAAAAGTAGGTCTCCTGTAATGGCTGCATGTCTGTGAAAGCATGTATTTAATAAACAAAACGCCAGCCGAAAGCATACATTACATCAATTTGTGGCAATCAGGTTGAAATAATCAAACATTTTTGAAAACCAACGCAGAAAAAAAAGCGGGCCAGTGTACTTCCAGGGTAATTTAATTCTTCACCGTGCAGCTTTGCCCTAGCAATTCTGCAAGCCCGATTTCAGACGAGAGGCTTCGATTCATCTAATTTATCTGTCGTTTTACAGCACATGTTTTGCTTGCTGCTCCCCCCCCCCGCTCCTCCACACTGTTTGAACAGATCCATCTGCGGGCTCTCTAGTTATTCATGGCGCAGCTGAAGTCATTAGGAGTGCTGCTGAAAATGCTGATTATGAATTAGTTACACATATACTAATTGCGTGTGCATTAGTGGCTCAGCGCTCACTAGCTAACAGCAACATTTAGCTCAATCGACAAAACAAACTTCTTTCTTCCCCCTGCATTGGTAACAAGCTTTTCTCTGTTTCTCTCTCTCTCTCTTTGGATGCAGGTGTTTCTCACGGTCGGATCACTTGGCGCTACACATGAAGAGGCACATCTGAGGAATTTGAGAGAGGTCAGCGGGAGTGGAAGAGAGGGGAAGGGGATGGAGGCGGAGTGGAGGAAGGAGAGGGAGCATCATCCGCAGAAAAATAACACCACGGATGTTAGAGAGAGACAGAGGGATGGACTCAAAAAACACCAGATTTGGCCATTCTGGACTGGAGGGAGAGGCACCACACAGGGACGCTGACTACAGACTGAAACACAGGAAGGCAGGCAGACTCTGTCAGTCTGTGCTCAGCCAGTTGGTCCATGATTCCACAGTGATTCGTCGTCACCTCACAAATGTCTCCTGGTGTTGTCGCATGGACGATACAGACGCTCCATCCCACCCTTCGTATGTGTCTCAGAGGGGATGTCACACGATGAATGGTGGACCACGTGCCTGTAGTTGGCAGCTCTTTCTTGTAGTCGTCCTTGCAGTCTTTGCAAACGTCCCTTGGCAAAACGCTTCCAAAATGTCAGCCCTGTTCATGCAGCAGTGCTCCATGTACCAGCGAGCTCACCAACGCCAAACTGGACCAGTTGTATAGTAATTTTCACTCACAGCACAACTGCTGTTTGTATATCCACGATTTCCTCTTCTTAGAACGCACTGTATCTTGAGCTGAGGAGAACATTTCCAACAGTAGCTAAACAGCATCATCTCACAGGGTAAGCAAGCAAGAAAGCTGGCTTTCTCTCCCTCAAACTTGCCACAGCCTTTACAAATTCGCCAAAGGGTTTGTTATCTTATATATGGGAACAGATAATAATTTGACAATTTTTCATCTGACCTCTGTCACATCTGCTTATTGGATCCATTTATAAATCCTTCTGGTTCGATGGCATCGGAGCACTTGTTTGAACGAAGTGTTAGATTGGATTTTCCATAGAATTGAAGATGGGAGTGTGTTGCACTGATGTGCTGTGAAGACTGATTGAGGTCATCCAGAGGACTGGCTTGCTTTATGAACATCATCCATTGAGGGTTACCACTGGATGAGGCTAACTAATCTACTCTGGGAAAGACTCTCCTAGACATCTCCTAGAATGTCAGCTGAAACCGAGCATCTCAAGAGATGTTAGATGGCTCCTAAGAGTGTTTTTCCTCCCCAGGATTTCGGCTCTTACGAGTTGTCGTCAGGAACTGTTGCACAATTGACTCTTTGCAAACTTTTTGTAAAAATGCCCCACCGTCTTGAGCTGGGAGACAATTCGGGACTCACCAAACGCTGGCTTTCACATGCCGCCAAAGTGTGAACAGCCACATGCACAAGTCGAAGCAGCTAGCTGACTGCGATAGCACACCGAACGCAAACAAGATCACTATGTATGATAAAGGCTATATTGTTACTAAGAAAATATTCTCCTATTTGTTCAGAACAAACAATTGAAAAGACCATTTTGAAGAACACATTGGAAATGGATGCAGCCAAAAAAAATGTGTCTACTGTAGATGCCTGAAATGATCTCTTTGGCCTTTGAGAGTGATTGGCACCTAACTAGCCACTGGGTTGAGGAAGGTTTCGTCCTGTTCACACCATCCATGCAGATCTCTTTCAGTTTAGCAGCTCTCAGATTTCATTTCAGAGAAACATTCAATAGCTCTCCTAATTGGGCCTATGCATATCCAAGAACATTCCTGCTGACTTCCTGACCATTCATGTATGACTAAATGCAGATCCCTGCTGAACACGGAAGGACTTATAGAAAGACACACAACACAAATTCAGTCAATTAGGTGGCTCTTCTCAGAGCAAATCAATGTGAATGTATCTATTGTAAGTCTGTACATGTTGCTGGGCCCATGAAAAAACTAGTGTGGTTGGTAAGATCATACCAGACACCATTTCTGTTTATACAGTAGTTTCTCATTTTTACATTAGAAATGAAAGGTTGGAATAACTAGCTAGTAATGGCTGGTAGCTTTTGACACTTTACTGGTTGTACTGGACCAGCGGGAGGTCATGAGTGCAGATTTCCAGTGGGTGGCTGAAATGGGTTAAGGGAGGAACAGATCTGCTCAGTCAGCAATGATAACAGCCCCATCAGCTCATGAAACTGCAGTGGAGTGAAACCCACACACATGAGACACATACATACACTCCTGGAAAACTGGAATTAACGTTTGTCCTTGGTGATCTGACTCTTGTCCAGTAGAACAGAGATGCATAAAATCTAGCTCTTTGCCACATTAAACTGTCATCTCCTTAATCTGCAGATAGAAGTGAATTTTAGATGAACATTGACTCAACTGAAGCGCACAAAAATCAAACAGGCAGCTTGGACAAAAGCAGATTGTCAGGATTCTTACGAACTTGATTGGGAGCAACTATGTCGAGGCGTTTATTCTTTATTTTACAAGACTTTTGATACTTTTGAGGCGAAGAGAGGCACACAGAAGTCTGCTTGTTGGCAAGGGAGACAGTAAATTGATTTCACTCTGTACCAGAGGCACATCTCAGTTTTGCAGATTTCAATGTCTGCGCCTCTGGAAGTAGATGCAGTATCAGCTCCTGCTTTGCATTCATCGGAACTCTTTCTGTCTAAACGTGCAAACTCCTTTTTAAATTCAACATCTTGGTGACATGCCTTCACTTGCAAAGATAGAAGGGAGCGACCACAATAGAAACCAACATGTTTTAACTGCTGCTTTATTTTCAAGAAGATATTCTCACAGGCCATCCGGGTTGCAACCTGGATGGCCTGATACCAGTGCTATCATGCCTTCTTTTTGTTTGCTGGCATTAATACAAGTCACAGATACTGACAAACATTTGAGGTTTTGTTTGTAGAAGATCTAAAAATATCCAGAGCAGATGGGAATGTCAGAGCAGGTTAGCAGGTTTGTGGTTTTCCTGCCCGACTCTACATGTGGAAGATAAAATGAAGAAAAGCAGTTTAACCCATGGGTTAAAGTTGTATCATCAATGGCAGCTCTACTTGTGTGTTTCAGTATTTCAACAGGGGCATGCTCCTGTTTAACTGAATGGTTGCGAATGTGTGGGAATGTGCTTGGAAGTGTTGTTTTATTTTTTATTTTTTGTGTACCAATCATAGACAGCTGAGGATTTTGGACTGAAACGCTGAATGTGTTGTTGTTTTTCATGTTCATTGAGACTTTAAGGAGACGCAACATGGAAATATTCAAATTACAGGACATTTTAGAATTTGGTCTTCTTGTGGCTTGACATAAACTAATTTTCCCATGTGTTTGCCGGGAGCTCAAGAACCGGGATTTCAAATGTGAATGTGTTTTCTGGAAAGGTTGTTTCATGTTGTCTCTGAGGATGCGGTTCAGTTCTGTGTCATCTTAATGAATGATTGTCAATTCTGCTGTGCCTGTGTGTTCTTCGTCTGTTTGTATTTGCACTCTGAATTTTTGGAAAAATCACTTGCATATCTGATGTTTTCTGTCCGCTTGTACACTACACTTCACACAATGACCCTGGGTGATGAAACACTGATCACAAAGTCTGTATAGTAGCTGTTTTTAGCACAAATGTACACACTCATGCATACATGTAACATGGATTCACACACATTGCAGACATGCTAACACACATCCCAAACTACATGCATGCAGACACTCCCGAAACACACAGATTTATACAACAAAACATACATCCTGAACATTCTCGCAAATACACGCACACACACACTCTCTCTCTCTCTCTCTCTCTCTGTTATCCTTGTGCGTTTTCCCCGTTTTTCATGCCAGCTTGTGAGAGTCAGACAGCCAGACTGCAGCTCTTGCTCTCAGCAGAAGGGGGGGAACACGCATTACTATGTGTGACACCACCTCTGTTTCCACCAGGTCTGAATTTCAAATCAAACGCACCCCCTTTTTCTACCAGCATTCCCTCACCACAGCCCCCACGCACATCCCCCCCAGCCCCGCCACCTCCATTTTCTCAGATATGATCCCTCTCAACTCCTCTCCTCTGTCCGACTCACTCCCCCTTCCCCTCCACCTCTCCTCCTAGCTTCCCCTCGTCCCCTTTTCCACCTTTTTCCTCCGTTGTCTTTCTCCTTTTCTTTCGCTGTACAAAGTGTTTCAAATCTATCATTTGTATATTATGATGTATGGGTACGATAATGTTCTTTATTATGGAAAAATGAGAAAGATTTATTTTTGTTACTGGTTTGTTTCATAATTCCTTTTTTAAATTGGTATTGTAATATCTCTATGCAAGGAACTGTTCGGTGAATCGTTTTTATTTAAGAATGTAATTATGTGTAATAAATGGTAGAAGCAGTTTGGCATGGAGTATTCATGGTTCTTGGCTGGTCTGTTAATGGCGGTTTCATCCACCAACAATATGCACCTAATCATCCATCTTCACATAGAATATTTTCTGATTTCTTATCAAATCTCAATCACAGAGCCATTCAGTTGGCTAACAATGAGCGCCCCGGGTACATTCACATACCCATTTGCTTGTATTCTCACTGTCCAAACAACTTGTAAGGACCGGCTGGTTTAGATTTGCTGCACTTTCAGACTTAAATCTACAAACCAACTGGGTTAAAGTGGGCAGGAAAATTAATTTACACCCTCCTTTTTTCTGCTATTTGCAGCAAACCACCCCTGGATGAATTAAAAAAAGCCTCTGATTTATCGTTCCTTTTGATCAAACACAGGAAATGGGCCAGAATAGCTTCACTTTGCCTGAATGCACTCTCTCGTTGTCTCCCTCTGAGGGAGCTACGGCATGTTAATTACATCTGTTACCAACCAAGGTGATGACTTATCCGCTATTCCTGCCTTTTGACCATGACTAGCTGATAAAAGGGTAATCGAATAACTAATGGCTAATTAGGGAGTAATTACTCCCTGGTAAATGGCCCTATACAGTGTATTAATTCTCCTTGGGTCTGGCAGTGAGAAACTCCCATAAGGTTTTTTGTTTCATTTAATGCTCCCTAATTGAAATGGGCACCCTCATCAAGAAGCTTACATGTATCTGTCGAACCTAATGTTCTTTTATCTGTAATTACAGACAGCTCCATATTATCTACCTAACTACACCTACTACGTCAATCCCAGAGACACATTATGAAATTAGAAACGATGGAGTCATTTTTCAATAAAGGTCGCAAGTCCCATGAGCGCTTCTCGATCGTCATTTCCATTCCGTGTGATGGAAATGAGGTTGCATGTGAGTTCACAGCTGAGCTAAATGGTCTTAATGTGTTCCAGCAGAGACAGGACTACATTCACATCAACTTGTGTTCGTAAAGGTTAACACACACATTCACAAATGCAGCATCATGCAGTATAATGCTGTCTATATCTGCAGGCAGTCTTTTTTTTTTTTTATTGGGTATATTTGAGTCTGCTGCAGTCCCAGTAAGACCAAGAGTCCTCAGCCATGCAAGCAGCAGTCTAAGGCTCTGCTTAGGAACAGTGAGGCTTCGAGCCAGATGCAAATGCTACAACATGCTCAAAATGCTGATGTTTAGTAATGTTTCCCATGTTCACCATCTTAGTTTAGGCCTATGGGAAAAACACAAATTCAAATTTGACCTGATGAGACGAGAACCTCACGGATGACCAAGTTATTGCAATTAATCCTGAGGGGGACATGAATGTCTGAACCAAATTTCACGTCATTCCATCTAATAGTTTTTGAGACATTTCACTCAAAACCACAAATGGGAACCTCATAGTGGCGCCAGAGGAAAAGTGAAGGGATCAGCAAAGCTAGGAGGCGTCGTTCTCTGGGGACCATAAAAGTCTGAACAAAATGTATACGTCAATCCATCCAGTAGGTGTCTTACATACATCAGGACATAATCTGACGAACCTGATTAAATTATTTTGGTTAGTACATCCTTAAACCAAATTGGACCACAAGATTGAAAAATAAAATTCAAACAGGCACACGTTCCACACATTTTCTTCTTTTCTAATAGCTCTTGACAGCTGGTGAATCAATGCACAGACACACTGTGGAAAGAGGTGGATTTGTTATCCAGCTAATTACACCGGGGATCCCAAGCAGAATAATCTGAATAATAGAAAAGCTGAGTTGATAAACAAGGCTGTTGAATGCTTGGTTACATGTACTCAGTCACCCTGTTCTCGCTGGTGTTTCCAATCATCTGCATCAAATGATAGCATCTATAGAAAATCTTGTAGGACAAGAGGATTAAAACATCCCATGATATTATCTGTTCGAAGTACTTGACACTATTTATTTCATGCATGGGTGAGGGCAAAGTATTTATTTTTTAGTATGTATAGGTATCAAAAAGAAAAATTCAGGATTATTTGGCAACCTTGAATTCAATTTAAAAGCATAAAATGTGTCCTTAAAGCTGACTATGTGAAATTGAAATTCAACATTTAATGGTAACAAAAATGATGACCCCAGAACAGTATTGCTTGTTCCAGACTTTTACAAATATACTGTCTCATTGTTCAGTATCCTGCAGGCTTATCAGCTTGCCCTTGAGCTGCTACTGTCTCTACTCTGCTATTCACCGCCGAAACACCTGAGCACATTTCAGAAATGTTGTCTTTGTTTTGTATACAGTAAGTCAGCCGTAGCTCATGCCACTGAAAGAGGGTATAAAAGGCGTGACAGCGCTGAATTGAAGCCACTGTAATGAAAGAAAGACTGATTCTTAAGCCAATGCAGTGATTCACTTAACCAGCAGAACATAAGGCCCCTTTTTTCATGTGGTTGTGCAACAGAAGATTTAACCAATGGAACTGCCAATGCCTGTGGGTGTCTTGTAGGCGTTTGGCAGCCATATAGGGATGTTATTGTCACATCTGGCAATGTGTAGATGCCAGCATACTGGGAAGCAGAGCTACAAGTTAAAGGCCCCCTCACAATATCTTATTCCATGCTCACACCGTCTTGCAATCGGGTGACAACAAGAACTCTTCTCTAAGATCACATAGAACTACTAGGCAACTCATTTGCATAAAGACAAGCTTCAATCTGTAACGCCTTAAAATCTCCCGTTGCAATGCCTACGCAGAGTAGAGTTCACCTAAAATGAGAATGAGGCTTGTCCTATGGAGGGGTTGTGAACCTTTGGTCCTTTGGTTTCATGCCATGAGCAGCTATGAGCTTAGGTATTTCCAATTATAGGGAATATGTCGAGGCGGCCCTTGGTAATTAAAGCCTAATCATGCTGGTGGATTCAGAGAAGCATCCTCATCAAGCTTTCATTAGTCTCTGTCCTTGTGATGCCAAGCAGCAACCCAACTGCCTTTAGGAATGCTCAGATAGCCTGTTCTCAAAGCAAATCCAGTTATTTAGCGGTGTAAGAGTACTGTACTATTAAAAGTTATTTTACAAAAAGAAAAAAGATAAAAGAAAGATAAAAAATAAGGCATCTGACTTAAAATGACATTCTAAAATAGAAATAAATTCATATAAGAGTCAAATTGAAAGTAGACCTTTCATGAAGGCAGGACCCTGACCATGCAGAGCTCTGTAAGCGATCACAAGAACCTTGAATTTTGATGGAGAACCAGTGAAGAGAATTCAAAATCAGTGTCATTAGACCTTTTGGAAGTCCTGGTCAAAAGTATTTTGGACCAATTGCACACAGTCCGGGGATGCTCTGGGGATACAATCGAGATTCTCTGCATGTGACACAATGGGCCTGCACTGTTTGCAGTGTTTCTCAGTTGGAAAAAGGGAATGAATCAAACACACACACACACACACACACACACACACACACACACACACACACACACACACACACACACACACACACACAAATCAGTACCTGGAAAGGAGACAGAAAATGACAATTCTTGGAAATAAGTTGGACTGGGAGATTTTTTTTTTCACTTGTTTTGGACAAGACATTTTTGACTCAATAATAGACAAAACATGTCCAATAAACTGACTTTAACAATATATAATTCTGTTATTTTACAAGAGAAGAATTGAATAGTACATTTTAGACACCACATTGTGTTTTTCTCCCTAAAGAAACATTTTCTGAGCTAAATTTAGATCCAAACAGCAGTAGCATTGTTTCTGAGACAGGGGAAATTAATCTACCCTGTCTCAGAAAAAAGCTGTGAAGTGGCAACTCGTGAATTGAGCTGTTGCCGCAGATGTGCAAAAAATATGCACGACCATTGAAACAATTGTGTCCTAGATGTACAAGAGCTCTGTTTTCAAAGTACTTTCCCATTCCAACTGGGGCGATGTATATTAATGTGTATGTACCTGTACTTTTTCCCCCTCCAGCTCCTGAATGCTCTATCACTTCAGAGATAGATTTGAATGAAACTACAGGCGAGAGAGAGAACAAGCAGCTGGATAGGCTGCTGGTCTTATGCTCTGAGAGAGATCAACCAGAGCACCGTGTGAGAGCACCTGGCTCTCCTATATGCTGCCTGTTTGACAGACAGCACAGACACCTGGAAGCCCAGTGAGAGAGCGCAGTGTAAAAGCCACTGCTGCTCTACAGGGCCATGCATTATGCAGGAAGCTCTCTCTCTCTCTCTCTCTCTCTCTCTCTCTCGCTCCCCCTCTGCCCCCTGCTCTGCGGTAAAAATAGATCAACAGACCTGAGCGTTCAGCTCTTTTTTATGCTTCTCACTTTCACTTGGATCTCACCAGGTGCAGCGGCTGTTGGCTCCCACTTCACTTTCTTTGCCTGAATGTTTGTGTATGTGTGCGAGTTTAAACACCCATGTGTTTGCACACACTTTCGAGAGCGTGTGTATATGCACGTGTGCATGTCAACCAGAGCTAGACTGTTTTATCAGTTTGCCACTGCACTCAGGTTTTTAATAAAAGTGGGATATTAGTCTTGCAGTTCTGTTTCCTGCTGTTATAGTGAGAGAGACCCTCGCATTGGTTCACTGGTGGCATTATGTTTGTAAAGGGGACACACCATGCTTTTGTGCTCTTCTGGGTGTGGTTGTGTCCCCATACACAAAGCCAGGTTCATAAAGAAATGTTTTTTTTCCAGTTTGGTGAGAAAAACCTGACCAAGCCTGGAATGCTGACTGCGAGCAGCCCAATCTCACCGATGCTCTTGTGGTTGAATGGGAGCAAATCCTGGCAGCTATGTTCCAAAATGAAAAGTGAACTGCCAATGCTCTTTAAAGAAGCATATTAATGCCACTGGTTTTGAAATGAGAAGTCAAATAATCACATAGGGGTGTAATTTATGTATGATTGTTTTTGTCCCTTATTGCGCCAGCTGTAGTAGCATCAGTCAGGATTTTTCACACAATCTTATAAACCAGGTGCTAAATGTCTGAATTCTGGGGCATGATTTTGTAAGAAAATAATCAAATCCACAGATATATGTGCACAAAATAATGGCTCCTGGCTGTAGTTGTATCAATATCTCCTTCTGTATCTGACTATTGCCTAAATAAATCCAGAAAATGAGACCAAAGTTAAGTATGTATGCATCAGCATGCACATATGTGTAAAGGTCTCATGTTGCTGCGTGCCATGGCTCCCTGAAGACCATTGATCCGTGTCTATGACCACAGAGCTCCCCGACTTCTCCCTGATTGTCATTCCGCTGCTAATTAAACAGTCCTGCTTAACGAGTTCACGTTGATAACAAGGTTGGAAGAAAAGGTCACCCTATCACGCTCACTTCAACTGGACACCGTCAATAATGACCCCGCCTGGGGGGACAGGTGCACGCACGCAGAGGTCAGCATCCAAAAGATAAAGAAGGACATATGCTTTTGGACTGAGAAAGACGGATGAACCAGAATGTGCCGGAGCAGAATTTACTCCTTTTGTGCTGGTCGATTATATAAGCTTTCAGAATCTGATTTGTTTGAAGCGTCACTCTTGGGAGTGAGGGAGAGCATCAGCATACCATTCAGTGACTGTATATTTGATAAATTCTGCTATGAAGTTACACATTTTCTGTGTTTCTTCTTGGATTTGAATCCTTTGAAATAGCATTTAGACCATCACTACACACTAGAATTCTCTACTGAAATGATTCATGAAATTCATTTAGTGCATTAGCAGCTCTTCGAGGATACTGGTGGTTTTGCATGTTTCACACCATTAACTATACATTTACACTACCCATAACCATTTTACAAAGCATACAATTAGGTTTTTAAAATCCATTTCAATCATGAATACCAACGTGCAAAGACTTAATTGAGATGGGCGATGGCATCAGCACTGGTATTTTCCTTGAGGGGAAAAAGGCCAGCCAGCAACTGAAAGGTCGGTGGTTCAATCCCCGGCACTGACAGGAGGGTGTAGAAAAGGATGATGCCAGAAGGATGTTAAGTTGTTGAAAAACAGCCTTTCTTTTTTAAATTGTGGCATAAAAAACTGCTAATAACTGGGAGATGCCTATAGGGAGAATATCAAGGCAACAGCAGGAGGAGTTTAGGAATTGCTCAATTTCTTCCAAGGTTTTTTAGTTGATAGGATCATATTGTGTAAGACTAATTGAAGTGGTTTAAGTGCACACAGTACAGACTTTATACCTGAAACTGAGGGACTGACAGCTTGTCACATTTTCAGAATTTTGTCAGTGAAGAAGGAGGCAAATTCACTGCTTATCTTCGAGGATGGATGTTCAGGGGCTGGTGACACAGGAAGGTTTGTCAGCCTGTCAACAGTAGCAAATAAGACGCATGCACTTTTTGGCAATGATGACAGGGAAGAAGGAATGCCTTCCTGCTTTTTTAATAAAGCTAAATGTAGTGAGTTTAAATTATTCTCTGCCAGCTTAAGGTTTTTTGTGACAGCACTGTGGCTGATGAGGAATTGAGATAAAACTTAATACATTTGCAGAATCAGTTGAGTGCATCCTGTTTCCTAATAGATTAACCAAATTTGATGAGTGAATAGACACTCTAGTGAAAGCTACCACCAGGCTCTAGCTTCTTCTGGGAAAAGTCATGAGTACCGTCATCCTTAAAAAGGTTTATATTAGTTATTTAATAACAATACTGGTCAAATGTGTGGATATTGTAAACCTCATACGCTGTTAAGTGTTCTTTTTTCTTGGCAGGAGAGGAGATGGGACAGTCGAGAAATAAATAGCAGAAGCGTAGGCATTCACAAAATTGTATGAATTCTGAATCTTGTGCTCATTCTTTGATATGGAAGGACCTTTATCCATATGAGGAAAGAGCTTTTGCTGTATTTTTCAAGCGAGCCTGTAAATGTCCACAGACACACAAAGCCTGAGCCAGACCCACAAAAACACGACCTATATATTCTATCTGGCCTTCTCATCATTTATCTTACAGCGGCAGAATCAGGATAGATTGGTTCAATTAGACTGGCCTTTAATGTAAGCTGTTTAATCCATTTCTATCATCAAAGCCAATACCTACCTCTCTCCTTGGAGAGTGGGATTAGCCCTCCAAGTGCATCTCAGAGCGAGCGTCTCGGCTATAAAAACGCAGCCTCGGAGTCACTCAGATCTCCTCGATATTTGTTCTTTACAACTGGCTGTGGAGAAAACGTGTGTCTCAAGTGAAGTTTTAATGGGTAAAGATTTAAGATCTTCATATCCTACCAGAGATTGCAAACACTGTTTGGCACAATGCACAGTGCCACAATAAAAAGACAGAGAGGATTTGGCTCTTCCTTCCACTTTCTCTTCTAAGATTGCCAAGTAGATTTCACCTTTGTAATGGAAAAACCTCAGGATTGAATTTGTGAATACAGTTGTTCCTAACCACATGCTAGTTTCAAACTAGTGGTTTACTAAATTGGCTTGCATTATTCTAACTGGAAAGTCTTAGCTGGAAAATACTTTCACCAGCATCACAAGCTGTAACTTAACTTAAAAAACAACCGTTTTTCAGGGCCAAGAGATACATTAACTGAACTGCTTATTCTTTTAAAATGCCTTTGCTTCATTCATTTCCGTTTTCCGAGTCCAGCTAGTCTAAACTATGTTATTTGCTCATTTAAAGTTTAAAAGACAGAAAAACAATGTGTGGCTTGGTGACCAGTCCAAGCTCAGCATGGACCAGTCAGTACAGTGGAGGCTGTAGAGGTGCCAGTTCTCCACCTCTTGAGCCCTTGAGCAAGGCAGCAAGATAAACAGTGGGCTGAAACTCGCTATAAAGCTCTGTAAAGCTGAGGGGAGCTTCAGATTCAGGTAATGATTCTCTGTAGGTTCATTGCTACAAGCAATCCATGTCACATTGTTTTATATATTGCTATTAAAAAATATTGATTATAGCTGCTTTAGGAACAACTGCTGCAAGCGGCTTCAGAACTCTAATATTGTTGGCTGTCTCCCTTTTTTCATTTGAAGCTTTTTGTGCTGTTTAAGGACCCAGGGGCCTGTGAAACCTTTTCAAAAGCCATGACAAATTTCACCTCCCCCCCCAAAAAAATGCATGGCTGTCAATGTGGCAACATGACTGTTTTTAAAATTCATGCATTTCATCCAACAGCTGCAATCTGCTTTTACCTGCTGAGATTTCCGCAGGGAAGTGGGATTTTATGCTCAAAACCCGTCTATCCATCCCCCTACCTGGCATCTCTCTGTACTCACACTGTCAGAATAAAGAAAATGATGTGCAGGTATTTACCACTGCATGTCTATTTCAAGCTGAAATGCATTTTAAAGATATACTGTATATACTCAGTGCATAAAATAAATATGTTCTCATATCTTTTATCCCTTGATCCACAATTCAGTCAGTTCACTCAGTTACATACAAATTCTTATTCAACCTGCACTCTTCTTCAACAGACTGTTTTTAAGCAGGTTTTTGCCCTGCACCAAAACAAGTTTAAATACAGTATAGTTCCAATATTTTCTACTCTTAGTGTGGATTACTTGTATGATTGCCTTTCAGGAGAATTCCCAGTGTAGCATTAGCAACACTGCTCGTCACAGTCGATGGAAGCACTCCCATAGCTCTTTTTACGGTGCCGGGAATGCCTGCAGATATTAAAGCAATACATGAGGCTGCTTGTCTGAGTCCATTGACTTTGTGTCTTTAATAGCTTCTGTGCATGTGTGTGGAAATGTGTGAGGACAATGTAATAAGACTTGGTGGTAAAGACTCTGTGATAAAGTGGTCGTGTCTGGGTAGGCTCAACATCAGCCTCCAAAGTGTGTTCATCACTCCTCAGCTACAGACGTACACACACAGCAGTGGACAGTGGTGTGACTTGAGTGCTGCTGACAGTTTTGATCAAAGCTCATTGATTGGACAGCACAAGGCAGGTCTGCACATAGCAACATGGTGGGGTTAAGGGTCGGGGCTCCTGTGGCGTCTGAGGACACCCTGCACCCCTTGTGTTAACACAAGCTCTATTGCAAACCATATCTGACAGTGGATATTGATCAGGTGAACGGGAAGGATCAATGCTTGTTGATTGGGCAGAAAATACAGGGCCAAGACTGGCTGCCTCGGTTCAGAACTGTTAGGGGATTTCAACTTAAATCACTTCTTAATATTCTTGGAAGTCTTTCTACTCTTGGAAGTGTGATATTTAAATAATTTGTCAGAAACAGATTTTATTATTTTCTCTAAGTCAAACTGCTTATACAAACACAGACAAACAGACACGCTTTGGGTTCAAGAATTGACACCATTCTTGTTTTTAAAGTATATTTAATCAGACTTGGATTTCTATCCACACATTTCTTTTCTCTGGATACCCACTGGATAATTTAGCCCAAGGCTAATATGTCACTATGCCAAAGAAACCATGCTATGAGAGATTAGAAAGGGGATGAATTAATGATCTCAGTGCAAATATCTATTGATCAGAAATAACAACTAGCATGTGAATCCCAAAGCATTCCCACACTCAGCAGCTCTTTCCTTTCATATATGTGCATTTACTGCCATCTGCTGCTGTTTGCAAGCAAGTGCATATGGGAAAGTCAAGATTTAGAGAAGCTGATCAGACAGCACCTCCACAGCAGGATGCGTACGCATGTGACACGTTTAAATGATTCATAAAGTATGGAAAGGAAAAATATCTGAGGAAACATTAAGGTTTCATTCATTTAAAGCAATAAAATGTCAAATCCATTTATGCTTTTAATTGGAGTAATTCTTTTTTTGGCAGCATAATTTTAGTTCTGGCAGTTAATGTGTAATGTAACTGACTCGAAAGGCCATGGCAAATAAAGGGAGAGACACCAAAATTCCACTTACCGATTTATTTATAAACAGATTAATTGCAAAATAGAGATGGGGCAGTATAGTCATAGTTTCATGTCACTCTTTAGCTGTAACTATGGATTAAAGGCAATAAAAGCCCAAAAGAAAAAGCATTATAGGCCCCTTTTAAGTTTAATTTGATTAGTGTAACTCCCTTCCTTTTAGACACTATAACAATTTAACCTGGCAGTGGATGTGTTTTGTGGAGCATTCACTTTTATTTAACACAGACACTGTTCGCAGTATATGTTAAATTGCACTCACCCCCCATTTCTCATTTATTGCTACATTGTTCTGACCCTTGGCAGTGTGCAGCCAAAAAGTTACCGACGGCCATGACATTGGCTAACTGATTCGACTGCCAGAAGTTCCTCCTGCAAGCCGGCATGCATACATCGGCATGGTGGAGAGCTTCTCCAGCTACCAGACACTGCAATAAGTGGACCCTGCTGAGGCTGAACGTCTTTCTTATTGACACCAGGATCAAATAAGATATTAACCTCCACTCACCTAATGCTGAGCGTTGATCTCCCACTCTCCACCTAAATTCATTCATCGTGATCAACAACTGCTGAAATTCGGCTTTGAATACTGTCACAGTCTTGGGCATTAATCAGAAAAGCCAAACATTGCTTGACTAAGCTTAACTGTTGAAGGCTTTTACTGCTTTGATAATATAACCACCATTAATTCCCCTGCCACTGACAGGACAGAATAGCCCAGCAAGCAAATTATATGGAGGGGAAGTGCTGAGCCATAACTTTTACATGGATAAAAAAAAGTATGACATTGTATTTAATTACTATCACAGTTTGGGGAGATTTACACACAGTTCTGCAGTCTGTCTCTGGAAAGAATGGACCTGTGTTTTGTCTTGTGTGGTCTGAAGGGAGGAGAGTCATTTGAGGTTTTTTGTTCGTTTACTGCTGTTGAGCCAGATGATAAACTGTATGTAATCTCTTGACTGCTTCTGGATCTTGTGTGTTCTTGACTAGGGCGCCTGCTCTGATTAGTACACCTGTCCCCTATCCTATCCTCCTTAGTGTATTTTGTCTGTCTGATCCCCTGTCTCTTTGTTCTTTGTATAACGTGTTCCAGCATTACTTCCACTGATCACATATTTTGGGTCATTTTTATTCTCAGATAGCTTCATGACTTAGTTTTTAGTTTTTCTTTCTCCCCTGTTGGATTTGTTGGCTTATTCCTGGGCTGATCTTCTGTGTACAGAACCCGTTTGTGGTTTCCAAAATGTATAAGATAAGGTAGAACTTTATTTATCCCGACGGGAATTGTTGTGCAACAGTTGCAGTACAAAGTAGTAATATGAAATATCAATAAGGTGCAAATCCAAAATACACACAATGGGCATAATGTCGTAATGTTGTAATGGTTGTAATCCAGAGAGAAAAGGAGAGATTTAAACAATCAGAGCAGAGCTGAAATGGAGGCTGGAGCTACCTCAGCATCCCATCCCTTTTGTCCATATCACGAGGTAGATGAGTTTTACAGTTTGATTCTGTGGCGGTAACAATGTTTCTGAGGGTCCTCCTGTGGGTGACCAGCACATCGTGGAGCGGGTGACAGTAATTGTCTGTGATGCTCCTCAGTTTGCACGGCATCCTCCTCTCACCACCACCAAAGAACCAAGCTCCACCCCCACAGAGCCAGTCTTCCTTCTTTTTTTTTTCCAGTATGAAGTGATTTGACTCGAGCACATTTTCTGCTCTTCTTCCCTCTCTTTCTTCACTTCTCTCCCAAATTTATACCAATAATTTATTCGTGTCACTGGCCCTGAGTGTTCTCCTCTCTACTCTTATTTATGTGTTCACAGATTGTTTAAGGCCATGTGAACAGATGGTAATTAGCATGCAAGGCCTCTAAATAACCTGAATCTCAAAGACTTTGTCACTTTCCCCTGCCAGACTTTGACACTTTCATATTGGTGATGTTATCCACTACAAATGGCTGCATAAATCATTCTATTTTTATACCAAACCTGCATACATTTTACTGTGGTAAGGGCTACGAAAGCTCATCATACAGCATTTCTTTTGGTAATATTGAAAAGAAACATGTAATTTGTCAGTGGCTACTCAAAACTGCAACATTTTTATTGTGCTATTTCTTAATATTTTATTTTTATCTTAAATAACTTTTTACATGTGAGTCACAGCCTTATATATGATCTCCCAAACTTCTTTTCAGTTACAACTGGTCTCATCGCATACCATTTACTTATTGGCATGCTAGTTTTCTCCTCACACCATAGACAGAAAGACCCCTGAAAGTAAAGAATAATTCAAGACTTGCTTCTTCTGCTTTGCATATAGTGTTTTGTATTTAAAAAACTCAGAAGTAAACTCAACGTACCTAAACCATACACATAAATTACTATTAAATGTATCATAAACTGAAAATGCAGCACTTTTGTCATATTAAAGCAATGCAATATGAAATCCACTGATGCCTTTAATTGTATGAAGGCATGCTTTTTTGCAGCAGCAGCAGCAGTGCAAGAGGGCAGGACAATTTTAGTCCTGGCAGTTAATGTGTAACTTGGAGGTTAGATAAGATCCAGCTCACGCGGTGTGTCAAAGTATTCACTCAGTTAGGCGCTTTGACAGGCATGAGCATTCTGGCATAAAAACATGGCTGTACGTCTCTTTGAGGAGAAAGATCATGCATCTGCTTACCTGCAGTACAGAGTAGCCCCCCAAGAATTAATCAGCAGGATTATGAACTACATGGAGAAAAAGGTGTGTATTTTCAGGTTTTCAGCATTTTAACCAGCTGCATTCACACTGAACCTCAGCCTGTGCTATTTTGTACACTAAGGAAGCTATAGAAGTGGTCTTGGGACTGTAATTGAGTAGCTTTTTCGTGTATTATTATAACTTAAGTAGACTTTAAGTATATATATATATATATATATATATAGAGAGAGAGAGAGAGAGAGAGAGAGAGAGAGAGAATGTGTGTTGTTATACATTTTAAGAGAGACAAGACTTAAACAAACTTATGGCCCACATAGGATAATGTTAAGTTAATTTTTAACCTACTCATAAGACATAAGAAAAGATGGTCACCTCTTCTGAGAAAATCACTGAATTGCTTAAAAATGACTTTGCAAGTTAAACATGATGGTTGCAGTCAAAATGCCGATTTGGTCGTTGTTGACATTTGAGGAGATTTGAACTACGTGATTCAGTTAACAGTACGCTTTCTCTACCTGTATTTACATTATCATGCTGGAAGAGAAAACTGTAATTTAATCAAGCTCTGTATGTTGCAACTTTGAATCACATCATTACAAGTACATTCTGCTGTTGTCCTGACTTGCATTTCAAAAGCTTTGTACCAGCATGTTTAAACACATTACAAATAAGTAGCAGAGCTGCAGAACACCTGCTTTCCCATTAGTGTGGGCTGAGTCATCAAATCCATCTGTAAACATATCTAGAATTACTACATGGTAAAACTCCATTCCTTTTAGACACCGACACAACTCAGCCTTGCGGTGGATGTGGGTTGTGGTTCAGGGCAAGGGACGATCCTATTGGCTCCGTATTTCACCAAGGTTGTTGGAACGGACATCAGCCCCGCCCAGCTGGAGGTGGCAATGGCCAATAGGAAACCTCTGAATGTATCATACAGGTGAGGCGGTGGAAGGTGAGGGAGGGGACATTAAATGAATAAAACCAAGGTGGTAAATGTTTTTTTTTATTAAGAGGGTGGTGCACAGCGGTGGAAGAAGTATTCTGATATTTTACTTGAGTAAAAGGATCAATACAAAGTAAAAGATATCCAAAAGGTTACTTTATGGTCCAGTGTGTAACAATTAGGAGGCTCTATTGGCAGAAATATTCATAAATATATTTTAATTAGTGTTTAATCGCCTAAAACCCCTTTCTCCTTATTTCCTGCTATATTGTTCTGACCACTTCGAACCTAGGCAGTGTCCGGCAGAAGAGTTACCGTTTGCTTCCGGTGAAGTGGACCTTGTGACGGCTATGACAGCGGCCCACTGGTTCGACCACCAGAAGTTCCTCCTGGAAGCCGACAGGGTGCTGAGGCCTGGAGGCTGCCTGGCTCTCCTGAGCTACACCATGGATATGGAGCTGGAGTATGGGGACGTCTCCAACACGCTCAATGACATCTGTAAAGAGGTACATTCAAAATCCATTTAATTTGGCAAGTTTTTACGAGAAGGCCTGCCAGTGCCCCTCATACAGAACATATAACAATTAAAAATAATTTGGCTATAAATAAAAATGACTGAGAAGGAATGAGTTTACGTCACACGATGACCCTGTTGTCATCCATGACGTGCCCTAACGAAGTTGAGTCCCTTAGGAAGAGTGCCAGACAATTTAAGCCAATTAACATAGTGGCCAAATCATGTAATTACAATGCACACAGGCCCCAGCTTTAAAATGGTGGATGCATTTTCTGGAGTGTTTTAACCCCTCACAAAGTGACATCAGTTTCACTATCAGAATTTGATTCCTTTGGTCCGACAACATTTGCAAAGTCTAAAAGAGTCTCTGTTGCTGGTGAGTTTGTAATACTATAAATATATACATATTGAAATTAAACATATTGAAACTTTTAATAGTAGCCATTCTGCAGACTGGATGACTTTTACGGGCTGGAAATGGCCTGCAGGCTGCCAGTTGGTGTATGTTCTTGTTCATGCCCCTGTCTAACCCCAGGTCTCTGCACGGCCCTGCATCCTAATGTGGGACAGTGTATAGACTTTTAATTGCAAGTCATAACCATGAAGTAACTAAGTACGAAGAAGGCAGTCCATTTGATGCATGACCTTATGTGTAAGTGGTAATTAAACCCCTTACACTGGCAGTATAAGTGACATACTAGTCCTTGCCATGCCATATCGTTAGACAGAAATACTACTTAAAATTTAAAGCTCAGCAAATCAAGTAGAAAAACAGCTGGAAAGAAGTATATAAACCCATTGTGTTCAGTTGTATTATGTAAATTGTAATGATTTATCCCAGTTAGACACAAGGTGCAAGGTATTTTTCAAACTGCATTGGCCTATGCAAAGTTAGTTGGTAATTAAAACCTGCTTTTCTTTGTTTTCTTTTAATAGTTTTACGCTGCCCTGCTTCCTTTCCGAAATCCTTACATAGGATCGAGCTCTGTGAAGATCTACGCAGGCATGTTTGACTCCTGCCCATATCCAGAAAAAGAGTGGTGAGTGTTTCAGACTTTACTTATATCCAGCTCTATCTGCACAAGTTGTAGCAGAGTGCATTGTGCTTGATGATTACTTAGATAATCAGTTAAATCAAAGTTAAACTTGCGCAAAGGCTATAAATTCGCAGCTCTGGTGGAATAAAGACACACATATGCACTTCACAATCTGGAAGTTATCTGGCATTCAATGTGCTTTTGTGTTCAGGAATGAGTGTCTCCAGGTAAAAAGGATTGTGCCACTGACTGCGTACATCGGCATGGTAGAGACCTTCTCCAGCTACCAGAAACTGCAACAAGTGGACCCCGCTGAGGCTGAACGTCTTTCTAATGACATCAGGAAGAAGTAAGATATTAACCTCCAACTCATCTATATTCTAATCATTAACCTCCGGCCCTGAGTTCTTACCTCCACTCGCCTAGCGTTGAACGTTGATCTCCTAATCTCCACCTAAATTAATTTATCATTATCGAAAACTGCTGAAAATTCGTCTTTGAATACTGTCACAGTCTTGGGCATTAATCAGAAAAGCCAAACATTGCTTGACTAAGCTTAACTGTTGAAGGCTTTTACTGCTTTGATAATATAACCACCATTAATTCCCCTGCCACTGACAGGACAGAATAGCCCAGCAAGCAAATTATATGGAGGGGAAGTGCTGAGCCATAACTTTTACATGGATAAAAAAAAGTATGACATTGTATTTAATTACTATCACAGTTTGGGGAGATTTACACACAGTTCTGCTGTCTGTCTCTGGAAAGAATGGACCTGTGTTTTGTCTTGTGTGGTCTGAAGGGAGGAGAGTCATTTGAGGTTTTTTGTTTATTTACTACTTTATATTTCCTCAACTATTTTGCAAATAACGTACAATATTGGTACATTAGTCCATCCATTAACTCATTTTAGATCCTATTAAACCACTCTGTCTCTTGTCTTCCATCTCAGGTTGCTGTCTGCCATGAAGGCGTCTTCTCCTGACACAGAAGTTACGTTGGTAGTGAAGTATTTCTATTGGCTGGCATGCAAACCTTGATCATTCTGTCTGGATCCTGTACACCACTTTTTTGGCTTGAGGCCAAAACCAACCAATGTCTAATTTGGCCAGTTGTGACCAGCTCATCCATAAATAAATACCTTGTGTTCTTAGCACCCAAAAAGCTAAAATGACTAAACAAAAAGTCTAAATAAACCACAGTTTTTTTGTTGTGGAAATGCAGATTTATCTTGAGAAAGCAATCCCCAGGTTGGAAGACAAATATATTATATTGGGAATCACTTGAAATGCAAAGTTGGATCTATATAGCCTGATTTTAAAACAAACGTGTTATCTTTGTTATGTTTTTTATAAAAATATATTTTAATTTTCTACTAAAATGGATACTGATTTGTAACAACCTGCAGTTAAATCAGATTCAGGCTTATGGATGTTGACCTCTGGAATGAACACTAGATGGAGCCCTCTCATACAGTGAGGATGAGTGTCGAGTTGAAGTCCACTTGAGCCTTATTTACAGTCTTAAAATAGTACTGAAATGAACTCTAACTACAGTGAGAGAAATCCACTTTCTTCCAGAATGTCCCTACCTTGAAGTGCACTGCACTGAAAACAAGCCATTAGTCTCTCACAAGAAGATGGATATACACAGATATTTGATTTAAAAAAGTTGGATTATTATACTGTAGATGCTTTGAATATGAACAAATCATCACTATGTTCATGGAAATTTAATCCAGGCACCATTTGGTTTTCTCCAAAATGTATGCAACTATGTAAATGAGATGGGAATAAACTCAGCATTGTGATTTCTTCAGTCATCTTTTCTTCGTTTTCTGCTCTCCTTTTCTGTCTCTTCGCCTTTCTTCCAGATTTATAACATTAACTTATCCAAGTCACTGGTGTCTCGCTGAGTGTTATTTATGTCCTCACAGATTGTTTAGGGGCCATGAGAACAGATGGTCATTAACATGCATGGCCCCTCAAATCCCCTGAATCCCAAAGACTTTGTTACTTTCCCCTGACAAACTATTGGTGATGTTATCCACTAAAAATAACTGCACAGATGAATTCTATTTTTATACCAAATAGAACATTTATTACATATTAGTGTATTAAGGTCAGCGTCTGCTGCAGTCTAGCAGTTTTTAAGCAGACGTTCTTGTTTTACTGCACCGTCCATAAACATATTAATATGGGAATAACACAATTTCAGGACAATAAGTACATCAATTATGCAAAATCACCCAAAAATATCCTTTATCACATGCCCAGTCTCTGCCTGTCAGGAGTCCGTATATATTTACAAAAGCCCAAATCCAGTCTCTATAAAACCCCCTCTGTGCGTTTACTTCTCCACACCACCAGGGCAGTCATGAGCAGGGTGACCAGTACCGGCACTGCGATGAACGGGGCGAGGATGCTGGTGGGTGGGTCGTGGATGAGGCGGCCAGTCAGAGCGCAGTCGTGGAAGTAGATGCGATGAATCTGCATGAAGAAGCGGTCGACTATCTGATTTGGCCAGAAGCAGTCGACCCTCAGTGCCACCTGGTAGGTGCAGTTTGTTAGTCCCTCATAGATCCTGCAGAGGGCAACAACACACAGTCAAACCCACCTAAATGATTCACTGAGGAAAAAACTCTCACATGCCGGGATAAACACTCAGTTTCATGAACCCATGATTAACTTAAAGTAGCATTCTCACTGTTCCCAGCTACAGACCTATAGACAAATAAACTCTTCAAACTGAAATAGTCTCTCGCAGTGTCTTTGAAACGTCCTTTCAGAGTGAGACCAGGGACTCCTGTTGGTAGGAAAAAAGGCAAAGGAGTGTCTGGAATTACCAGTGAGCTTAACACAGCTAAATATAACTGCTAGGAGGTAGAGGGCAGGGGAAATAGAGATGCATACCAACAGGGCAGCGCCCTCAGTCCAGCATTGCCCCATACCAGGACAGATTCTGTTCCGGATGGCCACTGTGTTTAACTGGAGGCCAACTGGGCAAGTGATCATAAAGCCCCTTAAAGGAAAAGTCCACCCAACTTTAATGTTCATCATAAATATATTTTTTTGATGGGCTAGTGTGTTATTTCCTGTTATTATTTTCAATATTGTTTCAAACAACACGAGGCCCAGAATACTGGTCTGTGTTGTAGTTTTTGTAAGGGACTTTCCACATCCCTTCAAGTCCTTTATAGCACTTCATAAGAAAAGCTAGACTGCAAAAAGAGAGGTCCCTGTGTTTCCCCATTTGGTTGACGTGATTATAAGTTCATTAGTTTGAATTAGATGCACCATGTAAGAGAAAATACACCATGTAAGCTTGATATCAATGGGGCTATTAAAGGTATTAAATCTAGATTTTGACATAAATAAAAGACATTTCAATGAAAATTCTAATTATTAAATAGATCATATAAAGGGAGATTTTATTATAGATGCTATATGACTCACTGTCAGGCACTTTGGATAAAAGCATGAAGTACATGATTGGTATGTAGTGGTTTTATGTGTGTGTGTATGTGATTGCATTTCAGTGTGCCGGGGGAAAGAGCCAACTATCATCACCAGGAGCTGGTGTTGCAGCAAGGCTCAGGATCAGGTTTAAAGGAAGGGGTCTAAGTTGATGATAGTTTAGGATTAAGACTCAAGCTTTTGGTTAATGATTAAGATTTGGACTTGGGTAAAGGTTCAAGGTTAGCGTTAAGAGATTCTCACAGGCCTGTTAATACAAATATGTGTGTTGAGCTCAGTGAAAGTGTTTTGGACTAAAGGTGAGAGTCAAGAGGGACTGGAGTGTTTTTATAGTGCTGAACAATACAGTGCGTAAATGAAGTATTGACTGTATAATTGAGAATGAACACAGCCCATAGGTTTTTGAAGAACCGTTGCGAAGCTCAGGGTGGTCGGCACTGGCTGTCACCATCTTGGCAAACCCGACTCCGCTGGCTGTCGGCTAATCCAAAAATGGGCAAAGACGTGGAGCGTGGTTGGAGCTGAGGCTGGTTGAATGAAGCCTGGTTACTGAAAACTGCGGTGACAGCACCCACCTATTACTTTTAATTATGCATAATTCTAACCCTTAATATAATTTAAACCATACACCCCCATACACCCCCATACAGGTGAATTTAGCTAAAGCAAAGCTACGTTTTTTTGTACCAGACTGTAAACATTTATTTCTACTGTAAAGTTGGGGCATTTTAAAACGCGGCCTTAAGGAGCTAGACTCACTCTTGTATCCAGCCTCAAGTGGCTGTTCGAGGAACTGCAGTTTTTGTTACTTCCGTTTTGGCTTTCGTGCCCCTTGGAAAGACACTGTCTTGTTCTTTTTAAAAATGTGTTTCTTAACTAACAAACAAGTCTTGGAGTGAAGCTGCAAACACACACAGTATTTACAACCACACACAGTGATGCACTGCAACATACACACGCATATGTGCCCACACACACACACACACACACACACACACACACACACACACACACACACACACACACACACATTCCCAATTAACAGTTTTGGTGACTAACAAATTCTATGATATAAGATTGTATTAATCTGACTGCAAAAATAGTGTCTGGCAATAAAATCTCAAGTGTTAATTGGACAGAAATCATAAAAAATCCTTCAACAATGTTAATTTGCATATATATAAAACAGCTTCTCAGTGGCAATGACACTCACAAGCGTCAGTCAAATGCTATGGAGGGTGACAATAAAGTTTGAGGGTTTTGTAGCAGACAACATGGATAGATAAAGACAAAGAATAACTCTGATCATCATTTCATAAACCAAACAAAACAAGATTAGCATGCCTGACTCCCAGTTTTTCAAATATCCCCTGTCTCCGAATTTTTGCTCAGTCGTCAGACGCACAGGGGTTGTTTATTTTCTCTTGCAGAAGTAAGTACATGATCAGCAGAATAACTAGAGGTTACAAAGCAGTCGGAGAATCTCTGAGAGAAGAGTGATAAATCTAAACTTCTATTGTACAGATGACTGCGGCTGAAATGCCATGTGGCGTATTCAGTTGAAATATTGAGTGATAAAGTGAACGTGGGACTCACTCACTGTGTATTTGGATATCATTACAAGCTGTTGTATCATCTCAGTCTGATGTTCTTCACTGAACTGAAATACTAGAAAAAAACTTAATTTTGCCTCAATATTTGGTAATTAGCATTATATCACTGGATATCTGAGCAACTTCGAGTAACAATGCACTGGATCTGCACTACTTTGGGATTCCTGCTTATGAAAGCCTTTAGTTTCACTTTCAAAGACTAAAAACTATTTCATAAAGTTTCATAAATAATGAGACCTGTTTCTCTTCCACTTATCAGACAATGTTGTTTGGACTCTGATGAACTTGGAACTGATTTTTACCCAGAATTGGCATTTCCACTTTTATCCCTGTGTATGTTATGTTTGGCTCTTACCTGAGTGACAACATGGCTGAGTTACACGTTGGAAAAGTATTTACGAAAACAAAGCTCTCCATGGGTTGGAGGGTTTTTAGATGTGTGGTTATTTATGAATAATCACACATTATCATAGACTGTATAATTAAGCATGGGAAAGCTCAGTGTGGTCAGCGCTGGACGACGCCATCTTGGCAGGGAAATTAGCTACCAAAACCGTCCTTTGTGCCAGGCAAACAACAGGTAAACGTGTTTATTTCTGCTGTAAAGTCAGGCATTTTAATATTAGGTCTTATGGGGATTGACTCACTTCTGGAGCCAGCCTCAAGTGGCCATTCGAGGAATTTCCATTTTTGTTACCTCTGTGTTGGCTTCACCCCTCGGTAAGAATCATAGAGACATTTAAAGTGACTTTAAATGTGTTGCAGCCACACAAGTGGCAAGTATCGGATGATGGAACATTACATTTAGCTAACATTAGCCACCATAAGCTACCTGGACATACCAGAACAAGTCAGGCAATAAAAGGGTGTATTTTATTACTTCACAGCTTTTCATATGTGGGAGGAAGATAGTTCTATTTATTCTTCAAAAAGTTATCTAGTGTTGCTTTAAGCCTGCTGTGTTACATTATACCTCCAAAACAAATCCTACTTATTAGACTTTTATTTTCAAAGGCACTAAATTGGTCTGCACCCACACACAAGCCTTATTTATGTATTTCTAATTTCTCATTCTGCATGCTTTATTTATCTGTTGCACAGGCGGCTCCCCAGTGTACCTTATCAATGGCGTCAAACATTGTTGCTAGGAGTTTCCTGACGCAAGTGCCAACTCTCTGCAGTTACAACTGCACACTGAGACACAAACACACACACACACACACACACACACACACACACACACACACACACAAAGAGCACCACCACCAATTATGAGCTGGACCAAGAGAGAGGACAGTGTGGGCCAGGTGGGAAATCACAGTTTTGACAGTAGCTTCTCCTGTGAGCCTCCCAGCTCCTTTCACCCTCCTGTCTGACTCATCCTCTGACTGCCGGTGTTTAACACATACAAACACACACAATGTAATGTGTGACAGATACAGTAAAAGGCCACGACCAAGTGATGTAAAGGGGAGTGGAAACCCAGATTGGACCTATCTATGATCTGTTATCAAAGGAAAGACAGGTGAGCTTAGTTAAATATGGAAGAAATATGCATAGTATGCATTCTCACCAGCCTCCTTATTTAGTTATAGTAGTTTTTCAATCCATTCATAGTACATTATATATCATTTGAATCTACAGTCCATCTAATTACCAAAAACATAGAGGTAGAAAAGGCCTAAAACGTACATAATAATCTTTAAGATTTGGTTCTCTGACAATCTATATTTACATGTTCTGAGTTGGAACCAAATGAAGCATTGCATGAGTTCAGTCATGCTCACATTAGCTGACTGGCACTATATTTATGCTTTTGCTGCCTCATCCACCAGCTATTCGGCTTTTGGCATGTATGTGTTGATTAAAAGATTCGTTTTCATCATCCATCAAACAATACTCACAAAAATAGAGCCTTCTCTGCCAAATCTAACTCTATCCTTTTGCCATAAACTACATTCCTCAGACTAAACTATACAAGAAGAGTGTTTTTTATCTTGTTGGTAACCTATTTTTATGGCTTTACCCACTCTTTTTGCATGACACAGTAGGTTTACTCACTCCGTGGTGTCTGGCCAGCTGCACCACAGGCCTCGGTCCAGTCCTTCCATGTCGAATTTGAACTTAGCTATGCAGAAATCATTGATCACCCTCTCGTAGAAAGCCCTGTCGCAGCCGTACGCTGATGGAAGGACTTGAGCTAATGCACAAAAGAGGAGAAAAATGAAACAAAATGTAATCAAGTCATAAATGAGAATGAGAATGGATTCGGGTCATGTGAGCTGACTGCGACCTGGTGATCACTTTATTTCAGTGAGCGGGGAGCAAAACTTTGCACCATTGTAAAAAAAAAAAACACTGTGAAGAAACAAAAGATTTTACAAAGCACAACAGAGGTTATCTGCTGTGTGTTCAGTTTTTGATAATTATGAATATGTTAGTGCAATAAACAAGGTCATGTCCTGGCAACAGTTATTCCTACCGGGCCATTTTCTTCCCTATTAGGCTGTTACTTTCACTGAGAAAAGATTTTAATTTGCAGCCTTAGTCCCAATCCCATTTGTTTACTTCAGAGATGTATGCAAACAGGCTCTTAACGTGGAGGCAGACCGCAGCCATCCCATAGGACTCTGAGCTGAATGTAACACCACTGAGCAGTACAGCAGGAGAGGGAGCTTAAGCTGGCGGGAAAGGCCCGCGTGGACAGGTTGTTGTTACGATCGAGAAGCATGGTGGATCTCAGTCTGCGCCGGCCTGATAAGGGCCAACTGTGTGCCCATTATGTTTGCTCTGTCTCAGCTGGCTCTCGAGGCTCTGAAACACTCAAAGGAAGACTGAACGTGTTGACACGGGGATTTCGTAAAAGAGATGCTACTGAAAGAAGATGGTGAGAAATGGTCGAGCCACTGAATGGTCGAACAGGTGCTTCAAAGAAAAAAAAATAAAGTGAGGAGAAAAAGCATCCAACACGTGCAAACACTGATTGTATAAATGGTAACTGTGCGTCGATTAGCTTGTGTATCACCCACAGAATTGCATGGATGCAATGTTTCACCTGTCTGTCTGTTTGTTGGCAACTGTTCATAGAGAAATCTGACATTCAGGCGTTCAAAGATGCCTTCTAACTTGGCCGCTAACCAGCATTGTATTCACATTCCATTTTCCAGGAAAATCAAAGCAAACCCTGACAGATGCTACAGCGCTGCTAGCTGGAGGATTGCACTTTATTGACTCGCTGCCTTCAAGTTATCCCATATTTTGAGTAACCGGAATCTTGACTTCTGCCTGCCATTCTAGGCCTCAGTAGTTATGGATTTTGAAAACTGATGCTCGAACATGCCTTGATCCATCTACCTCAGATGTCACTCGTGTCTAGCCAGCTGCTGTGCTGCTCAGCATGAGAGCATCATTTTCTCCCATTCATGTAGGAGTGAAAGTAAAGCCCAGAGGAGAGCATTAAAGCACTTTCACATGTAAGATTCCTATTTTTTCTGTGCATCGGTCCTCCCTAAAACATGTTTTATTGTTTTGGTCCACAGTCCCCATTGGGAGAATCAGGATATAATGCCAAATAATGACAATCAATAGGTTTCTCTACATGTTCTAAGCTTTTTTTTAGCAGCTAAATGTAAGACTTCCTTGTTACCTGTTGAACATCCACATTGCAACAAGCTGCACTTGCACTCCGCTACATTTCAGAGGCAAATATTGTTAGTTTACAAATCAAGAGTTTACATACAACACATAATGATCAACTGCAACTCCTCCAAAATCCATTATTAATAATAATCCGATTAGATAATAAATAATAGTACGACAAAGGAACCAGTTTTCTGCATTGAGTACTTTTACTTTAGATTGCTTAGTAGTATTTTACTCAAGTAAAAGTGAATGCATCACTTAGTATTTTTAGTGTGATACTGAAACTTTGAATTAAGTAAACAACCTGAATACTTTCCACATCTTAGACTAAAACCGTATAAAATTTAAAGGCACGGTTTAGTGTCAGAATTGTTTATGTTTGTGAGTTTCACACTAATCAAAATCAAATGAATGAATAGAATAAAACGACCAACCTTCGAAAACAACAAAAGATATTGGACTGCTATGAACTCAATGATCTCTGAAACGTATGATAGTATTTATGTTTCAAGCTATACTGTATGCACACACACATACACAGACATAAAAATTCCAAATATCCCAAAATAATTAAATAAAAAACAGATCAGACATGTTAAATTCAAGCCTCCAGAAGAACTTGTGGACTCACTACCATAAACACTCACCTGCCATCAGCAGCATAAGCCCTGCTTTCAGGAGTGACGCGCTCTCCGGAGCCATGCTGAATACCAACTCCAAGACGTTTTACACACTGTGCTCACTCCCTGGAGATCAACTGCACATATTCAATTCTTCCTTCAGTATTCAAGCCAAAGCCACTGATTCACCACAATGTTACAGTGCAATCAAAAGCGGCCCGTGGTGTGCGGTCAAAGAGAACTGTGCGTAAAAGCCCCTTGACCTTCCGCAGTGGCAGCCTCCTTCCCTCACCGCAGCCCTAATCATAGACGCTCTGCCTGTCATCTGATCCCCTTGTCCTGCTGCTTACAGTGTGGAGCTGCTCACAGGGGACAAAACAAAGTCAGACGCCAAAATTAGTGCCAGTCTTAATGAATCCAGGGAGTCATTCAGAGAAAAAAAAGGTCATCTTATGATATATACCCCTAATCCACTCTCATGTTACACATATGGGAATAGTAAGCTACATGAGATACAATAAATAAACTTGAAGTAGTAAGAGTTGTAAAAAGCCCCCATAAATGCAAACCATATGTCCCGTGTGGAATATATTATAGCCCAGGATAGTATCTAAGAGATTAAAAATGAAAACCAAAATAAATTCACAATAAACTCCCTGATGGAATCATCTAGAATACCTCCATGAGCATAAACTCCCTACAGAATAAGCCTTTATATACACAATTATCTATAATTTGAATGCTTTTTGCTCTAACTTGCACTATTATCATTTCAGAGGCCTACTGTAAGATAACACACCATTACACTCATTATAACTTTTTAATTAAATGCATTTTCCCCCACTACTTATTATTTGTAATGGATTACTTGTAATACCCTCTTCAGGGTGAGCCATCGGTCTCACACTGGGGCCCATTTCAGAGCACAAAAAAGAGAACTCCCGTTTTTATGTCACACTCATATCAGCTCAAATCTCATGCACCTCACTAATTGAATGTATTATCTGCAGATTTCTGTACAGGAACAGATTGACAGTTCATTAGTATTCTCAAGGCTGCTCTGCGTTTTGCTGCCACCCAGTGAGTCTGTCTGTGCTGGTGTCTGTCTGTCTGTCTGTGTGTGTGTGTGTGTGTGTGTGTGTGTCTGTGTGACTAATCCCATAGCTCAAATAAATGTTTTCATGTATCTCTTATAATGTACTGTGGCGTGTAAACTGGCAGCCAGTGTACTAGATTTCCCTCAGGTTCATTTATTTGTAGGTATTTTCTTGATTTGCAGAAAAAGAAGCGAATACTGATTAAAGTCAAACCCTGTTGTTTTTTTTTTCTTGATACAAAGGAGGAAAACAATAAATGGCCATTCGAATGCTAATCAAAAAAGAGTACCCTGCCTTTAGCAAAAAAACTGAAAATACATAACCCTTCCCCTTTCTGACACCAACCAAATCATTTTCAGTAAGTCTCTTACCTGCGTTAACTGGGCTTTAAAGTGATCATGAGGCCTTTTGGTTGAATTCCCATTGTCATGAGTATAATAGTTGTGAAAAATACATGCCCAAATGTTATTTTATGTCCCTGAAGAACTTTGTAATTCATGCAAGCTACAGAGAAAAAGGCTCAAAACTGAGTCTTTCTCCATAAATTCCCCTAGAGAGCAGCAGAGGACACTAAATGAGCCTCCTCCTTGGCACTGTGGGGACATGTGAAGGATCATTTTCGGTCCTTCTGCACCTTTTGCTGCTTAAACAGTGGAGTCATTTTGGTAATAGAGCCACTTTAAGTGCGAGGTTTTCGCCTTACATGGGTCACAAATCAAGATCTTTTTGTCCTCGCTGATTTCCCAGCCGGGTTTCATACTTTCACATCAGTCCACAAACGAAGCCAGAGAGCGGAATAGGGTACACCGGCTTGTAAAATGAGCGGCCCTGAAAATGGTATACTGCTGGCGCCATTCCCTTCACTGCAGCTCCATTAGATGAGCATCATCAAAGTTTATAGGCTGTGCCTTCTAGTTGCCGATATTTGCAGAGGCTGACCCTGTTGGCACCACGGGAAACTTTTCTGTCAGTCTACATTCAATATACAAACAAGTAAATAATAAGATTCACCTGAAAAATTATTATATTTATTTATGGTGTCTGTCTTTTTTTCTCTAAATACATTTATCTGTTGTACCATTAGTCCTGTAAGTAGTTCTGTGTGGTCTCTACACAGGTAGTAGAAATTGGGAAACCGAACCAAAATCTGCTCCTGACAGGTGTATTGACAGGAGCGCTGAAGCCAAATAGCCAATCAGGAGAGGTGATATGTAAGGTGGGCGGATCCCCTCAACCCCCTTCTCCCCCCCAAAAAGCCAAAAATCTCCCAATCTTCTATGTTTGGGTGGGCAATTTAATTGGCTGAAAGACGTGTCGATCACACAAAAGAGGCGTTTTCAGAAGCCACCACCCCCCTCCCCTCCATCTCATCCCCCTCTCTCCCACCACCACCCCCCCCCACCCCCCCAGCCACCGGCGCTATGGCAGAGTGAGGAGTAAATGGCTCAGAGTATCCGCGGTGGAAACCGACCTAAACACTGGTCTGGGAACTGATAAACAAACACAACAAAGCGCGGTGCGTAAAAGCTTTCCACGGCGCAGTTGTGTGTGCCAGTTGTCCAAGAAGCCAAGAAGACTCCGACGGGGTTTTTTTTTTCCTTTTTCTTTTTTTGGTTGTTTATTTTTGTGTGTGTGAAAAACGAGGATATCTTAATTGGACATGTGAGTTACGGGAGTTAACAAGACAAGCAGCCTTTCTACAAAGATGAAGTTCCCCGCCTGCGTCCTAGTCACTTTGGTGGTGATCCGATCGAGTGCAGCACAGTCAGGTGAGTGCTCGGATGCGCGACTCTGTGCCTGGGTCTCCTGGTCAGGTCGGACTTCAAAAGCAATGATTAACCCCCCACCCCCCACCCCCCAAAAAACCCCACCTTTCTATTCTGAAATAAACATAAACGTATGGGCAGAATGAAATGATGAAGTCCCAGCACTTGTTTGCTGACTGATGGCGAATGGACATCACAGTTTAACACCTGTGTTGTTCGCTCCACATCACTGATGCGAAGTTAACACTAACTTCCTATCCAACCACGATGATGATTTTAATCATGGCACAGAGACTCGCACCTGCAGGAGAGATCCAGCAGCCTCTAGGAGCGTGTCGAGGTTTGCGTAAAACTCCCCTCCTTTCGCTTCTTTTTCACCCTTTACATAGATGTTTTAAAGCTTATCAGGGACAGCTGTTAACGCATGTTTGAGCGGGACGGAGGCGAAATGCACTTCGCTTGTGTGCCTGTCTGATTCCACAAATCTTTGGTAAAAAAAAAAGAAGAAAAGAAAAGAAATCTGGGATCAAATATCTTTTAAAATGAACTGAAAGACAGCTCACACGAGCCCCTTACTCTGCTGTTTCCTTTTGCACCCTAAATATGAATGAATGCGCCATCGTTTTAATTCAATTCCCTTAAGCGGACATTGATATAGACCGAAGACCGCGGCTATTTGCGCTGATTTATATGAATTGGGCTCGGTTGCACGGTGGCACAGTTCTCATTCCTTACTGTCTTTGAATAATTTAGATGTAGCAGATATACTGAGGGCTATACAGGCAGTGGGAAAACATCTCCCTTTCATCATTAGGACCCCTGTGGTGTCAATCCCTAGACGAGAATCACTTTAATGTTCCTGCAATATTCCCAAAAAGACTTGTAGCACAGTCAACTGTACTCAAAAGTCAATTTATAGTAAAGTTAATGATATCTTTATTTATGTGTAAGGGCTGCAGTTTTCCTTTGGCATCACTGTAGGATATTTGCAGATAGTTTGGTTGTGATATTTGCTCCTGCAGCATGTAACATTTCAGGTTTCGCCACTTGCTGTGTGATATTTTGTTCATGATGCAGGTTTTGCAACGAAACCCCACTGCCTGTGCACCTAAGCAAACCATTTAGAGGCTTTGATGTTGAACTTTTTCAACCAGCTTTTGTTCGCAGACTTATTAATCAATAAATACTTTAATGTATTCTGTTTGTTTTTGACTCAGGTATAGTGTCTGCTTTTGAGTGGTATCACAATATGAGATGCACTCGAGTTATTTGGACGGTAATATTTTGTGCTTCATTTTGGGCTGATGAGCTATTCATGGTGCCAGAATCTGCCTTCTTAATTGATATCATCAAGCTTTGGCAAGGACTGTTGAAGTGGAAAAAAAAAGCAGAAGCAAGAAGCAGGAACACAGGAGAGTTTGTGGATTGATGTTCAGAGGTGAATTTGGCCATCGCCCAAACTCTCAGTGGCACAAATGGGATTCCAGGACGCTTTTCCTTCCCGCCACCAAGGACGGGTCGAGTTCTTGCTCGATCTCTGGTGGTTTGTGGTTCTCGGGCAGAGCTGGAGAAACAAACACACACTCCCCCGCTGGCCGTGGTGTGGATCTTGGATGCCTATTAAACAGGAGTGGATGGATGCACGGATGGATGGGTGACAGGCGGGATGAATGGGGTTGAAAAGTGGCACCCTCACTGGTTTATTTATTCTCCATGCATACACTCCCATCCAAGATATTTGTGATGCAAATTCTGCCCAAGAATCTGAGCTATGCCTCTTGGGAAGTTCATTGGGTGTGTGGGAGTTAGTGGGTGAGTAGATATTTGTGTGTTATCCGTCCACTCTTTTACTTAATCTCCCTCTCTGCATCGTCATTTAAAAAATTCACACTCAACACCATATATAAAAACATATTTAAAGCCATATCAGTAAGTCAAGGCTGGGGATGTTCACCTCACTGCTGTTTAACACGGTGAGTGAATCTGTCAGTACGCTCCTGCTGACAAATGTCTGCAGCATTCCTGCCAGTCAGCCGGTCTACCGAGTTGTATACACACTAAACTATTTGTGTGTATGTTTGAGTGATGTACAGTATGGCCACATGTGTGCCAAAAATGGAGGTATTCGCACTGCGAGCGACTTGATTGATGTTTTGCTCTATTCTGTTGGCAGCGTGAGAGGATCTTAGTGTGTCTGTGTGGAGGCTTCTGCACGCTCGTATTCATCTTAATTTTGATGTAAATTTAACAGGAGAACAGCAAAAAACTGATTTTAGAGTCTAGGATTGACCCCACTGATGTGTTCAAGTGTTGATTGATATTTTCAAGATCAACAGGAGGCTGGTCAACTTCCTCCTCCATCTTGGATTTGCCAGGGAGGAGTTGCTGTCTCTTCGATGGCAAAAAGGCACTACACAATAATCTGAACAATTAATTTTCCCAGGTCACTCAGGTCTGAAGGAGCTACATTGATGTCCATGACTTACTGGTTGCAATGCCATCAGTAGGATAATAGGGTTTGGGGTGCAACTAATGATTATTGACATTATTGATTAATCTGCCAATTATCTCCTTTAAAGAATGCCCACTTGCTAAGCTGTGACCCAGAACGATTGGAATTTTTGCTTGAAACAGTCGAACGTAAGTATTTGTTTATTGATTAATTGATCGTGTAATTGGAGTTTCTGAAACTGGACATTCCTCAAACCCTTCAATTCTATCTCCATCGACTGAGGAAGAGCATGAGATGCGGATGAAAGCTCTGTCCAACTTGTGTTTCCAAGGTCAAGAGTGAATTTTGGTGCTCGGTCCATCTTCGGTTAAATGCAGCTTTCTCTGGACGCTGCGTTTGCTTCCGGTTGTTTCAGTGTCTGGAGAAGACTTCAAGAAAAACGACGCGCTCTTGAGTAACTGATTCTCTGCAGAGGTTGACGGGGTGAATCTTTGGTAACTAGGAACGATGGGATCAGCTCTGTTTTTTTTTTTTGTATTCAGGCCAAAAAAGATAGTTGTTGCTTCTCCACAAACAGCTCTCACCTTTTGCATCTCTTCCAGCGAAACTCACACCAGTAATTCCATCATCCTCTGCGTAGCTGCCTGTTTGTGTGCTCCCCGAAAAAACAAATGCCTCAAACGTTTTAATCGCCGCAGCTCTTGAGTGTGTATGGCAAGCGCTGCGTTCGCACGTGTGTGTGTGTGTGTGTGTGTGTGTGTTTTTTTTGGGTGACATTTAAAGACGTGCTCTCCTGTGAAATGGCCGGGGGAGAAAGGAAACCCGCTGAATGCCAGTATCAAATTACTGGGCGTCTGTCAGCTGGCACACACGGAGCCTCGGTGCTGGCCGAGGCTTTGTAGAAGACTGACGGAAATGAGAATTTATTACAAGCTAATTAAGCTTTTTTTTGATAGCATCAGTCTAGACCGCGAGCCCTTTATTTGACAGCATGAGAGATGAGGGGGGTGAAGGAATTCAATCTTGCTGTAAATTAGTCAACATTGCTATCATAACTTGATATCTGCCAGGCTTAACCCATGCCAGCCTTTTTGCTGGATATTTGTCAAACACACTGTGATCGTTCCTGACGAGCCGATCGAGATGGGGACGGTTTCTGCGTCTTCCGGTGAAAGAGACGGCGGCAGAGAGAGGGGGAATAAATATGGCCGTTTGCACAAAAGAATAATAATTGCAGTTAAGTGAGGGTGACATTGAGGTGTGGGCTTTTATTCGCTCCCTCTGTCACAACTGGACAGTCTCAGCGGGCCGTAAGGGAAGCCTTTACAAATGACTATGTGACACGTGGGGGTGATGGAACGCTATTCCAAGGCCTGAGACAGCAGTACGCTATACCTCTCACGGTACTCGCCGTCTGAATCAGCACTCAGATTTGTATCTGCATGGGCGAGACAAAGATGATGCTGTTCCCTCTTGGGAGGGGGGCTCTTTTTGACTCCTACTTTTCTCTCCCCATGCATTCGAAAACGATCCGACGACATCACAAGCCTGTTTGCTGACATTCTGTTTGCTGCCGGCTGTACAGAGGGGCTTCTGTTCTTTCGAGTTTGCGAACCACCCAAATATTTACATGCGGAATCACAACTGCACAGCATGGGAAGGAAAACATCCAAGGCTTGGGTGCAAAATAGCGGCTTTATTGGCCTCTGTAATCATCCCGAAGCCCCTTAGTCCCTCTCCCTCTCTGGCGTTGCATTTGTGTGTTTGGCAGGACAGACTTTTGAACCCCCCGTGCCTTTGCTGCCTAATGATGAGCAGGGTTGGCTTTGGTTGTGCCGAGGCGTCCGGTGCCAACTCCTAGTGTGAGTTAGATTGGCCAGTCGGAGGCTGGAAGCCTGGCACAGATGTCCTCTTTCAGGAGGACTGAGATCTCACTCCCACACAGAAAACACAGTCCACCCATGCACAGGGATTTACTTTAATAAACACCCTTGAATCTCCATGCCCTCTTTTAATTTCTTTAAAAAAATGCTGATTCTGCTAAAGTCTTGCTCTTTATCTCCCACACACACACACACACACACACACACACACACACACGCACTAATAGTAATCCAAGTTCATGGGTGAAAGGGCAGCGGAAGCCTTGTTTAGTGGGTTTTAAGTGTGAGGCAGCTTTATTCTTCCTCATTGTTTGCTTTGAGCACAAGTATTGAATCGACTTCTAGTGGATTGTGTGGCTCTCAACTCTCTCTCTCTCTCTCTCTCCCTTTTTACACACACACACACACACACACACACACACACACACACACACACACACACACACACACACACACACACAGTGTGAGCGAGGCATGGCCCAGGAAAATAAAGGACAGGAAAGACAGAGGAATCCTTTTTTTTTTTTTTATTTTTTTTTTTTCTTCTCTTGTGTTTCTTCTAGACCACTGGAGGGTTTGTTCAGCCCGCCACTTGTAATTCCACTCAGAGACAAATGCCTCCATCCTGCGTCTGAGGGGCTTCCTACACAAACACACACACACACATGCACACACACAGATCTTGCCTAGTAGTGCGGGTTGGCTCACAATACTTCAGAGTTTCTCTTCTCGTTTAGGAACCTTTCTTTTATTTTGAGTTTTATTTGAATAGCTCTCCTCCACTTTCTTTCTCCCACACTGGTCATCTCTTCTCTTTATCTATTTCCTTATCTCTGCTCCTCTCTCCCTTCACACACACCCCGTCTCTCCCCCTGTTCTCATCCATTAACATCTCCATTGCGTTCCTGTTTTATTCCCCTGCTTCATCTTCCACTGCCTCTGCTTTTCTTTCCTCTTTTAACAGCTTTTTTATTTCCTCGCCTTTAGTCCTTCCCTCTCTTCCTTCCTCCCTCCTCTTTCTCTCACACACATATCTCCACACGCTCTCCTCCCTCTGTCTTTCATTAGTCATGTGTGTGTGTGAAGCTGTCACTGAGCACACAGGGAGAATGAAAAACAGCTCATTTTTCCCCCCTTTAATTACGACACCCAATTTGTTTCATGGACAACATGCTGTCGGCAGCTCCTTACAACACTCAAACTGTCATTTACATGCTAACACACGTATCTGTTCCCGTGTGTGTGTGTGTGTGTGTGTGTGTGTGTGTGTGTGTGTGCGCGTGTACTTCTAGGCGTGTGAGCTTTAAACCCTTTCGGAGGGAGGTTTGGATGCTGATTTTGTGTCAGGGCTTTGGTTTGTAGCCACATGGGTCAACTGTTAACAATGTTAGAGAACAAATTGAAATCATCCATGTGTCAATAATTGTCTAATTGTCCTCTTTGGCACTTCTTTTTTTTTTTTAAATGGGTGATTTGTCTTACCTCTAATGTGAGAAGATTGCATACTAAAGGTAATACTAATTGCTTTTTAATTAAATGACTAGAGTTGGCAGTTTCATATCATAGATCTTTAAAGTTGCACTTTAACCATAACTTAATGATCAACTTTAAACTACATGTATTTTTGTATAGATTCTATAGGAGGATTTCAGGAAATGTATGCTGCTGTGAATGCTGACAGACTTTTATTTTCTGAATGTCGCTTAATGATTTAAGACAAATTAGGATGAAGCGTATTTTGACCAGCTGTTGATGATTCCACACACACAGACTATAGGCAGTGGACACAGATTAATTGCTGCTGACCTTTCAAAGTGTGTCTGATGGAGATTTGTAGTTTTTACTGGAAACTCTCCAGAAAGAGTCGTCAGTATAAGTTTTTATTCATATATATTAATGTTCTCTAATACATCTGTTATGTTTGCCAGTGCATGTTTTCAGATGTGTTGATTTGTGTGGACTGTGATGTTTAATGTAGGCTTTTAAATGTGGACCCCTGGAGACTACCTGTGCTTCAGGGCTCAGCTAATGGGGATCCTAAACAATAAACAGATATACTGGTACAGCAAGGTGCTGAACTGTAATTTCACCGATTAAATTAGAATCTGCTGCTCATTAAATATACTGTGCACCTGCATTAATGGATTTTTGGCCACCGAGAGCAGCATAATAAGCTATAACCTTGACATAGTATTACCTTAAAGCTACCTGGTGCAATATCCAAACTCCTTTTAACCTAATTTTTCTTGTTTTCACCAGCTCCTGAGGGAAATATCTGGGTAGGTTATGGACAGTTGGTTGGTGGCTGGAAGTGAGGTTAGAAAGCAGTGATAGTACACAGTAGAGTTATGTGCCTTTAAAACTAAAACTGTTGACTGAAAGACGCTAAAATGCCCCATAGTGCTGAGAGGAACTGTAGAGTCGGGTGATAATTCTTGCATTACACACAGCATTGATGATCCGTTATGAATAAAAAATATGAATTAGTGCAGCTTTAGGGGCGTTTTAGGATGCTTTCTGCTAGCATGAGGTTTAGGTCAAGGGCAAATGTTAGGGTTTTGAGTGAAGACTTAATTTGCTTTGTAAGACAAAAATATACGTGTGCATATTCATCCATTTGTATATCTGTGCTTGTGTCTGTAAGTGTTGGCTTTGAATTTACATTTGCAGTACCGTGCTCAGGCACAGGGCCAGCACAGGAAGTGGGACAGCGTTCAGCTTCCTTTTGATTGGCAGCAGTTCTTTGGCGAAGCAGGATCAAGTGCCATCGACTTGGTCTTTCACAACGAGTCTGGGCTTTTTCTTTTGGTTCCTTTGCCTTCTTTTCACTCGTCTCTCTTACGTTCTGTTCTGCGTCTCAGCTCAGCACAATAGAGGGCATTAGAATCACAATAGAATTTTTTTTCCCCCCTGTAACCTTGACAAAGTCTGCCGTTTTTAATGAAAGCCTGTTTTAAAGAGAAATGATCACTGGTCTCTAATCCCTCATCTGTGCGCCTGTCGATCCGACAGTTCAACCCCGACTTGTAGATTTGTGTCTTTATCTCTGTTGCATTGTCGCGCTCTCTCTCTCTCTCTCTCTCTCTCTCTCCCCCTCCTTCTCTCTCTCTCATGTTATGCCACTACACACAATCACACACAAATAACAAAACCTAGTTATTTGGGAAGTTTTTCATTAGTTTACTCCCTCTCTGTGTGTGTGTGTGTGTGTGTGTGTGTGTGTGCACGCACGCACGCGCATTACTGTGTTGGTGTGTGTGCAGTCAAGCCTGCCTGGTGTATTGTGCGTGAACTAATCCCTGTTAAGATATTCACGGCAGCTAATCTGTTTAATTACACTACAAATTAAGGATATTTACTGTTCCAAGACTTTTATGCGACACCCGCCTTAATCAGGGCCTTAATCTGTCTGGCACTGCCTGAGTGTGTATTACTGTGTGTGTGTGTGTGTGTGTGTCCGAGTGTGTGTGATTGATGCTTGTGTGCCTTTGTGTCTATCGTGCTATTTATGCCAGAGTCTGTCTGTATCTATCTGGTTTAATTATTTTTCTGAATATTTGCCCACAATAAAAAAGAAAAGAAAACAAGAGATTATTGTATTTTTCCAGTTGTCGTACGGGGTTTAAAATGTAATATCAGTGAGATGTTGTAACAGTATTTAAAGGACACAGACCCAGATCCACAGGAGAATCACTCTCCTCAATTCAGACTCATGTTCAGCTAATTCTACCAGATTAAAACCGTGTTCGAACCATGGAAACATGTTGTGTTCTCTGTCAAGGGCAAAATAATGAAAATAGACTGTAGCCTGTGTAGACTGTGTTTTTTAGGGATGCGGCCCAATAACCGGTCCAGATTGAAAACCGGCTCCAAATTGAACAGTGGTTAAACGGTGGACTTTTTGCACACCTGAGGCACGCTGTGGTCCACACAGAAGATTTGAAGGTGCTGCCTGAGAAGGAGAGTTCTGGGCAAACAAATTCATCCAAGCATGAAAGGAAGTATGTTTTTAGTTTTTCAGGCTTTTTTTTTAGTTTAGCTGGTGAAGTGGTTCTGAATTGGAATGCTTTTATGTGCATTGTGATTGGTAAAATTGGCAGAATTCTTCTAGATTTACCATTGTTGGTGGTGTATTTGTGCAAGTTTCTATTTTTATGTACCTTATATTCGAAACTCTTTCCTCGTGTGCTTACCTGTATATGTGTGACAAATTCTAATTTACTCCGAGTATTTAACATTGTGTGCATATTAGTTCCCGTTACAGGTTTCCATGTGTTTACGTACAGTATTTGCAAATCCATGTATACTGTATGAGGTCGTGTGTTCAGATGGGGCACGTTGTCCTTTTTAAAACGGCCCCTTCTGCGATGGTGACCTGTAATAAATGAGTGGGCGCGAGAAAGTGGCAGCCGTGACAACTGACTGGGGAGGGAGGGAATAGAGGGAGAGAGGAGAGAAAAGGTGGGTGTGTGTGTGTGTGTGTGTGTGTGTGTGTGTGTGTCGAGGAGGGTGTGTGTTACAGAGCGAGGGAAGACAAAGCGAGACAAAGAGATGGAAAGTCTCTAAGGATAGATAAGGAGGGAGCATGAGAGGATGAGGGGAAGACAATGGAAAGGGCGATAGTGAGGGATTGTGGGTCGGTCTGCGTGGAACAATACCTTTACCAGAGGTGGAGACACTTTCTCTGCTGCCACTTGTTTTTCTTATCCTCATTACCCCCACCTTCCCCCTCCTTTTTTGTCTGTCTGAAGTCACCTTGCAGTCCAGCAGAAATATGGCCGCTCCTTCGGCTGGTTTAAAGGTACATAAAACTCGTGGAGGAGAAAGCCTTGGCCGGGCTTTGCTGTAATTGTTTGTGTGTCTATGTGTGAGTGTGAAGGTGAGTCACCTTCAGCAGCAAGAAAGATGAGAGAGCACTGGATAGAGTGCACTGCATGAATTTGTGCATTTAAATGGTTTTGTGCATCAGCTCATTAATTTGTCTGAAGCTGAGAGGCAAAAACACACACTCTGAGGTGCTCACACACACCTGAGTGCTCCCCTGCGCTGTACCTTTACCAGTTGCTCCGCGGCAAAAAAACACTACCGCTGTCGGCAAGGTGAAAGCGAGCTGATGGTGGGTCATTTGCAAGACGGGAGACGGAGACAGAGAGGGAAAGCAAGAGAGGTGGTCTAATTTCAGCTGAGAAAGTAAGGGATGATGATGTGTGTGTGTGTGTGTGTGTGTGTGGGTGTGTGGTCACTGTATATGTGTGTGTGTCCAGCAGAGGTTAAGGTAGAGTGGGAGAGACAGTGTGTTGTCTCTGAGGAGTACAGCTATCACCGCTGCTGAACGCTCCAATTAATCAGCCCGAGCCACAAAGGCGCACTCACTGTGTGTGTTTGTGTGTGTGCAGGTCTGAACTTGTGTGTATGTTAAGCATCTATTATGTGATTGTGAAGTGTGTCAAGATCTGTATTTGCGTCAGTGGGATGCATAACACACCCAGCCTTGTTTTTGTCTTGTCTCCATGGATAATGCTAATGGGGTCACACATGTGTTGATTATTCCCGAAGATAAGAAAAAGATGGAGAACAATACTGTACGTGTGTGCTCAACCATGTGTCCTTAGAATAAAAGCATATACAACTAATTTGCATTGGCAAATATACATTGTTTTGTAGGATAGTATTGCCAAGTGGATTATGCACTGACTGACTGCATGACTGTTCACTGCCAAAACAAAATGTTCACGCTGAACATTACATCTACAAAACATTAATTCCCTGTCAACATAATTTATTTATATCCCCTTAAATACAGCATCTTCCCCTGACAACTACGGTATGAATAAGTAAGGCTGGGTATTGTTTAAAACTTTTTTCTTGTCTATCAAAGAATAGGTCTAAAGATTATAAATTTGGGAAGTCTTAATAGCCAAATGGTTATGTGGCTTATCTTAAAAACCAAACGTCCACAGTGTGATTCCAGGGGACCTTTTGATGAGTGCCATACCGTCACCTCAGTCAGTACCAAAAAAGTATTGCGGCACTGGCTTAATACTCAACTCAAATCTCTTGGATAAGGTTAGGGAAAGATTCTGACTTGAAACACAGGACAGGACATGTAAACTTTTTGAATATCTTGCCAAAACTATGAAAAGCATGTGTTGGTAGGCTAATTTGATTTGGGTTCAAATTAAAACTCAGTTAAGGTTATGGAACAATAACGGCTAATGTTAAAGAAACCAATGCTGCAAACAGCGGTCCCCTGTGTCAAAGTGTTACACTTGGTTGACTTGATCTGTCTGACATGATGTCCTCTCTCTGCGGACCGTGAGGCTTCATAACAATATCACACTATTTCTTCCAAAACAGTATTTGGAAAAGGTGTAGCGTGCAGTATAAATGTATTTTGTAGCTGACAGGGTTATTAATTTTGTTAGTTTAGTCAGTTTTAGTTTTTCAGCTTATGAGTTCCCCAGAGTGCAAGTTGAAGTCCTCAATTTGCTTGTTTTGTTCACCCCAGTGAGTCTAAAACCAAATACAATTCATGAATTGTGTAAATCCTCACGTTTGTCAGGCTGGAATCATGGTATGTTTGGCATTTTTGCTTGATAAATGACTCAAACAAATGTATCTATGATTGACCATTCAGTTATTGAGAGAGGTCACTGTTTCAGCCGACATGGACCTGGATCTTAATTTAAAAGATAAAGTAAGAGCAGAAATGAGAAAAAAATATAATATGAAATCGCAATCAAGGCAACTTCAGTCAAATAAAACCAAATTGATTTCAGAATAATTGAAATGTCTGTATGTTTCCAGTTCACAGGTTCATTTCAAGTCCATCAAATTCCAGAGTGGCTGCATGTATTCATGTGTTTTCCTGCAGATAAGCACTGTGAGAAAATACAGAGCGAGTATGAAAGACAGACAGAGAGACATTTAGAAAGCCAGAGATAAATACAGGGACAGATAGAGTCGAAAACACGTGGTTTCATCGTCCGGCCCTACAGACAGCGCTTCATACCGTCACGCTGCTGCCCTCTGCGAGCCTGTGTTCCGCTTGAAAATGAAATTCTCAAAAGGCTTTCACTCCCTTGAAATCATGTTTCAACCACGGGGCAGTGGGGCATACAAACAGGTTCACTCACAAAACTCATTGTTGTGGTCTGTCATAGCTTTTTGTGCGGGATTATAGCCTGCTCTTAAAGGTTTTTCCAGTCGAGGAAACACGATAAATCCAATTAGGTAAAAATAACGTCTTGCTCATCAGTCACTATTTGTAAAGCAGAGAGAGATGTGTGTTATTTGTTGTCTTTCTGGGGATTTGCAGATTTCTCAAAGCCTGTTATAACCCAGATCTCTCTTTTGCATCGCGGCTGCGAGAGCGCAACTTTTTTCCTCCACTCCACTCTTGTACTTTCATCGTGGTTGGAACTTCTCCAACAAGCAGGCGGATAAACTAACAAACAAAATGTAAGTTTATAATCCTTACGATTTAAGTCCTGGTTGATTTGGCGACACAGATGATTAGTCACAAAAAAATACAGAAAATGAATGCTTAGTGACAAATACATGTGACTAGGGATGCACCGATCCACATTTTTTCACTTCCGATCCGATCCCGATACCTGAATTTGGATATCGGCCGATACCGATACTATTCCGATACCAGAGCTCTGTTTTCTTTAATATTATTATCATCATTATTGTTGATTTTATATGAGATAATATGAATAAACTCCTCAACAGGCAAGTATGATATGTACGTATGTATGCATGTATCTCCCAAAAGGCAACTTGAGGTGAGTATAATGTCAGAAAAACAGGAAATCCTTTTAACAGGAAAAATCCCATTCTGAAAACAAATATGCAACTGTAAGGGTTTCAAATTGATTGTCATGTCAATATTTATTAAATTCCCAAAATGTCAAATATTTGAGTCTTGAAATATAAGAAAAGTGCAATAAGTGTAAACATCTTACACACACACACTATCAATAAAACAGTGTGCATCTGAACAGCACAAATCAAGTACACTGGCTCTTGTAGCATCAACAATTCAAGGTTTTAAAATGTCAATTATCTGAAATATAAGAAAAGTGCAATAACTGTAAACATCGAACACACACTCGCACGCACACGCACACACACACACACACACTCGGTAATCCCTTTAGCTTTCCCGTTGTCTGCCTGGAGTTTACCTTGTTTTTGGAATGACTCCAGAAGTGATTCCTGACAGCTCGCCTAAAAAATCCTCGTGCTGTTTCGTGTGGTGCTTTTTTAAATGTTTGATTGCGTTCGTAGTGTTGTACGACGCGAGGGAGCTTCCGCGTCTCTGAATTACGGCTTTGCAAACATTGCATTTTGCTGTCTGGCTCTGCGGTGTTTCCAGTGTAAAGTATTTCCACACAGCGTACATGTTGGCTAGCCACAATGCTGCTCAATGCCTCTGTTCAGGAAATCCATTCCACAGTTTGCAGCCAGCTAGCAGACTGGCCGGCATTTCAGCAGACAACGTTAACGCAGACATGGCTCATGGAAATCTGCGCAGGTTGGATCGGGAAATTCCGATATGTGAATTACGCTGGTATCGGTCCCGATACCGATACGGGATCGGATCGGCCCCATCCCTACATGTGACCCATTCACAATGAATGCCACCCTGTTTTTTGACAGTTGTACACTTTTAATGTGAAAGAGCCCAAACGGTAAGCAATGAGGCTGATATCAATGAGGTAAAATTACAAACCATAATGTGGAATTATCTGCTGCACTTTTAATCCAGGGGGGGGAATGGCGGACCCCACCACTTACCAAATGTTAATGCATTGAATGGCTATTGCTGAAATCATGAAAACAAGTGTATCAAAATTGGGGTTTGATTTCATGAAAATATATATAACTTTTAATGGAAGAAAAGGAAAAATGCTTTTTTCAATACAATTTCACTAATTTTCAGACATATTACTCGCTACCAGTATTCCCATAGCTTCAACACAGTCAAGCAATTTCAATCGCAGCCACATCAGAGAAAATGTCATGGTTTGACTGAGCTAGCAAGCAGGGAGTCAGTGCAAAACATTTTTTTTTTCCTTTTAAGTGAAGATAAGACGCTGAGAGAGAGAGAGTTGTTGTAGTGCCAGACAGAGAATATGCACACTCACACACCTTCAAACACGCACCGTCAGGCTAAGCAGCACAGAAATTACACTGACATGAAATATGGGAAGAGGAAAGATGTGCAGTTTGTCCTACATAGGAGCATATTAGATACACGGACACTCACGCAGGCAGTCATATTTCATTCCCAGTTTCCATTTCCTTTCGGGGACATGATATCTACCTGCAGGGCATGTGACATGAGTGTACAGTAAGCACACACATACACACTGATGCAGAAGTAGAGACAGAGACGCAACGGCAGAGAGAGAAACAGATATAGCATGGATAATAGACAAAGAGATTTCAACAACAAGAAAGCGAGTGTGATGTGTGTTCTTTCAGAGTGAATTACCAGAAAAAGGCAAGCAAGCAGAAGAATTAAAAAAAAAAAAAAAAAGGCAGAGGTGAGAGGAAAGGAAACAGTTGCAGCCCTGTGGGCTACCCAGACAGAAAGAGGAGGAAGTGTGGCTATTTGCCTTTTCTTCTTCTCCCACCATCTGCCTCTGCGATTCTCTCATTTACTTAATTAGAGTGCTGCGTCTCAAGGCCGCGGCTCCCAAATGGCATCAGCTGTGCGCGTTTGTGTGACTAGTGCATATGAGCGTGTATGCACATACCCCAGGCGTGCAAGTGCATGGAGCAGTGTGTCCGTGAATGTGTGTGTGTGCATCTGCAGGTGTGTGTGTGTGTGTGTGTGTGCCCTAAGCAGACTTGTATATCTGCGTGCAGTGTGTTTGGAGGACTGAACTAAGGCAGGCCTTGTTCAGAACGGAGGGAGGTGATTGTAGCACCCTCATCCACAAACAAAATCTGGTACTGTGGTTAAAAAAGATGAGCAGTGACCTGTATTTGGCCCCCAGTGCACGCCATTACACCTTTCCTCTTACATTTGAATGATGTAAGAGACAGTTTAAACGGTTTACTTTTTTTGTTTCTGGACTTTATGCCATCCTACATGGGTGAAATGTTTGGGTGTTCATACACAATTATGTAGAGTTGTCACTAATTCTACATTTTGTACTGAACTACAAGACTACATGTTGTTACATCGCTCTCATAGACTGTTTACAGTTTTGTGGGACTGTAAGAAAGGCTGAGCATTTATACAAGGAAACTTCATTAGTATTTAATGTGTTTTTAAGTGCGTGTCAAAAGTATTAGTTGCAGATTAAAAAACAAATTGAGTTTTGGTTGAAAAGCCTTGGAAACATTTACATCATCCTACAAGTCTTCAGTCATTCATTTCAACATGAACTAATGAATTTCTGTTAGATAATTATATATATATATTATATTATATTATATTCCCCTTATCCAAGACGACCCACGGCACTTAAAAGGTCCAGTGTGTAGGATTTAGTGGCATTTAGCAGCGTAGTTGCAGATTGCAACTCCCTCGCTTCACCCTCCCTTTCCAAGTGCAAAGGAGAAACTACGGTGGCTTCTAAGGTAACAAAAACAAAACAATTCCTATATTTAGGTCATTAGACCAATGAAATCATCCCTATGGATATTATATTCCATTTCTGCCAACAGATCCTGCTAAATGTTACACACTGGACCTTTTTAAATGAACAACAAGATATGGTCGGTTAAACTTGCATCCAATGGCAATGAAACAGGCTTTACAGACTTTTTTAATGCAGCTGTGGATAGGGAAGAGCATCCGTCATATCTGTGATAGAGGACACTGGCTGATATCTGATATTTAATAAAAGGCCAATGTCTGCGAGATAAAATGGCAAACCAATATGTCTAAGCCTATATAGTATGGCTTGTTAGGCTTTTATATAACTGTGGGTGTACTTTTTTTCCAGAGGTTTGGAGAAAAAAAGGTCACTAAATCATTTAGTACAATGGAATTTGATATAATAATCAATAATAAAGGCTCGCGAGCGTTATGGTAATTATGTAAATGAGCATACATGTAGTTGACCAATAATGTTATGTGGCTAAAATTGCTGATTGTGTGCTGATTGTTGCTCCCAGTTGGGTTTTCGTTCTTGAACCGACAATAAAAACAGAGTAGGTTTGCATCATGAGTTGCCACCGTCGTCTCCGCTGCATTCGAGTGATTTCTCAAGTGCGACGAGGAAAGCAGACATAATCAATTGTTGTCTTGAGTGTTGCTGCCACTTTTCAAGATCGTAATCATGCTTTGGCACAATTTTTTTTTTTTTAAGAGTGATCCAAGTGCACGCATGCAGGTAGGAGTGACAGTGGTTGAAATCCTGCTCAAGCTTGCATGGGATGGACAAGACTGTAAGCTGTCACTCACTGTTTCTCCCTCCCCCTCCCTCACTGAATCCTGTCTCCTGATGGATATCAACTCCTGCATCTCTCCGTCTCATTTTCTCCGCCTGGAAGTTTTTGACTGGCATGAGCAGAGAAAGAAAGGGGAGGGAAAGTCAGCAGTGCCGAAAGCTGACATGGCATTCTAAGTTTGTTACTGTGCTGTGTTGCTGTTTCGCAGCGCAGCGCTTCCAGGCTGAACGCTCTTTGTTGTGTGACATCAAACATGTAAGAAACCACATTCACACTCCTTCAATCCCCTCGCGAACAAGTTCAACTCGGCAGCTCCTTCAACCGTATACACGCCGCAGGAGCCCACATAAACTCTCATTCAAGGCAAATGGGAAAAGGGAAAAAGAGTTTCTAGGGAAACATTATGAAGGTTTAAAATTTCTGCCACACATCCAAACCGTTTAACATTTGAACTTAATGAAGGCCTTTCATCACCTTTGGGAGCTGCCTTGGTTTGTTTTCTTCTGCATTTTCCCTCTGATTTATATTACTGCAAGGCGAAAACTCGCAACAGCTCACGTCAGAGTTTTCTATCTGGAGCAAGGCGCTATCGCCAACGTGAAAGTGCATCTAGTGGAAAAGGAGGAGGGAGGAAAGCGCTAACGAAGCTTTGTAAGGAGAGACGGTGATGCAAGGCCCCAGTTTTATCAGTGGGAGGGCTGCGGTAATCGGCTATCTAGGGGAGTGAGGCGGCGGGGGGTCCCTAGTTATCAAGACAGCTTTGGAGATTCACTTACAACAATAGAGAAGAAAGCAATAGAAGTGTGTGTGTGTGTGTGTGTGTGTGTGTGTGTGTGTGTGTGTGTGTGTGTGTGTGTGTGTGTGTGTGTGTGTGTGTGTGTGTGTGTGTGTGTGTGTGTGTGTGTGTGTGTGTGTGTGGAAACAAAAGTAAAAGTGAGATAACCTCAATTTTCAACCTCTTTCTTCCTTGTATAAAAAGTGATTGGTGCTTTGGGAGTAGAAATGGAGTAATTAATTATTCTGACACACAGTGTTTGCTCACAGTAAGTCAGATTTTTGTAGATGAAATCAAAAGTTAATTTTCCCGTAATGAAAATCTTCCACCAAAATGGAGACAGCGTTTTAAGAGCTTTCACTGGAGTGTAAAAATGAGCTGAAACTTTGCGCACTTAGTTTCCTTCAGATGATCTGGCGGTGCTTCGACTTAACATTGCAAATGAAAAAGTTCTTTTTTATAAAAGGCTGATTTATTAGGTGGGCATTTGTTTAACAGTGTGAAAGGAGTAGAAAAAAACCATCATTAATGGAATACGCCACTGAAAATGAACTACAGTTATATTGGATTGCAATGGCTACCCAAAGTCGTCACAAATAATAAAGACTTTTTGGCCTATTGGTTGAAAGATGTTTACAGCCAACACATTTTCTGACCAACTAATTCATTTTATCTCCACTAGAAACACACTGATTTAAACTTTTGTGGCGTAATCCATGTTTCAAACAAAAACGGGCAAAGAAGTAGTGTATTTAGCTATGTTACGGCTCAGGAGAGGATAATAATGCAGGAGTGGTTTGAGATGTGTCTATGGAAGATTTGTTGCCATCACTGTGTCTTCATTGGAATCCATGTGACTCCTGCTGTTGTCTGCTGTGTTATAAACCTCCTAAACCATCAAAAGAAAGCCGTAGTGATTGGATGAGTTTGAAGAACAGCAAAAACATTACATTAGATTGTCTCGTTTGCTAATGCTGTACCTTGCCCTTTATGTGAATGATCATGTGCTTATGTGTTTATGCAAGAGGCATCTGAAGGCTGTTTCTACATATATATCACAGACACATAATTTACTTCATTGAAGCACAAATTAAAACTAATCATCACATTAACACAGAGTATATAAACTGCATTCAGTAACAGACCGCAGCTGCATTCATAGTCACAGATACACAAACGTTGCTTCCACACTCACAGGCGATGAGAGAACACAGATATAAAACTATACAGGCGCATAAAACACTTACTGCTCATTTGCCTGTGTGTGCCTGTATAATGAGCATCTGTGCTTCTTTATGTAACGTTATTACCTTTAACAGCACACCTGTCTGTTCTGCGCCTCAGATAAAGAACGGAGATTTTCTTTTTTTGGAAGCCCTTTTAAATGCCAGCCGGCAATTGGCTTGGTGTGGGTAGTTAGCAAAAAGACGACTGACAGACACAATCTCACACACACACACACACACACACACACACACACACACACACTTGCATGACAGAAAACATTCTGTTGGGAGGATAGTGCTGCTAATTAGTGGAATTAGCCACAGATCAAAAGGTTCAATTAAAAAGTGGTGTTGTAGCGTGGAGGCAGCCGGCCTCATTTGCATTACAACACATGTTCAGTGCGGACGAGGCGGACGGAAGAATGGACAGACAGAGAGACGCCAAAACATGGCGTACACCTCGCCGGCTGTGCAATGAATATCTGACGTACACTGCATACAGTCAAATTAACCCAAGCAAACATGACCTTAAAGGGGCGGTTTACCCAAATTTCCAAAGCACACAGTTTTCTGCTGGCTCCTAAATGGACACTCTCTCTCTTTCCAGAGACAACATTCCAGTAACTCTAGATCATCCTTGAAATGAACAGTTTTCCTTGGAGCAACACCTAGCCAAATAAAACCAAAACAATCTGCATAGCCAGATGCCGCTAAAAGTGAGTGAGAATAGGTCATCTGGACAAACTGACCCATTCAATTTATTCAAAATTTCACAAATGGACACAGACAAGAGCGTGTAAAGGAATTTATTCATGTATGCAAACTCGCTTGAGCACATATATACACACACACACACACACTTACCAGGAGATGAAAAATTACACTAATTTACCAGGAGAAGAGAAATGGCATTCATTTACTCAAATACTCCCAAATGGACACACACACATCAGCAAATCAGAAGGGGGAATTAATTTGCTCTGAAAAAAAAACCTTACACACACATGCAAAGACACGAATGTGCACACACACACACCAGCTAATCAGAAGCATGTCATTCATTTGCACACATGCACACACGCTCTTGACTTGCCGTGCAGTTGTCTGTACAGTGTGTGTTGTTGGCCTTTTGAGTTCCAGGCTTAATTAAGAGTATAATTAAAGTGTGTGCTGTTATGGCTTTGCTCAGTGGGGTGTGTGGTTTTGTGTGTATGTGTGCATTTATGCATGTGTGGACAGACCCCGGAGCTCCAAAACATGGTCTCTGACACAGCTTGGACCAACGCGGCCAATTCACAGCACTGCTAATTCACCATTTAAATACCACATGTTTGACTCCTAATTAAATACAGCGTGGACACCAGCAGGACACGCGTTTTTTTCTCCCCACTCGATGTTGTTTGTTTCAGCTAAAGGAGTTAAAGTCTAAATGTCATCCCATGTCAAATGTTATTTCCTGCTCTGTTTCTGTATGCTTATGCTTCTGTGTATGTATATGTGTGTGTTTTGTAGTGAACATCACTGGAAAACTTGTCCGTCTGTGTGTTAGAAACCGACATGTTCTAATATGCCACCTTTGCGGTTAACGTAAATTTAAAGGTAAGTAAAAGCAGGTGATTTAAATGATTTCAGTTAAAAAAAACTCAATCTTGACTATTTGCAAAAGGATTTTGAAGCAGTTTTTTCAAAGTAGAAAAGTAACATATTGTAGCTTTAATGATTGGACATTATTGTACTGATATTGTGTTGACTTATCTTAATATAAGAGGTTTTACAGCAGTGTAACAACATCACGCGGCAACGCGGCGGGACTGTCACTATTTACATGACAGCAAGAGGGCATTTCAAGCATTTGCACAATCGACCAGCGCTGTCGTTTTTTTGCTGGCCAGAACAGTCCTGTTTTGTCAGTTAGAGGGTGCAGCCATGCCAGCGCCCATTTTGTGAGTATGTGCATTGTGTGTGTGTGTCTATGTGTGTGTGTGTATTCCCATGCTGCTACTGTCTGCTACAGTGGCAGTTTATAGCTCCATGCTGTGTTAAATGGGAGTGTCCAGGCTGCTACCAGGCCTCATTCATCAACCTCACACAGGAACGGACCTGGCTGCTGGGAAAACCACCTGGGACACACTCACACACAATCACAAACACACACTCAGTATACAAATGTTTAGCAAACAGTTAATGCTTACACGCCCAACACCACAAATGAATACTTTGACTTAGCATATTTTAAAATGTGCACACGTGCATTAAGTGTGTGTAGACACAAGCTACACACGCAGTCTGGACCTCACACCGTCGACGTTTGACACCCTCTCCCTCACCTCTATGTCCTCCTCAGTGTCCCCACGGCATTTTTTCCACCGTTCTCAACCCCTCTTTGCTATTTTGCAGCTGAGTCTTTCACGCCTGACTCCATCTGCCGCTTGGCTGCCACTGTTGTACCCGTCCACACTGCAGCTTCTGCATGAGCCAAGCTTGCATGGGCCAGCATTGGTACACGTCCAGCAAAATTTCCTCCAGTAGCAAAAGAAGAAGAAGGAGAAAAAAAAAAGAAGACATTTTTCCAGGGTAGCATTTCCCAAGAGGAACCTCACTTCCATCTGAGTGTTAAATAGCTTTGAGAAGCTCTCAATTGTCTTTCTGTTTTAATGTTTAAAGGCTAAAAAGTGTACTTCTGTCTATTTTTTCTATTTTCAAGGACCTGTCTTTTAAAAGGCTTTGATGGCGGCTCGTAAAGCCGCAATTGTTTTGTGTGCTATTTGGTGAACCCTTTTATTCACACTCCCTTCCAGTGCTGTGAGTGCATTCCCTGTTCACTAAGTATGGCTGAATATCCTTTTTTGTTCATTGCATTATTTAAATCAAGCACCTTGAGAGAACTGTGAATTGTGACAGGTTTTTTCCTTTCTTAGAAGTTTCTTTTTAGATTGTAACCAAGTGCACATGCTTCAGAGTTTAGTGTTGATCTACTTTGAAAGTACCAGGGGTAATACAGTGTTTTACCTATGTCAGATTCAAAATACCTTGCCGTTATTTCAGAAGTCGGAAATGATTAGGAAAACCAAAAAGCAGCCTTTGGGCTGGGTTTGTTCAGCTGTGCGATTGCTTTAAACTGGAGCAGCTCCCTGCAAACCCTGCAGTCATTTCTGCTTAGTATACATGGCCTTTGTACCACATCAGGCGCTGTGGTCTTTATTAGTTATTAGTCCTCAACTGAAATTCAATCATTTCTTCATTAGTTTACAACTGGTTTGGTCTTTTTTTATTACCTTTGCAATGAGGAAAAGGACGCCTGATAATCATGGCTCACATCAAGTCCTGGAAAGTCTTGAGAAAGACTTTTAGAGCAGCTCTCATCGCTGCAGCGAGACTCTTTTTGCTCCCATGAACTGAGGGCGAGATTTATAAGGCTCCCCTTGTCCTTGAATTTTCCGTTTTATCCTTTCTTTTATTTTACACCACGAGTGTTCTGTTTCTCTGAAGACTTACGCCTTTGTAGTCTAAAATCACTATTCCCTGTTTTAAGTCACACTAAAGGAAGCGCAGTTTAGAGTGATCGTAGGAAAAAGTGTGTTTTTTCTCTGCTGAAATTCAGTGGGACTTGAAGAGTCGCCTTTATCATTATAACAAGCTGTAAAGCAGCGGCAGCAGCAGTGGTGTGGACATCACGATCAATCCTGTGCGTCCTCACTGAAATTTCCTACCTTGATGAGCAAACTCGAGAGGCAATGTAATGGAACAGTTCTGTAGCTCTGCACCAGTCTGTTATTTTGTTTCCTTGGCTCTTTTCATTCGAGGCAACAATCATGTCAGCGTGGGTAAAACGGTCACATTTTGATCCTGATCTTTCGATTAACCCTCACTGGAGGTGCTGGTGTCATTTTTCTTTACTCAACCAGGAGTGTCTTCTTTCTCTAATGAGGTTAACCCCAATCTTGTGGGCTGCCGCCTCCACATTGTACAAGAAATCAAAGCCCGCGTTGAATGTGTAAAGCTTGTTTACTCCTACTATGTGACCTTCTTAGTCCTGCAGAGTAAAACGTGCCACCTGACTCTCCTCACTTCATTTTCACCCCGTGTATATAGTGTGGATTAATAAGAAAATACATGTCTACCCTCTATTAATGTTTCTGACAGTCATGTTTGCTTCCTTAAGTGTGAGTGTGAGCGACTGGATCTTCTTTCCTTCTTCCACTTCCCTCCTCTGTTCTTTAAATGTTCCTTTCCTCTGTGATGTTGGTGCCTCCTGCTAATTGACCAGCCTTTGCGTCCCCCCCGGGGAGGGATGGGCGGAGCATGTGATCGACAGGGGTGATAATCAGTGTAATGGCAGCTAGCAGTGGCGGCGAGGCCAGCTGCCTGCCAAGGTGTTGAGAAAGTCTGCAGAAGAGGAGCTAGAAGGTGGAAGGCTGCTTCTTATCAAATATGCCACTGGTGTTTCCTGACTGTGTGTGTGTGTGTGTGTGTGTGTGTGTGTGTGTGTGTGTGTGTGTGTGTGCTTGCTAAGATAGGTGTACAGGGACACCAGCTCAGCCACTGTAAGCTCAGCTTGACTGTGTGCTTATTGTGCCCATTCACCCTCCTCTGAGGCAGTATCTGTGCTGCCACTTTTCTCCTTAATTTCTCTCATTTCTGCTCCCCTCCCTCCCTTCTTCTCTCACCTCCCTTCTTCTCGTTCTCGCTTCTCACTTACCCATGCAACCATGGAGGTGTCATTAGCACCGTGTCCTAATTAGTCCAGTGCCAGCTAATTGTGCTTCTGACGCTGTGTCTCTGGGGAGGCAGGCCTTGCTAATTTCAATAAGAGTAAACAAGCAAACCGCTCCCCACTGACGGCTATGGATTAATTAGAGACAATCCACTGCATTTGCCGACTGAAGGGAAGGGGATGCAGTTTGCGGAAGGAGGAGAGGTTTGGGGGAGGACGTAGCGTAGAGAGGCAGCAGAATAAGCTGCAGACGACAAACGCGAGGTGAAAGAGAGTTCGCTTTCATTGTTGTCACGCAATGCACTCAGAGACTGACGCTCATTTTGTGAAATTACCATCACTTTCATTTTGCGCAACCTCTCCAAAGAGCGATCCTCTCGAGCGGCAGTCCCCCGTTGAGAAACAACGCCCTGAATGTGTTGTTTTTCACAAGTTTCATTTAAAAGGTTGAAATGAAGCAAACAAGTCTGTTTTCTTTTCCTTGAGAGAGAGAGAGAGAGAGAGAGAGATTTGTGTACGCTGAGGGCCCAGATCGCTACAGTAAAGGCAGTTGCTTCTGTACAGTTCCCATTTCTCATTCAACCATACAGAGATACCATTTTTTTTTTTTTTTTTTTTTTTGTAGTATTTCAGGTCGACTGAGCATGCATACTTCAACTGAGCACCAGTAGTAGTAACATATGCACCTGGGAGCTCCTCCAGTACAAGTACAACTTTTTGTACTCCTGGTCATTAAGCAGCTCGAGTTGCAGCTTGAGTGGTTCTACCCAATGCCTTGATCAAGGGAGCTTCAGTAGCATTTTGTGTCAGAGGGAAAAGACTTAACCAACTGTTTTATGGTTGCATGACATGATGAAAGTTAGGAAAAGGTGATACAATGACTGATATGTGACACATTTTCTGCTGTACCTGCTGCAGCTATTTTTCCAGACAATAATCATTTTTGGCTTAATAAAAATGTTAGCAACACAGAACAACAATGACATTATACTATGCCAGTATTCAGTATACTGCTCTTATCTGCCCACAGAAAAAGAGTTTACAAATCTAAATGTGGATTTACATCAAGTTTTATCAAGCAACGTGTTAGCATTTTAGGCGTCTTCACACACTTCAGTGTACATTGTGTGAAAGAATGATAATGTTATCATTCAAAGAAAGGAAACTCTATTAATTGATAAACGCAAACTCGCTCTCTGATCTGAACATTTTCCAAGGCTCAGGAGGAAATAACTGATACACAAATTCCCAGAATTTTCTGAGTGTGCTCTTTCCAGCAACAGTTATTACTCATTAACCGCTAGAATAAAACAAACAGGTCGTACACCTACGAAGTGTATCCACTAACAGAAGTTATTTCTGTGACACTCAGCATCCTCAATAAGGTTGATATAAATATATATCACTGTAACACTTTTGTTGTCAGTTCGACACATTGCACTGGAAGCATTTCTTCTTTCTAAGAGGAGCAGTAGTCTCGGATGCTCTGGCATTACGCCTCTTTTGTGATTTGACTTTTGCGAAACTTCCTATCACAGTGGTGATAAAAATACAAAGTGCAACCCTATGATTCAGCAAGATTTGAGGCAGTCGTCTTCTCATCACTGTTTTCCGGTGGATCTCGAAAACTTTCCTGCTTTTTGGCTTTTTCCGATGCAGCAGATGAGCTGATGCAAACGGCGAGCAGGTGCTGCGCTCACTTCCACCCCCATATGAGAAACTCACAGTAGTCAGCAGTGAATGGATGGACTGCAATGTGCCTCCCTATCTGTCTCTGTGTCCTCCTTTTTTTTTTGCTATCTGTGAAATGCAAGTCTTCACATCTCACTCACTGCAGACCGTATCGCGCACTCCCTTCTCACCTAATTAATCACGCTATTGAACTTAATGCCACTCAACAAAAACCAGTTGGCAGTGAGAGTGAGGTGCTTTCTTCTTTCCTACACTTCTCCTCCCTCTCCGTCCTCTCCCCCACCCCGCTTTCATTCTGGTGTGGTTTCGACTTCCAGGCAGGTTCGTTTTTCATGGTCCAGATATTTTGCCGCACCCGCTGTTTAATCGGGTTCACAGAGGGTCCTTCTTTATCACCACAGGCCTGTCTGTGTGCCGTTAGGTCAGACATTAACAGTCGAGCATGACATCCTCTAGTGATGGAGCAGGCTTGTAAATCTGGGGCTGCTGATGGGTGTATCTCCTCCCTCAAGAGATGAATGGACTAATGGAGTCATTGTCGACACTTAAGCACACCCGCACATACACTATTAAAATGTAAATATAGGCGCTCTGTTGGAAAATACAAATGCAGATAACTGTGAAAATAGCAAGAAGCACACACACTCAAATCCAGGTACGTGTCCATGCGGCACACATCCTCTCACACTTTTTAATGACAGCAGTTAGAGCTGCCTCAAGGGAGCAGAGGTGTTGGGGCTGCCGCCATGATGGACGGTTATTTTCTCAAGAAGACGTTAAAGTTAACACTCTCAACTGTGCGGGTGTTTCAAGTTTTGTCATCTAAACACATGTGAATCCCGTTCGTGAGAGAGAGAGAAAGAAGAAAGGAGGGGGAGGAAGAAGGGAGGAGGGTGAGATGGGGATATCGGGAGGATTTATGGGTGTAATAATGGAATCTCAGTGGCTGGGCCATTGACACTGAGACATTTTCTCTCATCCTCCTCCCATCATTAGATGGATGGACCAGGAGGAAGTAAGCACAGCAACATATGGGCGGGGGAGAATGGCCTGCTGTTGTGTTGGAGCACAAATCACATACAGTGGTTATCTTTCTTCCCTTATACAAATCTGGCTATATTAAATGATTTCTTCGATACATTTCAAACAACAAATTCACATGTTTGATCTCTGTATTTTGTTGTGTGTATTAATTACATTTATTATCTGGTATTTTATTGTTTACTGACCGGTTTGTCTTAATTTGGATGAGAAAAGTGTCTACAACTAAGCTTGCACCTCTGCGAGCGAGGCTTCCTGTCTGTATCTCTGCTGCCATAAAGGCAAAAACACCCCAAAAATGTTCCAACAGTAACATTTTGCACAGTAACAATGCTAACATGCATGCATAATATTAAGCAGGTATAACACCAGTTAATTTAGCGTGGTAGCATGACAATCAGCACTAAACACAAAGTACAGTGACGGTAATGGTATTGGATTTGCAAGTATTTGGTTTCATATAGTCCAAATTAACATTCCGACCTGATGATGGCGCTAGAGCAGAAACTCAGGGGATCACCAAGTATTTACAATTCATCCTTTGGGGGACATTAATTTGCTATATTTCGTGGCGCTACAGGAAAAGTCAAATGATCACCAACATCATTAGGAATTATCCTCTGGAAACCATCAATGCCTGTATCAAATGTTGAACTCTATTATTCATCACTCAAGGTAAACTCCACACATGCAACCATGGAGGTATCAAGAGTATTGTGCGGCTGCGTTGCTGCAGCAGTTGTGTTAGTGATGAAAATTATGTTTTGATTCCTGTCTCCTCTCTGTGTCTTTGTACTCCCATATTGCATTATACTGTACATACAGTACATAGTTATTGCCTTTGTTTTTAAATCTCCGAGGCCATTATGTCGGCACTTCCTGATTATCTGTGCTTTTGTAAACATTGGCCGCGGTGACTGTTTACAGTAATGTGATTTGTTTTTATTATCTGTCCTTACGGTCGCCACTGCATTACGCAAAATTGCTCAGGCTTCTCCGGGTTCAGCTGAGTGTAAATGAATAAAAGCTGTACAATCTGGACTGTCACGGTTCAGTCTAAACTGCCAATGAAGAATCCCGTGGTCTGCTCAATTAGGGAGATATTTTTCCTTCATTTAGTGGATGTTTACATACTTATGTTTGATGCTTTCATACCATATGCTGGAGCGTAGAAAACTTTAGTTTGCCTGTCATTTCAAGTGACTTACAAGTTCTTTTTGATCTCCAACTTTTTTTGCTTTTTTCATGCTCTTTCATAGGCCATGTTTCCCATGGGAGGAAAAGTGTGTCCACCCATCCCTCAATCTTTACCTACTGTATCTTTGCAATTCCAATAAACTCACATCTTCATTATGTTCCAGAAACCTCCTTCCAGTATTGGCAGATTGCCACAAACGCTGCTCATTGGCCGTCACTGAGCAACAAACACCTGCCATTTCATAATTAACACCTGTTGTGTGATAACAGACACCTGCTTTTGCCTGCATTGATTATTTCATGGTGACAAAATTGAATTTCATGAATGGCTAAACGCTTTCCTTCATTTTCGTCAAAGAAGCATCCTCAGCCCTCATCAAGGCACATTCCTATTGCAGCTACAAAGCTCTTCATCAACAATTTATAGGAAACTGTTATGGGAAAGGTGAAAGGTCATCTGCAAACTATCACTCACTTATTGTTAAAAAATGGTTACATGCAGTTTTGCACAGTTTAGATTTGAACTAAACTCCTTTATTGTAACACTCAATGTTTCTCATACTGTTTACAGGCTTTATTCTATTCCCATTACATGTTCTATAATAATTTCTTCCTGTTTTTAACTAAATCTTTATTAGTGATCTCCTACAGCTAGATAAGCATGAGTTTAAAGGATTTTTAAGCACTCAACTGCTACTGGCAAAACCAAGCTACATTCCTTATTGTAATTTACAATGAGATCAGGCTGCACTGATGCCGTATGTACCTTTTGTGGTGGTTTTACTTTTTCATATGTTTTCTCATCCTTTCTTCATTTCTTCAGTGTTCCAAATAGTTGTTTTTTCTTGTCACAGTAACAGTCACTGACTAATCTGTGTCACCAAGGTCTATTTAGTCGCTGTTCCTCGGCAGATGGATTCGCCCAGTTACGGTATTACAGAATTTCAGGTGTTCAAGTATCCATCTTTCCGGGGATATTTAAGGTCTTTTTGTCCATGTTGGCTGAAAAGTATTTGATTTACCAAAGTTCCAAACCATACTTTAGTTACCTCGGACAATATGATTTAAGGCCTTTGCTAAATCATTGACTGGGAAACCTAGAAAGCACATGATCTGCCAAGCTGCAGTGGCATTTAAAAGAAATGTCAGCGATAATTATGTGCTGTAGCGTCTGAGAACTCTCCTGTCCTGTGTACTGTAATTCTTGTGTGGGTAGTGTTTTTTCAATTGCGAGACTGAAAAGGTTTCACTTGAATTGCATCGGATAGGCAGTGGAGCTCACAGTGCATCAATAGTATAGTGCATCACCGTTTGCTACCGGCCATTGAGAGGAATGACAAAAGAGCAGGTTTTAGGTTTTGCGAAGTTGAACTCGAGAGAAGAGGCGTTGCAAGTAAATTAATTCATCCACTTCTCCTTTGCTCCTCTTTGCCCTTGTGGGCCCAGTCGAGCCGCATTGGATTTGGCGTTTGCTTCAGAAAGAGCGAAACAAAGAGCCAGCCGCTGGAGAACGGCTGTTTGGAAAGTGCAGTGATGCTTAAGGCCAGACAGCTCAGCATCTAACAAGAGGAAATAACATGCATGCCATAGAGGAAAGCAGGCCGATCAAAAACTTAGGATTTTGAATGAGGCTGTAAGTGTGTTTACATCAGTGGAGCCAAACACTGAAATTTAGGCGTACCACTGTTTTGCAGAGTATTTTGACCTCTGCACTCAAGATCATTGCTCCCTTTCTCAACTTTCCATCAAACAAAAAGAGCGAGTGTTAGCAGGAGTGGCGCGGAGTTGCCCTCATGTTCACCCGCTGTTGTATTTCAAACAAGAGAGCAATTGAAATATATGCTAATCCTCTGCTCGTTTTCGCTGCCATCCCACAGCGCAGAGCAGCATAATATTTCCATAGCGATTCGGACATTTTTGTGGGATTAAAGGGGGGTTAGGAGGTGGTCGGGGGAACCCCAGGCAGCTCTACATGCACACACTACATTAGCTGACTGTGAGCACAGTAAAGGGCGTGTGTTTGACCGTGATTGATGCACTGTCAGTAATGTAGAAGACAGTGGGAATCCAGATTAGAGAAAATGACCCATGGGAGTGGAATGAGAGATGGGCCGGGGAGATGGAGAGAGCAACAGCAAGTGAGACGGACGAAAGATGGTCTCTGTGAACGCCTGATAACCCGTTTTCTCACTGCGACACTTTTCACTTTTAAGTCCAGTCTATGGCTGTGCCGGCCCGGAAACTAAGATATGCACGAATTTCTTTTTACTCCCCGCTGCTTCCTGTTTAATCTGTGTCTCTTGTTTTGTAAAGAAGGCTTAATTTCAGTCGGACACTCCAGCAGCGATGCCCAAAGCCCCTTTTAAAGAAGTCCACCCAGCAGTACAATATTCACACTGCGCATTAAATTAAAGTGATGTGGGCAAGTTGTGCTTCAGTGTTGCTGTCATGGTAGGATTTTATCTTATTTAAAGCAGTTAGGCTGCTGTGATAGCATATTTCAAGCTCAGGTATCCATTCTTTTGGTCAGGAAGTTCAACAAGGCAAAATACACTCTAAATAACATCTTTGGAAAGCTGGTGTTTGATTTTCAGGTAAAATTAGTTTTTAGTTGTTTATAGTTGCGAGTGAATTGCATATACAAATGGTGGAAACTTGGGTTGAACACAGCACATTGAGCTGTTGGTACATAGAGACCTCACCTGGGGGAATTTTAGCATTTTATGTGTTTGCTCAAAACACAAATGTATTCTCCAAACCTCATTAACTCTAATCACTAAATACTAGCCTGAGTTTGAGATGTTGTTATTATGGAAAAACAACTGAATAAACAGCAGCTGTGGTTTCTTCCTACTATAACTTTTCATGCTAAAATGGCATCTTCAAAAGCATTACTGTTTTAGAATAAGTTTGAGCAAACACAGTGCAAAATCTTCAACGTCAGTCTACAGCATTTAACAGGTGGAGTGCATAAGATATCCCTAAAGTGACAACAGATTAGCCAAGAACAATTCCCCAATGCGTCAAACCATTAATTAAATTAAAACCATCATAAAAGCAGTCATATGCATGACATATACTACTCCAAAGTAGTAAAACTGGAAGAGAATTGGCTAAAAAAAAAACACAGATCCAAGGATTCTGTATCTTTTCCATCTCAATAATAGTAGCTGGACCTGGACTTGTTGTTCTACTAAAATATATCACCTAATATAATCAAATGAATATGACACATTACATTAAAAAAATGAGAAAAAAATATGCAATTTGGTGCGCACAATCAAACTACATCCTTTGCAAGAAATCTGTTTTCCCAGGAGTGATATATTCATGTGAATGAAAGCCTTGCAGGACAAAAGCGGCAACCCCCCACTCCTCTTCTGTATTTGCTGCTTGAGTTCAGGATAAAATCCAGATTACTTCCACCAGGGACAGAAACAGTGGGTGGTTATAGTGTCGCCGAAGAATACAAATCTCCAGAATGTGGAGGGCTGTGTGACCCATCAACAGCAAGGGGCCTTTTGGTGCTTTTACGGATGTTTGCCTCATCTATAGACGGGTTGTCAGTGCGAGGGGTCCCGGTAATAGAGCTAAAAGCTGTCCACTGGGGACCCCGACTTAGGGACCACAGGACGTCATAACAGGAAAAGTTTTGAGAGTGAGAAAAGTATTAAGGTATGAAATGAGAGATATATAAATGCATGTTGAAATTTTACTACTGGTTCCATGGTTTGTATGATACTTGCGTATTTGCCTGTGAGTACAAAGAGAGAAAAAGTACCCGGGCAGCCCATCTATTGTGGCTGTAAGCATGGCCCTGACAGAGGGTAATGGCCCTTATTCTAATCCTCTAAAAGATGAGGGGTACAAGAGGTTCAAATGCACAGAGACGAGAGGGAGGAAGAGACAAAAAAGAGGCAGGGGAGGGATGAGAGGCCCCATTCTACGCCTCATTGAGTCCTCATTCGGAACGGCCGGCAGTTCATTAAAAAACCAAGGCGTCTTCTGCAGAAACATAAAAAAAGGGCTGCTTGTTGTTCATACTCCATCACGACGCCCAGAGAGCCCAGAGAGTGTATTTGTTTTATCACAACCACAGAGCAGCCGACCGTATATTTGAAGAAGGCGGGCCACAAAGTTGTAATTTATGATAATTGTTTTCTCCAAAAGTGTAAATATATTATGATGATTATTTCCGGGGGAGCACACACCAGCCCGATGCGACGTTTCATCAGATGAAAGCAGACAAATTGCTCAAGCACAATGCTTCCCGACGCTGTGTGGGGTGTAATGTGGTGTCACAACAGTTGTACTTTCACACATGAACGCCTGCAAACACATGCACACATGCAAACCTGGCTGACTTCAAATAACTCAACAGCAACTTGTCTTCACTTTTTAAAAATCTTTTATTTATCCAGTGAGTTCTGATAAAGTGAGGCTTGTCTGTTCATGTTCACATGCATCAAATTCAAAGCAGTGGACATGACTGTTATTGAAGCTAGAAGAAAAAGGTAATGATCCAGCTATTTTTGTTATTGATCTATAGGTAATAGTGCACATACATTTTTCTTTTATATTAAAGTTTTTGGCCTCAAAAGAATTTACCATAACAATCTACAACACATCGCTACTACAACTAAACTAAAAGGGAGATTTATTTTATTCAAAAAGTATTAGTTAGCCAGCTTCAGAGATTTGGAGGTTTTGTTACTTGTGGATTTGCTGGTGAAGTTTTAGAGAGCAACTTTTTTTTGTGATGTTCTTCTCACAGCAAGTTGACTCAGTTTTAATCTTCAAAGTAGCTGCTTGATATTTTATTAAGCTAGCAGGTCAGGGCTGTGTTTTTGATGATAATTGCTCCCGTTAAATACTTTAGGGAGAATTTAAAATTTATTAAGGAGCTGCTTACTGGCTCTTTCTGACTGCTCTGTGCTTCATTAGTGGGCCGAGTTTGAAAGATTTTGTCTGTGCGTGATGTTGGCTGATTAATGCTTGCCGGTAGTTGCACTGCTGGCCTTTAGTATTTACAGTGCCTGCACTATAGAGCCCCGGAGTAGGTGACAGATGCACAGCAGTACTGTCATTGATCAGGGCTGGTTACCATGATTGATAGACTGACAACAGCAGAATCCCATCTTTGTTGCACTGAATAGACTGATCGCCTTTAGCATGTTAAAATGGTACCGAGAGAGATAGACAGACAGAGACACAGTGCTTTGAAATAGATCTGACTGAGAGAGAGAGAGGGAGAGAGAAAGAGATTAAAAGCTTCAGAAAATGTAACTTCTGTATTGTTTTATTATTATATCATATTATTAGAATATCAATATTGATGCTTTAACACGTAGCAGCATTTTACAGCTGGTAGAGGTGGAGCACATTTGAACTACTTTATATACTTTGGCGCATTTTTAATCTACCACAGTATCATATTTTAGAAATTGATCATATGTTTTGTAAAACCTGTAAAGAAACTTTTGCTGTCCGATAAATGCACAATATCTCCCTGTAAATGTGGTGAGTAGTAGCATAAGATTTAAATTAAGTATGGTACAGGTTGCACCGTGACAAGGGCAGAATACAGAGGACTACAAGTTGTAAAGCATCCAGAAAGGGCATTTCACATCTCTTATGTTATTGTCTTTTAATCATTTTGGCTTATATTTGGTATTAAGTTTTTGTGTAGCCTATTGTCACCAGATATTGTACAATATTGAATAGGAATTAATGAATTAAGCTGTAACAGCTTGCTTATTTAGCTGTAAGAGCTAAATAAGTGTGGTTTTCTAGTCTAGAGAAATCAATGCCCCCTGCATTGATACACTTTTTTTCTTCTCAGAAGTGAGCTAATGTCATATTGCCTTTCACATATGAATTTTCTTCTATTAGTACTTGTTCACCTGCCAGCATCCTGAATAATGTCTCTGCGAACAGATGTTTCTGCCACTGGCTACTCAGTTCGCCGGGGTCAAGGTAGATTTGTTTTTCTCTCCAAAACCTTTTGTGGGAGGGTCAAAACCACAGAGCGGCACTGTGAGTTCTTTTTATCCGAGTCTCTATGACTGTGTCTCCATCCTCCACGTATTGATCGCTGTCCGACCTTTCACCCTGACTGTGAGTAATGGAATTGCCTGTCGTGGACACAGGCCCTGGTCAAGGTCTTGTAAATGTACGGCACATGTTTGCACAAACTCACCGATCAATGGCTCGCTTGCTCCCATGTCAGGGAGAATATGTGCTATTTCTGTCGAAGCCTCATCTCAATTCCTTAAAAGCCCTTGAAATTGCGCAACAATTTGGAGAGCAGAACTTCCATATACAATAGCAACAGCCTTTTTTTTTTTACTAGAAGTACTAATACATAGCTCCTGTTTTGATTCCTGGTGCAGATTTAAAATGTTGTCTTGAATTGCCAAACACTGTTCAAACAAGCAAACAAACATTCTTAATGTATTTTTAATGAATTTATTTCTAAATAAGAAGCATTTCAACACAGTGGACACCTGCTCTTACAAAATGGTTGCTGGCATGAAAAGAAGCAGGAATCTTGATGTTATGAGTCATCTTTGCTCACAAAACACTTCTTTAAGGAGTGACTCATGAGTGCTTTGACAGGGCCATGGTAAGGTTTGTTTCCTTTTTTAAAATAAAATTTCTTCCACAAAGTCAGACTGAGAGAAAAGACTTGGGGTCCACCCTGGAGAATCGCTGGACTGCGACGAGATGACATACCACTCAAGAGCCTTATCGGATTTCATTGTGACAGATAAGACCAGCGTGGGGATGTACCGCCTGGTGATGGGAAAGATTGTGGTTGAAAATAGGGCAGCGTGGTTTACGGGATGTATGAGCTGGAGGGTGCCCGGATGGTCTGTGTGGTGATGGTTACCACAGTGATAGAGAGTGTTTGTTTGTGGGTGACAGCAACAGGATTACAGATATTTCGGGCAATAGGTAGGAGGGGAATGCAATAGAAAAAACACCCTTAACTCTACACTGCCAAAAATGGCAATAGGGAGAAGAGATTTAATTTGTCTGTTACCCTGGTCCAAGTTAATTTTAGATATTTTTCTGTACTTATGACAGATGGAGTCAAGTTAACATTTTCTGCAGTGCAGCCCCTGTTGTGGCTTGGTAACATTTTCTTGAAATAAATCACAGCAAAGGTCACAAATTGATTGAAATGTCCATTAATTGTTTGCCAGTGAAGTGACCTGCTGATAGTGCTAGAAGCAAATTCCATGGCAATACATATACCATACAATAGTTGTGGAGACATTAAATCAGAAACACAAATGTGGGCCTAATGGTGGAAAAATCTTGGGTAAAAGTAAAGTAATGAACTTTTATCTGCAGCTAGCCCTAGAGGAAAAGGCACTATCACCATTCGGTAGTCATTAGGATTTATCCTCTGAGGACCATGTCTGGATAAAATGCCATGGCAACCTATCTAACATTTGTTGAGATATGAAACAAAGTGTTGGACTGACCAACTAACATTGCCATCCATAAAGTTGGCAAAAATAGGTATCAAGATAATAATTCACATTGTAATGTTTGCAGTGTAGCTTATGTTTTAGGTTTTACGTGACTCACTGCCCTTAACCCTCACCCAGCTACATGGAAAACATTCTCACACACACACATACACACAGAAACTAATGCCAGGAATCCGGACTCCCTTTGAAATAGCTGAATCCCCTGTGCTATGTTGATGACACACATACACACTCACACAGACACACACACTGGGAGAAGGCACCCAGAATAGCCTCACTGCCACATCCATTGCATTCCACTACCCAGCTGGCTGCCCTGTGGACACACACATACTGCTGCAGCCTTATACACATAACAGTTATAGCAGATATGTGGCGTTCATTCTTTTCAGCACACACACTGATGTATAATCTTTCCCATTTGCCAAAAACACACTGATACCTCTTCTCCCCACTACACACTTCAGACTTTTCTCCCATTAGTCTGATTTGGTGCATACGGTTCACTGCTCTCCTCACCCCATCAATGAACAATACAGGTTCAGCCTCAGAGAGCCTGCAGCTAATCCCTCAGCTGTTTGGAGTTGGCAGTGGACAGCCGAAACACTGGAATAGTCTGCGCCCCCGCCAAATGCAGCACAGATCAGATATCAATTTGTCAACAGAGCTGGCCGGTCAGCCGGCTGGCTGGCTGACCGGCTTGCTGGCTGACTGGTACAGAGCCTGAAGGCAGAGGTGAGTCAGCAACTTGGACGGCCAAGAGTGGAGAATCAGACAAGCAACCGGCCAGTGTATTCAGCTTTTTAGAGAAAAGTAAGAAAAGTTGAGAAAATGTCTACTCTTTAAAAAAAAAAAGTGACACAAAACCCTTTTTTCCCCTGTGGAGCTCTAACATTTTTCTATCAGTTTTTACCACTTTCTCACTAATTCCTTTCAGATACAAATGGTGGTTCGATAACGGTTTTACACCAATGTTGTGGGTGTATTGTGTTGCTAAATTTTCTCTCTGCATGTGAATTTTGATCCATTTCAGCCCCATGGGTTCAGTTCCACGCAAACTCAAAAGATCCCACGACAGAAAAACATTTTCTGCCATTGTTCTTCTTGTTTCCAGTATTTACTCTCACCTCCTTCTCAGAGCACATTGATCTTGAGAATTTGAGTGGGATGGCAGCTTTTGTGCATGCAGGAAAACTTGGAGTATTTACCAGTTCAACCCTTTGCCTACGTTTGACAATGTTGTAATCCTATCGGTGTCCTCTGTTTTGAAGAAGAATCATTCCCTTACCCTGATTCCCATGGGGACTTTTCTCATCTAATGATTATTTTCATTAAAGATTACTTTTGCTTTTAAACCGATTAATCATTTTGTGTACATTTCAGAATAGAGTGAGTGTAATCTATGCCTGGTTAATGGCGACATGCCATATTTGTTTGATCGATTTGACAAAGTTAAGTGCTTCTAGCAACTGCTACTGCAGATCTGTGTCAACAGAAAATGATGGTGATTGGATGGATATGTCACTCGTCACTGATTGGTTATGGCAGAATAAACCCTCCTTGCAAAGGGAAGCAAACATTGGCTGATGTGAACGCAATGTCAGACTGAATAATGAAGTGAAAATCAGGTTATAAAAATGCCTGTCACAGTTTCACAGATCCCAAGGATACATTTTAAAATGACTTGTTTTGTCCTGCCAATAGTCAGAGGTATTACATTTACATAAAAAGATTAGACAAGCAGCAAATGTTCACTCTTGAGAAGCTCGGGACTGTGAATGTTTAGCATTTTTGCCTAATGGATAACGACTAAACCAAGGTTTGCAACCTTTTTTATACTGACATTGTTCATGAAGACTGACTAAAATTAAGGTTATCGTAACACATTTGTCTTTGTTTTTCTCTCATATCTAGATGTTGTTGCAACAGTAATAGGCAGATACTTTAAGTGGATGATGATGACTGAAGTTTAGCACCAAATCAGTATCCTGTTGATGTCGGCAGTGGCACACTCAGGCTGTTTGAGGGGCAGGAGCGAAAAAAATAAAAAGGACATCAGTGCCAAGAAAGTTGTGATGCATTTATGGTGAAACAACGAAGTCACGTTTAGAATTAGCACCCCGAGAGCACTTTACTTTTTTCCACTGGAAGGGCATCCTGGAGTTCACTTTATCATGTTTCATCTGCAAAGTCTACCAGGTTGTCAGCATGAAAGGGGGTAAACGGGAAAGATGCAGAACAGACGGTGCCATGTTTAAAGTAATTACCACACATGTAGCTTTTTTTGACATAACATAATGTTTAGTCTTGGCCAGACAGCAATTGGTCAGAGGCCCGGTCATAAATGATTTGAAAGTACTTTCCCAACTCCCGATAACCACAAAGCTGCTTGTTTGTGGGACAACTTCTCTCACGCCTCTCATCCGAGCCACTGTTTTTTGGACCCCGGCCACATCCTGCTGTTCGCACCACCGTTGAATCATAAAAGCCTCGTTTTCCCCTTGCGTGGCACATAGCTGAATTAAAATCTATTATGAATTGTGACAGGGCCATTAAGAAGACGGATGGTCAGAGCCCTCCGTGGGTTTGGCTCGCTCTTTGTCCACCTCGGGGGCCCTACTTCTCGACAAATGCTTTGCCCCCTGGCAGCCCCCGTTGGGCATGGGGCTCTGACCTGGGGCTGTGGTTTTTGCAAGTGTGTTTGTGCATGCTACACGTGTGCAGTGAAGACGTTTTTTTGCAGTGACAGCATTCTGGGGTGGAGGGGTGTGGGTTGATTGGAGACACATTCAGTCTCAAGTTAATTGAGTTTGGGCAGCAAGAAGTGTGTGTGAACATGGCTGTGTAGTCGGCCAGTAACGCCAGTAGGATGGTGACCAGGTTAGGACTCCAACCGTCACAAGTCAGTGCACTCTCGAACGGGCTCTCTTGGGTTCATGTTGGAGGACAAGAGGTGAGGGACAAAGGGGGGTGGAGACATGATGGATGACAGGGAAGAGCATTGAGGCAGGCGCTCTGTGGGAGGAATTTATAGATTGAACAGAACAGTAAGTACTTGTCATCTCCTGGAGAGTGCGTGTAGGTGTATGCGCTCGTTTGCACTTACTTCGTGTGCGTGTGGTTGTTTTCCCGCTGTCTTCGGAGATGTCTGGTCGCCATGGGTATGCGGGAAATGTTTTGTCTGCAAGCACTCATTATTCAGCCCGTATGTGGAATAGTTTACTTTTGTCTCCTCTTATGATATATGACATATATTCCCTCCCCTGCTCGCTCTATTTGTAGCTGCTTGTTATTCCTCTCGGACTCAGGTGTGTTCATGGAAACATGGTGCTGTTCAAGGCTTTCACATCGATTGCTGTTGCAGCGATGTTGACAACATTTGTATTATTATTTTGCACAATATCATCGACCCTGGATAGATGTGGGGTCTGGATAATGCAAAGAGAGAGTGGTTCTTGAATTAGAATCACCCTGTAGAATAAAATAGACCATCATACTTCCATATATTTCATACCATATATAACAGTAGCATCATAAAACTATAGACCAATATAAATTCTTGATGCTCCTGGAGGGAATGGTGTAGGGAAACTTTCCCCAAAGAGACCTCGCATAATAAATTAGATAAGAAGAAATTGCAGAAGGAGCTATTCCCATTCTCTCACACACAAGGATTTCAGGAGCTCATGCGTGGCGGTCATCTATCACAGCTATTGACCAATTACTGTGCCAAGCCGGCCAGCTTCTAATGACCTGCGAAAAAACACAATGGAATAAGAGTCAATATCGGGCAAATAAATTATTAATAGCTGTCTGAGATTTTTATTTGCTTGCTTGCAGTTACACTTGGCAGCGGTTGAAAGGAGTGGAGCTAAGAAACGAGGTAAAGCTGTGGCTTTTCAATTATCTGATTTTTATGAACTCTACTGTGGTCTGTAGCCACTGCTGGACTAGATGGATTATCCCCTATGCTTAATGTATTTGAGGGGAGATTTCTTTGCTTTTCTTTGTTTGGGATTTTTGGCTTTTGTTTATAGACTTCCTCAAGGCTCTAGACGACTGTTTCAGTGGGATTCCAGTGGTGGAGGAAGTATTTAGTTCATTTAGCTGAGTGAAAGTAGCAATACCACACTGTGAAATGAAATTTCAAGTTCTGCATTACAACAAATTATTTAACTATACTATTTTATGAACTGATCATAGTGGAAATATAATTGATAGTTGCAAATAATGATTATTTTCCATTATAGATGAATTTTCTCGATTCATGGATTTGTCATAACTATATAAAAGTGAAACATGGCTTTAAAAGTTCCCACAGCCCAAGGCATCGTCTTCAGATGTCTGTTTTTGTGTGACCAACAGCCCCAAACCCAAAGATATTCAGTTTACAATCATGGATGACAAAGAAACCACCATATCTTTTAATTTGAGGACGCTGGAACCAGCAAATTTGGGGCATTTTTGCTTAGAAGAAAATGAACTAATCTATTAGTTGTTCCAGCAGCTCACACATAAATGTAAAAAGTGCAATATAACCCTCCAAAATGTGGTGGAGTAGAAGTATTTAGACGCATACAACCTATACTTTTGATCAATTCAGTCTTCTCATATAATGCTGAAAATATCATTCTATTAATCAATTAATTGATCAGCAGGAAAAAGATAAATAGTTTTGATCAAACTGTTCTCTCATTCCAGCTTCTTCAGGCTGAGGATTTGTTGCTTTCCTCTCTTTAACACATTTGTAAACTGAATCTTTCGGGTTTTGGACTTTGCTCTGGGAGACTGTGATGGACATTTTTCACTATCTTCCAAAATCAAACATTTAATGAAACAAGATATATTTGATAATACAAATGAATCAGTTGCAGTCCTATTCATGTCAGATCAAATTAGCCTTTTCCCAAGCTGTCAACAAAAGCATACAATATCAATCTAATTTATCCAGACAGCCTATGCAGTGTATTCTAAGTGTTTTCTAACCAAACAACCATTGCACTGTGGGCCCAAAAGTCCAATATTTACCTAATTATCTCCTGTATTTTCCTCACCAGCGATCCCCTCGTTGTCAGTGTTCAGTGCACACTCGGCTGATGTACTGTGTGCACTGTGAATCCTGGGTAAAAAAAAATAAAAAATGGATCCAAGTAAACCTAAACATCAAAGGGTGTGCAACCCATTAGCATCATTTGACTCTTGGTGTCTTGCCATGTTCTCTCTCCAGCTTGTTTGCATTACCTGTGCAAGAACTAAGTGTGACTAAGCAAAAAACAGGTGCAGGAACTACATTACCATTCAGATAACATATTATACCCGGATTAACCTTATCACACTGATAATACACACCTTAGAAAACACTATTAACAACTGCAGCAACTATTCTTGCTTCAGATGTTCCCTTGGGTGCAATTTTTTACATTTCATTTATTCTTTTTCTTCTTTCTATTCTATCTGTCTTACAGCACTTACTTTATGATCTTTAGAGTGTAACACTGGTCAGTCCATGGATCATACAATCACAGGCATAAGCTTGTTTGCCTATTTTCAGGGTGTTTGAGGTTGTTTCCACGTATTGCTCTTGTATCTCCTTAAATGCACTCCATAAAAGATGATTGCAGAACACTTGGGTAGAAATCAACCACTTTTTGCCCTTCTTTCTGTGGTTCTACTCTAATAAAATATATATAAATTAGTCTTTATTATGGTCAAACCCAGCAGGGCAGTAGGCTAAAGGAAAAAGTGAGTTCCAATCTGTTCTCAGATGTCACTAATCTGTTCAAACGAATAATATTTTTCCACCGTGTCTGCGATATAAATAACTTGTACATGAGTTCTTTCCATTTAAGGTGGTTGGTTGAAAACTGGGAGAAAAAAAAGGAGACAGATTATCATCCAAAGCGGTGTGACCTCTGGCAGTGCGCCTCTCTCACTATCTAACTGCCTTTAACTTTATTTGGCTGTCGACTTGAAAGAGTCTTGCTGGGCTGGCTGCTGCGACTGTGGACACACACACACACACACACACACACACACACTTACATGCAGACTCAGAGATATCCTCCCATATGGCATCATTTAAAACTCCTGGCATCTAATGTTTGTGTTTATCAGGACAACAAAGCACACTCCTGGGCCCACAATGGAAAGGACCTAAAAAGGTTCCCGTTTAATTTAGCAAACGTGCTAAACATTCATTCCACTGCTGTTATTGCACTGATAGGTTTTACAAGAGGTCATGGCCAGACTGGGCACTGGCTTTATATTTAGCCCACATTGTGAACACTAGTCTCTGTCCAAGGCCTTGATAGCGAACCAACCATGCTCCCATTTGATACATGCATAGCGTTAGGTGCTTCAAGTTAATCCTCTGATAAGGAATTACTGCTCCTATTATGAATTAATAAGTGGATTAGTCTTGTAAAAAGCCTGTGAATAGTCGAGTTGCCTGCATAACACCGTGATCAGAGCATTATCCTTGATCCCTGCTATTGAATATATGTGAAAATGGGCGCCACATATTCATTTTGGAGGGGGGGAAATTACCTGAACTTCAATTATTCAACTCATTGAATTCATTATTCAGTATCTTATCTTATTAAATATAGAGGAACTACTCTTAACAAGTGTTATTTTTTTGTCAGGTGGAGGATCCCAAGAAACTTAATTTGCCTTGGATTATTTAAACAGTATTTTCATTTGTATGAGTTTTGTGCCGTCAGTCATTTTGAAAGAGGAAGTATTATTTAGGTATAATTTTGGGACAATGGTTCATGTTTAATTGAAAAAGCTGCTTGATTGGAGTTTCTACCACCGCTTCCTGGCAGGTCTTCTCTCGTTAGTAGAGAATGTGAAACAGCAGAGTGAAGACCTCGGCCATGTTCTATGTATAGTGAGTGAGTGAGTGCATGACACTGGCCCTTTTTGGACTTAGTATTCCCTGCAATTCCTGTTATTCACACTGCCTGCCAATGAGTCCGTGCTTCTGGGACTCAGCTTTGACCTGCAGGACAACAACGCGTGTGTGTGTGTGTGTGTGTGTGTGTGTGTGTGTGTGTGTGTAAGATTCTTGGCTGGTGTGGCAGTCATGGAGGAGGGATTGTCGATGGTGACGGTAATGACGGTTAGCAGAAATAGCTGGTCTGCGCTGCTCTCCGAGGGCAGACGGGTGAATTATTGCACAGAGGCACGTGTGCATTAACGGTGCTCCCAAACAACAGGATCTAACACACACACTTTTTCCCCCAGCAATGGTGACCCATTGTAGAGGTCAGCGGTGTTAGTGCTCTGCCCTCTGGGCCCGGTCATAATACCATGAAAAATGGCCTCATGGCACATTGCCCCTACCTCTGGGTGAGCGAGGGCAACTCAGTCTGTGTTTGTACGCAAATTTTTATGTGTGTGTTCCATTTAACCATCCTCGTTTCCCTCCCCGCACACACCTCCCTCTTCCTGCTCTCCGCCTGCGTCCGAGCCTGAACTCGCAGAGGGAAAATGGGAAACAATCAAAGGCAAATTGCCGCGCTGCCTCTGCCCGCCACACACAAGTGGAAGGCGAAGTGCTGCGTGCTCTCACAGGGCGCTCGCTCGTGGTTAGCGAACAGCAGCTCGCTGATGGATGTGGAGCAGAAATGATACACACTGATAGCACTGTGTCTGTTTCAGTCCCCTGAAAGATAGATTGAGGAACCCGCGCCGCTGCACGAGTTGGGGACGACGTCTTTTTCAAAGCATCTGGCAGCACGGTCCTCGAAATGTATTCATGGCACCATTCACGTTGACTGGAGCACAGTTAAAGTACTTCTGGAAATAGCCTGGAAAGACAAGCAGTCAAAACAATGCATGACTGCTGCCAACTGACTTGTAGCAGCGGTGCATTGTGTAAAGCAGACTCGCTCCACACTGTTGTTTTCTATTTGCAACGTAATGGAGTGAGAAAATAACTCTGGCAAACTGGCTCTCCAGGTTAAGAGTGGTCCAGCATGAAATCTGTTAGCAGCAATGATGAGCATCAACATTGTTTTCGGGCTGGGAGTTGCCACGTCAGCGCCCACCTAATGGAGAGGTGCTGCGCAAATTAACAGTCAGACAGGGCAAAGGTTGAGAAAGTGAGCGTACAGGTGTGTGTGAGCCAGAAGGAACAGGCTTTTTCTGCTGATTGGCAATTTGGTGTCCAGTTTTGTTGAGCTCTGCTGTTCCACATTAGGTGGGTTCGCTGTGAGCTCGCCAACGACTTTCACCGTTTGCCCGTTTCCCTCATCACTCATGATGACGGAGAAAACCTACTTGGCTGATAGTGACGATACAATGAGGTGGGTGTGTGTGGGCACACATCTGTATTGGATATATTCACAGGCATAAGCATGGCAGCAGTGTTTATTTCCAGTGTGCGTGTGTGTGCGTGTGTGCGTGTGTGTGTGTGCGTGTGTGCGTGTGTGTGTGTGTGTGTGTGTGTGTGTGAGAGAGAGAGAGAGAGAGAGCTTTCACAAGGATAATAAACATGAGCACATGTGACAGACTACATACCTTTTCATTATTTTGCCTACTGAGGAATTCAGCCGGATTCTTGCCTCTCAATTATACATCACATCACTGAATTCCGGCTCTGAACAATAGCTGTTAGTACCTCTGTCTCTCTCGCCCTCTCTCTGTAACTGCTGACAGGTAGCACCTGTCCTTCCCACTATGGCCAGATGGACAATGCCCCACTGCACCTGCCCCTCTTGGTGGCACTACCTGCTTTGTGCCAAGCCTCAGTGCTGGCACCTGCACATGCACACACACAGTCGGAGCCCTTGGATAACCCCTTTCCTAACTTGGCATGACTTGCTTTAACATACAGGGTAGCATTTGAAAGAATAAGCAGTAAATCGAGGGTATAGGTTTGCTTTAAGAAGCGGAAGAGAAACAGTAAAGGCTGTGGTTGCTCAATCCGTGGGGAAATGATGTGCATCTTAATTCCTCGCGTTCCTCTATATTAGCCTATCAAGGAAAACATTGCAATTGGTTATTATGTCTTCACAAAGAATTATTGAACATTACTTTCAGTGTTGTATCTGTGATTTCATTTTGCCATGGCAGTTCAAACCACAAAAATTCTGAATGGGACAATGTTTAAAGCCTGAAATACAGTTTTAGTCGCCAAAAATCTATTTTCAAGCAAGCACAAGCACTTTACTTCACTGCTTTAGCTTTGATTTATGTTCAGTTTTAGTATATATTGGAAGTATATACTAAAATTTTAGTATATATTGGAAGTATATCTTAATCACACATTATCACAACTTTATCACATTTCTTTCTCCAACAACAGATTATCTTTTCTTTAAGACGTTGGGAAATAAGCATCTTAGTTTCATGCTGAGAGTATGAGAAGATCAATACCACTCTCATGTCTGGAGGGTAAATACGAAGCAACAGCCTGTAGCCAATTAACTTGACTATCATTTCTTTTCAGTTTTTGTTCACAGTAAACGTGTTCATTAGTTCGCTTTTAAGGTACTGGTAGGCAGATTTTGTCAAGCTAATCAGCTAAGCTAAGCTGACCAGCTGCTTTGTAGCTTCATGTACATATACAAGAGTGGTTTTGGTCATCGCTAAATTTCTGCCAAAATGTTGAACTAGTCTGGGTCTCCTTTGACAGTTCCACCCATCAGATTATTATAGCAGCCTGTTGGTCGCCTGAGAGGGCGAAAGCCTGGGCAAAGTACCCCCAAGCAGTCGCCAATGGTCTTTGTTGTGAGTGTATGTTAACAGCTGAAGGCCTCTTTCTCCTAGATTGCGACAGCTGGACAGTAAAAGACACTTTAGTAAGTCACTCAAACTGTAGAACTGTTTAAGTGTCTGTCTGTGTGTGTGTGTGTGTGTGTGTGTGTGTGTGTGTGTGTGTGTGTGTGTGTGTGTGTGTGTGTGTGTGTGTGTGTGTGTGTGTGTGTGTGTGTGTGTGTGTGTGTGTGTGTGTGTGTGTGTGCTGGGGGGGTCCTAAAATGTCTGCCTACACAGACAGGTGGCGAGCAAAGACAGCAGCGGTAAAATAAAATGAGAACTTTGCAGGAGTCGTTCCAGTATCCCGCCAAGAGCAGGGGGGCCCCTGGAGTAAAGGCAAAAACACCTGTGTTTACTGTGGCTTCAAACAGAGAGGGAGGGAGGCTGAGATAAAGAGGGAGAACAATACACACAGAGAGACAAACTTGGCACCGAACGGGCAGAAAGCTGGTCACACAAACTCTTCTCTTCCCCCCCTCCATCCTCTCTCTATCCTCCACTCTACTCTACTCGTGTGTGTGATTGAGAGCTCCCGTTATCGCCCCTCCCTCCTCGGCCCGAGCCTTTGATACCCTTTCCATTTTTGCCCCTGGTGCTCCTGGGGGATCTGGCTGGACAAGGCAGGGTCTATATGTGATGTGATGTGAGCTGATGTTGTGCATATCTTTATCTATGGCCAAGCTGCACCGTCAGAAATCTGAAATTCCGGCTTTAGGGGTCCTGATCTGGGAGCCCAACATCAGTCATCTTGACTGCTAGAACAAAATAGGCATTTATTGAAATTAAGATTTTTCCCATTATAAAATTAAAAAAAACGTTATTTTTGTTGGTTCTGGCGGCCCCTGTGGACAAGAGCGGTAGTGTTTCTGCCGCCTTGTTTTATTGATTTCAAGGGGAATGCAACCAAATCTGACTTGTGGCAGGCTTTAAGAATAACTACACAGAAATAGCCAATCTCCTTGCTGATGATCTCGTTTGCTTATGTATGCAACACAGAGGCGTCAGTATTAAATTTAGACTGTTTCATAACCATCTCAAACTCCTTGTAGTTTATTAACTTTCTCCATTTCGCAACAGCTGTCCCGTCACTCTCAAAGATGGCATCGACGGGAACCAAGAAAACCAATCGCCACACCAGGACCGGCCAGCTACTGTGAAAATGTTTTAAATAAAAATTATGTTTTCCTACTGAGTGAGTCACTGCCAGGCCTCCCCCCTCTCCCCCGCCTCCCCACTCTGTCTCAGACAGAGGTCAGGAAGGTGTTGTGTTTTCCCGGAGCAGAAGAGGTGGGCAGCCTTGCACCTGCTCTCACATTTTCTCAGTAGCTGTCTCTATTTCCATTTATTTGCTTATTTTATTTTCTACAAGTTCTCAGTGTTATGTGGATGCTCTGGCAGTCCATGCAAGGACAAAGTTATTACACAGCTGCACAATACACATGTATTTGTGTTTGTCAGTGCTGTTATTAAAGGCCAGTGTTTGCTTGATACTCAGGTTGTTCTTAATTTGTCTGGTTATATTGAATTCTCCAATATTAAAGTTGTTATTGACGGCTAAATTCTCTCAGAATACAAATAATTACACTCTTTGATGGTAACACTACCTTTCAGACATTATTTTCTGCTTCCAACTCTCCCTGGTAAGCCTCTTCCTCCTCATGACTCAGTTGAGGGAAAAAAAAAATAGCAGCAAAGACGCTTGGAACGAAAAAGAAAGGGCAAGGGAGTATTTGTTATGTCATGTGTGCAGAGGAGGGCGACAGCTTCCCTGATCACGACCCTCTTTGTACAGGTAACAATGAGGCAATACACTCCACATGTGTCACAGCCGTGGACCCGGCACTTGCCGGAGTGGAGAAGATGAGATAGGGAGAAGGGACGGGGAAAAAGGAAGGCAACGAGGGCGCTACCGCCGGCAATGCTGTCAGCCTGTTTATCACCGCACATTGCAATAGACATCGTCCGCCCATCTTGCTGTCTCTTCCCAGCATACCTTCATTGTTTCTGGAGGAAGACCTGCCTTGCTAAGTGCTTACAGAGCACCACTCACTGTCACTGCAAAGTGCCACGGGCTGCAGCAAGAACCAATCTCTAACATAGTGATCTTACATGGCTGCACCGGGCCTCCATATCATAGAAAGCAGGCTTTTTTCCCCATAAAAAACTTGCTGTGGTTGAGCCTCACTTGCCTCAACACTACTTGTAATTTTTTTTTCAGAAAGCTGCAAGTTGTTAGAACTCCAAGTAAAAGGCTCTTTAAATCTGAAAGAAATAGTTTGACATTTGGGGAAAAAAAGTTTGTTCCATATCTTGCCAGGAGTTGGCTGAAAAGATGGATGCCTGTATAGTACATATTAGGCTGTACTTAGTTGCCAATGAGCTTAGCGTAGCAAAATAACATAACCCCCTGCAACCTTAGATTTACTCCATAGATATGAGAGCGATATCAACCTTCTCATCAAATTCTCAAGCAACAAGGTATAATATTAAGCTCTTTAATGTCACAGAATTTATTTCAAAGTGAGAAATATTCTCGCTTGACCAAATGTCAAGGGAGCATACCTGTGGCTACAATTATTAAAAAAGAAGAGGGCTAGAAGCCAAATTTGAAGTAGAGAACAGTCTGAAAAGGCAGTTGTTGAAGCAAGTTGAGGATATTTTGTGTTGTATCTCAAGTCCTCTTAGGCTGTATCTTCTTACCACTCCCCTGAATTGTCTCGTACATATCTCATTGCTGATATTATTAAATATTTGAAGCCCTTGATGTCTGTGATGACTCATAGAATAGTTTGAGCTTCCTCCCCGACCTGCACCGACTTAACAAGCTGAAGCGTTCATCCTAGTTGGCCCTGAATTGGGGGTTTTATTGTAGATGTTCAAAATTTGTGTGGAATGCTAATATGGACTCCAAGTCTTGTACGGTGTGCGCACATTTTGGATTCAGTACATACTGTAAGATAGCTCTCTGTGGTGTTACATTAAGATCTAAGCTTCTTTGCCTTCAGGTTGAGCAAATCCTGTCTGTCTAGACGCATGAAATCTCCCTTTGGTTAATAATTTAAGTGTTTATTTCTAAACTCTTTTGAATAGCATGTGTAGGATCCAGCCTTCAAAGATGTTGTTTTTTTTGCATATACCTAAGCCGCACAACTCTTTAAATATAACACAATTTATTGAACATGTGCGGTATATTTCACTTTGGCAGAGTAGGCGTCTCTTTATAATGCAGCTACAGATAAAGGGCTTCATTCCAAAATGCACAGCTGATTACACTTAAAAATAAAATCAAATATTCTCAACTTGTGCTGTGTAGGTGTCAATCTTTTCTTTCTCAGTCTCCACTGAGAAACAAACTGTTCGTACCCCCACTTCTCTAATCACATTCAAGTCAGGGATCAAATCTTATCAAAGTCTTTCCTCTTGTGTCGGCCTTTTTTTTTACCTTAATACCGAATAAGAATAAAGAGTGGCTTGTAAAATAGTAAATCTTTTTTAACTTGGAAAATTAGAGAAATTTAAGGGACCAAAGGGCATTGAGCAGGCTTACATACCAAAATGTTCCATTCCAAGCAGTAAACGCAACTCTGCCCTGAGTTTTTCTCGAACAACACTTGTGTATAATTCTACTTGAATTGAATTTGACTGCAGGTTAATTGGACTGTCAGCTGCATTGAGGGTTTCCTTCCAAATTTGAAATAACCTTCCACCCAGTCCGAACACGAGTGAATGTTGTGTACAAACCTGGCATTTGCTGGAATGGAAGAGGCGCAGTTGGGGCACCCGGTGGACTATCTCCGCTATGTGAAGAGCATTTGGGCTAGTGTCAGGGTCATGGTATTTTTAACCGTGCATGCATGCACACAAACCGCACCGCCATGTGCCACCTGCTGGACCCTGTCAGCTGTTGAATAACTAAAGGGTTGAGGAAGGGGGAGGGAGAGGGGACACCAAGGTATGTTTCATGTGTCTTTTATATTATTGTGTCTCTTTTATACCGCCATGAAATTGAAAACTGTCCTGCCCTTCAGCCATAGAGTTGGCTTTTTTACACTCAAAACTCAGATAAAGATAGAAAAAAAAATACCCGCAGCTTACAGAGAAGGAGCCGAGGTTGTTTGTTTATTCCACCCGAGAGAGCCAGAGGTGGTTTTAGATCAATACTTGGCAGATATCGATGGTGCTTTAGTGGTTATTTGTTCTTGAACCCTTTGGCTGTAGACATTCCTCCAATAGGTGAAGGCATGGTGGGAGTCTCTCAATATTCGCTCGCCATTCTGGTCACAGCTGCTCTCATAAACCAAGGTTCATATTGCAGCAGCTGGGCACACCTCCATACAAGACTAATTGTAACACGATTTCACCCTGTGCTCCGGAGCCAATTTATGAAGCCACAGGAAGGGAGTAATCAATTTCCCAAATTTTGAAGCAAAGTTTTGAAATGTTCATTTGATTTGTGCCGCATCGGCTTGGCTCAAGTGTTCTTTCTTTCTTTCTTTCTTTCTTTCTTTCTTTTTTTCACCTCTCCTTTAAAGCTTTGTACATTTCAAGGTGGATTTTAGGTTTAGGACATCTCCCTGCACAGAATATTTCTTTTTAGCCCACATCTCGGTAGATAGAAAGCATGCAGTCTGAGCTGTCTTGTGCTCTTGTCCTTGTGGCTTTTATGACAATTGAACTGCCAGAGCACCAAGGACTGAGTGAAAACAAGGTTTGTAGCAACAACGCAGAGAGCACGCTAAACACACACTAAGGTTACAGATGCCTAGGACACAAAACACAAACTAGAGTGTGTGTGGCTCTTCTTGTGTCGTACAGCGACTTTGGCCATTGTGAAGGGGCGAGGCACACCGACACTCGAAAGTTTCTTTTGTTGCTCGGCAACCGTACAGATTGTACAGTAAACAAGGGTAAGGGGGATTTGTGTGTTTGTGTGTGCCAGTCCGCTTTTAACTTTCCACTGAACACTCATGCACTGGACATGACAAGCCATTTTGAAATCAACTCCACGCTCTAATTTTGGATGAGGTGTGGAGTTGAGGGTTACACCGATCCACTGGCCAGCTGATAAACAGCATGTGGCCGATATGGAGCACTTGAGCTCACTGAAGGGATACTAGCTTTTCAGTATCAAGCATTATACATGTAGTGAAATAAAACATTTATAGTTTCTTCACTAAGAGAGATCTGTGTTTTTGGACTGGTTGAATTAAGTCAGTTACTAAAAAAATAAAAGTAGCCTATATATGGCATAAAATCTTGAATCTTTACGTCTGAAATGCAGTGGAGTAGAAGTATAAAGGAGCATAAAATGGAAATACTCAAAAAAAAATGTTTTTAATCTCTAAAGAAGAAGAGTGTTTTGGATTCAGAAGATACATTTTGGGCAGAATAGTAACCTAAGAAAATATTCATACAATATAATGTGGCAGTAGGTGTAAATGACAATGTGCCCTTTAGTTAGACTGCTCATCAATCTTTAGAGATGTTTAAATGTCTATTTTTTTTTACATATTCTATAGTCCCGTGGGCGTCCATTAACTGAGCAAAGCCTGCAGACTCATAAAAAATGAATTTTTAAAAAAATGTTCCCACACTGGAAAACAATATAAAATACCCCAAACCCAACCCATCCCTCAGTATCTCTAACAAGTGTACATTGTTTTATAGGGTATCCCCATTAAGGATGCTAAACCAATGCAACGTGAAGTACTAGCAATAATCAGCTTAGGGCCAAAAATAATGTTATCACCATTCAAAGGCCTGTATTAGTCAAACCTTGATAGAGAGAGCACACACATGCTTTGATGGTGTGCCAGCCACCCCTGGCATGGCAGCCGTGGCCAACCCTTGCATATGAAAAGGAGCCTCTTCTCTAGTCAGCACCATACAGACTGATGTGATGTGACAAGGACAAACATAATGTGGCTGTTTCATTGTCTCTGATCGTCTATTGTTTCAGTCTATTACAGATATCAAGTCTGGCAGGGATCGGATTGTGTTCCCGGCACCTGCGTCCCATCAAAAACAAACACTGGGGCTGGTTTGATTTGCTGGATGATTTCCAATACAGCTGTTGTTCTGAAGGCTTGTGGGAGGGAAGGGTTGACAGTTAAAACTATCTTTCCTATTTCTTGCAGGGGGACAAATTAACCTGAAATAGCCATTTCTGAGTCTCCATAGACCAGAATTATTTGTGAGAAGGCATTTTTGACCCAATGATTGTTGGTGTAATGTTTATCCTTTTATATACTCCATTTCTACCCACTAATAAGATTCAATTTATTTTCAGCCGCTGGAAACCAGCAACAGCTCTTATCAAAAGGGCTGGTGCAGTGTTTTGTTATCTTTTTCCATCTAGTCCATCTTCCATCCCTCAATGAAATTTCCTTTTTATGATATTGTTTGTTGATGGAGCGGTTTGTGTTGGGTTGGCATCTTTCGGCTGCCGCTGGCTTTATGGAGCCAACATTTTCTACTGCTTCAGGCTGTTTACTTGGCTTTTTTTCTAATTTTATTTTTTTTTAAAAGCTCCTCCATTTTACTTATCGAAAAGCACTCTTGTAAGGTTTCCAGCAACAGACTCCCACCTATTACTGGCAAATCAAATCATAGGCTATCCTCTGTTGTGCTGAGTTAGTTAATGTCTACTATAGTAGGTGAAGTGGAAAATGGGTATTTTGTCCCTCTTAATTTTTTAAATTTTGATCATCATCATTTAATTAACTTAAAAGGACATTTGTATTACAGCCTCGAGCTGTATAATTCAAATGGGTGGGAGGATTTTTAGACCTACAATAGTAACCTAGCATTAGTTCTAAATGAATGGCATGTTATTAGCTTCTGCATTAAGTTACAGGTTACATTAAGGACTGGACTGGACAGTCCACACTGTGGGAGTCATTCATGCATGTAGTCTCTGGGACATCGCCATTAGGTTTCTGAAGAGCCATTGTGAAGCGCTCATTGAGGTGGCGCCGGCTTTTGCCATCTTGACAGTTCGGACTCCACCGACTCCTGGCTAATGCAGACACGAGCTAAGATGTGGAGCATGGGTGGAGCTGCAGGTGGGCCAAATTAAACCTGGTTGCTGAAACCTGTGACAGCACCCACCTGTCACTCAAAAATCCCCCCCCCGCCCAGCCTCAAGTGGTCATTCGAGAAAACTACAGTTCCTGGTAGTCCAGGAGGTTGCTGCTTGGAAACATTGTGCAAGTATATCAGAGTTAATAGCCACTGTCCTGATCTCTATTTGGTTTGTACTTATTTTGAGGTCAATCTTCCACAGATGTCATTGCAACCTGCTATGCTGTGCTTGAATAGAAAACTCAGGGAGGGAGGCTTAGCGGTCGCTTAACTTATGATGCAATACACAATTAATCAGTCATATTAAGTTTATTTATATTCATGAAACAACCTTGACCTCAGTGATCAATATATTATTTTAAACCGCAGCCATTATCACCTACGTTATAATATAATGCAGGGAGGCCCTACCTAATTTAAATCACAAAATTCAGGTCAACCGGTCCATGAATCTCATTGTGGAGTCCTGATTCACAGGCAGAGTACAGCATGAACTCACCAAACAACTTTAAAGATTTATTGCTTCTTCCTCCCTCTGCATGTATATTCCACCATGTCAGCACAGTACAGACTGCTAGGCTGTTATCAGTATTAACATCCCATAGATGTATTTCCCCATGACCTCTGCTTACTGTTTTTTTTTTTTTTTCTTTTAATGCAATGTTTCTTGTTATCAAAAGTCAGGTGGCAATAGGTGCTCCCTACGGTGTATTCATTTTCTTTGAAAGCATGTCTCGGTCAATATATTTTTCTTTTGTAGCCTTATTTATATTCCCTCCATAAGAGTTGTGGACACCATACCATTGCTCTATAGTAGACGTTCATATCTGCAACTGCTAGGCCATGTGATATTTTGTCTTTGTGTTTGTGGTGTGTGTGTGTGTGTGTTCTCTCATGTTTCTGCTGATCAGGTGAGGACAGGGATCGATTGATGCAGAGTACTTACTTACCCCTTATTAAGCGCAGATCAGGTGTGATGCAGGACGACATATCCTGCTGTGCATGTTTGTGCCGTGGCAGACAGCTTAATCCTTTCAGTGCATTTGCATCTGATCAGAGACAACAAAAGCCAGAGATATGGAACACAGGTAGGGAGGTGTTAGCTTTTTTTAGAAACGTAGGTGTTCACGCTTTGTGCATTTGTCTGAGAAAAGTCATCGGGGCTTGCTGCTATTTGTGTTATTTGTTTTTCAGCTCTTGTGTGTGCGTTGGTGCCCGGGGAGAGCCGAGGGTGGGTCACGCCGGGAGGACAGGCGCAGGCTCATTTTTTATCCCTCTCCTGCGTGGCTCAGTCAGGGGAAGCTTTGTCACCTGCTATCTGCCTGCCAGCGCTGGGTATTGTTATTCCAAAGTACAGGCCAGTTAACATTTCTCTTGTCACTGCTACATCCCCCCCCAAAACAGACCAGGGAAAAAAAACAGCTGAAGAGGGAAGGAGATGTTCACCCTACTCTTTTGTCCTTTCCTCCTGTCTCTGTCTTTGTCCCTTGCTGTCTCTTTCTCTTCATCACTTCCTCTCTTTATCCTCCAGACGATCGGATGGGGAGGAAAAAATGTCCCTTTTTTTTATCTTGTCCTGCATGATATCTCCTTAATAAAACACTGGTGCTCTTTTAATAAAACAGAGCCGGTGCACTTGTCAAATATTGATGCTCCATCTTAGTTTTCTTGGTTGTATCTTTGAGCTCCGCCCTCCACGAGTGGTAATGATACTACAGAGAGTGTTTCATGTTTTGCTGAATCTGATGGTAAAAGGGAGTTGCAGATTTACCATCGTGACAGGCAGGTGTTTTTAGTCGGTCATGTTTTTCTGGGCTAACACGCAGCATGTACCGTTCAGCCCCCTGCTGCGAGTCTCCCGTCAGCAGCATGGAATACAAAACTCTCATATCAGCCAGTCTCAGCTGAGACACATGATAAATACCTGGATTCATCAGTAAATGGGGTATTTACAAATATAATTTGCAGCAATGATGAATTTCATTGATGAGCTGGATTTGTACTGAGTGAGTAGGCCATTACCTTGTGGCAATTAGCTTTAAGACTTGGACAAGGAATGCATTTGCCAGGTCCCCTCGGAACTTTTTGAGTTGATGACAGGGCTTTCTGTGCCCATATTCCTGAGATTTATTTACCCTGCGAGAGGCTGGCAGGCTCAATCGCCATGCAGTAAAGTCTTTTATGCGTTACGTTGTTTGATTGGGAGCAGCTCGTAACTCAGGCAGTCTATCAAATCAATGGGTAGCGTGTTGAGCGCTGATTTAGGATGGTAATTAGAGATGTTAATTGTTTTCATTACTCAGGGCCGGGGGAGGGAAGCACGAAGGAGAGGGGGGAATGGGCACTTCTGGGCCAATCGAGGGGTTTCATCACTCAGAAGGATGCAGACTGACCTCCCCATCACATACAGATGGTATCGCCATTTGTACCATGTGACCTCCATTGATAGAGAAACTGCTGAATCTTTGACCTGTGAATGACCTCTGTGTATATGGCATAGATCCAAGATGGTTACACTTTGATATATTAGCCTCTGTTAAATAATTAGCTGAGGTTGAGTGTGATTTGCGGCAGAAGGAGGAAGTATTAATGAATAGTTAAGGATGGTAGATCATGGCCACTGACGCTTTCCTCTATCCGTTTAAAAATTATTTATGAGGGCACATCAAAAAATTACATTTACAAGCTGAAACCATGAAGTTCTTAACTGTTGCAAAAGGTAGAATATTCTCTCTGGAATTGTTCAGCCACAAATGTGCTGTAAATATTCTTAAATGATGAATAAGTGGAATGAAATGCAGTGAATAGGGATCGATCTGTGCTCGGTAGGGGTCGCGGTGCCTCAATAGAAAGTGAGCATGCGCTTTTAGTGTTGTCTATGGTTTATTCTTCTGTTAAAACCTGGAGAGGTTTATTTTTAAAATGAGGTATTATTTGAAACTCACCATAAAATTTACCTTGTAAAATATCATGAATAATAAAAGTTTGGAGAAGGCTGGGTTGTAGCACTTGTATGAACTGAATACTCTGTATTTGATTGAATACTATAAATATACAGTTTTAAAACAGGAGCTCCAAAACAAATTGTACTTGCAACCTATTCATGCTATACCCAGTCTCTCATCCAATGCATGCAGTGATACGTTTAAGCCCTGAAACCCTGGTGAGCATTAGTGGACAGAAATCATATAGAAATTGAGTGAAATCAACCCATATTTTATCATCAACGTCATGTTAATATGTTTTATTTATTTCTAGTTGAAGCAACTTAATATTTCTAGGTTTAATTTTCAGACATCTTCTGAATTTCAGACAATTTCAAAGAAACTTGATTGGCATATTAGCCTACTTAACCAGCATGCATGATTCAATGATTAAAACTCTCCAGAGACTCTTTGTTCTTGTAGTGAAAACATTCATGATGGAAACAATCCTAGCAATGATAAAGGTTCATATTCCCTTTCTCCCACCATACACCTCTAAATTAACCTCGTCTGGGAAGGTGACTCCAACATTAGCAGCAATAAAGCTTATTTTAAGTTTTTCATGTCCATGTGTTGCAGCAGGAGTTGCAATGTTTGAGCTGTCATTCTGGTTCACAGAGATCAGTAACACCTTCTTAAAGTGGTTTGAGTACAGCCTGAGGTCTTGGGGTTCAGTGTTTAGTGGACAGTTTAGTGTCCACCCTCCTCATGTGCCAGTGTTGAAATTTCACACTTGACTGGCCATTCTTATCCTTTCAGAATAATGAGCACGCTGCTCATAGTACTTATCTGTAAGTGACATTTTTATTGGGTGAATTAGTCTCAGATGTTACTATCTTTGGCCAGGGGAGTAAGACCTCTGTGACCCTGCACGGAGGAAATCCTCCTCACTTCAGCAGAGTGTGATTAGGATGTTTTCCCCTTCCTGCCTTCTGCTTTCTGCTCATCATAGTTATTCCTTCATGTGAGAGACATTGCTCCGCTGCCTTAAAAAGAAAATGATCTGCAATCTGTCCATTTTAAATGAGGTTCTTGAGACTGAATGTGGGAAAGATGTTGATTTGTGCATAGGGCAAAGATTTTGCCCTATGCACAAGTAAGCACTGTAGTAAAGTAGTCTCCATGGCCTGGTGCAAGACTGAATGCAATCACTCCCTCTCAGCTCCTTGCATAATCAGACCAGCTTTATCCTGGTCTAATGCTTTCACTAAAGAGGGAAGACATTATGGAGGACATGTAGGACAGCTTTAATCTATGTATTTTTTTCTGTAGGGGCACTCACACTTCTTATCTGTGCATATGATAAAACAGATCTTCTTGCAGAGCATCATATAGCAATTTAGTTGATCTATTGAATTCTTTGAGCCGTGCAGCAATGATGGGGAAATTGTAGTCAGGAGAGAAGTAGACATTTGATGACCCCTGCATAATGGTGTAATGCCTGTAATTATGACAGCTGAGGATGGACATGGAGTTAACAGAGCCTCCACATCAAAACACACAAACACTGCAGCCCGCTGCGCCATCTCATCTAAGTCAAGGCAGTTGCCAGAAATAGCCCTGATTGGGCCCTGAATAATTCAATGTCATTTTTTTCCCTCCTCCAAAAGGACTGGGGGAGCAATTGATGAGAGTGGATGAATATTTAATGGCTCAGAGTCTCTTGGACAAGCCGGGGCCCGGGATGACAAGCGCCGGGAAATCAAACAGAGAAGAGGAGAATGAGAAAAGGAGGTTGCGCAGTGAGGGGTAGCACAAACACCGAGGGGAGATATGAGTTCAGATGCAAGCCGAAGCAGATAGATCTTTGCCGTACATCTACAAGCAGCCAGAGCTACCAGTTTCTCTGAAGCATTTAACTGGCCATATTGCAGAGCCTGCTTAAAAGTTAAATAGAAGTGTGGTTGCCCTTGTGAAAAACTTTGATACTTTAAGATACCCTTTGCCTCTGTGTTGCATTAATTATTAACTGATGGATGTTCTGTAAATGCATTAAATGTTTTCCACTTAGAGGAAAGTCGTTTTGGGGCAGTTTCAGGAGAGAAAACTGCATTTCTTTAACTCCTTCCTTTCAAACATGTAAGGTTAATTTCCCGGGAGGTGGAAAACTATGTGTTATAGAGAGTTGCAATTTTACGGTGATAGAAGACGAAGCATCGGAGGTCCCAGGGCGATACGACCCCAATTGGTCAGAGTGTGGTTCTGTTATTGAGGTTGAATCAGAAATGTTTGAGCTATACATTAAAGCAGTGGGTCCCTTTAGCAGAAGTCTCGGGGTTACAACAAACATACGTATTTCTAAAACTGTCAGGTCAGTCAGACAAACTATTAACTGATAAGACGTAAGAATCAATTGACTCATCATTAAGAAATTCAGTCCATGCTCCAAAATATATGTGAAAGCATTTTCAATACATTTAAGCTTTAGTTTGCTAATGACTTCACGCTGTACTCTTAGGACCAATTTTATATCAGATGTAACTGTAGGTGTTTTGCATAGTCAATATGATGACTGTTTTTTTTTTTTCTTTCACCCAGGCTGGTCCTTTAAATGTTCTTATTAGGGTTTAATTTAAAATCTATCTAAATGGGAACAGAATGTCAGCACAGTGTTTTCCTTCATTCAGGAGGCATTTTACTGTTGAATGGGATACATTTGAGACTGTCACAGTGTCATTAGATAGACGTCTTGACCACTGCAAAACCTTCCGTGTGTGACAACCTAATATTATCCAGGAGAGTCTTGATTGAAATAAAATCATATAAATTCTTACCTGCTTTGAAAGCTGGATTGATTTGATTTGGTCCATTAAAGTTACCTCAACTTTTTACTGGTCAAAGTCAGTTTACTAGTCAGTACATTGTGCCATCTGCCTGTGTCTAGATTAGAGTAGTTGCTGTTGCATTGTGGGAAGTGTTTTTGGAGCTTGCTTGTGCAGTACTGAATGGTTACAGGTTGTCTATTTCAGACGCTCTATATCTTTTAATTTACTGTTTTTAGACACATGAGCTTGTTATGGGTGACTAGTCTACGGCTTAGGTCAAGTAGTATCTTCTGTCAAGTAAAGCTACCCCCGGACAATATATTGGCTGAAATTGGCTTATTACAGATAATATCGCTGTCAAAAACAAGAAATTGCAGTACAGAAATGCCAAGTTTGAGGTCATTTAGAAACAATGTTATATTATATTATATTAATCTCTATATATTTGCATATTAATGTAGAGTCTGTAGGCAAGGGACCAAGATTTTGGCATCGAAAGCGTTCTTATTTCCGTTTGTATGCGTTGATTGATTGATTTGTGTTCAGTTGTGGTCAGTCCACAGAATCCATGGTTTCCGACTTAACTAAAATTAGTTTTGTTACCTTCCACCCAGACATAAAAAGGCACACAGTGAGATTGAATATTGTGTGAATAGTGAGTGTTGATATTCATGTATATTCACCGCGGAGAGCACTTTTTTGAAAATGAACAATCATAGACGGAAAGGTCACCGTTGTGCTGAAGTAGTGCATTATAGGAGTGGAATAATTGCTTTTCTCACATTAGTTCCTATTGTAATGAAATCTTGGCAGTGCCCGACACTGAATGACAGATTACGCCACGGTTCAATCACACAAGTGTGGGTGCGGAGTATGGTGGAGGGGGTGCTGGGGGTAGGTGGAGAGTTGGCAGGAGTGTGGGTCAATTGGCTTTTGTTGAAAAGCGTAGCTCTCCCAAGTCTCTGCATAAATCATTTGTATCATTTTCCATCCTTTTAACTAACGGTGCCACTTTCATCAAGGGTTTGTGTCATTGCCCTCTAATTGTTTTGAAGTGAGAGCTATTGTCTGAAGAGAGAGAATGAATAGAGTGTAATGTGGCATGTTTAAAGACACGTGGTATGGCTGCGGAGCAGTAATTCAGTGCTCCTTTCTCCTTTATTTCTGTCTGTCATGCCTCAGAATGTGAGTATATTTGTGCGTGTGTGTGTGTGTGTGCCCCTGTGCACGTCCGTGTGTACTCGCATGAGTGCAGTTGAGCACTATTTCTTGGCGGCGCTCAGATCTTTGAAACCCAACTGTGTTAATCATGGTTTATGTGTGGGAGACATCAAACCTCCCTCTACTTCCCCTGCCTCACCCGCTGGGTTCTACACAATCTGAACACACACAAACACACAGAAACACACAAATCTCTCAAGGGCACCTTCACCATAGCCCCTTCATTTACAAGGCTGACCATGGGCGATCAGTTATCTACTGCGGTTTCTCTCTATTTGAGAGATGAATCTCTTCATTTAACATTGACATTTTTACAGGAAGTAGACAATAAGCTTTCACCACTACATGACTACTGCACTATATCCTCTTATCGACCGGCCCCTTGCATATTAAGAACATCATAGCAGGGAGACCTAATTCTTCATTTGTGCCCAGAGGCTTTCAGTGCGAAAGAAATTAACACCATACCTTGTGGTATAAAAGCCTACCCGCCGGTGGATTTTACTTCAAAATAGCTGCACTCTTTTAACCGCAAGGGCAAAAGCTCTGTGCCGCCATGCTTCAATCCAGGATAAGATGAGCAGTCAAGTCGAGAGAGGTCTGTCTGTTGATCTCCAGACACAATAAAAGAGACAGTGTAGCACAGTGAAAAGGTGAGCAGGGAGGTGAGATGAATAGGTAATTACTTTTCTTCACCAGGGGCATCCCTTCTGAAAATCAGGCGTGTGTTTCATTATAGGAGAATCGCTGGTCTGCTTGTGTTAAACTTTAAAGGAGCTATATGTAAGAATTGGCCACCTGTCGAATTCAAACTCCAAACAAACAAATTGGGGGGCCAGAAAGTTGGGGTCTCCACCCCTATTGTTACAAACAATGAAATGCAAAGTCCATCCCATAGGTCTTTCTTTCTTTCCACAAACAGCTAATTTAGCAAACATATGAACATTGTCAGTAACATTAGCTACCTTTATAATCTGTCGCTACATTGCAAACTGTTATTTCTTCATATTCTTTTTGGTTAATGTTTTAATGTTTTAAAATCAACTTACAGAAAGCTGTTTTAACGAGATTTCTTTCCTGAAGTGGAGCTAAAGGTGATATGACATGTCTTGTTAAGTGTTGAGAAGTTTTTTGGAAAGTGACATCTACCCTTTATGGTGTTAGGAAGAAGGTGTGTGTGTGTGTGTGTGTGTGAGTAGTGGGGTGTGAAGTGCTGGCCGGGAGGTGTGAAGGTGATTTTTAATCCCTGGTGTATTTTTTATGATAGAGGAACTGTGTTGGAAGACTTTTCTTTTTTTTTTTTTTAAATCTATGTACATTTATCCGTAGGGGGATAACTATAGAACCAATTTACCAAGAGGTGTTTTGCGAACAAGAACTTTTAGCATTGTGTTTACATGTTAACAAGATAAAATACATGGAACCTGGCTGCAGAGATATGCTCCCATTTGCCCATAAGAGCATTACTGAGGTCAGCCTGTGCCAGTCAGATCCACACCAAACTGGTAATACCACTTCCTCATCGACTTGGCTTTGTGCAACTGGACCATGGGAGAACACTGTTCATTTCCAACCAAAAGTCAGTGATCGGGAACGACCATTCACAGTGATTTGTAATCACATCAGAAGGTGTCCTGCCGATGTGTGCGTCAGTTTAGAAAACTCTTTTTTATGTGTCTTTCTAGAGGGCATGAACAAACAACTTATTTTGTTGTATAATTTGGAGGACTTGTTCTTCATTGTCGTGTTAAAACCTCACAGCCCAAACCATGAAAACGAGCCCCAGACACAAAGCACATAAACATACAGTATGTTGGCAGGTGTGTCCACATACTTTTGGCCACATAGTGTACATTCTTTGGCCCGAAGAGGGCACTCTACATAAAGCTGTACAAAGCATGGCTGCTACACTACTGGTCTGATTTTGAAAAAAAAAAAAAAAACATGGAAGATGATGCATACTGGAAATGCTTGACCTAAAGTGCTACATATTGACTCACATGTTGGATGCACTTGTAGAGCTTTTGTTTCTGGAAATGCTCGATCTCACTGCACCAACAAATGTTTCTGGTCCACTGGCTTCCTTTCTTTGTCATGCTTGCCGGCGCACACTGATGGCAGCGTCTAACAAACATGTTTAGTAGGACGTCTGCAGAGGTGGCCTCATCCATGTGGAACCTTACCCAAGCCCGCTTTTACTGTTTACACAAATCCGACCTTTATGCTAATTACTTTTAGGATGATAAAGAGACCAAGATGATGGGAAGGAGAGGGAGAACAGCTCTGCCCACCCCTGCAAACAAACACACACACACACACACACACACCCACACATGGGCTCACCCTTTCTTTATGCTGATCACAGCTTTCACAATTAGACAAACTGTGATAACACCGTTTATGCAGCGGGGAGATCCATAGCAATTATGCTTGGAGGGCATTTCTCTTCCGGCACAGGGTGGCGGGTGTTGCTTCCCCTTCACACAGACTGACTATACACTAACACACAAACACACACACAGACACTGTTTAGAAATTCACAGCTCCTCTTGGGAGGTTTATAGGGCAAGGGTGTGTCCTCGATTCCCTGTTGGGGTGCGTTCAGGGGAGAGAGAGAGAGAGAGAGAGAGAGGGGAGAGAGAGAGAGAGAGAGAGAGACACGAGGGAATTCATCAAAAAAGAGAAAACTGCTGAATAAAGCTGCACAAACGATTTCCAAATGTGCATTCTGTTGTGTATAGACTGCATGAGCAATACGTGCTTTTGCTGTTGAATACAGCAGTTGAAATAGTCAAATTAATTGGAAAAACTTGGAATCTTTTAATCCCACAATCACAGTATTTGCAGTGGCAGATATGAAAGGGTTGTACATACATACAAAATAATACAGTATAACATATGCAATATTAAAAGCAACATATTTTGGAATAAAACCTCCTAAAACAGCAGCATTTAAGCAGAACATCTGCTGTCAGATTCCTTCAAGAACCAAAGCTTATTTTCCACTTGTGAGCTATAAGCAAGTGGGTTACTGATGAAAGAATGATAGCTGGTGTATTATTTTCTTCCCGTTTTCCAGTCTAGGGTACATATTACCTTCTTACTCACACTAGAGCTGCTTCACAATTTGAGGAAAACAAACACCGTTGGGTTCTGAAAACAACATCATTTTTATTTTATGACTTTGCCGCGCCAGCTATTCCCTGACTGAGGTAAACTTTTAGCTGCGTGACACTTGGTAAGGTGAAGCACACTCCTTGCCCCCCTCCCCATCTATACGTGTGGGAAGTCAATGTTTTATGCAGAAAAAGGCACCTTTTGTTTCTGAATGTTGTCAGGATGAAGTGATCAAAACTGTATTAATAATTTATGGAAACATAATACATAAATAACTCCTCTACACACACACAGTTGTTACTGTTTATCCATGAGGACACTTGCCTTGCTTTCAGTGCTTATGCCCACTAATCCCCTGTCCCTAAGGGCCCCGGTTGATGAAGATCGACGCATCACACCAACCCTCCTATCCCTCAATGCACACATACACACACACCTCACTCTCCTCTTCATCCACTGCCTTGGTGCGCAGTCACGCCCGGTGCAGCATGAGCTTTGTGTGTGTTGGAGGAAAGAGGAGAAGAAGATAAGATAGACTCTTTTGATCACAGGATGCATTCTGCCTGCTGTTCTCGTCCAGCCCACATCAACAGCTGAGGCAGCTGTTGTCTGAAGGACACAACATTAGAAGTTTGCATTGGAATAATGGGATGAAAAGTAGCAGTGTGGGTGATTGACAGGTGAATGATTTATTTACAGATGTTCAAGGTTCAGTTCACCCATCGCAGTAGAGTCAGTCCACTCTTAATATTCTACAAAAGTTTTTACCCTTCAATCATGATCTGGTACCTTTTTATAACAAGGCATGATTAATAAAGGCTATATACAATAATGCATGTATTTAAAGTTCATGAATTATTGATTTGAAGTTTTTTTAGATCAGTATTCAGACATTTGTGTGACCAGGTTGTCTGCAGTTGTAAATGTCATTAAGTTATTATATATTAGGCTATGCTGGAGGATAAACACAAGACAAATATACTTTCTACAACCTGGGAACTTTAAAGGTGATTAATTATTTATTTTTGGTCTATAAAGCAAAACATTTCATCATGATGAGTATTTGCTCCTGATGCTTCAGTATTGAGTGTCTGCCAATACTGTGTCTGAGCTGACATTTATTTTTCATATATTTTTGTTCATTTTATCCTGACACAGCTGCACAGTGCAAACTTTACAGTTAACCTAAATTGAAAGGAGCTACGAAATGAAAATATGGTTGACAGCAGAAAATAGATTCTGCACCTCACAGGCTTCCTTGATAGGTTACTGAAGTTGAGCATGAGTTTTTAACCAACAACAGAACTTTAAAGTTGAGGTTCACCTCGATGGACTGGGGCTATGGGGGCGCTGTGGTACACATTATAGATGTTTCATTTTCTGTTGATGGACTAATACATTAAAAGGCTATTTGTTTTGGCTCTAATTTAGATAATCTAATCTAAAGTAACTGTTTACAACCTATCTTCGTACTGTTTATCCAGCCGTTTGTGTTGTTGCCACAACTTTTTCCACATTGGGTGAAGATGCAGAATTAGTCCTTACCATATTCATGTCCATCATCCATAATCCACATTTTAGGATTCAGAGTTGCCTAATTTTTGCTGCCTCGTGCCCACTCTGTCCCCTCGGCTGTGGCGTTTGGCAGCTGCTCGGTCGCCTGTTCCCCGCTGCCACCCCCCTCTCCATAATTCTCAGGCCGGCTGTCTCAGATTGATGCTGAGTATAGCACTCCCAGATGTGGTTATTCGTGCCTCTGCAGTTATTTTGTTTGGAAAACTGAGTTAATTAGCGCCAGCAACAGCAGTGTGTGTATGTCTGTATATGTGTATCGATAGTGGCTCCATCTGTACGCTGCCTAATAAATACAAAGAGTGTAGAGGGAGTGTATCTTTGTCTGCGCGTTGCATCTGTGTCTGTTAAAATAACACCAGACATGGATATCTCTATATTTCGATAAGATCAATGACGACCTTCTTCATCTCTTCTCACTCCCCCTCTCTCTCATGTTTCTCTTTTACTCTCACACTCTCTCTTTCATTGTCGTCCAGCACATTGATGTCACAGATATGAAAAAAACCTATCCAGCAACGATCCGCCTGATCTCCTGGCTGATATATCAGAAGCAATGCCTCTCTTGTCTGATTCCAACAGCAATAAAACACAATATTCTTTTTAACATGCCCACAGATACTGCAGGCTTTTCTCCCTTCATGTGATATTTGACAGATAAAACCAATCTTTATTCTCATAAAATGAATGGTGAAAAAAACAATGAGTTTTTCCCAGCAATACCTCCCTAGTGGCAGCAGAGTACACAGTGCCATCTAATGAGGGTTCTGTATATTTTCTGAAATCAACGTGCCTGACTAACCGTGCACACTTAAATTTAGAGTTGACCTGTCCAATTTGCTGAAAAAAAGTGCACCTAACCAACCATTCAGTGCACATTACCACCTAACCTGGAAGCTGTGCATGCTTTGAAATCATTACACCTTACCGGACAATGAAAGGCCCATCTGACCAGCATTTCCTCTGCTTTTTAGGAGTAGGATCAGGTAAATGGGATATATCTAATACCCAGTAGTCTTTTAAGCATGCCAGGATTCCTTCTCCAGTGCCTTTTTTAGATGCAGGAACAATACTCAATAGCTTTAGCTAATGAAGCATCAATCTCTCTAGAAAACTACGCTCCAGGAAATCCTGTTTTGGTGGGACTGGCTAATTGGGCAGAGACCTGCTGGTCAAAAGCCTTCCAGTGGGTTTCATTCCAAGGGCGGACAAGAGACTCCATGACTGAATCCACATCCTCTTCCCTTTCCTAATCACCAGCTAAAGGAGAATGGAAATTTGCCCTCTGGCGGGAAATAAGACCAAAGTACCTGCCATGCCTTCGTTAGCTGTCTTTCTTTGCCCGGGCTGATGAAATCGAGGTCTGAATTTACTAATGAGAAATCAATGAGTGCACGGCAAGAACCCCGCGGCTCCCTAGCTCCTGCGGTGTCATTCTTTTATTCCCCACACACACACCCTCTCTGTTCCTGTCTGGCTTACTTTATCCTGCTTTCCCCTCTCACTTTCGCCTTTGCTGTGTGGTAGCTTTTTGACATATTTCTCAGAATTTACTTTATTGCGATAAACATCATATGTCTTCCTTTGAAATAAAGATCAGAGTGGCTTATTTACTTTACTGGCCTATTTTCGCTGCAGAAAAGCCAGAGCTTTGAGGAAGTGTGTGTATGTGTGCTGGAAGTGGTGTTTCAACCATGCGTAAATGCTCCGAGTGTCTGAGCATAGCTGTGATGGTGATCCTGCTATCTGCACCCTGCACTATATCTGTAAACTAACAGATATATATTTTGAAAGAAAATTGCTTTTGCCGAAACAAATCACCCGACTGACAGGAAGGGACTGTCAAAACTCCTTTTGAAATGCTGTTATTTAGGAGGCCTGAATGTTTTGTGCTCCGTCACAAACTACAGCCAACTTCTAGTTTAGTTCTCTGTTCTGTTATCAGAATGTGCAAAAACACTCACTAGAAGTCATTTGATGGATTTGAGTCTCTTTCTACAGTAGTTGTGGACAAAAGGAGCAAAATAGCTGCAGGTTGGCTAACAAATGTGATACCTACACTGTATTTACACCTCACGCTGCAACACCGTCTGTGAGTTGTATCCTTCAGGGATATTAATTATGAATATTGTGACACTGACATGATGATCACTCTTTCTCTCTCTCTTCTCTCCTCTAGGTAAGCCATGCATCCCCCCCCTTTTCCTTTCTCCTGGTGTGGGTGCAGAAGAGCCCTCTGCAATAGTCATGAGTAATGTATGGTTTATTTACTGTAAGTCATCCCAGTTATGTATGAGCATCATGTGGTAAATCTGGTTTATGTCATAGTTCATGAAACACTATGGGTTCTTTATTGTGGTTTCGCGCAGTTGATTGGAATGCAAATTCAATCATTATTTGCTGAGCGAGACATAATAAGGGGAAGAAGGGTGTAATAGCTGCTGATTTGTTGACTGCAAACAATGCTCTCGCATGCTTAAATACGGTTTGTTTGCAGATTTTGGTGCATTAGCATTGCTGATAATCTGGTCTTGTATTTCTTCAAGAGAAGTTATCACTTTACTGTCTGTATTTGGCACATTGTCTGCCTTTTAAGACATTTCCAGTGGTGGACGTACATTTACTCCAATACTATAGAATAGTGTCTAGTTGGGGTGAAGTGTCTTTAGGTTGGTTGTCCAAAATGGTATAATTATAAATAAAAAATGAAGAAATCAGTAAAATGCTTTTTGAATGATTTTAAATGACAGACTGTTTTTACATTTGTGTGCTGGTACTTTTACTGAAGTAAAGGAGCTCTGCTTTCACCTTTTGTCTTTTTGAATCAAGTCTAGATTCTTCATTTTGTGCAGCACGGTGAATAAGCAGGCCAAAACATCAGCTGTCAAAATTGTGACAGATTACTGATGAACCTGCTAAGTGTCCCAAAAGAGCCTTTTTGCCTGCCAAATATTTCTCAAACAGCAATCATTCCCACAATGCCCCGACAGCATGCCATGCACCTTTGTGTGCTGCGCAGATAAGAGAGTGAGGAAACAAACTGACCTCAATCCTCCCCGTGTTTCCATCAGCAATTAATGAATATCTGCCAAAAATTTAAACCTTGCTGCTGCTTTTCATTTTTGGCTAATTACAGAGCTCTTTGACTTGAGAGATGTTTGCATGTGCACACATCCACTTGCGTAAACTTCACACACACACACACACACACACACACACACACACACACACACACACACACACACACACACACACACACAGCCGCTCGATTTTGAGGTGATTAGCTACGCGGCATTAAGCGGTAGCCTTGGCTGGCCCTCCTGATGTCGTCGTCAAAGTGGGGTCACCGTGGCCCGGGTTCCACAGAGGCCGTCATCAATAGACTATTAAACCCATTTGCTCCTCTTCGATCTATTTTGATGTGAGGTTCATTGGACTTGGCCTTTTCTCCATAACAGTAAAGATCATACCCGCAAGCGTCAGGTCCTCGGTGGCGACAGTCGTTTTCATATTTCCTTTGAAAGGTAGATGTTCACTGCACCAATTTGTGGAGTTAATGAGGCTCTAAGTTGCTGTCAAACTCAGATTTTACTCTCACACGGAGCTTTTAAATGTGTGAGGGATCACTAAATGAGCTGAACATCTTACTGTATGATTTTTGTCCCTTAACACTAGGTGTAACTTTTATCATTTACCTCATGTTCATTACGTATTTAAAATTTCAAGAAGAGAGTTTAAGCCAGGCAAAGTTAACATATTTACTTGAAAAAATGCCTCACCAGCATGCTGTGTTTTTAAAAAAGAGAATAGCTGAAGAGAATATTTAATTCATATGCTGACTTTACCACTGCTCTTTGAAAATCACTATGTTGCTCTCTGGTATATGGATGGAAAATGCAGCAAACTCGAGTTTGCTGAAGATGAGTATTCTTCATGCTTGAGTGACTTCTTCAGTATTGCCTTCTGTATTGATGTATAAGTGCACAATGTATTTGTCTTTGCATCTCTGGGCTCTTTAAGGGCTAGTGTGGACTCCCTCAGGCACTGCAGACTGCAAAAGCTGTTCAGATTACGACATGTTTATGTCATATTTGTTTAGAAATACATTTTTAGCCATGCTACTACCATGAATTTAGCGTTTAGAAGATAGTGATCCCCTTACTTTCCCTCTAACGCCACAGTGAGTCTGAAATTTGTGGGTTCGAGTGAAATGTCTTAGCAACTACTGGATGGATGGATTTCCATGAGATGAGCTATAGTCATGTGCCGCCCAGGATGACTTGCAATAACTTTGGTGATCTCTTAATTGTTCAAATAGCGCCATCATTAGATCAAAAAATGCGTTTTCATCCATTCAACTTGTCTACCTTAGGTCTCTTCCGAATAATACAAGGGAGTTCTATAGTAGTTGTATTGTGAAAAATGAAGAACTCACTTTCAACTATTTGAATCCCAAGCAGGACTATCTGGCACATAGATTAAAATTGAATGATCCCTTTGCAGAGTTCATTTCTTTTTAAACTTCCACTTACTTTTCCCAAAAAAAAAACAATGAAATTATTTAAGGAATACTTTTTATTTGATATCTGTCTTTCTTCTTCTCTGTGTCTTTTTCGCTGTGGCAGGCAGTCGAAAAGCGTTTAGTAATACAGACTGAACTGCAAAGGTCATTGGATTTGTTATTTCAAACCAGAAATCCAATAGAAAAAATATGGCCTGAAATATTCCAGACAGCTTTCCTCCAAACTTCAAATCCCAGAGTGAACTTCAATGCTTCACAAACAGTTCAGAAGAGCAGACAGAGGATGCAGCCGAGGAGAAAGGATGTCAAAAAAGGGGCCAAAAGGAGAAAATTGATTTTGAGTCCATCCTTCAGGTGTAGCTCAGGATTGCATTTTATACACTGCTGCTATTGCCAGTAAAGCTGATGATGGACTTGGGTTAAAAAGTATATATCTTCATGCTTTGGTGTGAGGTGAAAATGTCTTCTGAAAGGCTGCTTTTATGTGACATTTTGCCAAGTCTGTCCATGAGATATTTTGATAAGGAAGCTAAGATACTGGAGTGTGTTCAGGATTCTGGAGTCAATGGTGGGGAAGACCAAACCTTTGGACTGTGTGACTGTAAAGAATTGATTTTGTTTATTTTAACTTTTGAGAAAATGATGATGGTGTTAAGAATAGTCAGCCAGAACCATCAGCAATTGTCTTGAATCCCCTTTTTCTGTCTTTGCGAGCATTTTATCTCACTTAGAGCTGTGCCGAGTTTAGCAGAGACTATTTACTGGTTGAAATCTAACTTCAGATCGAGTGAAAAATGACACTTGAAAAACACAAAGTTGATGATACATAACCGTCTTTCCTAACATAACAATTTATGGAAGCTTCAGTTCAAGAACGTACTGAATAAAACCATTACTTTAGACCGTATCCTATCCCTTATTGATTTTTTTATGTACTTGGTTGTTTTTTCCTGGGCTTTTATCTTGTGCGTTTTATGCACCTTGCACAGTTGTCATGGAGATGGTTTAGTTCTTTCACCAGACCTATGGAAGTTCAGTCACCTGGTAACAGGTGGTCATATACTGTATGGTATCTGTTCAAATATGGTCTCTGGTGTTGAATATGAAAGGCCACCTGGATCTTTCTCCGACCATCTACTGACTGTTGTGGAAATACACCTGATGTCCTCTGTTTCCAGTGTAAATTCGGTCTCTCGTCCTGGGTCCTAGCTGTTTCACTTGGGTAGTGCTCCCCACAGTTTTCGCATGTCATACAGTATATTAGTCTTCTTCTCTGGGGGAGCCCTGTCTTTTAGAGTATACCAGCAGAGATGTTAAGGCTTCCTGAGACTTAAAGACTCTGGCTTGATGCTCTTTCTGACAGCCCAGCCACATTAGGGAGTCCCGCTTTTGGTCACTTCTGGTGGTCTCTGTTGAGTTTGCAATTCGTCTTAGTCTTGGGTTGGGAATTTCATCATGCTTTTACCAGCTGGCCCCGAGTGCTCATTGGACAAGCTCTGTGTCCCTGTACACAGTGGTCTTTATGCTCCCATCAATCTTCACAAAAACACAGTTGTCTAGGAATAACAAGTGAACTGGTTATAGGTGTCAGGTGGGATAGAAGCCCTTGTCACCAGAAACTGAGAGCGAATCTGCAACACCTTTCTTTGGTCATTGAATTGCTTAATTTTCATGAATTCCTTACTAGAAAAATATAAAAATAAAAATCCTGTTTGCTTTGGCAAGAACACATTTGGTAAAAAACATCTAAAACTTAGCTGTATCAAATGAAGGAACTGCGAGTCAACAGTTTTCTGAGCTGCTGTTTGCCAATTCTCTTTGAGCCTGGATTGACCCTTCATGAAGTTTCAAAACCAGAAACATAAGTGGTGTTTTCACAGTACGTTACCCCCTAGCCACCATGTAAAATATAAGAGATGTCCCCCATGACTCTGCAACTTCAAGCCTGTCTACACATCAAACACATCGAGGAGCAAGCTCACATGTTCTGCCACCCGGCAGTCTCACAAAAATCAAAAAAGGCAAGATTCAAAGCAGGGGAAATATACTTCCTGTCTTTGCCAGTTTCCAGTGTGGTGTACATTAATTCAAAGTCAAAGAGGGGAAGCGGTGGAATTAAAGCGCTGCCCCCCGAAGGACAATAAAGAATTGAGGTGTGTGAGGAAGGAAGACGGTGGTAAGAGAACAAGGGAGTCAGAGTTAAAAGGGGGGACAAGTAATACCAAGGTGGAAATTTTTTACTATGCTCATTCTCTCCTAATGTAAGGCTCCCACGGCAGAGAGACAGAGAGAGCATGTGTGGAATGGCTGATGAGCCCCCCTGCTGCTGTCGAGCAGACAGGCGATGATTTCTCCATATTGCCCAGAAAGGTTGTAAAAACGTTAACCATCAGTTCAGAGCTGATGGCAGTGAACTCTTGGCCTTGTCTTGACCAATGGCCTGGAGTGGGCCCACACTGAGCTGAGATGGACCCCTTAAATCAACTTTCCCAGGGTAAAAGACACAGAAAGAGTTTGCCTGTGGCATTGAGGGTGTGTAGAAATAGCGGTGGATTGGGATTTAGAGACTCTGAGATACTTTTGGAGTCACTGAGTTCCAACACAAGTTGGCCTACATTTCTGTGAATTATAACATATTTATTTACTTAAATGTAATAAAAGTCAATATCTCAATTTGTTTTCAACATGAAATTTTGCTTTATATAAGATCTCTTCAATAAATTAATCAATGGTTCACATTCACTTGTCCAAAAGTCATTCTGAAATGTTACACTTGAAAGGTTACACTTTTTCAGTGCAGTTTTTATGATCAAATGTGCCAGATTTGAGGTAGTTTGAATCTATCTTACCGCTATCATACCAGCACAATATTGCACAAGTTCTCCAAACCAAATGAAAAGATAGGTTGTCATTGTCTTGCCAAATGATCCATACGAGTGTCCTGATCCATCTCTATCACCACCACCTTGTTTATCAGTGACCTTCAAAACTGTATGACTGAATCTTTGTTTTTACATTATACAGTACACAGTATTGTACGTGGACCAAGGCAACATCCTCATAGCATTAATAGCTTAAGCTAGTTTGCATTGCTTATCCCTATGTGCTCTATAGAAATATATTTCAGTGGGACCCCTGCACCGACTCTGTGCTTCTACTGAGACAAAGAAAATGTAGGGGTCATCTGGCGTGGATGTAAAGGTGTTGAATGGCTGAACCAGCCTTCTTAGAGCAAAGGATTGTCTCAATAGTGACTGAAACAACTCATCCACATGACAAAATGCGAACAGCTGTCTCCCTTGCCAAAGTCATCTGCTTTGTGTGGCAAACTATCCACCCGACGTCGTCCAAGAAAAGTTTTGTGGAACTATAACAAATATCTTCCGCTTTTGTTTCCGACTGACAACATTATTGTCACTGACATTGACATTGTCTTCGAAAGCATGGAATAGGACCAATATTCACTGACATCGCCAAACAATTGCCCAATATTCATTGTTGTTTGACATACTGACAGCCTGTTTGTGTGGATACTTTCTTAAGGTGATGACTCATTGTTGGTGTATTAGTTGTAAAGAGGTTTGTCATTCAAGAGTCCTTGGAGGCTTGCTTTTATGATGTAGGCATATAGTGGTAAAACTGGCTTTTCTTGACTGTTTTTGCAACATTTCAAAAGTCATTTCAAAAGGTGGAATTTGCACACCAGTCTCCTTTTCTCTCCTCTCCTCTCCTCTCCTCTCTGCTTTGACACTGCGTCCCAGCGGAGCTCCACCAGGTCCGCTCATAAAAGAACAAGTGTGCCTGTCCATATCTTTGACAGCCACACACGCTGAACAAAGGCACACAAACGTCACACACACACACACACACACACACACACACACACACACACACACACACACACACACACACACACACTCCAGCGTACACTTGTCACAGTAGTCTCACTTGATACAATCCCTTGATACAACCCACAGATACCCAGGAATAAATGTTTTACCCAAGCTCCTAAAACACACACACAAACACACACACACACACACCTGGCACACACTCCCTTACAGGAAAACCAAGCATATCGTATCAGCGCTCTCTGGAGTCAAATCCACTTGAGGATATCTGAACGAAAGTCAGAGAGGCCCAAAAATAAACTTTCTAATGTGCCAGGAAGCATTGCCTCTTCATATGTGGGTCTGTGTATCACTAGTTAAAATGCTTGGCTGTGGACCAATAACCATGAGTGACTTTCCGCTGTGTTTGTGCAGTAACTTCACATCTTCAGTCCTGGGAGATTGGTGATCGGTGGGAATGAGGGAACGGAGAAATGCCTGTCCTCTCACTCAATTTTTTTCCTATCCCCCCTTTTCTATCCCTGTGTGCCTCCACATGGTGATGATCTCCCTCTTTTTTTCTTTTTTCTTTCTCCCCTCTCCCTCCCTCTGTCTTAGCCTCCTCCGCTTCCCGACAGCCGAGGTATTCACGCACCACATAATTGCTGCCTTTCTCTCCCAGGCCTCCATCCCCCCCCCACATCCCTTGCAAGGTCACTCCTCTCCCATTGTGTTACCTCCCTAGTCACTCTCAAAAGGCTCATTCTGATCAGTTATGGGGCTTTTGTAAATATTTAGTGCGGGCATTTTCTGTGCACCACATCATTTTCACTGGCTGTATAATTCACTGGAGGATTACCATGCAGTTGGATTGTGTCCTTGATGCGGAGATGCAGCAGAGTTGTGAATGTCCAACACCTCAATTACAATCAATACACTGAAGTGTTGTTCTCTTGTGGATACACAGTCACTTCAAATAAAAGAATTACATGCTTCTGTCCCGTTGTTGCATGCAACCATACAGTACAAGCTGCGATTTGAGTCGTACCATCATGTGTCCTAATCACATATGGCATAAGCTCCTTGTTAATAATTAACATAAATAACAGTATGTTACTGCTTATTGATGGCTCATGTTTGCACATTCTTAGTTTAATGCCATTTTTTGCGTAACTTATTAGTTCATTAGATGATCTACAAAAAATGTAATTGCCAAAAGATTTAATGATAAATTCATTATTTGTTGTGCAAAAGGCATATTTTTATCATTCAAAATGCAAAACTGCCAAGTATGTGCTAGTTCCTGCTTCTCAAATATGAGAATTTACCCCTCCCATCTGTTTTGATTCAGGAAAATTGAATACAGCTGGGGTTTTGTCATTAGTATTTATCATTTGTCATTTATAAAGCAAAAATGCATATTATTTTTATTCACAAGATCAACATGTTAAATTGCTTGTTTGACTGTGTGGATCATGTCATTCCATTACACAGTGTCCTTTGTATCATTATTGTCATCTACAAGCATGATTCAACAACTCATAAACACCTAAGAACGTTAGCTTTAACGCTAACTGTGATGTCTTTCTCTAATAGCACAGTTATATCGTCATGTATTGCAGATTACAGTGTGTTTGACCATGCCGGTATTTTGATGTGTGTCCTTTGCCATTGGCGTTATATACAAGCTCACAGAGGCTCAATAAATGGCGTGGCAAACTGTGTCAAGCGGAGTGCTCTCAGCGAGTGTGTGAGATTGGTTGATAGATAGATTTCACACTCTGGTGACTCACTCTTCATGTTGGCTTTACACCAGCTTTGGTGTTTTGTCAGGGAGCATAACAGGTGATTATTCCACTCGGCTTACACAAGGAGAGGAAGGGAGGCGGCTGTAATGGTGGAGGGTACAGTGGAGGAATGACAGCGGGGAAGAAGAAGAGGGCAAAGACCTCAAGAAGTATGTTAAGAAAAGAAGGATATAAAGACGCAAATAAGGAGTGCCTGAATGCATTACTGTATTAACTTACCTTAAATTAATTAAGAAATTGGCCCAATTGATCAATAATTGTTCATTTTATTCATGACAAAGCGTTTTTTCTTATTTTTTATTTTGGCATTTAGACTTTATTAATAGAGACGAACGTGAGGTGGACATATAAAGGTCCTTGGTTGGACTTGAACCCATGACAAAGCATCTGTTTTAGAAGCTCCACCTCCTCCAGCTACCAGCACAAACCTTGCTTCCTCCTTTTTTCTCCTCCCCTCGCCTTTGACCTATCTAACCTTCCTGTTCAGTCGCTGCTACAGTCCTCCTGCAGCGAACTTCAGCCTCAAAGCAATTAGCCAGAGAACTGTGACCAGCCCATCGAAAACCCTCTCTGACCCCACTTGGGCTTGACGGATTATAGGAAGGGGGGGGTCATCCAGACGTACAAGTGCCTGGCTTTTTGAGTGACGGGTGACACAGGCTGCAGCGAGACACAGCGTCTGCCGGTGGACTCACCCGTGTCATCAGTCCGTCCTCCCTCAGGAAGAGGGCATGTTCGAGGAAGGCAGAGTGGCTGAAACCCCTTATAATTGGCAGCAGATGATAGGTAGAGGGCCACACACACACACACACACACACACACACACACACACACACACACACACACACACACACACACACTTAAAGTGCATTTACACATAACACTAGAAGAAAAGGTTGACAGTTACACACATGCTTATAAAATGCCAGCGATCACACACAGTGATATTTTATAAAATATCTACGACACTGTTTTCGAGGACACACACACACACACACACACACACACACACACACACACACACACACACACACACAGGATGAATGACAGGGTCGGGCAGCTTTGTGCACAGTTGATGTGGGAAAGTTGTTTCTTCCAGTTCAGATCCTCCATATAAGGCTGAACTAGACTCACAGAGAGGAACAGTTTTTCTCTCTGCTCCCTCTGGACTCTCTCTCTCTCTCACTCTCTCCCTGTCTTTTCTGCTCTCTCTCTCTCTCTCTCTCTCTCTCTCTCTCTTTCTCTCGCTCTCCCCTCTCTCTGACTCTCTCTCTCTCACCCAGCACTGGCTTCCCACATTTACACACACACACACACACACACACACACACACGTATGTATATATATAATGAACTATGTATGTATGCATGCAGTGAGGTGATTTCATATGCTTGAGTGGTGTTTGCATTGATTTTGCTCAATGCTTGACTACTGCTAGTGTGCAGAACCAATGGAGCGGTTAGCTGTAGAGGGCAGGCTTCAGAGCCTTTAATTTACAGTTATGTCACATTTGAATAACCAATAACTGGTATTCAAACTGTATGCCAAATGCATGTAATGTGGACATGATACAACAATGGTTAATGCCCGGTCATTGTTGTGAAAATGGATGTGCTGGACTACTACTGGGTGTGTAGTGGCTCCCATTGCCTAAAGTTGGTTTCATTTGTGGGTATGAAGAGAGAAATGGATATGAAGAGGGAAGTTCTGTTGCCATAGCTTCTCATTTGGCAGAGCAAGGTTATATAAAACTAAATGAGCTAAAGCTAATTTCATACAGTAGTTTGTTTCGAACTCCCCAGCTCTCTTTCCATTCCCTGTGATGTCAAGATGGTTTGAAATTGCTCAACAGCACTTCATCTGTCAGAAAAGTTGCAAAATAAAGGGAAGTCTGCCACTGAGTTGTGGAAGCTGTCTGACATTCAATGTTAGACTGAAATGTTCAGTTCTCCCCAGTTTTATTAAATAGAATGACATTTCGTTAGCAACAGTGTAGTAAGCAGACACTCCTACTTACTGCTCTCCATCTATCCCCTTTTCCTACCCTCATCCTCTTTTCCCTGCTTTGTTTCCAGCGCAGATGGCTGCTGCAGACAGCAAAGTCAGTGTGTGCACACGTGTGTATGTGTGTGAGCCCAAACACAGATCAACTGCGCAGTCTACTACATGCATGCATTTAAGCATGTAGTTCAAACACACAAATACTAGCACATAGACACTGTGTACACACCAGCTAAACACCAGTGGGGAAACCCTTGTTTATCTGTTTCTTCAGCCTTCTCAGTGTTGTTACGTCTCTGCCTGCATTGTAATTCAGTTCGAAGTTGGCTGCTGCTGCTGTCATTCACACATGCACACAAACACAAACACACTTCAATTGTGTGAAATCCATTGCAAAGGAAATCCTTGGTGAGAAAACTGACAGCCGGCATAAACTGCAACTCACTTTAACTACTTACAATAATTACGTAGGGTGTGTACAGTATGTTAATGTGTTTGTGTGTGTGGTTGCAGATTGTATTTGCTATAAAAAAAAATAAAAAACACACCGGATGTTTACATTGACATGTAAATTTCAACTTTAAAACGGCTATAAAAAAACAAAACATGGAGTTGTGAGTGTTTTTCGCTGCGGATGCCTCTGAGTTTGATCCCACTGGCAGTGTCGTCTCTCCTTTCCTCTCTCCTCAGCTGGCATACACACAGCATCACCTCGGGGATGCTCTCACAAAGAGAGTGCCTAATGAATGTGGAAAATGAGAATACCAGTTTGATGAACTCTGTTACTCAATTAGTGCAATTAATTTTCCTGTGGCGCCGCTGAGTAAAATGGAGTCACGGATGATTGAGCCACTGTTTCGCTATCTTATTTTATTTTTAGGCAGCTGCCTGCGTGTGTCTGAATGGGTGTGTGTGGGTGTTTGTGGGGGTGTGTGTGTGTGTGTGTGTGTGGGTGTGTGTGTGCGCGGGTATGGGAGAAGTAGTGAGGGAGAGCGAGTTTGTGAGGAGTCTCATTTTGTTTGTGAGCGGAAAAAGAAATTGTGTTCTTGCTTGTTCACTGCACAAGACTGGTTTTCACCTTATCTCTTCTAAGCTTATACTGTTCACGTCTGATTTAGCCTGCATTGAATTACAAATCTGTATGCATTGGTGAAATGTGGAGTCTCTGTAAAAGGTTGATTCACTGTGATATTCTAAAAATTTAATAGATTAAGGCTTATTTAATGTGATACAAGAATTCTTTTTAAAATCAATCCTCTTACCTCATTTACATTTACCTAATTTCCACCAGTTATGTGTCCAATTAATGCTAGTTTTATATGGCCAATCTACATATCAAAGGTAATGTTCAAAACAAGGAAATGAATGTCTTTTTACAACCTACAGCCCACACAGTCTAAAGCCCAATCTGCGTCTAAATCAGTGTTTTGCTGAAGCCATTTGGCCAGACCAGCTTCTAGCCGCCCTCTCAGACCTGTTACCATGCAACCACGTCAAAGTGCCTGGCATAGGAGGGCCAACAGGCGGGCACCCGGCATGCCCGCAGATGGTAGGGCGGTCAGAACAGGCTGTGAGAATGGTACCCCTCGCTGCTCACACACATTCACACACGCACAGAGCTGTCGACTGTTGCTTTGTGTGCTAACAGCCAGGCAGGCTCAACTCCCACTCTGCTCTCCGACAGGCTAATTATTGTGACTCGTGTTGTAGCTGTTGGAAGACGTTGTACTCTGGTCCGTGAGTCGTTCTGCAGGTAGATACATTGGGATGTCAGTATGTCTCTTTAATATTTTTTTTCTTGGAGGGGGGTACATATCAGCATGGATGCAATATTTTTTGCAGATATGAGCCAACAAATTATGCAATCCCCCAGTGAGTGAGATCTGTCCTTATGTTCTGATCTGCAACTGTAGTGCCCTCACTTGTTTAGTGTTGATTATGGAAATACTATTTGGATGCATTATTTTGTCAAAATCCCAGATACTGGATGCAAAAGATGAACGTTTGTGTGATTGCACATGAAGGCACGTTCTGCAACAATTTGACAACCTTGTTTTATTTCTCATTTATGAGCACTACATGGGCCGATCTCCACCCTCTTTCTCAAGTGACAATAACAATCAAGCCTGGAAGCAACTTAAAACAAATGGCTTTGAATGACAGGTGGATGCTTGGCAGCGCCAGCGTGCCCGTGGTTGGCAGGCAGCGGTGACAGCCGTCCTGCTGCCACACAAGCTGCTCCTACTGGTGAAACTACAGGCGAGTCCAGGCTGGTCACTCCTCCCTGTCCCTTACTCTCTCCATCCATCCATTGATCTATCCATCCATGTTTTGTTTTTTTTCCCTCTCCTTGGCCTTCCTTGTCAGCCACTTTTTTTTCTTATCTGCCTCCTGATGCTCCCCCACCCCCCCTTTCATATGCTGTCCCACCTTCCCATTTACTCTAATCTCATCTTCTTTCACTCTTCTTTAAGAGTCCTTCCCCAACTTCCTCTCTTCTTTCATCTATGCCACTTTCTCTTTTATCGAAAGGATAAAAGGACCCGTTAACATGATAAAATAATAATGACATTTTACATTTTTCTGTTTTCCTTCACTGCTGAAACACCCACGTGACCAAAAGTACATGGATTTTCAAAGTGTGTGGACATAACATAACATAACACCTTTATGTCATTGTTGAACATCTTGTTTCAAAGCCATGGGCAGTAATATGCTGCCATAACAGCTTCCACCCTTCTGGGAAAGCTGTCCACAAGATTTTGTAACCAGGCTGCAGGTATTTTCTCCCATTCAGCCACAAGAGCATTTAGTGATGTCCGCGAGAGATGATGAACGATAAGGCCTGGCTCAATGTTGGTGTTGCAATTCATCCCAAAGGTGTTACATGGGGTTGAGGTCGAGGAACCATTTCTTTATGGACCTGCCTTTGTGCACTGTCATTGCATTGTCATATGAAGTTGGGCAGGGTCTTCCCCAAACTGTTGGAATCACACTTTTGTCTAAACTATCATTGTATGCTGTAGCATTAACATTCCCCTGAACTGAAACAAGGTCTAGCTATGCAAAGATATGTGGTGTTTCAGAGTGGTTCAACGGGGCAAGGACTTAACCCCTATTTTAAAGTTATTTGAAAAAAAATGTTACCAATTCTCTCAAATTTGATCACTTTCACTTTACCTCAAAGTAAAAGGTTTATATAAACTGCGGGCGTCTTTACAACCTGCATCGTCTCACTGCTTGTGTTTCTGTGTTGTTGCACTTGTAGCACAGGGCTTGATACAAAATCCCTAAATGTCACCAATAAGAATGAAAAAAATAACTGTAATTTCCCATTGAAACATGTTCATATACGTGCCACAGCTTCCTTATGTAGAAAATTGCAATGTAACTATTTTACAGCACCTCTCTTCTCGATTGTGCCTTGTTGCCTATGTTCTTGTCTGCCTTAAAATATTTAGTCATTATTGGTACTTTATATTCAATAAATCGTGTCTAGAGCACATACACGTGTGGGTGTATAGTTTTTTTCAGTGTTGATTCTCAGCATTGAGATTAATGCCGCAGGTGTCTTTTCTTCTCTCTCTTGCTCCTTCATTGCCCCGAGATCCTTTTGGCAACCCATCCATCCCGCGTGTGTGAGTGTGTGTCTGTGTGTATGTGTGTATGTATGCAAGTGCTCAAGAGGCCTTCAGGTCATGTACTTTATAGGTCTTGGCTTATCTATGTGATTTACAGTCCGGCACTGTGAGCAAGAGAGTGGCAGACAAGGCACACCATCGATCGACAGCCACCACATAGGGGGAGGATGTGTGTCTGTGTGCGTGTGTGTGTGTGTGTGTGTGTCAGACAGAATATTGCATTAGGGCAAACTTGGCTTCTGCTGCTCAGACTGTGTCCTAATTGTCGGGCTGGAAAACAGATGGCAATGAATGCTACGTCTCCTCTTGGTTCCCAGGGTGTCCCTGACATACACACATACACACACACAGACGCGCACACACACACACACACACACACACACACACACACACACACACACACACACACACAGCAAACTTTCATACGTATATTACAATTCTACTTTCCCCCACAAGAAATGATTTATGTTATGCAGAGTTATTGCATTGGACCCTTGTTTTTGGATGCAGGCTGTCTCATTCAGTATGTCGTCCTGACTTTGTTTGTGCAAGTGTGTGAGTGTGTGAGTATGTGAGTGTGTGTGTGTGTGTGAGAGTGAAGGTCTGTTGAGGGACGTGGCACCCGTGGGTGGTGTTTTAGCTCAGTGTGAGCCTGGTATCACTACACCTCCACATCACTGCAACGCCACAGGGTTGCAGCTTAACGCCCCAACCGCTACATACAGTATCTCTCTCAAATACACACTCTCTCACACACACACACACACACACACACACACACACACACACACACACACACACACACACACACACACACACACACACACACACAGAATGAAAACTTGTTGTCTGGGAACCCTGCAGATCTTATACCACCATCCCTCTTGGAAGCTTATTTGTTAGTAGAGGTCTTTTGTCTGTCATACACAGGTAGGAGATCTTAATATACATATACACACTCACACACAATTTTTTTTTTTATTATTCAATAGCTAAAAACCCCTTTTAGGCTTTTGTTCATTAAAATAGAAAATTGCTACATTTACATCATCGGCATATATCTGCTGTGGCTCAGGAGGTAGGGCGGGTCATCTACTGATCAGAAGGTCTGCGGTTCGATCCCCAGCTCCTCCTGCTGCATACTGAAGTAACCTTGAGCATTGAGATATTCAACCCCAACTTGCACCCTATGCTTTGCCCTCCTATGTGTGAATGCACTTTGTTTCTGTTTCTGATGAGCACTTGGTCCCTTGCATTGTGCTCTGCCATCAGTGTACAAATACAGGTGAATGAAAAGTGCTTTGAGTGGTCGGAAGGCACTGTATAACATGCTTCAAACAAAGGCATTTGCAGATGGGTAAAGTATGTAATTTTCCTTTAATTTCTTTTTTTTTTCTGGTCATGCACTTGTCATCTTTGTACAGCGTAAGTGAATAGCCATATGCGGAGGGTGATCTTTTGCGCCGACCGGGGAACTGAAAGTTTTAATGGACGGAATGTGTTATTATCGTTGTAATGGCCTTAGAGTTCATGTGAGCTTTTTTTTAGAGCCATAGGTCAAGCATTAGCAGCTCATACAGTGATGAAAATTATGCTTTTTAACATCACTGTACTATAAGGTTTTCCATATTTCCTCAGAGGCTCCCGCAAATTAATGGGTTTGGCACTTGTACCTGACAGTATTTAGATTTAGCTTTTTTTTGTCCTTTATTGTGTTTACTGAACCACACACCCACTGCATTTGTGTCCCTAAGCATCTCTTCCTCGTGATTTCTCCACCATTTTCAGTTGTATTGTCCGTCCAAGTTAGCATGGACTGACTGGAATGAACCCAGAAGCACATGCTGACTGTCTTTATGACTTTTGGTTGGATTCAGTGTTGTACTTCCAGGTTTTTAGGAGTAGGTAAAAACTCAAATTGACTGAAGTTATGTTATGAGCGATTGATTTTGTTGATTAGGACAGGCAGGCAGTAAAGTAAAGTGTATATTAAGCTTTGAGGGTGACACATCAACCAAATTAACACAAACTGTCCTGGATTTGAAGGTGTGTTGATGTTGTGTGAGTGTGGTTTTTACTCTTCATACAGTGCGTTCGTTGTGTGTGTGTGTGTGTGTGTGTGTGTGTGCTTCTGCGTGTTTTGTGCTAGTCTCACTCTTTAACTGTGTGTGTGCTTTTTGTTATTTTGCTTGTCTGTGTGCATTTATACTCTCACTCTGTTTGGCAGCCTACTACTGCCTTTAGTTTCAAAAAGTGTTTCATTCAGAGCCAGATGAAATCCCTCCTGCCTCTACGTCAGCGGTCAGACGGCATCTCATGCAGTCATCGCCGCGGGCTAACACACGCTCACACATACACAGACACAGGTGGATTTTACTATCTGCGTGTGTGTGTGTGTGTAGTCAGTAATATAGTTGAGGAGCTCATTACACATCCCCAGTTCCCTTTGCTTTCATGAGTGTAATTTTCTCCCGGAAAAAAAGCATGTGGGAAGGACAGAAATAAAATGGACAGATAAGGAGAAATAAAAATACAAGGACTGACAGTAAATGAGTGACAAAAGCATATGAATGCAGCCCAACATAAAAAATTGTGTCATTACCTGCTTCCATACAAACTAGGCAGGTAAGCGAGCTGTTTTCTGTTTTCCCAAATAAACCATTACTAATACCTCCGTTCAGGAAATGGTACAATTCCCATTTTCTTTGGCAAATGTGTTTATCAAGACGCCAGATCTACGCAGAGAAGAGTGTTAAGGGTAACTGTCAGTCGCCGAGTCTCGTAGTGGAGCAGATGTTCACACCTCCCAAATCTATACATGTTGTGCATTCCTGCATGCTAAACAAGCTAGAGTTTTGAGCATCCTGTTGGGAGGTGATTTAAAAATGGAAGGCTGCAACTGAAAGTGGGCCTGTTAACATGATATGGAAGCCATACAAACTTCTCAAACTACTCCTGCAGCATGGTCCGCTTCCCTGCTATTGATACATGTCAACCAATTAATACTCCACTTCCTGCAGAGCTTCTGAGATTGAAGCAAACCGAAGCACATGATGAAAGTAGTGTATTCAGCTTTTTTGTTGAAAAACTGTGAGCATTTGAAACATACAGAGTAGAAAAAAAGAGAGTATCCCTTTAATTAATCTGTGTCTGATATCATATTGTGTGTGTGTGTGTGTGTGTGTGTGTGTGTGTGTGTGTGTGTGTGTGTGTGTGTGTGTGTGTGTGTGTGTGTTTGAGGAGTATTTTAGTGCATGAGTGCTGGAGGCATGTGGATGTTTGAGTATTTGGTGATGTGAATGTGCATAACTGTCATACAATCCTTATGAGCGTATGTCTGAGTGTGTGTGACCATGTGTGTTTTGAGGGTTTGACCTTGATGTGCAAGGACCAGTCTGTTAATTTTTTTCCTAATTAGTTTGTTTATCATCAGCTTTCAAGACCTCTCTTTCACACACCTCCGAATACACACTGTAGCAGCGTGTACGTGTGTGTGAGTGGCTCGCGAGTAATGGCCAGTGGCAGGTAGAGAGGTGATGGATTGCCTGATTAGTGGTCTGGCAGGGCTCTCCTCACAGATGGGCTGTTATGTGTGGGCATCTGGCTCTGACATGCGCACACACATGCAGACTCACACGCACTCTGTATAGATACCTACACGTGTGCGTGGATGCTCAAATAAAAACTTTTCCCTTCTTTTGCCATCTGTCCCCTGTCTTCCCTTCTCTCCATTTCTCTCTTGTCCTCCCTCTGTCCTCTCTCTCTCTCTCTCTCTCTCTCTCTCTCTCTCTCTCTCTCTCTCTCTCTCTCTCTCTCTGCTTGTGTCCCCATGCTTTGCTCGTTAGTCAGTGTAATTACCAGGGAAGGGGAACAGATTAGGGCGTTTACGCGCCAGGATGTTTACACGCGCGGACACACATGCTGCCCGTATCACCGTGCAAGGGATTAAACACGCACCCACACACATACACATACACACACTTTGACGCAAAGGGGTAAAAAAAAAAAAAAAGGGATAAAAACCACACCAATGTGCATATTTCGTGGGCTTGTGAAAAGCTAAAACAAACATGCGCCTAATCTGTGACACACGAACACATGGGGAGGAACACAAATGTACATACACATGACATATACACACACTGAGAGAAATCAGCACGAAAATTAGTTGGGACCAGAAGGGTTTATGGGAATGTGTTTTAGCGTGAGGAACATACTGACACGTCAATTTATTACCATCCTACAGCCCAGACCACTGTGATTTCTGCATTACAGATTTAAAGCTGATTCACAGTAATATATAGTAATATATATATATATGATTTTATAATTACCTTTTATTTAACCAGTAAAGCCTCTCTGAGGAAATTTATGTTTAAAGGAATAGACAGACATTTTGAGATATACATTTAATTGCTTTCTTGCCAAAAGTTAGATGAGAAGACTGATGCCACGCTCCTATCTGTCTGTTAAATATAAAGCTACAGCAAGCAGCCAGTTAGCAAAGCTTAACATATATATATATATATATATATATATATATATATATAGGGATACAGAGGGAAACTGCGAGCCAGATGGATGTATGGTATTATAAGAACTGGATACTAAACCCTATTCACTTGAATGAAAATGCCTCACAGAGCTCATGAAGGGAAAAAACCTTTTCCACCTTCTGGGTTTACCTCTGCAGACTTTACATTGGGAAGACAAACAAAAAAGTCATAACACAAAAAGTCATAATTGACCTTAGTCATTGAAATTAGTCAGGTGCTAGCATACTGAGGAGTTTTAGTTCCCAATCCAAAGCACAATTGAAGTCACTGTCAAAATGCTCCATGTGAGCCAAAATTCAGATAGGACCTGGACATTCCTCCACTGAAATGACAAACTGAAGGTCATTTTAAAGTTAAATTGCCCCTGTTTGTCTCTTCTGCTCATGAAGTTGCACCCGACACCTCACAGATCTTGTGCCTCCCATCGTGCATGATGTCCTGCTGCTCTGTTGACATGTAATTTCATTTCATATGTGTTTTTGTGTCGAACCTGCAGGTGCTTACCCAGTGAACTAAACTGCTGACATGACACTAAAGGAGCCTCTTTTATTGTGTTCTCCTATCAGTAAATTTCCCACCAGGGCTTAAGACAGCCAGGGCCCCCCTGGGGAGGGCTCATCCAATCGCACAGGGGGTTTTGCAATGCGGATTCTAGCATTTGATAGGCTCCCTAGTGTCTCCATCCGGTGTGATGATAATGTCATGTGTCGTATGCTTATTCAGGCTCAAAGTAATATCATTTGTAGCATTTTCCTCTCTGCCTTCAGCCTTCGCTCCATAAAGCTAATTACAGTGCTTGGCTTTGGATCGGGAAGGGCGAAGAGGGGAGAGATGGGGGAGGAAGAGGGGAGTAAGCAGGGGCTAATGGCATTTTAAGGGTGGGGAACCACTTCCATTACTTATTATAATGAAAAGCTAATGCACACACCTTCAGCCTTAAAGGCACATGTATGTATGTAGCATGAGCTTGTGGTGTGCATAGATGGATGGATAGATAGATGGATGGATGGATGGATGGATGGTGGTGGTGTAGATGATAGATAGATAGATAGATAGATAGATAGATGATGTGATGATGATAGATAGATAGATAGATAGATAGATAGATAGATAGATAGATAGATAGATAGATATTTTACAATTTAAAGAGACATTTGAAGCCTTTGAGTGTGAAATTTTTCCTTCGGGTGATATCATCCAGAGGACACAGAGCCCTCATTGAGTTAATTAAACCTCAGTGAATAGATGTAAAAGAATAAAGTGTGAGACTCATCGAACGATGCTGCTGTAAAAATGCAGTTTTCATGTTATGAAGTTGTTTCATGCACTGAAAAGAGTTTCATAGGAATTCAAATAAAAAATCGTAACAAGCCAGACATCTAATAAACTGAAGAGCCTCTCAAAATCCAGGACGGGGGAGTCTTTATACCCAAGGTAAGGACAAAACTGTCATAAATGGTACTGTGATTTGAAGGCGCTTTGCTTTGCAAGTGTTGATTTAGTTTTTTGTTTTTAAGTAATACTTTTGTGACAGCTGACATTTAAATCTTGGAGAAGTAATAGTTTGAGAAAGTACCATCATTTTTTTTATTTTGTCCTGTCATTTTGTAAAACTAGATACAGATAAAGTAACTATTCCACACTGAGAACACCAGTAACTGCACATGTAAAACATATTTAATGACGGGCTTACAAACTCATAAACTCTTGTATCATTTTCAAAATCCCATAAACGAATACACACTCACACGCCCTCCTCCTCTCTCTCCACTTGCAGAGTCAGACAGGTTTTGTGTAAACAATGTGTCGAAAGTGGGTGAAGTGTCCAGAGAGATGAAGGAGCTCCGTGACTCTTCGTTTGTCTGCCGCTGTTTTCCTCTTTGCCAAATGATACATCTCTGTCACTCGGTTTCTGTCTTTATAGACACCCGACTGCAACCCTGTTCTGTTTTGGAGATGATCTGCCAATAGTTTGTTACACAGAGGGGCCTGACGACTCCAAAAAATATGTTTAGTTTTGTTCGAGATTTTTGTATCTTTCAGCTTATGTATCTTAATTAGTATATTAAAATGAGGTGCTGGCAATGAGGTACGCTTGAATAAGGGCCTTGGGACAGAGGGGGATAACCTGAAGCTCATACTGAGAGCAATGGTGGGTGACTGGAAGGTTTCAGGGTGAGCAACCAAGCTACTTTGACTCGGGGTGGGTGCCAAATCTGGCAGAGGCATTTTAGTTTCAGTGCCCCCCTTTTGGTTTCTGTAATCCAAGATAAGAAGGCAAGGAAGCAGCTGAGGTGGTGAATGGATGTGTGGCATATCTGACTTTCATGCAAGAGTGCCGCATGTTTGTAATTAACATTCAAATTTTTTTTTTTACCTCAACTTAAGCAAGTGTTTTTAGTTGCCTAACTCTTACATTATTCATAATGTATTTGCCATAAGCACAATCTTTCCCTGACATTAACCAGGTCAAAGCCACCATGTGCAAATACTGAAGTGATAAAAACGTCCAAATTGGGAATTAGATGGGCATTGAATGTAATCCGGTGTTCTGGAGACAACTGGCGCGATGGGTGTTTAAGGATAGTCTAAAGATAAATACTAAGTACAAGACACCGTCTCTTTAACATGAATTCAGCAACAATGTCACCTTTTTTAAGTTTTTGTATGTTTCATTGTCAGTAAATATGTGTTTATCTATTATTCAGCTCTCCAGGGCTAAGGCTATTCATGGTGCAACCACAAACCCTGTACTGTGTGCATAGGAAACTACTGATGGCATGCTTACTAGTATTAGTGACCCTCTGGTAAGAACTCATTTAAAAAGTAGGACCCTGTTTTTAGTGTATCTGTATGTAGTATCACATAACCACACACACACACACACACACACAACGCTCCCCACACTTTGGTGTGGATATGACAAATGCTGCAGGATTGTACGCCTTTCATGTTGTTATTAGTCTGCGTGCTATAAAAGATCTGTGCGTGTGTGCGTGCATGTGTAGAGGGGATTATGACATGCTCTGAAGATATACTGCTGCCCCCACTATCACCGCCCCCCAATGCCCTTGTCCTCTCAAGGTCGGGGAGAAGGAGAAAGGAAGGGTGGTCTTTACACACTCTGCAGAGCACACCTACCTCCCCTTATCCCACTCGTTCTCCCCCTCCTCATTACCCCCTCTTCATCACAATCCCCCTACTTCCCCTCTTTTCACTTTCTATTCTTTCTCTGCTCTTGATGTTCTTCTGTGTTCTCTTTCACCAACACTGTTCAGTTCTGGCTTGAAAACACTGGTACTGTATTCATTTAAAATATGCATGTTCATCACTTGATTCAAGGCTGATCGTCAGGACCCTGAGCACACGGTGGGAACTGTTGATTGTGCAGGAGCTGAAGGGCGAGAATGAATAGGATGTTGGCTGCTTACAGTCACAGAGACCTAGCTGTTTCACAGAAGCACCAGCAAAATCAGCGCCCGCCAGTCACTATTAGGATTATCCCATTCTGGAAAAGCAATGGTCAAGCCACACTACACTGATCAGAGAAAGAGAAAATTGGCAGGAGAGAGGAACGGATGGGTAGAGCAGACGGTTGGAAGGGAAAGGTAGGTAAAATGAAAGATCCACCGAGCAGGTGAGGGGATCTGTGCAGCCATGGATTGATATGGCCACTAATCCCCTACTGTGTCGACAGGTGGGTCCAGTCAACCCCGCATTGTGGCCTTGCCAAGCGGGGCCGTCAGCCCACAGTGGACCAGTAATGCCAGGCTTCAGCTGTGGGCATGGTGGCCAGCGAGTTTGCCTGGTGTACCACTTTACTCAAAGAGAACAATGTGTACAGGTCAAGGCCCCTGGCGAAATGTTATTGTTTGGACATGACTCGTGGGCCTTATGGGACTTTCAAAATCTGACAAACAGGCGGCAGTAAAATGGCACTATACACACATGAGCACCCATATATCAACTTCAGATGCCCTTAAAATTACACCAAATCATGGGCATAAATACAATCTGCTGCTATAACTAGGCTTTCCACAAAATTTTTGCACCTTGCAGCAGGGCTGCCATTCAGTCCCAAGAGCATTGGTGAGGTTGGTCACTGATCCCTTCACGGACTTGGCTTCATGCAGATGAGTCCCAGCAGAGTGTTATTTTCCCACCATGATGACATATGTAGGATCATACAAGCTCCCCACTGATCCTTTCTTCAAAAATGTCCCATGATGGATAAACGCGTCGCTCGCTCCACTCCTGTGTGTTCTTTTGCCGCTGCAGGCTTTGTGCTGTGAGAAACGGAATAGCTGATGGGGCCTCCCCTCTTTCCCAAAACCACTTTATCTTTCTGTGGGCTTAAGCGTTCCTCCCAGACAGCGGCTGGGGCCTCTGCAAGTATCACGGCCCTGCCTTGATCTTGTTTACTTAGTATTCCATCAGAGCCCAGAATCGAGGAGGAGGAATGACCAAGAAGGAAAACCTGAGGAGAAGAGGAAGAGGAAGAAGAGGGTGGCTACCTCACCCCTTTGCAACCTCTCCACTGTGCTCTTCGACACTCAAAAGAACTTCCACCCTGTGGTAACTTTTCAAAGACGCCAGTAATGGTCTTTGAAGCAGCCATCAAAAAATAAATGTTTTTTATCCTGTTCTTTTTGTGTCAGGCTGAATGCTCAGAGGGGTTGGATGACTTTTCGTCAGTGAGTTGTATGCATGAGAGGAAGAAAGACAGAGGGAAACATAAAGAGACCAAGGGGTCTCACAGCCAGAAAGCAAGGAAGTGTGTTTTTTTTTTTTCCATCTGCACCTTAACACCTTTATCTTATTTCTGTCCACTCTTTTGCTCAAACTTTTCTTTTTTCCGATGGGCGAGATTTGTTTTCAAGACCAACATGAATACCGAGAGAAAGAGACATGTACTGTATTTTTAATGTGTTTGATTCTGTGCTTCTTTCCTTTGCTCCGCATTTTTTCTCTTTCTCTCCAGCTCGTTTGTACTTTCAGAGCCCTCTTCGATAAAACTGAGATAATAGAAGATAATAGAGAGTGCGAGACAAGGGCTAATGGGGAAAGTCTCAAAGCCAAGTTATAAAGAAATGTCAATCTTTTTTTTCATCGTTCAAATATTAGCAAGTCTCTTTTAAAGGGAGAGTGTACAGCAGTTGCAAGGATTTCTCCTATCCCATATAATGTCTCTGGATGTCACTGTCTTCAGATTAGAAATACATGAAGTGCAGCTCCTCAAATGGCCACTTGAGGCAGACTCTAGAAGGGAGTCAATCTCAGTAAGGCCCCATAAATAGAATGCCCAAATTTACAGCAGAAATAATGATTGAACATTTAAATTGTATCTAGTCTTAAAGTTATGCATAATAAAGAACATGGTGCTTTGAGTTACAGGTGGGTGCCGTCACAGCCAGCCTCAGCTCCACCCACGCTCTACCTCTCTGCCCATTTTTGAATTAGCCGGGAGCCAACAGATTCCAGACTGCTAAAATGGCGACCACACTGATCATTTCCGTTTTGCATCATCGAATTTTGGTTTCTGTTTTGAGTTTGATGATCTCAGACAAATCCTTGAAATGCACTTTATAAGCCCTCCTTCACTTGCAGAATGCAGCTAGAAGGCAGTCACACTGCTTATTGTGTAATTAGCTGCTGCCTTAGTGAATCACGCACTAATCTGACTCGCCTTTCAATCTGCATCAGCCTGCATGTCAATCTGCATGTCCTAAATCTGGTCTTCAATAACTGGCAGCTCTTTCTTGGGTTAAATTCTCTGGCTCGCAGGGAGTGATGCATTTTACATGTCTGGCTGTAGCAACCGTGGTTCTTGTAGAAAGAACAGAAGAAGAACTGAGTAACTGAGCATTGAAGATGAGCAGCATCTAAAGAAAATATAACTTCCTGAACAAAAAAATCTAAGAAACAGCCGATAAAGTTCTCCGGAAAGTGCAGAACAAAACACCTCAACTCCACCGAAGATCTTGTCAAAATCAAATATCCATTTGACAGCCAGAGGAAAACATGGCTTCTCTCTCACTGTCTCTCTTTTTCACTCCAAAGGTCATGGAGTGAAAGAGCATGTATCTGTCTCAGATATGTTTTCAGTATCAGTTGCAGTGCGTCCTCAGCTCACCCCGTCCCGCTGCACATCAGTGTGTGACTGCTTAGCCAAGCCCGTGGGTGACTTCTGATATAATTTCCGTGTGTGTGTGTGTGTGTGTGTGTGTGTGTGTGTGTGTGTGTGTGTGTGTGTGTGTGTGTGTGTGTGTGTGTGTGTGTGTGAAAATGAGTTGGTAATGTGTAGTATTTAAGAGTTGTTTGGCAGAAACAAAGGCTGTCACTTGCCATGTTACATCAGCCAAACCAATCCTCATCTGCGTTGGTTATTAGGGTTGCGTAGCCGGTACGGATAATGTACTTTTTACTAGTATGTGTATCAAACAAGTAAAATGTGTCAATATCTGTACTCTCAAATTTTATTTTAAAAAAGTGTTCTTACTCTTGTGATCAAAAACATTGCTTGGAAGCTTAATTCTGTCAATAGTTTTCAAATAAATGAAGCAACTTCTGATCAACCCATATCAATTTCAGGCTTAAATCACATTTCACATATGTACAATAATAAAAAATTACTGGTAAAAAGCAAAAAAAAATAAATCTTCCAATAATTTAAGCAAATGTTAACATATAAATGTGAAATTTCAATTATGTTGTTTCAATGTTTGCATTGTTTCTCCTAATCTGTCTTTAAAACTAACAACCAGCTTTGCCGTTGCTATTTCTATTTTCTCTCGTGTACTTTATTTTTCTCTCTCGTGGATTGTTCCGGTCCGCTCCTAAAGCAGCAATGTTTGGTCCAAACCTTAAATATCTATTAGGTTGAAGAAACAGTTTGAGGGTGGAAATCTTGCCTGAACTCACTTCAGGGTTTCGGAGATAAATAGCAATGTGCATGCATCGTCATTGTTCATATTTATGTTAAATTTAACAACTTCTAGGAGGCGATTTGGTGAGCTAACAATGTAAGTAGACTGACCTTTTTATAAGTATGTATTTGTATCTAATAATTGTGCAATTTAACTTATTTTAATAACTTTGCAGCTCTGCATCACTGCTTTGTTTAATCACCTTCTCTACAATAACTGTGATTATCAGATGGGATGTTTTCCCCAGCACAAAGTAATAGCCCATAGCTGCCCATTATTGCTATTTTTACTCTTGGTAAGGTGGTGCTTTGTTGTTCCACCTTTATTGTGATTTATGTCTTAGAGGGAGGGATGATGAGAAAGTAAATTTCCACACATCTACACTCAATCTACTGTTGCCCTTGCAGCCCCCGTACCTGTACCCCATTCCCCCAAGATACCTAGGAAAGAGGCGGAAACAAGCGTAGGAGATGGTACATATTTCTCTTTTGAACTTCACAGGAGTGAGGTGCTTTCGAAATGCTCCCAGGTGCAGATTTTTCTTAGATGTGAGGAGGAAGGGCAGGGAGTTCAGAGAGAGAGCGAGAGAACGGGACAGGAGAAGGAGTGAAGCAGGGAGAGGAAGAGATAGAGAAACGCAGAAAAAGTGCAGGCGAAAGAAAAAGAAAGAGTTGGTGAATGCACAACAGAAAGAGTGGGAATGGATTTATGTATCCCGCTGGGGGTGAAACGGTAAGCCACTTTCTATGTTTTGGAGGAAGTGGATTGATTTCCCCTTCTGTGACCTCTGTCTCACTTGCTGCTGTTACCAAGTGTGATACAAAAGTCTTTTTAACTGGAGGTGGAAATGCACTGGCTGCTGCACTTGGAAACAGTAGAAGTTGTACCGAGTCCAAATGTTCTCAGGCATCATGCAGAACAAAGTCAGAGAGGTAGGACTACAGGTTTAGCCTTTGTGTAAGCGCCAGCTTTTTATTACACGCCTGCTGAGCCCTATCCCCAATCACCAGGGAGATTTGCCTGAAAAAGCAAGGTTTGTTGTGTTAGCAATCTATGCACCAATCTATTTACCTTCTTCTAAACACATATCTGTTATGAAAGCAAAAAGTCAGTGTTCTTTCATTACATAATATTCCTTTTTTTATGTTTCTTGATCTCAAGTCAATATGTCTTGTTTTTTTCTGCGCTCCTATAAAAATATTGGTTCATCAGGTTTGGAATGTTTTGAATGGTGGTGAACAATGTCATCTATCTAATCCACTCCCAATATTTCCTAGATTTGTGCAGTATCCAGCTGATGTCATTGCAAAAATTCAAGCTGGCTTTGCAAGGTTATTGGTGTGTGTGGATGATTGACAAGTGAGCTCCCTTCAGTGAGATATCAACCCTGATCCCTCCTAAACCACACTGGACAAACATAGCACTGTACTTCATCTGTTAAGAAAACAGTGTCCCAGTAATTTAATCAGTAATTTTATCAGTCCCAGCTAAAAGTTTGTATATTAATCTGTTTATCAAAGCCTGCTATTAGCTTCAAATATGGACAAGATGTATGATGGATTGTACATTGTATTATAATTCTGAAGGGTTTAAATATGATAGGTCATTACATAACTGTAAACTAATCAGTGGAATCTGAACAGAGTTTGGATCTAACTAATCGAAGCTGTGGGCTCATAACAGCCTCATAACAGTAAGGCAAGTCAAACTTTACTTTTACAAACCCTTTCAATAACCTCTTAATAAGATTTAATTACTTAATTAATGTTTCAGTTAAGGACTTAATAGAAATTGTATGCCATAGTAAAAACTGTGTTTTCAAAATGTAAACTGGCTTTGTAAGGCGGTTGATGTGTCAAGAGTGTTCTTGTGTGTGTGAAATATCTCTTTTGTACATTATTAGACAAAGTTAGTAAGTAATTTGAGTCACTATTTCTCACTGTCTCGTTTCCACTCCACATTCTCAAGCCTCCTTCAACAGGTCATGTCCGCAAGTCGGATCGGCGCAACGTAAAATTAAAAAGACTCTTAGCCTTTTGACATCTCCTCACAGGGCTTCAAAAGTTAATCTGTCCGCTGTTGAATTCAAATTAACTTGACCTTCCCCTTTACTGCCTGTGTGTTCCACTGAACCTTTTAAATGGCACAGGACGGACCAGCGCTGTTTGCCTAAATGATACAAGCCGAGCCCCCTCAGGGCCTGGATGCAAACACAAATTACCTTTAAGAAAAGAGGAGGGAGGGGAGCAGGGGCATCACAGGTGAAGGTCGAAGCAGTCATAGGCCACAGAGCGGCCCCGCCACCCCTCCGAAAAAAGAAAAAAAGCTGTGACTGAATGCTGTGTCTGGGCTCGGTATAAATCTCAGAGCTGTAAAACTGGTTCTGTCTACACTGCCCACCCTCGTAAATTGGCATCTCCCTGCCATCCCCGTCCCACCACCGGCTTCACACATGCTTTATGACAAGAAGATCAGACCACTAAATGAACGGAGGCGGAGGGGGGATCGTAAATCGTCCAGGTGAAGACGGAGATACAGTGAGGGAGGTTGTTTCAGTTGACTCTCGACCAAAGACGAAAAGTGAAGTTTGGCCATTCGAATGAAAAGGAACAAAAGTCAAGAGTTGATGGGAAAAAAACGTTCTACTTTTGCGGTAAATCCCTTGGTAGATTTTCAGAACATTGCGTCATCGCGCTATAAACTTAATAAACCTCATATACTTCGTGTGGGGTAGATGAATTTGCCTTTCAACCACCAATTTGCATAGTAATGAACAAAAATTGATTTCCTTAAAACTCCTACAACTCCTTTGTTTTCTGATACCAAATTTACATTAATACCATCCATATGTTATGTGAAGACAAGGGTTTTGATGTAGAAGTATTTTGCAAATCTTACATTAATTTACTTAAGTAATGGCATCATTAGCATAAATGCTTGTCGGTAATTCCTGTTTGCCTGTGGCTTGTGGATGAATACAGATGTGGTCAGATTTCATTCCCGCAGTTGTTTTAATTAGGGCTTCTCAATTAAAAACACTGAAAATAATATTGATTGCTGCAATTTTCAAATTACAGGAGGATATAATGAAAGTCGCCTATAAAACAAGGTGTTGCAATAGAACGCTGCAATGCAAATCAAACTATTATGAGATAAACTTTAATTTAATTCAACTCCCGAAGGGCTCAGTGTTTCATGCTATTGATTTTTGTCACCATCTGTATTCTAGTGTTGTTCACAAAGATCAATACAGCTTGAATTCTTATACATGTGTTAAATGACACATCAACTGTATTGCCTTCTGTCTGTAATCTGTCGGGCTGGAAGTCGGTCCTTTGCTGAGATGCAAGAGCACGTTTTACTTCTTTGTTTTGGGACACACACATGCTGTGTTCCCTTTTGTGCAGGGGAGGAAATTAATTTACCTACAGAGGGCAATTGTGCTCACGTAAACTGTTTTGAGAAGCCATTTTTCATTCTTTATGGGGCCATTTCATCAGAATCCCTGTTTGAAAATAGACAAACTCTCACATTAATTTTAGAATTATGACACTGTGGCGTGCAAAAAGCTGTTCTTTTCAGTTCTCTAGCCTTGTGTTCAGGGTCAGCTGTGCAGCCACAGAGGCAGTTTTGAGGGCAGTTTTTGCTCACGTTGTTGAGATGGAAGAGCAGTCACGGCAACCCATCTCATGGACTATGTCAGGGTTTCCAGTAGCCTTTAAAATCCTTGAAACGTCCTCACAAAGTTTTTTGGTAAATGACTGAATGGCATTGAAAGAACTACAACTATACTTGACAGCAAGGAGTTCTATTAATCACAAATGCAAGGAATATCTTCAATAAATTTCATTATTGAATGTCATATGGTTAAATACATTATGTTTTCTTTGAAAAGCCAATACTGTGTAGTCAGGGATCAAACCAAAGGATTTTTTTTTATAAATGAGGCCCTTGGGTCTTTCTTACCCAACTATAATCTCTGCCTGCCTTTGAAAATGAATTTATTCTTAGAGCACTTGACTGCCAACATTCATTTGCTAGCTTATTTTGAACTCCTACATTCTACTCTGATTTGTATCATCATAGATTTTTAGCATATTTGTGCTGTTTTGCAAAATCATGTTGCTTTCTCTGCTTCGACGTGCAAGTAGTCATACCAAGCAAACAACCTTCTTTGTTTTTGTTTTCTGAGAGGAGCAACAACCACTATAGAAATGCAAGCTGTGTGTGTGTGTGTGTGTGTGTGTGTGTGTGTGTGTGTGTGTGTGTGTGTGTGTGTGTGTGTGTGTGTGTGTGTGTGTGTGTGTGTGTGTGTGTGTGTGTGTGTGTGTGTGTGTGTGTGTGTGTGTGAGTGTTGTGTATGCGCATACTGACCGGATCAGTTGATCCTTGTGCTTAATGGATGGAACGGCCTGAGATTTGCTGCACTGTGGTGCGCACCCAGGGGACAGAGGCATCAGCAGGTACAACACACACAATTATAGTGTGCTTGGTAAAACATACACACACACACACACACACACACACACACACCTTTTTGCCTCTTCCATATTTTCTCCTGGATGCTCACTTCTCATTTTTTTTGTCTTTTGCAGCCTCACTTCTCCTCTCGTAGATCCATCCATCCAGCCATTAAATGTATTATTTGTGAACCCTTCTTATTCCCAGTTCACTGCTCTCTTCCTTTTATTGTATTCAAATTTCACTCTTACTGTACAGTACCTACGGAATCTATAAATAATATATTTCCTGCCCTCAAATATGTTTCCCCTGGTGAATGTGTGGAGCAGCGTGCGTGTGTGTGTGTGTGTGTGTGTGTGTGTGTGTGTGTGTGTGTGTGTGTGTGTGTGTGTGTGTTTTTTTTTTTTTGTGTGTGTGTGCACAAACTGTGTGTAGTAGCAAAAAAATTCAGCTTGTCTCCTGGGTTCTGCTAATTAAAACATCTCCTGTCTTAATTTCCCTCAGATTAACATCACACACAGGCATCTTAGGCAGGACTTGTCAAACTTGGGTACAACTGCTGTAGTTTGACACAGTTTGTGTGTTTATCGCCCGTGCGCCTCTGTGCTTTGCGCATGCTTAATCTCACAGACATTAGCTTAGTGAGACCAACTCTCCCACAAAGAGATTTCATGATTACAAGACTAACCCAGATACTTGAAGACGCAGGAACAAAATGGCCTGAATATCGCAGCCCATTTGACATTCTTTCGATCAAATCTCCAAAAGCTGACATTTTCTTGAACTTTTCACTCTCCGTTTCATATATCTCACGACGCCTTGATGTGCGCCCGGCGAGGTACAAGCATCAGTTGCACTTTCAGAAACTCATCTGAAGATTTCCGATGTTGACGTGCATGAGCGAAGTCATGCCTCTCATCGGCAAACCCCATTAAAAGTGTCTGTTTCTGGCGTGAGGGCCTTCATTAGATGAGAGTGCGGGTGTGTGGATGTAGCCATGTCATTAGCACCATGTTCTCCCTCGTCCATCAGCGTTCCTTTATGGCACATTTCACTCCCAACTAGGTCATTCAGGTTTGCTTGGCAGATGGAATAGCCTGAGCAGCGTGGAGACATAAAGCAGGCAGTCACGTAATGATGCGCGTAATGATGCGCGCACGCATGCTTCTTGTATACAGATGCATAATCACACTTCTTGTCTTGCTTCTTCTTTTGTTTCCTTCTGCTCCACGTGAGAATGGAAAACACACGAGCACGCTACTGCTCGTTCCTTTGCTTCATCCTCGCGCCTTGTCCCGCTCTCAAACTAACTGAGACCGGGAGAGAAAAGGCAGCCACACATGGATGCACTATTATTCTTTCCCCTTCTCCCACCATCCACTCTGCTGTCATTCCCTTCCCCTGTACACAGGCTGTGAAATGCAAACACACACCCATTGAGACAGGCATTCTCTCGGGGAGGAGCTGGGTAATCATGGCGCAGCACCTCTGGCAAGGCTAATTAAACTGGGACATCTGTGCCTTATTCCACATCTGGAGCAGGTGGCGGCGTCGCCTGCAGTAGCTTCCCTCTCCTCCCCTCTTGCCGCCACCACCTCGTTATTGCACTGCTAAACAATGACGACTGCAAGGGCGCACACAGATCTCTCCTTATCTTTTATCTTTTTTTCTATACCGTTATTTCTTCAGTGAAAGTTGTTAGCACATTTAGACTTTCATTTGTGCAGCCGGGACAGCAAGGGCAAAATGCGAACCGAGCTCCCCTGTGTCCATCTTTATTTCTTAGCCAAAAGAAGAATATGTGAACTAATTTAATTCACCAGAGAATTAATTATCTCTGCAGTTATCTCCCCACATTTAGTCTGTACAGATATAAAACTCTGTCCTTGATCAACAACCTCTCCTATCTGTTCCATGAGACAGAATTTTGAAAGTTGCAGCCACTCTCTTCCTTTACATTCTTGTTTCCTCCCTTTTCCTGGCTTGCCTCTGCTGAATTCTGACACAAAAGTGAACCTTTCAAACTGAAATCTCTTTAAAGACAGATTCAAAGTCTCAATCGGGCCGATGGGGATAGGTGAGGGTTTATCTGAATGAAATCAAGTCAGACACTGAGACAGGGTGGTAGGATTTGACAGTGCTGGGTGTTGAATCAAAGCGTGCTGGATCCTCGGGAGTCTTCAATTACAGCAGTTCTCCTGGGCACACACAAGAAAGACTTCAATGTCTTTATTTGCATGCCCTCGTGAGTATGTTTGCCTAAATAAAGACTGACGAAAAAAGGCTTTATTCAAACCAATAAGGTCATTTACAGCAGAGTGAGTTAAACTTCCTATAATCCTCCTTTTGATGTCTTTAATAGTCATCCTTAATCTGAATTCACACTTCCCATGATTCTTCTGCATCACACTTTATTATCTCTTCTCTTTACTAAATTGTTATGGGATTTTCTATTCAAATTACTTTTTATTTGGCTGATTCTTGGTGACCCTCCAGCCTTCGCAGCGTGTCCCTCGGGGCCCGATGACATGCCCGTAACAAGGAGCTTATTGCAGCGTTATTGCCCAAGCATCTGGAAGGTTCCAGGGGCCCGAGGGCATATGTGATGGTGCTGACAGGTCCTGGGGACTCGACTGTCACTGTCAGGGAGCCAGCGGGTCGGCTCGATGCAGTTGTCAAACGGCAGGCGAGGAAGCGTAGGCAGCGCGTTTTGTTAATAGATGCATGTCGTTCCCACACTAGTGCATATGCAAACACAGCGGAGACGTGCATGGGAGCATGACGGCGTGCAGTACATGCACATGCAAAATAAAATAACATTATGTTATTCTGGTGTGACAAGAGCACATACACACACACATACATATATATATATATATATATATATATATATATATATATATATATAAAACTCACACGCACAACCTGGTGAGTCCTTCGGGAGCCCCTGACAGCTCTGCCCTGAGCTTCCAATCCGTCTCAGGGAGCTCCAAACACCCAGTGCAATTACTCTTTCTTGCTGACTGCACCTGCACAACATAATTGAGAAGGCTACTGGGGCTTTGTCACTTAAGGTAAAGATGTAAAAGAAAAAAAAAAAGTGCCCTGGCTAAGCTGCAGAACTGCAGCACGGGGCTATTACACCTCAAACAGTATGCGTGTCCGGGCACGCATGTCTGTCTGCGCTTGCTCGTGTGTGAGTGAGGATGCTTGTGTGTCTGTTTGTTTACTGAAGGACACAGTGTTAGACCAGCAAGGCAAAGTGAATTGGGATCCTCCACAGTAACTTTTGCACTGAATATTCTGTGACAAATTTGCAAGATTTGAACTCTACAAGACAATCCCGTGGAGATGGCGCGTCAGCCAGGCTGAGAATATCAAATATTCATGCATTGTCCGTCGTTTGAGTTCGGCATTAATAGTTCGAGAGCCAGTTTTAATGATCAGAGATTTAATTAAGCTCTGTTGGTGTGACTAGGGCTGACTTCCTGAGACCAGGGGATCCTGAGCATCCCCTAGTCTTACTTTAATGAATCCAGCAGCAGGTCATTGTCTGTAATGAGAAAATTGACTTGTATCTCATTATATGTCTTTTATCTTGTTCTATATATTGTAAAAAGGAAGTTTCAACTAAATGAAAATGTGCAGAAAACCCTTGGTTAAAACGGTCTAAAATTGACTTTTTAAACAGTTCCAGGTCATGAGTGTTAAACGCTCTTGCCGACGTCACTCTCCCTGATGAATGGTCTGGAAACAAATTGCCAGAGCTGCCATTTAACTTATCTGGCAAGCAATTATAAAGCTCAAGCTTTGAAATGAAGTTGACTGGTTGAAATGGCAAATCTCTGTGACAGCGTTTTCATCTGGCAACCATACAGTTTGCTTCGATTCCAGCTACCCTGATTGGGAGCCAAATCTCTCAGTCCTTTCTTCCCAGTCTCACATGACAGAGACAAACAGAGAGAAATGGGTGGATAACCAAATTGGACGAAGGATGAGCAGGGTAGAGGAGGCCTAGCAAATAAGGCAGGTCTTCAAGTTATTTATTTGACAGTTTTTTGCCCCAGTTTAGGTATAATGTATATTTAAGAACTAAGTTGACATTTTGGAACATACATTTATTTGCCTTCTTGCCAAGTCTTTGATGAGAAGATTGATACCGCCCTCATGTCTATAGTAAATATAAAGCTAGAGGCAGCAGGCAAGACATCTAGCTTGGCTCTGTCCAAAGGTGAAAAGCCTAATTTTCAGGAATATACACACACACACACACACCTTGCACACCCACACACACACACACACACACACACACACACACACACACCTTGATGCATACCTGGTCTATTGAATTGTTAAGTACACCTATTTATGAGCCAAAATGTGAGCTATCATTGTGTCCTCTATAAAATCTTGCCCACTTTTGCAACTTTCACAAATGAGTTTCACTCTATTTTGCTTCTCATCGAAAAACTACCTTTTCCCCTTCCTTTCCTCTTCTCTTCCATCTTCTCACTCATCCTCTTCCTCCTCCCTCCAGCCCACCTGTGAAAGTATCTAACTTTCATCCCCCTTGCTTATGTATTCCCCCTGAAGGCAGACTAAGCTCTTTCCCTATCTCTTCCAGCTCTCTCTTAGCCTTCTCTCATTCCCCCGTCTTTCTTATTCCCTCTATCACTTGTGTGCCAACTTGCACGGAAAAGACACACCCGCTCAGACACACACACTCTCCCCTGTCATTTGTCAACACTGTCAGCTTGGATGGAAAGTAACTTCCCTATACCTACCTACCACCCACTTCTTTATGTCAAATCCCACCACACCGGGATAGGTAGTGCCTCAGCCCCCATTATCACCTCTGATATCAAGAAAGAGAGGCGAGACTTGTAGAGTAACACCTGTAAGTGATGGAAAACTGTCGCATCACGCTGGAATAACGTGAGAAAATTGTCTTAGCTGGAAGCCTTCTTTAAATATAGATAGAAATAACCAGAATGGATTCCTGACTTGACTAATTAAACATAAACTTGTAAGAAAAAATGTTCCACTTTGAAGAATCTCAAGACTTGAAAAAATAAGACTTTGAAGGCTTCAGATCGTAGAGGCTTATTTCTGGCATGCTGTCATACAAGAAAACGAACTAATCCTTGAAAAGTCAACTCAAGCGCAGCACATTGTGATTTGTTTGCATGTTAAGACATCTTGAAGCGCTTTGTTTGATCTTAGCGTATGACAGATTTTGGTTTTTCCTGGTCCAGTTCCAATTACTACACGAGTTAAGACTTTGTCAGCACATAAAAGGACTACCACTCAAAGACACCGCGGCATGTGAAAATACTTACCGCAAAGTGTAGCATCACTCAATCGAGGAATTAATTTGAAGACTCAAACAGACGTTCTAACTTAACATTTGAGTTTCATTAAAGAGCTCTAGGTTTTTTTTCCTGTTCATCTAGAGTTCACAACCGCAGATCTGCTAACTCAAACGTCGCCAGACGTCCTGAAGCAAAGTCTTTCTGTCTCTCATCGCTTCACAGTCAAAGAAATGTGAAGTGAATTTATATTTTGTTGCTTGGAGGGAATTCTTCCAAAAACTGGCTCATCTGAGACCAAACTTTGAATGCTTGTAGTCATATAAGTTGGCCTTTTGTGAAACGTTATTTGAATTCCCTCCGACAAGGACATTATATGTGTATCAAGTATTTAGAAAAAATACACGCTGACTGAATGGAAGTGGTTGTTTATTGTAGAACAAATATTAATATTAAGGCTAGAACCACTTTCTACACTTCATTTAACATCCTATAAGAAGTAAAATTGTGATGACTTTGGTTAAATGATTTCCTCAATATAGCATAACCCCTGCTCATCACACAGTGAAGTTTGCTTTTCACACTGATTGCCTTTACATCGTCGCTTGCCTAAAGAAAGGTTGCAGCTCATTTCTTAACTTTGCCACTGAAGCGTCAGAAGCAATTAAGCCTCAACATTTGAGCCCCCGCTTTCAAGTGGAGGGAGGGATAAAGGGGCATTTCGCCCATTTTTGCACAGTAAAAAGTCAAAGTCAAGTCAAACCATGCAGAGTTACATATTTTTATTAGAAATTGGCCAAAAACACATACAGCTGAACCCACATAGAAGCAGCTATTAGTGATCTAAACAATTGTTTCCCCTAGCAACCCATGGGCTGCCGATGTCTCTTCAAGTCACTGCAACATCCAGAAATGTAGACTCATCCAATGCACAGTGGTTTTTGTGCGACATGATGGGAGTTGACATTAATAATGTTTGGTTCCTCTTGTGTTGCAGTGCCAGTGCAATGTCATTGTGCCATATGACGTGTACACATAGCATGTCGTCTTCAGATAATTTGCTAAAGCACACATTTCTCTCCAGTAGCCATTTTCAAATTCAAATACATTATAGCGTTATAGTGTGTATGGAAAAACTGCATGATGCTTTAGAGTAAAACCTGAGTAAAAACTGCTTTTTTTTAAAGACAATTTAGACAGGATCATGGTAGACTGTCGATGTGTGTCTGTGTGTGTATTACGCAGAAAAGCTTGGTTTTCTTTGATCGTTCACTCTTGCCCATGTCTCCGAGTGAGCTCCAGTGAGGTGGCAGGAGGAGGGTTGGTGGAATCAATCACAAGCTCCTGAATTCATAACTACCCCAATGAGCAATAACCATCCCTCAGTTAGCACGGAGCGCAATAACCCATTTAATTTCATAATCATCGATTGCTTTTGATGGCCACGCCGAAAGGTCAAGATGAGAGGTTGTTTTTTTTTTCTTTTGCTCAGTTGGTGAATGTGAAATCATGTGGAGACAGCGTGGGGAAAAGACTGACTTACACAGACAGACTCTCCCGCCGAGCGTCTGACAACTGGCTGGCTGATTGGCGATTAAGACACACAAACGCACGTGCACTATTAACATGAAGACTCTGTGAAGTACACATGTACCAAACATGCACAAGCCAAGAAAATCTCAGCATGCAGCGCAGAGCTAGAGAGCTATTTCCAACTTGTGTCTTGCAAGGGTACAAAAACACCCAGAACATACTTAAAAGCAAACACATACACATGTTTGAGCATAAAGACACTTCTCTTAGCACCACATGCACAAATAATGCACAATGCAAACACACAGAGAGACACTCTTAGCTGATCATTTCCTTTTTATGCCCACACATAAGGTGTTTTATTGTGTTTTGCAGTCACTCTTTCTCAGTCCCCTCACAGCTCCCTGGCCTTTGTGTGTCTTTTTTTCTTTTGCTCTTTATGTTTTTCTGACCCTTTTTGTCACTTCATGCAGTCCATTGGTCTTCTTTCTACTCTGTGGATGGATAATCGAGGTTGCTGTACTCTCATTTTTAATAAAAAAGCTTTTAAGAGCGCTAGATTACTTGTATACGTCTGGCAGCTGTCCTCTAAGGCGAATCATGAGTGCTAAAAGGCAAAATCAATGAATAACACAAAAAATAACACAAATAAGGATCCTTATCATACATTATTTTTGATGAGTGGAGTAAAGCAAGGAGTTTCCACAAGCAATGAAAAACATAAGGTGCTAGAGCAGCAGAACCGCTTTAAATAAATCCAAACTGAGACAACAGCGATATGTAAAACCAAAAAAGGAAATTCAGTGACACACACATATTATCACTCTGTAAACACTTTTACAAATTACCCCATGCTCTGTCCTCGCCCTCGGTCATTTCCTCCCATCCCTTCTCACCCTGTCATACCCACAGTTCCTGACTCATCAGACACTATTGTCATGCACCCTCCATCGGCGGTACACAGGTCTAAATTATTGGCCCCTTTTTAATAAGGCTATGGATTGTTTGAAGAATGGCACTGGCACCGCTGTTGATTATATTGAAAGCCTGTTGTTTTATATCCTGCGAATGTCAGATTTCTGCTATTTACATCCTTCAACTCTTGCACGCCGGCGAATGGCTATTGATTTTTTTTACCAAAGATAAATGGGGGTGGCCGTGTGGAATTAAAAACAAAAAGACAAAAAAAAAAAGGGGTGAGAGGAGGACGAGTGGCGGAGAAATTGAGGATTGCTTAGGAGTGAGGGTAGGAGTTAAAGGACAGAAGGAGAAGATTAGTGTTATCAAATTCAAACTACTACAGCAGGAAGAATCATTAAGGAATCTCCCAAAACAGCAATCCCACTCGTCTTGGGCGAGTTTTATACCAACTTACGCACAAGGGTTTTAGTGCCTCTGTTGGATGTCCATCTTGGTCGGCTCTGTAAACAAAATAGTTCTGTATTTCGCTCACGGCACCGTTTTTTCAAGCAGTTTTCTATGGACTGGGATTCACTTCAAGACGTGGTGGACTGTTTGATGCTGTTGCCATGTTTTCAGCCCGATTGTCTCCATTGAATTCTTGCGCCTACGGCTACAATCCGTGGTCAAGAGCCAGTCTGCAGCTCTGTTTGTTCCAAGCCTTCATCTTATTATTTTAACAGGAAAAAATGCCACTCTGTTACACATCAGCATTCTGTGATCTTCAAAGAGTTATTCTTCAATGAAATGATGTTGTAAGTTGTAGTGAACTTACTGTTTTGTCTACTTCTTCCACCAGTTTAGTCTTGAGCTTCTGGTTTTCCCAGAATATCTTCAAATAAAACTAGTCGTTCTCCTTTTTCCAAGTATAACATGTCTTGAAGCTGCTTTGCAGGTAAATTTAGCTCAAGAAATGTAGTGCAGACATTTGTAGAGACTGAAAATCCATTCTTAACCTTGGGAACAGCAGTTGGCAAAACCAGCTCACCACATGGTCCATTAGTAGCTGTTTCAGTTATATTACAATCTTACTAAGCGGATTAAATCTTGCCCAGTTGTCAAGGAATTGTGGATGTTCAAATGTCCACGTTTCTGAGCATTTTAAGAACTTTGTACTTTTGGTCGGTGACGGGCATTAAAAAAAAGGAAAAGGGCACCAGCTGCATGCAGTGGGGCACCAGCGTTCAGAAGGTCTTGATGTATTTATCTAGATGCATTTATAGTTCCAAACCATGGCTAAGTTTAAAATAGTTTCATTATTTGACTCAGATTTAAACTTCTGTACCTCTAAAAACACTCAGATCCACAAATGTTCTAATATGAGCAGCCTTTATGGCACTGCATAACTGTTTCTTGCCCTTAGAGGGCATTTTGTTGTATCTGCCATAGGGGCATGGTGGCAAAATGATGATTCTTATTATATTTATTCATAAAATTCTGCATGTAGTTTACCTTTTGTTGAAATTTGTAACAGCTTGATTAGTGATGGCAAAATAGTTCACAGGCGGAAGTAATTTATTAAGCCAAGCATTTGCTTGTTTCCTCTTGTTATCATTGTAAATGGAATATTTGTCAGGTTTTGTAGTGTTGGTCGAACAAAACCAGAAAGTTGAACACGTTGCGATTGATATTTTTCTTTATTTTCTGACTGGAAAAAACTGGAAATGGACATGCAAATGCCAGCAAATGTAAATGATGTTTTATAATAAATAAAAAATACACTAAGAAGTAAATGAGGTTAAGTGTTGAAGTGAATGGCTTCAGCACTTTAAATATGGCCCTGTGTTTGTTTGTGTGTGTGTGTGTGTGTGTGTGCTACAGGATGTAGTGGATTGTGAAAACAAACCCCAAACTGGACCCAGATGCTCCAGATTTGGTTGGCCACTGCAATCAGGAACCCTGCGCAGCCTTTCATTTCACATTAATAAATACTAATATTAATCATTTGTCACCTTTTGCGTCAAACAAAAAGCAGGAGTCGAGCTCTGAAGGGAAGAGTTAGAGGAGAGGCTGACCTTTAAAGAAAACAGACAAGGACTAAGTCGGAAAGGAAGAGTGACTTCAAAAAAATTGACAGGAGAGTTAGGTTGGGAAAAATGGGAAAGAGCGTAAAAAAAAAGAGGGAGGGAAGGAGGAGCGTAAAAAAAGATGACAGGAGTGGAATGAGGTGGTGGGGAGAAGGAGGGAGGGAGGTCGGAGTACAGATAGATGAATGACATTTTGGATTCTCTCAGCAATAAAGCGTCTCCCTAGACACAGACTGTCTGGGTTTAGATAGAGGCCGTCACACTGAAGGGCTCATTTGCCTTTCAGTTGCTCATTACATCCACCCCAAACTTATTTCCTCCTCCGGGAGGCCATTTTCCCTCCACTGCTCTCACTGTTTATGTGTGTGTGTGTGTGTGTGTGTGTTTACATGTGCAGCCGTGCATATGTGCCCACATACAGGATGTTTTTGCATGTGTGCGGCTGTGTGTATATGTGCATTTCGGGGGCAAAAATGACAGTATGGACAACATCTGTGTATGTCGAGTGTGTGTGTTTCATTATCTCTCTGGCATGTTGTGTTTGTGACACGCCACTTCACTTTGTACACAATTTGAAAGCAACGGCTGTGTTTGGAATAACTCTACTTGCACAACATGGAGACACACACACACAACCTAATGTGATTTATAAAAGGAGAGTGAAGCTAAACACACTTGGACAAGCACAAATAAGCATGCAGACACACACACATACACAATGGATGCTTCTTTACACCAAAGGCGTATCCTCTCCTAGCTCCGATATTGAAACATGCAGGCCTCACAGCATAAATGTTCTCGAACCTTCCTTCATAATGATTTCTCCCATATGGTTCCTACTAATATTCTGCTTGGAGCCAACTCACTGGAACTGACACACACACACACACACACACACACACACACACACACACACACACACACACACACACACACACACACACACATGCGTATGATCACAGGCAGCCCTTCTGTGCTACATTAACTACAAACCTCATTTCCCCACAAAGAGAAGCCACCGGCTGAAAATTGGCTGGGACGAGTCATTAAACCTGTGTCTGACACACACACACACACACACACGCACACACACACACACGCACACACACAGGCGTGCACACACACACAGGCGTGCACACACACACATCTGTTATACAAATGACCCCCCCCACCCACCTGTGTCAGTGTAGCAGGTGATATCCAAGCGCCTGCTGAGAAATGATTGCCCTTTTGATGGAGGGGGTCCAGTATCCGTGTGTGTGTGTGTGTGTGTGTGTGTGTGTGTGTGTGTGTGTGTGCACGCAGGTTAGTGTTGTACAAATGTGTGTGTGTGAGAGTCTTGACACTCGTGCCTTTAAATGCATTTTATGATGTGTGTGTGTGTTGTGTGTGTGTGTGTGTGTGTGTTGCAGACATATATGGAATGATAATTGATGGTGGCTGCGAGGATAGAGGATTAAGATACATGGGAATGTAAGGAGAGAAAAAAAGAGAGTAGTGTGGAGCAAAATGACGCAAAAAGGGTGGAAAAGATACAGAAGGGGAAAAAAAATAGCTAAGTGGGTACAAAACTCAAAGGACAAAGAGGAAGAGGAGGTGAGAAGAGGATCTACAGGGGGGCAGTCGGTGAGCATGAAGGCGAAAAGACCCTGCTGAGAGGTGATTGATGGCTCTAAACCCCCGCTGGCCCCGGATCAGCCGCCCAGAGATGTCTGGGACCATTTTAAGTTTAACTCGCGGGAAACTGGGGATGCTCTAATAAGCAAAAACTAATGAAAATTCCTTCATATGGTGCCCTTGTTTCTGTCAGAATGGTCTCTCCTCCTTCCGACCTCCACTGTATTTTTAAAAACAATTTTTAAGAAATCTTAATATCTTAATATGTTTAAATGCTCTCATCAAGTCCGTCAGCTGTTACTGATAATCAATTATAATCACATAGCCAATGGAGAGAAATCATCTGTAATCAAGTATTAAGGCACATTTATGCTTAGAAGTGATTCCAGAAGAGGTGCTCTTTGTGTTTGCCAATTGAATTGAGTTCAAGAGTCTTCTCTTTCAATATGTTTTGTTCTTGCCCTTCACGGACAGAACACTTACACAAAAGAAAAAGGGAGCCATGGCATTTCAAGTAGTGTCCCCAAACAGGCGCAAAGACAGTTGAAAAAAGTGAAAAGTTGAAGAAAAAAGTGAAAAGTTGAAAAAAAAAATTAACGTACCGCCTCATCAGGCAGCACCTTTGGAGATAAGGATGTAGAGAGGAGGGTTGATTAGGAATAGATTAACCTAGTTCCTCAAAGAGTCACAGGGACTTCAGCATTTCTCAATTTGGAAAGTTAAAACAACTGTACTGTGTCTCTACTTTTTCGCTTTACTTAGCAATCATTCCATCACATAATTGTTTTGTTACATCTTTTATTATGGTGCTGCAGGCGTTGTACTCATTCACTTCACTAGGTTTTTGAACTGAGCCTAAAATATGAATGGAATTATTTCACTCACCTAAAAACGCTGAACAGGGATCACACCAACCCTTCGGACGTGTCTGAAGAATTCTATATATATCACCAATGCATTAAAATGTACTAAAAAGCTCAGAAATATCATACATTTGAGGATCATTATTAACTGTCTGTAAAAGTATTATTCTATTAACCAAGGGCAACCTGCTAGCCTCCAAAAGAACTGCAATTTTTATTTAATCAGTCATTTTGAAATAGTAGGGTTTTTTTTTCTTCTTTTTTAATGGTGGGTATCTCATTTTGGAATGAAACTCGTCACTTCATATACAGTAAGCCCGTGTTAGAGCTGAGCCTGTAAGCTCCATGGCTGCCTCGTCAGCACCACCTCAGGACTGCGTGTGGCTTCTAAGATGACTATGATGGTGGTGGTGGTAGTAGTGATGAGGGGGATGAAGGCTGGTAGGCCCAGTAATAACCGTCCACCACTAATACGGGCCAGGCCGTTTGAAGCCAGCCGTGTGGGAGTGTGTCAGCCGAGGTGCAGGATGTGTGTGTGATGAAGGGATGGAAGGTGGCTTCTCTTGGATGGGTTTGCAGCTCAGAGCTGAGGAGTTTTCAGCCACATACTGTACTTTTATAACTAAGGAAGATTCTGTGTGTTTTTTATGCATTAAAACTAAGGTTTGTCTTTTGCAGTTTTTTAAGTGGATATAGTGTGAAACCAATGGCATGACTCTGTATTGCGCCGCCCGCGTGCATATGTGTTGAAAATGTGAATATTTGTTGTCATCTCTGATAGTAAATATTAAATATCTGTCAGTTTCCAATTCATTTTTGACTATTTTCTGACAGATTAATAAATTGAAAACACAATTATTAGTTGCAGCCCAATTCACCATCTATCCCATTAAAAGCCCCAACATGACTGTCTTCACTTCTCTCCAACAGGCTGCTCCTTTCAAAGGAAAGGTGCTTAATTTAATACTTCTCTTTTGTTATTCCTCCAGTGCAGACCAGTCTAATCAATAAATGTGAAAATTATTCCAGAGGTGACAGACAGAGTACTAAATGTGATTTTCTTCTTCTTCTGATTTTCGGATTTCACATTTTCAACTTCAGGACTGAACACTGGTGCAGTGAAGAAATGTCCTTATGCTTTAGAAATGTAGTGATTGGTTTTCTACCACAGGAAAAGTTGTATGTCCTTCTTTATTGATCAGAATGTCTTGACACCATAGTCACAGCTAATTGTTAAAAAGTGATTGGTGTTCCCGGTCAAATGCTGTTTTGTGTGTTCTTACCCTGTTTTTCAAGGCTGATTAGTATGTTTCACCAGCATGCAAGAAAACACCAGTTCAGTGGAGATTTGTGCCACTACTTTGCCACTTAAAATCCACACAAAAATCCACTTGGTGCATAATTCAGACTTTTCGTCCACTCACAAAGACTTGTATTACTTCCCACCGCTCATACCATCTCATTCTTGCTGAAACACCATCAGACACTGTTAACGAACATCCTTGTAAATCCACAGCGAGGTTTAGTAGATAATCACTGCAGACTCTGCAGTTTTGCTTCAGTGTGGAGAAATCGCTTGCTTTTTCCTCTCAGGAAATAACATTTAGAAAGAGTCTGTGAGACCCAGGATGAGCTGCGTTTTGAGGTTTGCCCTTTGTGATGCAGAAATTGATTACTCCAAACTTTTCCATCATGCACGTTGTTTATCAGGTGGACGCTTGAGATATTTATCTTGCAGTTTGAGTAGGCTCGGAAATCCGACTGTAGCTAGCTGAGCTAAAGGCAGATAAGTGACTGTAATGGTTCTGTGCTGGAAATACACCACTATCCAGTGAATAGAGCTGTGACCTTGTGTCAGAGCTTTGATCCTGCTCTGTTTTACTTATGTCACGTTCATGTCACTTTGCTGACCCCTGCAGTTACCACACCACCCACTCAGTCACCCATCACAGTTCAAAGCAAGAGGTTAACACCTTTTCCACTGCCTAAATGTATGTAGTCTTTTCCCTGACTTCTAGCAGCACATAATCACATGAAAGACGATGGTATGTAATGCATTGTAGAAGTCATTTTTTATTTTCATGAAATTTAACCCCATTTTTTATACTAGTTATGGTCCTCATTTTTTCTGCAATAGTCATTAAATGTATTTTAATGTTGTAATTAACTCTCTATAAAGCAGCCTAGTATTTATTGGTGGTGGTGGAGTTCCATTCCTGCATAGAATTCAGATTCAGGGATTCATAGGAAAAAGATGCATGTGTGTAATCCAGCGCAAATTGATAAAATAGTTTATTGTTCACTGTCTTTTCACTGTGTCAGAGCTGTATTAAGTTACTGCAAATGCAAAGGGGAAAGAGAGGTCAAAAGTGAGGAGAAGAGGACTGATGGAAAATTGAGACAGTCTGAACCTTAAACTGCATCAGGAGGACAGAAACATGATAACAGATCAGACTCAGAGAGAATAAAAGCCAAAGAAGAGAAGGCAGCAATGTGAAGCAGAAGAGATGAAATGAGAAATGAGAACAAGCACAGCTCAATATGTCAGTGAGAATAAGCGAGGGGGGTGTGGGGGGGTATAACTGTCTGCCTTCGTCTTTCACTTTCATGGATGGATCAAAAATGGGCTCTATAGCCCAAACCACATTGTGTACATGCTCACACATTTCCCTGCTCGTACCTGTCCCGCATTAATCACTACTTCTATCTAAAAATGTAAGGGTACTCCGACTAAACTCGTTTGTCCATTCCAGGAAGAATGATGTGAGGCAAGATTAAGCTGTAATTCAGTTTAGGGAGATTAAATTCAGTCACTTTCAGCTAGAGAAGCGACTTGAAGGGATGCACGGCACAGCAGCGAAACTGGGTTATGCAGCTGGTAGAAGTTTTGTTAATTCAATGCATATGCATGGGTTCAAACACATACACAAGCCTCATGGAGCCAGAATACACACACACTTTGGCACAGAATGTATTTACAGAAAAAGGTACACAGACGCAAGCATAAAATGCACACACTCCATCTGTATTTGAGCTGGACGGAGACCAAATGGGGGAAAAAAATCTTGCATCAATTGCTGCCAACTCAAGTCTTTTCTCTCATTATTGCTCATTATCTGTTCGTTTTAAAGACATGGATGTCATCAAAGTGAATGATGAAACTGACTAGTGAAGCCATTGAGTCATGGGAGTCTGGTATCTGCACTATTGGACTGCTGAGGGCATGAAAATCCCCAAGAATTGTACTATGCAATAGTATTGCAAAGAGCTCACTCACTCTTTATCCTTTCGTTCTTCGGTGCTTAAGTAACAGAGGACTTAATGTGGGAAAACTCAATGGAAGAGTATTTTTGTTCAACCAATGCATTTCAGCACAGGGCATACATCATGGGGCTTTACAGAAAGAGCAAAAAGCTTTCTGACTGTCTGAATAAATTGTATGTAAGCTGTGATACATGACAAAGTGTCTGAAAATAGCAGACAAGAAAAGGGGCAAAATGGTGGTCCATTTCCTTCACCAGATTGATAAAACTGTTGACTGCAGCAAGTTTGAGGTGTCCTGTTTTATGATTTAACGGCCACCTGCCAGCCAGTCAAAAACATTTTTACCATGAGAACAGAAATCAGCCCTGAGACATGAGAGAACAGGATGTCTTTGTAAAATAAAACCACGGTTTCAAAATAAGACAACCCTTATGAGCTTTGTTTTTGCACTGTCACCCTTGTGATACCTTGGTTTTGCTGGTAGTTTTGCTTGGAGAAGGTTAGAGAAGCATTACCCTCAAGGTTTGAAGAAATCAAGGTTGGATGAACGAGATGCCTCGCCTGTCTTTGTCCATGCAAAGACACAACTGTGGAGATATTCTGCCTACATTTCCCTGATTGGCACATATCTGCCCCCACCATCACCGCCACACACCCACGCACACAGGCACACACACCGGAGCTGTCAAGTGGACGTGGCCCCGTGTCACCCGATGCATTAACGGGGAAAAAGGCAACAGCTCAATACTTACATTGTCCAACGCTGAGCCTGAGAAGGGAGGGAGCGAGAGAGGGGCAGAGATAGAGAAATAGATGGCTATGGGCAGAGAAAAAGAAATTAGGAACGGAGAGAGAGGAAGAGGTAGAGCAGATGGATCTAGACACTTTCGAAATGAGCCCAGAGAAAAGAGCATTTACAGTAGAGCGTGTCGATATGAATGCTAATGCTCCTGGACGTCATTCCCACTCTCACAAATACAAGATTGTGTCTCTCTTTCTTTCTCTCTTTCAATTCTATTTTCTTTGCCTTGCTTATTCACCCTGAATGAGTACCATTTCTCTCTTTGTTTGGGTGTGTGTTTGTGTGTGTGCTGTCAGGCCGATATTGGCTTTTGAGAGTTGTTTTCCCCCTCACTTTTCACCTCTCCCCTCTGATCTTTTATCACCACACGTAGACATTTACTCGCGCACACACCTCCAAGTAGGTTTCAATAACAGATTATTACAGACGCCCGCTAACCTTTCATCTCCACACACATACGTTTATCGATCCCACCAATTTTAGACCCTCACACAGGCTTCCTTTGAGTTTGTAGCCGCTCTCAAATCATTTCATCTAATAATTCAACTGTGTGTGTGTGTGTGTGTGTGTGTGTGTGTGTGTGTGTGTGTGTGTGTGTGTGTGTGTGTGTGTGTGTGTGTGTGTGTGTGTGTGTGTGTGTGTGTGTGTGTGTGTGTGTGTGTGTGTGTGGTCAGCAAATCTCATTTATCATCATAGCTCAGGTCCCCTCACTGCCATTCTGTTCCACACAGCCTGTACCCACAGCAATATGGAGGATCACAGAGGGGAGGAAATGCGCTCATCTTTGCAGAGCCAACGATCCATAAAGCAATATGGGAGTTTATGAGCTCTCAATGTTGTTCAATATAGAGGCAAGTTCAACTATGCTATGCAATAGTCCATTGGTTTTCTTCCCTCTTTTTTGTTGTAGTTTGGATGTAGAGCATATGAACTTTGGATGATGGAAAGTGTACTGCATGTGTATTTAAAGGACGTGACGAACGGTGAAATGACAGACAGCCTTCAACTTTACTTTAAAATCACATTTATGTTCATTCTTTTGACCCTTTTTAACCAATGATCTCGTTTTTGGTATGAATTGATCTGTCAATTATTTTCTCAATTAATCATTTGGTCCAAAATGTGTTGGAAAATATTGCAATTGCCAAAAAGGTAACATCTTCTAATTCCTTCTTTTGTCCAACTGAAACCTAAAGTTATTCAGTTTTCAATTATATAAAACTAAGAAAACCAGTAAGTATCCACATCCAAAAAGTTGGAACCAGTTTCAAGCAGAGGAAGTTGCACAGAGAGTCCTGAGAGTGCAGGTGTTTGACATTGGAGGTGTAATATAAAGAAAGATATACAGAACAGTTGAAGGATACCCTGATAAAGAAAGAAGTACCAGTAGTATTGTTAACACAGACCAGAGTACTACTGACTACAGCACAAGATACACAGAATCCAACATACAGTACGCAGTGAATTGAAGTTGAGTACAGCAAAACTACTTAAGAGACATATAGTTAATCATAGGAAACAGAACTGGAGCCAAGTGACTATGTGGTTATGTCATTTAAAAGCAACCCTTATGAAAATGTTCTGCCCTGTCCTTGTGGTTTGTGATTTATTGGTTGAGGTAAATATGGTTGCATATGGAGAACTAAGAAGGGTTTAAACACAAATATTCAGTGCTGTAGTTACAGGCTTTGTTGTTGCATTGTTGGACAGCTATTACTTGCTTACACAACCACAAGAGGTAGCCCAGGAAAACATAATTATAGGACGTTCACTCAGAGACCCATTTGCCAGTAGATTCTAAAACAAAATCCCAAAGCAGGTCAATCAATTTGGGGCTTTCTCAGCAGAAACAACATTTCTGAAAATGAGTAAAGATTAGGTTTGAATAGGGTCAGGCAAAGAATATGAAGCATGGAATAATAATATTTCCTTGCCCACTATTACAGACCAAATCACCAGTCACCAGTAGCAATTGTTGGCTAAATGAAATTCAGATTCTAAAGTGAGACCTATTCAAAATTGAGCCACTGACAAACTTTAATCAGCAGTTTTAATTACATTGAGCCAAGCTTCATTTCGGTATCTACACACACCAACACACAAACCTCGAGTCATGCCTGTGCTAAGGTGGCGACGGTGCCAGCTGAACTGAGCAGATGGTAGCAGGACTGACTGGTGGAAAGGCTGGCAGGGACGGAAGGAGCTCTTGATGGGTGGAAATAGGAGGAACTAATTGCAGTGGTAGCCTCTGCATTAGTCCATTGTCAGGCATTTATCATTAGCACCACGGACAAACACAATCATTTACAGACGCTATATGTTTGTTTGTTGTGGTGGGGTTTGAGATCACAGAGTAAATGATCTGTCATTTAAAGATTAAGAAATAAACCTATTTCCTCAAGATTGTTAAAGGTATTTTTAAGGAAGGATAACATGTTTATATATTATTCAATGCCATGTAACAGCAACTTTCAGTCATGTAGACCAACATTAGTACCTATTTTCTGCACCTTCTAATGGCTAAAATAACAAGCGGAGCTCAATATATATGTTATTTAGTTGTAGGTGTCAGTGCTATTAGCACTGATTGGTGAAAGGATGTTTGCCAGAGGCTGTTGGAAGCTATCAGAGATGTTAGAGACAGGTGTGTGACTGTGTGTTCCTCCGCTTTCATGGTTGTTTGTGTGTGTGTGGCTGAAACCGATGGAAAAATGTACCAGTTTTCTAATTGCCCCGGCCTTCCCACACACCAATAGAGCTGTTTCTACTCACTATAATATCTTCAAAGTCTTGTAATCTCGTCGGCCGAGTAAAGTCTCCAAGTGAAAACCCTCTGTAAAGGTCAACCAATGCAATTTGAATATCTTTGATTAAACGGTGTGCCGGTGCCAGACCCAGACTGTAGGTCACTGCCTCCGAGAAATGATATCCACCCCTCTCACCCCACTTGTCCCTCCCCGAGTCTCAACTCTTGCAGCTCCCTCATTGTCGAGGGTCACGTCTGCCGCACTCTGCACTCTTTTTAGCAATTTATGTAATCTCCCGACCCATTCTTTCTCTGCCACTATTCCCTCTGTCCTTCAATACTTCCTGTTTCACTTCCCTTTATTTCCTTTCTTCGCCTCTGCCTGTATCTCATATTCACACAGTGCATAGTTTCAGCCCTGAAATCCCCAATCCTGAATGTCTTCTTTCTTTTCCGCCCTCTTTCTTTCATCCTCCATTCATTATCTCACTGATTCTAACAGTTTTCAGAGAATCTGCTATTCAGCAGTCATTGAAGCATGCATCTGCAGTCTGGTATTTTAGTTAAAACCCCAGTAAGTACAGTCAAAGAAGAGTTTTCCTGGCAAAAGAGATATGTCACGTCAATTTTACTGCTTTCACTGAAAAAGCTAGGTTAGCTGGCCGTCTGACCTTTATAAGCAGCTACAGTATGGTAGCCTACTGTATGTGATCAAGTTGGAATTTCAAGATAATGACCATCATTAATTATACTTGTTTTTAAATTACCCTCATTGAATTTTAAATTCTACCCTTTTTCTGAAAATCTTTGGTTCTACCCATTGAGTTTGAACTTGCCTTTCTGAATTTGTCATCATATTTCAGCATGCCAACTTGCTCCAAACAACAGAAGTGACACCTTTTTCACACAGTTTTTTTTTTCTGTCTCTGTCTCTAGTTTGTCCTGGCACCGAGAACAAGCTGAGCACCCTGTCTGACCTGGACCAGCAGTACCGAACCCTCAAGAAGCTCTACGAGAACTGTGAAGTTGTCATGGGCAATTTGGAGATTACCAGCATCGATCGAAACCGCAACCTCTCCTTCCTCAAGGTATGAACATATATTTGGGTTTCAGGACCCTAGAGAGACAAAAAGTTTGTTTCAGAACCCTTAATACAGCTGAAGGCTAAACCTTTAACAACCACTCAACCATGAGTGCGTTGGTGAATACTAGATTGATACTTCAGACATTCAATGTACATCACCACTGACAATCTTTGCATGTATGAAATGTAACACATTGCATCATAGGCTTGTTATTAAAACATATTGTGTATTTCCCATAGTGGGCACTACTTTTTTCATCCCATTTTGGAAATTGTTTCAGGAACTAAATAGTACATAATCACACACTCAAAATTTTTGGGCCGATATGTCAGAAATCAGACGCTAAAAATAGTTAAAGATGATTTAAAGTAGACTGTAGAGCACAGAGGGAGTGAATGCAGTTGCAGCAAAAGAAAGTTTCGGCCTCTTAGGTAGTTATTAACAGGTTGGAGAGTTTCAGCACCATGGACAGAGACAGAAGGAGAGGAGTGTGTTTACCCTGCTGAGCCTTAGATGGTGACTAGCTTGCTCGCACACATGATTTAAAGTGTAAATTAGACAGTTGTGTAATTGCTCTCTATTGTCGATTTTCCCTTAACTATCCCCACAGTTTCTATAAGCTCAGCCAAGTACATTATGAAGCTATTTCTGTTTTGAACGCACATAAATGAAATTGTCTGAAAATCTTCTCATTCTCACTAATTCATCTTACAAGTGCATTTAGGTATGATACATGTACATTGCCAAGTGTGCTCTGGCAGGTTACGTCAATAAATTACCATCCAGACTAGGAGCTGCTACGCTTGCTCACAGGAGTGTTGAAATATATGCTGTAGAATAAACATTAAAGTCTGTTCTTTACTGGAACAGTAGGCCACTTTTACATTTGAACTCAAGGCGGTTTATTTATCTGAATTTCTTATCTGGAGGGTGTTGCAGTATGTAACCAGCGATGAGTTCAGCATCTTGTTTACTTCGAGAGAACTCATGGATATTGATTGAAGCCCTTTGCCAGCACAGTATAACACTATACTGTACAATGGAGCTAATGATAGGAGGTGCTGGTAAGAAATGTCTGTGAGAAACTGCAAGCATATGAGCCGTAACCGGAATGTAAAGTGCTGTAGTCATTCCTCCAGAACACTGTGCTCTCTCCGGTATGTTTTCTGTATGTGTGTCTCTAGGTGTGTGCATGTCCGTCATGGGGACTGTGTTAAAAAATTAACTTGTGCTATTGTATGTGCATATACTGGATGTGCCACCATGCGCCATCCCTCCCCCCTGCTGTTTAATGAAGTGAGGTGTAGTCTAATTACTGGGCCAGCGCTATCAAATGAACACCATAAACAGTCCCATTAGGCCTAGCATCATTAGGGAAACAATTAGGCATCTGGGGGATTGTTAAGTGGATGGGGGGGGGGGGTTATGCGGTTTCCATGGAAATTCTATAGCAATCTTGCTATTGGGCACAAGAAATCTGAGAGACCCCACCCTAATTCTTAAGTTGCAAGTGCTACTGTGAGTATTGATAGCTGGATGATGTTAATGTAATGTTCCACGTTCATAGACAACCCCTTTAATTTTTGGTGGTTTTGGTGAAAATACATTTAAAGAAATACATGTTAGCCCCACACAAGATTTAAATTTAAATTTAAAGGCATGTTTTTCACATAACATTAGTCATATGCATTTAGTTACCACTAATAAACATGTAAACATGCACAGTTTGATAATTCCTTGTCTTCTTTGTTTTTTATTCTTCCCGTAATTTTGACTAGTGCATTATCTGCAACTTCAAGCAGCACACACTCACAGTAGTTCATGCAAAGTTTAAAGTTGGCATGCACACACATTATCTACACATTCACGGTGCACACGATTCCTCAGATACAATGCACATGAGCTCAAACATTCAGAGCCACAGGCAGGCTGTAAAGACTGATGCACTTGGAAGTGCTCTATACGTTCTTTTTAAAACAGCAGCCTTGGAGGTACATACAGTATATATGGACAAATGGATGGGCAGTGTGTGGATGCAGGAAATGATTCAGGATAGGGTAAAGGGGGGAGCAGGGAGTGAGAGAAGAGCTACAGGGGTGTCGCTTTTATGGCAGGCAAAAACAGCTGCTGTGCTAAATTTACAATGTTCAGCTACCGTGCCGCAGGGGTGTGTGTTTGTGTTTGTGTCTGCATATATCTGTGTGGAAAGAGAAGAGGACAGGGGGCAATACAGGGCAGAGATGGAGAGGGAGGGAGGGAGGGGGTGCGAGTGGGGGGCAGACAGGACAACTTGGTGATTTTTGCCTGGTGAGATGCTGACAGTTAGATGGATGAGATGGCTCTGCAGCCTCCTCAGGTCCAGCTTTCTTCCAAACCACATCTCTCTGATTTTCCTGTACTCTCTGCCTTCCGTTCAGTGTGAGTGCATAGCACCATAAATGTGATACTGTTAGTTGTATAGCCCAGTCTGTATCAGATCTAGGTCTATTTGTATTCACAAATAAATCTTAGTGTTTGTTTAACCTAGCTTAGAGGCCCACACAGGTGGTGCTTACCCCATTAGTTCCCTGTAAAGCTAAACATGACTTTGCTGTGGTATGAAAAATTTTTAAAATGTAGCACCTTCTGACCTTGACTGGCCTCAATTGACCTTTGATGCCCACAGCACTGTGATAAAGCCAATCATTTTACACGTTTAGACTGAGAACAACACATATGTGTGGCTTTTGTTATGGCCTTAATCAAGTTTAATGCCAAATACAGTATATTGAATTACCTCAGGTCAGAGGTCAGAGAGGCCTCACCATCAATCTCCATCTGAGAATGAAAAATATCCACCTTATAATAGGGAGACTTAAAGGTTTTCTATGTTAAAAGATCTAGCTCCATATAAGTTCATATTTGTGTGCTCGCAAATTTGTTTACATACTTAAAAATAGGACACAAACTTGGGGACCCTGTAAAAGGTATTTTGTATTGAAGAAAACAAGAAATAATGTTATGGTTTTCACATGACAGTCAATGAGCATTAACAGTACATTCAGAAATTATTACTATAATTCCCATAATACTAACTTTATTAGCAAATTATGTCGCTTCTCTGGGTTTTTATAAAGAATATGGGCAAAAAAGAAAAAAAGAATGCAGTCATAAACCAGCAGTGGCATAAATCAGCTTACTAAAGTTGGCCTGAGATTTGCGTTCACTCACTAAAACTGTGGAGGGCTCCTCAGAAGTACTTTTGGTCGAGAGATAAAATGTTTTGTGAATACAGGCACAGGTGTCTGAAGGGCATCATCATGCCGACGCCTGGCATACCCCCTCTGTCTAGTTTGCTGGCCGGCTCCCCTGGCCACTGTCTGTCTGTCACTCAAAATGACCCATTTTCCCAGAAGTGAAGCGAGGAGCCGCGCCAAGTGGCCCACAGTGGCCCACAACCAGCTAATGATGTCACCTAGGCTGAAGGACTCTTCATTAAAGCCGGATCAATCTGCCGGCTAGCGCTGCGAAACACAGGGCGCGTTGCCAGAGCTGCGGCTGACAGTGGAGGGACGAGAGATGTCCGTCCATAAAGCCAGCAAGAGACGTACAGTTACGCATGTGTGTGTTTTAAAGTCTCAAACTTCTCCCCAGAGAACTGCATCTATCACACAAACACACATGCTCATACACACCCACAAGCTCCAATAAAGAGAGATGAATGACACGGTCACTGAGGTGTATACTCTATGTCGACATGCAGACAGAGACACTCTTTACAGAGCTTATCTCTGGCAAACACCAGCTGAAAGAGACGGAGAGAAAACAGAGATACTGCTTTTTTTTAAAGAAGCACTCATTTCCAAACTCTCCCATTTAAAAAAATAATAATAATAAAAGAAGGGCAACGTGGCTCCGTGAGTTCAGTTCAGCGCAGTCAGGCAACAGAGGAACAAAACATAGAAAGAGATGAGAGAGGAGAGAAAAGAGACTCCTCACACCAAAAGCTTCCCATTTTCCTTGGGCTGTTTTTCAACTGCAAATGAAAGCGCTCAGTGATTCTGCAGCTCAGCTATTCTCAAAGCGTACATCCTCAGAAATCTATTGTGGAGGCACGCGTTTGCTGCTCTGCTGCCTCATATGCTTAGCAAACTCTCAGTGTGTGTGTGTGCATTTACTTGTAGCCTGCTGTGTGGATGTTACATTAGCAGACATGTTGAAGTTGGGGCATGAGTCAAAATGAGGTTACAGGATACACTTACAGGGGGTAAAGGTTGCTTATCTCTTTTTATGACAAACTTTAATCCTTGGTGGTTTGCCTCACGACTTCGTCAGCTACAGCTTGCACTTTTTTATTCTTTCATGTCCTTGCTCTAACCTGCTGAGATCAGTGTGCTAGTCAGAGATTACTGCTTCTCTGTGTGTCATTATTCAGCACTCATCCGATCGCTCTTCTCTCTGTCTGAGAGTGTGACTCTGTGCTATTAATTTACTGCGAGGCAGTAATTCAGACCCCACTCTATCACACTTGTTTCACCGTGTATGTCCTTCAGAGATGTTTGCCATCCATCCTCCATGATACACTATATGGCCACATACTTGTACTTTTGCTCTGGGAATGTTTCCCATGGGTTGTGCTCTTTAGTTTAGGAGATCCAAAAATCTGCATTTAAAGACAACACTCAGGTTTCCAGGCCCTGCAGAAAGCCCTGACCTCAACCTCATCCAACACCGTTAGGATGGTTTGGACCAGGTCTATGTGAGCCAACATCAGTGTTGGACTTCACTGATGCTCTTGCGGCAGAATAGGAACAAATCCCTGCATTCAGGTGTGTTACAAGTAGACAGGAGGCTGTTAGCACCCATAGTTTTGGAATGACTTGTTGATGGGCACAATGTAAGTTCCATGTAAGGGGAACTAGAGACATGATTAAATGATCTATGTAAAGATGTCAAAACCAATGCAGTTGTACTGATGCACTAACAGCCAGAGCAATGTCTATAAAAAGTATAATGAGAGAGGTCTCTTGTTTAAGGTCTCCTCTTATATAAGAGGTTCTGGTTGGCAGTTTGTTTTCCCAAATTCAAAATGGCTGATGGGATTTCAGACCAGGAGTCCAACAGGTGGAATATGTTCAGCTGAGAGACACCTGGAGGAAGGAGGGAGAGACAGAGAAACTGAAGCTGAGTTTCCATCTAAATTTAATTTAATTTAAAATTCTCAGAGAATCAGTAAAAGTAAATGCGATTGAATGCATGTTTCCCTTCACATATATTATGCAGATAGAGGGAGGTAAGAACATCAAGATAAACAGTTTGTGGTGTCCGGCCAGGTGCCGTTTATCTACAGCAGAATAAGAATGCGCAGCACATGGTAGTCAAGCCTCAAATGAATAAAAATGAAAATGTTTGTTTCCTGTATTATTTTAGGGAAAAACTATTTTTAGTCTGTTTAAGTCACATGCATCGTTTCATCTAAGCCTTTGCTTTCATTGATACACCAACTTTTCTACCTCAGCCAATAGTTTTTTTTCCATCACAAGAGGATGGAAAGGCACTTAGGGAGAAAAGGGATGAAGAACACAAAAAACAGTCCCCCTAGACTGGCTTGTAACAATCCAGTGCCCATATCTGTGTATTGGAAAGTCATTTTGGTTTCTCAGCTCAGATTGTTTCTAAAGGATTCTTTAGTTCCCCATTACAATCTGAATCCTCTGTATTTTGGGGCTCGGACACTGTGCTGCAGGCCTTTTATTTGAGACTGAGAGGAGAGCTTTGCCCTCTCTGTGAGAGATGTTATTTGCATGTAGAGACAGAGAAAGGTAAAGGACAAGGCCTGTGGGGAGGTCAAGTACTCCTCTCTCCCACTCCTTGTTCTCTACAGATGTTTCACACTATTGTGCTTCATGCAGCACAATGGCTGTCACAGGGCCTCTTTGCCAAATAATGGCACCATGATCCTGAGCGACGGTTGAAGAGGGGCGTGCTAGCCAGGCAAATCGTACAGTTTCATTAGCCTCTGAACCAGCTGAGGAGCTCATAAAAGGTTGGGACTGTCGCCTGGAACGGGAGGCTGTTAGCGCCTCGCGGGCTCCCGGCAGCGTCTGCATAATTACAGCTCTTAATGTTGGGAAAATTAGCACCCTGCACGCGCCAGCCAGCATCCTGCCAGATCAGGGTGGCACAACCCTGATGTATCTTATAGTCCGTTAATTGTGGGGTACCGGTGACGTCCAAGTCCAAGTCCTTTTTTTTTATATTTCTCTTCTCCTTTCTCTTACAAGAGTGTGGCGGTTTTCCACAGTTAAGCAAATTGTTACCCAGAAGTGAAGCTCAAACTTGAAAAGTGTTTTTTAGACATTGCTAAAAAAAAAAGAAAAGAACATAGAGAAAGCAGAGAGAGAGAGAGAGAGAGAGAGAGAGAGAGAGAGAGAGAGAGAGAGAGGAAAAGGAAATTATTCTACATCCATTTTTAAAGAGGGTTTGTTAGTAACAGGTGATGAGATCCCATCCAGTTGGCTGATGTTTTCACAAAAATAGGACATGAACAAAAGAATTACATTTTGAAATTTTTATTGTTTTAAAAAAAAAAAATCATGTTTCAACTTTATTTCAGGCTTTAAAAATACTGTTGTAGAAAAATAAAGCAGGGATTTGACATTTCTGCAACACACAAAGCAAACAATTTAAAGCATTTGGATGCTTGACAGATGACAGGGGAACGTCCCTTTTGATTGTCCATCACAACAGGCCACCGTGTACTGCGACAGATAAACCCAAACTAGCATTAGCATTAAAGCTACAGCAGCAAAGGGGCCGCCTTTCATCTGTGGTGCTGCTTAGACTGAATTAACTTGTCATTTCTGCTTTGCTACTGCTGGTGCAGCCGTTTTATCTGAGAACATAGGTGCATAGCCTTGATGATCGTATCGTTTTTTTTTTTTTTAAGGTTTTCAGGCTTTGAAACAATATGCACGTCTTTTAAAATTACCTGATGTTTACCGTGGGGAAAATCTTTGCAGCAGCAAAGAGAGAAAGAAAAATGCAGCACGTATGAGAGTGGAGAGGATTTAATAAACTTAATCTTAATCTGCAAATATCTGGTGACAACAAACAGTAGGAGCTTATCCTTTTATTTGAGTTAACATACTTTTATGGTTGTACACTTGGCTGTGCATTATAAGTGGATGTTCTTTCTGAAAATGACCACAGTAACAATACAATAAGCCACCACTGGAAGTTTTACATAGTGCTAACATCCCAAAGGCAGAACAGTTATACAGTTATACAGTTATACAGTTAACAGGTATAAGGTTAAAAACAACCCCTTTACCACTACAATTTAGTTGTACATGGATACAAGTTTGTTAAAGTATTTGTGAGCAGCTATAATTCCTCCTGTGGGTGCCTATAATTAGAGACTGAACAGATAGTGGATGCCAGTGTTGTAAACACTTAAATTGTCTTTACATCTGCTTAGTATAGTAGTAGAGTTTAATAGCAGCCCTTTAAATAGATGAAATCTCAAACTGAAATATGACAGTCACTATCATTTCATATTTAATAATGCTTTATCCTCAAGGCATTTGAAATAGTGACAGAATTATCTTGATGATTTGTGACAAAAACATTAAAGAAAATACTTTTGTTGTGGCTGTGACATTATGTTCAGTAACAATAATGAGGAAGAGGAAATACATCCTACATAAAAATGGAGGCATACATCCAAATGTACCATGCATGCAAATTGTTTACAGAGTCCACAACTTTTTTTAGCAAACTGCCTTGTTTGGGCTGCCACTGTTGGACCCGACTCCTGTGGGAGTTGCAGACCCACAGTTTGGATGTCGGGGGTGTCTTCTGCCCCCAGGGGGGGCTTGGTAGCTGGTACGACCGAGACACTGCTCCTGCTCATTACTAGGTTCCTGGTTGAATAGCCTGCAGCGTTGGAGAGCTGTTGTTTCAATGCAGAGAGGGTAACAGAATGTATGCACACACACACACACATATTCATAAAGCACATATTATGGAAACATATTCACATGCACACAAACACACACATCAAACATGCATGCACACAACCTGCTATTGTATTCAGGATCCGGTTGTGCTTCTCACTGATTCATCTGTGTGTGTGTGTGTGTGTGTGTGTGTTTTTTTTTTTTGTGTGGTCGGCTGCATGCCTGCTTTTTTGTCGGCCTGATCAAAGCAGACACGGTGCAGAGCAGAGGTCTCAGAGGTGAAATTAAAGTCTTGCTGCCTCCACGGCATGGAGGGGGGAAGTGATTACCGTTAAATTAAAAGGTACGACCATAAAAGCGTGCCACGGCCGAACCCTCGCAATTCATCAAAATGATCCCATGGCGCGTCTTTTGCTTATCAAATTGTAAAATATTGTCCATGACACCGGCGTAACAGGGGCGTAATTAATGCACTAAATCAATTCCGAATCACTCTGCGCAGAGTGGCCCTGCTGGGATGCCGTCATTATCGCAAATTATGGTGGCAGATGCATGGGGCCAAGAGGAATGGATAAAGCTCTAGCAGTGTCTTCCTCCTCCTCCACAAGTAATCCTCGTTCGTTTCCCACTCCCTCTCTCAGACTCACTGAGTGTCAAACCAGTGTGGCATTTCCATTCACACCTGTGCTATGTTATTAACAGGTGCAAATAGTTTTATTAGTTTTAAAATTCAGGCCCCAGAGTGATCCCTTGGCTGTGGCTGGCATGTGGATTTCAATGGCAATAATGTGTCTTCATCTTCAAGGAGGTAAAATCGAAGAGATGGATGTATTAATAGCATGATCTTTTTTCCCCCTTTTGTTTTATATGTGAGGATGATACATTTTGAGAGACTCTCATTAAAATACTACAGTTTCATCGCCTTAAAGAGGTTATTTACTCCCACACAACTGAAAGCCTTTCCATCATTGATTGCAGTTGTGGACGTTCCAAATATCACCATATATAATACATGTTTGTTTTTTTTGTAGGATCTTTGCATGATTTATGGAAGCACATTTCATGGGGTGAGATTAAAACACTGTTGTACAAAAGCTGTGTTTGAATACAATAGTGATATTAATACGATTTGGAGTTATAATAATGATTCCTCATTTTTGGCCTGAAATATTTGGCCAGAATTCCAACAAATTTTATCTATAAGAAGGTTACCATTTGTCTGTATTTTTGTCTTTTTTCCTGGACAAATAGCCTGTCTGAGATCCACAAAAATGTGATATGAATACTTGCTAACTGACTTTTTGTCATCTGCAGTTTCAAAGCCAAAAATGAATCTCAATTTTTAAAACATGTAGCAGCAGTGATACTCAACTTGCAGCATGTGGGCCAAATCTGGCCTGCAATAGGGTGCCGGGTGGCCCACCGGCTATTTTCCAATTCACAAAGAAAATAAACTGATTCACAGTGGGGATTTTTTGTGTTTAAAATCAGGTTTAATGCCAAGTAAGTTTACACAATCAAGGAATTTTTAAATATAAATAAAGATAGAAAGATCTAAGAGCTGTACAGGAATGTGCAAAATTGACAAGAATGATATTTGCAATGTGCAAGATAGAGAACCAACAGAAGTGCATTAATGTAATGCAAATATACAGGGTGGGTTTAAGAGTCAGTGTCAGTGGGGGTTCCGGGCCTTGTTGATGAGGCCAGCCGCAGTAAATGTACAATAATGTCCTTTGGCTGTTACTTGTTAAGTCACAATGCTAGTAATTCTGTTCATTCTTGTTCCGTAGTACGAGCAGTTTATGTTCATGTTTATGGTTTATGGTTATAAATCATTTCCAACACTTAAGTGATTGCGTGATGGAAGAGGCTCAAGCTAAGTTTAATGTTGTATAAACTCTTTCAACTGTGACCAAAGCATGTACAACTAAAAACCAGTTGCCGTCATTTACACCTATCTTCAATCAATTCATAAGTTAAGTGATAAGTCAGTTCATTTGATAATAACACATTTAAAAGAAATATGAGTTATGGGCTTTTATGTGTTTATTCATTTCTTGGATATTATTATTGCATATTTATTACCCGACCCCTGGCCTCCTGTCCCTTTGCAATAATAAAAAATAAAGTACATTTAAACATCTGCTGAGGAAGATCGAAAGCTGCAGGCATGCTAATAATGGAGCTTGCAGTGAGCTTGCTTTGTCAAAAAGTTATCATGATAGTTTTTTACAGACTGCATCTATAATGCATTCCTCTTTTATGACCACAACTTTGGATAAATTAGGGCGACCAGCGTGAAAACCCAAACAACCTTGATTATCCTCTGGCACCACCTGGTAAGTTGGGAAACGCTAAGAGTACTAACAACAGTCTTATAGTACGGCAGGAAAGAGTGAAGCCAGGCCAGGAAAAAATCTCTTACTGCAAAACACAAATTAATAATTGACTTTCTCTTGTTCCAGTCATGTCTCCCACATCTTCCCATGAACTTCCTGAAATCCTCACATCTTAGCTGCTAACAAATGAATAGTTACATTATGAGGCTGTCCTCGAGACTGCACAGTTTCGTGTCTGGCTGTGCTAAGTGGGGCTTGTGTAAGTGTGCTCTGAGATCATATGCCTGTCTAAGGACAGCACGTCATACCTGCAAGATAAATTATGTATGCATATTGCATTTTTAGATTAAAGATTTCGTGACTCACAATGAAGATTTTTTCCAGTTGCATGTTCCATAGTGTACCCAACAGAAGGGTCAGTGTCGCGCATTTGTATTATTCCTGGGGTAATAATAGTGGCAGAAGATCAAAAGAGGGGGAAAAGTAGCTGAAAAGGTTATTAAGTAGTTTGGTGTATGATTTTAATCAAAGTACCCTCACCTACATCATCAGTAGCAGCATAACATACATCTCAATATTAGTGCTCCTCAAACAGTTCATCGAAAAGTGTGGTAGAGTTGGTGTTAGGCTCTATTTCATGAGTCATATAGGACTACACTACACATTACAAAGACAACAACAAGTTCAGTTTTATTGTTTTTTTTTTCTCAGAACAAGTAATAAAGAGAGTGACTCTAATTTAAGTACTGCACTTTATTTTACTTGAGTATACTCATATATACCAGAAGGAAATACTCTCTAGTGAGGAAATACTCACTACATTTATTTGACAGCTCTAGTTACTATTTACTTTGAAAGTCAACACCTAACATAATGCAGGCACTGCAAAAATGTCCATCTTGCATGTCCTGAAAGTCTTTATTTTCTGAAAACAATTGAAATACCTTCTCCCACTGCTACAAGATCATCTGTTTTCAGTTTGATTAAAGTCTGAAAAGGAAGAATTATTGTAACATGAGATCATCTGAAGTTATTCACACTGAATCCATTGAAACTAATGATTACAACTTCTTCCTGTAAACTACCACCAACAACTGGACTGCAGCAGCCGTCGATGAATTATGTGATACACTTCGCTCTAAATACCTCTCCAAAATGGTATTAGGATAAGTGTGCATCAAGTGCGGGTTATGTGTGCATGGTGTTGGCATTTTTCAGAAGTGGGACACATTTACCTCCATACCAGGTGGCACTTGAACATGCACTTAAGTGTTAAAAATCCTAAATGCGTGCAGTGGGACTGACAGAGCGTGTTATTAGTAATGTTATACCTTAATACCAGTCTGCTATTGTTGTCCACTTGGCTCCATTACCCTCTCTTATTCAGTTTGGTGTTGTGCAGCTACTGGGACATAAAGTTTCTCCCAGAGCAGTCACTTTCAATGTGTGTCGCGTCTGTGACACCGATCCTGCCATTTAGAGCAGCCGGGCTTCCCTCTGGCCCCCTTCTCAGATTAATTTATGGGTGTGTGTAAATTGTTTCTCCCAATGCCTTTTTAATATCTGCCTCGTACAACTGTCTTTGGGAAAGTATACCCTGCAACATGCTGCTCCTGCTATGCTGAGTGCAAGGAACAAATGCATTCCTCAGTGACATTTACACTGTGTATGTGTGAGTGTACAATATGTCTGTAACTACTCATTGCACACATTTTGTCTGCCCTGTAACAGCAAAGAGTATGAATGTTAATGTCTCATTTCCATGCATTTGCACCGTTAGCCTTCATCTTGGCTCACCAGAAGTCTGTTTTTGTGCTGAGCAACAGATAACATGGTCAAAAAAACTTGCGAGTTCTGAGACGTTTGCCACAGGTAAAGGTTTTGTGGCAATCAGCTGACAGCAGCCAATTAGATTGCAAGGTCTTTGCCCACTTCTGTGTTGTGGAGAATACAAGCAGAGTACAAAGAAATTGACAATAGATGTTCAAAGATACAACTTTTCTTTCAAAAATGACTGAGATAAATGTCTTCAAAATAGTCTTTGTGTCTGGTTCCGTCCATATATCTGAAGATTTTCCTCGTATCTAGCGTCCCATGCTAGCTGCGTGGCCCTGGGTATGTAAATTTCGAACACTTGGCCAACTTGTTGGGCTGCCTGATCGGAGCTTTCAGGCTAATTATTTCAGCTCGGCAAAACACTGTAATGGTTCAAGAGATGAGACAAAAAGCAGCAAATAACTGCCAGCTAAAAAACTTACCAGAAAACTACACAGATTCACTCTCTCTCTCTCACATCCACATTTACAAACAGGGCAACACATCAACCAAGTTGGTTGGTGTGTGAATGTTTCTCTCTGTTCCATCACATAACTTTGTCTTTGTGCTGCTGTTACACTGTCCTGAAATGACTGCAATTCCATTAGAGTTGCTGTCAAGTCTGTCCTTTTTTACTATAGGTAATAATAAATGGGACAATAATATGAAGCATAGACTACAGTGTAGTCTTCATATTCTTGAAATATTTATGTAGATAGGAAACACTCCTCTCTTATACTCCTCAACTTATGCCCCAGGAGTTATTTCCATACTGGCTGAAAACGTATTCCATGCATTTCCATCCTGATCAGTAATCCACACTGCTGCTGGATGCTTGCCGATGGCTGGAACTTACTTTGTACAACAACCTCAAAAAGTATGCCTCTTTGTTTCAGAAAAAAAGCTCATCACAAAGTTAAAAACATTATTGTACAGATAATATTACAATTTTGAGCAGCTGCATTTTGTGGAGGGAAGGTTTTGCTCTCTATAGGTACTCCTGATCCGGCTGGGATTGCATCCAAACTCCCTAGAGGCGCACAGAACAGATAACACATATCACTCAGATCATATCTATGTAATTTAGAGAGAAGGTAAAACAATCCTAGAAAAATATAAGTTGATATAAAGAAAGGAAGAGGCTGAGTTGCTGAGGTAAGTTAGAGCAGGAAACATAGAGACGAAGGAGCCAAACTTTAATTTGAGTGTTTCCTTAACTGCCAGTTTAGGCCCAATGGTTAAATAAACAGCACTGACTGTTGGTAGGTGACCGGATGCAATAGTGTTCTCCTGTGTGAAAACACTTTTTTGACCCAAGCCTCTATCCCGACTTCCTCCTATAGACAAGAAGTTTTCTTTACCTTTTGATTGCTCCGCTTGTTATTGTTCCTGTAAGTCCTCACCTCTCCCGAGATTTCAGAACGAGACTTCACCTTGGGCAAGACTTAGTTAGACACACAGTGGATGAAGCGACAGGTACAGAAAACATTTCACTTCTTTGTATGCTCGTGTTGTCAGACACTTATAATAACCTGAGTCAGTAGCAAAAACAAGCACTTTTAATGGATGTATTTTGACAGAGTGCAATTGGCCATAGGAAATATGTTGTACCCTGTTTTGCTGGTGCAAGCTGCAGCACTCTCACTCTTATAAATATTCGTAGGACTTAAGTGCGATGTGACCCACAGTCATGTCAGGAAAAGGTGAAAGATGACACTGTTACATTGTGGTGACGGCAGTGATCTGCATCCATGGAAACCCTTGTGTTGTAAGACAAGAGGCCTGGCCCCATACTCTTTATTAACTATAATTTATATGAATTTATATGAAACTACAAAAAGGATTTATGCTGCCATAGAAATTAGTCACCTATAGAGAAAATAATTCATTTTTGCAATTTCTGCTAACATACCATTTGTGCACATGCTGGGGACTGAAACCACATGAACACAAAATCAGATGCAGACACTCACATATTCCTTTAAAGATCAATTGATACCAAAGGTTGTAGCGCTTGGCCTAAAACATTTCGCCTCTCTAAACTTTGCATTCTGTCTTTGTAGAACTTCAGGCCTCAACCTTGGTAAATGCTGTATATGACATATCAAATTGAGCAATCTTGTGTTGTAACTGGCATTTGTCATGTGTGTTTTATCTCAGATTTCATTATGCAGTCAAATTGATTTATATTACCAACCCACCCCCTCTAAAAACACATGCTTGAATGCACCTGTAACATGCAGATATCCACAAACAGACACCTGCATGTGCACACAGACACAAACGCACCTTGTGTTGACACAAATCAGGACATCCATCTCCGATTAGGGCAATTTGATTCCAGAGTAATGAAGTAGTTTAGCGCTGAAACGTGGCTTGCTTCACAACTGCTGATGTATGCCACTGCCATAATTTTCCCCCTGAGGCAAAATGGCTAACAAATACCCTCCCTAACCAATACACACACACACACACACACACACACACACACACACACACACACACACACACACGTATACGTATGTGTACGCACTTTATAAAGAGACAAGACAGATCAAATCTGACATGGTTGTAATCAGTCCCACAGCTGCCTGGTTACCTGGCCTGAATATATTTGTAGTTTATAAATGTTACAGTTAGTTATGTGTGTGAGAAAGAAAAGCAGTGTTTTCTGAGAAAGTGGCAGAGAATAATAGCATGTGAGAGTGTTTTTGATTAGAACATTAGATTGGTTGAAGAGAATGGCAGGAAAATTCTTGCTGTGACATTGGCTTGCTGCTTCCAATTATAACAAAATGTTTTCAAGGACACTTAGATTTGAATTAGAAGGATTTGAATTAGATTTCAACGTATTTTAAGGATGTTGTGGCCAGATCTCAGCAATTATGTACTATTTAAACTTAGTCTTATTGTGAAAGTTATCGTAATCTGTAGTTTGTTCTTTTTAATGTGTACAGAACAAAGTTATTCAAAATGCCCATTTCAACCACTACTTCACTACTATTCTCACTCATATACTGTTATTCTCTGTTACATACACTATATGATCATTCTGTTTCATTAGCACTACTCTCATTCAGATATTCTGTTAGTTTTGTTCCGTGAGAGAATAGTAATGTTTGTAGAAGAATATTATGGGGTTTTGTGTGGTTCCAGTGCCCAGTGTGAAAGAAAGTATGATTTATGTCCTCGATAACACATTCATCGCCTATAACTATTTGGCTTCCATACATTCACAACCTTCCACATTGGGAAATATCTTCTTGTGTGTCTTCTTTACCATTGACATAAATGGATTATTCCACCAAAGTCTTGCATTGTCTACCTATGGCTGCATCCTACCTCTGCACCGGGCCCGATCATCAATCACTTGGAAGGGGCCGTAAGCACCTTTTCTTCCCTAGAAGAGGGAACTGACATTGGGCCCTCAGAGGCCACTCAGCTCCCCCTTCCTTCCCATCTCCCTGGACTCGTCGGGCCCCTCTCCCCCATGCAGCAGATTAGCCCCTTCCCCTAGGGATCCTGCCAGCTCTCAAAATCTCTGTCCTAAACTGGGATGACCATGAATAATGAGGGACTTAAATATGAGATACAGGAGCTAGGTGAAATAGGAGATAACATGCTTCTCACTTTTTTCCCTCCATAGCGACTGTCAAGCCGGCAGAAGCCAGCCTGTGGCTGACGTGCACTAGCTTTGTCACATAACTGCATTATGTAGGGTCCCCAAAGGCTACAGCATAATGCGATATGCCATGCGACTGTTGCTGGGTTGCTACAACAGCTTTGCCTCATGAGTTATGTATTAGTGTTTTCACTGTGGCTTCAGGATCACATACTGTATTGCACTGTCACTGTTTTAGGTTTGCCTGCTAATGTGCCGCAAACTTTCCCCTTTGGTAATTTTAATTTCAGAGTCAGGGTCTTTACTGTAAATGTGTCTTGACAACACAGACGCCTCACGGACGCTGCTCATGAAGCAGGCTTATATGAGATTGTCGGGCTGTCTGAGACAATAAATATCAGCGCCGAAAGCCAGTAGCACAGCTGCTGCTGGAGGCACACCCCTGGATATGAACACAACACACACACATACGACCGTGTCATCCCAAAGTCATCGTCAGCACTAGCTGGAAGTGTCGAAACTGAAACATGTCAGTGTGTGTATCTGACTCTGAAAACTTGCCCTTCAATACATCCAGTGGCAACTTCTGTAATTATGATCCAACACAGAATACAATATAACACATGTTTTTTTTTTTTTTTCATAGACTTCATTGCATTTTTAAATCAATATTTTTAAATTAGGTTTAAAATTTTAATTACTTAAGGAAATTACACTTAGGAAGTTAATTTCTCACATCTTGCACCAGTTATCAAATTTGGCCTCCTCTCCACTAGCTCAGTATCTAAATTAAGAAAATTAAAAATACTTGACAATGAGTAAGCTCCAGACTTATTTTAAAAAGAACACAAATTACTGTCTGATTAACCTTCTTGTGGGTCTTGTCTGAACTTAGATGAGCCTTGCGTCTTTGTGTTTGAACACAATAACTATATAACTCAATACAGAATACTGCATGACAGTAGTTATTCTTCCACTGAAAGCCCGTCCAACTATAGTCTTTTGATTGGGCTGAGCAATGAAATTGACTTTCTCTAATGTGCTGGTGGAGAAGCTAAAATACCTTAAAGGGAGTGGATTTCAAGCCGCTCTGCGCCACCGACATGAAAAGTGGTGTGTGGGTTCAAAACACTCGCCCCACCACGTTTGATGTGGTTTCCATTTGAAGTGAGAAAAAGCCCCGCCCTCCCCCCACCTGCACACTTTCCACCATGTTGATTCATCTCGCAGGAGTACCTCAGGGCACCATCAACAAACTTGAGATGTTTCTTACAAGTCCTTTAGAAAAAAAATCTCCTAAACCCTGCACAAATACCCGTACTGAATGACTCAGTCATTTTCACGGTGACATTTCATGCAGCTGGATTTTCATTTATTTCAAAGTCAATGGCCCTCCTCTCAAAGGCCTTGATTTTTTAAACAGGATTTCTCAAAATCTTGAATGTCACACCCGAGTGCTCTCAGCATACTTAGCAGCCAAACAGTTGCGCGAGGTGAAGGAGTGCATACTTCTCTTACAGAGCTCATTGAAGCGAATTGGTAAACAGGTCCCTGCCCGCCCATTGACTTTGCTGCCGTGTGGAGGAGTCAGATTGCGCCGGCGCTGCAGTCGGATCAAACTGTTGAGAGTCGGCAGTCTTGCTGCTGACATGCGCCACTGCACTCTCCTTGACTCACTGGCAGAGTGCTCTATATGTATGGAAATGAGCCATAATCACCATAATATGTGTCCCATCTCTTGTATTTTATAATGGTGTCATTATACTTTTTTCCCCCTTGCATGATGCCTTTTTCTCCCCCTTCCTCTTTTCCTTTTTCCGCTCTGCTGTACCTTCCCCTCTCTCCATTTACCCCTCACCTCCTACTCCTTTTCTTCCACCTTGACTGAATTCTTCCTCCTATCACTTCTTCTCATGCCATCTACCTCATTTACACTCTCACTCATCCAGATGACAGGAACAGGTGCACTATTAATTATGCTCTGAAATATATCTCCTCTGTGCTCCACTTCCCTTCCCCTTATCATTGTGTGCTTTCTGCAAAATGCTTCACTACACTGCACCTCCTAACCCTAAACTTCTCTCTTCATGTTCCTTTAGATTGTTTATTATTTCACTTTGACTTTCAATACCTCCTTTTTATTCTTGTTTTCTAATGTTTGCATTTCTTAGAAGCTGAGAGCAGCTCCTACTATTTTAATTTCTGTTATTCTTGTTTAGATTACCACTTAATTGTGTCGTTATATCAAGATATGAGACTGTTTTCACATGATCGTGTCCAAACTATCTCATTATCTCAACACAGCAAACTCAGTTTGTAGTGCTCATGTTTGCTATCCTGAGATAACAATTGAATCACATCGTTATCTCAAAGTATCAAACATTGTTTTGTCATGAGCACGACTTAAATATCTCATTATTTTGAGATAACAAAGCCGTGGGGTTTTTTTGGGAGATCCAGCTGCTTCACCCCACTGATGTTGTTTAAGAGTCTATCCAAATCGGCTTAGCCTGATGAAAGCGACGCTGTCAGAAGGAAAGACCAGAGTAGATTAAATTTGAGGAAATAAATAAGAGAGAATTAACCCCATGATGGAAATAAACCCACTTGGATAGAGCCTTCAGGAGCTCAACACAACAAGTTACTTTGATTATGATAGTAAGACAAATTCAATCAGTGCAAGATTTTGAGCTTCAGTGCGTCTTGTCATAGATAGATATTTTACTCCATTACATTTAATTGACAGCTTACTTTTCAGATTACATAAGGAAATATAAAATAATTTTGGAAAATACAGTGCACCTAGTGCTCCTAAGGGAATTTGCAAGAATCCACCGGGCCCGAACAAAAGCAACCAATCAGAGCCGAGAAAGATGGAAAGGTGCTTTTGGCTAATTGCTTGAAGATAGTTGATTGTCGTGGCTCCCAGCATCGACATTTAACAACCTGGGAATGAGACTCAACAATCAACTATCTTTCTTAGCTCTGATTGGTTGTTTTCATTAAGGTCCGTTTGATTCTTGTAAACACCATTAGGAGCAGTAGGACGCACCAGAGGAAGCTGATTTTTCTTGTCTATCTGTCTTGTATCTGTCTTATGCACTAATGTCAGGATATAATGAAAGTTTCAGCAAATATAACAAAAAGTTATTTTTATAAAAGTTACCTACTGCACCATTAATTCAAGCATTTTTGGCTTGTGACCCCTTACGAAAAAAGCAGTGTCTAGTTCGGGGCCCCTCCATCATGTTTCAGATAAGTTGTTACCAGTTACACCAAAGAGGTTTCAATTCTAAACTTTTCAGATGGTTTCATTTCAATAACTGTTCAAGACCAAAAAGGTCAATATTTCAGAAAGAAAGCAAAGAGGCCAAAAAATGATTACAATTTTTGATTTTCTTTCCAGCCCCATTTATCATCTCACAACCCCTCAACATTTTTTCTGAACCTTTGGATAGGGGCCAACCCCTCTCTTAGCAACCACTAAACTCTTCAACATGCAGTACAGTATATAAAGCAGTTAAAATTAGCTACAGCTCGGCCAGTTCACATTGATGCATCCATATTATTCATATTCATTATTCACTTTTCATGAGGTCTTCCACCACTGTTAAAAAAAAATAAACATAATCTGTCAATATGTTATAAGAAATACATGATAAAATGATTTGTAATACAGAAATCGACTGCTTTCTAGTGCTAGAGTGTGCAACCGCTGCTCTTGGCTTCCACACGTATGCACCCTTTTTTCCCTGAGGTGAAATTACACTCTTGTAATAGTCAGTAAGTCAGGTTTCATGGCTTCAAAGATGACAGTTTCTCCTGACCTTCTCATTCAATTTGAATTATCTTTGAACATGTTAACCTTGATAATCAAGGTCAACACATGCATTGGTACATGAAGAGAAAAAAGAGAAAATTATCCTTTTCCAGTGATGTTGGTGCCACAAATTGGAATAATTAATCTTAATAATACATGTAATATACACATATCCAGATAGAAAGCGCAAAGCGACTGTGTTTTTATTCAAAGCTCTCTCAATTCTTCCTGTTAAATTCTCTAATGCAGCGTTTTTAGCTAAATCTGGAGTGAAGCCCAAAGGCGATTCTTGTGAAGACTGAAACTGGAGAAATTTGTATGCAAATCTAATGGCTGTGTTTGCAAGGTTTCCTGAGTATCTGCAAAGTAAGTTGAATGAAAAAAATATATAGTAGAGATACAGGCTATTAGCTTAAAAACATCATACAGTTTTTAAGTCATATTTGAGCTGTAATTGGAGGTTCCCGAATGCTGGTGAGCCAATAGTTTTTATCTTTAATCCCGCTTTAGTGTTCACCTTTTATGCGTCTCCTCTCTTTTTACCAACTGTTGCTGAGTTATAACACGAAACAGACAAGCGTGCACACTGGCTGATTCATTAACTGATAAAATTGTTTACTTTGCAAGGGAATTTGTTGGTTTATTTCAATACTGTCTTGAATACAAATAGTCCTTCCAAGTCAGACGTACTGCGAAGTGCCATGTGAGTCTCTATACTGTGAAAAAACATGTCCACGTACCTGGAGGGGATACATGCCGGAGTGCTGCAACTCGTAGCCTTGTATCGAGCGGTTTCTGTTTCCAAGACAGCACAGCCGCATTCTATCATGATTATGTTGTGTGGAGTAAATAAAGCAGTTTTGGCTCCCCTGCCTTTGCTTCAGTGCTGTGTCTCCCAGAGATGCAAAGAGCAATTTACCAACATGTGAAATTTACATTTCACCCAGAGGTCAAAACCAAAAGAAGAGAGGAAACAAGTCTGTCGGGGCCACATAGGATTTTGTTTGACGGAGCACTCCACAATAGGCCACTAATTGCATGCAATTGATGGAGAAAAGTGCTAAAGGAAACATTTAATGTGCAATGCATCATGGGTAGTTGACCTTTGCCAATCAAGTCTTGTCTGTGCCTTGTGGCCGTGCTTTTTTTTTCCTGCGTAGGTGAGGGTTATCAGTATATCTGAGGCCTGTGTGTGTGTGTGTGTGTGTGTGTGTGTGTGTGTGTGTGTTGAGATAAATGTGTGTAACAAGAGAAGAAGGAAAAATTCCTCACAAACCCTTTGTGGCTCTCACAAAAGAAAAACACTCTGATCTGGCAGAGTCAAGCTGGAATCAAAAGATTCAGTCAAAATGGTATCTAAAATAATGACCTGGACTTTGGCCAGGCTGTGTAAGGATTTCACTTTTTCCCTTTTTTAACCACTTTAATCACTGAGCTCTAAACTCACAAGCTAAAGTTCATTTTAAAGGAGGAAGGAAGGAGACAAGGTGTGTGTGTGTGTGTGTGTGTGTGTGTGTGTGTGTGTGTGTGTGTGTGTGTGTGTGTGTGTGTGTGTGTGTGTGTGTGTGTGTGTGTGAGCAATCGAGGGTTCATGCACCTTGTTCGTACAAATTAGCCCTCCCACTCACCTTCTTAAGAGTGTATTTTTTTGAGAGAATACAAGGGAGAAAACATCAGTTTCTCTGCTCACTGTCCACCTTGTTAATTCTGAGCACATCACCCACAAGGCAGCGGTGGGCAGCTTCTCTGAGTAGCATCCTTCAGCTTCTGTGTTTGTGTTTCTGAAACTGAGCGCAGTTGATGAGGCAGGAGGGGAAATGCAGGTGCTTGTGTTTACTTCCCTCCGGACCTCCCTCCTCCTTGTCTCTCTGCTTCCTCCCTTCTCCAGCACAGAGGAATGCAGATAAATATTGATCTGAAAAAGCTTTCAGAAAAAACAATTTATGGCAACGGAAGGAAATTAAATACTGTCAAAGCGAAAGAAAATTACTGAGAAATGGCAGAGTAATCCTTTAATTTAATTAGGTAAATTACAACAAAAAAAACCCTTTCTAAGTCTGTTTTTTTTCCTTCTTCTTGCCTGTTCTCTCCCTCTTTGCTCTCCCTCGCTCCTGCTGGAAGGCTTTCCTGCGGTTGCTAAGCAACAGGGAAACAGTTTTTCTTTGGTTATGCCAGCGGGTCCCGGAGGCTGGCAGAGAGAAGGGGGCACAGTGGAAGTACTGTGGAGTCTGCCAACAGCCGAGTGCATGCCTACAGCTGGGTCGGGTTGTGGATCAGCCTCCACCGTCGCAGTCATATCGCCCCTGGTAGGCACCTGGGGGTTACGGCACAGTTAATGATAGCAGGGAGAGCTCACAAGGCACCCTGGCCCCCGGCAGTAAACACAGGGTCACTGTAGGGTCAAAGTGATGAAACGGCATGACTTCGAACTACAGGGGCCAGATCAACAAGAACCCCGGAGAAGAAAGTCTTTTCTGTGCGCTTTGTTTTTTGGACTCTGAGTCACAAGTTGTATTGAGTTGCATGAAGTTGCCCAACTTGCTAACTCTCTAACAAACATAAAAAAAAATCACAAAACATATTTGACAGGAAATAATTTCACCAAGGGGTTTTTGACTGGCAGCGAAGTACCTCACAATAGAAATCCTTTTTACAATAAGTATGCTAATCAAAGCCTCCACTGAAATGGATTCTATTGCTCTTTTATTATGTTGTTCTTTCTCTCACCAGGTGATTGACACATTGTAATCTTGCTAATAAGCACCTCCACTGTCTGTTTCCTTCCCATTGTGTTAGTGTTACAATAGGCCAACTTGGCAGGTGTGCGTGTTTGCTGAGCGCTCAATATAGAAGCAAATCTCAGTTACCTGGTATTATCCTGAAATGCAGGCACTCCAAATGCTGTGTCCTAACTGTCAGTCTCCACTAGCGTCTCCCAGGGGTCAGCAGCCAATCAAACCTTGCATTACTCATTTCCACCCTCTCTCCTAACCAATCATCTGGCCTGTCTCTGGCCATTAGGATGTCTCTATAGCTTCTCATTTCTTCAGAAGCCTTTCCCTGCCCTGTTGCTGGATATTAAGAATGCCCATAAATTAGATATTATTATTTAATTATCAGTAAGAGTTTGGAGGCACGTCAGTGTTGCTTGGTGCCGCTTTGAGCTCATAGACTTCAGTATAAACCAAATAAAAAATGTTAAACCCAGCTCTATTGTGTGCACTGGTGGGAAGCCAGTGGGGGATCATATTCTTTTTGCTGCATTAGACTCACATTGGCACCTGTACAGAGCTATATGGGGTAATCTCTGCAATTTTTACATCCTCTAGGTGATGCCCCCGTCTCCCATGTGAAAACACATGGCTTTGTATACCACATTTCAAGAAAGAAAAAGAGGGGTCGATTCCCAAAAAAGAAAACAAAATGCCACAGGAATAAAATGTGTGCCTGCCAACTGCTGCAAACTAGGCCTCCATTGTACAAGTCAGTGTTGAACCTTATAAGCAGATCTGCCCCCCCCCCCCTCCACTTTTGAATGTTGTGTTCTAATTAGGCTTGTCAGCGGTGGTCGGTAAAATGTGTTAGCGTGGCATTCAACAGCTGTTGTATGTGTGTTTGCGGGTTTTTCTGTGTGTGTATTAGTAAGCTGCTGTTTGAGTGACTTATATGAATATTGCATGGCCACAGAGATGGAGTTGTTGCAACAAGGGACGACACACACATACAGTGCGTGCACATATCCACATCAGGCTAAGTTTATCTGGCAATGATGCTGTATGTGTAGATGCTGCCAAATGTATTGATCTGTCAGCCTGAGGAGGTTTTTTTCAAAAACTATTTTTTTCTATGGGTCTGTTATCTGTTTATGTGATAACTGTGTCTCGTTGACCTTCAACCCTCAATTTTTTTTTCTTAATTTTTCCGTAGAATTATGATAAAAATATTCAAAAATTCAAAGTGCTCGCCTTGGCCCCATCCTTCAGCTTGACTCTGCAGCCGAATTAATTTGCCTCATCAAGTGCATAACACAGAGGTAATCAGCTTTTTTTTTTTTTTTTTTTACTTTTGAGAAGGTCAATTGATGCACGATGAGGCAGATAGTTATGGTCTGCCATGCTGTTCAGCAAGGCACTCAGACACACATATTAGTCAGTGTGCCTGACTTGGGCATTCAGCCAAGGCCTATTAGCTTGAACCAATGCCAAATTATTTTCTTCTTTTAGTTTTAGGTCTCTGAGGTATTAAATGACACCTGACTGAGCAGTTCCATATGATTCCTTTAACATATAGGCTATAAAATCAAATCAGTCGAATACAGTCACTGTTAAAGGCACCTTTAAATCGCTTATTGGCCCTGTACGAACATCATACTTGCTATAGTATCATGGCTTCTCGAGACCTAAAGAGCAGTTGAGAGATTGTAATCAGTGTAATAAGTCTGCAATTGAGCTGACATTTTAATCATTTTAGGCTGTATGTCCAAAGTTTTCATGAGCTTGACATTTCAAAATGCAAATAACATGCTCTGTGTACTGAAAATGTGAGGAATGCATTATCACATGAAATGTTTTCCATGAGTCAGATATGGCTGAAAAAAAGTTTGGGAAAACTGCAAATAAAGAGATGAGTTGAGATGTGGATGTCAGGGTGGTAAATAATGTACTCACTTGTGTTAATCCCCAACAACTTCTTAGATTAGTGACTTAAGTGCTCTTACAATCATTTTTAACGAAGAGTTTGGGGATTTTGTTTTAATTTCCTAAATCAGATGGTGACCTATCCTTTTCTCAACTCTATTACCAGACAAAAAACATCCATACAGTACAATTCTGCAAAACCCCAGGTTACATTTGGTTTATGCCAGTATTTGCACTTTGCATCTACAGCAAAGTGGTTAATTTTAGGAAAAGATTGTGGTTACAGTTAATAAAAAGGCAAATAAACACAATTATAGGTCTGTTATGGGACTCAAACTCAATCTCCTGCATAAAAGTACACTATTATTTACAGTGGCATGGGACACTAATATTGGAGGTAAATTGTTAAGTGCAGAATGTACAATATACATGGGGATACTGGGCTGATATTGTCTCGACATTGCTCAAGAAAATGAAATATAAAATTGAATTGTCATTACTGTTTTCATCATAGAATGCCATCAAATTTGATCAATAACATTAAATATGCTTCTGGTATTTTTTCCCCTTGCAGTCAATCAGAGAAGTGACCGGCTACGTGTTGGTGGCTCTCAACCAGTTCGACTACCTGCCGCTGGAGAATCTACGGATCATCCGCGGCACCAAACTGTACGAGGAACGCTATTCTTTGGCCATCTTTCTCAACTACAGGAGGGACGGGTACTATGGCCTGAGGCAGCTGGGCCTGCGCAACCTCACAGGTCAGAATGATTGCATGAGTGTTGAGGCGTATTTAATGCCGCACGATGAACACGTCAAAAGGAGTAAAACTCTTGCAATTTTGTCACTTGTTATTTTGTTTCACTTCCACTCTTAAGAGGTAAATTAAGTAAATAAATCAGAATAAAAGATGCATAAGAGCACCACCAAATTACACATATTTTATAATAATTATGATAAATCATTGGAGAATTTTTTGCAGTATGAATGAATTATGGAAGCTTTTTGTGAATTAGGGATACATTTTTCACCATCCTGTACCCTACATTGCCATTCTCTGCACTATAAATGCTTGTGTTTGACTTGTTTTTACACCCACATATACAGATTTAATAGGGCCTTTTTAATTAAGTCACAATATTGGAACTCAACTTTTGAAGCTACGAATCTACCCTGGCAAATTAATCGTCTGGCTTGCCATATAGAGGGATCAAATGTCTGTGAAAAGTCCTATTTTCCCATTAATTACATTTTTGTTTACACACTCAAAAATAGGCTTCTTTCATGGAGCAAGTTTTTTGGAGGAAGTGGTTGTGTTATGTTTTATGTAACAGCTGTTCTTTTTTTGTCATCACAGGGCATAAGCTAAAGTGGATGGCGTTTGTAAAGGGTAGCTTTTGTCTGCATTAACTTTATCTTGGTATCAGACCTTTGAGTCATGACCTCGGCATCAGTTAATCTTTGCCATTTTGGTGTTACCCAGTGGTGGAGTGACCTTCCAACTCCAGTCAGAATAATAGAAGCTCTATCTTCTGTTACAGGCTTTAAAATCATCTTTTAAAGAACCTGCTTCACTGCATTCCTGCTTATATCTCCTCTGGCTGCTCCCCAAATAGCCAATTTCCTCATTAGCTATATACATCATATATGTAATCCTCACGGATTGAGGTGCTGCTAAAAGGTTCACTCATTTTAGCACGTCAGGTGTTGCCTTTTTTTTTCGGTCTTCGGCGGCGGCATTACCATCGCTCCGGGAGAGAAACTCAAGCTGTCGTAGGATGAGGGACAACTGTCACATGCAATCTGAAGATAAGCAGTGGAACTCAGTCTTCAGGTCACTCTTTTTTCTTTTACAGCATTTTTTGCTCTATTTGATGCCGTACTGTCTAGAGTGACAGGGAAGATGGTAAACAGAGAGAAGCTGTGATATGGGATGAAGGTCAGGAATGAAAACCAAAGCCAGATGACAGTGTCCAAGGCTGTCAGTGTCAGCACTTGAAGGGATATACTGAATGTCTGAGTATAGCGCTGTTATACATGTTGAGTGAATAAAGTAAAAGGCACAAGCAGGAAAATTAAGTTATTCCTTACGTAATAATAATAATCAATATCTTGCACATTCAGAAACTTGTAAACAAGATCACGATGGAGAGAATGTGATGCCTTTTTGAGTCTCTACACAGCATTTTTGTGTCTTTCATCTTGTTGGATTTTGGAGGAAATTTGCTGGATTTCTGTATGGCAGAAAAACAGGAAAAGAGCACTGCTCTTCCAGTACGAATGGAGCGAAAATCTTTTAGATCATCTCGCAATGGCCAATGGAAAAAATCATGTCCAACGCGTATGTCCTCCAAAATACAGCCAAAGAACAAAGACAAATGCATGAGAAGCTGCCAGTCTTTCTGACAATTTGTTCATACCAAGGTATTGGAAGTAATTTTTTTATGCTTGTAATGTTTTCAAAATGTAAAAACTGCTACATGTGGCACCTTTGAGGTTAGTTTCATGGCATGATTTTGCAGAGGAGATGCCAGAGCATTAAACAAGGAAAGGGTATAAAACTGGGCTCAATCCCACCATGGACCGACCACGTGGTACATGCCCTAAACTGCCAAGCTACCAGGACGCCTCTGCTGTGTCCCCCTTTGTTGTATTTTGCCTGGGGCTTCTTCTCTGGCATCGATCTGTCCGCTTTACACTGCTCTCCTGTGGGCATTGCAATTTATCCTACATCCATCCCGCCTTCCTACTGCAGGCAATTCTGTGTCAAATGTTTCACAGAGGAACCAAATTAATTTTAGTGTAAAACAGAAGTCCTGTGTCCTGCAGTCTCAACCGACCTTTGTAACTTTTTGGAAGCTGGAGCAGAAAAAGAGCAAATGCTCAACAAGCACAATAAAATCTTAGACATCAATATTGATGAGAAAAGCCATCAGTGTTGAGAAAGTTGGACAGCTGAAATTCATCCTAGGCTCTTATGCCACTGACTTTGCCGTGGTGTTTTTGTGATTGATGGAGGGGGATCAAATAGTGATCCATATTAAAGCACATGACAGATTTAGTGTAATAAGCAGCATTTTATGGAGTCTGAACACGGTGATAAAGGGCCCCTGGGAGTTTTAAGGGCATGCTGACACCTTAAGCTGGTAAAGCAATAGGGCGCCTTCCATTTCGACCACCCCTACAAAGAAAGGGAGGCCTAAGTGGACCCTTATCCCTGTCTGACTCATGATAAGTAACACATGTTGCTGTTTTCTGTTTTTCTATGTTTTCCCCTTCTACCATGGAATCTGTGCCCGTTATTCTTCAGATTGCACTAATGAATGCTTTTTACAAATAACTGAGCATCATAAACATTATGTGCAGAATTTACCCCTTCTTGGTTGGTAGGGTTGTTTTTTTTTTTTTTTAGTGCTTTCTTTCCTTTTATTTCTTGAGAAACAGCTTGAGTGTGCTCACTTTACTCCAAGGAATTTTGTTACCCCCAAGGTGAAAATGTTGCATGATCACTGTCCTTCATAACCTTCCAGGAATGAGGCAATGATCCAGCTAGCGGACCAATGTTTCTGTGCTGTTTTCTGCCTTATAGAATGAACAACCAGCTAACATACAGTAAATTTAGTAAAAAGATCAGGATCAGTTTTTCTTCATGTAACCGGAAAGGCACAGTGAGAAATGCAAGTACCTTCAAATAATCCTTTCTGGGTGCAGTAAGGTATCCCTTGCATTATTTATGTCCACAATGCATAATCTGCATCTCTGAATTCCTCTTATTTTAGTGAAACTTTTGGAGACTGTGTTGATCCTCTGAGGCAGAATTTACCTCTGCTTCACCGCTGTGATTCAGGCTCTCTACCAGCCCCCCGCCTGTCTGGCTGGCACTCCACACATCTCCTGTTTTAGCACATACTGGGGATGGGTGCCTCATATTGATAGTCTTTAGTCCATACCATCTGATCCCAGTGCACCCCTATGCTGCAATTAAGCCATATCTGACCATGCATATGGATCAGTGCTCTTCCTCTTGATTCCCTCCACTCCTCTGCTTGGGACAAAAAGGGATACACAGTGAATTCTCTCTTTTGAATAAGCTCACAATTAGGCTAGCAGATTATTCTCCCATGCTAATGATAATAAGAAAGCTACTATGCACACTTGCTTAAATTCATGTATGATGAAATGTACTTATTGGTAATTTATTTTGCAGCCTACCACCATATCTAGAGGGGATGTACATGCCCAAATGAGAATATATCCAACATTTCTCACTGCACACAATACATTAAACAACAGCTTCACTGCTACTCTATTCCTCTGTGGAATCACTACACAGTGGGAGTCCACAGAAAGCATGGAATTCAATTTAGCTATGGAGTCGGTATACATACAGCAGTGTGGTCTTTATTGTAGCAGGGTTATAGTAATCTGTGTTAAAGAAACTCCTTTGATACCTTGTTCAGCTTCACCCTATGATGTTCATGCAGTTCCTTGTAAGCTATATACCCTGCAATCCACATGCACAACTCATGCATCGACAGCCACATGAACTGTGTGCATAAATATAACATGCCTCGCTAGACACGGCAGTGCTAATCACCCCATGCTGCACAGCAGTGGTGATAATAACCACCATAGGACTCTCAGCTGATGAGATGGCGTGTATGAAATGGTTTTCGGATCCAGATTTCCCTTTCTTTGCTTAAGTTTTGCTTTGTTTGTGAGCTTTTTTTTATATATATATATATTTTCTACGCTGTGAAATTGCCCATTTGGATGGAGGCCAAATGGCTCAGCATGCCCCAAAGAGAGCTCTGACTCCAACTTCCCATCTGGCAGCAATGCCCCCCTTCTCATGCTCGTGTGTAGAAAGCAAAGCACCAGTTCTGCCATCCCCTTTCTTTCTTCTATAACCTCTCTGCCTCTCTCACCTGTTTTGCTTTCCTTAAGGCTCACTGGGATTCTAGTGACACTGCCATGGCTTCACAACCTGGCAACAACCCAAACATCCCCTAATTTAAAGCTAATAATTTACTGCTGCTGTCTCACTAATTGCAGCATTTTTGTGAGCATTTTGAATACATTTAGCCCAAATTACCAACAGCAGTTGCTGCTGAGATGAATTGATTAATAGACTTCATTATAATTAACCCCATGTGCATCTTCATTTTTAGAGCATGACTATTGATTTATCAGCTCACAGGCATTCTAAGCAGTTTCTCACTCCGCTCAGCTAAATCAGAACAAATGGAGATTTTTCTTCATGATTAAGGAGATTTGCAAAATGCTGATGTGAGGGAATCAACACACAATGACTGTGACCAGAGCACTGATATCTACAACAGTGTCAAGTCATACCCTATACAATATGGTTTTATTCAGCCGCACCAATTGTCTTCAGTAAATATTTAATTTTATGACAATCGGAAATATCTTAAAGTTTGAGTCTCTCAGCAATTGAGAATTAGCTAACGTAACTGTGTTACACACTTAAAAGAAGAATTGTGTGGCACTGCATTTCACATGGAGACAGCTGACTGATGTTGCCTTTTTATGCAGCCAGGCCTCCATTTTTACCCTCATGTTCAACTTAAATTGACACTTAAAAGGGATCTGGCTATATACATTTCACTGTCAGGTTTAAGGGGAAATAAAATGCATAATTCCCTCTTTGGAAAAAAAAAAGAGAAAGAAATGCATGGTAATTGTGTTTGGAATTTGTGTTTAAAAAAATGACTTCCAAGGCCTCTTTATTTAACATAAAGCTTGTGGTGTGATCTCCAAAAAGTGGTGTAATTACAGAAAGATCAAATAGAGCAAAAGCAGCTAATGCTAATACCCACTCTCACTCCGGACTGTTATGAGGAAGAGGGAGAGTAGGGAGAGTAGAGGGATGGGGCCCATTAATAATGAATTCAGTGTCATCATTAAGGCGGCAAATGATTAAAACATATCTCCCATCTTCAAACGCTGCTTTGCTACCCCAGAAAATGCTGCAGTCGTGGATGTGCAAAGCGAGCAAGCCCTTCAGTCTGCTTGTGAAATAAAGTTTTGCTTTTTTTTTTTTCTTTCATCTTCACCCCCCTTTTCATTGGAGTGTTGAAACAGCACCAGCATTCGCTTTTGAAAACAAAAAAACACTCCAATGTTATGTAATGCAATGCAACCCGTAGAGCTTAGATATGAAGCCAAGCCAGGTTGGAAATCTTTGTTGCACATTCCTGAGTCTTCTCAGTTGTGTTGTCACCTGGGGAAAATACAGCTCAACCAAAAGAACCACAATAACCTGCTGCCTGTTGCAGCTCAGTCTTCTCTAAAGAACAGAAGATAATGCAGCAAAGCACTTCTCGTTAAAAAAAAAAGGTGACTTCCATTGACATGCAGACACACAATGCCATGCCATGTCTGACGGTTTCTTTTCTCACCTCTTTAGTTCCCTTTTTTTTTCACACTCTTGCCCCCAGAAGTCATTGTAATGCCATGCCCGTGCTCAGTTTATCTGTGTTGTGCTGTCAGACACTGTGCTGCCGTTGGTGTTTTTTTTTTGTTTAAATCCTTTGACAAAGAGACCCACGGGGCTTTGAGTTTGTCTCCATTAATGGCTGTGGCATGTGTAGAAGGAGGGCAAAATGATCTCTAATGGAATGGTAATAGTCCCCCGGGACAGTGTGTCTGCTGCCCTGTGCCCCACACTTTGATGTTAGGGTTCACTTCCACGGGCTGACACACTGTGTTCTTTAGGTTAGTTTTAGCTGACCCTGGCTAACTGAGCTACCTACACACCTGACAGAACACCCCCAGTGTGCAATAATGGCTCTTACTCCATAATACTGTAGAACAGAGCAGGTGCAAAAACCTGGGACTTAACAATGGGTAGCTAGAAAGTCTAACAGTAATGTCGTAGGTAAACCTGAAGCAGTTATAAAGAATGTCAACAGCTTACATTTATGTACCAAGATAAGTTCAGTCAGCAGAACTCTGCAGCAGAGACTGGGCAGTGATGATAATAAAGATAACTTCCCCAAGGGTGGATGTTTGGTGGAGGTGATGCTTATGAAATGCTCCAGTTAAAGCAGAGTTTTCAAGTGAGCAGAATAGCAGTATTGATGACCAAAATACTTAGTGCACATTTACTGTCACCTAGCTCATAACTTGCCATGCTCCAAAGGTTTAGGGTGAGGGCCCCGAGGTTAGTATGTAGAAGTTGTGGAAGAGAAAGAAAAAGTTCTACCTGAAAAGCTCATTTCAGGATAAAAATACGCTGGAGGCAGACGGACAGCCACCTAGGGCCCAGTCCTGCTCGAAGTTTTTCCTTGCCGCTGTTGCCAAGTGCTTGCTCATGGAATTGTTGGGTCACTGTAAATAATTTATGAAGAAGTACAGTCTAGACCTGCTCCGTATGAGAAGTGTCCTGAGATAACTTTTGTTATGATTTGGCCCTATATAAATAAAATGGAATTGAAAACTACTGACGCATTTAATGTCACTGGTTTGAAATATTTGCAGCTCAAATATTTGGTATATATCATAAATGTGGATGTACAAAAGTGGTGTATGCTTTGCACTGCGTTTGTCAGCATTCTCTCTGAGGCGTCTATAAGCTGTTTGACTTTGGCAAGTTTTTTTATGACATTTTTGGGGTCTATTATTTGTTTAAGTGCGAGTCCAAGCCTTTCTGGAGATCTGTTGTGTAACTTCCACTCCAAACTCCAAATCCATTAGAGTGCCGAGCAGGGCCATTCATTATCACTGATGAATATGTCCGTCCACAGCAACTGTTGAAGAAGTCACAAGGTAGAGTCGGGAACCGGGAGGAGTGGAGTCGTGCTGGACTGGCTCACATAGCCTCACACTAAATACACTGTAGACCCAGATGGAGGCAATTTACTGGTCATAGTTGATTTGCTGATGTGTGTGTGTGTGTGTCTGTGTCCCAAATTACCCAAGTGGAGGGATGAGTGCTGCAGCTCTGTGCCAGAAAATGACAAATTGCCCATTTAGCCCATTGTAGGTGTCAATTTTAATGCAGAGGGTTTGCTCTGTTTCCGACACTTCTTAAGCATTTTGCTCCATGAAAATATGTAATGAGCCTGATTTGAATTACAAAATGCATATCAGATGAGCGGCGCGTGCTTGTGTGTATATGCTCATGCAGTGCAGGTACTCAAGCGCACACATATTAAGGCTCTAAAGGAACCTTTTTCTTTTTGCTTTCCGGACTCAAGAGTGGACATTTAATAATAGGGCACATTTCAAGGTATGAGTGAAGCTGCTCAGGAGTTCTACTGTCTTGATGGCTCCCCTACGGTCCACTCACAGCGCCCTCTAAATTTTATTTTGATGTTCTGAGCTTGGGCAATTGTACCAAAACACTGTTTTCAGCACAATAACAGAGCAGAGAGTGGGCTAACTGTCGAAGTAACTCCACTGTAAAACAACCTATCACTGCTGTTGTAGAAAAACAACATGGGACAGCAATTCTGGGGTTGTTTGTACCTTGAGACTGAACCTGGCAATTTATGTGATGAGTGAGTTGCTTGACCTCTGGGTTACTCAGACCTATTAAAAGCTAAGTAAAGAACTTTGGAAACACATGAATGGTATATAGTACTTTTTGCACGATTGTGGCTTTTTTGAGCTTTTGGTTTTAATTGATTTTTAAACCTGCCAAATTTGCTAACTTGAAAAAAATAGAAATGAACATGCTCGTGAACAAAATGTTGTTACTTATTAAGCAACTGGTCATAGTTGGGTGCTAATAGATTCTCCTCTCACCAACACATACACACGTGTCGTTGTTGATCACTGATGACCACTGCTGTTTGATTAGTATTCAGTGGCGCTCTCATCTCTTTGGCTGGCTCTTTTGTTTGCCTGCGCTGATTGGAGGGCCTCTGGTTAATTTAGATGCAGGGAAGCGGTGACAGAAGAGGGCTTATTAGGGCTGTGAGCCCATCCCGCCTCAGAGTCTCCAGTTCCATTTTCATTTGCCTCCATTATTGAATTTACTGGCTTCTCATTCGCCCTGATTGCATTTTGTGTCACCTCTAAGAAAAATAAAAAAAATCAGCCTCCCCCAGAGGTTCTCTGACACTCAGAGGAGAGACTTACATTATGATAGTAAAGTAATGAGACAGGCAAAAGTTTTGAGATTGATACTACAATACTTTTTTTTATCCTTTTTAAAATTTTGAAGGATTTCTTTGAAGGCTTTGTTATTAGGTCTGAACAGGATTGCTGCGTAAGCTGTATTGGAGCGTATCTATGTTCCCAGAGTCCTAAGTTCCCTAACGCTCTAACACCCTTACCCTACCACTAACCCTTAAACTGGGGAACAAAGGACCCTGAGAACGTACAACCTTGTAAACATAGGACCACAGAAACATAGGATTGAGGCATACAATTGGGGTTGTTCCTATTTTCCCAGTGCCCCCTGTTTCCCAGATTTATGTGGCACATAATGGGAACATGACAAAGGGCGCTATGGTCCCCAGTACTAGAATCAGGAGTAGGGTTAGGGTTAGAGGGTTAGGGAACTTAGGACCCTGGAAATGAAGGTACGCTCCCCTATGCCTGTGGCTGTATGTTGGTAAGAGAAGGACGGAGAGTGTGGAACCTCACCAAAAGAGAAAGGGAGTGTTTATGTCTGTGTGTGTGTGTTTATAAGAAGAGAGGGAGCGTGACAGACGGGTGGAGCTAGAGTGGGTGGACGAAAAGAAGAAGAGTGATGGCAGGGATTCACTTAGCATCCATTGAAGCTTTGAAAGTAGAAAAAACTGTGTCATCTCCGCCTCCACCTTTTAGCTGCCTTCTCCAGCACCTACACGCTTTCCATAATCTCCTAATGTGAAGCGTTTTTCATAAGGATTCATCGCAAAACAATATCATTCGAGACTGCAAAATTTAATCAGGGGCTTTAAAACACAATTATGGTTATCGGGGAGGACGCGGCGGCAGCGCTCCGGATCTTGGTGGGAGGCAGGGGAGGGGTTTGGGGGGGAGATGGAGGGGACCTCCCCCACACTGTCTGCGCCTTAGCGCTCCTATCCCATTTGTCACCAAGCACAATATCTCTTTGGCTGGCAGAGCTAATAATGGAGAAGTGGGGAAACGGGACTCTGGAGACCCACCTCCGCCTTTCCGTGAAGATCAGATAAGTTCTCCTCAAGTCACAGGCCCCGGAGCCACTGTGGATTTGCTCGTAAGGATTGTATCATTTATAAAACACAGCGCATCCCTTTGACAGCTTTTTAGGTGTGTGAATAATGCAGCTCCTTATAAAATGTGCAGCTGCAGGAGCAAGATGTTCCCCCTACTGGAAAGTAAAAAAACGCAGCGCTACCCACTTTACATTTTGAAAAGTTTGTTTCATTTTGGTCACTCGTACCACCAAACCCTCTTGTGCTGATGCTTAGCTCTTTTTCGTGCCCCGAGGCAAACTAGTTGCCATTTTCTGTCTCTATTATCTCCGCGATCTGCAGCCATTTATCTACCAGCGGCTTGTTTGCAGTCTGGCGACTTAACAGTTATTCATGGGATTTGAGAAGTCGTTTTCACTTAAGAAGCTACTTTCTCAACAGCCTCTGGTTTTTTTTCTTTTTTTTCTTTTTTTCCCTCTTTAGAGTAAACATGCTCGGAGGCACTGTACATTGGAGAACTTCACAATTAAATACAGATGGTTTTCTTTGGGACTGACTGCTTGTTTTCCAGTCCAGTCATGTGTTTACCTCAAATCATTGGGTTTCTCAGTCTTACTGTAAATTGGCTGAGGAGAGAAATCCACAACTAAATTTAAATAAATAGGAAGTTTGACACCCACACGCACACTCTGACCCTGACACACCCATTGCACCAAGCAACTGCTCCTGTGATTTCATACACACACAGACTTCTTCTCCTACAGAATTCCCACGTGTAACACTTGTGTCTCTTTGTTCTCTTTCTGCTGGAGTGCAGTTCATTCGTGACAGCGTATTGTGGCCATTCTAGCCATAAGATGAAAGAGACTTTTACACTACTGTGGGGAACTCTGCGCTTTATTGTTCCCCCGGTTCGACTGAACCCGTTGCAGTGCTATCTCGTTGCCTTGTATGTGTGTGTGAAGTTCAAAGTGCTTTGTGTAAACCTCAGTGCCGGTTGGCTTAGAGTAAGGCAACTTCTGCTCTCCTGTCTCTGTGTTATTTTCTTTAGTCTGCTTTTAATGGATTGTGCTATTTATGCAGTAATTTCTATAGATGGTTATCCTAAACACATTATTGAGGGCTCAGGACAGCAACAAGAACTTAAACACAATCTTTCTGTCTCCCTGTTTCGCTAACTTTACTTCATTGGCTCTCATGCGAGTCATTATTTTCCAGAGTCACAGATTTGTTGCGGTTTCAGTGGTGTAATGTTTCGTCGGTGTTCCCTGAAGAGGTTGCACTCTAAGAAAATGAAGGCAATTTGTTTCATTCCCCACTTCGGCACCTTCTGTCATGCCAGCTGTCTGCGCTGTGTCACAGGCCACACAGAGCACCAGGAACTGATGCATGTAAATGACTGCAAAGAGCTTACACACATACCGTAAATTCACAAATAAAAGCCTGTCTTCAAGTAGTGCCTTGGCCTGCTGGGTCCTCAATAAAGTGACAAAAAAACATTAGTGGGGGATGAAATTAATTGGCTCACACATGAAATTTACAATAATCGTCCATCAGGAAAGCTCCATAGTCATGCCTAGTCACAGTTCAGTTGCTCTGAGTTTTCCCTTTGGTTAAAATGTAAAGCTCTTTTGTGTCAGGAAAACTTAACACTTCTTCTAGATGTTTTACATTAAAAGCCTCAAAGACCTAAAAGGTCCACAGTTGAACCTGGCCACAATGCTTTGGCAGGTGCTGGAAGACCACACTAGCCTGTGATGAGAATACAAAGATGTTTTACAAAGAGAAAAGAGCATTCGCCTTATCCTGAATGTATGAGTAACAGGTTAACACAGAGGAAGTGTTTGAGTTTGCAGCACTGTCCAATGAAAATGGGAGCAGATCAGAAAACAGCAAGGGATCTTAAAGGGAAATTAGGAGGTAAAGGCATGTCGTCCTTTCTGCAATTGAGGCAAATAAAGGCCACTATATTCAGTATGTATGTACTATAGGTGTATGAAGAATAACATTAACTTTTTAATGACTGGGACTTGCTGGGATTTCTATAAAGAAGGTACATTGGACTTCCATTTTACTTTGGAAAAATTACATGGTGCTCCTCTTGGGGCACCCTGCATTTCTCTCTCAAGCTCTGAGTGATTAATTGGCATTTAAGAGGTAAAGCCTCGGCTTAACTCTCCAGCTCTGCCTACAAATGCGAGGCTTTGTCGACCTGATGCAACAGAGCGCCAAGATGCTTTTTCGCTGTTGGACAGGAGGTGTTTATCAACAGGCTTTTGTATGTCTGTGCGCAGCACTTGACATATTCACTTGAGAATTTTAGAGGTACTGGATAAAATGTGCTAATTTGCCTGCACTCTTCATTTTATGTTTGCATGGGTATCGAAGAGCTTTTCTGTGTTTGAATGTGTGCGTGTTGGTGTGGCTCATGAAAAAGGGGGCATCCGACTGTGAAAAGAAAGAGTGATCATCTCGATTTCTCTGTTCCCCGTGCTCAGCAAGTCGCCCGTCACCGGGGTGAGAAAGTACATTTCATGCAGGAGGGGATGGGTGGGTCTGAGGGGTGGGTGTGGGATGGAGGCCGACAAGGATGGAGGGATGATCCTAATAAAAAAAGAGCATACTGGATGGCTCGGACGCACTCTGCTTGAGTTGTGTGATACGTGACACGCCCGCCCCCGAGACAAGACAATAACGGCAAACTCATGGACTCATCAGTCGAGGACGGATCACTATTACGGCCTTATTCATCAGCATAATTAGGGAGAGAAAGAGATGTGGGACAAGTGGCTAGCAGCACTGATGAAAGCTCATCAGCAGGCTCCCTATAGAGCTATGACCACTGATTGGTGCTGGGGCCATCATTGTCTAGAAACTACTTCAAAATAGGGTCTTTTCGCTCTGCTGAACGACAGTAAAATGAACTTAATTGGCTTGCAAAGGCAGCTTGGCACAGGGACCATTTTACTTCCTTAACAATCCGTACACTTATTGGTCTGGACTCTATTTTGAAGGTGTGTGACACACAATACAAATAAATAATCACAATGGCGTACCACGTTGACTCTCAAAATTTTAATCTTTGCTCTTACTTGAGGTTTTAAAAATGACTCTGTAGCTTTAATTTCTTTTTATAGCTCTATATAATCACTCAAGGGTCACAGGGATATTGTAAGGGCACCCTGACTCTCTTTGCACTCTTGGGTGCTTCTGTTAAAGCCTATGCTGATGGCCCTACTGTTTGTTCTGTGGGTGAAAGTGGCAGCTAATTGCCAAATGCAAAATATGAATGTAATACAATGAGTGTGAAAAGGTTACTTCCTGTTCCCCAACATTACCAGGTTTCCTCAAGTGTTAAGTCATTAATTTCAGACCAGTGTTTTGCCCTTTAATTAGTTAATTTATCAGCTTTAATGTCAGCCCACAAGCTTGTTTCAGTTGTATAGTTTTATTTGTGTTCTACAGTGTTATAATTGGCAAAGCATCAGAATGACCAGGGATGGAAAGATCACCCAGTCCTGACATACAGTGAAATAGCCGAGGATAATAAGACAAAGTTTATTCCTATTTGTATCTGATATTGTACTCTGTGCTCAAACTCAATTTGAGCTTGATTGTAAGTTAAACCAGAAGTTTTCATGCTTTTTGGCTTTTGACCTTTTCAAAAAAAGCAATATCAACTTAAAGCTACAGTAGGTAATATTACAGAAGCATTTTTGTTATATTTGTTGAAATGTTCTTTACATCCCAACGACAATAATCAATCAACAATCAATAAATCCAATACTGGCTTTAGACAAATAGTGGCTTTGGAAGAAGGCCTGAAGGGAGAGGGTGGGGTATTTTCGGTTTGATGCTTCTTAAATCTAGCTATCTTTTGCTAGTTTCTCGAACATTACCTCCCCTAGTTTTAAGACCCCTTGTCATTTGATGTATATTGTATATACTTGTGACCAGTGCAGCCAAACAGTGAATAAAAAATAAGCTTAACATTCTTCAGTAACGCATTTGTTTTATGACCTCATGTTGGGGTCCCCACCCCAATGTTGGGAACCACTGAGCTAAACAATAAACCTAAAAAGACCTAACCAAATTGGGGAATTTTCATTTAGATGAGGCGGAAAAGGTACAAATGTGATTAGCTGTTGGTGGTGGGGAGCACGTGGCAACCCAGTATCTTGGTTTCGTTTCTTAATTTCAGTTTAATTTGAAGGGGTTTGTAATACATTTCTAGCAATAAAGCCCCATCTAGTCCTTCCTTTTTTGCGTGGTTCCTTTATGTACCTTCACAGTGCCCAAAGACAGTAAATGCAGTTCATGAGTGGTGCTATTAAATAAAGTAATTCATTCATTCATCGATCTTTTTCCCGTTTTATATGATAAGATTCTCCCAATCATTTTCTCCTCCTCCAGTGATCACCTCATATCCTGCTGCACAGTTCCACATCAAATCTAATCACTGATTCTACATGACGCTCCAACTTTAGCTCAGTGAGATTTTTTTTTTCCTCCACCACAGCGAGACCCTTTGTTTCACAGCCAAGAGACATGTAGCAAAAAGCTCCACTGGAGACATGTCTTGAACCAAACATGACCAGAGCATATGGCAGCGTAGCCTCAGCACACACACATAAAATGGTATCGCTGTTCATAGGCATGTTTTCATTATTGTATAATCACCTGAAAATAAGAATTGTTATGTTTTTGTTATCTTAGAATGAGATTCCCTCCCTTCTACTGCCCTCTTTATCTCCCCCCCCTTTGTTCTGATGCAGGACAATAGTTTTTATGACTACCTCATAATTCACAGCAGTGTGGAGGGTGAGGGGATTGGGTGGGTGTCTGTGGTGTAGTGGCGGATGGTCGGCTGTAGATCTCCCTCTCCTGATGGAAAGATCGAAGCATGGAACTGGGGGGGGGGCTACTAGAGACGAGTGGGAAGGAGGGATGGGCCTTAGTGCATGACTGTCGCAAGTTATTGAATGACCACCCAATACAGGCTTGTCATTCCGCTGGAAGAGTTAGTGCCCTTGCCGAGATGGACAGCAGAGGTGGCAATTTGTCTTGCAGCGAGCAGGGGGGATCTGGACGCAGGCACTCAAAAGAGCATTTGGGACAGTGCTGGGCGGGTTGAAGTGAAAGATCGCTCCACATAAAATAGCAAAATGGATTACATCTGTCATACCTGAAAGGCTTCAAGTGTAGAAATTATTACTTCAAAAATTTTATGAAAAATGCTTTCTTATTTTGTCATTGTCATTTTGTCAAAGGTGAGACTTTTAAATGCAATTTAAAAGTTAAGCCATTTCAAAGTTAAAACTTAAACTCAAAATATTGTTGGTTTTCGTTTTAGGTGTATATCCCTCTAGTTTACTTTTACGTGTTTGAAGCCTGCACTTTAATAGCCAATTTGCCGCTACATTACAATACCGGAAAGCTAGATAGATAAACTGCTGTAGAATTTGGTACATTTATCTTTGTTGCCCAAAGGATGGATCCTTGTTACTTTAGTGATCTTCTGACCTTTCCTCTAGCGCCACCAACAGGTCAAAGATGTCAAATATCCAGTAGTCTTGCATAGCTAGACCTTTCTCCACACTTTATTTTAGCACTGGAGGAAGGTCTGGCTGAATCCAGTATGATGGTGTAAGGGGAAAAAACTGCTGGCTTGCCTGTATTTTAAAGCAGACAGCGCCATTGCAAAATAGTGTCAGAAGACAACAATGGGGGGGGGGGGACTTCAGACTGAAATAGTCAAATTTGGTCCAGACATTTATGTTCCCCTCAGGGAATGAGACTGTCTTGCAAAAATCTGTTTTTTAATTTGTCCAATTATTTGGTTTATGACCAAACCTGCAACACTAATGCCATTCCCATCAGCCTCATTTGTTTATTTGCACATTTTGAACAAAACTTTGAACAAATCTTCAGCATCTGTGTATGAGAAACAATATCTGCCGAGTAGAATGTTTTCTCTAGTTTTATCATTAAACCCAAAGAAGTGCAAAAAAAATGTCATTGCTGAGCTCTTATCCATCATCAAGAGTTGAAAAGACGCCTGTCCCAAAAAGGGCCTGGTTTGGCCAGTGAATTAAATTAAAATTGCTGGCTTTGTGAGACTGTGGGTGTGTGCACCTTGTGGTCTACATCTCCTGTGTTTTCCAAGTTGACCTTTGTCTGTTGTCTGCTGGGGGATCTTTTGAGGAGTGTAGGGGCACTTTATAGTGGTGCCCTGTATCGTGTCAAGGTGACTCAAGGGAAACCAGATAACAATCTAGTGGTGGTTTAAAGGAAACACACATATTGACACATCTGCTGTAGTTACTTTAATTATATGCTTTCTGAATATATTGTCAGTTATGTCAGAAATCTGTCGAGTGGGTAATGAATTGCTGCTTATCTCATTAGTATTTTTAAATGACATCAAAGTGTGCCGTCAGCGTGGTCCACATGATATTTGAATAAAGCACAGCCTGTCCCTTTTTTCACCCGCCACCCATGAATGTAGAACACCCCCTAATAAATCGTCCATTGTGACGGGAACATGATTACATGAAGCCGCCGCTGTAGGCCATTCAGCGGGCAGACGGAGCGCCATGTCACCTCTAAGAGGGCTTTGAATAAATGTCCCCGTCTCTACCAAGGCCCACTTCCTTAATCAGGGTGTCGGATGGTAATGATTAGCTTCCTGCGTGTGCTTCTCAGCTGCTGAATTGTACGCATAACTCATACACTGTTAATAATCTGCTTGGGGAGATAATAACCTTCTTTACTTTTAGGTAATCCAGTCCTGATCTGAACCACATTGTTACTTTTTTCATATTAAATTTAATTTATTATGACATGTACTTTCATGGAATCTGGCAGTGCTTCATATTCAAGGAGAAAGATATGCAAGGTGATTGTATCTAAATCCCTCAACTAGGTTGAATAATACAGTCAGCCAGTGTCCCAGAGAGAAAGAGACACTGATGTTGGATGTTGTTTCTCTTCTGCCACGGGTCATGGCTTGGGAGGGGGAGATTACAGCAACATCATTTCATTCTGTGTCCATATCCAAAACCTGGATTAGTAGCAGGGAGAGGGATTAGAATTTATTATCACACTCCATGCGCAGGCATCTGTTAAGGGCACTGGTCCTTGAAAAGAAACATATTTTTGCTATTAAGCAAATGCTAGACGTGGTGCCCGCCTTTGTCTTTGGTGCGTCGGCTCTCACTTTGATAGAGGGATGCGGAGTAGGTCAAGAGAGCTGTGATCCCTCATTTTCTCTGAGTCAGTTTGATGATTTAGGCCTTTTGTGAGCAAAAAGAGATCTATTGAAGACAAAAGTGGAACAATAAAATATTGAACACGTTCCAAAACGTTTTTTTTTTTACTCCACAACCAGAAATCAACGAGTTGCAAGATGTAAATACGTCTAAACACATCTGCTATTTATTTTACCTATTTTATCATTGACAGTATCCTTCTATGAGGATTTGAGGAAGCTATGTATCCACTGCAGTTTATTATTTCAGTTTAAATCAACACATAAAATATCTTGTGCCTGCCAGTGACATTCAAACTCATTAACTCTCAAGCTAAAAGAAATTATTTAATACTCAATGCATAATTAGGAAATTATACCAGCGTACAGTTTTTACTTCTTTTCAAAAGTGAGGCTGCTTTGTTTACATAGCAAAATCCATTTACTTGTTTGGTATGAAACATCATTGTCTTTGGACCTGGCATTGAATTACTGCGTGCATTTGTCAATAGCATTTATCTTCATGCTCAGATGCACTTCAGGGAACACCTTACGCAGTCCGGCACTTCGAGGCAAAGGATTGGAGTTAACCTTGAAGTATTGATTTTCTGCCATCATGTACATGTACTATATATCCACATCTATGAGCTCATCTCTCTCTCCTTCCATCTTTTTTTTTCTCCCTGTGCAGAGATACTGAATGGGGGTGTCTACGTTGACCAGAACAAATTCTTGTGCCATGCGGACACCATCCATTGGCGTGACATTATCAAGAACCCCCAGGCTGAACTGCTGGTGGTACCATCCAACAACAGCAACCTCGGATGTGAGTACCGCATGTGGGTGGAAACCAGTGGAACCAGTAACTTTGGATGAAAATCAAAAATTGTTTTGAGGGCAACCCGCATGCCAACATACTGCAGAAGTACACACAAACACACACTCCCCCTACCAGCAGCAGTCATGCCCTATCCCTTTTTATTTATTCTGTTTGCCTGGCAGTCATTTGGAAGCAAAATCACATAGTGTTAGATCAACGTGTGAACCTTTCCATTGTAGTGGTATGGTAGGGGCTCTGCAGCGAGGCCCATGGAGCTGCTGTGCTCTTTGTAAATCTCAGTGAATCTGACAGCTGGTTTAAAACTGCCCACTTCCCCTGGTGCCCGCCCCCCTCTGTGGTCCCTGCAGTCCCTCAGCTCCCTCAGCTTCGGACATAACAGGCGTCGCTATCCGGCGGACATTCTGTGTCCGAAGAACTGGCTGTTAAAGGCAGTCTCTCTCAAACTTTTCTGCACATTTATGGATGAGCCTCTTGCTCTTTCTAAGGGAGTGACAGGGAGAGCGTAGAAGTTTCTTTTGGGCCCTCGGTATCAAAACATGTCATAGTGAACAATAGTCGTCGAATAGCGAGCAAAGACATGGACAATGGGGGAAATGTTGAGAGATTCTTTGATGGAAAGGCATGATGACCTTTCTTTGCTTACAGTCTGAGCAGAACAAAATCTGCATAGACTCAACATCAGCAGGGAGTTAGACATTGTGCAAGGCGGGTTACTCTGAAATAAAGGCTTGAGAAGACGCTTTTAAGTACAATATGTGTAAAACATTGCTATTTTGTTGATTAGATGGCATTGACAGAGGAGGAGGATGAAAAGCAACAAAGAACAGAGGAGGTGGGCCAAAAAATGACAAGAGAGCGTGTGGGAGTTGAGGTTGCCAAATTGGGGGCCTTTGCCAAGTCGTAGTTAGTATTTAACATTAACAACCCCACAGTGGGAGTGGTTGAAGGGGCTGGGTGACAATCTGCTGCACTGTTCCACTTACTCTGTAATTAACCCATAGTCAATTAAGTCTTGATGATGGGGCACTGGCAGCATGAAGGCTGCGAGTTCTCTGTCAGGTCCCACTTTGCCTGTGTGAGCGCCTGACGGAAGGGAGTAGAAGCCTGTCTTTCATGCTTATGTTCTCTACAGGCCACAAGTCGCCGCAGTGGCTCTGGGTCTATTGTCGTATGAGCGAAGGAGATTCAACAGATATGTCACTGTCGGTAGTTGGTGAAGTTTTAAGGGTGTGCGTGAGTGGACGATTAGGAGTTTGGTGTGTGAGGGGGCTGGGTCTTGATTCGTGTTAGTGTCTAAACTACAGCTGAAGTTTGCTGATGAGTTATCTGATGTGTGTGTGTGTGTGTGTGTGTGTTTGTCTGTGTGTTCTGCAGGCAGACGCTGTCATCGCTCATGTAACGGACGCTGCTGGGGCCATCAGGAAGACCAGTGTCAAACCTGTGAGTATGCACACACACACTACAGTTACTCAAGGAAGCCACCAAGTGCTGGTAGGCATTTCTTTCAGCTTTGAACAGAGCTAGCTGTGTCTCCCTGACCCTACTTTACACAAAACCAGGCTAGTTTATCCCCCTTGATTTCTGTCTTGATGCTAAGCTAGGCTAAGCATTCTCATTTTTTTTTTTCTGAATCCTTACTCAAGCTCTGTACACACACAAGGCTAACAGTCCCTGTCAGAAAAAATTCCCCAAATGATGAACTATTTACTTAAATCCCAAATAATTAGCATAACCTATTTAGTAAATCAGTGGAACACAACACTGAAGTCCAGGAAGAAATAATATTATTCTTTGATTAGTTTATGACAGGGTGACCCACTGTACTCAATGATCTGCTTTAAAATAATCTATAATCTGCTATAATCTGTGGAGATTTATATATATATATTTTTGGCTTTGTGAGTACTTGGGCACCCATCTGTTTTTAGCTGTTTATCTTATTTTATTGAGGTCAAAGACCAATATTAAGGTCACATCCATGTGTTACGGTGTTTTATGTAGCTCTAGTGAGAAGAGTCAGATGAAATGGAAATAATCTAATGGAGAGAAACAGTGCAAAGACAAAAGAGGAAGAAATATTAGTTTTCTGTACAATTACAGTTCTACTGTTCTATTCATGCCATCAGGATCTAGAGAGGGACTGGGCTGTTTTTCACAGACTAATAGACTACGGGCCCTTTTTTCCCTGGTACATCATTATGTTCCCATCACAGCAGAGAGTGAGCACAGCAGTTTTTAATGCCTCAGCTTGGAGCTCCTGCTGACTCGCTGGCTGGTATATGTCCTACTGTACCAATAATGTGTAGGAGGCTGTTCTTTAGCGCAAGCATTAGAGCAACTTTTGATGCCATAGGTAGGAGCAACATCCAAGTATTGGTGCTGTACTAATAACGCTGACTAGCACAGCTTCCTTTAAAGTAGAAAACGCAGGAGGGACAGTTAGGCAGCTCCCTGGTTACCACACGAGTTGGCATGGCAACGAATAAAGCCAGGCTTTTGAGGAATTATCAGCACAGTTGGAAGGTCTCTTTGGCTGATTGGTCCATTTGGCTGAAAACACCCATGGTCTAAACACAGATATGGTGAATCAGAGAGGTCCAGTGCCATAGAACTTTTTTTCCCCCAACTTTATTTATGTAGCGGAAACCAGCTGAGCTCACTCCAGCAACCTGCCACTTTAGACCAGTACCTGGAATCTGCTGGAGGATAAGAGACCTGCTCAGGGGCTCCTCTAGAGTCGTTGTTGAGAGATGGAGGTTCTTTGTGTCCGTATGTACAAAAACACAAGCGACCTTGTGGTTACAAACCCACTTCCCCCGACCTTTAGGTTGCTGAAGCCCCTAATTTGTTTCTGCTTGAATTCCATATCAGACAATGTTTGTGTAAGGTTGAGGGTGGTGGTATTGTCTCTTTTTATGAGGGTGACTGTGCATGTATGTGTGTGTTGGACCTTTAAAATTCTCTCTTTTCACTTCCTCGGCAGTGACAAAGACGGTGTGTGCAGAGCAGTGTGACGGTCGATGCTTCGGGCCTTACGTCAGCGACTGCTGCCATCGCGAGTGCGCCGGCGGCTGCTCGGGCCCCAAGGACACAGACTGCTTTGTACGTCAGAGTGCACACAAACACACAAGCTGTTGACGTCTTTATATCTCCTTCTTAACTTTCTTTAAGTTTTAGTTTAAGTTCTTTTGCTTCCTTTCTCTCTCATTTCCAGGACACACACACACACACACGCACACACACACACACACACACCCAAAGACCCTCATCATCCTCCATTACACGTGTCTTTTGTGGAACATCTGTTTGTCATCCTCCCCGTCCAAAAATGATACACTTTGTTTACCAGCTGATAAATTGTTTGTCATTTTACGGGGCTGTAAAAGTCTGATGCAGCGACGCTCTTCAAAGAACAAATTGGTGATTCAGTGTTCCAATTAGTATCCCTTTTATCACCTCAAGTTCTTTCTATTTCGTAAACTGGTGCACGACACACGCGCACACAATGACAGGGGATGATATTGTAGTTGTAATTCACAGAAAGGCTCATCCAATTCAATTACTGCCGTTTCAGCCTGTGGCCACAGACGACAAAACACTTAAGAGGTTTATGGGAAAACATTTCACCATTTACATCATGGCTGTGGATCAATGGCTCCAATTTCTCTCCCATTTGGTGTTCAAAGAGACAAGGGGCAGTTGCGATCCGCATGTTATCCCACGTAAAAATGAAATGCTGCTGTAATACACTTTAACTCACAGTGACTTATGTGAGAAAATCCCAACGCCTCTCCTTGCCTGATGTTTCACTCCATGCAACCCCATGGGAAGTCTGGCTTGTATCCTCTGCCTTCAGCTGACTGTGGTTATGTGCTTTCTGCAGGCTTGCACCAATTTCAACGACAGCGGAGCATGTGTGACCCAGTGCCCACAGCCGTTCGTGTACAACCCCACATCTTTTCAGCTAGAGCACAACCCCAGAGCCAAGTACACCTACGGAGCCTTTTGTGTCAAGAAATGTCCACGTAAGTGTGCTTTAAGTTGTCGTACACAAACAAAATGCTTTTCTGCATGCACATCCTGCAAGTAGATATTGTTACTGTAACATTATACTGCCAGAACATAGATTCTCATTATGATGCTCATAATTAAGTTTTATAGTCTGTGAACTGGTGTCAATTGAAGAAGCATTTATCCTCTATATCTATCATGTAATAAGACTCCAGACATTATTTCAAGTCAAGATAAATTACTCAAACATAAATATATTGTGTATCTCAATCAACTAGTTTCTACACCATCTGTTTCGGCTTCTGGCAGCAGAAAAGGAAGCAAGTCTTTGCTCTTACTTTCATGGATATGGAGTCTGAGTGCAGCAGTCATTTAGGGAGCATACATTAAAAGTCAAGCTACATCAACAGATTGCATATTCAAGTTCCACTGATCATCAAATGAGCACACACCAGTCGCACTTCTCTGCTGCCGCAACCAAGTACTAATTTGATTCATTACTTTTGCTGAGCAATATAGCCCTAGACCATTAGTTTTGATCATTATACAAACGTGATTAAAATACAATCAATTTCTCGCCATTAGAAGGGTCCTTCTAGGAAATTGTTCTACGAGTTAATGCTACACTTTGATTTCTATGATTTATGCGGTAAAATCATTAAAGAAAAGGTGTGTGGTACCACTTATCATCACAGCCTCTCCACTATGAAACAACTGACTCAAACGTCAACCAGCACTAACGTTTCTGGTTTACTGTCAGATAATTTCGTGGTGGACCACAGCTCCTGTGTCAGAGCGTGTCCCAGCAACAAGATGGAAGTGGAGGAGAACCGCATCAAAATGTGCATCCCCTGTACCGACATCTGTCCTAAAGGTAAAGCATGGGATGTCATTAAGAAATACTACTCCTTTTCCTATTTTTCATAATAGTTCATGTGAAAGAAAATAACACATTTATTGCCAGCCACCCACTTTTGAACGTCCGTCACTGCGTCACACTCCTGCCACCCCATGATATTCAGTGATGGGGCATCTGGCCACCCCTGTGAAAAGTTCCTGCTTGTGTCAACCTCAGCAATGCTTATAGGCTATTATGGGCATTTTTCTGTTGCTCTTTTTCATGGATGTGGCTGGGTAGCTTGCTATGTCCAAGGATGACTTCCATCTTGATAATCCTGCCTACGAAGCTCCGATTGGTCGGCTATTTTTCCACCCAAGGGAAACAGCTGTTGGTAGTCACAACAGCAGGCCTATTTGAACCACTGAATAACTTGATTGAATTAAAAAAATGTATAATTCTATGAAATATTTAAAAGCACTTTTGACTTTTTTACTTTTTTACTTGCATATGTGAAAAGTGACACATCAATGTTTTGGTGTTCATATATCATATTGTTTGGTGTGATGGCTGTACTATAAGTATGTTTCATAATTTGACACTTTGAGTGACTCTTAACTGCAATGACTGATTCCATTTTTTCCAGTTTCCATACAACTAGGAATAATGATGTATTTTATTTCCCATTGGCGTAGGGAGTGCCTGCATCACTCATCACTCATAACTGGTGACTGTTGCCTTGTGAGATTGTCAACTTTGTCTTAGTGCAGAGATACACTGACAACAGACAGATTTTTACAGTACATACCAACACTCTGGGTACTTTGTCAGTAGGATAGTACATGGAGAACAAAGTGCACGTGATACTCAGGCCAGTAGAACAATTCAGTATGTAAGTAGTAGTATGGAAGCTATACGGAAAATTGAGCATTTTATAAAGTTTTATAATGATACCCATTTCCCCTGCTTCCCCCACTTCCTGGCCCACTGCACTGCATTTACTGTATGTACAAGGGCTTATGCAGATAATTGAATCGCTCTATGCTAACAGTGATGATACTGGATTAACAGTAGCCCACAAGAATAACTTTAAAAGCTTTATAGGAAATCTTATGAAATGTATTTTTACGGGAGCCAGCTTAGCTTTTATATTACACTCAATATACTTACAGCTGATATTTTTATTTTTTTATCCCCCAAAGTAGCAAACAGGTCAGTTTAAGCTCCACTTCCTGCCTAACTCTTTATAAGGTTCATTATTAAAAGGTAAGTTAGTTCAATTTATGCAGATTATTAAGGTTAAAATACCTTCTGCACCCTGTGTTTTTTCAAGTGGAAAGTAGGGCCATATTTTTTCACAGTAAAAACATTGGTTACATTGTCACAAGACTTCTATTTAAAAACACAAAATCTTCTTTTTGCATGTTATTCATGTATTTCTGCATTCCTTCAAAGGGTTGAACTTGCTGCTCCTTATTGTGCCCCATTTTCATATTACTGCTATGATTTTCCACTGTAAACTCATTATGTATTGGAGGATAAATATGACAAATATGGCACAAACGGAAGGTCACATGTTTGATCACCACAACAGTCGACGTGTTAATTAACATGAAATGGTCCCATAACGAGAAACTGCTCGTACCTGTAATTACAACTCATTTTGTGCGAGAGTGTTAGTTAAATGCCTACAATGTCTGATGTGAAATTAAACAGCATTACCTCAGTTCAATACAGAGGATTAGCCCCTTCATCATATTGTTCTCACAAAGGTAACTGATCTGCCCTTTCTCTTCCGAGGGAAGACAATAGTGTTTTCCTTCAGGCTCTATGTATGGGCTTTGGCATCCATTGATTGGCTAATCTCTTGATTACATCGTCACGCAGCAGGGAGGGGTTAATGAGGGATAGCCCAAGGAACTGTGGGAAATGATAACAAATTAACATTTCAGATATGGAATTGGCTGGTATAAATCACTATCAAAAACTGGTTACACCACTTAATGCAAGCCTTATTCATCATCCCCTCCGCCTCTGTCAGAAATACTTGGCTCACACTAGACCGCAAGTGTAATTAATGCAGATGTAATGAATTCATTATAGGGAGGAATTGGCTGTGGATTGGCCCAATGCTTTCATCAAAAGAATTCCAATGCATGCAGAGGGGCCGTGGCCTTGCCTATGCACCAAATGAAGGGGTATATTTTCATAAAAGAGTAGAAAGAATTAAAGTGACAAATAGCTAATAGCAGTTTCTCAAAACGAGGTCTCTGCTATACAAGGTCACTTTGGATATACACTACAGTGGGTAATGCATGCCTAAAGCAACATAAAGTTAATTATTTTTAGTAATATATGATGATATGTGTGTGTTTGCATTTGTTTTATCAGTGTGTGATGGCATAGGGACGGGCAGCCTGCAAGCAGCTCAAACAGTGGATGCCAGCAACATTGAAAAATTTGTCAACTGCACCAAAATCAATGGCAACCTCGTCTTCCTCATTACTGGTATTAAAGGGTAAGTGGCAGCTTGAAACCACACACACACAATGCCTTCAGAGGGTTTTTTTCTCTACATAACCCTATGTCAGACAAACTCATGGACACACGAAGCAAGTTCAACATACCCGGGATATCTTTTAGTTATCTGGCTTCGCTAACCCTAACATCCCAGATCTTGCTAAGTGCTCACATGGCGGTGGTTATCAACTCGGTGAGTCAACCCAGGGTTTTCCCGATCAAGCTATGAGTGCATTCACATAAATGGGGTGGTGTTTGCAGAACACAAACATGGACATGTGAAGAGCAAAGTATATTTAGACAAACACGAAGACGTTTTACATGTAACTCAGGCTAAAACAGTTGCAGCTGTCGAATGCTGGGGAAAAAATAGCTGGCAAAAAAATCACAAACTGTGTGAATGCATCAATTATCAGGCTTATAATATAACTTCCCTATCATTAGAGTAGATCTGACTATAATTACAGTTGTGTATTTTATTAAAATAATGTTGCTTGGATGTATTTTCCGGTGTTTATGATAATTTTTTTTACCTTTCAGCTGCATTGGCTTTGGGTCCACTTTTCAACATCAACTCATGTTTGAAATGTTTATTACAGCAGTATAGCATAGTACGATTTTGGCATCTACACTCAGACCTCATTACTCCCTGCAGATATGTTTATAGATATGTTTTAGATATTGGGGAGTGATGAGCCCCCTAGCCGGAGTCTGCAGGTGCATGCTGGGATGGTGGGCAATACTGATGCAGGGCAGCAGCAGCACTGACAGAGCAGAGGGAGAGCTGGGAAATTTTGCAGCTTAAAAAGACCTCCAGATTGGTAGGGTGCACTTGGTTAGTGATTATGGAGGCGTGTCATTTGTGTATAGCAGTGCAGCTCGAGTTGACCAGTTTCTATTATGATATAAATGCAACCTAAAGTTATGATAAACATATTCATAATTAACCTAATTTTGACATCTAAAATATATGCTCATTAAAAAAATTTAACTGCTGCTACTGCCGATGTGATGTAATGCAAAGCGGTCAGTAGGTTTACTTTCATATCTTATAGGCTTCAGTCTCTTGTAGGATGATAATTTAAGTCAGTCCCTCCGACAAGAATCTATTTCTGTCATTAGGGAAGGCCCGACGGATCAATAATCAATACATCCATGGGATTTTCAATGAATAGTGATGTTCAAGAGTCATTGGTCAGTAGTGAAGTTGATCTCCTATTTTGAACATTACCTGCTCCAGAGTAGGTTAGCTGTTTAACATAAGTTACCATGGCGATAAACCCCGGTAAGAAGCAAACCTCCATCAGGACATATAAAACCCAGGATTAATCCTGACTTTACCTTGCTGCCCCCAATCCTGCCTACAGGCCCCTATTGTCTTTGTGGAGGTTTGTTGACTGTCTATAGACAATCCCTTTCACACTTCATATAGTTATTTATTTCATTGTTCATATAAAAATATGAATTGGAACAGCTTTAAATGACTACATTGCAATGTGTAGCATTGCACCTTGAAACACCGTTATTGAAATGCAACATGCACACTGTCCACGCAAAGCCACATCACTCGGATACAAGTGTTAATATTGCACTGGACTGGAATTTTAATTGCTTGAAATACAGGAGCATGAAACTAAAAGAGGTAGGCCTGTTAACAAACAGTTCTCCATTCCTATCCTATTGGGTCAGAGGATTCTGGTTTGTGAAGGTCAGTGTACTCTATTCAATGAAAAACTGCTGTCAAAGTGCCCCGAAGCTCTGCGAAAAGAATGATATTTAACTACGAATGTTACACAGCACATTAGAGGAAAACACTGTTCTGACTTTGACATGAAGAACATATTGTCTTCATGGTGCCTTCAGGTTCACAGTGTTTGTACTTTAAGAACTGTTTTATAAATAACGTTATACTATAACTATCTGTATGTTACTTTTGTTAAAGATAGTATTCACTTTTCTGTGTGTGTCTACTTTGTGTTTTCTCTTCAGGGACATGTATCATGGCATTGGACCTATGGACCCAGAGCGTCTTAACGTGTTCCGCACTGTGAAAGAGATCACAGGTGAGACTGTTTTGCTGGAGTCACCTTGGATAACCTAACTGAACAAAACATTATTATTGTGTGGTATGTGTGTGTGGAATATGTGGCCACTGAGGTAGTAAAAGAAAGCTTTTAAGAAGAAAGTAGAAAGCAGATTTTTGTTGGTGAACTGTGTGTGTTTGTGTATGTGATAGTTATAGTTATACGTGCTTACAGTATGTGCCGCTGTGTGTGTGTGTGCGCATGCTTGTGAGTGTATTTATTCATTAACTATTAGAGGCCTTAAGGGATGAGCAATACCTCGTACACAAACCCTTTTGTCATATTAAACTGCGACTTGCAGTTGAGCCAAACAGCTAATGGAGTGAAACTGCATTTTCATAATGAAAACCCAGGCAATAAGAAAGAGCAATGGCCATTCTATCCCAGCCATTTCCTGCTCTATCCCTTTTAATGTCATTTCCACAGATCTTGATTTGATATAATCTGTCATTAAAGGCAAGTGCAACCGGACAGATTGTGCAGAATATTAAATCCATTCTTTTAATTAGTGTATATTGTCTTCTCTGAGCACATTTCTTGCAAAGAATGGGTTCTTGCTTGAACTTCACAAATGCAGTGCAAGTGCATGACCAAAAGTTGCAGTGCTTTTTTTTTCTTTTTTTTAATGAAGGCAACAAAGAGATTTTTATTCCCTTGCTCATGATTCTTATGTTCCTTCATCAAATACACCCTAGATTCCTTTTCATCAAACTCCTTTTTATAATTTTTACAACAAAAAAAACAACTTACAATGTGTGGTAATTACCACAAAAAAGAACAGTGGATAACTTCAGATATGTTCATTAATTAGCACATGTACTTCTGTCTGATATTTCTTTAGGTTATCTCAACATCCAGTCTTGGCCTGAAAACATGACAGATCTGAGTGTTTTTTCGAACCTGGCAACTATTGGAGGTAGATCTCTTTACAGGTATGTCTTAATGTTACCTTATCACATTTCAGACACAAATTTGACACAATCCGAGGCTTTCATCTAACTTTTCTGGTGAACTAAAAATGGAACTTTCAAACACGTAGCACATGTGGGACCATAATTCTTGAAATTGGTCCAGTATTGAGCGAGAGCGCTGTAGCTGGCAGCTCCGAAACGCGCTGAAACGATGTCCTTGTACATCCACTAAAAGAGTTTATTTTTGCTACTGACTGGCTCACATTGTGATTACAAATGGAAAGGACTCACAGAGATTATATTTTTAGATATAGAAATATATATAATATAGTACGATTTTTTTCTCTGTAACCAAAAACAGGCATTATATCGCTCTTCTCAAAGCCACCAGACTCCATTGACAAAAGTATGAATTTTACCTCACAGAACACGGGATTTGCTGGTCTACTCGATCATTTACTTAGTTTGTGTTTTAACATGTTAGTTCAGCACTATAACACACCAGACTCACACACAAACACACACAAAACACAAACTAACCAGTCGAGGCAGCATTCTGCTGCATCGTTCTCGCTCAATTTCTGCCAATTGCTGCCCCCATCAGTCACTAAAACACAAAAACATTGGAAAATAGGGTCCTGGTTGAATATACCAAAGTTTCCCTTTAATTTCTTAGTTAGTTTTCCTGTATTTGGATGGCTACTGTCAGAGCTAATGAGCCATCGGCACGTGTTGTTCTGCAGAGAGGGACTTTGAAGTGCTGCCGTCACACAGCTTTGTTTAGCCCGGTTTTGATAACAGGTCATGTGTCCACTTACAATTGGCAGATCCGAGGCATACCGCTGGCATAGTCAAAGGAGATCCAGCCCTGTTTTCTAAACGGCAGTGATGAACCTGTAGCTCAGCAATGTTTCATTAAGAGCTGCGGCAACCAGCTTCTGCATCTTTCTCACCTCTCTCTTTGTACTATATTTCTTCACTTTCTCCATTCGTCCATTTCTGACATTCTCTTCCTCCCTTCATTCTCTTATCTCTCTGGTCTATTCCTCCTCTTTATCTTTCTCATAATCCCTTTAATTATTTATCTCTTCTTTTTTCTTCTCCTGCAGTGGAAGCGGCATTTCTCTGTTGATCTTGAAGCAGCGTTGGATATCCTCGCTTCAGTTCCAGTCACTGGACGAGATCAGCGCCGGAAACGTATACATCTTCAACAACAGCCACCTGTGCTTCTACAACACTGTAAACTGGACGGCTCTCTTCAGGACGCCGAGCCAGAAAGTCCTTGTCCGCAACAACCGAGATCCGAAGGAATGCAGTAAGTGGTCGTGGGGGAGTTTGATTCCATTTGCCAAAATCTGCACATTCTGAAGGATTGGAGTTGGAGTTTAAGTAATTTGTCAACATCCTTTTGGTATCGAAAACCTCTTTGGATTTTGTGCTACCAGCCATGTTAAAGGTACAATGTCTATTGGCAAAATGTACTATAATTTTCATTGGTATGTTATGGATTCTTATTTGCAGGTGTATAGTCACCAGCAAATAAGAATCTTTGTGTTTTCATTACCTTAGAATGAGCCTTTTTTATCTACAGAGGGAGCGGGAGTCCGCCATGTTGATGCACCTGCAAGTCATGCAGGGAAATGCCTTAACTGCCAAAGGAAACCACCTATTAAGTTATCCTGTTCTCTTATTTTTTCCCTAATTAATTCCATACTCCACACATATCTCTATAACTCCAACTCCAACCCAGCTTTACACAATGACATTCCTGTATCACTTCTTGACCATGACAGCCTTTATCAAACAACATGTGGCTTTGGCTGCAGATGGTGTAGATTGACCACATAGTGTTGTTCAATGATAGCGTGGAAAGGTCTGACAGAGAGGGGAAGATATGACTCTAGGAAGAGAATATAACCATAGCTTTCTAAATAAGTGCAAATGGTGTTATTGTTTTTGGCAACCTGTAAATCTCTGTTAGAAAGACAGAGATAACTAGAGAACAAAGACATGGACCACTGTAGTTTTTCTTAGCCCATCCAGCCTCATCATTAGCCATTTAATGAGTGTGGTGTGTGATCGATTGATAGGGGCTTACACAGGCCTCTTCATTAGGCTCAAGCCCCTGTCTACCATTGACTGTTCGTCTGTTGACAAAGGGCTTAGCCCCCCCAACTGGGCAACACTCCAGAGATGTGGATGTCACTTACCGGATGGAGGACACACAGAGTCCAATGAACAGCATCGATTGTTGTGGTTTGACTGGAAAAAGGAGCTTAGGGTTCTGGTTGGGGTGGACTTTAATGGCAGAGATGTGGGAAATACCAATGTCTACTTACACAGCTGTGAAGCTCTTGGCTACACCAACACAAACATGCATGCATGTGCACACACATTTCACTTTGTCCCTGTATATTATTGGTCAATCCAGAGCAATTTATATACTGTATCATGTTTCCAGTATGCTTGAATTACATAACATGTGTGGGTGTGTATCTGTAGGCTACAGTAGTGTAGTAGTGTGTCTCATGCCTTAAACCACGTATATTTGCTTGTTTTTATACTTGTTTATTTACCTCCTGTCTCTCTACAGCTCAGCAGCGAATGGTGTGTGATCAGATGTGTTCAGACGACGGGTGCTGGGGCCCGGGGCCTGACCAGTGTCTTTCCTGCCGATATTTCAGACGAGGCCGCATCTGTGTTGAGTCTTGCAACCTCTTTGATGGGTGAGCAATCCATTCACAAACACTGTTTTTCTCTTTTTTCTTCCTTTGATGCATTCTGGGCAAATGTTTTACAAGTGTCCAGTAGTGTATTTCAGCTGATCCAACACAAATCTATAGAATGAGCATTTTCCTGAATATCAGATCATTATGGTTTCAGGAGACTGCATTAATTCCCTTGCAAACCACCATACATGACAACCAGATGAAATTCAATCAATTTAAATAGCTTTGATGCATGAGAATGAAGTCAAAACAATCTCAGGGGCTCTGGAGGAGGAGAGTCTAATTGAACCAATACAGAATTTCCCAATGTGAACAGTAACAATTAAATAATTACAATTAAATGAGCATTTGGCTGTGTATTACATCCATTGTCCGAAATCAATTTGAATATATTGTAAGCATTATATTTCATTACAAATTGCCCATTTTGGCCGACAGACAAGAGAGTTTACTGCTCTAATCTAGGAAATGACTGACATGTGCAACAAAGGCCCATACAGTGTCCTCACAATTTACTGATGTTCTGCTTTCAGTGTGAATAATTGCTTTCAGGTCATTCCTTTATTCTGCCAAGAGGCACATCAAAAAGATCACTGCCAACTCACCTGGGGAGAAACACTTCATTGTAGATGTAGTTTCTAGCCTTTTGTGCTACTCTTGAATGAACGAGGAGATGTTGTGAATCACACACTTGAAAGTGTCCATCTAAAATAAGGCTGTACCGGCTACGTCTGCCACAAGATAAATATGACTTTCTTGCAAGCAGTGATGTCAAGCTTGGGTTTTCCCTGGGGGAAGAGGAGAGAGTGCACGTATGTGTGCACATGAGGGTGTGTGAGAGCGAGAAGCAACCCTCGGTCATGTTGACTTGTTGCTGGTCCTTTCCCGGTGCCGTTTGTGGGAGGGAAGCTTTGAAGTTGCCAGGAAAAACAGCTCACAGCAAAGGCTTTGAAGAAGACTGGTGAGGAAGAGGCGCATGGCAGGGAGCTGCTGAAGCACACTTGTTTCCTATACTGTAAATACAGTCAGTCTCTGTGATGCGTCGCAAGTAACGTTCGACAGGCCCACCTCTTGCTTTGTGTCACTGGACTGAACTCTGGAATCATAATGTCCATAACCTAGAGGTTTGCCTGGTGTAAGAAATCACCACCTGCCAAGCACCAAGTACAATGTGACTTTGACAGATAAAGGGTAGAATTTGAGATGGAAACCTTAGATAACCTGTATTTTTCCCCTGGTAAATACTACTATATGCTTTCCATCTCACTCAAGTTAATACAAAACTTGATTTGTAGCGCAAAAAAACTATTTGAGTGATTAAAGTGAAACTAAACCCTCCCAGCAAACCTTAAAAATGCAGCATAAAGAATTATTTAGAGGACTTGGCCTTGTAGCTACAGAATGTGTGATGCAAGAGGTAACATCAGCATTAGACTACACAACTACCTCTACCTTACCCCTGGGAGCAAAGTTTCAGCCTTTAAATCAGTTAATTCCAAGAATAAGAATAAAATCTATAAATATTTTTTGTCCAAATTGCCTCTAACTAGTCTTTTTAAATATAGAAGAAAACTGATATCCCGCCACTAATTGATTTGTCATAGACATAAAGAAATACTGAATTACTTGAGCACAGTGCAAAGACAAAATCCATGTAGATTTAGTACCATCATGAGTTCTAATCTAATACTGATATAATATAGAATGGTCATTTATTGATAAGAGCTTTTCTTGTAAATTACAATGTACAGTACCATTGCTCATTATGGCTAGCAAAAAGAGAGGGCAAGTCAGTTCTTTTCCACAAGATGCAATGTTTGGTGCAATAACTGTCACCAGTGATAAAATGGTAATGCTTATCTCAGGATTTAGGAGTGGTGGCTGCTGCATGTCTCAATATAACATCACCCTAATCTAGCTAAGCGGCATAGAGCTAGAGCTAACTGAGATAACCAGCCATGAGCAGCTGCTGTTAGACTCTCCATGTCTCTGCTGAAAACACAGAGAGTCATACGTCACCTATTCCTGATCATCCAATAGCAAGATTCAATTGAAACCAACAACATTACTAAATACCCATATGCTGTCATCAGCAGAAAACAGTGGTTTTGGAGTTTAGCTATTCTTAAAGAATTCCTTATTGCTGTTACTATGATTTCTTTATTATATGACCTCCAAGATTATACTATAGATACAAAAAAAAAAATTAAATGTCATGTAAATTGTTGGAGAAAATAGCAGGATACTTATTTATACAAATCTAACAAGCAAGCTGCTTGCTATAGTATACTTGTGAGGGTTGAGTGTTGAATTTCTTGACAGTATGGTATCATCTGCCTAGAGACACATTTTATAAATATAAGGAGGGCACAATATCATTAATGTGATTTCTAAATACCTGACATAAATAATGGGTACTATCCATACTGTTTTGTGCTGTTCTACAATATATACAGACAATACATTAGTAGTACATAAACACACAGCTAGACATTTACAACCAATGTGTACAGTTTGCATATTGCTGTGTTTCGTACAGTCTAATGAATGACTTGTTCAAAAATCTTGGGTTATGTTACTGTGGGGTTCTGTGTGCACCATATATTTACTTATATATAATAATATCTTTTCTGCTCTGAATCTATTGTATGGTCTGTATATCTCTATAGGATTTAGTGGTAGCTCGTTAAATATGTTCTCAGGTTGGTGGTTTTAAACCTTAAGATTCCTCAGCTCGCCCTTGTTATATGTCTCCATTCTTAATGAGGATAGGCACTAATTCCCCTTAGTTTATACGTCTGTTGAATAAAACAAAGGAGGAGCAAAGGAGCGCGAGAGGGGAAAAGAAAACGTCTGAGATGATGTCCACTGGGGTTGGAGGAGTAGGGAAGAAGCGGATTAGGGAGGCGTTGAAAGTGTTTAATTAAAAAAGTTGCTCTAGTGGGTTGGCCATGCTCTGGTTTGCTGGAGGTTTGGAGGTCTGAATGGTGGCCACAGTCCTGCTTAAATTCCTGCTAAAACAGGGCTAATCCCCCATCAGGCCATCCCCCAGTGGGGCTTTGGCGCACACTTTCAGCCGTGAAGGGGGCCAATCAGGAGGAACGGCTTTGACAGAATGGAAATGACCCTAGAGAGCACCACTGCCGAGGTCTTTGTCTCTCACCTATTCTCCTCCATGTATTTTTTTTTGCCTCAACCAACAAAAGAGATATCTCTCCACTGCCTGGGTCCTTTTCTAAAGGATTCCCCTGGAAAGAGCTTCCAGGAGAGAAATCTAATTTATTTTGGAACAAGGGAAAGAAAAACGAGGGAGAAATGTAAAGAGAGCAATGGGAGTTTCCTTTGAGTCCAGCGAAAACATTATTAATAAAAGGACACTCTGTGATACTGTATATTTGGATATTTGAGACGAACTGCTGTGAACACGACAGACCATTAGGACCATTAAAAAAAAAGCCCTGACATTAAGGCTTGGCAATAGGGAAATCTAGGATTTTATCTTCACTTTTATTGCCCTTTAATGTGATACAGTTGAACGCAGGAGTGTCAGAATGTCTTTTTTTCTTTTTTGCAGCTTTTAGAACCACCAAGTCTAAAGGATTTTCATTGAATATTCACCACATGAAAATGCATAAAACACACATACCCGCAGGAGATCCAAAGTTCTTAGTGCAAGATCACATAAAAAACAGCTCACGAGGAAGGAATCTGTTGAATCTTTATTCCAGCCTAGTAGCATCGCATGCAAATACAAACAAAACACACACAGTCACCCTCATTGTCTCACTGCTGTGAAAAAGGGGGCTTGTTTGTAACTGGGTGAATCCTCCTCTGAGGACATCTGTCTTCTGAATCGGCTGATCGATCACTCTGATGTGAAAAGTGTTTTTGATCTGCAGCGGTTGTTATTGACAGCAGCCACCCTCTGCTCGCAAGAGACGCCACACTTCAAAAAACCAAGATAATGCGCTGATTCTGACACAAACAAAGGGAGAAATTTATAGATCGGGTACATGCACACACACAAATACACCCATATACACATATAAGGATTCAACAGTGTGGCCTAAGGCAGTGTGCAGCTCCTGCCGCTGTAATTGCAGTGTATAAACCCAATATTGAGCTCTATTGTTTACCTCTACTCCTTCAGAAGTCAAAGTGGGAAAACAAAATCATCACGAACTACATTTATTACTCTAACTGGCTAAATAAACTGGTATAGAGCTCATACCAGTTGCATTAACTGCAATGATTCTTGAATTTGATAAGAGTATGAATTTCTCTGACTCACCTTTCTTCTATGCTTGCCTGTCTTAAGCATTTTTCTTCCTTGTACACTCCTTCTGTAGTTCCCCATTCACCTCATGCAAAGCAAACTTCTGTCCCTGCCCTCTTCTGCCATTCCCTTCTCATTCCTGCGCACCAGCTCTCCTCTCACTTCCTCCTCCCTCCACGCATCTCGTGTTTGCCTATGATTTAAAAAGCTGTTCATTATTCATGGTTCTTCTCTGTTAACATATTGACCATACTAAGCCTTTAACTTGATCAAATTGTCTTAGGCAGCTTGCTGCCCTGCATGCCCCTCTGCTAGAGGGCACTCAAGTAGTCAGTGCAAGTAGAAATTGTGGAGATGGGCAACAGTAAATGAAGGGTATAACCTTGCTTTCTTGATGCTGTATCACATATTGGTTTAAAATCAAAAGGTTGCTATGTACAGCTTGCGCTAGTATGCACACAGCATACTTGAAAATCCTCCCACTGCAAGATCTTAATCAATATTTCAATCTGGGTACGCTCTCAAATCTATAATACATGCATCTCTATCTCGATTTCCCTATCTCTATCAGGGAAGTGCGTGAATTTGCCAATGGATCTGTGTGCCTGGAGTGTGATAGCCAGTGTGAGAAGATGGATGGGAACACCATGACATGTCTTGGCCAGGTAAGAATCCCCTTCAGACAACAATACTTTGTAGAGGTAGACTTTTCACTTTAAATTAAAACCACTCCTCTCATTTTTCTGTTCTAGATATTCTCATATCTTGTGCGTGCTAAAGTGGGTGTCCACTTATTTTGTGAGAGTATTTTGGTCTTACACACAGGATTTTAGAAGATATAAGTGGTGTGTTTGCAAAGGTGAATGGTAGGTTAATGGGAGGAATGATAAACTACTGTGGCTACTTTAGGAGGCATGGTTTTGGCAAGCATACACGCACACACTCAAAACAGGAAAATTAGATTAGTTTCTGACCTTCCCTTAAAGTCACTTTTAGAATCTCGGATATGATCACACTACGACTCAAAATGTTAGAATTTCCCTTTAAAATGTCACGACAGATGCACGTGCCTGCACACAAAAAACATGGATTCATATACAGTATTTCAAAAATCTACATGCAGTCATTTCATCATGTGCATTATAATACTATACACCAGTGTTTCCCAAACTTGGGGCCACCCAGAAAAGGTTGCAATAAAATCTCAGCGGTCATAGGACGATTGAGGGGATAGAAACGCAAAAATAGACATTGCTTCGGTTTTAAACCAGGCAATATTCTTTTTTTAATTCAATTTTCTTACTGTCAAGAAATCCCACAAAAGCACACAGATAAGACCAAAAGAGAGACTTTAAATTACCAATGTGTGAAACGTTTGTAAAATCCAACAATTTATGTCTTCAGTAGGAATGAATGGGCTTGGGGGTCGTATGCTACAGACAGTGAAAGTACTGAGAGGCGGACTAGCACATTGTTGGTTTGATTACTTTACCATTATCCTTTAGGGGTTGTGAGCCAAAAAGCTTTGAAACGACTGTTGAACTACCATACGTTTTACATTTGCAGTGTTAAATCACAGAAAGTTGTATCTATGCATGACTTATTTTGCGCAATTTGTTAGCTGTGTGAGTAACCTTTTATGACTGCCCCTCAAGACAGAGGTAGACAGGCAGAGAGAGAATAAGAGATGAAGAGAGAGAGAGAGAGAGAGAGAGAGAGACTCTTCTCAAGGATGCACAGAGGCTGCTGACTTTGAGATTCTGGTCACAGCTGAGTAGTAAATAACACCAGAGTCAATCATCCACAGGCGCTCTCACACACAAATACACATGCGAACGGCACACGCAGACATACTTGAATGCATTCAGACATCTGTATGCGTCCGCACTCGCACACACACACACACACAAACATGCAAAGTGAGAATAATGTTTATTGATGCCGTGTGTCTCAATGTGTCAGACTACGAGAGACTGTCCGTCAGGTCACTGCGGTCGTCATTAGCAACGGAGCGCAAGAATACAACAGAGCTTTTGGCATACACGCGCACGCCATCACACCCGACCATCTTTGCGCAAGTTCACACACACACACCCCTTCAGCTCTTGCACAAGCATGAAACACACACACACACACACACACACACACACACACACACACACACAACAGTCAATTATTCTCTTACTATTTTCACACACATGTACGCACACGCACCCCTCTCCATCTTACTTATTCATCCTGTTGCAGCTGAGCTTGTGCTCAGTTACCACTTGTCATCTCCTCCGTCATATTTGATGTGCCGCACTTTGACATGCCCTGATTCCTTATGCATTTTGCCAATTTTAACAGGGGGTGCAGCTGAATACACTCTTGGCAATTTTGCTCAACACATTATAAATCACTGAATGGAATTCATGTGTCTCCTGCCTACATTAGCCGTGGTAGGAAGTCAGCAAATTGACATGATTTTCCAGGTTTGAATTTGATTCGGTTCAATTCTGTTCTTTCCTCTCATACATTTTTCTATATCTCCATTCTTTTCTCTTGTCTAATCCCATTACATTTTCCCTAACTTTATTTTTTGCTGCTGGTTCCCTTCACCTCTTTGCCCATAATTTTGTCTTACATTCATATATGTCTGTTCATTCCTCGCCTTTCCATCTTACTAATCGCCTCACTGCACCCGCCACCTCTTTTTTCTTTATTCATCCCTTGTCCATTGCCTCCTTCTAACCCATCCTCTCATCTCCCTCCTCCTTGTTCTGGTGTGTTCTCAGGGCCCGGACCAATGTGTAAAATGCCTCCACTTCAAAGATGGACCCAACTGTGTGGAGAAGTGCCCTGATGGGTTGCAAGGGGCCAACAGTTTCATTTTCAAATACGCCAAGGCCAACAACGAGTGCCATCCTTGCCATGCCAACTGCACCCAGGGGTAAGAGAGGAATGACACATAGAGATGTGTGTCTGTGTATAAAAATGAATGCATTTCTTTTAAGTGTTTCCGAAGTAATTCCCTGAGCGTTCTTCTGGCTAAGGTGCCTTTATGCTCTTAAAAGCACTGTGAAGACATACTGCATTGGACATGCGGCGCCTCCCTCCCAAGGAGAGAAAGAAAGAAAAAGAGAGAGGGAGAGAAGATGACTTTATCTTGCAGCCGCTAGATTCGGCGACCTGTAGCTGGTCTCTGGGGTCCAGTCGGTCAGGGGCAGAATGCATTGACCCTTTAGGGCATGTGGAGTAGAGTGAAGATGAACTATAAATGAAGGGATAGGTGCAGACAGACAGTGTCTAGAGGGGAGAGATGGAGGAGGGGGGTGTACAGTGGGACGGGCCAAGACTGCAGTGGGAAATCGAAGAGCAAGGGAAGGAGTAGGTAGAAGACATGCCTTAAGAAGTGGTTCTAGAAAAACCCATGCTGTCTGGAAAAAAGAGCGACCCTAATCTTCTGTGATCACATGAAGTCACAAATTAAACTACTTTACTGGAGCAAAAGGTCACCAGGAAAGCTGCACATGGGCATAAAATGATCATAAAGTATTTCTAGATTTACACCCTGGAGGAACATAAGGTCCAGAGTTACCTCATTATGGTGTATTATTTTAACTACAGGACAGATTCCTCTCTGTGTGGCATCCCAAACAAAATAAAGACATTTAAGTATTCGGCTTACAGCACTATAGTGAGAGCTCGCTGTACATGCATTTTTCTGCGGCTACCCTGTAAGTGTGGATAACATCGGTGCGGCTTTAAAGAGGCAGAGCGTTGGAGCTTCTAAATAAGGAGGGGGAGTAAATAAAAGGGAAGCACAATGGATGGGAGATGTTGGAGGGAGAAAAGGTAGAAAGCAGAGGAGAAGATGCATGTGAGGTTATAATTCTCCCCATGACGGCTTTCATTCTTACGGACACACAAATGTCGTTGGCATGACAACACCTCCATCATCTGGATTAAGATCAAGACAGAAGCTGAGGCTAGGTATTTGAGGCCAAAGGGGGACATTTCAGAGGTCAAAGGTCAGTGTCAGGAACAGAACAGCACCCTTACAGCCGGTAAAGAGGTGGCGGATGGTCAAACCAGTGGCCTCATTACTCTGCCTCAGAGGTTTTCAAACTGTGAGTCGCACCTCCCCAGGGCGGCGTCGGAGAGTTGAAGGGGAGATGCAGAGGGAGAGGTGTGAAGCAAAGACACTGTGTGAGGTGAAATGGACTGCTGAATGCCGGTGTGAAAACCAAAAGTTAGTTATTATAGATGTGGTTGTGGCTGCTTATCAACACAGTCACGGCAGCTAAGGGAGGTGCTAATAGCTCATACTTTTAATGGCCAAAATGTTAACAAGTATAAGACAAAAAAGAAACCATAAGTGCATTATAGAACTAGATACCAGACATCATAATTGCGCCTATTCAACACAATGAGAATTACTCTCCTGGCGCATGAACCCACAAAGTTTTGTCACTTTTGGGTTTCCCTTACCCCACTGAAAGTGGTGTTGCTCCCCTGGCCCCGCCCTCGAGTTCCTGCTCAGCCCAGACTGTGATGATGTCAAGGATTTTTTTAATTTTACAAATATAAAACCTCGATTGATCAGAAAAATTCATAAAAGATTCATAATTGAACTTGTTTGCACTTTGAGTTGTGTCTAGTTCTTATAATACGTCTATAGTAGTAGCCCCTGAAGCATGATGAGAACTCTAGTTCCAAAACATGATCTCTCAAATTGTGGTAAGTGGCTCGTTGGTCTCCATTTTGACTGGGGGGCCACAGTGTCATACTTTTAAAACTACTGCCCTACCTTACTGTCAAAAAAGTAACAAATGCAACTTTTTCTGAAAGGCACCACTGTCTAAATGCGTATACTTTGTGCTGTGCCTGCTTCATAATGTTTATCAGACCACTCCTTTGTTCTCTCGGAAGGGAACTATGTGGCTCATTTGCACACACACAGTCCACGCACACACCACATTGGATACAGACACTGATTGCTCTCTAATTAGCTATTTGGTGCGGCATTTAATTGACAACGAAGCGACTTTGGAGGAGCCACAGTTGTCACCGATTTAATTCCAAAGTTAGCCTGCTCTCCTAATTTGCTATGTAATTTGTTGTGTCTTGCGAGCTTGTGCAGCTTGCACACACACACACACACAAAACACTCACACAGAGAAGCATTCAAAAACTGTTCTCCTGTGTCTATCCTGCTGTTCAAAGTCCTCTACTCAAGGAGCTAGAATTAATGAGCAGCTAAGAGTCTGCTCTAATCACTTCCTGCTTACGTAATGGTAAAAACTCCACTTCTCACTGAAGGGCGTGTTGTCAGCACTATGTTCCAGTGGCTTTGATTGTTGAGGTGGTAACAACAAGAGATTCAAGTATTTGGAACGAAAGTAAAAGTGATTTTAACGATGCTAACTAAGAGAGAGAAGTCCTTGAATCAGAGTCGAATTGAAATAAAACTGAACAAGTTGATTCTGCAAACGTGTGAGCAAACAGTCGTGCTTTTGACTACCTGACGAATGTAAGTCCAATATTCAGTCACCTCCTTTTAGCTCTGTGTTTGGTCTCCCCCAACTCCTGATGGAAGTATCTGGCTCATTAGCTGCTAAATGCGCCACTATGTTCACCAGCTATCTGCTAACTGTCCCCTGTGACAGTGAACAAGTAAAGTAGGAAAACCCCAAAAAAGCAATCATAGCATGATGACTGTTTGAGCAGCTTTAAGGGTTTAATGAACTTTTGACCGTACAAACAAAATAAAGAAGGGATTAGAGTAGAAAACAATATTGCTATGCTATAGAATGTAGAATCTAGTAGAAGTATTTCTCCTGCTGCTGTATTTTTGGAAAAGGCCTGTGCAAAATCCTGCTGTAGGTGTATTGTATTGGTATTTATTCAGTATTAAAACAGCCGTAAAAGGCTCAATATATTATATCCTAGAATATAATCATCTACATGCCACCTACACTGACCTAACATCTGCATCTCATCCTGAACAGCAAGCCCAAAATGTCTATACCTAACAGACACATACTCAATGGAGAAACAAATATTATTTAAAGATATTCTCACTACTTCTATAGAGGATGTTCATTTTTAATAAATATTGAAAGGTAGCCTTAGTTGTATTTGATTGAGATTCAGACTGTTGTGTTAATTTAAGATTTAACACCACTTTGTTTAGAAAAACCTCAGAGGCACCAGATGATGCAGAAACATTTTCTCAGTCTAATTTAAATATCACGTGAAACAAACAAGAACAGTGCTTCTCACCCAAGCGCTTCTTCCTGTCATTTTGACAAGTGGTCAGCCGTGCTCTGGATTCAATTTTCCACAGGTCCTTACTCAGTGACAGTTGATTGACGGTGAAGAAAGACAACATGAGGTTTACTCATAACCTGTCCCTGGTTTAATGGATGATCTCTCTGGTTTGTCTACCCTGCAGGTGTGTCGGGCCAAGACTCCAAGATTGTGTTGGGATGATGGACAGGTAAGGGATCTCAGGATACATCTGTAATGTTGGACTGGGAGACCACCATCAGATCCTGCCACTACTCATTAAAATTACTCACGATACTCATTAACAAGAGTGCAGGGAGTTCTGTATTTTATAATTGATGGATGACTTAGGAATCTTTTGTCATGGTCTAAACTTTAAATGAATTTTGTTGTCTAATTTGTGCCACAGTTTATATGCTCCAATGGAACCTCTGTGAATCACATCAATTGAAATGTATTATTTATTGATAATTTACATAGTGTTTTAAAGGGTGAAACTTTATCTGTTGTACTTATTTATTTACTTTTATGTCTATTTTTTTTCTATTTATTACTAGTAGTATACATTTGCCTTTTAATGGTCACTATTTACAGACCTGAATTGACTTGTGACATGGGCTAGCCCCCAAAAATATAAAGCATGTTATTACATTACTGCACTGCCTCTACTACTACTAACAAAGCTACTGATATTACTATTACAATAGTATAAACAAACTATAACGTAGTAGATTCAAGAAAAAGTGTGGTAGAGTCTGTGAAGAGCCGCACAACCTAAATAGCCTGGAGACACAACAACTCTATTAAAATACCCATAAAAACAAGTGATCTATACAATTAGAGCACATTCAATAGAGTGACGAACTCATTAGAATTTAACCAAACCAGCAGACCCATAAAAGGGGGTCTCTGGGCTCCCTTTAAACAGAGGAAACAGAGATGAGACCTTTTTTACTCCCTCTGGTAGACTACTGCTGAGTCTCTAGTCCCAGAGTTGTTCTTTTGCTCTTACAATGACATTATTCCCATGTCTCATCTGGTGACCCCATGTCGCTTGTTCTGCTGTAAACCCTTTCCTCCTAATTAGAGAAGTCCTTTCCCTTGTCTCTCACCTATAGAGCTGTCTCACACTATTATCTGTCTCACCAGCAGTTTCTCTCTTTCTTTTTCCATCTGCTGTCTCTCCCTTCCATCCCTTCTTTCTCGTCACCTGAGCTATATGTAAATTCTCCTTCCTTTGTTCCTTTTAAAGTTGTTTTGTCTTTGCTCTTTTTCCTCCATGTTATATATATGGTTCTTTCCATTGTTGTTGTTTCTCCTTGTCTCTCTTCCCCCTCTTGACCTAATCACTCCAATCTGCTGGATTACTATTCACCACATGACTGTATATCTCATTATATCGAAACCCACAGAGCCCCCCCCTTCTTTTGGTTCTTCACAATCAATATGGCAAACGCCGCGGGACCTTGCTCTACCATAGCTCCATAGTACATGAGTCTTCCATTAGCTGTTAATGGCCTCTACAGCTAATAGAGTTTTAAACTTCAAGTATCAGCGTAGAAGCAGGTGCTGTTTAATGCTATGTGATGTGTTTTTAAAAAAGAATAAACACGGGGCAGAGAATATTCTGACACCAGTGGGGAGGGGAAAATGGAAAGAGAGGAAGGATAAAGGAAGAGAGAATAATAGAAGGATAAAATTGAGTAGACACGAGTGCAAGAGGTCTGTAAATGGCAAATGCATTAGTGCCATCATTAGTGACGAGAAAGAGCTTTTAACTTCCAACCTTTAGGCTCGCCTGAAGCAGATTGTTCCCCAGAAGATTCGGAAGCAATTTGTGAAAGATGGGCACTTTTAATTTCTCATTTATTTGGAGTGATAATAGATAATAAATTATGCTGGAGACCACATGAAAATTACATCAAAGCCAAACTTTCAAATTCATTTGCAATACTGTTTAAAATTAAATACTGACTGTTACCTATACGTCAGGAAGTATGGGGAAAAATAAAAGGATGTAAAAGGTATTTCACCTTATAAAGAAAACAGCTCAATTCTGGCGTTAAAAATCAACTAATACCTTAAAGGAATCTGAAGAGATATTTGCATGTTCAAAAAGCTAATTAGTAAGGACCAGTATGTTGAATTAATGGAAAAGCTGTAGCGAGGAATCAATAACATGTAGCTCAGTGAGTATCTTTAAAAAGTAATTTATTGAACAAATATAAAGATACATGATCAGAAAGCAACATTGGCATCAGTATGAGAGGGTACAGGACACTGTATTGTGTTGTATCGTTTTCAAATGTTGTATTTTAGTAATTGCCTTTTCTTAACAGTTTATTGCCTTATTGTCAAAATAAATTTCAAATTTAGAAAAAAAAAAGCAAGAAAGTTTTCAACTCTGGTGATAATATTCATGTTAGAGGCATCTGACTGCAATATAAAGAAGTCCAGTCCAGTGTAGCACACGCTGTAGCTTCTCCACCAGCCCAAGTAATAGCACATAGCCTTAAAGGCTTTTTGTCTTCTGACCTGTGAAAATGGAAGCATCCCTTACTCGGAAATAGCATTGTGCTCTGTAGGATTGGCCTATTTGGAAACATGATACTGGAACTGGAGCCCATCTTTTGCTTCTGTGTCTCAGCTTGTTTTTTTGATTTGTAAACAGAAGCTACGAAATGAGAAGTGGTTCCAAATGAAGTTTTTGAGTTGAGGATATAATTAGTGGGAAGCTATTAACAGTCATGTGAGGGCTTCTTAGATAGTTGCTGGTGGACGGATGGGATTGCTCAATGAGACAGACTCAAGCATCAGTTAAGGCGGTCATCACAGATGAGACAAGGTATGCAAGAGCAACAGAGGGGCTATTATTGGCTGTTCAAGCGTGCAACAAACAGCACACTTGAGTAAAAACAAGCTTTTCCTGCCTCTATTTCTTTCTCAGTGGTACAGTAGTTGGACATGCTGAAAATAAATCTTTTCATGGTTGTTGTTTTCCATTGGTTTCATTGGATCTCTTAAATGATGGTAAAGGTTCCCTGTCATTACAGTTCTTATATGCAGCCAATCAAGCTGAAGATGATAAAAGTACAGGGTTAAATCTGAAGTGCTAAGGCTGTTTTGTTTTTTTTGGTATAACAGCCGGTTGGAGAATTTGTTGGCTGAGGTTAGCACTTTCTTTCAAAGTGCCTTTTAGTTTCTTAATGTTTCTCCTCTTCCTCTGTCTCTACAGGACACCACTAATAGCAGCTGGCATTATCGGCGGCCTATTCATCATCGTCATCCTGGCACTCAGCGTGGCCGTTTATGTTCGGCGCAAAAGCATCAAGAAGAAGAGGGCCTTGCGACGCTTCCTGGAGACGGAGGTGAGAGGGTAGAGGTCATCAGGACAACATGAGTCGATCAGTTGTTTTTACAGGAAAGGCTTGTTCAGTCACTGTTCCCCTTGAGCTCGTTCACAGAGTGCTAGATCAGAGAATTAACTGCTCCATAAATGAATAGCTTTGTCCTGTATTATCATCAAACGAATAACCACAGTATAATTCATTTCATTGATCCCAGAGAGGAAATTGGGAAACACTTACTGTTATTGTGACAAGAAATGAACAAGGCAAAGTTTTGTTATGGAGTTTGGTTAATTAAACTGAACAAACAAACTCGACCAGGCACTTTTGCTCAATCTCATTTCCTCAGTTTGTGCCTCCCACTTCCTTTGAGTTTGTTAGAGATCCTGTACCTCAAAGTTGCGGCACATTTTTTTTTTCTAGACGGATGCCAACCAAACTAGACTCATAAGCAAACCTTGAAACATCAAACCTTGGCTATGGTACTTAGCCAAACTTTAAAATTATGCATGGCTGCCGTCACCCATCGATCCGGCCTTGAAGAGGGTTCATTTCTGGGAAGCATTAGAGAGCGGAGCAGACTTTATATTCAAAGGAGAAAGTCAAAGTTGGAGGTGTAGGTGAGTGCAGGGTTTATGTGTACGTTCATGTTCAGGTTGATCACCTTTCTGCTGCTACAAGACACACTCCCCCCCCCGTGTTTCCTGTGCGTGGCCCAGCAGTTATGTCATCACTGCAGGTCCGCTGAGTGGCCTTGCCTATAGGAGTGGGGCAGGCTGCTTGTCATTCTGCATTAGTATAATTTACAGGTAGAGGCAACAGTGTTATAGACAGCTGTCAGGCTAGAGACGGGAATTGGAGGAGGCCGGCCACGGGCAGTTTCTGCCTCATCCCAGCCACACACATCCATCTTAATCAACCGGGCCCTGTTCCGACAGCCTCTTGACCGGGAGGGAAGTCTTCAGTCCGAGCAGATTTGCTAATGTACTGTCACAGAGAAGGAGGGGCAGGGGAGGATCAAGCCAGAGGGGGGATCTTCTTGACCCCTTTTTCATCTCCCTGTTTAAAGTGGTCCTGTGACTGATTTGTGCTCCTGCAAAGGTTGACTCAATACTCCACCAGGAAAACGTGAAATATAGCCGGCTGAGTCAATTTTCCCATCCTCAGAGGAGACCTAATTGGGTGTAATAGTAATTAGATGTAATGGAATCTTTGCAGGTTGGCATACAGGTTAGACAGACCACTCATTAAAGGTAGGTCATGGGGTCAGTCTCCACCATGGCCCTTGTGCACGCACATTAGCAGCCTTGTTGTGGTGTCCTGAAAGAGACACTGGACCTGCTCACTGTTTGGAGGTCATTCCGTTTAAGAGCATTTAGCTGAATGAAGAACGGAGCTGTGGGTCAACGGTCCACCGCATCTCAGAGGCCTTATGCAGGCATCAGTATTAACTTAGTTCATAATAGTTAAATACTCTTTGTAGTAGGTTTAGGTAAAGGATCTGAATGTTTCTTCCATTGTGAATATGTAATTGAGCCAACAAAATGAAGGGTTTCAATCTATTTAATGAAAATCCAGCTATACAAAAATCCGAATTTTGTAAGCAGTGGTCATAGGCCTCCAGTAAGCATAATGTGCTTGATTTTGTTGCCAGCACTCATTTCATAAGGCATCAGCTTCCCCACACCACTCTGGAGTTTAAATTCTTTCCTTGAATATATGAATATGTGCATTCACACTGCATGCCTACACACAGATACTCCTCTTTCCCCTATTCACTATCCATCTGAATGCTGCTCTCCCCTCTCAGCCAACCGGCATACTAAAGAAAACCAAAAAACTGCACTCCTCGCAGTCTGCATCACACTTTCCAGGGGCTCTTTTTGGCTGATGAAAGCACACGATAGGCTTTGGACGGCTGGCGAATGTGGATTCTCTATTCAAACGAATAATAGAGCTGAGTCTGTGTCTGTGAATGGAGATCAAGCTTGTCAGGATGAGGGATTTGGGGACAGCGAGAAGGCTCTGGGACTCCCCCTCTCTCTCCCTATCTGCAATAGCTTGTTAAACAGAGAGCTCACCTCTTGTGTCAGACAGGAAGAAGATGCCTCCAGTACTCGCTGTCAAAACGTGATTTGAGCACTCGGCCTGCATTTCCATATCAAGGACACTATGTTGACTTGCAAAACACACTTCTTTGTTGTTTTCTTTGTTTTACTATTCTCTGTCTTTTCCTGCATCTTCACCTTCTCCCTCTTTTTTGGTTCTCCAGTTTGATCTCTTTATCTCCATTCATCTGTCTGTCTCCGTTGCACACAGACACTTTATTCTTCTATCTTTTTAACTTTCTGTTTTTGTTTTTTCTTTTCTTTTCCTTCTCTCTCTCTCTCTCACCTTGAAAGAAAAATAGAAAGTATAAGAAAAAAAAAGTCCCACACTGTGGCGGCTCTTGAAGGAGCCCACGGAAAGAAATTGCTTTTCGCGGGGGGAAACGGCACAAACAGCGTCTGAGTCCCCTCACTGGAGCAGCGTGACCCCAGGCCTTGGACTTTGACCCCAGTCCAACGAAGCAGGACTAATGCACTTAGAATCGCCCCCTCTCCACCCACCCTCCAAGGTCCTCTTTCAGCTGCTTTGCACAGACATGGGCCATGTGAGTGTTTCAGCACCACAGGCGGTGGACAGCTCCCACGCTGCTTACATGCTCTCTTACAAGAAGGATTTCAGCGTTTGGGGGAGCTGGACAGCTCCCGTTGTTCACCCGAGGGCAGATTGACTGAGCTGAGGCGCGGGATGTCATTACAAATGCATGTAGTACAGCCAAGCATTGTTCAAATATACTTTAGCTTATGTTAAATTTAAGACAAAATTCCAGTGATTGATACCAAATTTGTCTTTGGAATATTAATATACAGGTACAGCCAAAAAAAAGCCTTTTATTTTTGTTGTGTTTTATATTTTATTAGGTTTGTGAATTTGTTTATATTTGGTCTCTGTCCTAAATACTGTCAAGTCAAGTCAGTTTTATTTATACAGTCCAGTATCACAAATTTGCCTCAGGGGGCCTTTACAGTCTGTGCACCATTCAACGCCCTCTATCCTTAGACCCTTAGGAAAAACTCCTTTAATGGAGGAAAAAGTGGAAGAATCTTCAGATTGAGCAATAGAGGAGGAATCTCTCTCGCAGGATGGACAGACGTGCAATAGATAGATGGCAAGTGTACAGAATAAACCAAAGTAAAATCACAGAATGGACAATCAGGATGATAATAATTATAGATTGGAAAAATATATGAAGAATATGGATCCTTGAGGATGCCAAACATCTGGAATGAGGCACTGAAAGCTAGGAGAAAGAGACATTTAATTCCATTTTAGTAGTTTGTGGTATTAATGAAGCAGATGGAGCAAGAAACAGAAGTAAGACCGGTTCAAACTTATTTGGTAGAAAAAATAACCACGCTTCTTGGTTCAACTTCGACCTATTTATAGTTTTGCATGCACACCGATTTCCTAGTTTAAACGCTTGTGTCTTTTGCCTTGTCAGACTTCTTTTTAGGTATGGGTCGCATGACTATACTTTAGCAAGAAGAAAATTAAAACATTAACTGTGCCTATGTTAATTGGCCTGGGTGTTACCTATAATTACAAACACTTAAACTCCTAAAATTTGAAGGGGAAGATTTCCAAAGGAATTAATCTTTAGTAACTTACAGTACAGTTAAAGGCTCTGCTCTTTAGATGCAGATATTGGAGGAGAAGTGCTGCTGGTATGGGCTCACTAATACCGAGAATGAATGTCCTTGCATACTGATAAGCCCACTCTCTTGCTATCATGCACAAATTGTCTTAATGTGCTCTCAATGACTCTGTGTCATTGTGGGTCCCTGAGCATAGCACAAGAATATTTTACATACTCCAGATACCCCAAATTCAAGAGCAAAATAAGTGTGTAAAATGTGAGGCCGCAAATGGTCTGTTTTGTAACCTTTCAAGCCTGCAGCAAGTTTGTCCAGCCCAAACGTTACCATTGCATTATTAAATTCCTGATCTGAGGGTTATTATTTTAGAAGCTTACTCTCATGCATCAGTCATGCATTGTACCTTTCTTATATAGGAAAAGCAAATCTCATGAGCATATTTTACCATCATTAGGCCATACTATACAGAGAGCAATTCATTTTTGCTACTTCTGTTCTGTTCTGTATTTGTAGAATAAACCAGGGCAGTATTCAAAATTTTGAAGGTAACAAAGTTTCATTGAAAAATTAACATGCATAGTTCCACACTTAAGGTCAAGGTTTTTGACACAGCAATTTTGTTTCACCTGATTTCATTAGAAAACACCACAATGTTACTTAATATGGGTAGTGTAATTTGTTTGAGCTTGCACTGCAAGTTTGTGTTTGGGGATGCTGTTTACTTATTCAATACAGGATAATTCTGTCAATGTATTCTAGCTCGAGGCTCGAACATGCTGCTTATTTGTCCACTGAAGCATCTGAATCCTCTCCACCGCGGCACCAGCGGAGCTCATTTGGCAAAGGCAAGGCGCATTATTAGCTGGCAAATAAAGTGGCGTGGTGAGTGTGTGTGAGTCAGAAGGAGAATTTTGCAGGCCATGGGTGTGCATCTTATTTAATAGACCTCTCCTGTCCTCCCCTCATCAGTCCAGTCCAGCCTCGTCCTAATGAAACAATAACAGTTACAGCCAGTCACCATCTGCTCTCACTACTGCTCCGTCCGTGCTCCATTTTTCTCTTCCTACAGCGTCACTTGTTTTCTTGCTATTCATGCTGTGATTGTGAAACAAATGATGCAAATGCTGCTCTTTGCCCAAATATCAGGCTGATATGAAGGATGTGAGCAAAGTCCTTTCTGTTGAGGTAAATAAAGTCGGCAGTCAGTGGTTCCATGTAATTTAATACTTCAATTGAAGGCCTAGCACAATAACCCTACCGCTTAATATGTCACTTAGAGCTGCTAAACCCACCTAACTGAATATATGCGTCTCAGTGGAGAGTTTTAGATTGACAGGTTGGTCTTAAGGATATGAAGGCTGTCCACACACTGAAATGTGTAAGCTCCCAAAAACTTGATGCAACGTTTTAACTCTTGCAAACAAATTTCAGTAGGCAAACAACCTCTTCTTTTCCTGTCTGTGCACCCAACTGGGGTTGCATGTGCACATGCCATTGGAGAAAATGTGCATTAGAAGGATCTTGCAGATGGACTGGAAAGGCTACGGTAACTAAAAAGACAAACCAAGTTATGCTGGAGGATATATCTAATGGATTTTCCACAACCTGACAACCCAGAAGTTATTGTTTGTTGTTTAGTTTTTCCTTTATAGAGGACAGTGCACATTTATCATCGTTGGCATTGTAATCAGCAATGTAAATTGTTAGCTCACTAACTAAATAGTTAGCATTTTGGAGTGTTAAACTCTTTTTTTATTGCTACTTATTTAGTTATAAATATTGAACGTTATATAACTTGGAATTTGAACATACATTTTTCGGTGGGGCAAGTAGGATGTTTTAGAAAGTGGTAGGGAGAACCCTTGCTATTTATGGCTAAAATATTGGCACAGTTAAATATGTTGAGTATTGTTTAAAATTCCCACTTGTGTAAATGGTTAAATATGCATAAACCCTGCTTTTCACCCTGGGAAAAATAAAGCATTTGCAAGAGAGCTACTGCCACGTATTCCCAGTGCAGTAGCTTCTTTGTTTCTCGGTTGAGATATGGTTCATTCTTGACCATGGAAATAGTATTTGACAAAACAATTTCACCTCAAGGTCCATTTAGTAGCTATTATGCAGCTTTTGATTCCTCTCCTTTCATTTTTTTCACCATAATATGATAATATCTGGTAATTGTTTCAAGAAAAAAAAGGTCTCAGTGAACACAATGGACCAAATGATGGAGGCTTTCAATGATGTCTCACTATTACACCATCACTCAGCCATCCCCTCACTGCTGCCTCTTTCCTCCTTCCATCTCCTTCACTTCCCTCAATATTTATCCCTCATCCTCCTTTCCCTGCTCCGTCTGCTAACTCACTTCCTGCAGTGACATCTCAGCAGGCTTTGCTCTGGCGCCTTCAGGCCCAGCCATAACAATACCCATTAAACGGCATGTCATTGCAGAGCTGCGGGCAATGTCATCCATTCTGCGGACCGGCGTGGCTTTTGCGATCGCCGGCCCTATTGTGCTGATGGTTTTATATCACATTAAGTGAGCGCTTGTATGGCTGACCGACTGATATATGGTCTCATTATTTTGTTTGATGGCCGTGGTTGAGCTGGGTGATTATGCCGCTGATAAACCGCAGTGAATGAGGCACCCGGTAGGCTGATAGGCTCATTAAGACATGTATTGATCAGAGGCATTGACTTCTTGAGGTGTGTGTGCGTGTGTGTGTGTGTGTGGACGTGTGTTTTGTGGTCTGATATGTGCTTTGAGTGTGTTTAATGTTTATAGCGTGAATTTGCATGTGTTGTCAATATTTGTGAATCTGTGTACTGTACATGCAAGTATCTGCGATGTGCTCTGAGATGTGCTCTACATGCTGTCTGGTTGAATGTGTGTATATCTGTGTGTATATATCTGTATGTGGCTCAGATCTTTTCACAGCTCGGCTGCAGGTGCCAGCTCCTGCTCTTTATATTTAGTAGCCGAGGCTTTGTCGAGCGGCTAGCGGTGAGGCGGGTGGCCCGGCCAGCTGCTGGGATGCTGTTCAGTGTCAGCTGTTCCTGGCAGCCAGGCACACGGAGGAGGGTTGTCAAAACCTTGAATTGGAATTGTTTTGTATGTGCACAGCTGGTAGGCAGCTACTCTTTGTCGCTTGTGATAGCAGCTGACACCAGACTGCGATTTGTTCAGTGGTTGGGCACACTGTGGTCCACACTGGTAACTGCCAGTTCCGACAGAACTTCACGTTCACACCCCTTGAATTATTTGTATTTCATAAACGCATGTGTGTATTGTAAAATCATGACTATCAGGACAGAGCAGTGGCTGTTTTTGGCTGCTTATTTATTTGCAGCAAATAAACCTTCATGTTCACCTTGCGCCTCTCTTTCCAAGACTTGCTTTTTACTTATTATTTTAAATGGAGCAGCTTCACCCCACTGCATTCACAGTACCAAGAGGTTAAAATATTTTGTCTTGAAGCAAAAGAGAGGCATGTCTGTTGTTTCACAATAAAAGCAGGGATCGAGAGGAATGCTTTTTATATTTTTGGCACCCACAAAAAGAGGTGCTGAGTGGGATAAATAGCCTGTCTTGTGTGTTTTGTCAGCTGGTGGAGCCACTGACCCCCAGTGGAACAGCCCCTAACCAGGCTCAGCTGCGGATCCTGAAAGAAACAGAGCTGAAGAGGGTCAAGATTCTGGGATCGGGGGCTTTTGGAACAGTCTACAAGGTCAGTGTGTGTATCTGCGTTTAGAAGTGTCTGTTAATGTGTGTGTGTGTGTGTGTGTGTGTGTGTGTGTGTGTTTAATTCACACAGTCCTCATTCAAATGTGGTGCCACATTATACACCAGTGAGTCAGCTAAATGGCAAAGAAGACACTCAAGCACAAAGTTTCTTTCAATAGACACTGCCCTCTCATTGGTAGAACAGCCCTGCTTGACAACCTAAACAAAAAGCATAAACATTTCCCTTTGTAACAGTGTTTCCTGACAGACATGAGCCTAGGGCAGCTCAAGGACCTGGAACGGAAACTGCTGTTTGCTTGCCAACTTCACTGCCCTTGGTAAAATTATTCATACCACCCCGAAATTCAGCAAACTCATTGAATAAACACTGCGTTTTCTACCACCAGCTCTAAATTCCTCTCACTTACAATATTGATGGGCCTATTCGATTTTATAGCCATATTTTACTACAATTAATCTGCACGCATAGTCCCACATCAATTTATGCCCTTATTATTTTCCAGAGCTCTTAGCTTATAGCAGAAAGCAGATAGTCCCATTCAGGCACCATACTGTGAGTAGATGTTTCTCATGACGCTTTTTGCAGGGTTGCAGCTTATCCATAATCAACTAAACGCACAATATTCCTTGACCACAAGTATAGGGTTCATGCATGTGCAGGTGTTGATTTATCCGACCTGAGGAATGTTAGTAGGAGAGTAGACGTCATTAAACACAGGCAGCGCCCATCAAAATCATCAGGGCCCTCACTGTGAGCATGTTTATTGAGAGAGCAGTGCATTTATTGTGATTGCTTGTATATTTCAGGGCATCTGGGTCCCAGAGGGCGAGACAGTGAAGATCCCTGTGGCCATAAAAATCCTCAACGAGACCACCGGCCCTAAAGCCAACGTGGAGTTCATGGACGTGAGTATTTATATTGCAACAATTTGTGTCTACTTTCGCTTGTGTGTATTCACGTTTGTGCGCCTGAGCCGTAACGTCTTAGCCTTGTCAAAGACATGGCCGAGCCTGTCACTTTGTGGGATTGTGCATTTGGCGGTAAATTCTTATGAGAGTACAATCTCAGTCAGAGGCAGTAATAAAGTGAACTCCACTAGGCTGTACAGCCGGGCATGTATTGAACGAGACTCTATTAAAAAAACAGCACTTGTTTATGAGATATGGCTTTATTGGAATCCAGGCGTGAGAGAGGAGAGAAGAAAAGGAGGAAGGGAGGAAGCTGGGGAGTTTCCAATTCTTCCCAGCCTCTTCCTCTCTCTTTTATACATCTTTTTATTTTGCATGCTTAGAGTACAGTTTTTGGACTTCTCCTGTGCATGCCTCCGTCTTTTTCTTGTAAAAACGTTATTGTTGTTCTTAAGATTATACATCAGTTTCCGGTGTGTGTGGTTGTTTTTTGCAGTAGTGCTAAAATTATTATTTGGACTTCAAATTAATCAACTACATTGTCAATCATTCCCATTGTTTAGACCTTGTTCCAAGCACAAATGCCGAAGAATTCCGTTTCAGCCCCTAAGAAACACATATCTTCTGGTTGTAAAATATTGTACGGACAAAATAAATACTTTTCTGTATTTTATAGACAGTTAATCAACTGAAAAAACGATCATCAGATCAATCAAGAATGAAAATAATTGTTTGCAGATCTATTTGTCAGGGGTGTAAATTGTCCCTTAAAAAAAAAAAACACTTCCCAACAAAGCTTTCAACCATTATCACGCCTTTTTGTTAGCAACAAGGTTAAAGGTTATATGCATATGATAGCGTCTTGAACAGGTTGTGTGTGGGTTTACAATGGTCAGGTCATCTAGAGTCTGTCTTCTTAATAAATTTGTTTATTCTAAAAGCCATGCAGAAAGGGCTGAGTTAGTATCAATTATAACTTAATTCTCAGTATTAGCTGGATACGATACAGAAAGCAATTATCAATCTCTTTTTGAAGGTTTTTATTTAATATTTGTTACTGTCAAAAAAGCCAAACGTGTGTAGCATCATCCCAGTGGAAACTTCCTTCTATTTCCCCTTCTGCCCAATTTTTTCCTCTCCTCCTCTGTCCCTGCATCTTCCCACCACCTCCCTCCTTTCCCTCCCTTCCTCTTCCCCTGCTTCTCCCTGCGGGGGTCTCTGTCCATCCAGAGCCAATATGCTCTGTCTGCCGGCTTGTTAAACAGCAATCTAAAGGCAGGCTCACGCCTCGCCACTGGGAGACTAGCCGTTGGAGTGCCAGCTCCAAACACACTCCGAAAATCCACACGTATAAACACACACACACACACACACACACACACACACATAACCAAACAGCGCACACTTTACAACAAAAAGGCTCTCCAGGTGGCGGTGGCCTTGCATGCGAGAGCTGCAGGGTGTTTTGCTTGTGTTAGCAAATATGTGAGCGAGTTGATTATTTGATATGTGAAATGCAAAGGCCTAATGCGCTAATTTAGCGTGTTTTGATGCATACACACACTTCGCTGAACATGCGCCAGTTTCAGAGGGCTCTGCCAGTCTATCACCCAGTGTGTGTGCAAGTGTGTGTGTGTGAGGGAAAGTGAGCAAGTGAGCTAGATGGGAAAGGAGGGTCAGCCAGCAGTAATGGAGGTCAGCGCTCAGGGAGATGAGAGAGAAACCAAAACACACACACACACACACACACACTAGTGCACGAATACACAAACACACGGGTCCTCATAACGGCTTGCACTGAGAAGTAGAAAGCAAGAGTTTAAGCCCGAGATAGTTTACGACTCCCTTTTGGGTCTTTTGGGATCACAGAGTGAGAATAGAAGCACACTCTCCTTCTTTCTGTTACACACAGAGACATCCTCCTTCACTCCCCCCCTTCCTCCCTCTCTTTTTCTTCCCCTCTTGATCCTGAGGTGTGAGGTGCGCCTGGTGTAGAGGTGGCTGGAGTTGTATAATGTCGGGCAGTTAGAGGGGGGAAGCAGGTGGTTTTATGAAGTGGAGATGTAGTGGCACTACTTTGGGCCAGGAGGCTCTGTTTAAATCAGGGCACTGATGGTGCCAAAAGGCTCTCTATGGCCTATGGCCCCCCTCCTGTTTAGAATTAATCTACTCACACCCACACCACCACCACTCTCCCTCTAAGCTCATTCTTTAGCATCTAAATTTAAAAAGGCACCTCATCTATCTATCAGCTGCCCCCGGGGCCAAGCCTGGATATACACCTCCTCGACCATTTGCTGTATGCAGAGACAGCAAGAGAGAGTGTGTCCTTGAGTGTGTGAGCGTGAGTGCTTTAGAGAGCTGCCAAGAGAGTGTGCATGTGAGATTGTGTGAATGAGAGAGAGAGAGAGAGAGAGAGATGCAAAAGTAGATGCGGAGAAGGACTGGAGTGAGTGTTTTTAAGCAATGACTCTGAGTGCAGCTTCTGCTCAGCCATAATGCACACTCTATCACCACCACACATCCTTCTGCTTGCAGCTCTGCAATAACAATTACCCAACGTTGAGTCCCAACTGTTCAAACCTCTACGTCCATCTGCCGCAGAAAGAGATGAGAGGGAAGACAGAAAATTCACTTACAGGCCATATAAAACAGGAGCGAAATAAAGTTTAAGAAATCAAACACATAATAACTCTGTATAAGACAGCACCAGATATTATTAAATACGTACCATCCGTACTGTTGTGTTTTAATTTTGTTGGTGCAACATTTACAGTAACAACCTCTGTGTTTTATACAGGGTAAAATATAGATGAAAAAAGGCTGCACTTGTGCATCTTTGAAGAAGGTTTCTGCAGCATTTTCTTGCACACTGAGAATACTCTGTGGACAGATGCTGTGCATGCAGAAGTAGTCTTTATCCCACAAGTCTTAATTTATGCATCTAACTCCACCTCCAGTAGGAAGTCTTTGGGATACAGTGCAGTATTATCCATTGATGATACATGCATGGGTAGACATTGAATTTACATTTCTTAATCAATAGAATCTCTACACTGATGCTTCCTAACCTTGGGGTCAGGCCCCTTAAAGGGATCACCAAATGCTTCTGTTACAATATTTTTTATTTTTTCACATTTATCACTAATATATCACTTTCTTTATTCACACGCTCACCTCTTCAAGCCTCTATTAACAACTTATGATAAGGGGTCAGAAGAAGACATTATTTTCCTTTAGGGGTCACAAACCAGCCACACTTACAAACATGCTACCACCCTTTCTCAGCTTTTCTATGTTAAGTCACACCGAGGAAAACATTTAAATGGGTATATGGAATGGAGAAAAAACACTCAAGGAACCTGAGGACCTTCCCACTTAGCAACTCTATTGCAGGACCTGCATCTTAACAGCATTCGGCAATGGTGGAGTCTGCATGGTGTCAAGTCCCTTCTGATTTTAATAACATTTCACTCCTATATTTGCCACTCTTAATAGAGTACCTATTATCTGGTAGATCTGTTCAGGGAATAGCCTGTAAATTGGAATTCCTGATAACAACATGCACACAGAAAATCAAATATTTCATACAGCAGAACTGTGTCACTTATTTCTGTATTTCCATCCATGGAATGCAACAGTCTTCTTAGTCCCTCTTTGTCCCCCCCCCCCCCCCTCTCACCCAGGAGGCCCTGATCATGGCCAGCATGGAGCACCCCCACCTGGTGCGTCTGCTGGGCGTCTGCCTGAGCCCCACCATTCAGCTGGTCACCCAGCTCATGCCCCACGGCTGCCTCCTTGACTATGTGCACGAGCACAAGGACAACATCGGATCGCAGCTGCTGCTCAACTGGTGTGTCCAAATCGCCAAGGTAAGCGACTACAACCAGATCAAAAGAGGATGGTGCTTCAGCATTTGTGTCATGTCTTGCTGTATTGGATATGATGGCGATGTGTGTGGGTTGTAATAGATCTAATGGGTTTGTGTTAGAGTCTCCAGACAGCATTTGACAGATGGTGACATACAGAGGCTCTGCTAAGTCCAGTGTCACCCAAAACAAGCTCACATTTTTGCCAAAACATTATTATTGCACGTTCCAAATTTTTATTTAAACAGGTTTCAAAACTGTTTTGAACTGCTTGCGCAATGTCCCGGATCTTTATGATCTTTCAGTTAGATGCTTCACACACCCAGGTTTCCTATGTTTATTGGTATTTTATGAAAGAAACTCTGCAAAACACAGAGCCGGAGTTTGGTTTGTCCATTCTGGGCAGCTTAAAATTGGGCTTCCATGGCAACTAAGTTAACTAAAACATAACAATTATTATCTTCAGATGATTATACACTAATAAAAAATGAATATTAAATTATATTTATGCTAATAAATCCTCTTTAATGTTACACACTGGACCTTTAAGAGCAAATACAATGTTTGAGTCTATTGATGTCTCTTCCAATTTACCCCTTTGATCCTAATGATTCTCACTGCTTGACACGCTGATCATTCTCACAATGACATGGCAGGCCTCTGACGACGTTAAGCGGCTGACAAGTCTAGTTTGTCTTAGAAGCACATCAACACACATTATTCCTTCAGGAAATGAGTGACGGCGCAAGAAATTAGCGAATTAAAGACCCATTCTCTGCTACCCAAACAAAATCTGTACTCAAAACCGTCGAAACAGCAGTAAAGCTTGAAATATTGTGTGTGCATTTGCTTACCCAAAGAACATTTGTGTTTTCTTTGCGAATTAAGTCAATGCAGGCAGACAGCTTGATCGTGTAACTGCCGGGTAAGATTTAACTTCTCTAAGTTATAACTCTGGGATGGCAGTAGGGTGCTAGGCTGCTATTACATGCTGTGCAGGCAGACATCGGCTGTGATACAGAGGCATCCTCCATCAGCTCTGGAAAAAGTAGCAGCAAAGAAATGATCTGACAAAAGGCTGATCTGCTGCTGGCAGTGAACAGCCTGATAGGGTTTTAGACAAGACAGCAACTGTTAATATTTTGTTGATTTTGCGCTCTCCAAGTTTGCCAGTTTGCTAATGTGTATTCTGAAGATGTGTGGTTCTACCCATTGAGGTTTAAGTCAAGCAAAGATACTTTTTCTTCTTCCACTCCTGTTATGCCTTGTCTTGCTTTACTGCAGGCAACAGTTTCACATTAATGGGTATCACATTACTATAGATTTATATTGACCAGTCATGGCCATTGCCACTGTTAATACAGAGATTATGCAGTTTCACTTATGTAATGTATATACAAATACTTCATGCATCTTGAGCAAATTGGATAGCTCTCCAGTATCACAGAGTTCTAAGTGTAAATACAGTTAAGAGTCTCTCCGCTGTGATAATGGCAGCTGAAGTGACACTGAAATTACACAGAAATTAGCCATAGTTATCCCTGTCACATACAAAGTGAATGGAAAAAAACAGCTCCAGGGATTTTAAAACATGCGCTCATGCAGTTGTAGTGTTCATCTGATCCCTAATCGGATAAACCGAATAATCTGTGTCGGTGGGGGAGCAGTGCCCGTGAAAGAGACCTTTTGAAAGCATTGTGTTTGTTTTTCTTCACAGATAGTTGTTAGCTACCTTGCTTAGCCAACTAAAGTAATAAATTACAAGTAAAAAGCATTTATTCATTTATAATTTATATAATATTAATTCTTTTTTATGTAGTGCATAATTACCTGAAAATAAGAGTTTTCGTGTTTTAGTCGTTTTTAACTACAGAAGAATCATCTTCACGTTGACCACCCTGTTGAACCACCATGTTTCTACAGTAGCCCACAACTGATAACAGGGGGGTGAAGCTAGGGCGCTGTAATCTACAACTACATGGCTAAATGGTACTAAATGTTACACACGGGTCCTTTAAGTCCTATCTCGATTTTATCCTATATGTCTGATTATATACATTATATATAAAAATAAACATTTTAAGGAAACATGGTTTTACTAAACTACTCATCACAACTACTGATATTCATTTATTTTTTGATTGATCTTTGGCAAAGGTACCAAGATATATATCTGTCTTTTTCATCTTTAACTCTACAGTGGTCTGATGAATAGGGGAACCAGTGGTGTATACCAGTTGTCACGCTAACTCCCATTAGCATACTAAGAAACTACCGTCCTACCATGAAAAGACCCATACATTTCATGTTTATAAAGGACCTACTGTGCGTAAAAGCTGTGTCACAGACCATTCTTCAGATGATTTTCTCTTTCTAAAGCACACCATTATCAGTCAGTCTATTGGAATTGATTGTTAGTCATCGTTAAAGGCAGTATATCCTCTTGTTTCTTCTATCTGAGCCAATGATGAGTGCTTTGGTTTCATGGGCTGGGGGGGTTAGTGTGGGAGGTCTTAACCCTTTAGTCACCCATGATGGATGATTCTCAAGAGCTTCATGAACAGGTTACTTAAGCAGGTACTTATTGCTGTAATTGGATTCGATTTCACCTGTAGCAGCAGAAGGGAAGTGTCCGTTTTTCTTCGTGGTTCTGTAAGTGAGGAAGAGCAAGAGAGAAGATTATTCACAACTGTCCTCGGCCCTGTGAAATTCAATTCAGCATATATGTTGATTGTGATTGATTGCTATAATTCCAATTCATTTTGTGGATGAAGGTTGACTGATTGGGAATCAAAGACTGATCATTTGTTTTTATTGAGCGAATCAGCGGATCAATTTGGTGGGATCGTTAGGGTTTCTTATGTTCCTGTTAGCCTTTGAATGACCTGTCTTCTCCATTTCTGACAGCAATAAACAAGTATCTTGAGTGTTTCTTAGATCCTTACCACCTGCGTCATAATGATGGTCATGGCTTGTGTGACACCAGAAACTCAATGTGTTATTTTAAGGTCTTCATTTTTTCCAGAATAGAGTATCTGTTACTCAAGTATTTAAACCAGTATTCAGCCCAGATCAAAAAAGTGATTTCAATATGGCAATATGCTTTTTAATTTTTTATTCATTTACAGAGCAACATCATTCATTTAAAGTCGTGTTTCTCGCCAGCTGGCCAATATTCACTCTCTTTTAACTGGAATTTTGGTCTCTACCAACTCCTGAGGGAAATCTCTGACTCTTTAGCTGCTCCACTGTGTTCACCGCTATTCGGACGAAAGCGCTGAATGGACAGACCGACCATCCCTGGAGCCACGTCGCTAGCATGGCTAAAAACTTTGCTAGACTAAACCGAACTTGATAATTACTGAACTGCTCATGAATCAATTTGATCTAATTTAATTCCACTCCCTGCTGATTAGGCATGTGTCCCCAGTTACAGCATGCAGTCTATTTAACAGCATGTGTTTTTCAGACCTCATAACCCTAAAATGCTCAAAGCATTAAAGGCAGATAGCTTGGTTCTTCTCTCTTATAATAGCCTCTTGGATCCTCCATAGCCTGAAGGCATTTTTTCAAGACAGAAACAGACACTCTCTGCAGTGTGTTTGTGAGCATTAGTGTGTGTTACCATTTATGTGTGTTTTTTTTTGTATATCTGAACACCTAACAGTGTGTGTTTGGGCATGTGAGCCGAATAAATAACTCAGAGCCCTCTTCTCTGAGTGATCTCTGCGCTCTCAAGGTAATGATGGGGAACCTGTCCTCCAGGAGAAACAGCATCCTTCGGAAGACACACAATTTTCCAGCAAAGGGGAAAATAATTTTCCCTTGGTCTTCAGTTAGCTTTGAAAAGGATGTTGTTAAGATAGAGGACAGAAGAGAGAAGGTATTAAAGAACAGAGCGACAAAGTGCAGAAAACAGGGCACAGGACATATGAACCAATACAAAGGACTGGCTGTGTACTATAAGGTGGATACATTTATTATTATTATTATTTATTATGATTACCAGTACTTTACTAAGCTTACCAGAGTGGTGTCAATCAGACTCTGGACACCACCACAAGGCTTTTTCCCAAATTGTCAAACTATTCCTTTAAGTAGAAGTAGCAATCTGACATTTGAAATCAGTTTTAACAGTAAAATATAACGTATTTATCAAAAGTATAAGTATTCATTGTGCAGACTGGTGTCTTTCAGAATGTCAGAGTATGTATTTTATTTAAATGTATTAGTTATTTAATTTTAGTCAAGTTGGAGCTAAATTTGGTTAGTTTAATGCATCATATATGATAAAATGATCATATATTGGTAAATCTTAATCTGCAAAGTATAGTAGCTAGTAGCTGTCAAATAAATGTTGTAAATTAAAGCTGTATTTATGCATCTGAGGTTATCATCAGAGCTGACAGCTGCAGAGATACTGTGGAGACCAGAAAAAAGGTAATTCAGCTTGAGGCCCCGTGTTTTCTCCTACAAGTTTCCATTGCCAGTGTTGATAGCGAGGACAACATCAAGCAAGTGGAATAATGGCTCAACAATTTTAGCATTATCAGTAACACTAGACTGTAAACATAGACCAAGTCCTCTGCTTGTCATGATCATCGCCGGTGAATCAAAGAAAGTAAACAGCATTATTTTGCTGTTGATAATTACACTCCATCACCTTCCTTTCAGTCGCCAGACAAGGGAAATCTTCCAATCATCACTCAGTATCACAAGGTGAATGAAAGAATGTCAACACAATTACTTTGGGGTATAATTAAAGCACAGCAGTGGCCTGATAATGTTCGACACCATCCTTACCTGTGTAATGCAGTAAATGATGCCTGAAGTCTGTCTATGATAGCTGCCGGATCACATGAACCTGTCGGAGAGAAACTCTGTTTTCCTATTTCACCATAATGTCGTTTGCCAACCCCCCCACCCCGCCCAACACACACTACACCACCGCTACAACAACAGCACAAACACCAGCCGTATGTGGGCTCTGACCCGGGCAGGTGACCGCTGCGGTGCAAATTGATTGGCCGAGGCCCGCCGCCAGGCAGTGACTCTTCATCACTGAGTGTTTTGGGCATTGAGATAATGGCCCCCATTAATCTACAGCCACACTCAGGGCTGCCCCGCTGCCACTGCCACACACACACACACACACACACACACACACACACTCAATGACTGACGCTCACATTACGACACACACGTACTTTCACACATTATACAGGACACACACAGAGGTCTCTATAGATCTGTGTGAATGGCCTCTAATTTTTTAGTCTCGGTCTTTCCTTTCCTTTTTTGCCCTCCTTTCCTTTCTTCTTGTCTCCTTTCCTATCTTTCTGTATGTACCCTTTGCAATTTGTTTTCCTTTCCTCACGTATTGTGTCCTGCCCATTCCGTACCTCATCTTTACTGTGCTCTCCTCTTCTTGTCTTTCTCTACTTTCCATTATTCCCCATCTTTATCACCTTTCATGTCCTCTTTCACTTTTACTTTTCTTTCCTTTCTTTTCCTCTCTGTCTTTCATGTCCTTTCCTTTGTTTCCTTTTATTTCCTCATCTTTCATGTCCCTTTGTTTAATTTCCTTTACCTCCTTTTCCTTTCATTTTTATCCTTTCCCTTTCTCTCCTCTTTTCTGCCATTCCTGTCTTATCCTTCCCTTTCCTCTCCTTTCCTATCTTTCTGTTCTTTCCTTAAATTCCTTCCCAACTTTTTTCTTTTGCTCATTCTGTCCTTGTCTATCCTTTTCTCTATACTCCCCTTTCTTTTTCTTTTCTGTTCTTCACCCCCTGCCTTATCCTTCCCTTTCCTTTCCTGCATTCACATGTAAACAGCTCTTTTCCTTTTACAAATCTTCCCATTTCTCTGTTTCCATGGTGGCCATGTGCTCGGGTTAACATAGATTAATGTTTGCCCTAGTTGTGTGTGTGTGTGTGTGTGCGTGTGTGTGTGTGTGTGTGTGTGTGTGTGTGTGTGTGTGTGTGTGTGTGTGTGTGTGTGCGTGTGTGTGTGTGTGTGTGTGAGAGAGAGAGAGAGAGAGAGAGAGAGAGAGACGAGAGAGAGAGAGAGAGAGAGAGAGTTGTGTGCAACGCTTTGCGTAGTTGTAGAAAACTTGAAATTTCTCAGTGCAAGAAATGACCTCTTTAATGCCTTTCTGTCTCTTTCGGCATCTCCCTCTTGTCTCCATCTTCTCTTTATCACTCACTAACTGAATCTCTCCTTCTCTCCCTTTCACACACACACATATACAGAGTATTTTTTTTCATTAGGTTTTGGATTATTAATGGAATAATTAGGTTTGGGATGTATTTTAATGAAGAAATCAATCACTGAATTAAATATGGGTTCGGAACGGAGTGTATGCGGAGCTACAGGAGTCTTTTAATTTGACTCCCCTCTCCTCCCCTCTCACTTTCCCTCTCTCTGTCTTCCTTTCACAGTCTCTCTCCTCAGGCTCAGTATAATGAAAGTAGAATAGATTCTGCGGGGCTGCTGTCCTGCCGGTGAAATGATTGGCTTTGGCGGCGAGGCTTCGGCTGGACGCAGGTCTCGATTGGATTTTGGAGGGGGTAGAGGTTGGACGGGTGCTGTTATCTAGGCCACATTTGTGGTAGGCAGTGAGGGAGTAGAGCGATTCGTATAAACACACCCACCGGCGAACTCGTGGACTGACATTAGCACAACATGGCCTGCAGGAAAACTCCTCCAGTTAGAGTAGCGCTGTGCTGTCATGGCGGCTCTGGGCAACGTTTTACAGATTGACAGAGCTAATGATGCAGCTGAACATCTGACCTTAAATCATTTCTCCAAGGCAAGCTTGATACTGTACTACGTTGTGGTAAAATATGCATGGAAGCATGTGTGCGCAGGCGGTACATGCTTTCAGCTATGTGTGTTGAAAGGACTCCAGCGCCTTTACACACTCACACAAACACACACACACACGTACAAGGTCTTCTTTTTATGGCCAAATCAGCAGACATGTCCCCCCACTGCTTAGTCAGGGAAAGGAAAAGTAAAATCTGGGGACTTTTCAATTTGGCTCCTGATCTTTGGCCCCATATGTGTGCGTTCATGGGTGTTAATATTCTTGTGTGGAGGCACAGCTGTGTACGCTTCCCCACCAGTGTGTGTGTGTGTGTGTGTGTGTGTGTGTGTGTGTGTGTGTGTGTGTGTGTGTGTGTGTGTGTGTGTGTGTGTTTAGATTTGCATCCTGCGGTGGCTCCCCGGAGATGCCACCCGATGGCAGGAGATCCAATCTGGTCAAGCTTAGTGTGGAGCCCTCTGTGTCATTCACTTCCCTGCAAATGCCGCTCTGTGCTGAGCAAACACATCTCAGCTGTACTCATTAGCCAAGCCTTAACACTTCTTCTTCCTCCTGCTCTATCTTGTTTCCTCCCTCCCTCTCTCCCTCCCTCCCTCCCCCAGCACATATCCTTCATCTTCCCTCCCTCACTGGAGGATGGATTCCAGTATTAGCTTGGAATCAAATCACCTTCCCTCCTGTGCTCTTGTGTCTATCATGTCATTGCATCTCGGTGAGAGGAATGTCTCAATGGACTCTAGCACGTAACATGCTCATGCAGGCCTGGACATGTGTGTTAAGACATTTACACTGTTGCTGATACTTCCCTGATAGACCTAATGTTTGCTAGTGGAATACAGAAAAATGTTCTGGAACAGTTCTCCCTAGAAAGCTGTTAGCATTGCAGCGGCTGTGGCTCAGGAGGTAGAGCGGGTATGGCTCCCTACTATGGTGTATGGTGTATGAATGAGTTAGTTTCTGTTTGTGATGAACCTTTGCCATCACTGTATGAATGTGAGTAATTGTGGCATTTAGTGCTTTGAGTGGTCGGAAGACTATGAAACCTGGTGGATAAATTGTGTTACTTTGACGCTACTGACATACTATCTCCTCTCTCCTCTCCTCTTTTTATCCATCATTACAGTTTATCCCTAACCTTATCCAAGAAGTTTTTGTTGCCTGAACCCATCCAAACGTTAACCATAGAGATGGCAGATGAAAAAGATAAATCACCTTGAATAAAAACTATATACTTTACAAAACTCATTATTATGATTCCAGTAGGCAGAATAAGTGTGGGTGTACTTGTTTTACAGTCTTTATTGTTTTTACATAGTGCATATGTCTTTGCAACATGGCATGAGATCTCAAGTTCTAGTTTATGTCCTGAAATGTATATAAACAAAGCAGATATTAGTAGTAAAATTAGTCAATTCAGAATTTTGCAATGGGCTTTTCTATCTGTTTACCATTTTTATTTCCTCTCTCCATGCTCCTTGAGGACTCATTTTATCTCTAACACGTTGTCCCGTGTCTGTTTTGTTTAGATTGCTCTCATACATTGAGAAGCTCTCTTTATCCCTTATTGAAAACATGATAGCCAACTGACGGCATGCTCCTAAAGAATGAACCTCAGAAAGAAAGTGTACATACATTCTGCTTCTAAGAAGACCAGTAATGATTGTGTTAACATGTGAAAGATTTCGCAAAAAAAAAATGCTGTGGATCCATTTTGAATAAAATATATATCAGTGCTAGTTGCCATATTGCAGATATAAATAAAAGATATGCACTGAAAGGCAGTTTTAAACTAAATGGAAGGGGAGCGCTTGGAAGGGGAGGATGAAGTGAGTTCGTTGCGATCAACTAGATGCCACTAAAAAATAAATACAATGCTATGGCATCAATGTTCATTCTTAACTGTGGAAATAGTAGTATGGCAAAGCAAGGTCTGCATGCTAGCTGTTTCCTTTCCAGAACTTTTAACCGTCTTCTTCAGCAGACAGTTTGAGTTTCAGATGGATCTGTTGACATGAAACGTTCTTGTCCGTGTTGGTTTAAAAGTTAATCAGAATCAGAATCAGAATTAGGTTTAAGTGCTTGAAATTTCTGGAAATGGTTGGAATTTGTTTTGTCAAAAAAACATAAATTCTCACACCCCAAACTTCTTTTCTTCATCGACAAACTTTACTCTAAATGGCAAACAACAATGATTTATAGTGAACATTGATGTGTTCAGTGCCACCCCATTCATTCAGATTATTTTATTCCAGTCTATATTTCCTGCTAAAACACATTATAATATATTATACGTTATAGTGAATTTAATACTGTCAGCAGGCTATAAGGTAGTGATCCATGTTCAGCATTTCATTTTTCCAGAGGCTTTATTAATAATGCAGTCCCACAATTCTTTGCATCTCAGAGCTTGTTTGAAAAGCACATCACGCTGTCATTACCAAACAGTGCAACCCATAATACTATCCTACATCAGAAAACACAAAACCAACTACTGTGCACCCTGAGCAGCTTTCCCCCCATCCTCCAACACATTCACAAATTCTTCCACATACACATGGACCAGTCGCCAGGAGTACGTACATGTCCCTGCTGATGCAACAAAATGAGGAAACAGGGTGGAGGGGAACTGAGGAGGAAGAGGTGATGAGGAGAGCGAGCGGTGTAGAGATAAGCCTCCCGGGTCTTTCTAATTATCTGTAAGGATCAGCAGTGCTCAAGGATGCATAAGGGGAGGGATTTGACTGCTAGATCCACTGGGTAGGAAGACCTGATTGGATAGGTCACCTCTTTACACACACACACACACACACACACACACACACACACACACACACACACACACCCATTACTCATGACGCCTGAAGCCAAGGCTCATTAGACCGAAGCGTATGCACACGTGCATATGAGCAGGAGGCGGATATTCATGGGGATTCTCCTGCAACTCCTCCGTCTGAAATCTGCTCACTGTGACAGACTTTCTTTCTTTTTCTTTTTTTTCCCATTATCAAGTCCTACAAATGTCACTTTAATAAAACAAGCAAGAAATAATAACTCCGGGATCCGATACGAATCAATTTGGTGCAATCAAGTTTTCATTTCCTTGATAATAGCGGCTGTGTTATACACGAACAGGAAGCAGTAAGAGAGGGAAAAGAAATAATTATTTGTTTATGTACCCAAGCATATGCCACCTGTTTAAATATAGATTTTTTTAAATTATAAATATATACATGCACACATCTATGGTTTTCGCTTGTATGTTTTAATGTCAACAGAGATTTGTCCCCTTTCCATTTCAGAAGTAGCCAGTGGGCAGGTCGAACCAAGAGACGCCTGACAGCTTCTCACCGCGATAATTGACCACTGTGATTAAATATTATAATTTCTCAGTGTCACAGCAAGTAGCAGGCAAATTATAGGCATTACTGTGAAGGCTGACTCAAGTAAGGATCACATGTTCTCACTCTGCCCCTTCTGCTCTCTTCCTCTGGATGTCTCTATTCCTCCTCTCTGTTTGGTCCACCTGTCCAGCTCATAGGCCACTGAGCTGTCGAAGAAACCCATCAATAGGGTCCTCGCGGCTGCCCATAGGCCATCTCAAACTTCTTAACACCGTTAATTGACGCTCGGATAACATTTTGCTGCAAATGTCACTTTTTGTTGCAGCTAATTATTGATTTGATAGCAAATTGAGTGTTTTATTTTGAGAGAGTAACTTTAAGGACTTGCAACTTAATATCACCGTCTCTGCTCTCACTGATCAAAAGGTTGCTGTTTTCCCCTTTCTAATTCCACTGCCACAGCCACAAAATTATTGACATTTGCTCATGTAAATTTGCCAGCAGCGGTCTTTTATTGCCTGCACGGTGACATTTTGAAAGGCTCTTTCCATCCCACACGGGAGTTGAGATCATGGTGACAGAGCTCAGATAATTTTACATTTGTTTCCCTCTCTTGAGGTGGATATAATTAAAAACGTAAGCAGGAAGACATTAAGCACAGATAAGTTCTGACATTGTTCTTAGAATCCACTCCCACCGAGGGAATTGCACCCTCTCCTGCTTCCGCGTGCTTTATCTCGCCTTCAAACCCCCGCACTGTGTTCAACCCTCACACTCACAGGTGCAGAGGGATGCACACACACACACACTCATAAACACACTCGGCTCTGCTCAGGTTGATAGATAGGTGCATTTTTTCCTGCACTGTTGTTCCACGATGGCTGAATGCGGAGTAAATGGGCCTGCACCCCCAACTGCTGCGCCACCACCGATCTGCCGTTATATATGTCAAATTATGTCACATTCACCCGGAGCATTCATTAACCATCCGAACCATCCGGTGACGCAGGTTAGCTTATTGGTTTCCGTGGTGATTCAGTGCAGTACACCACCTTAACGTGATATTCTAGCTGCATGCTGCAAAAAAAGTGCTTTAGAAAGAAATTTCACTTGAATTTCATAACGATGTATAAGAATAAAACTTGAATGCACGCCCACTTGAATACACACATGATTAAAGAGACTATTGACTGGCTCGTTCTCGCGCCTTCTATTTTTCTCTGTCTCTCACACATAAACACACGGAGGTTTTCACACACATACTTTGGAGACTGCCAGCTCTGTGGGAATGCCTTTCCATTCTATCTCCTGTGCAGCACACAGCGCATGACAGACGACCACCTGCGCCACCTGAGCAGACCCATTGTGCGCGCTGCTTATCACACTGGTCCCAGTTCTCAGCCTGCGGACAGTCCCATATTGCTCACATTGTTGCTGCCTCTTCACCCATTCGGTGGGGGGGGTGTTGTTTGAAAGCGCGGGGGGGGGCACATCACATGCAGCGCTCTTATCGCTCCCTCTGGAAACAGGCACCTCACCCTCTGGTTCCTGTAAGAAAGTGAGCAATCCTGCCAAGCGGGTTGCACCCAAGAGTTGTATCATTAAAACTATTTAACCACTGGTGGTTCCCACTGCTTTCTTTAAAAAAGCATGTTGCCTGGCAACAAAAACAGTAAAGTCATACCAAATGAGGTGTGTAAATGTTAATATCTCAGACAAATACTAGTGTAGTAAAGACCTGAGTTGAATGTATTCTGCTGCACTCCATCGTGTCCACCTTCCTATTCTTTTACTTACCTTCCAACGGCTCTCCTTTACACCCAGCATCTTTTATTCCACAGCATCTTTCTCTCCCGCTGAGATGCACTGCTCCCTGCAGTTCCACACTACTCCACTCTTTCTTCATGTCTCGTTTCATCCTTGTTTTCTTTACTAACTAAAGACCTAAAGACTCAGATCTTTTGTCCTCTTTTCTTCCTGCTTAGACAGAAAGTGCTAATGGGTCACAGACCAGCAGTGACCCTCTCTGTTGCGTGCTTTGGAAAACTTTTAACCTCTGTAAACAATTTTAGACTCTGCAGAGATGAAAAAAGACCTTTAGTGTTGTTTAAAAATTGTATTTTATCCTGCCTGGTAGCCAGTGTTGGGTCGGAGGAGGATACACTATAAAGAGTAATTATTCTCAACAAACCACAGGTCATTTGACTTAACACTGGAAAAGAACCATTCAAAGCCTTATATCCTCCATATTACTTTCAGCATCATAATCAACCTTTTGTCTCAGAACAACAGAGCAAGTAGGTGTCAAATATGAGTAAAGTAAACCTATAAGCTGATATAAAGCTGGCTATGGCTGAAGTAGCATAACTGATCCTGGACTTTTGAGACCCATACCGATACTGATGAGTGTGAGTTTAACATTATATCTCATACAGGTGTGCCTTTCTTATATTCTAATATTTTTTGATAAAGATACCTTAAATTTGGCATTTCTGTACTGTAATTTATTGTTACTTTTCAGCCAAAATATACACAGACAATTATAAACCAAACTAAAACTAAAATATAAACTAATTTATTTATCATTTATTATTGTGCTTCGACAGCACCACTTACTTCAAGCCAAAAAAAGATGCATCCCAATTATCAATAATTGTTTTCCATTTTTAAAGTTATGTCCACTCAATTTTAACTTTGAACATTAATTTAATACAATAGTTCAGTTGTTAGCCAGGACCTGTTCTCTTCCATTTGAAAGTTAATAGTTAAATTGCAGCAGTTAGTCTAGACTTTACACTTAACCGTATTTTCAGCTTGTTGCATGAACCTGCAGGACATTTTTTTCATTTTGTACAATCACAATCAAGTAGTGGTTTTTGGAATATCTGGCTGTATTAATAGTTTAATCAATTGAAAATCCAGATCTTCCGTCAGCGTGAAATCTGTACCGCACATTCACAAACTAACAGTAAATGGCTAATGAGACAGTACGTCTGAGCACCCTCAGACTCTTGCAGAGGTCTGGGCTAAACAGCAGTTTTAAAGAACAATACTTTTGGCTGAAAAAAAAAAGTTTAAATATTTATAAGTACCATGGTAGCACTTCATTTCGAGGGCTTAAAACATTAACTAGTATGATTTGCGATGTGCGGCAGTGCTGTTGGGTCCTTAACCTTAATGCTCCAATGTAGCAAGCCTTTTTGTGTGCTGTGAGAGCTGGGAAAAGCTGCTGGGGAAATGCTTCATGGGACCTTTTGTTTAGGGTTCAAGTACATGTTTCTGGGACTGGAGGCCTCCCCTGAACTGAACAAATTTATTTAAAGCTGCTGCTGCTGCTGTTGTTGACATTGACCGTTCATAATGGTTCCAACCTAATCTCAACTTTAACATTGAAGTTTTGTTCCACAATGAGGAGGTTAACCTGCTATCTGAGTTAAATGACGTAGGTCTAAACTTTAAACTTAAAGCATTCATTCAGATATGTTGCTTTTTCTAAAGCATGTGTGGCATTTTGGAGCTTCAACATAGTTCACTGTGGGCAATAAATGGAAATCAACAAATGTCAGCCCTTAACATTGGATTTGTCCTTTGTCACGACAGGCATTTTTTAATTTGGTTTTTCTGTATGAAAACCAAAGGTTTCAAGGCTTCAGTATCTTGGAACATGTATAGGTCCTTGGTCTGTGTGAATGTAATCAGATGCCATTGAAATAAAAGGGATGTAAAAAAGGAGGTATAGAGGCAGTAAAGATGGAACTAAGGAAGTAAACACAAAGTAAAGAAGGACGTATAGAAAGAAAGGAGGTAAACGATAAGCAAGGAAGTAAAAAGGAAGTAAAGAAGGAAGTAAGGACTTAAACAGGATGTAAAAAAAGAAGTAAAGCAAGTATAGAGAGAAAGGAAGTAAAAAGAGAAGTAAGGAAGAAAACTAGGTACAGAATGAAATAAGGAAGTAAAATGAAAGTACAGAAGTAAAAAGGAAGAAAAGGAAGAAAAGAAGGTAGTAAAAATGAGGTGAAGAGAAGTGAAGAAGGATGTAATGAAGTAAAAAAATAAATAAAAGGGAAGTTAAAAGGAAGTGTGGAAGTCTTTTCCATGAGGCTGTCTGTTACTGTTGGGTCTCACGGTGTCACAGACAAGATGCACTTCTGTTAAGTCCACAAGGGCTTAGGTCTGTCTCGTTGCAGAATCAGCAGGTGCTTAAGGGCTCCGATATGAACTTTATAGGAGCCTTCGTGCGGATTTTTAGTATCTGCAAACCTGCAGACCTTCTCAAAGAAACTGGATGTAATTCATCGTTTTGGCTATAAGAGTTATGAGTTTTCAGTTATTTATTGCACTGGTTAGGAAACTCAGACAAAATGCATTTTCCCTCTTTGTCTTTGTACATAAACACATACATCATCTTTCCTTTAAAGGTCAGTCCTAAACATATACTTTGAACTTTGAGTGCAGCTGCCAGTGGAAAATTTAGAGTGGTGCACAGCTCCACGTGTAGCTCTTCCTTTGAGGCAAACTTCTTTTACTTTCTTCACAGAAAAATAATAGCTGAGAGAGAGCACAAAGTGATTTTGCCTTTCGGGTACACAGGCAGGTACTCACTGTTCATTCAAGCTGTTATTGCTGCAACTTGCACTTAGGAACTTAATTTTGTTTCGCAGAATTTCCTTAAACAAAGAATCATCTATAGTTCATTCGTGGCCAACATGCAGTAATAAACTGGACCCTAGAACCAATCAAGGAGGCTCTTTACAAGGTGACAGGGACTATATTTAACTGTCAATCATGCACAGGCAATGTAGTGTATTGTCGTGCCCGGCTGAAGGCTACAGAGCACAAATAGGAAGGAAATTTTGAACAGTGCAGTCAGTGGGCTCTTAACAGAACAGAACAGAACAGTTATGTTGTTCACCAAACATGGCTGGTTTAATTACCTTCTCTGCAAGTTGTATGATCTACAGTGTACAGGTTATGTAATCACAAATTATCCAATTCCACATCCATTTTAAAGGACCTTGGGCCTCTGGGGATTTTAACACTTAAGCAGTGTTAAAGCGGCACAATCAGCGGGACCCTCTCGACCTGAAACTGAGGCTGCCCCCACATCCTCCACTGGGACGCCAGTGTTTACCGCCCGGAGTGGCTGAAAATTAATTGGCTCCTTGAGCTGCCGTACATTCCCCCTGTCAGTGCGTTGGCCTCCCCTCATTGCCCTGTCACTTTAAGTCGAAGTGTATTAATGGACTGTGTGGGCCATTGATTCCTAATTCCTCTCGACGTCGACATCGGGGATAAATATTGCGTGGCACGGTCGTCTTCTAGTTTATTGTAATCAGCATTGTTATTGATCGCCTGCCTGAACCCCCAAGAAGTAATCTATTTTAAATACACTTTCAGTAAAAGGGGGGCATTTTGGGCCTTGTCCCAGCACATTGCCTTCATATTGGCAAGGAAAGAGGCACAGATACTTTAGCAAAAAGAGGGACACAGGATAAGGAAGTAGGAAGTGTCCCAAACTGGTAGGCAAAAGATAAAGAGACTGAGAGACATCCAAACAGACTGACAGATAGAAATATTGCCAGAGCCACCAAGTATGCTCAGTGAGATATATCTTGCTTTCACGTATTGGTGGTCTCTGGGTGGTCTCTGTCAGCATGTGTATGTGTGTAAGTGTGTGTCTACGCGTCTGTCTGCGCGAGGCCGTCGAATGATGGATGAGGGCTCAGCCAGCGGCGAGCCAGACGTCGGCGCTATCGATTTATCCTCACATTTGTCTGGGGGGAGGCGGTGCAGGGCGGCTCGCCACGGAGAGCATTTTCAACACAATGCGTCTCAGTATGTAATACACACACATACACACACAGACATATATAAAGTATTTTCACCATAAGTATTTCAAATGGGCAATGATTCTCTCGCGCCAGTGGAGGCGTGGGGCTTGGATGAAATTTCGTATTGTCTGTTGAGTACAATGGCTGCCTCCCTCTTTGCCAAGGTGTTTTTATTGATCCACCTGTAAAGTGGCATCCACTTGTTTAACATCCAGTCTAATACACTTCAATTGGCGCAGCCTTGCCTCCTCGACTTGTTGTTTTGTTCATCTATGAGCCCAGAAGATGGAGAGGAAGTGTGTATGTGTGTGAGACGAGTGTGTTTGTGCTCACGAGGGCATGATGAAACCTGTGTGTGCTTCCGTGTATTCATGAAGAAAAGGTCCCATGTGTGTTTGTGTGCCTAGTAAGTGTGTTAAATCTGTGTGTGTGTGTGTGTGTGTGTGTGTGTGTGTGTGTGCACAAACTCGCATGGCTGCAAATAGGTTTTTGTGCGACTGTCAAGAGTCCCTGCTTCATCCAGCCCATTGAGCAACAAATTAAGGTTGCAAAGCAAAGTTGCCATTCTCAAGGATTTGTTTGGTTTTTTTTCCCTGTTACTCGCTTTGCTCATTGGGTGTTCATAATCAACGTTAACAAATTGGAAGGACATCCATTGTTCTCCCAGTCTGGCCATCTTGAAAATGGCCCCAATTACCAGGGACACGGAGGCGACATGACAGAGACGCAATCTCAGTTATGACTGAACGTGATTACACCTGAGTTGGACATGTTATTAGAAGTAGATATTGATGTTGCACACTTAAAGACACACAGCCAACTCACCAGTTTTATATTCCACCAGTTGCTTGGTCCAGCTTTTGAACAGCAGTGGAGAGAAATCCATTTGCCTTATATATGTAGGCTGTAATTTCAAATATATATTTAATCAATTACCATGCAAGAATTAAGTGGCATTGAAAGGCCATGCATTGCAAAAAATGTTATTATTTGTAATGAAGAATTATCTGTTGGTATCTGAATGCATGTCGACATGAAGTCAGATAATTGCATTTCAGAAACCTTGGAGTTGAAGAATGTTTTGTACCCGGAATTGTGATTCGAGAGGCTGCTCTGCTGTATTTTTCACTTGTCAAAAGTCTGAAGCTCTGACTTTCTGACATGTCAGGAATGCTATAAAAGCTACCTGAGATTGTCTGTCTCCTAGAGTCATATATATGAGGTATGATAACGATGAAAGATTGAATCTGAATGTCTGTGTGGGTGTGCGGTTAATGATGATGACAGTTATGACAATAATTTTATGTTAGTGCTGACATTTACCGCATCGACGGGCTCAGACTGCTCCGATCATGGAATATAAAATGATAAACGGCTCCATGAGAGGATTCATAGTCATCTCTCACATTTTCTCACTCTCTTTCTTTTCTCTCAGGGGATGATGTACCTGGAGGAGAGGAGGCTGGTCCACAGGGACCTGGCGGCCCGGAACGTGCTGGTGAAGTCGCCCAATCACATCAAGATCACCGACTTCGGCCTGGCGCGGCTGCTGGACGCCGATGAGAAGGAGTACAACGCAGACGGGGGCAAGGTTGGTGTAAGTGGAGGCGTGAGCATGTTTTTGTGTGTGAGCTACCTGTCTAAGAGCAGTTTAAGACGCAGGAAAGCTTACATAAAGTGTAAATGCTGCAACCAAAAAGTAATAAAAACCAAAGGTCACGACTGGTGACAAGGGAAGTTAATGAGGCTGCAGGGACAAAAGTATTAGTAGTGTGCACATCAGAATGTGAGCGTGCATCTATGTAGGCTTCAACTAATGATTATTTTCACTTTCAAATTATCCTATTATATTTTTCAATAATCTGTTAAGTGTAGTCCGCCCAGAGCCTGACTCAATATCCTAAAAGTGCTTATTTTGTCTTGTCAGCAAGCAAAATAACCCAAAGTATAACATTTTTCTGGTGTTTGAGTATCAGTAAACACCAAGTATAAATAATAATAATACATAAAGTCTTATTTTTATTTAACACTTATACTAGTCTTATTCTTTACCCTCATTTTCAGTGCACATATTTAAGGTGGATGTCACTAATAAAACCTTCGACTCTTAAACCTTGAATTAGAAATTAAATAATGAAGTTTGGAATATGTTTGTCCGCACTAAACAAGCTAAATTTGAAATCTTCTCTCTTAGCACCAAACCAAAACCAGAGTATATACTGTACCCCTGAAAAGAGCTGGGGATAAGTCTGATCAGACATTGAGTTGCAGTAGCAGTAAAATGAAGAAAACGGTTAAGAGACAACTCTGTGATCACTCACTTCAAAAACAAATTCAATACAGCCAATCACATCGTAGCATAGCGGTCGTCATTAACTTGTACTTGTATTGTTAATTTTGTCAAGCGGCTCTGCAAACATGAAATAATGATTTACTTTTCACCTTGGGTAACAGGTTGTATTTATAAGCTCAGATCAAATCAGTTTTTTCTGCTCGCTCAGTGGTCTGCCAAGAGAAACGGAAAAATATGTAAATGAGAACAACTAAATCATAAGTACGGCTGCATTCAAACACAGTAGAGGGGATGATGGAGAGCACAAGAGGGCAGAACAAAGAAAACAGAATAGCCAGGCTGTGCTGGCTCCACCTTACCAAATGTTGGCTGTGATGATTTATTTTCTTGTTTACCAACAAAAAAGGGAGAAAAGAGAATAGAATATTTTCCCTTTTTTACTATTTCATATCAGGCATTTCAACATGGATGGTGATCTTTACAAAATAACCAGAAAAACACATTTTCACGCGTGAATGACATTTTCAAATGTAGCCAGATAGAACAGGTAGACAAAAACACAGAGGAATGTGTTTTATGTGTCCAATTTCCGAGCTCTTATGGTTGGGAAATATCTGGTGAACTGAGTTTCAGTAAAAACACAATTTAGAAGCACTTCATCCAAACAAATAATGCAGCCACAGTTCCAATCACTTTGTTTTGTTTGGGGACCCAGACTACATTAATCAGGAGCCCCTTCTCTTTCCCTCGCTTGAGACTTGCTATGCAAATTGTCCCGATCAACTCCCTTTATTAAATTGGCTTGTTCTTTGCTGCATCTATTCAGCTGGAGGCCTGAAGGTAACCACTGCATCTTGAGTTGGAGTTTGAGCTGTTATCTGCAGGCGAATGAAAATAAAATTATTTTTCATAAAGCAGACCAGGTGTGTTTGACGCGACCATCTGAGTGAGTGGCTCCGTGTCGGTATTCACTGATGCTATGATAAATGAGAGCTGTTGTCAGCAGATCTACATGTGTGCCATAAAAATGGACGCCCCATGAGAGATAAATCAACAGAGATGAAAGTGGAGGCGCTGCACCGCATTTCCAACCTGAAGCATTTCATTTTCACTCTTCCTGTTCATTTCCCCCAGTGAGCAAGCATGCGTGTCAGGCAGGGGCTGTATTTCAAATGACCGGCACGTATACACGTGTGCATATGTGCGTTCACATGCAAAAGGATAGATAATTGCCTTGTTCAGTGGACTCTACAGCTGAAAACTCCCCTCTTCAGTCAATATGGAATTTATACAACAGTCAGGATACGGCGATGTGTGCCATTGTCCTCGTCGGGAATGTCAAAGCGCCTGTTGTTATTACTATTTCACACACTGCCTGCTCTAAACCTACGAGCTATTGAGATAATGTGCAACAAATGGCCAATACAATCTCATTTAGTATCTTAAAAAGCACGCTCAGTATTGATGATCCCTGAGTTAGAATGAAGCTGATCAATCACAGTACTTGAGTAATATTGAGCAAAGCAAAACTATGGTTGAAAGCGTTGTCGATTTCCCAATATCTTACAAATTCTGGATTAAGAGATAGGGCAGCTGTTGAGCAACGTAGCATAAAGGAAAACTGTCTGCAATTCAAGTGTATATAAATAAAATCTGAAGATTATAATTCAGATTTTAGTTTTTTTCTTTGCTCCTTTCATCATAAAATCCCGACCTTTTTGTATCCATCCCTCTCTCCTCAGATGCCCGTTAAATGGATGGCTCTGGAATGCATTCACTACAGGAAGTTCACCCATCAGAGTGACGTGTGGAGTTATGGTGGGTGACAAATGTTTTGTTAATTGACGTCACTGTTTCTTATGCTCATACCTGTGGGAGGAAAGAAGTCAATGACCTGAAATCCTGTTTCCTTTATTTGCATTTCCACCCCCTTATCTGTCTGCTTATCTTGTTCTCTGTTGTTCTCTGTTGTTCTCTGTTGTCCTCTTGTGGCTCCTGTCTCGTCTTCCTATCTCTCCCTGTCTTGTTCTCTCTTTCTGTTCGCCTTCCTTGAATGCTCCACCTTCCTACCCCCCCGCCCAGGAGTGACCATCTGGGAGCTGATGACATTCGGAGGCAAACCGTACGACGGCATCCCCACGCGAGAAATCCCAGACATTCTGGAGAAAGGGGAGCGTCTGCCCCAGCCTCCCATTTGCACCATCGATGTCTACATGGTCATGGTCAAATGTGAGAAAACACGCACAAACACAGACATACCTTTGTTTTTGTTTTTTTGATGTCGGCGAATACATGCAGCTCTAGTCTACAAAGAGGCTGTCCAAATACTGCTGTCCTTAAAAATGACTGTGTTGACTCTTTCTTTCTTTTACATTCTTTGTGAGAGTAGCAGAGGACTTAGAAATTGATTTTAAAAAATCACCAAAATACAGGAAATGAAGTGTCTGACACACAAATTCTCATGGGAGAGAACCTCCAGACCATGCAGCTGCTGGCAAGGTGTCCCTTATATTTCCACACTGAGTCTGGCAACCCTAGGGCTAGGTGATATGAATAAAACCATTATCGATTAATATAGCAATGTAGTAAATAATTCATAGAGAAAATGAACAGATGTGAATGTTTTTTTTTCAACATGTTCTCTTTCCTGCTTAGAATTAGATGGGAAAGTCAGTGCAGCTGTTTGCTAAATAACTAATGCCAGTGCACAGTAAGCTTAGTTTAGCATAAAGATTTGAACCGGGGAGAAACTGCAAGCCTGGCTCTGTCGGAAGACAACAAAAATCCACCGACCAGCTTGTGCAATAAATACAACTGGTTGTCAGGTGCCAAGTTACTGCCCCCGGACAAGAAATAGTCCAACACACAACCCCCCTGTAAAACCACAACTTGCCATTGTTACACTTTGTTTTTTGTTATAAGCATTATATGTGCTGTAAAGAGAGTTTTGTTGACTTCAGACAGAGTGGGGCTAGCTGTTTCACCATACTTCTCCTGCTTTATGCTAAGCTGAGCAAACCCTCTGATGGCTGTAGCTTCATCTTTAACGGACTGACATGAAAGCTGTATCTTCTCATCTGACTCTCGGCAACAAAGCAAATAAACATACTTCTCAAAACTATTCTTTAAACTGAGAAACAATTTTAAGATGAAATAACCAGATGTGAATGTTCACTTTTAGCTGATACAGTGAATTACATACCTGACAAATCTGAATACTTCCAATGACATTGATACAAACAACATTTGAATACAATATCAAATATCAATAACTCTGTCCTGCTCAATGATTTTGTTTCAGAGATGGTTACCTTAGTATAAATATAATAGCAAAATATCTTCTCAGGGTGTATATCACCAAATAGTACACCCAAAGTATGCACCATTAAATCATTAATATATACAAGTCAGTCATCAGTGAAATAAAAAAAAGCTTCTCTCTTCCTACATATTGCAAATTTCTAACCATAACTGTTGCCTCAGCCACAGGTGGCAACATTAAAGGCAATGTCACAGAGCAGCTCTCCAACACATTGAGTGTTGTGGAGCACATAATCATTTTATTTTAAAATCCTGTTTATACACTGCTGTAACTCAGCTTGAGGTGCCACAGATGAGTTGCAGTTTAATAAAAGGGTTCATATTTTTAATATTCATCTGGTAAGGTGTTATTTGAGCTTGGGGGCTTTGATTCAAGGCTGGAAGAGAGAGATGAAAAAACAAATCAGAGAAAAAGAGGTGTTGTCACGAAGCTGATGAGATGCTGGTTTATGGTCTGCAACATGCAAGCCCCGTCCTCACCAGGGAGCCTGCCCACATTCTTGTTCTTGTCATCTTCCATCTGGACTACCACACCTCCCTCCCAGCCGACCTAGCCCAACTCTCACGCCAGCTCTTACAGCTCATCCAAAAAACCTGCCTTCTCTTCATCCTCCCCAAATTCTCCCATGTTTGTCCCATCTTGCACTCCTTCCCCTGGCTGGATTCAGAACCCTGGTGCTGGTGAGGGATCCACCCTCCCATATTTCCAGGAAAGGGTCCAGACATATATGCCAATCCATGATATGAGATCTGCCAGCTATCGGCTGCTTGGCTATCCTTTTCCTCGCATCAGTCTGGTCACTGCTCTAACCTGCCTGAACCCAAAAATGGTGGACTGACTTTTCTGTCTTCTGGTGGGGACTGAAAATCTCATAAAAACTACTTCACATCAGTTTCTCCCTACTGACTTTTTTCCCCTGCCATTGCAGTTCTTGGTTCTTTTTCTTTTTTAATTATCTAGTCTTTTGTGTTGCACAAATATTGTATCCACACTATGAATATACTTCTTATTATTGGCTGCTTGTAGCTCTGTGAATTTAAACTTATTCTACTGTTGCACTTATTGTGAGTCGCTCTGGATGAGGACAACAGCAGAGTGCTTAAAATGCCAAATGTGTAGGAAGAGAATGATGTGATTCAGCTTGGAGCTTGATATCAGAACATATTCCCATGACAAAATGTTAATCCAGCGGAAATGTCATAATATCTAATTGTTTTTTCTCCAAATGAAAAACTACTGCCAATGGCTTTTGACAGCACAGAAGCAAACCGTGAAACCCCTGCAGCCATTTAGCCTAATAACAATGCCAACTGATTTCTGTCTTTCCCCCGGAGGAGAAGGAGAATACATTTTATGTGCTACGTAAATAAGTCTGGACAATAATATTATAAATCCTGAGGTCAAAGGGATTCCCTTAACAAGCAGCTAAAATGCTTGTGGGTTCCCACATATTCCTGATTTATTATTAATCTTTAGGACAAATATTTGATACGTACCATATGTTACATTTCCTTATAACTGTATGTTTTATCCACTGAAACACTGAACAGTTTATCCTCTTAAAAAGTTTCCAATTGTATTAATTTTGCTGGTGCATTGCCACAGCCCTGAAAAAGACAAACCACACATATTTGCTCACTCACCGCACGCGCACAAAAAATCCAGTGACGTCAGCTGAGTTTCACAGCGGTGATCAGAAATAGCCAAAAGAGGTCAAACCAGCAGGAGGGTCACGCTGCCCCATCAAAAGCCAGAAGGAAGCCCAGCAATTGGTTGTATTAATTCTAATTACATGTTGACTGAGAGCCGTTGTTTGTAATTTGGTGTGCCGTCGCGCTGCGCAGCCCGCTGCCTCGGCGCCACCCCAATAAAGATGAAATAGAGTTTGATTGCTGGAGTAATTGCACCTCATTAATGTAATGTGCCTGCACTGGGGGCGCTAAAAGCGGAAATCAGACGAACTGAACGAAGACAGGCAGGCAAAAAAGACAACAGAAAGGGTCAGGGTTTTAGATCGACTGAGGTGTTGATGGTTATGGTTGAAAACAGTCAGGAGCTTTTATGGAGAGTAAACACAGATTCAACTGCATTAATGTAGTGAGGACAATTATTCTTCTGGCACTGTGGTAACTGCTAAATTTGAAATAAAGTGAAATGAAGCAATTATATTTTGCTCCCGAACCATTGATTCCCCCCCAGGACTGCCAGAGGCACCCAGACTCCACCACTAGCCCTCACTGTTGCAGAATATGTAATAGGGATGCAGACACTGAATTCAGCAGCCCAGTTTTCTTACTGTCTAATCTGAGCTGAGACCACCTGGCTTCTCACTTTACCTGCAGGGGTTCGCTGTGTTTACTGCAGCCGTGGTCTCTGGAAGAGAAAAGGAGGCTTGAGATCAAATCCCCTACCTTAATAACTACCTCTGAGTCGCCCTTGAGCAAGGCACTTAGACCTTAGAATGTGTGGGATTTAAAAGTAAACACCATGCTTGCTCATTCAGTGTTCTCTGGATAAATGTTAAAATGTTAAAAAGTGCATTTTATACAGAACTTTCATGGGTATGATACTTCAACAAACATCTTCCTATTTTTTTTACAGCTAAATATTGTAGAGGTATTTTTTGTAAGTAGACCCTGTAGGATGGCATTGACGGGTCTGAGTAAAACGGCAAAAGCAATAGAAGGTCAAAAATAGTATATATTTTTTTAAAGAAAATAACAATAAACCAGCAAAAAAACTTACAGGTTGAGCTAAAGGTTAAGAAACTACAGATTAGACAGGTGTACACAATTTCTACTTTCTCTTTGAGTGCTGTGTAAATCACACACATGCATTCCCATATACAAATCTTTGATTTTACCCTTAAGCCATCCATTTATCTCTCTAACCTCTTCTTCTTGCTCCGTCTTTCTCTTCCCCAGGCTGGATGATTGACGCGGACAGCAGGCCAAAGTTCAAGGAGCTGGCTGCTGAGTTCTGCAGAATGGCCCGTGACCCCCAGCGGTACCTAGTCATCCAGGTGGGTTCGTCTAAAGAAGCTCGCCATCAAAGCATTCGATAATGAAGCTTTTCTGTGCAACCATCCACTTGCTGTTCATGACTTTTTATGGCACATGAATGTACTAAATGGCAATGATAGCATGCGTTAAATAAATAAAATAAATCAGATTAAATAAAATTTTAACAATGTCACATATGTACTGTTTAGGGAGACGACCGCATGAAGCTTCCCAGCCCCAATGATAGCAAGTTCTTCCAGAGCCTTCTTGACGAAGAGGACCTGGATGACTTGATGGATGCTGAGGAGTATCTTGTGCCTCGAGGTTTTAATGCGGCTCCTCTGTCATACACAACCAGGCCCCGGGTGGACTCCAACAGAGTAAGGACCATAGTTAGGCACACAAGAACATAAGAAGAACTACTATTTTTGTAAGCTGTAGTCTTGAGATACTTGAACAAAGTGCTTTCAAATTACATTTCTAAATGTTAAAGCATAAACCTTCACTTAGAATTCAATATTTTTATATGATCACACATCATATCTCCTTAGAAAAACCCTTTCAAGTCAACTGATTTGACTTTAACCTCAAAACTTAATTCTTTATCTTCTATGGTCAAAAAACGCCCAACTCACTGTCCTCTGTAAGTGCTCAAGGTGGTTAAGAACTTCCAATACACTGATGATTTTCCTCTGCTAATGGCTCACCTCCATCATTTCCATCCCAGCGTGTGTGGCTTAAAACTGGACTCTTTATGCACTCGCTCCCCAGGCCCCAGGTTTCATTACTCAGAGTTCCATAAGCAAATAACAGACGCTCTCTTAAAATGCCGGAGCCGTTTACTAATAGACAATGAGTGCAGGCTCGGCTGTTTGCTCTGCCGCATTCACCACGTGCCGCTGGCCCTCGGCTCTGCATCTTATGCACCTTTACCCCCGTGACCTACCCATTTGCCGGCGGCTCTTTGCTCCCCGACAAACACACACGTACTCCAAAAACACACCCTCAGTAATCTGTCCAGGGTCCTGTCTGTTCAAGGTCAACACCCCTATCATGAATTGAAACTCCTTTGATTATGCAGTCAAAAGTCCCTACATGCCCAGACAGGGAAAGCAATTCATTGTTAAAATCCATCGGCTGGCTGACTTTGCCACGGGAAGTTAGTTATTCAGGTTGCGCCACGGCAGACGCAGTCCAATACAGACGGTTATCTAATCTGCGCTGATTTGCTCTCACACTCATACTTGAAAAGAAGAGCGGATAATGATTTTGAAGAAGGGACGAACAGAGAAGTTTTGAAGAAGGGGAGGTTGATTGCAATTGAGGAAAGGTGGTGGGAGTAGGTGGACAGATATAACCCTAGGACGTCTCCTCTATCTTTCTGTTGTGTTTTGAAACTCTGTTTCCTGTAATTGCTGCTGTAGCGCTAGCAGTTGGCAAGAGCGCAGAGGAGTGGGTCTGGGTTAAATAGCCCACGGCAAGCCAACACACCACCACAAGAAGCCCTTTGCTTCACATGTCATATTTTGTATTTTCTTGTGGGGTTTTTTGTTCTTTTTTGAGGTTCAGGTGTTTGAATCGTAGCTTTGCCTGACTGCCCCTCGCTGTCCCTCAAGGCTGACACATCGGCAGAACTTTGTTGGAGAATTCTACTTTCAACAGGCAGCTGAATGGGTTAAAAGTCTGGCTTTCTTTGCCGCAGGTGGCATATAACTGGCTTAAACTCAAACATTGCATTTACATCTGTGTTTGTTGTGGTTCAATTGAGCTAAATTCATCTTTACTACTACAACTGGTTTGTTAAACAATGTTGTCCCAGCTCTTCTATCATCAAATAGCTGCAATACAGTGTCATATAACAAGATGCACCAAAGTTTCTTAAATGGTTTAAATTAAAGAAAATCAAACCTACAGTTTGCACAGTAATTTCAAAAAGCATTTTTATCTGTCTCTATCCACAACCCACACTTTGCCCTAGAACCAGTTTGGCTATCGAGATGGTGGTCCAAACCCTGCAGAGGGCTCTATGGCAAGTGCTCAAGCCTGTGCGAACCAGGAAGCCACAGGCAGTGGACCAGTTCCGGCCCTGGAGGACCAACGCTGTAATGGGAGCCTGCATAAGAAGAGCTTGAGCCAGGCTGGGGCAGAGGACAGTGTTGGCCAGAGGTACAGCGCTGACCCCACCATCTTCCTGGGGGAGAGGGCGTCCAGAGGGGACACTGATGAGGATGGATACATGACACCCATGAAGGACAAGACTTCCTCAGGTACTTTAAGTGAAACCCAAAACACAGTAAAGTGAAATAAATGTAGCCTCTGGAATCAGGAGTCAGGTTCATTTTCCATAGAGACAAACAAAGATTTGTTGGGACTTGCCTCACAGAAGCTAAAAATATGTCCAGAGAAGTGTACGGAATTTTGGTGATGATGCATGACTTAATTTTAGGAGTTGTATTCCAAACTATGGTGCATGTAATGCCAAACTTTAAAATAACCTAACCTCATTATAGTAATTCCTCACCAATCTATTAAATACAAGCAACACCATGGGAATGACTACACCACAATCTTACATGCTGTTCCAAAAACACAATTTAAATGTAAAACAAGTTCATCTTGTATTTACTACGAATTCCAGCCTAGTGCAGTCATCTCTTTGCTCATTCACAGAGTAAATGTAATCTTTTCTAGTATATTCTGCCTGCCATTTTGCCTGTTCATTTCATTTCATTCCATTGATTAAAATTCCTACAGTGTTTCCGTCAACGGTGTATGTCAGCTACTACAGTCATGTTTTGCCTTTGATCATAATTCAGTCCATCAGCCCTGCTCTTGCACTACCATCTTTGATTTTTGAGTAGCTCAAAATATAACAAAGCCTGCAGCAAAATGTATCTGAAGCAATGTCAAGGAGCAAAAGAGTGGGCAGAATCAATAGGTTTCACACCCCACTATTATAGTGCTTGGAAGCAGTGAAGAGGGGTCATTTGCTGGCATTTTCACCCCCGGCAGATGGAGTTTCCAGTGCCAAAGAACTGCTGGCAACTTGCCCGTCTGGTCCTGAGTGGCTGCCATTATCGCCATTATCATCTCCATCTCCATCTTCTCTCCTCGTTAGCGAGCAATATCTTTCTCTTACTCTATTTGAGTTTCCATTTCTTTAGTTTTCTTTTCTCTTTATTTAATTTCCGTGGATCATTTGTTTGTCATTCTCTCATAAACTGCTTTTTCTCTTGTTCTCCTCTTTCCTACCCTCCCTCTCTTTTCTGATCTGTGTTACAGAATACCTGAATCCCATTGAGGAAAACCCGTTTGTCTCACGACGTAAAAATGGTGAGATCCACGCCTTGGATAACCCAGGCTACCACAGCACACCCAACAGCCAGCCCAAAGGAGAGGATGAATACATCAACGAGCCGCTCTACCTCAACACCTTCCACAGCCCTGCTGAGCTGGGCCTGGAAGCCCTGAGGAGAAATGGTCTACCCCTACCCACCCATCCTCCTTCTTCGATCTCAGCCACAACTTCAGGCTCCCACCTCCCGCTTACCATCCAGACCAGTCTGCCCCACTACCCCCTCCCTTTGGCCCAGCCTTCTCCATCTGGCATGCCTTGCCACCATGGCCCACCAACCCACATCCTCCACACCCACCACACCATCAAACCTGCAGGACAACCTGGCAATCCAGGTGGCAGCTCCGCCAGCCAGAGCCAAACAGGAACTACTGCCCAAGCCCAGGTGTGTCAGTCAGGTGCCCTGTCCACTTCGGCCACCATTGGGCACGGCAGCCTGCCAGCGTACCAGAGCCACGCCACCACGCACCCCGCCAGCTTGCTGAAGCATGGTGGGCTGACATCAGGGAAAGTCAGCGGGAAGAAGCTGAAGGTGACCTTTGACAATCCAGAATACTGGCAGCACAGCTTGCCTCCAAAATCATCTAACCAGGCAGCCCCTGACGGTGCCCAGGGAGGTTCCACCAACGCCAAGCTCTTCTATAAGCAGAACGGACACATACGGCCGGCGGTGGCTGAAAACCCTGAATACATGTCTGAGTTTTCCCTGAAATCTGGCACCGTCTTGCCACCTCCACCCTACCGGCAGCGGAACACTGTGGTCTAGATTGTTCCACTTGACAAACGTTCCTCAATCAGACTCTAGCCTCCAGCAACCCAGACATCCTCTCCGGTTCCACTGTTCCACACAGAGGGGGGCAGCCACAACCAGAACCGCCCCCCAACTCTTTCCAAATAATGAACCATCTGCTGTAGACTGTAGCAACATCAGAAGGAGGTGGACTGAACCGAACCAAGCAGACCCAACTCAGACTCACGCACCTTCAATCCAATCCAGTCCATTTCTGTTCTGTAGATAGAGACTGCGCTCCATGTCACTGAGAATGTGAAGGTTATGGTAGTTTTTGGCCGACAACGGACACATGATTGTCGCACAGCAGTGGAAGTACCACGTTGTCCCAGTGAGGTAGACCAGAACGACGTCAGACAAGATGGATTTGTCTTAGGGGACCTGAACTCACTGCCAGCCACTGCGGTGTCAGATTCATGAGAGGAATGAGATGTTTTAGTATATTTTGTTTTCTGGTAAAAAAAAAGGTCTGCGGATCCGAGGAACAAAACCCTTCTGAGGGTTTCTGAAATAGGCAAACAGACGGCGCAAATGTCGTTTGATGTCAAGATGTCTTGTTATGTGAATGACCTTGTTGAATGAAATGAAACAAAAATGAAAAAGACTTTAATGTTTAAGGTTTAGTCAGGAGAGTGGCTTCCACTAACATAAAAGACGGAGCACCGAAGGCTAATCAAGCATATTCAAATCGTTTTGACTATGGGATTATACTGGACATTCTCAAATTTTCCATCAAAAATGTCAAACTCATCTCATCTTTCGACTGTAACTGTGATACTGTGATGGCCAAAACTACAGTGATCCCTCCTTTCACATTTGTAGTTCAACCATGAACTGTTGAACTTGCCTGAAAACACACAGGCCACATGCTGTTCTGTTGATTTTGCTTTACTGCTGTCTACTTGGAAAAGCTGATCAAAACCAGCTTTTTCCAAGTTAAAGGGAAAAAATACACTGTAAACATTTTTATAAACACTGGTTGCAGTGCTGAGAAGATGGATTTTTGTACACTGGTTTTCCCTTTCATATCATGAAGCTAACTAAAATGAGTTAAGAGTGTCTTGCCATTAGAGTGGGAGGACATTTGGGGAAATTGCTGTATATGTGGAATAGTGTGATGAGACCATCCATAAAGCAGCTGAACTCAAAATGGTGATCATAGAGACAGAGAATGAGGGAGAGAGCAAAAGAAAGAAAAACAGAGGGGAGGGAAAGTTCATGCAAGCTGCCTAATGAAGACCTCAAGGAATGAACAAGACAGCACCAGCAAAGCACAGTAAAAACAGACTACTTTGTGTGTGTGTGTGTGTGTGTGTGTGTGTGTGTGTGTGTGTGTGTGTGTGTGTGTGTGTGTGTGTGTGTGTGTGTGTGTGTGTGTGTGTGTGTGTGTGTGTGTCTGTGTGTGTGTGTCTGTGTTTATGTCAGTGTGAATGTTTGTGTTCACATACAAGCGAGCCAGTTTGGCCTCACAGGAATATCTGTGGTAAAAAGAGATGCGGCAGAAGTCGGTGATGACATGCTGTCAACCTTCAGTACCACTGCTAACCAATACTGCACTCTGTACTGGTGTGACCTCAAACAAGGCTTCCACCATGCGACTGCAGTCAAGTAGAAATCACTATATTTTTAATGTCACCAGTTTGAATATAAAGCTCACTGAGTGGCCCAACAGGACATGGACACTGTGTTCCTGCAGCCAATTTTTATGTAAGCTGTTGATTAATCAGCGGCACATTGTAAATCAACAGCCTGTCCATAATGATTTATTTGGCTTGGTCTGAGGTAGCAAAGAAGACCCGAACTATTTTAAACCATTACATTATTCAACAAAGATCAAGACTGCATATGTGTTCTCATTAGGCTGACTTTTAATCTAAAGTTAGTAGCGGTAGTGCTACCCGCAGTCATAGCTCTATAAACTACTAATCTATTGACCTTGTCTTCTAGAAATTACATTCATATACAACTAATACCTTCCAGGTTGTTTTTTTATCAACATAATGAAGAAATTAGTAAAATGTTCACCAACAACATATTTTTCACAGCAAAATATCCAATATCTACTCATAGCAATTATGTACAGCGTTTTAAAACTTTATTATTTTTAAATGAAGGTACACAGCCCTATTAATATTTAACCATAACCAACTTCTTTTACTAACCTTTCTGTTGCATAAACATAACCCTATTAAAGATACAAACTCTGCTCTCTAACTTCTTAATTTTGTCTGAAGTATTCCAACCTAGTTTTACTCCTGAGAACACCAATAGAGCACTAATTGCCCCTTTACTCTAGAGAATCGCTCTGGCCCTCACTACTGATGCCTCTGCAGGCAAACTGCCAGTCAATGCTGCTAAAAGCGCTGGTGTTACAGCCATTATTTCTTCCACCAAGCCATATTGAACACCTTTGGGTGGGAAAACACCACGAAGCTTGCCAAACTTAGGAGATCAAGGTGAACATTTTGTAATGATGGTCGCCTCAGAGGTCCTCTTGCAATATCTTCCTAGAATCACATCTTAGTCCAATCAATATGAGCAAAATCTTGTAGTTCCTGAACCTCTGGCAAGTTTTCCCAGCCATTATCTGTGGAACATGAACATTATTGCTTTGTCATTGTTTTTAACAGCTCTTGATCATTCTGTGTCGGCAGCAGAGCCTTGTCCAGGCTGTTTTCTTGTGTAGGGTGTTTATTTGGTGTATTTTAATGTCTGTGTGTGCGTTTGTGTGAAAGTGTTCGTCTGAGTGAGCTTGTATATGTTTGTCCTCCCCATGGAGCACTTTGATCAAACCCGTGGGTAGAAAGAAAGGATTTCCACCCTTCGTTACTGAAATATTCAACTTGTTTATCTGGTCGTTTACCACTTCAGAAAGGAAAAGCTTTAGCAAAGGAAGGTACTGCGGCCAGGAGTTCACGAAGAAGACACATTTTAGGAGGTGCTGACCAGCTTCAAGAATGTCCTTGTTTCCAAGTTTTATGTTTGCTTCAAACAGTATGTATAATGCTGCTTTGATGATATCATGACTATTTGATGAAGGAGTATTTTGTAGTCCCTTTTGGAGCTCTAATTCAATGAAATAGAGACAGCATTTAATATCAATGTGAAATATTTATAGCGCATTTGAGCTTGTTTATACAGAACGATGGAAGAGTCTGCCAAATCTGGGTTTCAAGAAGAAGAAGAAGAAAAAAAGAAGAAATGCGCAATGGTGGTGAAAAGAAAAACACATGCATTGATTTCTCTCTTGTTTGGCCTAAATTATACTGCAGACCCAGGCAAAATATGTGTTTGTTTCAAGAATAGATTAGACTGAAACACTGATGAGACGACTGGCCTCGCATGTTCTCGAGAGCACTATCCCAGAGACACTCAGCAACCCTCCACTTTTAATAGAATCTTCTCAAGAGTTTATTGCCACAAAAGGTAGAAAAACATTCCTGAGCATCAAGACACAAGTTTGTCAAGTATTGCTTTTGTCATCTTAAGGCCTTGGTTATCTTTCTAAAGTACCACAATTTGTTTTCCTTCTAAAGAAGCCATCATTTTCTCCCTCTCTATTAATATTCTTGTTTCAAACATATTTTGCCTTGGCATTGACCCGTGTTTCCTGCTGCTACTTGTCTCAACCCTAAACACTCTTGTGGCTCAGAATGCACCGTGGCAACATGACTGATCACTTTTTCTTATTTTTTACTCTTTACTGTTTCCTCTCCAAGCCAAGGTGCAGAGGCATGTAGCCATGTTGTACTGAAGTGTATCCTTAAATATTTCATCCTCAGCAGACACCCACGTTATAGGCTGCGATAGAGTCTAATGTATAGTACAATATCACCTTGCATGGTACCAAAAGTGAGTGTTTTACTGCCCTCCACCTTTGTATCTCTTCATTCATGTCAATATTATATTCAAATGTCTGTCCAGGGAGTGGACAGCGTGGAGGAAATAACCAGATTTTTTTACTGAATTCAGTAGCACAAACTGGCAGACCTTATTTCTGAAATCTTTCATGGTATTTTTCGTGTATGGTACCCTATATAGTCTTTTAATATTGAGTTTTATTTTTTCCATATTATCAAGGATGTTTTTCCTCAAGGAAAACGACTTGAATCTATATGTGTTTTTTTCCACTATTTTTGTGTCGATTACTGTACAATATTTAACATGTTTGTCATTGTAGCTGCAAATTTTTAGTTGTTCTTATCTTAATTGCACAAATCATTGCTTATGAGTGGAGGTCATTCATTCTCTGTGTTCAAATGATCAGATCAGTATAAATGTACAGAATCTTTGGGGTTTCCTCCAAAACTTATCTAACACACTTCAACAACAAATGTGAATAGTATTTTTATAAAGCACTGAAATGGCCGACGTGGTGAATTTGTAAATAAGGAGGCGACGCTTTGAATTTATATGGTCTTGTCTCCTACTGCTGTTTTCTCCTGCTTATAACAACTTGTACAAAAAGAGCCGTACATATTTGCTTTATGTAAGTGTACCTTTTGACTAATGGGAGTTTGATTTTCAAAGTGCTTGTTGAGCCTTTCTCATGTGAAAACTCTTGTTTGGTGGCCCTTTTTCCAGATCTTTGTGGCTGTCCTCATGTAATGTTTCAGTTAAATGTAAAAGTGGTGATGGTGGGTATGGGGGTGGGAAGGGGCGGGCTGTTCAATCCACCTTGTATCTCTGTTTGGCTTCCCCATGCCTGCCATGTTTCATTCACTCAGTATTGAGAACACCCCAGAACAAGCAAATAATACCTTATTTTCCCTCTTTATCTCTCCCTCTTTCTAATTCCCATACAACTGAAACCAGTGCTGCCAGCCACCCCAGATAACCTGTGTTATCTCCTCCGTTACTTTCTACTGGAAATATTACTGAGCCAAGTCAGACCTCCTCCTCCCTGAAAGGCAGAGCACAGCCTTCATGGTACAACCCATTTTTCAGCTCATTTCAGATTTGTTTTGCATGCTTTTAGAGGAGACATAGTAGAGAAAAGGCGTTTCTCCCCTCCTCGCCTACGTTAGCTTTCCATACTTCCCCCATTGTCCAAGTTATTTGAAACCACACCCAAAGCTTTATATCATAGAAATACCGTTCCTCATGTTTGTTACATGAATCTGTCAAAAGTATATTTTTAATTTAATATAAATAAAGATTGATTCAGTATATGTTGCAGTGGTTTGGAGGTGATTTTGTGTATCTGTTGTGCGCCTTACAGCAAAAAAAAACCCAATATGAAACGCTAGTAGTTGGAGTAGATGCAAAAACTTTTGCAAGAGGAAAGTTGTGGCTCTTTGACATGCTTGCTAAGAAGAGTAAACTAATCTTACGGAGGCAGTTATTCTGAAATTGACTGTCATCCTTTCAAGTGGGGTAACTAGAAAATCAGCTATATCAGGGATTCTATGTCTTGCTCAAAGACACCCCAGCAGGGAAACTCTGGAGTCCTAAACCCAGATCCCCTTGCTCGACAGGCCACCCTGCTGCCCGTAAGTAGAGCAGAAAATGAAAGTCCCGATCGGTTGCTCCAACGTTCACTCCGACAGCTTTCGTAATAAAATTTAACAGATGGTGTCTTTAATTAAGACGAGGATGCTCTCAAGCTACGGCGTGCTTATTTTGACCCGACTTCTTAAGATCAACATTACAGAAGTTGCACCGGGGGCGAGATTCTGCACCGCACCACACTTTCATGCTCAAAAGGACTTGCAGATGAAGACCAGCTGCATCAAAAGGTCCGCAGTGTTCTCCTGGCCTCCTCCAAAAGCTCTCCTCCAATAGGCTAATGTGTGGATATAACATTTTGCTCTCGTTTTTCTCTCGCCCCGTGCTGCGCTTAATCTGCTGTTTACCCAAGTGTTGGTTATGTAAACTGGCATAGGCAACATCGTTTGCTATGCAGCGCTCCTCCATTGCTGCTGCATTCCCAGGCTTTCATTTCAATCATAAATAATACAAAACTGTCCAATGGCAGAATATGAGCTTTCTGAAGTCACTGCTATTAATACTAATAAGGCGATGGGGTGCTTTAAGTAAACACTGTTTATGAACAGAACCCCCCTCCTTTCTCTTCCTTCTTTCCCCCTCTCTCCTCTGTCTATTAGTTTCCTTGGAGCACTGAGACTCAATTAGTAAGCACATCTAGTTCCACCATAGTAATTTAGAGAGGGGGCTTCTGCTGCAGAGTAACAGTATTTGAACTATTTCCAGTTATATTCACGTATATTCCAAATCTATATTGGGTCTGCCCGTTTGAATCACTGTCAAAAAAATTATGCTTCCCATTTGCTACGGAAAAGAAAATTTAATTGATACTCACTCACTCCCTTCCTAATGTTGGACTCACATAATAGACAGATTATCTTGAACATTAAGCACACTTCCCGACAGGACTTTGCACATTATCACCCTCACCAGACAGCAAAGGGGGAGGTCATTGTTAATTTGGCAACTGCTGTATAACCATTTGTCAGTGTGTTACAAGTCTCCTTTATAGCTGATCTTCCAGTGAAGCCTGCCATCGCTGCCAGGAGATGGGGTTCAGCTCCATCCCGCAGGCCTGTAGCAATTATACTTACAGCTGCCCTGTACACCTGTGACATAGCTCGGTGATGACAGCTCGTCGCCGACAGACCGGTGCTGTTTAATTGCAGCGTGTCACCTTGATGGATGTTTTACCCACACAGCCTTGCACCAAAGAGAAACAAGGCGACTGTTTCTGAAATGAACGAACTGAAATGGTTCCACAAGCCTGATGATTCTTTTATATCATGGCCTGTGTTTCTTGAGCTGCAGTTATTTTGCTTACAAGTATTCCCATCAGGATTCAAAAGCCCTGAAAATAGAATGAGACCAATAACTATCCACATAAAATGACATTCAAGGGTGTACTTATTTCATGACAGGAGAAACTACCTTAAAATGAAAAATTACTCCACTTAAATTGTGAAAAGTGAGCTAATATGTCTGCCTGAGCCTGTACTGGTTGCAAAATGTGAGTATCCAGAATACAGTCCAAGAATACAAGGCCCGACAATTTAACCATCCATTAGTTCACTGTAGTTCAGCCTATAGGCTGCAGCTAATTTATAGATCTATTGTTGGAAAAGCAGATTATGATTCTGCACAGATTTGCAGTTGACAGTTCTTCCCTTCATACTGTTGCTGCTCCTGTAAAGCTTCCCATGAGACTTCATTTCTTTCATTCTGATGAATTTTTATGCACCAGTTTGTGTCCCCTGCTGAATGCTCCCTCAGGTCGGACCATTCACCATGGGTGACAGAACATTTTTGTACTCCCACTGGTGATCCATCTGCAATTCAGATCTGTATTCGGACAGCCTTTTTCTTTTTATGGGAGGAATTTGCCAACATTTAAAAAAAAACTTGCATCTTAGTCACCGTAACCATGGCAACGATGACGTTGAGTGACAGCTGTCATTCTAGATGTCGTTCTCTTCCACAAATTGTGATTTAATACTTTTGGTTTTAATATTTCTAGTGTCATTCACAGCGAAATACAGGACAAATCGTGTCCTGCATTATATGAGACAGATGGCAACCTTTGTAGACAAAAATTATTTTATTCATGGTTTGTATTTTCAAATGTTTTTAGGCTTTTAGGATGAGGACTAAACATCTTGGATATAGAGTTTGGCTTGGGTTCCTGGAGGACAGAGCCATTAATGTTAAGAGGAGGATCCAGGACCAGCTCCCTCACAGTGGGGAACTACTACACAGTGGATGTGCTCGTTGTGAACAGGGCTTTTCAGTCATCCCACATAATAATGTTGGCTGGTAGAAATGCCCTGGGCCTTGGAAGTAACAATGGGTTATAACTTTAATAAGTAGTAAGCTAGTTAGCTGGACATCAGTCAGCAATTGCAGTTACCCCAGAAAAACACAATGTGATCCATTCCTTACAATTTAGCTCTTGTATATTTGGTTTTGTGGAAGGTAAAACAAAGAGAAACCACTATCCAAACCCTTTATTTACAGAGTACTGCTCTAACAGCCCCATCCAAAGCTTGATAGACCTACTGTACCTAGTTACGGTTGCTAAGATATGACGGGGTAGGGTGTAGCGACAGGTGAATTAGCTATTTATTATCACTTCTTTAATTAGTAAGGTGGTTAGTTGTTTTTTTTATTTACCTTTTTGTTGTTTAAGCATCATGTCACCTATCAGTTACATACTTTTGAACACTGTACACGATTCAAGCTGCAACAGCAAGGTTGGCAGTTTAATGTCTTAGAAATCGTTTATCTGTTCCGTCATTAATGCGCTGCTTTATTCTCTTCATCATGCCAATGCTAATTTGACATCATTACTCTAACACATTTTATTGCTCCTTTTAACATCAGATGGTAAATTTACATTCTAATAACATGGACAATGCCCCTGGTGTCGCTTAATGTGCAATTAAGTTCAGAATGTGTCCATTATGTTGCTTACATAATGTGTTTAAATAAATCATACTTATCTCCCACCATGAGGTTATATCTCCCCTGTCGTGTCATGACTGCACATTATTGGGATAACACGCAATTGTGTGAGTTATGTTTACTGAGATCCAGAGTTAAAGCAAGAAGCAAGTTTTCCATCTAAAACTATGAGAAAAGTATGGCAACAGATTCTAACTACAATATAGCCATGATGACTACTTTCCAAGATCATAGAAAGTCTCCGCCGGGTTGTGAAAATATTGACAGCTCATGGTGGTTTTGGATTTTAATCTCCTCCTCCTCCATCTGACCCCAGACTGGTCAGAGCCATGATTATTTCAAAGGAGTTTTTAGGCCTTTGACTATAAAGCCTAGCTTATAATCACTGAGTCATTAGTATTCATCAACAATCCTATCAAAGCCTTTCACCATAACTATGCAAAAAAAACGAAGCTTATTATTGACTCAGTTGCAACTTGAATTTAATCTTGAAATCAAACATTTTTAACAGTAAATTAGTTGTCTCTTTGTTATTAGATTAGACCTTTAACGCTGGTGTGAATGTCAGATCAGCGTTTTCCCAATGAGCTGAGTCAAAACTTGTAAAATATACTATTTCCATGCCTGAGGCTCATTCATCAAGTCTGAGGGAAAGACAGGCCTGAAGAGGCCTATCTGCAGCGAGCCAATGAAGACACTCAGTCCTGACTGTAGCTGAGGATTACCATGGAGAAGAGGACGAGGAGGAGGAAGAAAATGAGACAAGACAACTTCCCGTGAGGCAACTTTTCCACAGAACATAGTAATCAGGGCAGAGACAGCGGCTGAGGAGGCAGTGGAGAAAGAAAACAAGAGAGGGAGAAGAAGAACAGGCTGAATTGAGGTAAAGGTTAGGCACAACAGCCTTAGGCATACTGTTGAGGGCAGCTGCACAAAATCACCTCTGAGAGGGAGAAACAAGGAGCAGGAGAGACCAAGAATGGATGATAGCAGAAGCTTGTATTGGCTAAATAACTCCCAACAACACTGCTAGATCCTCTAGTTAATAAAAAAATTAGGTTGACACATAAAAAACACATGGTTCAGTGTAAAACAAAATAAGCGTCTACACTTCATTCTGTGCAAGATTATACAAGCAGGCGTCTGGCAGTAATCTATATGCTGAGTCATGCCACAAGCTGTTTACTGAGAAGATCCATGAGGCTAACATGACATGAATGCACAAATATGTACTCTGGTTTTTAGAATTAAAAGCCGTTCTTTGTGCCTTATGGTTGTAATACAGTCAGCAAACTACTGCACAGCTACAATGGTCATATACATGTATGTGCACGCATGTTATACTAACTCAAAATAGTTTGGAATAAATGTGTTTACTTACTCTGCAACTGAGGATGCAGTGGCTTATGGAAGGCATTGATCCAGTCATATATAATATTAACATTTTATAAATAAGTAATTTATAAATAAATAAATTGACAAGCTTCTTGTTGTTTATTTTAACTCACTTGATAATCAAAGTATTAGTGTATTGTAAACAAAAAAAATTTGACAAAATGACAGTTTAGTAAATACAATGTGACCGGACATGAAAGCAGCAATCCCCATATGTCCGTTGACTGTGTATTTATTTGGTGTTTGGTGACATGTAATTAATTACAAAATGTTAAAGGTTATATAGCCTATATGAAATGTGTAACCCAAAATTTTTTGTGGATTTTATTAAAGTTATTAGTTAGCAGCTCATTTTAAATTAACATTCAATCAAATGTTTTTCCTAGAATGACAGGATTCTCCCAGCCCTGTTTTGTAAAATTTGTGAAACTCAACCATTGAAACCTCTGGGTAAGATATCATTAAAACAAGGCGTCAGATTGGTTGCAATGCACCAATCAGATGACACCATTACACATACTCTGGTTTCTGGAAAGGTATAGTATACTAATGCTTGTTTTACATTCACACATTTTGATTTACTGATTTAATTTTAACATTGGCATCCCTGGGCTTCCATACTTGGTAACAGAACAGCTAATTTATTTTTCTTGATTCTGCGTCCCTCACATACTGCAGATAACACTTGCAGGCAAGCATGCACCTGTCCACATAACACACACACACACACCCCTGCACAAACACACCATCACAGTTATGCAGCTGCAAGTGTTCTTTTTCCAAGGCTTAGTGAGGATTTTAAGTGAGAGGTATCTGACTTTTCTGTCTTTATTCCTGCAGTGACCCTTAGCACCACACACACACACACACACACACTCCCATACACAAACACAGAGAGTGGCCTGAGGACAGAGATGGAGAGCTCTAATTTCCACAGGCCCGCAAAGTCTCTCCATCCCTCTAAACTCAATCTCCTCTCTTTCTCTCCCACAAAACTACACACACTTGGAGAATTACCACATATACAGACAAGCACACACACATTTTCAAACGTGCACTCATGAAAGCGTGCACAAAAACTCTTTCAAGGAAGACAAGGAATACATTCACTTTTTCTTTATTTAAAACTCTATTATACTTGCCCTAAATACACTTTATGAAACAGAAATCTGTTATATCGCTCTGTAGTTTCCCTCTTACTTGCAACATTTAACCCCCCACCACCACATGTAATTCCTCAAAACACACTAACACCTTCTGACTCTGTCATACGTGTACAGTCGATTACATTTCAAAGCTACCAGACAGGGAGGGGAAAGATGAGATTTATGCTAGGTAAACCACGTAATACTTCTCTGAACAAGGGCCTGGAGGTTTTTAAGAAGCTCCATCAATTTGTGCATGTGTCAACAGTGAAGGATTAAAATAGCAAGAGGCAGAAAAGGATAGTGTGTAAGTGCACAGATTCATGAGCAGGCAAAACTATTCTGTAACCAAATAGACCCAGGTTTGATTCTTGCACCATCTATTGCACATCCATCAGTCGCTTTCCTATCCTGCTGTTTTTTCTAGTCAAGGCACCGAACCCCTACCTGCTCACTCAATCATATGTCGCTGTGGATAATAGCATCAGCTAAATCCCTAACATGTAAAGAGGCCTGGAGACGTCCAGATGGTCTATAACAGCGCTGTAATTTGTCAAAGAAAATGATGCTGAACAGTGTAAGAAATTAAGCAAATACAGACAGAAAGCATTTCTTCTCTTTACTTGATGTGAAATGCTATTAAAAGATGTGGGTGGCAGTATTTCATGTTTTTATTTCATGCAAGATTACCATAAAAAACAATGAATTTATCTTAATAACAATCATTGTGTGTAAGCATGATATATCTTGTGCCATGCAGCTCCACCTTGCCCAGAGTTAGATGATAAGATTGATACGACGCTCACATCTGTGGAAAATATGAAAAACATATTCTGTTAATGTGATAGTTCGGGTATCTTGAAGTGGAGAACATAACCATTATCAGTGTGTTAGCTATTGTAGATGGCGTGACCAACAGTATCAGTTTAAGTGTATGCTATATTAACAATGTAGGGAGCAGGCGGTCAAAATAACAAACAAACTGTGCTCCCATGATTTAGACTGAAGGATGGAGACTGAGTCAACAAATGAGGTTGAAAAGAAGAAAAAGATTAAACCCATTTTTTAAAAAAACTACTGTAAAAAGCACGGTAAGTCTGGTATTTGGAGAAATCTCTCAGTTGTTACTGACAAGGTAAAATAAATTATTTTCACCTGCGGGACAGGAGAAGACACACAATCTATATTGTGCAGGTGTGGATGGTCAGAATGTTTGCGGGGGCGGGCAGTAATGGTCAGAAATCCACTGGGAGCGAGCAAGAGTGGGAGAAAAAAAAAAAACAGTCTGATACTGGGCTGTAGTTTATAGCTCTGCTTCTGTGCCGGGACTCCTGTCTGCTTCTTCAGTCACGGATGTGCTGACAGCTCTCTACTGTAGGTAATACACTGACTTTGGTTAAATACTTCATAAGACCCCACTTCCAAATACCTGAACTATCCATTTAAAAGTACAACATATAGCTACACACATTGCATCTGTGTTGCATAGTTCTTCATTACAATGAACACGTTGGTCCCCTCAGCTTGTCAAACGTTTTTAGTGATGTCTGCCTGAGAGAGATCAAGTATTGCATCATCAGAACATCAGACATGTCACATAAATAATGAAATTATGTTTCATTTAAAAAAAATTTTAATGCAAGAAAGAGTTCTAACTCCTGAAACATAACCTGTCACTGACTTTGATTATAAGGCCACTGTTATCCATTTCTCTTATATAAGGTCATTTTTTTTCTCCATTTGGCTAACTAAGACCTCAGAGTGCATTTTAGACGCCATTAAACAAGCAGTGAATCACTTTTAAGAAGTGCAAGAAACACCTCAGATGTTGCTGACACAGACGCACAAAGAAAAAGTCCTCTTTGGTGTCTCGCCCTTTGACTCTGAACACTTTGATGCGGCCAAATGGAGCAAAGGGGGCATCTACCCACCGCCTCTCTGCACCCACTTTCATCTAGGAGAGATGTTTGCCTGCGGAGGGAATGTGAGAAAAGGCACTGTTAGCAATAGTTACTTTTATGTCCTGAAAAGCTGTGTTTTAATTAATGTAACCACTGGGGGCTACGGCGGGGTTACCGCTGTGATGAATCAAAATGAGCGTGTGCGTCTGTGCATGTCTTATTAATTCTTTTTTCCATGTGTGGATATACTTTCAGAGCATAAAAGTGGCCTGATCGTCCATATGTATGTGTGTGCGTGTTTGTGGCTTTATGAACGTGTCAGTGTGTTTGTCCTACCAGCTCCTGCAGTGACTGAGTGTCTCTAATTGAGTGTGCTGCTCACTCAGACAGGAGGTCTCAGACGGTGTTGACATTCAGGCAGTGGAAGGCCACCATTGGGGATGACAGCTGATCATTCTTCCAGCCAGCACCCTAATTACAGGGAGATGGAGAGAGCAAAGGAGAGAGGGATAAACAGAGAGAGAGAGAGAGAGAGAGGCTTTTTAAACAACAAACAGGTACCGGTTCCTCTCGTCCTGCTGTTTTGTCCATTCATAATAAGTGCCCGCCCCCCGGTGTGTAGAAAAGCAGCCAACACCCCACTGCCTTCCTGCTCTCTTCCTGTGACCACACCGCCTCCCCCAACTCTCTCAACCTGGTGACTTTCACAGTTTCCCAATTATACCAAAGCTCCTGTGTGTGTGATTTCACTGTCGCCGGAAAGCATGGAGAAACGTCAAGCTATGTCAGTCTTCCTGTCTCCCTCGCTCTCTCTGGGAAACACACATGCAGAGACATACAGACGTGCGCACACACACTTTGATGTATGGAGTCAATCAGACTTCATTGGACAGTGTTGTGATAGCCTCAGGATATTAGCAAGCTTGCTCTCCGCTCACCCAGATGATAAACTCTTTATGTGGCCACAGGCTTTTGTGGAGCAATAACAGCATCTCTGGCCTTTCTAACCCTTCGCCATCCATTTCAGTATAACTCAAAATGTGAGTAGTGTAGGTGCTGCCGCTCAGAGCGACATGGAGGTTGTTGTTGATGAACAAGCGAGCGGGCTTTTAATCCGCATAAGCCACCCAAACACACCCTTATCCTAACCCTATCAAACCCTCCATATTCTTTAACACTTTTAGTCCGCTACAGGAACACAACAATCCACTATGGGTGTAGCTATTGTTCCCACTGTTCTCCCCATGCTTTGGGGGAAATTTCTGGCACCTAAAGTTTGGCAGGAAATGGTACTAAATCAAAGTTTCCAGGTACAAAGACGAAAAATCTTATTGGTTCCTACAAGCTTAGGAGGTTCCAGGTTATGGGTCAATAAGCTCCCGTAGTGGAAAAGAGCTACTTGTCCACTCCTGCTCCATTCAGCTACAGAACTGCCATGCACTCAGAAGCCATCTGATAACATTCACAGCCCTATACACTATCAATGTAGTTACCATAGGTGTGCAGTAAATATATTTGAAAAGACACTTTGCAGTTATATGTGTAATATGGGAGCTGTTACTCTGCCTGAACCGCCGAACAAACGTGTGACAAGCGGCTGAAAAAGGCAGTTGAAGGGGTGAAGACAGGCGATGGTATGAAAGTGTTTACAGGATTTATCAGCCATTTACTGTCGCGCTTTCAGTCTGACTCTGTTTACTTCGATCAGCCGGAGAAATCACATCGCCAGTCTACTGTAATCTCTGCAGAAGGGGCTTTCCTGTGAATGTTTTGAGCCATGTCCAGGCCAGTGAAAAGACACTGCAAGTGGGTGCGTTGTGATAAGGTTTCAAGGTACCAGTTAAAAGATGAAAAAAGATGAAGATACAATCCAGTATGAAGGCTCTACAGACGCTCGACACTGGGATTAGAATTAGCACATGGCCACTTTGTAGGTGTTCCAATGGGAATGTGCACTTGCGTATATTGTATTTGACCACAACTCTTTTTTTTGCCAGGAAAAACAGTTTCTTTCGTAGCTGGGGCAGATGAATGCAGTGTAATTGTGTTATGTGCACAGTGTACTAGTACTACTTTTATTTAAGGACAAACTATACATCAACTTACTATCAAAAGTTCACAAAGTTCTACTTGATGTTCTTCACATGGTTATGCATAGATCACACATTTGTTGCACATGCAAGCATGCTCAAACACACTGAATCACAGAAGCATGCATTCATTAAAAAGATGTGTGGCACAAACACACACACGTCATGCATTTCTGCACGATTCCACGTGAGATTTATAAGCATTTAATGAGTGTCTCATGGGTGGTGGCGTGCATGACCTTGCTCACACCCCTCTCTTATTAGCACACAGCGCGCAGGACGCTGCTGACTGTAGCCTGACAGGGAGGTGACAACTCTGTTTGTGTGTGTGTGTCTGATCACACGTCTATTTCAGAAATTTGGGCATATGAGTACAATATACACACACACACACACACACACACACACACACACACACATATGTCTGTGATGGAGCGGGTATTTGAAATGTGGCTGGATGTGTGCGTGTACACGTGGCTCCATATGTGTCTATATGTGTGTTTATCTGTGCATGTGTGAGCGTGTGGGTGTTCAACATGGTTGTCAAGTGCTTGAGTGGGCCAATCTCTCATCTGCCATCCGTTCAGATCAACTGACATGCAGCCAAACCAAACAGACATAAAGACAGAGCGGAAGGCATCACTATGCAGCTCAGCAGTGCAGTTTGTCCTGACCCTGTCTGGGGCCCTCTCCTCTCCGCTGATTCTAATGAGCTCCCCCGGGATTAGACTTAGGCGGCCAGCGTCCCAATGAGGCGAGGAGGGGGGGTTCTGTATGGGGAGGAGAGGGAAGGGGGGGGACATCAATACACCCACACAAACACACACACAAACAGTGGACTAACTTCAGCTTTAGACACAAACCTGTTTGAGCAGGAAGGTGTTGGAAAATATTGTATCCACTACCTACTGTAAAATAGACTGAAGAAAATAGATTTTTCAGCACATCCATCCAGATCCACGGGTAGTTTTTCTAAACAATACAAAGGTTACCCACACAAAAATAAGAGCCCCACATGAAAACTTTTGGCTTTATTGTTGAAAAACTGAATGGATAAGATGCCATAAAGATATGATATCCTAATACTAAAACAAATTAATTAAATTTCATCATTTATGTTCATAGTCATTATCAATACTACAGACTCTACCGTTAGCAGAGAAACAATTTTCACATTGGCCTTTAACTGTGCTTTGAAAGGACTGTCACATACTATTAACCATGTGACCCATAGTTAAAATGAAAATATGGATTTAAATAGCAGATTTTTGTCCTCGCCTAATGTGCTTCTTCGTTTTTATAGGTAGCTATTGAAGGGTTTTGTTATCAACCTGTCTTAGATTTCTCCTACAGTATACACAGTGTCCTTGCACCACAATGAATGGCTGTTCAAAAAACACATACAAAAATGAACTTTTAATTATTGCTACTTTTAGGTTTGTATTTTTGATAATGGACAGTTAATCACCAAGGACTACATCTGTGACCCTGTGTGGTTTAGATTTTTTTTTTACTCTTTTTTTGTTTGTTTGCTTTTGTATATGAATTTTGGGACTGTTATATTTTTAATAGTGGCCATTTTCCCAGAACAAGTCACTACGGTCACTTTGTAGAGTAGAAATTTATCTGTGTAACATGTTGTCTTGTATTTGTGCTTAATTTATTTATAAGCGATTGTCTAAATACTCAAAGACACTTTACATAAAAGCATAAAAGCAGCAAAAAGACATCAAATAGTAAAACACTAAAAACACATCAGACTAAGCTAAACATTAAAAGCAATTTTTAAAAAAAGGCAATAAAGTCACCTTTATCCTCTCAAAAAGACACAAACAAGTAAAAGTTTTGTATTTTGTGCTAAAATTGAGAACTCTCTGGAGTTGAACCATCATTAAATTAGTTTCCCCTGAACTTCAAGCCATATCAGTTACAAACACCTATTTAGTGCTCTGTTTTTAAAGTCATGTTCTGTCTTTGCTAGTGACACAAAACCCTTATTTGCCTGCAATTTCCCTCATTGGTATCAAAGGTTAAATGGTAAGAGGGCTGATCAGGTATTGTCTGTGCTAGACAAGCTCATTAATGTGTCACAATTCATTATCAGAGCCTTGTCCTCACCTTGTCAGGTGGCTAATGGGAATATCAATCATAGGCTTCCCCATCATGACCCTTCTCACATCTTTGCTGCGCATCTTGCCTCTGTTGACTTCTCATCCCGAAATACCACCAGGCCCAAACAGATCTGTCTGGAACAAATGTCAAACACAATTCGGCTCAGGAGTAAACACACACAAACATGGCTGACATACAGAGTGCGACTATTCTTTCCATAGCCGAGGTGGCGGTGCTGCTGTTTTCCAGATGTTTTCCAGCTGTCTTATTCAGACACGTTGGGTTTGATGTGACAAGGTGGTGAGTTGTTGTGGGCAAAGGAAAATGATGAACTTTTATTGTTATCTGTAGGGAGGACTAAGTGCTCGCAGCAACAAAGACGATCAGAATTCATAAGTGGGAAACATAATATAAGTATGCAAATTCAACATGAACTAAGGAATAGAAAAGAGATTAGCTAAGACAAGACAACACAACACAGGCCAACACAAGATGCACAAAAAAGAGACCAAAAAGGTTGACAGGTAGAAACAGGATACAGTTACAATTGGCAAAGACATCAGTTAGAAAACGTTACTATCTGCAGTACAGTATTAAAAACTATAATAAAATAACAGAACTTTCTTTTAGAATTTTAAATGAACACCCAGGTGTTGATAAGGCTCCTAACAGATGCATAAAAACTAACAGAAGAGTGAGGGAGATTTTCAACTACAATTTGTCCAAGCAGTCCTGAGAAGAGGTCTAATCAGTCAATATAAGTAAAAACACCTGTGTAGGCGGAGTATGGGTGTGTAGTTGCAGTGTGAGAGGCAGTAAAGTTAGAAAGACAGAAGACTTGTCTCAGCTCTCAGTCTAAGTATAATGAGTGCAATACTGTGACAAAAGTACTCAACATACATGGCACTCTCTTATGATTTATGTCTGATTCATGTTTATATCGTTCTGCTCTGGAAGCCTTGCAGGTATCTTTCAGGTGTATGTGGGGTTTTAGCCACACCTTCTTTTCTCTGGGATTACTGAACATGAAGGAGGACCCACATGGTAGTGAAATACTCCAGCCTATTGTTTTCTAAGCAAGACACGGTGTATTTAGATGTTATATGAGTGACAAGGGACATGATTCTTTTTCTTAACAAACTGCAGAAAAACAGAGATCTGGTAAGACTTTTTTCTCCCAACATTTGTGTTGTTTGTTCAGGTTGAACCAAACATTAGCACGTGCACCCAAGACATTCATTTAGAAATTAAAGGTGTCAGACTCCTTGTATAATCAGCTCAACTGGTTCCTGAATTCATTAAACAAACATAATCAAATATTAGTGGTAAAAGTATCAGTGAGTAAGCTGATGCTGTTTGTTGAAGAACTTTTACATTTCATCCTTTTGTCCCCCCAATTTAAATGAGTATTTTCAAAAAATGTTTAACTAAATGGGTCACTGTAATTAGGTACGGTATGTCATTATAAAAGAAAATCATGCAGTTGTGATCAATGATCAATGCAGCTAATGTCTGTCATTATAATTCTTTAATAAGCAGATGTGTGCTTCCATGATATGGTGAATTAAAGATTGGTAGTGTAGTTTGTTCAAGAGAAAGGAGCTTATTCTCAAAGTTAATAGGAAAAAGAAGAGAGAATGGACATGAATGGCAGCCGGTCAGTAGGCCAAGCCAGAATTCCCTAAGCATTCCTTGTCTTTTTGTTCTTGTCTTCTATCTCTGTTTTCTTCTCCATCTCTACCTTTTTGTTTTGAGCTGATATAGAGCCAAGGGTTAGAGGAGTTCATCGACTTGGACAGCTCGATAGCAGGCGTTGCCTCCAAAGCTCCTGCTCTCAAATTGCCTGTAATTTCATTTTTGTGTGTAAATATGTGTTTCTTGTCAGGTGCGTGGCGGCGAGAAGAAAAACAGGCACACAGACAGCTCTGACAAGCAATTACACCGCAGCTTGTTTGGGAGGCAGGTTGGGATGAGCTCTAGGTCTGCTGGCGGGGCAGAAGATTGAATACTCTAGAGATGGAGAAGAAAATGGCCAGAGGGAGAACACTGGTGAGACAACCACGAGCACAGCACTTGGGTTTTATTTTATTCTAAACAATTGTGTTGTTGATTGAGTGCGTTGGGAGTGATAGAAAGAAATGATTTGCCACAAATCAGGCAAATAAACCCACGACACGACACCCTGTTTGTTTTATACCCTGCTGCAACCACCTTTTTTAGTCTTGTCATTAGCATATTTCTGTGGAAAAAGCAGATTGGCCTTGTGGTTAGAATTGGCATGTCTTATTATAGCATCCAAAAACAAGCTTTAGATCTGGAGAAACAGCTTTATTTAACATAAAGAAAAGCCTGCTTGCATATGTAGTTGTTAAATGCCTTATAATTCTATACATGAATATAGACCTCTTTTGGCTTAATTGTAGGAGACCCTTTATACCGTTAAATATAACTTGAATCACAGAATCATCATTTTGATCATAAATCAGGGGCAATAAATTGAAGAATGTTTAAAGTACAGTCAAAAGGACCATTAGCCAATTTCTTATTATATTTAAAGGCACAATGTGCACAGTTTAATGTGACTATTAGCATCTTTCTGGTTATTCTGATGACATATACGTTTGTAGAAATTGTTTTTGTTGTTCCTCAAAAGAAACAAATCATTCTGTATTACACATTTCCTCCAAAATGACTGGCCTCTTCAATATCTCAGTCATCATATGCATGTCATCAGGCTGACGTTCTTTGTTAGGGCACACTAATTGCACAATAATGGTTCATTTGAATGTTTTCTGATCTGCCATCTCTATATTCACAAGTGTGAACCTATCGTGACTTCACCCATGGGTTTGTGGAGTACTGTTTTGAAGCATTGAGTTTGGCCTCTTGGCCGTCGCAATGTTGTTGTTTTTTTGGAGCCAGCAGCAGTTACGTATTGGGAGTTGAGCTTCATTAATTGGCTGGGCTTGGTTTTGACTCGACTATAGCAGGAAACAACGGCAGCTCTCCAAGTCATAGATGTATTTTGTGTTGTATGACAGATAAACAGAACGCAAAAAATATGTTTCTGAATCGATTTGTGACTTTATAAGCAGTTGTTTCTCCTCTAAAATTGTCTGTCTGAACACACTGTAGGTTTTGCGGCGCTGATACGACGTAAAAAAATCCCCCATCCATCCATTGTGTCAACCATAAAAAAAAAATCAGACTACAGTTTTTCCTCCGGTCTGTTATATGGCATGGACTCACGCCAAGGCCACAACCCTCACAGCCATTCTGCCATCAGAGCTGATATCACTTCAGTAGTCTGTAGCAGTGCAGCAGACCATGCTGACAGTGGTTACATCTGATACATAACCTTCCCACGGTGCACACATATGTTGATGTCAGAGTTTCAGGCTGAGGAAGTGGCTTTGACAGATGGATGGGCCAGGCCAGCCCTTCCCGGCCATGAACCAGGAAGTCTCACCCTCAGGGGGAGTCCTGGGGCGAAGTGAGACAGCTCTGTGGGAGAGAGTACAGTTAGTCCATTCAGGGATGTTCCATTAACTTGATTAATGGCCTAATTACCGCCAGTAAACACTCCTCGGAGATAAGGAGTAGAAAGGAGGAGGAAGGTTGGGGCAGTAGAAACAGGCTAGCTCATGGTCAGTCAATTACAGTTGTTCTTTTGTACACAATAAATGAACACAAACTAGACTTGGATCTCTTTTTTTTAACCTTTTGGGTAGTTTCACTGAGAACAGGGCTCTCTTTTTCTGGGCTACATTCACACAGTTCCCACCTGGAAGTTACTAGAAGCTGTCCAGTAAAACAGTCATGTGTTTCGCCTCTGAGCAGCCCCACTGTAGAAGTTGGGGAATACGTGCTTTTCTCAAGGGCATCTTTGTACAAGATTTATACCTTCAGGTCAAAATCGAAGCAGCGACCTTCTGTCCACAAGCCCACCTTTCACAGTCTGACTAGCATTTGCAAACTTTCAACAGTTTTGACAGTGCTGGTCTTTGACGGAATGGAGAGTCTCCTAATAAAAGATCACATTAGCTTTCTTTTACCACCTCTCCAATTTTGTATATTGAATTAAAAGAATACTCTTCCAATGTAGCGTTGTACTCCTACAACACTGCAAACTCACAATGGAATCAAAATGCTGCTGAAGCAGAACCAGAAATATTGTCTTTTTTATTCCTTACATTCTTCTTTCTTGTCAAAATCAAGCATCTATTAGTTAGTATGTTAGTCACATTATAGTTCTATCTGAGATTTGGTGTGTGCTATGCCAGTAGCGACTAATGTAGCCTTGATCCATTAGCCTAGAGCAGAGATGAGGCTATAGAGGTCCCTGCCCACAATTTAACTGGGAATGTTGTGATTCCAGTATAGTATATAGACGCAGAGGCACTTTAATTTTATATGATTTGTATTGTTGGACCGGACTTTTTATATGGCAACTTACCTTCTACAGTCAAGTTGAAGTATATTTCTTTTGATGAAAAATAATTCATTTTTCTATGTATATCTGAACATTACTGAACAAATTGGATTTCAAGACTGGTTTTCAAAAATAGAAGGACTCTTGGGGCATAAAAAGGTATAATGTTGAATGTCAATCACACTTTGGTATAATCATCATTGGAAGGAGTGTAAACTCCAGGTGTAAACTCTGCAAATCATGCTCTTCCATCTCTCTGAAAATAGTATCTGATTGTGAAACAAATAGCCTCCACAAATGCTTTGGAGTAGCGTGTCTGGTGCCCCCTCTGCTATCTCCAATCGCCGTGTGGGCGGCTCGCTTCAGCCTCGCTTCCCTCTCCCCTCGTCTCCCTCTACAGATGTGGGCTCAGTGAGGCCTTTGCTCTCTTGCCGAGAGAGGCGAGGAAGGGAGCCTTCATCCTCCTCCACACTAGTCTGAAATGCAGCCAAGTTCAGCGAGGCTGCCGCAACACTTACTAGGTAGCTCAAAGGCTGCTTCCTGCTCCACAACAGGGAACTAAAGTTTGATTTCTCTTGTAATTAGGCAGTGAAATTAGTGAAATTCATTATGTGATTTATGCCTGGCCAATAATCATTATGATCAATATGTGGGCAATATAACTTAAGCGTTTATTTTTTATGGTAACCCCCAGTCACAGGCTTGTATATACTGTACTGTATGCTGTAGCATGTGTTGCCAAATTCTTTAAAAGAATTCCCATTTACTTGACATGAACGATGGTGATGACTGTGAAAATGATGCTTCACTGCTTATTTCTTTTGCATAATGGTGCCAATTTGCTAAATTAAGACAAGATTTTGCAAAGATATATTATAAGTTGAAGTTATTGGAGAAGTTCCCTGCAGTATGAACTCTTTCTTGGCACTACTTTATTACCTAATTTACTTGTTAGGCTTCATTTTGAATCCCTCTCCCACCATTTGTTGTCAACTTGCTCTGGAATGCTGACATTTTCCTTTAAAATAAGGTCTTTGGCCCTTTCCCAGTAACACCTGTATAAAATGGGACTCTCCTTTATTGTTTTCATTGATTCTGTCATGGCAACCTTGTAACAGAGCCCTGCTTCATAATTGGATTGCTACATTGGACACAATAAGCTTCAATTCCCCAGCAGAAATCCAAAGAGAGAGACAGAGGAAATGCTTGTCTGTTTCGTGCGTTGAAAAGCTGTGGAGAAATGAGTAGCAAAGATCAGATTTCACACAAAGAGCTGTATGATAGGGATGCATGGTTTGTGTGAATGAGAAATGTACAGAAACAGAAACATGTTAGGTTAAACCTAACATTACAGCAAAGAGAAGGAGGGTTTACTCATTTTATAGAGGCTTGCAGCTTGTGTGCAAACATTAATTTAAACCTGGGAGTAGAGTTAATAATTGTGTGATTAGAGTTTCATGATGAAGGATAAGATTTTTGGTATGTATCCCCAGGCCCACTGCATTCAGCGAGTGTTACTGAGGAATACTGAAAGCTCCCCTCTTTGTTGTACAGTAATTGGCAAGTTTCAGAACCTGCCTGGATACACAGATTAACCCGATCAAGAAAATGGCTCTCAAGACATAAAACTGGAGAATAAAGGTGTCATCCTGTCAATACAGAGAGATTGTGATTTTGGTTCAATGATACTCTGTCAGTAGAATGTCAAAGTGTCATTCGGTCCAGATTTTTTTTTTCTTTTTTAAACTGGATTTTAAAGGTAAAAACCCCTCTACCAGCAGATTAAAATTTCTGGTACCAAAGTCTCAGCAACATGCATTGTCTTTGTGAACTTTGGCCATCATCAGATCTTGTTTGATCAGTTTGTTTTCTTCAATAAGCGGTATTGCCTCACAGAGCTTCTAAAGGGGCGATAGGCTCTTGATTTTTATGACGGAAAGTTTAGTGGAAGCCATTTATCATCAGTGAATGAAAAACTTGGAAAATGCCACATCTAACAAAGTGTGATAATACTGGTCTTCTGCTCAATGTTGATTTGTGAAAAAACAAACACAGTATAAAATAGATCACTTCAAGTTGGCTCTGTTTTGGATGGACTTTATTTGTACTATCAGCCAAGCTGGGTGCAGCCGAGCAAACCATGACAAGCAAATAGTGTTTTTCAAGTGCAGCTGTTCTCCAAACAGAAAAAAAGTGGCAGTTTGTTTGTTTTTTTGATACTCCTACCCTATACAGATAGAGACATTGTAATAGTTTCTTATTATTTCATTTATTCATTTATTTTAAGTCCTTAAAACACCCATTGTTACCATGGCTACAGCACGGTTTAACACTAAAGCAAAAACCTCTTTGAGCAGCAACCTTGTCAGAAATAAAACAGACGGGCGACCCATTAGCAAACCTCAATCTGATTTCCTTCTCCTGCGGCCTCTTCCCAATAAAAGCCACCCCTTATATCGGCAGGTGAGAGGTTTTTATGTGAAGCAGTAGCAGTTGGAAATGTTGGGTTTACATTAGCAGGAACTAAATACAGCCCTGAGACCGTATGAAGAGAACACTAAGGCTGTTATCAGTTAGATAAAAGTACACTGGATTACGAGCTGCATCGCTTCCTGTGAATCCTACTTTGCAGGAATGGAGGAACAAAAACTGACTACTGCTGAAAAAATGAATAACCATGAATAACATCAGAAACAGGATTTTCATTTAATGAAATGAATAACAGCTATAAGATCTATATGGCACATAAAGTACATCTAGAAGCTATTGTGATCTTACCCTTAATCCTCCTAGTCCATTTACTTTATAAAATGCATTAATGGAAAATCACGAGCACTTTGTACATTTGTACATCCTTCAGACAGTCAGTTTTTGATTTTGAAGAGAAAGGTTATGGTTCATGTTTCAAAAATAAATTCAAAAATTTACTTAACTTACAATGAGTTATATTTGTCATGACAGAAGGAAGATGAAAATGATTTTTAGAGGATAAAAAATAAATCAAGATACAGGTTGATACACGCGAGCTTCCTATTTTAGGGAGACCTTTGTCTTCACACAGATAATTTGTGCTGGAGGCTTTACAAACAACCAACACAACAGGCTGAGTTAAAATTAAATTCGCCAGCAGTCTCTGCAATTATTACAAATCACTGGATGTCCACAGCTCATATTGATCCTGCGCAAAAAGAGGTATGGTGGGAGTGACAGCTGTAATTTGTGCTTAAAAGTTTTTAGATGTACAAACTCCTTTCTGGTTCTTGTGGAACTCCAAAAAGCCGGAGGAGGAGGTCTTAACCACCGTTTTTAGCACCTTGACAGGATCTTTCATTGTTGCTTTTCTCTCCTGTTGAGTTTGAGCAAAGGGAAAAGGAGAGCACAGTGGCACAACAGATGGCATCTAACACCCTCACTGTCCCCTGAGCCCACTCAATGACCAGTGCCATGCTGCCACTCTGGGCACAGACACTGTGAGGCAGAATTCATTAGCGGTATCAGGCTGGCAATAAGGAGGTCTGAAACACCACGATTTCGCCTGGTCAGACTCGACCCCAACATTTCCTGTGTTATTTCCCTTCCGAAGAGCTCAGTTTGTCACCCGAGCTGTTGCTGCGAGTGCAGAAACCCCACCAGTGAACGATTATCACTTAGCCTTGTGGTGAAGATCCACGAAAACGAGTCATTGATTCGGGAAATGAAACTACCTTGAGCTAGACCAACTGTGTGTAAACACTCTGTCGCCACACACCAAAACAAATCCATATAGAAGACACAGTCCTTCACGAGGGATTTTCAAACACCTCACTCTGTCACACTGTCTGGATTGTAGTGGCGATAAATGGATTGAGGCAACCAATTCACAGTAGAATAACCTTTGCCGGAACGCTCTAACCTCATTGCTGGCCGCATCTGAGCCTCTTATGTTTGGCCTTTTTATACAAATCACATTACAGTCTATTGGCTCTTCTGAAAAATACACCAATTCAAGACTTTGAATTGGAATGAAATAGAAACAGACACTTCTGCTAAGGTGCAGATGCATCATCCGTAGTAAGGTCTTTTCAGTTTTTGTGTTTCTGAATGACCTCTTGATAGCTCTCTAAAAAAGACGACTGAATAAGAGAAAAGCTTCCGTTCTGGGTCAATGAATGTTCAGCCCTTGAAGAAATTTCAAGGCGCTGTTTGAACAGATTCCAGTTTTCAGCACTGTAAATGGACTTAAACTCACAGCACAAAAGCTCACTTTGTGTCATTTTACCAACATTGCAAGGGTTGCTCAACAGTAATATTCACTGAAATATATACAAAGTCTTGCATTTTGTTTCCACCCGTTTTGCATGCAAGATTTGTTGATACCATTTGCTGTCTGGCAAGAATCAAAGATATTTCTCCTCTCCACATCTGGTATCGTCTGCTGTTTTCATTTTTATAATCTTAAATTGGCACAGGATGAGCACAGTTGGTCAGTTCTATTTCTGTCCAGTCGAGTCAGTCTGCCTGTTTATCTGTGTGTCTAGAACAACTTAGTCCCCAGAAAGCAAGTGAAGCTGCAGCTCTGTTCCTTATTACATATTCCCCCTGAAGAACTCCACACTATGTTCACTGGAAACTCTGGCTCCTGAGACAGACTGACTGACTCTCACTCTCTTACAAACAACATGACTCCTGGATTTCCAAACCTGAGCAGAATAGTAAGAAGGAAGGAGATACACATCATAGAATATGATAGTATACAGTAGTTACCATTTTATTCAACAGATTTGATTTGTTTCTGGAATGAACATAGCTGCAAATACTTGTAACTATTGTAAAACATCATTAGAAGATTTCAAAATCATATCCTACAAATCTAACATCAAGACAGCAAGTCATTAAATCTGACAAGTAGTTAGAGTCCCACCTACTTGATCTGATTGCCCCAGGCTAAATTAGTCAAACACATTCTGCCAAAATAGAATAGTTTCTTAAATTATACAATGTTTCCTTCCCAGTAAGCCTCAGAGTAAATAATGATTTCACCACATGCCTCTGTTTGACTCACAGTTAAATCTGTCGTGTCTGAATGTAATGCAAAATGCATTATCAATTTGTGCCTGAGCAACTGTTGGGTTGGTTTAGAAGCTCAGGTCCAACAGCACCACCCTCTGACCATCCTCAGGGCCTGCAGGTGGTCTCCAGTCTCTGTGTATGACTCATAATCCCAATTATGCATCCAGGATAGGTGTCATCTTGGCTATATGGGGGAGAAGGTAGCTGTAATATTAGTAATGATAGAAAGTGTTGAGTGCGGAGGCTTTGGCTTGTCCATCAGCAAGACCGGAACTCAAAAAGCAAACTGATGCAGGCAGTATTATTCAAATATTTGGGGTTGTTGGAGGTGATTTTGACTGTTAACTGAGGTTTGACACTGGAACATAATAATCTAGCCAGCTTAAGTAAACTAGGATATATGAAGTGAGTATTGTGTTTTTCCAGGGACTAGAAGACACAAAAACACACACCAAGGAGGCAGTTATTGAGGAAGTTTGACACTTGTCTGACTCGTCCCGTCCCCAGTAGCTTCAACAGACTCCTCAAACTTGTCTCCTGAGAATCAGCTTGAGGCCGGGGATGGGCAAAAAATCCCACAGCAACATCATGTCAGAGTTCTTTTGTGGTCTCCCCCTGTACACTAGAGACAAAGACTCACACACACACACACACACACACACACACACACACACACAAACACACATCTACACGCTCCTGTCTGTCACCGCTCACCACTGGGGTTGCCACAGACATGCACTGACATCACAATTAAACCGAGAGAACGCCTCGGCACTGCACGGTCATCCATCACATGCACCACACACATACAAACGCACTATCACAGAGAGCAAGCACAGTGGCAGGAGTGTCTTCCTGCATGCTAAGAGGGAGGTGTGCATCTCGTGCTGGCAGCTCCACAAAGCATCTTGATTGGGGTGTGAAAATACATTTTCAGCCTCAATTGGGCAGCAGCGTACATTATTCTGCTCCTCTTGAGTGGATTTTCCTCAGAGATAAAAGAACAATATGCTGCTCTCTTCTCCGTCGCCGGCTTTGTCCTTTTTCCCCTTCTGTTGTGAGAGTAATATTATCACTATCCTATACTTTCCCTGCTAATACCCCCCTAGTGAGTACTTAGTCATGCCACAGAGGTGCAGATAATTTCAAGTATCAAGGAAGATGCCCTCTTAGGGGCCCCTGGCACTCAGCAGGCAGGCGGCCCCGTGATTTTGATCTCATCAAGCGAGCACGTCCACCTCCATTAGTCTCTGGCATTGTGCTCGAAATTGCTCTGACTTGTCGGGTGATTACCTCAAATGAACAATTAGGCGGCTGGCTGTCACAATAACTTGCTCCCCATCTGTGAATTGGCTCGCCGGTTTTAACGGCTGCTGCTGCCATCAAGGTGCTCCAAATAAATGATCCATTCTGGAGGGGAAATGTCAGCTCATAGCTCTCATAATGAATTGATGCGCAACATCTAGTCGCATACACTATAATGGGATAATGAAAGAGATGATGCTGCTATTGGACAATAAATTGGCACACAGGAAGTTGAGTCATGAGGAAATCAGTTTATGGTGAATGCATTTTTGGTGGTAAAACACAAAAAGTACATTGGGCTAATATGTGTTCACATGCAAAAGATATTTGGGAGAGTTTGGATGGAAGTCTTTTAAGTTAATTCATGTATGTGTCTCAATGGCGTGTGTGTAGTGGGAGTTATCTATAGTACTGAGTAGAAAAATATCCCATTTATTAACAGGACAGTGTAAGAAAGTCGATTTTTAGCTTGGTATGTTTGGTCTCAGATTCTAAAATGTCCTCTAAATTTCCACATTTAAACTTTAAGAACAATGGATATATATATTAAAAGTCAGTAACTGTTAATGGGCGGGCCCTCATTGGGAATTAAGAGTCCTTCACCAGCACTGCACTCCTGTAACATTGGCGGACTAATGATGAAAACTCAAATAATTAAAAGAAAAGGCTCAAAATCGATGCAGCAGCTTGGATTAGCCCAGTAGCATAGCCAGAAAAAAAACATGTAGTCTTTAGTCGCAAGTAGAATAACTTCCCAGGTGCCGAAATGCCAATGACAACAAATCAATCAAGTAATTTCACACCTGGAGGCTTGTATCAGCATGCTAAAATAGTTCATGTGTATTAAATAACCTGTATAACTGTCCAAATAATATGTTTCGCCTTGCCTCAAGGTGAACCCGATGAAGCCTTGGGCGAAAAACCTTGTCGGGAGGGTTGCAATTATTATTTGATAAACTTGGCCTACTGAAGACATACTGAATGTAAGCCTCCTGGTGCGATGTAGAGCTGCAACGATTAGACAACAATTAATTCATTGCTTCAGAGATTTTTAAAGCAGAAATGTCAAACATTGGACTTGGGTTTAGACTGCTGGACAAAACCAGACATTTGAGGATGTTACATTGGGCTTTAGAAATCTTTAGGGCTCTTTTAAGGATTGCACTGACTGAGCCCCTTGTGGGACAGCAAGCTTGTGATTGTAGAACATTTTGTTCTGTTCCCAGAAGGATAAGATTTCTCTGTTTTCTTTTATTTAAACTGTATCAAACTATTTCAAGGAAACTTCTGGTGAGGTGTGGGAGGTCTATGTAATGTAGTTTCACAATGTGAAGGAAGGACTTCATCTTCAGAGCATGCATTGGGGAACAGAATCAAAACATTATTCCATCAGGCTCTTCAGCACACAGTCACTGGTGACAACTTGCTTGGCTGTTTGTTTGTATTCTTCCCTCTTCATCGTAAGTGCAGCACAGCAGTTCTACAGTTTATTCATCACTGTGTTGCCTCATACCCTCCCCAATCCCCCTGCCCAGCATTGGGAGCAAATCTGGTCTGTCTCGATTGGTCTCAGCCACGGTGGGCAAGTCATCAGAAGCAGCAGCCATTGGTTCCAGACACATCTCTAGGAGGCATAGACATCCACTGGAATGTAATCTCTCTCTGTGTGTGTGTGTGTGTGTGTGTGTGTGTGTGTGTGTGTGTGTGTGTGTGTGTGTGTGTGTGTGTGTGTGTGTGTGTGTGTGTGTGTGAATGAGTGTGTGTGTCTGTCTACCTCTTGGACAGCTTGAGGAGAGCCCTCGCAAGGAAATCCTGCATCAGTGTCGACCAGATTACCGATCAGAGCGTGACCAATGTCAGAAAGCGCAGAGCGGAGTAATGCGGCCTAATGGCGAGACAAGCCTGGGACTCTTTAATGGTAATGAATACACAATGTGAGCCCAAGGCGGGATGAGAGGGAGGGTAGGGAGTCGTGACCAGACTGGTGAGGAGGGAGAGATAACCACAGTGTGTGGGGAAAGGAGAGGAAGGTGTAATGTTTACTGTGTGTTCAGGCGGGTTGACAAAATAACAGAAACACCTTGTAGAGTGAATTTGAAATTGTTGAACCCCACACCGTTTGATCACTGCCAGTGTCACCTATCAGTTGTACACGCTGCAACTCAGATCTCACCCCAAGATCCAGTGTGTAACTGTTCTCAGGCTTTTGATCGAAACTGCTAAGAGACCTTTAGCTGACACCAATTTGTCAATATGTAACGTTCACCAACACTGAGAGACACTAAACTGAATATTTGCTTGGAAAATACCAATGTTTTGCACATTTTAGCCCAAAACCGAAAATAACATAATTTCTATTACTTTTGAGCAATTCCAAGGCTAGTTGTTTAGATATTTTGAATGTGTTATTTTCCTGCCTCCCGGAGAACCACTAGTTTGTATTCACATCTCCAAGATCAATTTCTAGGGTCTTACAACTTACTTGCGACAGATACTGTTAGTCATCATATTCAACGTTATGTCTGCTTATAAATTACATTATCATTGTGTGGCGAAGCTGCTGCAAGTGCGGACTGATTTGAAATACACTGCATTAATGCTGGACCATTTGACAATAGTACAAACCTCAGACCCTTCAGCTCTAGGTGGGTGGTCGTCGGCCTTGACCAGTTGGGGTGAGAGAGAGCGAGAGAGAGAGAGAGAGAGAGAGAGAGAGAGAGAGAGAGAGAGAGAGAGAGAGAGAGAGAGATTAAATGAAAAAGGGCCTGTGCTTTGGAAAATGCTCAACAGTAATGTAACTACTGGTGATGTAGAAAATATAAGATTTTCAAGATAATCTAACATTGAAATTTGTTTGACCTGCACATTGTTGCGCTTTGCGTGTTGAAACATCTGCCATGAAAAAGGTATAGTTGCCAATGTACTGTAAGATCCTCCTGCTAAAACCAACCTCGAAAACAGTTATCAAGTTGAAGCAAACCAAACACTGCCCACCTGAGTACAATTTGAATGTAAAGTTTATTTAAATTGCTTTGCAAGTAGCAGTAAACAGAAAGGAGAACTGAGAGAGGTGGAGAGCAGCTGAGCCTGTCTTGTAGTATCTCTCATTTACTGTCCCTGTCTGTTGTGTGCACAGCCTTTCTCTCCCCATGTGATGATTCTCTGCCTGTGTGTAACAAAGGCTCTTCAGCGGAGGCAGCCAATAAAAACAGGAATTAAACATGATCAGAGCAGCTCTTCACCTTTCCACACATTCTCCTGTGGAAGACCACAGGGACTCGGTGCCAGTTGAGTCTCTCTTTCTACAAGTGACTTTCTCAGTCTTTATCTGACTCGCTTTTCACTTATCTTCAGGGCATTTTGAGGTCTACACCATTTGTTGTTGGCATTTCTATTAGTGAGCTTGATTGTGGCTATCAGAGTGAGGCTGGTGGCCATGAAGGGAAGTCACAGCAATAGAAGCAATGGAGGAAAGCAGAAAATCCAGTAAAGATGCTGTATGTCCAAAACAATCTTTTCAGTGTTGGCACTATCTGAATGAAGACTGATATGGCTTGTATATTGCTGTACAGGCTGGATATATAACATTCATAAGTCACAATAATGAGATTCTAACATTTTATCATCATACTTTTGACTTTCTATCTGCTAGTTTTTTTTTTTTTTTACTTTAGTTACTTTTTTTTAGCCACATTAGCAGCATGGCACTTGACCTTCACTTGAAGTCTGTCTCACTCACATATCCACGACTTTGGTTCAGACTAAAAATATATCTCCACTATTGGGTGGATTGTCATTAAATTTTGTGTAAATATTAATGAAGTGCAGAGGATGAAACCTAATTACACTGGTGGTCCCCTGACTTTCAGTCATGGTTCCCAGTGATTTATCCTATTGACTTGAGTGATCCACTGAATTTCTCTCCAGGCCTACCATCAGGTTGACATTTTTAGTTTTGAGTGAAATTTCTCGACACCCGGTGAAGTAAATTGGGCACAGACATTCATGTCCCCCTCAGGATGAATTGTAATTACTCTCTGTAACTTTTGGTGAGAAAGTAATGATATTCCATTGAGTTTCACCTGTATATTTAGTGCTCATTTGCAAACATTAGCCTGCTAACATGCCATACCAGTCAAGCCTAACAGAGCCGCTAGCACGGAGCCTATAGACTCTTATTACTTAATAGCTCATTTGAACTTACCATGGAAATTTACTTTAGTCATTTGTTGTTTTTCTTTTTGCCAGAAGTGGGCCTCCATACCAACCCGTAGTGCTACAGTGTTCCATGTAGTTCATCAGACATTTCTTATAATGAGTGACTGGTTTAGACGTCCAAAATTTCCGATCATCTTAATGTATTTACCTACTCTCTATCATTAAATGTTACAGGGTTTTTATCCAGTTGTATCCAGTTCATTAAAGTGTTTTATTGCCTCTTTGAGACCTGTAATGCTTTGTAGGTCAACCATGCGAAAGATGCTGGCTGCTCTGTATCATATTGACATTTACAAATATTTATTCCAATCCCAGAATGAAGGTTTTGTCTGAGATTCTGACCACATAGCACCAAATGATGTCAATAAAGTAAATAATGATTTTTCTGATTGCCCCTGATAGCCGACATGAAACAACTGCAGTTTCAATCCATAAATATGTAAGCTTTCTTTTTTAAAGACTAACAGTATATACACAATCTGGCTTATTCTGTTAATTGCTTTACTCACCTATATCATTTTACTATTGCTGCTGCACTGATACAATTTCAAACTTTTTCCTCAACTCTTTTCTTTTTTTTACAGTCCTTCAAGACCTCCCATCATTAAAAGCTTTGTAAAAGGTGGATTCTGATAAGATAGTGAATACAGAAGGGATATCAAAGGTGGACTCTAAACATACAGATCTCTTGAAGTCTCTCTTTGCCTTAGGAAAATCCATTATTTGGATGATTACCTCCTGCTCATGAGCCAAGCTACCACGGGGTGCGCAACCGATGGCAGTCAAAACGGACCTGCATTAAAATGCAGTCTATTGGATCCTATCAGGAGGTGAAATCTCTCAGCTAAATTGATCTGTTTCAACACACAACCCTAGATTACATTCTACAATAGATTAGAAGTCTGTGGGGGGAAAAGGCATTAGCAGATATTCCCTTTTGTCAGCAGAATGGTGAGAGTAGAAACTGTTCACGCTGACTCTGTTTAACTCTGCAAGTTAATGCTTTAGTCTTAGTGTTTAAATTAACTCAAAAACTCAAAAAGGGACACGATATTGAACTGATAAAAAATTTAATCTGTGCATGGCGAGACTTAAGACACTAAACAATGATGCTCAGTCAGGCCTGGTATTAATTAGTGAGTCTTTAATCCATCCATTGAATCCAAAGAGGATGTAAAGTGAAACAGAAAATGAATACTCCGTTGGAAGCTGACAAAGCAAAAGAGGAAAGGAAATGTTGTTGGGACGGTGAAACAAACGGTTGCAGTTGTTTCTTTTCTGAGGCTTTTCTGAACATAAGACAGCCAGTGTCATACACACCAATACAGACGCCAGGAGAAAGAAGTTAAAGATGGTAAGCAGTGATTGGTCAGGGATCAATATGTCTGTCATCAGTCAAGTGATTGCTCATTATTATAGCTGATGATTAAAACACACAGGGTCTGAAATCTGAAGGGTTGTAAAATGATTAATATGGATGAAAAGCAGAAAATGCATGTGCTTCTCCAAATGATTTTGTTCGACATTCATGTAATCTAACTGGATAATATTACCTCTGAAAATGTCTCGCAACCATATAACAAGTGTTATGGCAGCTGCTTTCTGATATTGAGATCTATTTTTCCACTTTTCCCTTCGTCCCTGAACCTCTTATTTATTTTGTAAAAGCACAAAAACAGGCCATGTAACATGATAATGTGAAATATGTTAAATGTACACTGTTTTACACCTTTGTATTGCCTTGCAATTGAAAGGGACCACCTTTCTTTCTTTTTTGTTATTTTGTACCTTCCATCCGTGTGTATGCCCCATTAGCCAGCATCTTGCTGGCTCTTTCTCCTGCATTTTAAAGCTGTAGTTTACTGCCAGCATGCTTGGTCAGGCTTGTGATTCACAGAAAATGATGAGGTAAAGACTTAAACCTGGCCAAAAAATATATGACTCTGAAAATGGATGTCCTATATTTGAGCCACTTGAAGGGGGTGCTTGATTTAACCAGCCAGAAACTTTAACTGCCTTAAGTTGTTCACGCTCCAAACCTTTAGTGGCCCTTATGTCAAGATTTTTTTCCAGCGTTCCTATAAGTAAAATTCCATTTCCTGTAAAAACCATCGATCTTCTCCTGAGAAAGACATTCAGCATCATCGACTTTTTCTGACCCCCTTCTGTTTTTTTTGTTTTTCAAGCTGTCTTAATTTGGAGTCATTGCTGTGTGCATGACTAATAATGGCTTTTCCTTAACTGGGGAAGAGAGATAAGTAGAAGAGCATCAGAAATCAATGGAGGAGGATTAAGGAGGACCCTGGAGCTTCCACCTTCTCTATTCAGACTCCTATAACGAACACATGCTTCTCTTTAGCCCCCTAAGGACAGAGGTGAAGGAAATAGCTTTAGGCAAAATATATGCATGTGCCATGTCTATAATATAACCACCAGCTGACCTCTTTACATTTTGATGCTTCACCTCACCACTTCTTGATAACATTTCATTGAATCCAAATGTAGATTGTTTTCGCCTGGATCCATCTGCTTTTATATTTATTGCATGTTTAGGATTTAATTTATAATGTTGTTTGGATTAAAAGTGTGGCTTTTTCTGCTGGAAAAAAGGTGACTGTGCTGTGCATCACAAGGGAACACAGGTGGGACCTTTAAAGCTGACATTTCAGTTTCAATTAATATATGCGGCGTATCATCGGAGGACTTTGAAACTGTGCCGTCTTGGAGATGCTGGGGAATTATGGAAATGCAACCTCAGCAAGGAATTGGCTGCCCTCAGCTAGGAAATTACACTGCGACAAAATAATTAAAAGCCATGTCTAATTTAAATACATGCTTCTACACTCTAAAATACCCCTTGGACCCCTCGGTGCGAGTCTGGAAATTGCCGCTTCCACAGGTTTTGAAGTGAACCATCCTGCAGGCGTCTGCGCCTAAGCAACAATGATTGAACCTTCCTTTGAAATATGTAATAAAAGAAGAAAATAAGACATAACTCCTTCCGCAGAATCAAAACGGTGCCTTGCTCTCTTTGTGTATTTGGCAAAGAACAGGGTGGAGCCATGCAGAGAGACAAAGCAATAAAGTGAAACTGAGACGAGATTAAGTAGAGTGGATGCAGAGTTGGAGATGGAATTAAATGAGCACAAAATGGTGAGTGTGTGAGTGTGTGTGTGTGTGTGTGTGTGTGTGTGTGTGTGTGTGTGTGTGTGTGTGTGTGTGTGTGTGTGTGTGTGTGTGTGTGTCGGTTTGTACAGTAAGCATGTGTTTCACTGTATTCCATGTGTTGGCAGTCATAAGTCTTTCTCCTTCTCGTCTGCACCTTCCATAAGTGCATGCACACACATCCATACTGTATGTGGCTAGTATAGGTAACAGCCCTATTATGAAGCACTGAAGCGGCTCAGCCACTATCTCAGGCCTTGCTGACAAAACTCTAATGTATAGGGCCTTGTGCACTCTGTGCTGGGATTCAATTAGGCTGCCTAACAGTAAGGCCTGCATGGAGGAGTTAGAGCCCTGTCATATGGGCCCAGTGGGGCGGCAAGCCTCCACTCTGTCTGCCTAATACTGGTGTCACAGCTGCAGGGAGAAGCCCACTGCCTACAGCTCTGACTGACTGAATTAACTCACTTTATTTGTTTAGTTTTTTTGTCTTTTTTTCTTCAAACTAGATTTGACTTTTATTTTAAAACAGCATTTTGCCAGCCATAAGCTGTAGATTTATGCTCTTTGCCCAAATGAAATTCAAGTATTTACACTTCTTAGCCCACGGGAAGAGAAATTTGAGAGCAACAAAAGTAGCTAAGTAGCAGAATGAGCGCCAAAGTGTGAGGTTGCTTTTTTTAAACAGTGTGGACTTTTAAAATTGATGAAGTACCATACAGGAAAGAGTGAAAATGTCAGGACCACACCATATAACCTGGAGGCTCATTTCAGTTGTGGTCATGGGTTAAGATATAAATGGGAAAGTTTGCTATTGTTCAGTTGAGCACCAGTACAAGAATAAAGAGAAAACTAAAAAAATGTTAACGACCATTAAATTCAGAAAAGGTGAAGACACCCACCTCAGTGAAAATGGTAGATTTAAGGCTAGCTACAAGGACAGTGTTTCACAAGCAAGGACCATGACACCCTATTCATCTCAAATAAGTAGTTTCTTTTTTTTGTAAAAGGCTGGGCAATTTCCTCGAACAGCTGGGCACTGTAGTTGCAAGCAAACGTTACTCAAAGAGGAGTAAAGGGTGCATTTGTTGGCATACACAATTATTGCACTATATACATCAGAAGGATGGTGTTTGAGATTGACTCAAAAGAAACTACAGTGGCATTTTTTTTATGATAAGGAATATGTCAGTTCAACAGTGTGGCTCATTTTGTCTTTAATATTTTTTGGACAATGGCACAGAGGAAGGTACATTTGTTGGCTGTGGTCTTTTTATGGGATTTATGAGATTTTTGAAAAGAAAAATACAGAATCACAAAACTTATGTCGCCAGTGGTTGCATATAGGAAGAGGTTGTCAACTTAGGCTCTTCTAAGACAGATGAATAGGGAGGAAAAGGAGTCTGTTGGTACCTGAAGTAAGGAGAGAGTGGATTGGTATGCACACCGAAAAGATGCAAGGAGGGATGAGATGAAGGCAAAGGGGAGGGTGGATTGAGAAACAAACCAGATGTGTTGGTAAACCAGGTATAAATAGGCTTGACAGTTGGTTAGAGGTAGTAGGGTCACTGTGGGGTCACAGCATTTATAGTTAGGTTTTCCATATAGTGTTGATATGAAATAAGAGTATAAAGCCCTAGAGCCATTGACCAGACACAAGGACTTTGAATAGCAAGGGCTAGCAGATAAGTGGTGCACAGGGCACTTAGGAGATTTGAATCCATTGTGGACACATTTTCCAGTTGCCCCGCATGGTTTTCCCATTGATTATAACACCATTATCCAAAGTACATGCTGGAAATCCATGAGCTCCATTAGCAGTGAATCATAAGCAAACAAAATATCACCATTCTGCCTTTAACAAGACCAATTTAATGACTTATTTCAGTTTTTTGCGCTATCAACTGTGTGGAGAAGCATCCGAATTTTATGTTATTTTGAGATTTGGTCGTGACACAAATATTTGACAGTGTAAAGAGTAGTTGCATGCTTTGAATTGCAATAAACAAGGTTCTGCTGAGGACACAATTCAATGCTTGAATCTGGATAAACTGGGGAAGAATTTACAGCCTGCAATTTTGCTTTTACTTTAAGCTTCTATTTGCCATTTTCTGAATTGTCCTCCTTTGTGTCCAATCCAAACATCATGCCCATCTCCTTTAACCTTCCTCTGATTGGTACAGCTGCTGAACACCGTATCTCCTTGCCATGTGAAGCCGTGTCTGCAAGCCAGACCAAACAAGTTTCCCAATATGGGGGCCTGCTTGGAGTTTAATCAGGGACAAAGCCTCAGAAGCACATCCCCGCTTCAAAACACTCAACGTGAGCAACGTAACCAGGTAGAGCTATTCCTCCAACTGTCCCCTCCACCCGACGCGGCCAGCGGGATGGTGGCCCCTGCCTTTGGTGACTCAGCATGGGATAATCAGTGTGGAGCCGCGGTTGGGATTTCAGTGGGGCGGGAGGCTGAGGGCGAACAAGGTGACAGGGGTTCTGGGTAAAGAGGGTTCTCCAGCCATCAGCAGACCCAGCGTGAGATGTGATAATCACCGACCCACCACGGGCCCCAAACCTGGCTGCTAACCAGCCCTTATTGAGTGCAATCACGAAGAGAGAGGCCCATCAGAGAGAGTGAAACAAAAAGACACAGCAAGTACCTGCCTTTCTGTCTGAAAGAAACACTTTTGGGGTGAAATAAATAAATGAAACATTACTGAAAGAGTTGCAATCTCCTGGTCCTTGAAATCAGCATGTAAGTGAAAATCTGTTGTACATTTTTTTTTAGGAGAGGTCAGAAACTGAAGGTCAGAAGTTATTGTGTAATGCCAAAGTATCCAAAATAATCAATAAATAAGAAATAGTCACAAATAGATAGAATAGAAACCAACAATTTGTTAAATTGAGGAAAAAAATTAAAACAACTCATTATGATGAAATGATAAGTAGGTAGCATGAACTGTAAGCTAAATAATAGTAACAGCTACATGCTAGATTCAGACATTGTTGCTGCTCTCGCCAACAGGAGCTAACTGGATGGCAGCAGTTCTTGAGAACAGTTCTTGTGTTCTTGCATAAGAGAGGCAGGGGACATGTGATTTGCTGAAAGATATGCAGCCTTATGAAAAGTGACAGGATATATAGTCATTGAAAAAAAAATAAATAAATAAATAAATAAATAAATAAAAGCAGACTTTTGCAAAGTTACACTTTGAGATGATGATGAAAGCGAATTAATTGCAAACATTTCACAATAATGTGCTTAAATTATTTAATTGTTTAATAGTGAACACTTTGGGCCTCTATACTTGCTGCATGCCTTCATTATCCGACAAATATATATCTTAAACCACTTACTATATCTGATTTTGCCTAATTTGGAGTTTTGTCTAAACATACCAAATGTTAGTTTTTCTTTAGAGATATGCAGCATTGGGATCATTAACACAAGAGCTTTTTTCTTTTAATGTACCTAATTGCATTGCTCTTCACAGAAGAATGCACACAATGAGAGCGATTTTGTTATAATAACTGCCAAACATACAATTACAAGTCCCATTAAAATCCTTTTGAAAAGCACGTAGATGCACAAAAGAGATGGACTGAATACATGAGACAAAATTACAGACAGCTGATATCCCTGCTCGCTGATTATCACAGAAACACAATGGAGTCTTTAGTAGTTTTACAGAAGAGATGAAGGTATGGTGTTTCTATATCAGGGGTGACCAGGCAGGAAAGGGTGGGGGTCATTTTAAATCACACTTTAATTAAGCAGAAGATGACAGCCATTGTCAACATGATCCGCATCAAGTTTAATCCCTGAAAGAGAAAGTAATTCAGTACCTCAGCATGCTCTGGTAGACAAGTGGCTGATTTTTTTATTCACTGTATGTGTGGTAGGTGGGTGGTGGTGGGTGATGCTGTAAGTGTGTGTCTCTAGTGTGTGTGTGTGTGTGTGTGTGTGTGTGTGTGTGTGTGTGTGTGTGTGTGTGCATCTCTAGGTATCCATCAGTGGCTGCATGGATACTTTATATCATGTTTGTGTTGTTCTTGCATAAGTAGATATGATAACAAACAAAATAACAAAACACAATATAATGTAATTTTATTATGGGATTACTTCCCTTAGTAACGAGTAGTGGAAGGCACTGGTTCTCAAACTATGGTACACACACAAAGGTAAAAATAATTGTGTGATTCTACTGACATCCATTTTCTTTTCAGAGTTTTATACACTGTATATATACTTCTGTTTATTTTTGGTCCAGGGTTCATGATTTGTGCTAGGCTTCGAGAAGCTGGGTGATACAGCATGTAATGATATTTTAGACAATGGCGCGTTTCTCATTTTGTGGCTACATTTTGGGGGAAGACCCTTTCCTATCTCAACATGACTTTGCTGCTCCATCAGTAAATGGTTGTTGAGGAAGAACTCGACCTGTGGAAAGGTCTTGGTCTTGTAATCTTGCCATGGTTTTGTAATTAGCTATTCAACCATCACATGTGGGTATAATGTGTGTTTGTCCACTTGAGCTTTCAAGCTTTGGCAGAATTGAGGCCTCCTGTTCCAGTCAAGTCAGTTATTTCATTATCTTATATGCTTCATTTTCTCCAGTATATAATGATCCTTGTAGGTGCAATAATCTTGAAATCTCAGGTGCATTATGTAAGATTTTCTCTCTGAAAACTTCTCATTTCTGCCTGTTCCATGTCACCGGATCTGATTGTTTACGACATATTCCTGTCCTCCAGACTGGAATTGCAATTTGACTCAATGTAGCTTTTTTGCTTTCAGGACTTATGAGATCAATTTGAATTTTTACCCAAAAGTGTTATTCTTCGGGGTAAAGGCAGCATTTTCTGCTCAAAATGTAATTTTCTGCAGTTTGGAGTGCAGTTTCTGCCGCAATGAGCAGTCTGTTTTTATCCTTTCAACTGTGGCTGCAACTGTTAGAATAACTTATAGGACATATCAAAACATCTGTAGGATTCATGATGTTGACTTTGGGGGAAATATTGCATCGTGTGTGAGCTGAAATTTAATTGAGTATTGGGTCTGAGAGCAGGCAGAGAGGAATGTGGTTCTGTTGCGCTGGACTTTATTGTTGAGCTCTAAAGCATTGAGGGTTTAAGTCAGTGAAGCATCTGTGAGCCTCACATGAAAGAAGTTTTTTTAAAGAAGAAATAAAGTATTTGAAAGCAAGGGAAAATGGCCACAATTAAATTCAATGACATGAGAGCAATATGGTCAGAACCTGCATCACCACTCTCCAAAAGCAGATTAAACCTTAACAAAGATGTTTTGTGTGTCTGTATCTGTCAATCTGTAAATATTTGTTATTGTGAGCTCCTTTTCTGTGTCTGTATGAGTTCTTGTAGCAGTCCAGACTCCACATACAACAGAGACATTTTTAAAAATTCATGTTTCCTCTTCGACAAACACCTGAGGTTTTTGTTTTGTCCTTCCGGGCAAATACAGATGTTTTAAGTAAACCCATAAATTGATTATTATCCCGTCTGAAAGCATCGATATGTCTGAGAAAACAAATAATCACAATTCACTGACTGTGTTTAGCATATATTTTTTAAATAACTTAAAACTTAAACTTTTAGCAATCATGTGCTTAGGCTCGTTATCTCTTCTGGGATATTTAACAAATGGCCTTTTTTAAGTTAGTGTGGACATATTTTAGCAACATCCACGTTTTTGCTGTATTTTCAGGTAGAAACTGCACCGATTTGAATCTGGAAAAATTACTCCCTCAAAACTGGAAAGGAAAATGAAAGCGATTAGGAAAAAGAGAGAAGCAGGATAATTTCTGACAGCGAGGCCTTGTATGAGCTCTATCAATTATGACAGGTTGGTCCTACTCTGAATACGTACAATTTGGTGTTAAAAAACAAGCCATCTAAATTTCTATCAGTCAGACTAAATGATGAATTTCATGACCATGGCTCATTTCATCCTCTCGTGATCCAATTTTAGAAACATTTCAGAAAATTTGAAATTGACTTGAGGTTGAGTTACTTTTGTATCAATATGCATCATTTTCAGCGCTCCATTACCAGCACTTCACTGGCTCTGTTCTCACATGGAAGTCTGGAGATATTAGACTGCTCCGTCTGGACAAAGAAATTAATAGAGACAGGGTTGAGTGTTGGCTACAATCCCCTTGGTGGTTATACTCTGCACCAAAATACTTTCATTGTTTGAGCTTTACAAATCTTTATGGTCTTGAATGTATTAGCAGCAGGTGTTCAAATGTATTTTGTTACATTTGAAAGAAAGAGAAAAATACACTCTCACCTGGGTTCCTGGCATAAAGACTAGAAACAGGGGGACAGCGTTAGCCTTTAGTTAGCCCTAAAAACATAATCCCCATAAGCTGCTTGTCATTTTTACATTGTTTAGTTATAACATGGGCATGATATAACATGTTAATTAGTGAGTTTTAGAGGTGCTGAGACAACTTAAGAAGCTGTAATAGGAGATTTAAGGTGTAATAAATGTGTATCAATCTTCTGTCTTTTTTTTCATATGTTACCTCTGATTATGTTCTCTTCAAAGAGCACCGTGTTGACTGTGAAGCTCATTCTGTCCCCTCGCACCATTTTTTTCCCCTCCTTTGCTATAATCTTTTTGCGCGCTCTTCTAACGATGCTGGACAGGATTTTCTGTTTGAGTCTATTTCTCTGTCTCAAGAAACCAGTCTGTAACACTCACGCAGACAGCAGCAAGAGAAAGACAGGACCACACCTCATCCTCGCTCATTATTAATGAAGGGGTCAGGCCGGATTGGACACGAGTGCTAAGCAAGACACAGTGCAAAAACGAGAAACATGATGTGAATTAAGAAAACACACAGAGTGGGTAAAGCTGGCTGCGGTGAGGTGCTCTGACTAATGAGTAGTTCTGTGTTGCTGTAACATCACTGTTACCCATGTTGTGAGATATGTTAGTCAACCTGCTTGAAAAATGCATAATTGGGTGAGTTGGTGCTCCTGAAGAAAGATGTCTCCCACAGAGTGAGGCTCTCACAGCGTCGCTACTCCTCAGCAGCTAATGATATTTTTGTAGCTGAAAGCAAGTTATTTGCCATTTTTTAGGAGTATATATTTTGGTTTTTGTTCAAGCTTTTGCAGTTGGAAAAATAATACACTATACTGTTTTAAAAATTAGTTCAGGATCTGTTCTTGATGATCTGATTTTGCATATACAAAAAGGATGTTACTTCTGTCAGCCATTTTGCAAGACCTGAGATGAAATTAGAGGTATTTTGATGTTTAGCTTTGTGGGCAAACATTTCATCTAAGCATGGCCACTGTTTACCTAAAGCAAATAAATGAGAGATTTACCTGTCACATGTTGCCCACCCTCTGCTGTCAAACTACCTTACATGTTTGATGCATAAAGTACAAACCAAGTATAAAACTAGTATTTTTTCCACACTTTAAATAATTTTTTTAGAATATTAAGTTGGTTCATATAGAAAACAGTTGTGTGCCTACCACATCACAGTGCGCTACTTTCACAAAGTACAGATTGGTAAGGATTTTGCACTACTGACAGGGGAAATAGGACGTTTTCTTGAAATAAAAGCTAAATTTAAACTACAATAAATATATTCAAAGATAATTATGGAAAGTTTCTTATTATATTTTCTGAACATTAACTTGAAGGACTAGTGTGCAACCAACTGAAACCGCTCACCTTAACCAAACATGCAGAAGAAAAACGCCAAAGACTATCTAAAGCAAGCTTTTGTTTGTCCATTCTAGGCTACTGTAGAAACATGGCTGTTCAACATGGAGGACCCACAAGAGGATCCAATCCCTCTGCTGTAAAAATAGCTCATTCTAAGGTAACAAAAACACAACAGTTATTTTCTTCTGATTATACGCTTATGAAAACATACCTATGAATATTATATTCCATTTCTGCTAATAGATTCTAAAACTTGGAAAAACATGCTTAACAATTTTCCAAACAACTGCTCCAATTAACATCAGAAGCCTGTGGCAAGCCAAATCTCCTCTGCCTGGAGCCCGGAGTCTTAGCAGGGGTCCTTCTCTCTGCATGGGAGAAGTTGTGGGGAGCTAAGGCAGAGACTGAACTGCCAGCCTTATGATTCCCTCCACGTTCCTCTGATTCCCAGCCACTTGCCGATCAATAGCGTTCTTTGAGCAAAGCAGTGGCCCTATTGTGGCTGCAATAGCCAAGACCAAGCGACGGCCGCCATTGGTGCAGCTAAAACCATGACGGATTCACCCGGGCCTAACTCTCCCATTAGTCAGCCACCATGGGTGAAAACACAGACCTGAGGTCCCCTAATGGGAATTTAATGCACTTCAATGTACCTGAAGCCAAATAGAAAGAAAACGGCCGCTGTTTTTCCCTCCACAGATGATGACTCACAGTGGATATTAGATCTCTGCAGTCAGTGAGGCCGACGTGTATCATAAGCGCAGTCTCTTTGTGTGCAGAAGCGGCTCCAAATTGGAATCGGGGCATTGAGTGCACCTGTGGGCCGCCGCTGGGTATACGGCTTAGTGGATGGATCGTTTCTTTTACTTGGAAGGAAGTGTGTGTTTAATGTGCAATGGGAGGTGTGTCTATGTGTGTGTGTGTGTGTGTGTGTGTGTGTGTGTGTTACCTTAACTTCATGTGTGCAAGAATAAAAGCCTATCCCTGTGTGTGTTTACCTCACAGTTCTGTTGCTCCGTATAAAAACAAAAAAAGAACACAGAGAAAGTGATTGGTACAAATTAACCTTTATTATCCAGTCCCATTGTGTGACATGTTACCAGAAGAGGAGATAAAGTCCTGAGATGAGTTGTTGATGTTTTTTCCATGAAGTGAATTTACAGGAAATTCAGTTTTCCTGCTTTTTGAGCAATTAAAGCACAAAAACTTCAAATTTTCCACTGAAGTAGCTTCTATTTTCTTTCCATTTAGCATTCGGCGTATGAATTATGTATATGGATAGATGCATCATCTCATACAACCCATAGTGCATCCACTGCGTAGCCTTTGCTTTTTTCCTAATAGATTTTTTTTTCTGCTCGGTTTCGGCCTTAATTGATCTAATTACTTGCTCAATTTGACTTTCCAATTCAGACTTCTCTTGAAGAATCCTCGTTCTTAGTTATATATTTTTGTGGTTTCCATTTCCTGGTTTAAGCACATAGGCAAAAATAAACACTGTTTGTAATGCTAAGTACTTGCTGCGTGGGGCAGCGTAGAAAGTATTTCATACACAATCATTTTTCTGTCTGTGAGACACTGAATGCTCATTTATGAGGTGCAGGCTGCTGCGGCTGCTTAGGATTTTGCAGAGCAGCGTGTCTCAATAGGCCAGAAAAATTAGCATTGCATACTTTCAAGCTTTTAATTTTGCCTAGTATTGTTTTAGTTGTATTTACCAGTTTGCTTGCAAGTTTCTGTTAAGCTTCTTGCGTTACGGTACACCCCCTGCTTTATCAGCACTTCCAGTCACTATTTGCTATTAGGATTCTCTGTGATTTCAGCTGTGCAGTCAGCCGAAACATCACTGAGAAGCACACAAGCTGTGTTCCCTCTGTGCACTTTGCTTCGGCCCTTTTGTGCTGTTTATGCCAAGGGCCATGACACTGACCCTCCAGCTATCCAGAGGGCAAAGTGCTAGGCCTGGCTATCTGGTCGACGTAACCTCTGTGAACCCTCCCTCGGACACACAGAGGCACGTGCGCACGAACACTGAGCGGATGAGTATAAAACATGACAGTATTGGCAGGTCCCTGGATGGCCGAGCCCCGTCTCCCCCTCCAAGGTGTTAAGATTCATAAAGACCCTGTAGGCTTCTACTCGATGTGTATTGAGCGCTTGTGACACATAAAACTGTCGTGGCGTGATGAGAAATAACCGCTGTCAGCCCATATCTGCGCTTCAAAAGATTTAAGCATGGATGGAGGCGAGAGGAGATGCAGGGAGAGATGGACCAGAGAGGAGAGGAGGCACGGAAGAGAGGGGGAGGCAAAGGGCAGGCTGCATGGTAGCACAGCATGATTCATGCACAGGACACAGGCTTTTTCAAAAACACACTTCTGTTGCTGTGGCCTAGTCACTGGTCTCTAAAATAGTGATTGGACAGCTACAGTACAGGAGACCTGGTTCATAAAAACTTTGGCCTTTACTGTCCTTAACATTGGTAGAGCCCGGAGAAACATCTTTTTTTCAATATCATCTTTCATCTAAATCCTCCAATGTTCATCTTTTATCAAGCAGATAGATGGAGAGATGATAGGTCGGTAGATGCATAGGTGGATGGATGTATCCTAGAAGGATGGATGGAAAGATGACGCATGGATGTATGTTAGAGGATGGTAGATAGACGGCTGGATGGATGGATGCATAGATACGTGGATGGATGGATGGATAAATAGGTTCCCAAATGGATGGATGTGTGATAGATGGATGGATTCCCCACTTGTGCTTAAGAAAAGCACCATTGTGGCTGAACAAAGAAACAAGTGACATCTCCAAAAAATTACAGACAATTAATTTTAACAACAAGTTGTTGACAAGTGTGTGTTGACAGGTAATCCTTTGGGAGAGGCTGTCCAAAACCACCGCAACAATGGCTCTTCAGCTCCAAAGATTTGACTCATGATTTTGGTTAAATAATAAATAAAAATCAAAGCAGCATTCTTTTTTTCCAGTGTGCTACTGTGTGTGTAACAGGTCGTGCATCTAATTTAACACAGGGTAAAATGAAAGTAAACAGCCTTTGATTTTATTTTTCTTCCTTGACTGTGATGTTTTCAGGCACGGTGGACTAATGTGATTTTGAATGATGAGACACACTCAGCATGTCTTCTGACTCACAGAGGGGTTTCAGGTAGTTCTACCTGTTAACCGTCGGTTAGCCTAAGTGTCTGAGCCGGGGTCCCTGCGGTGTGGTAAGAATTTCACCTCAGCTGGGGAGGAGAACGAGGGAGATGGAGGCGATAAGAATCGTGTGCCGCTTCCCAATCATGTCATCAGTCTTTTGAGATGAGGGAAGTTGGTTAGTTTGTGACTCTGCACAAGTCAGTCCAATTCCAGTGTTGATATGCCTGAAATGTACATTACAATTGATTAGTCAAAGTGTTAAACGTTGATAGAGATTTCTTGACTGCCAGTAGCTGATTAGATTTTTCTTTTGTTGTTCTTAAATGGAAAAATGTCTATATTAGAATTTAGACTATCATGGGACACAAAAATTAACTAAAATCTGTCCAAGTTTTACACACCACTCCTTAAAGAAAACTATTTTCTCAATAAGCTTCTTAATATGAGCTATGGGATAATACATGGACACAGTTTTCTGCCAAAGTAACATAAATGTTTTGCCATTTCGTCACAGATTTCTGTATTTCCTTTTTGTGTGTATCATTCAGGATTTAGCAACATTTCAATCAAAATCTGATGACAGCTTGTGGGTTCTTTGGTCAGTGTCAGTCAAATATGATCAAACTGTGTCCTTAAGCCAAGAAGCAGATGGTTACTACTCATGACGTCTGTGTACGGACCTTCTGCCTTTATATATGGCTGATGCAGTGTTACTTGTCATTCAGTCATCTGCTCTTACTTTACAAGCTAAGCTATTCTCTAGTTGATCTTGAGGCTAGCAATCTAAATTGTCCATAGACTGGAGCAGACATCTCCATCAGCGAGTGCTAGTTGCTACCAGTCTGACTGCTACTTCCCCATTGGATGATTTTTGTGCTTTTCTGGCTTGTCTCCGTACAGATTATTGCAGCATCTTTAGTTTTCATTTCATTAGTTAGCATATGATTAAGCCACACCTTTCTTTGTTGAGTGTTACATTTTTACTTTGATTGTTGTTTTGATTTTAGGGGGCTTTAAGTGTATAGTCTTTTTTATTTCATTGCATTCATTCATTCTTCGCCTACTTATACATGCAATCGCTTATTCACCTGCACACAAAAACACAGAATCAGTGCAAATCTGGTGGATAAATACAGCTTTTGTCATAATCTGCTCTTACTATCCCTGCTGCACTCTGTTCTAGTCACTCATGCATTGTCTAACTATTTGATTTTGTGCCATCTTTTATCTTTCCAGCTCCAAACTCCAACAGGACTCAAACCAGGACTGTGGAGGCACCTCAGCCCCCTCCCTTTACTCCACGGTTACCTCATTCCCCTCTCCCTCCCCTAGCTTTTTTAACCACATCCCTGCATAATTTCTCATTTCATCTTTCTCTTTTTCACCTCCAGTAGCATTGTGAACTAGCTTTGTGTGCATGTTTGTGGGTTGTGGTTGTTGTTAGGGGCATGGGGAGGTCTCTGGACAGAGCAGAATCTTAATTTCAAACCCTCCCCTCGTTTTGTGAGAGCTTATCCGTCGGAGACCTTCCTGGGGTGCTGAGTGAGCGAGGAAAAGGATGGATGATCGCTGGCATGGTGATGGAAGGGTGGTTGGGTTTTTTTTGGGGGGGGGGGTCTCATGGCTCTGCACAATCAGAATGGTGCCTGGTTTTAATGAGGAGCCTGTTTATTAAGTCCACTCAGGGAGGCTGTGCAAGTGCTTAGCATTTGCTCTCTAATTAGGAAAGCTAAACAGTCCCGGTTGCTGTGGATCAACCATTAGGGGGGAGAGGAGAGCAGTCAGCATGGCTGTGCAGGGGGTGCAGATTGCTGGGCCAAATACTGGAGAAAGGAGGGGGAGGGAAAGAGGGAGGAAAAAGAAAGAAACAATCAAATGTAGAGTTATTGTCAGAGCAAACAATAGGCTCAAATGTTTGGGAAAAAAGGATTTCCACAGTCATAGCAATGATGAAGAAACCAATCACATACAGAGCGCCAGCAGGTACTACAGTGTGTAAGGGTAAATTCATCAAGCAAGGCCAAGTCTTTACAAGGAGTCCACCTAGTGGTCTTTAAGGGAATTGCAGCAAAATATCACTTTATTTGTCAGTTTTATTTGTCTAAATAGCATCTGAAACTGCAATGATGTTCATCATCATTTTTACATGCAGATTTCAAACCTGTGTGGTCACATACATCAGCAACTATCAAGAGAAGACAGACCACCTTTCCTAAGTGGAAAACATGTTTCCCAGGCCCATGTGCAGCACAGGGAGAGCCATGATGAGGATGTTGACAGGGAAAACAACACCATTCTGCCACAGCTTCTTTCATCCACACAATAAATGCCTCCCTGATTACCCTGTTCCCCGTCACGCAGATTGCTGTTAAAGTGCAAGAAGAGACGGGCGCTTTTTAGATTAAGACCCTGATGAAATTTTTATAACTCAATTTCAGGGAGAGAAAGGAGAGGGGGTGGGTATAAAAAATCCTGTTTCCCGTAATCAGCTCTTTTTTGGTGGCATACATTTCACTTTGAGAAACATTGTGTCATTCATGGCAGTGTTCCTATAAGCTCTGGCTTTTAAATAGTCAACCAACTTAATAAACTCGAAGCTCACAATCATGTTTATTTTTTGTATTACGGTTCCCATCAATTGCTGCTTTAGTGAGTGATTTTTGATATTTACAAATCTGGCCTTTTTAGTAGCAAACTTTACAAAGAGTAAGTAAGAAGGAAAATGATCTGTTTATTTATGATATAATATTTGATTTGCATTATACTGTTTGTATACAACAGGACGTTGTTCATGTATATGTAAGGCTCAACTATTTTCTGCCCCCTGTCTGGGCCCATGGTCAGCAGGCTAAGCAAGGTAGTCCAGATGTCCCTGTCCCCTGCAACGTTCTCCAGCTTCTCCTGGGGGAGTGCATGTTGAAGTTCACAGTCTGATGAAGCCAAAATAACTAGATCGTCTGTAAAGAGAAGCAATTCTGAGGTCCTCAAACTGGACACTCTGCTACCCTCGGCTGTGCCTTGAGATCTGTCCATGAAAATTACAAACAGAATCGGTTACAAGGGACAAGCCAGGCAGACAACTGAAAATGTGTGTGACTTCCTGCCGAGAATACGGACAGTCGGATCCTGGATCTGAAGTTCTGCAGTCAGTCATAACCTCCTCTCCGGCACCCTGGCATAAGCTTTCCAAGGGAGGCTAAGCAGTGTGATACCCTGATGACTGGAGTATAACCTCTTGTCCCATAAATGGGAACTACCACCCCGGTCTGCCATTCCACAGGCAGTGAAGAGGCATGTCAATGCAACAATGTCCAGAGCCTTCAGCATCTCTGGGCAGATTTCATCCTCTCTGTTCTCTCTTTTCTCAAAATATTACTTATTGCCTCTTTTTTTTACCAAATTTACATCTGAAATGAAAAATAATACAAGAAAAGGAATATGTTATGATGAATTGATAAGTATGTATATGGTAGGCTATGTCTGATAATAGATTTTCATCATATTTTTCATAAAGCTTTTTTCATATCAATGTTTTTATTTTTATTTTTTTAATGAAGTCATGGCTCCATCATTAGTCCCAGTTTCTTTGTGTGGGACTATAAACACTGATACTGGCGGATTTCCAGTGGTGTAATTATTCTGACTGGGAGATGTGCTTTTTGAGGTTTTTATCATATCCAATTCCAGCACTTTTTTTTTTTTTTTTGCAGAAATTCAAATCTTCACATGTCACAGTACATAACTGGTTAACATTTCAATAGGGCATACCATAATGACCCCTACTGGCAGTTTCATCCTTACAATATAGTCTATTTAAACAGTAATCACCTGAAGTACAGTATCGCCATATTGACTGACTCACTGTGCGTGACCTTTTAACATGAGATTGTATTTATTTCTTGTGTGTGCTAATGTGCATTTACAGTCCATAGTGCATCTAAATGGGGTCAAATCCAAAGAGATTTGCACCACTCCACTGTTTTCCTGTCATGTACTGGATGAGCTGAGAAGGTTTAGTACCATTGGTATAACTCATGTACACTACTCATGTCTCTTTTCCACAATAGCAATAACACAGTGAACTGGGTAGCACCCTCCCCTCTCTGTTATGAGCTCCCTTATCTATTTCTTCTCTATTACATTCAGTCATCCTCTCTATCTTTCCCTTCCTTGTTCCAGTCTGTCTTTCTGCTCAGTCTCAAATGCTTCAGGTTGTATCTGTCTATCTGTCTGTCACCTCTCTTTTCTCTCTCTTTTTTTCCTCCCCTTCGCTCTCCCAGACAGTTGACTGGTATGGCGACACCAGACTGCATGTATTTTTAGCGCTGCCACAGATGGGGCCATGGCAGCATGTCAGAGACCAGAATGTTCTTTATCTCAGCTGTCAGGCCGTTCCCCAGGACCAAAATGGAGCCAGTCCACTTTTTTTGGGGGGGGGGAGGTTTTTTTCTCCTTCTTTCTCCCACGCTTCAAATTAAGGTTTTTTTTTTTTTAAACGTCTGCTGCTAAAGGTGCAAATGGATGGATATGCTTGCAGTTGCTTTGTCAGCTCCCTAGTGGGAGCCATGTCCAAACCTATGATCAGGTGGAGGTGAATTTGCACGCTGTAGGCCTACCCCTGCAGAAAAAAAGATTAGTCACAAAGGCAAGTTCCCTGAAAGGACCAAGCACAGTCAACTAGCTATTATATTATATACATTTTCTAAAATACTACATTTTGTAGCGGAGACAAGATTTTACTAATGTGGGACAACAGCTCTGTCCTATGCTAGCTCTTAGTAAATTTCCAACCCAGGCTTAAGCCGTGGCCAAAAGCAGATCTGATCACATCTACATTCAAGATACACCATGGTGAAACATTCACTCACAACTTCCAAACACAGTGTTGGACAGCAGAGACCAGTAAGCAGGCCTTTTGGACTCTGAGGAGGTTTTTTTTATGCAGGGAGAGTAGAAAATATGCTGCAGGCTATGACTGGGGGTCAAGTGGTCAGTTTTTGTGCATCACAGAGTCTGCTAAGACTCACCTCTTCACACACTCTAGCAGTAAACTGGCTGTCCTTGTGAATATCAAGGAGGGGTGGGAGACAGACAGAATGGGGATGCTGATAGAGAGGATGGAGAGGGGAGTGAGACATGGAGGAGAAAGGTGGGAGAGGCAGAGAGGTGATGGTTTGTGGGGAAAAGAGGTCAGAATCGATCCAAAGTACGGTCAGATTGTGTTCAGGTGAATATAATCACCAGAAGTGTGTGATTTTTTGAATGACTTTCTTTTGTCAAATCTCCATTACCTAACTTCCCTAGCCTGACTGTGGCAGTAAAAAGGGTATAATTTACGAAAATAGCTGGGCACTGTATTTTTTCACATTTTTTCATGGTCCAAACCTCACTTTTGGAATCATCCGCTTCCCTTGACATTTTGGGTATTTAGTGAAATGTGTCGACAACTGGATTGACATGTTGAATTGTAATAATTTGGTAATCCATTAACCTTTCTTCTAGCGCCAATTAATAAAAACAAATCACATTCATCATCAGCCTCAGCCTCAGCGGTACTTTTTGTTCAATGCTAATTACATGTTCACATGCTATGGCAATTAACAAATGTTATGTGGTAAACATTGTTCCTGAGTAAACATCAATAAGTTAACATTGTCATAGTATGCTTGTTAGCATGCTGATGTTAGAATTAGTATTTAGCATGGCTGTAGGTACAGTACTTGTTCATAGGATCAAGTTGTTGTTGGTTTTTCTATATATACATTAATGTTAAAGCAAAATGTATAATTTCCTGTGTGTTTTCTATAATGATGTATTATTGTGCATTTTATTATGAGCCAATGTATTTTACTTCCTTTCAGCTAAAATAGATTGACTCTGCTCTTATATTATCCTGCTTCATTAAATAGACTAAAGACCGCTGTTTGTTGTATCATTGTTTATTTGTTCATTTATCTGTGAGGAAAACCATAATTTCCACCACACACAACATATCAGAAAGAAATATTGTACTTTTTACTCCACTACATTTGGCTGACAGCTTTAGTTCCTTGTGACTTTTCAGATAACAATTTTTCATACTCGTCCTATCCAGTGAAAACCATATATCTATGTTTTGAATTGAAATATTCGGATAAACTAAATGATTAAGTGTTCCTTTAAGGGTTGAGAAAATTATCTTACTTCTTAAGATAAATTAAGATTCTTGGATTAGCTGGAAAATGCATTGTCACTAAGATGAAAACAGGGCCGTTTTTCTGAGCTCATGACAAAACAAGACATGCCAAACATATGACTATCCTACAGAATATGATGCATTGCTGTGGGTTAAACTATCCAATAGTTGTCCTTTAGTCTGACTCACAACAATCATTCTAATAAAGATAAAATAAAGTGAAAATGTGTGATTCAGCAGCAATAAGCAAGATTTGGTCTGAGCTTGGACGTTGTCCTGTGCTATAGGAACAAATGATGATCAATACCATCTCTATTTAATATTTTTTTCTGCATCAAGCTTACTCTCCCAAAGGTTCAGTGGGAGCGAGACTGGGCTCAATAATGTGTCTTTCAACCTGGAGCTCTAATCAAGCCCGAAGGTCTCCTTCTGAATCTTGTTGCATTCTGAATCTCATTTCCATTCCCCATCCCTCAAGGCAAGGTAAAACAGTCCCGAGGTATATGAGCAAAGGCTTTACTTTGTACCGCATGACTAGCCTTCACCTGCAGTTCGGTCAATTGATATGGAAATGACGGGCAGCCAAATACCTCTGACTGAAGGGAAATGATGGCGCAGACACACACTTTAAAAAAGCAGAGAGGTAAACACAACAACAAAAGAGTGACAGTGATGACTGTTGCAAATCTGGTGCTTTGGTCAATCTAATTGTCAGCTTTGTTTGTTCAGCTTTTATAGTTACAAGGTTAGACAACTCATCATGATGAGGATTCAGAAGGACAACCAAAGATATACGCAACTCCAAATTTTACGTTATATAACATCAGGTGTAAAAAAACTACAGTTCAAGGCTTGAATGTTATCCTATAAACAATAGCAGTAAGCAAATGCATTATTATATTAAAAACATTTTTAAATAGGCTGTGAAACAAAAACTTCAATGATTAATATTGTTTTTCAAGCTTTCATCACTTGAGTCACAGAGGATTGTCTGTGTACTCTTGTGGGAACCTATTGAAGTGAGGCTACCATATTTGGTCCATAGCATAGCATAGTTAAATTAGGACTCAAATTTGATGAAGTGTGGAGCATCTAATACTAGAGAGAATTAGGATGAAATATGAGGAAAAGGGGGAACAGGAAGCGATTGAGGCATATTAACAAAGAGAGAACAGTAAGCAAAGCCCTTCAGAGGATGAATCCCACTGCACTCTCTTTTGAATGTGCAATGTCTTGCTGCCACAGCACTGTACCCTTTCCCTCCAATTGTGCCGCCTTTAGGAATGAACATTCAAAGGGGAGATTACAGGGCTCGTTCAGCTTCCATCTCTAGAATAAGTGAAAATGTGGAACACCAGCAGTGAGACTCAGCAGTGTGCCAATCAATACCAGCCCCTGTGTTCTCTGCGACCACAATAATTACCATCCACAGGAATGACATGTCTGAGCTTTGCAGAAGGTCAAGAGCAGATTGGTGGCACATGACGTTTCCATGGCACCAGTCTGTGTAAACTGTGATCCACTCTTCAGTGATGATGAATTAAGGCTTGTCTGATCTGTTTGGAAGTCATTAGTATTAGTATAAGTCATTAGTATGGAGTCATTAATGGAGAATGGCTAAAAAGGTGACAGTTAAGCTCCGACGTATGCAAGTATGATTGTGCAATTACTTTTAAAGCGTTGGAAACAAACAAAGCAAACTATAGTTTATAATATAATTAATTAATTTTACAGGCTTACAGTATAATATATTATGTTCATCCTCATGTATTCACACTCTGGTTGTCTCACCCTAGTTAGGAGAGGTCTTATTCAGTGTGCCATGAGCTAAGCACATTCCAAAGACCAAGGCTGTCTTAAGGAGAGTTGGGCATCAGATGTGTTATGACTACTGTTTATCAGACATTAGATGTCACCAATAGACACCCTTGGGAAAGAGGCATATACTAGAGTGATTTTCTTTGTTCTGGTTAGTTGTATCCTGGGACAACTCGGTTTGCACGTGAAGTGAATCAGTCAATTCCATCATCATCTGTGAGTCTGTGTCACCATTCTGGGAACCTTCAGTGGGAGTTTGTGATCTCTCACTATAGTCAGATAGTTAAAAGTTTATGTCGGATAGACATTAATGAGGTGCATTGGGATGGAAAAATTAAACCACAACAAAAGACATTCAGGGCTCCGAGTAGAGCAGTGTGCACTGAAGTCGAGCTGTGATCTGTATACAAAACCTCCATGTCAGACCGTCTCTAAATAGATATACAGCAGGGCATGGATCACCATTTGATTTGACTTCTTTTTGAACAAGAAGCCCAGGTAATTCAAAAGGGTCACTTCAATCTTTCCCAAGATGGCAAAGTTATACTGTGTCTCACAGTTGAAAATTGAGAATAAAATCACTTAAAAAAGGCAAATCGGCCTCCACATTTTCGTTATCTATATCTTTTACATTCAAAGTATACTTAATAAAGTAGTTGAAGTAGTCAGAACATATTAGCACATCACAGTGTATTTTACAATGTTTTTATTACACACTCACTCCCTTAAAGGTTTTATACAATTTTTGCTTCCAAATCTGCTCCCACTCACTTCTGTGGTTTGTAACTCAATCATGAATTGTATTGTATTTCAAAACCTCAAGAGTGAGGGGGGTACTGCACAAAAAGCAGGTGATTTGATACCTTTAGAACCTGACTTAATACCCTAAGGAACATCAAATGGGGCTGGTGTGTATTTATTAATATGTATTTTGAAGCAAAGAGACATAGATAAACCCTTTGTGGATTAAGGAGATGGCTCCTATGGTATGAAAAAAAATAATATAAATAAAGTAAAATAAAGGAACTGTAGCATCCCTCACTTCATTTCCTTAAAATGGGAGGTAAATGGATTTATTATGTCAGAAAAGATCCATAAAGGTCACTTACTAGCCTTCTCTGGAGATTTCAACCATACCACGCAGTCTTCATCAGTGGATGGAGTTTGTTCTGTTGTGACGGTATGGCAAGTGAGCATTTATCGCTTAACTTTTCAGTAGATGAGAAATCTTCAAAGTAAAATGGACAGCTCACACTTCAGCAAACCATTTCCATGACAACTGAGGAAATGAAATCACCTGATGAAGACATTAAGCACGTTCGAGATTTGGAGGCTGCTGGAAACTGTTGGACGGGACTGCAGCCTGATCTGAGTGGACCTGGTAAGAGAAACTTTGCATTTAATAACATCCCCTATTCTTTCCCTTTGCCACTTTTTTGTCCGATGTAGATGATGAGTTATTATTTTTGTCTGTACATTTTGTATTTTTACAGAGTCCCTAAAGTCCCCAAAAGGAAATAGTTTTTATCCTGTGTGTACAAGTTATTATCTTATAGCTTTACAGGCATATGTTTGCTGATTTCTCCACTACTTGAAACATTGCTGTGTTCATTGCTTTATTTAAGCAGTCAATTTGCCTTGTTATTGGTGCGCGAGCTGGTTGATAAGATAGGTGAGGAAGATAGCTTTCTGTTATTCGCCCGTTTTACTGAAGGGTCCATGCCCCTCTAAACATTCAGAGGTCAAATTAAAACTTCATAAGCTGAGTTCTCTCCATTATATGACAGCCGTGTGCATCTGAAGCCGCTAGATAAGTAACTAAGCGCACAAGATAAAAAATATTTATCTTTGGGGATTTTAGGGGCTCCGTATATATATTTTTTTAAGATGTTTTTAGAATATTTTTTCTCCACCTCATCAATTTCTGCTGTTTTGTGAGCTGTAGTAAGAATTCCGCAGCGGCAGGGGGCAGCAGCGCAACAGCTAACACTACAAACCCGCCCAGCAAAATATAAAGAGGAAGAAGATTTAACATCAACAGAACAGTTACACCATTTGCAGAGGTAGCGTACACGTCTATGTTTGAATTATAGGGTTGCATCCTCATTCAGGTTGACTCTAAATAGAAATTATAGATTTCGAATTTACCACGTATGGGATTACCGCTTTTACGGCGCGAGACGTACAAACAAATGTTAGCCGCTAGCTTTAGCCGTGTAGCTAAGCTAGCTGCAAGCTGTAGCGAGCTAAACTGTAATTAGTCTCTCTGTGTGTGTGTGTGTGGGGGGGGTGTGTGTGTGGGGGTGGGGGGTGGGTGTGTAGCCCTGTAGAATAGGCTTTTTGTTTTATGTGGCTTTACGTTCTGTTCATAAGATCGATAGCTTTGTGTGTTTTTTTTTTTTTGTAGCCTTACTTCGATTTCACTCGTCTGTTCGGTCCCTTGCGCCTCATATTGCCTCATCTCTCTCCGCAGATTATTTTTTATCTGACCCAGATATAATCCAGCCGTGCAGCAGCAACAAAGCTGTTAAAATGGACACAAGAGCCTGGAGGAATCCGTATCACGACTATGATGGGAGCCCTGCGTTCACACAGGCGTTGTTTGACTCTCATGGAAAGGTAATGCATGGCGGACATATAGTGTGTGTGTGTGTGTGTGTGTGTGTTCATTTGCAATGACCTTCGTAATTTTTTATTTCTCTGCACTTTCAGCTCACGTCAGAGTTCGCCCAGCGGCTGAGCAGCAAGATCAGCGAGCTTTTAGCTGTCATGGAAAATGGGCTGAAGTCTGCTGACCCAAGAGATTGCACCAGTTACACTGGCTGGGCAGGTGATGACACCATTACACGTGTGATATATAAATTACATCGTGTGATCTGATTGCAAGGAGTTGCAGTGATCTGACTGTATCTCGGGGAGTAAGGGTGCACATAATGAGTGTGATGCTCATTGCCTTGTATATAAATGTTTTGGGGCCTTTTTGTTTGATGATGATCGTAGACCAATCATTTTTAGATGCTGAAACCAGAGAATTGCCTGTTTTTTGCTTACAGAATTATTTAAAATGATTGATTCATAATCAAAATAATTACATTTCCTCAATTTACTGTTTCATTTCTACTTCAAATTCAGAATATTTCAGGCTTTAGTGTTGCAGTTGCACATATTTAATGATTTAGATAAGATATTTCTGTTGGTTACCAAACTGTGCAGCCTTACTTTAGTTATGGTTTAAATCAGGAAACACAGGGGTAGTTACAATAATGTGTATTTGTCTTTCTGTCCACAGGCATTGCTCTGCTCTACCTGCATCTCCACAATGTGTTCAAGGACCCCTCCTTACTGCAGAAGGCACTAGACTATGTCAACCACAGTCTGAAGTGTTTGACCCGACGTCATGATGTCACCTTCCTATGTGGGGATGCAGGACCTCTGGCTATAGCTGCTGTGGTCTACCATCGCCTGCAGAGGGTGCAAGAGACTGATGAGTGCATCAACAGGTCAGTCTGCAACTGTATATCTCAACCCTGATCCTGGAGACCCACTGACCTGCATGTTTTTGACTTATCAGGCTTCTGCATGACCTCCTGCCACCTATTTTAGTCAAGAAGAACAGGTTGTTATAATGGAGAGCTCTGAAGAATATAAAATATTATTACGGCAAAAGGCAACACCGTTGCTGCAAATAAGGCATACAGTTGCTCAAGGGTGTACATTTGTAAGTAAATATATTTGTTTTACTACTCAATGCATTCTCAGTGCCTCCCGTTTATTTCTAATGTGACAACTTCACATTGTAGAGCTCTTAAACTTTAAACTGGACACAGCATATTTAAACGTTATACTAAAGAATTGCGAGTCTGACACTGTATAATAATGAAGGATACGTGGAAATCACTTTAGTTTTTCACTAAAGGGAAATTAATTTTATCGATTTTTAATTTTATCTTTGATAAATACTAATAGACTACCAGCAGTGTAACGCAGGCTTTGCCAGGTTAAAATAGAGCCTCCTCCTTGACATTAGAAACTATGGCTTTAGGCTTTATACCCCACTAACTAATTAATCTCGCTTCGTAGTACACCCCTCAGATGTGTTGAAACATTGCTGTTTTTTGGAGATATTTGCTCAGATAAAAGTGCCATTTCTTATGCTCTCTGAAGTATGTAATTTCATGCTTTTTCCTTTCATCTTTTGCTTGTTGTGTTCCTTATTACATGCCTGTGATCCAGATCAATTTTTGTGTCAGTTTCATGGATGATGATATGTACATTCCTGGCTTTTCTTTCCCAAAAGCAGTATACTGCAACAGTTTTGTAACTAAAAATCTATGACATTTGGACTCTCTGTACTTAATATTGAGTTTATGTATTTTGCAAAGGTTTTATTATTTTATAGGATGTTGCAGTTGACTAAATATAAACATATAGAACTGCACAATTTTAATCAATATTATTTTGCTTTTATAGTATATTGTGATCATGATGTTATATCTCATACACACATATATATATATATATATATATATATATATATATATAATGCAACATACATTTTTGTGTCTGCAGCTGGAGAACAGAAGGTCCTGTTTTCCAGTATAGAGAAATGGATCCTAGTGTAGCTGTAACCGTGTTTGGGATGCTGCTTAAACAAAATGCTTGAGATGGGTCAGACTGTTAATCTGTGACCCAGTGATTGGATGAACCAGAGCATTACTCCAATCACAAGGATGAATATCACTCCAGGTCCACTTTCATTAACTGCCAAAAGCAGAATTGTGATCACATTTGCTATACAGTTAATTGTACGTGGTTATAGGTCATCATAAATTGGTCATGATAAAAGATCCTGTTTGTTTCCGGTGCTACTCTCCCAGACTGCTGCAGTTTCACCAGAATGTGGTGAAAGGTGCAGGCGGGCTGCCTGATGAGCTGCTCTATGGTCGGATGGGCTACCTCTACTCCCTCGTCTTCGTCAACCAGCAGCTCGGGCAAGACAGGATCCCACTGCAGTACATCCAGCAGGTGGGTCAGAGACGGGGCACAGTCTGACTGACAAAAATTCTGATCTGATGTGCTGCAGACTTTTTTTTTTTTTTTGTTATCAAGGACAGGCTGGTCATCCATGACTTCTTAGACAGTACTCTCTTTAATGGTACATACAACTATAGTAACCGTAGGTGAAGAAGAAGAAGGAGCCTAATTGGATTAAAGCGTTGGCAATAACTAAAGTAAAAAAAGAAATTGATATGGAAAAATGTATTAAATAAATGTAGAAATAATATTATAAGGAGAGTTTATGGTCCTAAACCTGCTTCTCTAACTTGTAGTTCGCTGCCCCAAACAAGCTTGATTTGCGCTAATTTGTTCACGCTTGCACATATTGATGTCCAATTTCTCTAATTTATCTCCATTGATTTCTTTCAATTCTACAGATTAGGTGTGTTTGTGAGCCGGGATGTGTTGTTTCCTTCTTTAGATCAGTGAGGCCGTGCTCGTGTCAGGCGAGCACCTGAGCAGAAAGTTCAGGGTTCAGAACCACAGCCCTCTGATGTACGAGTGGTACCAGGAGCAGTACGTTGGCGCCGCCCACGGCTTGGCTGGCATCTTCTACTACCTCATGCAGGTAAGATGAAGATTTTTATTACTACAAGGCCAGATAAATCATGTAAGGAGCTTAATATCTCCCAAATGTGTTATACATTAAAATAGAAATAGCCCATTAGGCCAAAAATGTTTATGAACTTGCACTTAACAAATGAACCATCCAAAAATAGTTGGGTATATTATTTACTGGATGAGCGCGTACCCTGCATCATTTTGATACTGTCTAAGGCTGCAAGTAACAATAATGGTATTATTCTTCCAAGGAATTTATTAATTGTTTGACCTATAAATCAGTATTACCCTAAAATCCCAGTCACAGGTTTCCAGAGCTCAAGATGAAATTTTGAAATAGCTTTTTTTTGTCCAACCAAATCTCCAGAAGGTAAATATATTGAATTTAAAAGGATAGACACGATAAAGCACCTTAAACAATTCAGCGATTCCTGAAATAGTTCTTGATACACTGATTTAAATCACTATTGTCTAAAGAAGTAATTATTTCAGCATTAAAGTCAGTCCAGTGTAATAGCATGTTTCCTATTTATTACTATTTTTTTTTATCCTACCGGCTTCTGTTAGGTTAATTTCAGGAACAAGCAGTTAGTGCGTTGAAAAGAAAACTGTACCAAAGTTGCCGCCTGTTGCTTCCACCTGTTACTCCTGTGCCTCTGTGGTCTGATATCCCCCTCACAGCCGGGCTTCGTCGCTGTGGAGGAGTATGTGCACAGGCTGGTGAAGCCCAGCGTCGACAACGTCTGCCGTCTCAAGTTCCCCTCAGGAAACTACCCACCTTGCATCGGGGACGACAGAGACCTGCTGGTGCACTGGTGCCACGGAGCTCCAGGGGTGATCTACATGCTCCTGCAGGCATACAGGGTAAACACTGAGGGAGCAAATGATTACTGCAGCGTTGTTTTGAAAACTCATATCAGTTAAAAAAGGTCATTCATGGAGTCCAGTCTTTTAGAGAATTAAGAGTTAATTTACAGGGTCACAGTGCCATCTTGTGTCGAAGTTTACTCACTGTTTTTATTGAAGTTGATGTAGTGTTGATATTCCTCCACAGCTTTCTATTCTTTCGGTTTCCCCTTTCAAAATAATGGTGTGAAAAAACTATTCTGTTTGACCGGCAGCAAATGTTGTGGTTCTTCTGTCAGGCTATTAAGAAAGAAATAAACTGAGGAAAAAATAGCTTTATTTTGAAAAATGAGGGTGCCATCTTTTACTCAAAACACTGTTTACAGTACAGTATATTGTCTTATATCTCCCAGCTTATCTTGTTACCTGTGGATTCTCCTTATACAGTAGCACCAGTTTAGTTTAGTCCAATGTATACTCTTAAGATATACAAAAACATTTTAATTTCACCCTTTTTCCTCTTCTGCTTTGTCCCATGTCCCAGGCCTTCGGAGTACCTCAGTACCTGGTTGATGCCCTGCAGTGTGGAGAGGTGGTGTGGCACTGTGGCTTGCTGAAGAAGGGCTACGGGCTGTGTCACGGCGCGGCGGGTAATGCCTACGCCTTCCTGGCCCTCTACCGGCAAACGCAGGACCCCAAGCACCTTTACAGAGCTTGCATGGTGAGAGCACATGAAAGAAATGTTATAACCTAATCAGTGTAGATACATTGACACGGTGCAGCCGGCATTTGAGTGATCAAACAACTGCAAGTATTAATTGCGTATCCGTCTTAATTAGTGTCCAAATACTTGATTAATGCCTCAGCAGTTTGACTGTGAGGGAATTCTGATTGAGAGTTGTTTTCTTATATGGTTTAGGTTGAAATTAAGAATTTTAAACGCTTTATTTGCCAATGAAAGTTCATTTGTTTAACATACAGAAGGCATGTCGCTTTTGTTGTCACTTATAGTTTTAGTAGTATGCCAGGGAATATCAGCATTTACTCCCTGAAAGAATAGATAGCTCTTGATAAAAAGCAAAATAAGTTAAGAAAATAATGTTTAATCAAAATTGAGGTATTTAAAATTGACCTGGTAACAAATAGGAGAGGTCATTTCCTCTGGCTTTGATTGCGAAGGTCATATTAAAGTTAAGTCAAAGAAAAAGTATCTTATCACAGTCGGCAGCTCGCCAGCTTTAAAATCTAAAATTATTCCAGAAAGGGGGGGTGAGAGGCAGGGCCTTTTATGTTTGTTGACAATAGGTTGGTAGCTGTCGGTGCGAGTCGCCGTCAAAGCAAGCCCAAGCGGGGCTGGTAGTGAGCTCTCTTTTGGATCCACTCCAGGTGGCACGAGTCCCACGTGTACTATCATTAATATGAATCTATTCATAGAGGATGGAAATGGAGCCTTCAGATGTCTTGCCTAAGCTCTGCTATATGCTTCCAGTGCTACAGAGTGACATTGTGGTCATAATCCGATACCTCAACAGATGCTAGGATTTCACCGAGCGGAGCACAATTTTTAGCTGTTGTGGACATTGCTCGCTATTCTCCTGGGATGGTTCAGCTACAGTCCAGTGTTGTGATAGAGTGGGAATGTTATTATGACACTGCCTCTCTCTCTGTCTCCCTTTGTCACTCCAGTTTGCAGACTGGTGCATGAACTATGGCAAACATGGATGCCGAACACCAGACACTCCCTTCTCCCTTTTTGAAGGTAATATGTGATGACAATGTGTTTCCTGCTTGCTAAAAACGTCCTGTTATTATAATGCTTGGTTTGTTACAGATATTATCAAAACCCTGAAAGAACTAGTTATCAGCAACGCCATACAGGACTGCCACCCCTGTGTTGATGAATATACAACATGTTGAACTTGTTCTTATTCACATACATATTAGGCAGATTAAAAAAAGATATATATGTATACTCTGTACCTAATTAAGAGGTTAATGGGACTAATAGTAAGTGTGCTAACTGAAAATTGAACAGGGATTGCAGTTGGAAACAAAAAAAAACACCAGCTGAGGGATATATACACTATACACAACTACATTTAATATGTTAATGAAAAGCCCAAAATATATTTCTTTAGAGGTGGAAACACAAATGGTAACTGAAGACGTGGCTACACATGACAATGTGACGATTTACACTGGATCAAATAGTCAACTTGTTGTTTTTGAGAGACTTTTCTGTATCATACTGTACTTCATTAGTCACCAGGAGCTACCCATTTTATCTTGGAATGGAAATATTGGACTAAAAAAAAGGAAATTAACTTATTGTTCTAGAGATGTTTTCCTGGAAAAAAGATATAAATTATTAAATGACTGTGGCAACAAACAACACCGGCAGTGAAGAACTACAGCATCAAAAATGACCATTAAGTTGACTACAGACCATATTAAAAACAGTCTAATATGTAGGGCTGTGTACTGTCTCGTAATGTGTTGCATTCTGCAGCACTGTAGCTGTAACCTCACCATGTCACTTCCTGTTTGTAGGCATGGCCGGCACCATCTACTTCTTGGCCGACCTTCTGCAGCCAATGAAAGCAAGGTTCCCAGCTTTTGAGGTGTAGAAGTGTCTCCACAGGTAGTCCTCCCCCACCCACACTGTGGGAAAATATAACCAGAAGAAGACCCACACTTCTGCTCTCTGTCACGCTCATGCATGAAAACACTTCATTTCATCTTCATAAATTAAATTCTGGGACTGACTTTGATTCCCACTTCACACGTTGTGCCATGTTTTTCCTGCTCTTTCTCTTCTGGGAACTTGACATGTTATTAACAGGATGAATCCTATGCTCACATCTCAACTACATAATTATCTCAAAGATGTGTCAAAAGTGGGAGCATCTCTGGCTTTTTGTGTATAAATGAAACTCTTTGCTTATTAATTACAGCTGTTGCTCAGATTGTGTCGTCGTATAAGGGTTTAAGCAAAAAAAAAAAAAAAGGAAACAAATTTTCATTTTTAGTCAAAACATAAAATTAAATTGTGGGAAAATTAAATGGGGTTTTGTTAGGACTTATCTGTATATTCTGTCGGTTTGATATGTTAAAAAAAAAAAAAGAAAAAGAAAAGGAAATGGATGCTTTAGTTTGCTATTCTGTTAACAGCAAAGCTAGTTACACTGCACTAAATATAAAACAGTACAAGCTGTGTCATGTGTTTAGGGATTAACCCCAAAGTGTAAACTGTTGCCTGTCCTTTGCACTGTCTGAGCAATAAATCATGTGACTTTTTTCAGCTGTTGCTCTGTAGTGAATTTTACCTCCTGCTCTTGTTTTGGTGTAGCTCTGCAGCAGCAAAGAAAGGCCACAAGGGGGCAGCAGTTGTGTGAATGAATATCTGACAGTTGACCTCCAGTTGGCAAATGAAGTATATTTGTTGGCACCAAGAGACATTTACCTTGAGTCACTTCACAAATACGTTACTTGAATTTAACATTTTATGCTAATCGGGTTGAATTTTCCATTTTCAGTGGAGATGTATGAGGGCATATGAGATGAGATCTGTGTCCAATGTCCATGGTTGTGATCTGCTCTGGCTTCTTTATGTTAGGAATTTTCTTTGTAAACTCTGAGATAACACAGAAATGCAGGAGATGTACACATTTGACAGCAAGATGTCAAAATACTAGAAGTTCAATCATACGTAGCCTTAAAAAAAAATCCTTAAAACACTAATTTTAAGACAGTTCACAAATGAAGCCATATTCCAGTGACAAATGTCTAAAATCCTCTGTCCCTTCCTCCATGGGCCTCTTGGCTTAACTGGTTTTGTCTCTATTCCAAATAAGGCTTACGTAACACCACTGAAAACTAATCGGCGACACAATGCCACCGCTCTTTTTAAAGCCCCTTGCCAACGCTTCTTTATGACCTGACGCCAGCTGGGGTCTTGGAGGGTTAGTGGGATTGGATGGGGAGGTGGTTACTGTACTGGGGGAGTCTTGAGGAGCAGGAGCGTTCATTTCTCTCCACCCCCATCCCCAAAGAACCCGGACCAGCCAGCGTAAGAGAAACTGAACACCTCGGGCAGGAATGGGAGTAAAAATAGAGCTCATCTGTCCTGGGGGAGTGGTCTCCCGGACATGTCTTTCACTCTGGTTTACTCACTCTCACAAATGTCCTCCAGCTCTTTCCCTTCTGCTCTATAGCCGTGGGACATGACTGATGATTAGTTAGTCCGGCAGCAGGTACAAAAAGATGTAAACGTTTAAATTTGCACATATTAGCTGAATGTTTTTTAAGCAGCCCAAGGTTTTTGGTCCATAAAAGACACTGTACTATGAATAAAGTACAGTCAGGGAATTGCTTGCAAAGACAGATTTTACAACACCACAGAGTCAATGCAATTATAGAATTTCAATAATGTTGGTGAAATCATCATGCTTGTTAAATAATCTTAAATGTCTGAAATCTATCTGAATGTCCATGGGTAAAAATGCAATGGCAAGTGAGTAACTACTGTTTTTTGTTGAAGTGAATAATGGTCGGATGTCTCTATTAATTTTATAGATATTTTATAATATCTATTTTTAATTAGCTTAAAAGAGCCAAAAATGTATATGCTGAATAGGCAGTGGCCTCAGAGGCTTGTGTGGGAACTGCAGAGCTCAATAATTGGGATGCAGACTGCATCTCATACAGAGTACTTTAACCTTCAATGCAGTGAAAATTCATGAGTCAGCATGTGAATCTATGCACGCATTAAAAGATAAGCATAATTTTATGGGAGAGGTTTTGCAGTTTTAAAGAATAAATATGACAACAAAGGTGAGCATAAATTGACCCTAATGAAAAAAGTCTCAGGGTAAGTGACTCAGTATAACATGAGAGTGATGATCAAGTTACTATGAATGAGTTTGAGTTTCTCCAGTTAATTGGACCTTGAGTTGGGATTGTTTTGTCAAAAATGTTTCTTCCACTTGCAAGAATTAACTTTCTCTTACATTAAATAGTTCCACAGTACTTTCATTAACACCAGGCGGGGACCATCAAAATAAATGTTTCCCTTTTCCCTGATTTTGCATGGAACTGGATTCAAGATGAAATCCATCTGAAATGTACTCCTGTGAATTTGTTTTCTAGGAAGTGTTACAGTTTTGTTTAATGCATCTACTGCATAAATAATAGATTGATCTTGATGTTGCTATCAGCACCATGGAGAGCTCTGGTGGAGATGGGAAGGTTAGTGAAGCAGCTCAGTGCTCAGGTCATTTAACCTCCATAGATTAGGCAATTAAGTTTTTACTTCTGGGTTATTTAACCAATCGTAATCATTTTATAACCTCAATTTCACTCTCACACTCACAATCTAATTGTCTTCATTCAGTTGCATATGGAGTACATTACAAGACATTTTGATCAATTAAGGATAAGTCAAAGAAGCTGCTCATTATAGTGCTCAATTCAACAACAAAAAACATTAACTTTATAATTTATTTATTGCTTAAATGATAATCTGGTGCATTTTTTAAGAACAGGTCTATTGAAATGTAATGTCCATAAAGCTTATACATTAGTATTATGAAACCTATAAAGTTCAGTTCTTAAGTAAATGGCCACACAAAGTTGGCTTTTTTAATATCTGCCTGAAGAGAATCGACGGTTTTTGCCCTGCTGTTATTTAACCATAAGAGGAGGAGCAGTCTCACTGTTTAAAAATACCACCCTGTAAATGAGCTCTCTGGGCTTTGAGCCCTTCTGAAGAGGGCCACTAGATAGCTGAGTTTTCTGCAATTTCATTCACTGTTCAACTGCAACTCTCTCTAAAGAGAATACCTTCGATATCAAGTCAATGATATAATTTATTCTTTATAGAAATAAGTTTAAAAACAGTTTCAAATCTTTAGACAGAAGACGTAGTCTTGACACAGTTATTTCTACTTCTAAAAATATCCATGTCCCCTTCTAAAGGCCTACTCCCACTGCTCTCCCTTCCGTGTGCCCTAAGAAAGTTAAAGATGTTCCAACGTGTCATCTGATCCACCCTATTAGCATATGTGACATCACGTGCCTGGGATAAATAAGAGGGGGCTTTGACCATGGCTCAGGACCACTCTGTCTTGGGACTCCAGCTTCTCTTCTCCTTTCTTTCCTCCAGCTCCAACTCTCCAAAATGGTGTGTACAAAATTATGTTTTGGACGTTTTGGGTGGGGCAGTACCAATGGAGTTACTTCTTTTTTTTTGTGGAATGGGTTTGGATCTCATCTCTCAAAGATAATCCCAAAATTGGGACTTTATTGGCATCACTGAAATCGGGCTAGGGAAAAGAAAGCCTTTTTGATACTTCTCTAAAAAGCTTGTCTTTATTAATTGCGGGAAAAAAAAGTTTGGTTGAGTGGCCCAGGACCACCGCCTTGAAATACATCCACATTTCTATGATTAATGTCTGTGTAGGCTTATGTCTAAATGCAAGGAACCTATATTTTCACTATATTTCTTTAGTGCAGTTTTGGACAGTTTACAGCTATACATTCTTGTAAAAAATCTTACATAATCTGGGTATTTCTATACTCATAAACCATTTGTTTTTATTTGTTTCTCTGTTTTCCGTGTGTTTATGTATTCGTAAACGTACCTTTTTGTTTCGTGTATGTGTGTGGTTTTTCCGTGTATTTCTATGTGACAGACCGAGTTCACAGCAGACCAGATTGAGGGTAAGTGAGAAACGGCAAGATCAATCCTCATCCCTTATAAATATCTTAGCATGTGAACAATGAGAATCCCGCTCCTATCATCATCATGCAGAGTGACATTTACTTGCACCTTTACCAGCAGGAGAGCATGCCCTCCAAATTTTCTTCCACAAGCTCAGTCTGTAATTTTTTTAGCGAGGGATTTTGTCAGCAATTGTCACAATAAAGAATCTCTCAGAGTAGCTACGGGCCTGCCTATTTTAGTCCAAATTAACTAAGCCAAAAGGTGGAAGTAGGGATGAGGAAACTTCCAGACTGAAGACCACCATTGGACGTGCCATTCCAACAACTTGTCCAGTTGTCGTGGAGGATTTGAGATATGTCTATTCTAAGCCGACCTAGCCTTGTCTTGCAACCCACAGTGGGCCTTACACGGCAGAGGTGTTAATCTCCAGGCCAAGGTTTAAGATGCAGGTCTGGCGGCATCCTCTTACACAAGGAATCCAAACTGTGATCCCAAAGCCCCATCCCCAACCCTTTTGTTCAGTGCTGAAAGACGTGTCCTCTACAAACATTACCCTATGTTTGGTAGATGGCATTTGGCTCTTGCAGTTGATATGAATAGATGGTGTTTTTATGTATAGGTTTTTTTCTTGTGTTCCAGTATTATATGTTCAACTCGGAGTGAAAGATAAGTTCCCCAATTGGGCATGTTAGAATTGCAGTGCGATCAAGTTAATTTGTTTATATGGACTTTAAATTTGGCCAGCTTTGCACCCAAAAAAGAAAAAAGTTCTGCTTCTGCACATTCTGGTGCATTGATACCAATGGAATACGTGCAAGGTGTTGGTTACGTCGCAGTCAGCATTCTCATATAACTCGAGCAGCGACATGGGGCCATGCCTCTATATGGACTGCGTTACTTTGTCGGGGTGTATCAGTTTGCTCCTGATGTCGCCCTAAATTCCTCCCAAATGCAAGTGGAGACAGGAATGCAGAGGGGTTAGAGGAGGGGGCTGCTACGGCTGCTGCTCGGGAGCCACGCGAGAACATTAATCTATCAAAAAGGTCACTTTGAGTTGGCCTCCTTGTAGGATTCATAGAAATAGCTAACCTTTGGTAAGGCCCCAGTCGGTACCTTCCCTGTATCTGCTTGGGTACAGCTGTCGCTCCCCATTAGCTGAGAACAATGACTGAAGTATGTGGCTTCTACTGTCTTTGATCCTCCAGCACATATCTGCCATAGCTGACCAAGATCCCTGTAATAGAATAGAATAGAAAACCCAAAGGGGGCCTAAAAGAACATGGCTAGAATTCATGTCAATCAGACATATCAAATATGACCTTTTGATGGCAACATAAATCATGTGTTATTTGTTCTTTTGACCGACTTGTGTCAGTACTTTGTGACTCAAAGTTCTCTCTTAACTCTCCCCACCTCCCCGACCAGACTTCAAGGAGGCTTTTGGTCTCTTTGACAGAGTTGGTGATAGCCAGGTGGCCTACAACCAGGTGGCTGACATCATGCGTGCTCTGGGCCAGAACCCCACCAACAAGGATGTTGTAAAGATTCTGGGCAACCCCAGCGCCGATGGTAAGACCCACTTTGCATGCACGCAAAATGCACAACTGCAGTTTAAGCTCTAACATGAAAGCATGTGTAATAACAGCGCCATCACGTGACTTTTTTCTACAGACTTGGCCAACAAGAGGCTCAACTTCGAAGCTTTCCTCCCCATGCTGAAGGAGGTTGACACCCAACCGAAGGGATCCTATGACGACTACGTTGAGGGTCTGCGCGTCTTCGACAAGGAGGGCAACGGCACAGTCATGGGCGCTGAGCTGCGTATCGTGCTGTCCACCCTGGGTGAGTCTCAAGTCACCTTCGCCAAATATAGAAGCACACAAATATAGTTTGCTTAGCATGCACGGTATGTGAAATGGAGAGCACGTTCTTGACATGGATCCTTGCACGCTACAGGAGAGAAGATGTCCGAGGCCGAGATTGAAGCCCTCATGGCCGGCCAGGAGGATGAGAACGGCAGTGTGCACTATGAGGGTAAGCTTTGATTTCCCAGCATTCCCAGTTGTTTGTTTTTTGGGTAGATATATTATGCCAAAGATTTTGACATATGGGGTTTTTTTTCTCCAGCTTTCGTCAAGCACATCATGTCTGTGTAAGAGGCCAGCAGTTGGAGTGCTGAAGAAACTGTAGCTCACCTACAGACAGCCCAACAGTGTTCAGGACATCTACACTGTGTCAAAGACCAACCAAGGAAAGACAAGGACTATGTACAAGGGATGTTGAAGCAAACCCATCTTGTTGTTTTATTTTGTTTTCCTTTCCATTTTGTCTAAAACCCTCCTCTCTCGGGACATTACCATCATCTCTCCATTGTAGACCCCCATCACTTGGCCTCTACTCCCCCCTCCCGGGGCATGTCTCCACTTACCGTATGGGGTGAGGAACGGGGGAGAAGGGGTGACCGCTCATCAAGTGAGGGTAGATCCCTCCCTTCCCACCGCCACCTCATTCAGTCACGCCATCACTGGCCCAGCAATGCCAAAGGTGCTGGGGAATGGTTGTGGATAGGCTGCCAAAAGTCTCCACTTCCCTGAAAAGTTTTATTTATTGTCACTCTGTTCATGTCAGAATAAACTTTTCCAACGTACATCCCATCTGGGTTGATTCTTGATCTTTCATTCTCCACATACAGTTGTAGATATGCAGAGATGTAAGAGTTAAAGCCCGAAAGTAAATAAATAATTGTCAGTTAAAGCCAGAAAGTAAATAAATAAATGTCAGTTAAAGCCAGGAGGTAAATGAATAAATGTCAATTAAAGCCAGGAGGTAAATAAATACGTGTCAGTTAAAGCTAGAAAGTAAATAAACAGAATAATAATATTATGTATATATATATATATATATATATACATTATATTATATATATAATAAACATTAATTCTATTTGCACACATACAAGGGATTGATTCCTGTTTAAACAGTGCGTACTGTGTGTGTGCGTGTGTGTATGTGTGTGTGTGTGTGTACACAGTCCACAAAGAACAGGAAGGTAGAAATAGACGTACAGCTAAAGCCAAGGAGAACAAAGCTGAACAAATATGTAAAAAATAAACACAACTGTTATACAAGCAGGAGAAGAAAATACAGGTACATATAAAGCTGCCTGAGTTTAGCTCTATGAGGATGAGCGGTATCATATTGTGGCTAAAGGTAGCTAATCTTAATAAAGTTTAGATAATTATATCTGCAAGGTTAGTTTATAATCTAAATGTATGCTTTTTGGTATTTGGATGATTTTATCCTGAGCCTATGTATAAAATATTGAGACTTGAGGCGTGCACATCAGGCACACTACCTAAACTCACATGCAGGTGGTGCCATTAAAGTTCAATTGAAAGGAGACAACAATTACTATCACATATAATGCCAATATAAATATAAACAAAAGGATAATCATTACATGACAATGTATTTTAAGAAAACAAACACTGAAACGTGAAAATATGCACAGAGAATATTAAAGACATTATAGTATATCATTATAGTATGTCAGATATACCCGATCATTTAGGGACATGTGTTTAAGTACAAACGGTGCAGGTTTTAGGTGCCATTTACTGCTGGACTTTCATTCTGCATCCTTCTGAAGCACATAGTTTGGTTTTAGTTCTCTTAACTTTAAGAGAGCCTGCCCCCTAGTGGTGTGATTAGGAAGTGGTCAGACTTTGAATATACAGCACCTCATTGTCACTTAAAAGCAGCAAATGTTTTGTTTCAACCGTTTTCTGCCAACACACGCATTCTGAAATAAATACATGTATAAGGCAGTGAAAGGTTTTTTATTTTATTTGCAAATTATTATGTCTAATGTCTCTTACTTCTCTTAGACATGACGGAATAAATTATATTTTATTTATTTATTATATACTTTTGTCTTTTTGAAGGATATAAGGTTATATAACAGGATAAAGCGAAGTCATGGTGATATTTATTTTTGATTTTATTTTTTATGTAATTTAATTTGATGTTTGTCTACTTGTTAGTGATATAAAGCCATGTCTGCGTACTCCGGTGCAGTAGGTGGTGATACATTCAAAGTCAACACAAAAAAGACGAGAGATGGCAGATATAAGAGGCCTCACTCTGCTGTTCCGAGTGTGAAAACTTTCTTTACCTTACGGGCAAAAAAAAAAAATGTATTAGTAATAATATGGTATCGACACAGAACCGAAAACGTCTTTACTTTGCGACACAGAGCATATGTTAATGGTTAAAACCTACTTTTGTAACGCGGGGGGTGGAGCCAGTGACTGACAACAAAGTGATAAGTCTTTACAGGAGCGTTCGCGTAGACGATCTTTGTCCCGTTTGCGTGTGTTTTTTTTCCCGTGATAGTTTGTTGCGGTTTTTTACTCACAAAAAAATGATCAGAACTTGTCTTTTAACCCTGAGAAATGTCTCCGGACGACGACAGGCGCTGTCTGCAGCCACTGCAAGGTAAAATTATTGCGCAGATAGTTTTAATGTTTAACTCGTATTTTGTTTAAATGGACATATGTCTACATGCATCCATGCACTTTGTTTAATTAATAAGTTATTTGAATGTGTTATGTGTATTATTCACAGGCTACTGCTACTATACTCTTAGATAATAGTATTGTAATCGACGTGCAGTCGTCCGTACACGACCTTTGACACACTTCCAGTATTGTGTGTAATCTGTTGAGCAGGTCTTGTAGTGATATTCAGTGTCAACATATGAACATGTTTTTAAAACTATATCTTAATTTATTGTCTTTAAGAAAGTTTTTCTTAACATCAAGTTATTATTCTGGTACAGTTATGTAAAAGTAAACCTTTTCCAGGCTCCAGTTTACAGGGTTTGTTACTTTCCTTTGTTTTATATAATAAACTGAATATAGTGACATTGGATGACATTAAATTAGGCTTTTGGAAGTTCTAATTGGCCTTTTTTAAGGGACGAAATGATAAAACAGGGAAAGTATCGACAGATAAGGATGTTGAAAATAATAATTTCAGCCCTAATTTTATGCTTATGGCAGCTTCTTAAATTTAATATCACACGTATAACCCATAATCCCCTGTTGCTTTACCAACATCAATTTATTTGTCATGGGTTGCCAAATCAGCCACTTGCTGGCTCCCCAGAAGACTATGATTGGTTGAATTTCTGCAACTCCTTCCAGGCTACAGCACAGTCAAGCCCAGCAGCAGCAGCCTGTCCCCTCGGCCCGTCCGGAGACCTCCAGTGCTAAAAGCCTGATGGACATCGGCACCCGCCGGATCTTCACCGAGGACCATGATCTCTTCAGACAAAGCGTCCGCCGCTTCTATCAGGATGAAGTGATCCCAAACCACAAGGAGTAAGTGGAATCAGTGCACAGGTTTGTTTGAGGTCACTGTTAGCATTTATTGTTGCAAAGTCAATCGGACTATTAAAGAAGAAAGGCAAAAGGAAAACAGAGAGGCTCGAAATGACCAGAAAAATGCATTAAGCAAACATAAAGAGACACAAAACAACCACAGAGAGACTCAAAATGACCAGAAAAAGGTTCAAAACAACCACAAAGACACAAAAACGACCACAGAGGGACATTAAATGGTCACAATGACACACAAAACAACCACAAATTGCAAAATGAGGCACAACTAACTCATGACTTAACCTTTTATTTTCAGTTATTCCCTGCCTCACTACAATCCCTTTTTCCTTGTTCCAGGTGGGAGAAGGCGGGCCAGGTGAGCAGGGAGGTGTGGGAGAAGGCTGGCGAGCAAGGCCTGCTGGGAGTAATGATACCAGAGGAGCAAGGTGGCATCGGAGGAGACCTGTTCTCTGCGGCAGTCACGTGGGAGGAGCAGTGAGTTGACTTTAAAATTAAAAACACAATTAAATCATCAGTCTCAACTCTTGACCCTTTTAACTGATCCACCGTTTTTGAGCTGCCTAACTGTTTCTTCATAGCTGTATGACTGGTTTAACTTTCAACCTACAGTGCACAAACTATTTATCTTTAAGGTGCGGTTTGTTTGTACAGCTTAGTTTTTTAGTCAAAAGCTGCTCGAAATATTTTGCACACCATTTAACTGCATATTGCATATAGTGTATATATGTTTCATTATAGTCCTATATTTTCTACTATATTTTATATATTTTTTTATTTTCTGATTCTTATTGTACTCTGTACTTTTTGCATTACATTCCCCTATGCTACTGTGTCTGATTTGAATTTCTCCTACGGGGAATCAATAAAGAAACATCTTATCTTATCTTATCTAGCTTTCTACTCTTTTTGCTAAGTCACCAGAAAATGGCACACATACTTACTTACACATCGTTAAAGAGAACACTTTGTGTTCTTAGCTAAATGACAGACAGTCCTAATGCATGAACCATTATGAATTTATAGTCAGTATACATTTTCCACTACACTTTCTTTTCTAAATGAGATTTTGTTTTTCTCCAGAATGTATTCCAACTGCACAGGCCCGGGTTTCGCCTTGCACGCCGAGATTGTCATGCCCTACATCAGCAACTACGGTAGCAAGGAACAGATTGAGCGCTTCATCCCTGAGATGGCTGCTGGGAAATGCATCAGCGCCATTGCAATGACAGAGCCGGGAGCAGGAAGGTCAGGACTCAAGTGTAAATCAGCAGCATGTATAGAATAAATAAAGTCTAGCTTTGATGACCAGTCAGGTTTTATTTTTTTTTTCCAGTGATCTTCAAGGTGTGAGGACGAACGCCAAGAGGGATGGCAGTGACTGGATCCTCAATGGCAACAAGGTACTGAGTCATAAAAGCAAAAACAGCCTTTTTATTGCATCTTTGCATCAGTTTGAACTATTTACCGTCTCAGGTGTTCATCACGAATGGCTGGATGTCAGACCTGGTGGTGGTGGTGGCCGTGACAAACCGCGAGGCGAAGACAGCGGCGCACGGCATCAGTCTGTTCCTGGTGGAGAATGGCATGAAGGGCTTCCAGAAAGGACGCAAGTTGGACAAGATTGGTCTGAAGGCCCAGGTACTGGAGCTCAGTGGCTTGGGAGACAGATCAATCTGCCATTCTGCTAGAGGACAAGCTAACGGTTGATCTCAGGACATTTTGTCTCTGTTGTCTCACTGTTTTTTTCTCCTTTCCAAAGGACACGGCTGAACTGTTCTTTGAGGATGTGCGGCTCCCAGCTGATGCCCTCTTGGGGGAACCAAACAAGGGATTCTACTACCTGATGAATGAACTGCCTCAGGTGAAAGAAACATGGAGAAATTTGCCATTTAGCATTCTCATGCCTTTTATTACAGAGGTTTTCAAACTGGGAGAGTTGAAGAGAGGGGGCGAAGAGGGAAAATTGCATGTGGTGAAAGGGACAGGAGCATGCCAGTGTCATTAAAACAGGTTAGCAGTTGGAGCTTTGCCTTCTCACCACTGGAGCTCATGGAGGCAAATAAGGTATTTTAAAACCCTTAACGCCTGCAATTTGCCCCGCAAGGTTTTAAGGTATGCTTAGAGCATGATTATCCCCAAAATAAAAGCAAGACTAAAGTGACATTATTTTATACAATATACTATGGATACAGTACAAAAACAAACATCGCAAAAAAATGGCAGTAAAGTCAGTAATATGATAAAGGAACCAAATGAAATCCACAGAGAGAGTCTTACTGAGAAGGCTATAGTGGCAGCTTTTATAGTGACTGGGAATATTGGGCCCAGGTGGACCGCCCAACACCTGCCAATTACATGAACCTACAAAAGAAGAACAAGGCACAAACAAACAGGCCAGAGCGCCATGCACAAACTTGTGTCAGTGTCTTTATTCAATTTATTTATCAATTAATTGTGTTGTTTCGGTTCATTTGATCATAAATCATTTTTTGATGTAGGAGCGTCTGTTGATTGCTGACATGGCCATAGCAGGTTGTGAGTTCATGTTTGAGGAAACCAGGAACTACGTGTTGCAGAGGAAGGCTTTCGGCAAGACGATCGCTCACCTGCAGGTCTGTATAATAAGCGTTTTTTATTAAGAAGTGTTTTGTTGTTGCTGTTTCAGCTGTGACTGGTTGCCAACATTTTCAGAATTGGAGGTTTAGGTTTCGGCACTGTTTGAAGTCTTATTCAGCTACTGCTTTAGATATTTTCGTCAAAGAATCAGAATTTTTCTTGAGGAAAATAAATATTGCATCTAATTTTACTCCACAGACTGTGCAGCACAAGCTGGCAGAGCTGAAGACTGAGATCTGTGTGGGCCGAGCATTCGTAGATAACTGCCTTCAGCTGCACGCTGAGAAACGCCTGGACTCCTCCACGGCTTCCATGGCCAAGTTCTGGTGAGAATGTGTCTTAAGCTTGTTCTTCCAACCAGCACCTAATCTCAAACAACAGACCACATTGCTGCCATTTGCTAATGTCATTTGTCTTTTCTTCAGGGCATCTGACCTCCAGAACAAGGTGGCCACTCAGTGCCTGCAGCTCCATGGAGGCTGGGGCTACATGTGGGAATATCCCATTGCCAAGTAAGTGTGTAAGAGGGTTGGTAGGGGTAAGTTTTATGAGGTATTCCAGGTTCAGACAAGTTGCTGAACTTGTGTTGCTGTCTTTTCAGGGCGTTTGTGGACTCCCGTATTCAGCCCATCTATGGAGGCACCAATGAGATCATGAAAGAACTCATTGCCCGCAGCATCGTCAGCCAGAAGTGAGAAATCGGGATGTTTTCAATGGTGGAGGAGCACTGGGGAAAGTTAGTTGGTTTGCACAGGCGTTTATTCGTAGTTGACAGTTTGTCTGAAAAGCGATTAAAGTATGTTGAACACTCGTGAAAAGTTAATGCAAAGAATTACAGAATGTAGTTTAACTGTGCTTAAATTCTTCAAATCAGTCGAAGGATAACTTTTGAAAGAAGAAATAACACTTTCAAACGCGCTCTCACCTAATTCAGTACACTCAGGGGTTTTGCAGCTGCAGCCATACCTGGCCTGGTATGACCAGTAGCCTCTTGTGACTAATGCTAGCTAATGTGAGCAAACTTTAGACGGGCTATGCTCTGACATCGCTGACTTGTTCTACTGCTGTGCTACAGTTTAGCATTTAGCATTCTGAGGTAATTGGAAAGGGCTCGACATTTTGACAGCAGGCTTCACAAAGGCTTCATTAAGCTCCTTAATCAAGGTTGAGTTCTATTTTAAAACTTTGACCTATTTTTATGTCCATTTACGACTCACCTGTGGATTGAAAAATAACAGGTTTCACGTGCACTCGGGACAAATTTTTGTAAGTAAATGTGTTATTTGTTGGTGATTGTACAATATGTAGCTACAGAAGACATTTATTTTTCAAATCTGTGTGCCTTTATGTCAGCACTGAAAATGTCCTACCACACCCGTCCTTAATCAAATAAAGACAGTATACACTATGCTTTACGGGCCACTTTTATTCAATCATCAGAATCATGGGCTGTTTTACCAAAGCATTGAGAATGTTTGAGACATATTACATATTAGTTATTTTACATCAAATTAAACATTGTTGAGTTGATTTTTGATAGCAGATGGTGCTACGTTTTCAAATTCCCTCCAATGTGTACATGCATCTCTGCTTTTGTTTTCAATACTTAAGGGGGCCGTATACCCTCACAAGGATATGAATGTTAAAAGTTCATGACCATTTTAGCTGAGAACTGACATAAGACTTGATGGGAGTATGTCATGGTGTGAACTAAGCATGTGATGGGAAGGGGTGAATTGTTAACAAAGGTGCATTAAATTGAAGAAAAACAGCTACCACTCTGCATTGTCCCATTCTCACCCCTAGGTGGCAGTACATTCATGTGCAAAGCTGGCAGAGAGATGACAAATGGCCAGACTTCCATTTGATTCCATTGCAGCACATACAGCAGGCACAAGCACACTGTTGAATGTGACAGGGTGATTTAAAGCATCTTTTCAAAATTTCAGCCTTATCGGTTTCAAGTTGGGGATGATAAGTACCACATTTTCATCAAATGTACTCTTTATTTCATTGCATTACCATGTATTCTTGTGGATCTGGTGCATCTGCTTGTAAATGCACAGCATGCCAGTCTGCCTCCAAAGTCTCCAAAAAAAAAAAAAACCATCAGTGCCAGCTGAGGAAGCAGACAACACCCCCACCACGCCTCACCTGGGGGGTGCAGGAGTGCAGCTACTGCTCATTCATGCATCTTCTACCCCTCCCTTCCCTTCCCTTCCTTTCTCCTCCTATCATTCTCCCCCTTCCTCTGTGTTTCCTCTCCTTCCTTTCCCTGCCCTCCTACCCACTCTCCCCTTGGCATCACATCCCACGTTATCCCCTTTCCTCCTCCTCCTCCTCTCTCTCTCCCCCCTTCTCCATCTTTCCTCAGCAACAGCCACACCCCGGTGCTCCAGCTCTGCACTCATTTCTACTGCGGACACAGTGCATCCTCATTTTCAGCAAAGCAGCCCAGTATGGTGTTGGGATGCAGAAGCCCTTTAAACAATGACTCTGCACTTCCCTTTGCACCTGCTGGCTGTCCTGCCTGGCTTCATATCAGTGTACATCTGTTTATTTCCGTGCATGTGTTACACATTTACACTCCAAAGATGTTGCACAAATGTCATACATCATCACAGGGAGGGTTTGCCTGCCATGCATGTTGCAGCCACATAATCCCGTTGCGCATACACTGCTGCACTTACGGTAGCTTCATTTGCTAGGGGAGGGATCAGAGGCCCCCATACCGCTCTCATTGTCACTACAGCTCTCCTCACTCACAAGGGTATTAGTGCCGCTCAGCAGCCTGAACCTGCAGGTAAGAGCTGAAGGTCTTTGTTTATCATTTACTGGGGGAAATTAGGCTTTATGATTGCTCAGACCAGCATGAATGTAGAGTTTCGGCATTTTTAATGCAACACTGGCAGCTGTAAAAGTTTCTAGAAGAAAAGCCAAAGTGTGTATTAATGCCGGCATTGCTGTCATTTAATCCTCAGCGGGTGTGTGTGTGTGTATGTGTGTGTGTGAGCGTGCGTCATGGTGTGATGTGCGGTTATGTGTGAAGAGATATGAAATGATCTCGACAGGGAGTTTGCAACAGCTTTTCAGTGAGGATGTGGTTATTTAACTTCTTTGTGCGTGAGAAAAATCCATGTTGTTTTTTTTTTTTTTTGCGGTGATTTCTGGCTGCCTTTCTGCGTCCCGGTGCGCCTCTCTCCTGCTGCAGCAGCCTGCGCCTTTTGTTCTGGTCCACGCCTGTATGGTGCTGAAACCGGCGCTGCTGCCGGCTGCTCGCTGCAGCACAGGGAGAGCAGACTGACCTGTGAAGAAAGACACTGAGTTGAACATGTGGAGGTGTAGATTATTTTAATTATTATTTTATTATTATATATTGGCTCATGTCTCGCCCGTGGCTTGTGGATATGGGAGTAGCCCAGTTTGTAGTTGGCATCTTGTCTGCCAGTTGCCCTTGCAGTCATTACCAGCTTGCATCAGCAAAAGGTAGCATGACTTGCCTTTGATATACATTTATTAATAACAGAGCTATTTTTAATAGAATTTGAATTCAAAATTCAAATTGATCTCAATAATTCTGTTACAACCAAACCCTGATTCGTTATGTCTGCAGGCTATAATGAAATTCCTGCCCTGATTGGTTATAATGTCTTTTTTCTATATTTACAGCCATAGATAATAATCTAGAAATATCCAGACTTCCATTAAGTATGGATCTGTTCCAAACCTGCCTCCTTTCAGTGTCGCCTCAGCCTCCACATGCCAGGGAGAAGCAGGAACCACAGATTTCCCATGTCTGGATGTGAAAACATTCCTTTATGAAAAGGAATTAACGCTCACATGAAACTGCACTCCAGTTTTTTTTATACTGGCACATTCCGATCACTGTCTCATAAGACTTCAGGTTCATGATAAATAATGAAAACGACACATTAATAATGTTATAATATGCTGATGATGTTGGATTTTGAGGAGAATCTCAGCCAACATGTAGGCTTTTTAGATCAATGGGCTTGCTCTTGGTTAATGATAGGGCTGGCTTTGACTCTAACCAAATGAGATTGAAGTGTTTATTTAACTGTTTATAGATTCCTCTTAGTAACAGGTATGTTTGCAGCTCATGCCTGTGTTCAGTCAGCTCTCTTCTTGGATAGAGATTTAGTAACCTGAGATGCTGTAGAAGTAGAGCGTAATACATCCCCTGGTTGAGTCCGATTGATTACAAAGTACAATAAATATGTAGGAATTTGTTTAATACATATCGACTTGCAGGGTTTCACAATGTACAGCTCCAACAGGCGGTGGCAGAGATTGCCTTTTGTGCCAGTGACAGGTGAAAAGAAAAATTATCTACTAAAAATAACCCTTTAAAATGTGTCTTTCTACCTTTTCCCATTGCTTTTCCTGTAAGAGTTAAAGACGGGACATGTATTAACAGTAACTTATATTGATTATTGCTTTAAGGCAAGCCTCAGAGGTGGTGAGTGTCAATTAACTTCACCTTCGATGCAAAGAATGTACAGAAAGATATACAGTATATACATGGCATGAACTGCAAACATTAATGAATTCCTTGCCCCGATGTCTTTGCCCATTTAGACTTAGATTATGTGTTTCTTGGCTCAGGCCAAATAGAGGTTGACAAAGTGAATTACAGTCGAGATGTACTTCTCCTGTACAAGCCTCCATCAGGCCAGATTGGGCTGAGTCTAATCACTGATGGAGTAATTGAAATGACCTTAATCACGAAACAGCAGGTTGGGTTTGTGTCTGTGTTTACGTGCATAAGCTATGAAAATACAACTCTCAGTTTTAATTGTAGTGTACTCCTTCTGTGTTCACATGAAATGTGTGTGTGTGTGTGTGTGTGTGTGTGTGTGTGTGTGTGTGTGTGTGTGTGTGTGTGTGTGTGTGTGTTTCATACGTTTAGCCACCTCTTGCTTTTCCAACCGCCGGGAAACCCAATCCACGTCCTTGCACCACGCGGGAACGTTAAGTATATTTCCCAACGTCAATTCTGGTTAGGTGCACAGTCAAAGTCCTGAAACCACAGAACCACTCTGTGCTCCACTGAAATCAAGACACACCATTTTGGCTGCAGCTTCCTTTTAGGGGCATAATTGTATTGGAACAATGTTTGGAATAAAGCTCATATTCTGGATTTGTTTGTGGATTGGTGTCAACTGGTGGTGATGTGGATATGTTTTGTACGTCTGCGTACATTCTGGTTTAGTGTCATGTGAGCACAGTGCGGTCTATTGCCATGGTCACAGGTGTTTGAGTACTCAGGATGCGTCTTTGTCCCGTCTGAGGCCTTTTGCACTACAGGTGTCTAATAGGAACTGGCAGAACTGTGCTTTAGTACATGATTAAGTCTTGACTGTGAGAGCGACCTAATCTAATTCACATACGTCAGAAGAACCAAACAGCCCACTGACCTCCATGTGAAGCCGACCCACACATACACACTTCAAACACACACCCTGCTTCATTGCATGGCACTTTTTTTTCCTCCAAGGCTGAACAGGCCAGGTGCCAAGAGGTTGGCTTCCATCCTCCTGTGTGTATAAAATGTGTTTATCAATAAAAGCAAAATCTGACAAAGAGAAATGGAACTGATTTATTGAATAAATCCCAACATCATGTAACGTCTCTCAAATTAATACATGAAACAAACGTGCCATATTTCCTTCATGTTTTCTACATAGTTTTTCACCGTTTGAGGTTTGACTGGCTTTCATTTAATTACATCATCTTGTTGTGCCCTCTTCTGCAGTGGTTTAATGGCGCCGACTGGAAAATTGCCACCACCAGCTGTTGGATCTCAATGAACCAACTCCTAATATATGCATAATGGTTTTCTTTTCCAATTTTCTCAAAATTCGGTTAAACTTTGCAACCTGGCAAATGACTTGCGCAAGGGCTCTTTGAAAAAATATGGCTTTTAAATGGACGTTATGCCAGCAAAAGCAAACCAACATGCTGTAACAACAGAGGTGAAATGGGACATTTACTTGCCAACCAAGAAAGCTGCTGAGCAGCTATGGTGACAAAAAACTTAGAAAACGCCCTACAGTTTCTGGATTGCAGCACGTACAATCTGCAGTCCAGATGTAGTTGAAACAGCTGTTAAAAGACCCATGTGTCTCACAAATTATAGACAGATTCTTGAAGTTCATTATTATTGAGCGGACCTCTCTTGTCGAGGACACACGTGTAGAGTTTATTGAGTTTGATAAACGCTGTTTATGTGGCACTAAGATCCATCCTGTGACCTCCTCGGTACAGGACAATCTCTCTAACCATTTATCCGCCCTGCTAGCCCTTGTACCATCTCCATCTCCAGCTGACTAGCAGCCAGTCTCCCAAACAAGCCCTGACAGCCAGTGTCATATTTCATTCCTCACGGACGATGCCCATCGACAGAGAGGACACTCATGCAGGGCATTCTTACACTCAGTAACAAACTCCCTCAGATATTGGCATCAATAATATTCTCCCTCACTTCCGATGTTGTGTTGTAACCATGTTAGCTAATCCATGAGGTCAGTGTGATACTGGCATGAGAGGCTGTAGAAGACCGGGAGTGAGTAGGAAAGAAGTTTATTTCTGAGAGACGAAAAACCCGCCCACCAGAGCGGTTGTACAAGTTGACTTGGCTAGAGTACAGCAAATCCACTCCATGTTGATCCATGTGCCTCAAACTTATTTCCCTCCTCTAGAAAGCTTTCTTTATTTAGATCAGTTTGTGTGGACAAGTTCCCAACATCACATTCCAAGACAAAAATGTGCTGTATGTTCACACGGAGCTATTACAAGAAGTTTATGAATCTCTGTCTTAACAGGGTTATAACATATAGTCCAGCTTTACATTGAGGTTTCACACCCCTAATTGGCAGACAAGAATGCATGCAACTCGGCTGTTGACATATCTGGATAATATTATGGTGGTGTCTGTTGCTATATGTAGCCAGCTGGGTCCTGGATGGGTTTTAATGTCAGCAAAACATTAAAACCTGGCAGGATTGTATTGGCTTTGCAGTCAAAAGGGTGAAGGAAATTTCAATTAAATGCATTTTTATTGACAATAAACAAGAATATGCAAACAATGTTGAATTTGCAAATGACTCTACTACATAAAGTAATTTGACTTGACTGTTGTTTCATCTTTGAACAGTTTTACATTAAAATGGTAAGAAGCAAGGAAAAATGAAATTCTCCTCTTTTTTACTTGTCCATCAAAGACAGAACTATTTTAAGACTTAATAGTAGCCTAAATGATGTACTAGAAGCAGCAGCACATGCAGAAGTTCCGTTGGAGACTGGTCTGGTTTGTCGGACCCTGACCTGGGCCAACAGTGGGGAAGAAACCGCTAATGAGCCTTAGCTTCTTCCTGAATGGGCCAGGGACCTCCTGTTAGCCTAGCGCAGCAGCTAAGCCATGCAGCGCTGAGCCTTTATGATTTCCAGATGTTCAAGCTAAACAGCTAGATTGTTTTCTCCCCATCCTTTTGCAAACAGCGGACTGGCAGCGTTCGTGGGCTAATGCATCGGGTGAAGTGTACTGAAGGAATCAATGAGCCTCATTGTTAAAGTCCTTGTATTGTTTGATATACTGACTCTATATCAAGTTTCTGCATGTTTTTTGGAAAAAAAATTGTATCTCAATGGGAGTGTGTTTTTCAGTTGATCCATTAAGGGAAAAGGGTTGGAATCTAAATGTCATGGAAAAAAAAGTCTACAAGGATTCAGGGCAAATTGCCTCTCAGGGCCTAAACGAAACCAGAACATCTCCTTTACTGTGTTAGTGTGTCCATCTCTGTGTCTGTGTGCATCTGCTTGTCAGGGCTGTATATCAGATGAATGGAAACCCCCGATTCATAGGAAGTCCACACACAGCAGCTCTGTAAAGCCAGTGTGAAACGTAGAAACAGATGGACGGCATGAATGCATTGATGGTACATCACGTTCCTGTAAGTCTGTTTTTAACTGGACTGCGGGAGCACAGCAGCTGAGTGTGTGAAGAGGACCTCCTGGCCAGCTTCCAGGAAAGGGGTTTTACTGTGACAGCCACTGAATGTGTCTGAAGAGGGACTTACCAGCAAATCTAACATCCTCTCTGAGACATGTAGCAGCCAGGAGAAGTTTAAGAGAGATGACGGATGTAATTTAGGGCAAATACACCAATGAACTCAGGGTACCCACTTTGGCTTTGCAGAGATTTGTTTACCTACCTTCTTTCTTTTTCTTGCTCAATTAGCTGATCACTCAAATGACAGAAAATTGACAATTTTCAGTTAGTCAAAAAGCTAAATTTGCTTAACACATTCATATGCCCCTGAGGATGAATTGTAATCACTTTGGTGACCCCCCTCAAAAGTCTAGTGTGTAACATTTATGAGGCTCTATTGACACAAGTGGAATATAATATTAATAGATATGTTTTCATTCGTGTATAATCACCAGAATATAAGAATCGTTGTGTTTTTGTTACATTAGAATGAGCTGTTTTTATCTACAGATGCTGCGGGTCACCTTCTATGGAGTCCGCTATATTGAACCACTATGTTTCTACAGTAGCCCAGAATGGACAAACCAAACACTGGTTGTAGATGGGGCCTATAGTGTTTGTCGCCACCATAGTTTGTTGTGCACACTTTCGTTCGTTCTCATTCCCAGGTCATCAAATACAGACACCAACGGTGTTCAGTTGATGCCACTAAATTGTACATACTGGCCCTTTAACATTCCATCATCGTCATAATTTTAGTTTGTCAAATACTTTGTGACCAAACATTTGCAAAACTAATGACTTTCCCATCAGTCTGAGCAGTACTTTGGGTTCAGTGCTAATTTGAAAATGTAGGCGTGCTAACACACAAAGAATCGATTTTATTGTCACTTATACAATCACACACAGTACATTGTATAGTTAAACTGCTCCTCAGCATTTAACCTTTCCTAAATACAAGGACCAGTGGGCAGCCACTGTATAGTGCCTAGTGATCAAATCCAGATCTAAGCCAGTGCAGATCTAAGGGCACTGACTGGAGAAATGAACCTAATGTAGACAGTATTTAGTTAGTATTCAAGGACAGCCTCACAGAGCTGCTAGCAGGCCTGTAGACACTCTTAAATGCTTGTTTTTGCATAATAATGCTCAATCTTTATTAAAGAAATCTAGTTTTTTGATTATTTCAAACACAACCCACTTACTCTAATGCAAATTAAATAATGTCCATTCATGCTTCCTCTTCTGCCTCACTCGAGTGACAAGCTACTGTTACTATAAAGCAGTTGCATTTTCGCAAACAGCCCTGCTTGTATCTACAGTTTTTTCCACCTGTGGTCTTGAAGCCAAAATGCTTCCTTAAATGTTTTCTCAGATGGTCTGGTTTCATAGTTATCCATTCAGCATGGCTCGCTACTTTCCTCCATTCTACGTTAGCAATGAGAGCAAACCAGGGGTGGATAATTTTACAAAAGCCCCCTGCTGAAGTACAAGGCATTGCCTGTTGAGCTTATAAACTGCAAATTTTGAATCTGAGCAGATGATAACAAATTCAGGAATGAATTCTTTCCATGCTCGAATAGTAGTGGTAAAAAAGCCCTTTTTTTACTTAAGGCAATTACCGGCTAGAGGTCACAGTATACAATATATTCAATCCATTTCCAAATGAAAGATGTATATAGAAAACATATATATATATATATATACTATGTAGAATAAAAAATAATACATTAAGACATAAAAATACTGCAACTAATAAACAAAATCCTTCTTTCACCGTCATACTACACTGTAGTGTGGTTTTCATTCACAAGTATCCTCCTACCCGAAGTGTCTGTGTTGTTTTGAAGTGTTGACTGTGCCTACTGCCCCATTGGGACCATCAAGGGCCCCCCTCACCACGGCAACCCCTGCCATGGAAACCAGCCCCTCAAAGGAATGACCCTTTTGAGTACCAGTGTGTAGACCCTCTGTGGAGCTCTGCCTCACTCTGTAGTAAGAGGATACAGGCAGGAGCCCAGAAAACAGCATTCACACATTTTCTGTTCTCTTTTCTCCGCCGGGTTCCCTTCCCTTGCTCTTCCTTTCTTTGTTTTCCTTCCATTTGATTTGTGTTATTATCCTTTTGACTTGGGAATCCCCTGATTGGGACACAACCTCTGACCCCACTGCACTGCACTAGAAAGGGAAGGGACTATGGAATCTCCTGTTTTTTTTTTAAATTCACTCCACCTCTATTTGATGCCAGCCATTTTCAGTATTCAGGGGACCAACCATGTTGATTCAGTGGCAGAAACAGAGTTGATGTATATGTACGACGGGGCATGTATCCCGGGCGCTGTCTAGTGGAGGTGGAGTGGGAGACTTCAGGTCACCTCATTAAATCAAAAAGCATAAATCCTGGCAGAAAAAAGCCGGTAGCTTTATTTTTGAGCACCAGCAGACGTTTGAGAAGGGCCTCTAGGGAAGGAAAGTGCCCTCTTTTAAATCTGACAATAGCTGGTGATAAATAAACTGAAAAACTTGAGCTCATGGGCCCAGATTTTGTTTGTCTGGTCTGTTATTTTTTGTGTTTTCTTATAAGGTTCTGTTTTAAGTCTAATTGTCATTACTTTACATATAATAATGATCTGCAGTGAAGTGAGACATACAGCATTAGATGGGCTTAAAATTCAAATTCCTTTAATAATGAGAAACCTTCTGATGGAAATAGTAATAAACCTTTTAAAAACCTGCCTGGTCTTTGCCATAGATCCTGGCATCTATGTCAAATTCCAATTGTAACCCCATAAACTTTTATATTCAGTGTTCTTTGTAAAGGTTTTATTGATAGTACAGTTTTTGGTCTCTTAGGAACAGCAAACCTGTCTTCTGTGTTTTACCTCTGCATCTAAACCGCCTGACATTTTTCATAGAGAAATGCCAGCATTTTACGACAGCAAATGGAGGTATCCTGCAGAGTTCAGCGTCCGTAGATTACATGACATTATGGTGTAGAATATAACTGCTTGCTCCTACCACTTCCCTTCTCTGTGCGTAAATGACATTTAATAGGCTTACTGTAAGTCATTTCCTCTGTCAGGTAAGAAAACCCTTAATCCATTGTTGATACCAGCATGTTTTTTCTAACTGTAGCATAATTCCACACATTACAGTCATGAACTTCAAAGCTGTGTCACTCGGTATGTGTGATGTTATCTCGGTTGCTGATGTCTACTGGAGGCCTGATTGCTATCTCCTACCTACTGTCTGTTTAGGCTTGTTTCTGTGTTGTATTACATTTCGATTTAGCATACGACTCTTCAGTTTGTAAAATCCACTGAAATATGTGGAGAAGGTCCGCAACAAAACAAACTGACAAGCGTGTTCCGAGGTAAAGTCTGTAATTAGCAGTTTTTTTTGGCAAAATCACTACTGTTAAAAGCCACCAGCATTTCCCAGTTCTTTTGTCTGCGCACTGTGGGTTGCCAATTATTGATTTTGTCTCTCCCGAGCCTCCTTTTCCTCAGCTCACCTATCCCCTGTGGGGAGTCAGGAGGAGAGGGAGAACCCCCATAGATCTGCATGTCCACATTCAGATGCTAATCCCCTGCCATCTGCTTTCTACCTCTGGGGGAGGCTACACGTGATGCCTCCCTGTCCATGCTCGTGACGGGGTAGGGAGGAAAATCCCTGAGCTGCTTGCGCCCTGAGGGCTTGCCAGGCTGATTGCCACCTCTGCACCCCAATCGAGCACCCCCCTTCATTCCCTTTCTCTCCTTCAACCCTTGTCTTTCTCCAAACAGGGGTCATCCATACAAAAGGCTAAGGAAGAATCAAAAGTAGTTACCCCCTCCATCCAGGGGCAATGAACCATAGCATAATAGACCTCTTTTTCTGCATGACCCCTCACAACGCCTGGTCAAAGAGGCTTCCTGGCAGATGAGTTAATTACTGCTGGTGCAATGTTGAAACTGCCGGCTGATCAAATGAAGCAGATGTGATTTACACGTAACTTCAGAATTGTTGGAGTTTGGCTCCCACTCTTTTGAGTGGGAACGCTTCTCTGGCTTGTGTTTCTAAATTGCTGCGCCTCAACTAGTGTGTGTGGGATTGTGCTCGGATTTTCAGCTCCAGGATGACATAATAGAGTATATTTTAGCTGTCACAGCTGGAAGTTCCTCTTCTTGCTTTAGCCTGTATTTAGAATTTAATTATTTCTTGAATATTCTATCTACTTTAGTGTAAAACAACTCCTCCCATGGATGAAGCCTCTAGAAGTGTGGCTCTAGTTCAATGCAGTAAAATATCTGTGGATTTACATTAATGGAGCATATGTCTATTGATTAGACTAGGTCACACAGCCATTTTTTTGAGTTTCTTTTTAGAAAAACAGAATGTTTCAATGTTGCTTCATGTGTTGAGAAGATTCTCCTACTTGTTAAGGTCTCAGTATGCTTGAAACAGACCAGTTAGTATGAAGTGTGGTGCTACCACTTCCATAGGTAAAGTGTTAATATCTGCTCTGAAAGGCCAAACTCAATGGTGTACAAATTGGAATAATTGCACACATTTTTGGACAGCATCTCATCAAAGGATTCATGGTATTTCACTCATAAAAAGGAGCTTGATAGAAAAGTTTTACACCCTGCATGCTTTCTCACCTCTGAATACTTGACCTCTTTGTGTGGTTTTCGACTTTTGAAAGACAGAAAACTTGTTACAAAGTTCCAATGAACACTTTGTCTGAAGCATACTAACCCATAAGAACCATAAAACCAATTGAGTTATGTACAAAATTGCAATGTAGGGAAGCATAAATCAATCAGTACCTTTGTATGCCTTTTATATTATTACATTATAAACATTCAAACATTCAAGAGAGTCCAAAGCAAATATGACAAATCACCAATTTGAGTCACAAATTATAATGAAAAAAGTGTAAATAACTCTGGAATGAAATCATAGTAGCTGTGACCCTAAAAGTTCACAAACTACTTGTATGCTTTTCCCACAGCAGATCAGATGAAAATCCATAAGAGAGCTGATACAAACAGTAAAGTAAACATCCCAGATAGTTGACTCACAGAGTCTCCCTCTCCCTCTCCCACCAGCCTTTATCTCCCATATTCTCACCACTAATTCAGCACAGCTCCATGCGTTTCAAACTGGAGACACGGAATGCATTTTATCGGCAGTAGCTTGTATGTTCTCAAGCCCAGCTATTTCCTGCACTGGGCGGCATCCCGTCAACAGACATGTGAACCAGTTGTGATCTAAACCACAAAGGCACAGAGCTGGAGATTCAAGACGCTTTAATCTACGTCCACATCTGAGTAATGAAAACACAAAGCTCCGTCTGGCTGAGCCTGCCCTGCATCATTCTGTCTACATGTGACTGTGTCTGCATGTGGCTCTATTTTGTGTGTGAATTCCTTCCTCTGTGGGTGTGTGTTTGCATATGTGTGTGTCCAGTTGCGTGAAGCTGAAGTGACACTCAGTCAGTGGCATTCTAGATGATGTCACTCTGCCGCAGCGCTGATGGATGCATCGTGAATGCTGATGATGCAGTGACACCAGCACTGCTGGGTGTCCCTTTCTGACTGATGGAGTTACCTGCGCTGGTGTTCAGTTCGTCTTTCAGTCACTCTGGCTGTGTCATCACTTTCACTGCGCATGAATAACAAATGACTTATGATTAGAATCTTGAAGCCAGTTTAAGGCAAAAGGTTTTGTTTCTAACTTCTAACTTCTCATTTCACTCCTCTTCAGTTCATTCTTTGAAGTTTTCCAGCTGTCTCTGTGGTTTAGCCAATTTGCAGGCACTTAGGAAATTATTGATTTTGCAATTCTGCTATGAAGTGATTTATCAAGCTAAAATGCCAACAATTTGTAAGTTTTGTAGACTGTTGGTTATATATTAAAAAAAACTATTTGAATACTTCACCTTGCCCCCTAGCAAATGGTGATAGGTTTTGTTTTTTTACAAGCACATTAATTGATGACAGACAGGCGTCTACAGTGATGGCAGCAGCTCTGTGGCACTGCTAACAAGCTCACAGTGACAACATGCTGATGTTTTGCAGGTGTAACGTTTTACCATGTCTACCATCATAGTTTAGCGTGTTAGCATGCTAACATTTTCTAATTAGCAGTTAAAACAAATTACAGCTGAGGCTGGGAATGTCATTAGTTTTGCAGGTATTAAGTCATAAACCAAAGTATTGGACAAAGTGATTGCTAAAAAGTGCTAGCTACAGTTACAGTATAGACATGTTCACCTACGGACATCCTTCAATTTCTTATTGTATCACTTACAGCTGCATGTCAGTGACTTTTAACTCTTTGTGCATGTGTCTCTGATGAAACTGTCATAAAAGTCTGTGAAGACTGTGAAGTCTTTACCTTGCATAGTTTTATGTGTGATACTAGCAAATGTTCATATTCTTCATTCTTGTAAGTGGATTTCATGTCACACACAGTCTTTTGTTATTTTGTTTACCATACTATAATAATATAGTGTTGAATACCATGTGTGTCTTCACAGTTTACCAACCTCATCATTTCCCACCACATCACCTCTCTGCCAATAACTAGCTCCACCATCGCAGTCCTTGGGTCTTCATTTAACTTCCCGATGGAGCCGTAGCCATAGTGACTCATCTCAGTGTCATGGAAACAAAGTACTATCGTTGCAGCATTAACAGCAGCTTGCGGAGCCCCACAGAAACCTGTAGCCCACACAGCCAAGTCACCAGCTGTGCGGTAAAAGAGTAGGAATTATCTTAATCAATTTTTATATTTTTTATGGGACATAATGGCAAATGTGACTTTACCGAGGCCACAGAAATAATCAGACGATACTGAGCTGCAGTTGGCTCCAAGCATGTTAATGTCAAATAAGTTAATGAAGAATGACCTCACCCCGGAGTCCCTCAAGTGCAGGCAGTCATTATCGCTTCACTACAGCAAACCCCATGTCAGTGCATTATACCTGCTCTTTATTCTTAATAACGCTGGCTTTATTCTTCGTTCCATCCTCTTTTGTTAATGGAAAGTCTCAAGAGATTCCCAGGCAACAAACCCTTGCCCACCGACCTCCCTCATCTGCCTTAAGGGTATGCTGATATTATTGCCTCCCCCTGCATGCCATCCAGGCGCGCCTCCTACTCTAACCACAATATTGCTGTATCACTTACACTAATAGCCTGCACTTAAAGTACCTCAAGGTGAAAAGCACTGCAGAGATGCTTCCTGTCGACAGAGGAAAGATGTGGACGGATTGTACGTTTGATCGCTCGTGTTTGCCATTAAGATGCAGTTTAAAATGCAGTCTTATAGCTGATTCAATATTTACATTGTGTGTACTACATTATCACTCAACCAGGACTGTCAGCTGGATTGGGCTCTTTGGCACTTGATGCTTTTTATTTCTCGCCTGCTTTGTTGTGGTTCCTTTTTTAAGTACCATGCCAGTGTTTTTTTATTCCAAGCAGCAATGTTTTCTGTTTGTTTCAGTGAAAAATGTCAAATGAAATTGCAGACTCTAAAGTCGAACTCTAAAGTCTCCTCTTTTTTGTGTAAGGGAGTTTGTATGGATTTGTGGAGCCTCAACTTACTTACAGCTGTCTCACGGAAAATTTAGGGGGACCCAATGTGCTTTGCTGGTAAAGTTAGCTAATTTGAGTACATACATTGACTGAAACATAAGTGCAAGAGAAGAAGAAAATATAATACAATGAGAAGAACAAAATACAGGGAAAGAGAAGAAAAGGACAAAAGAGAACAACAATTCCTCCACCCACCCCTGCCACTTTGCATTTCATAAAAAACTTGAAACTTGAGCCAGTTACTAGTCTGTGTTTCTTACATTCTATGTAGGCCTATAAGATTTAACTAAATCATTTTTCATATAAGATTTAACTAAAGAAGTGTTTGCAGTGACTGCTAACATAATTTCTCTCTGGAAAGTCAAAGAGCTCGGTCAAGTGCCTGCCCATACAGAGTCTGATCCAATATTTATTTTTACTAGCCTGTATTTTAGTTCTTTCTTAATAATACAGCTGCCCCGTGCATATTTGTCTTTAGCAATTCAGATATATTTAGTAGCAGAGCAGATCTACGCAGAAATGAATGGAAATCTTGGAATGGTGAAAAAAAAAACATAAAAACATGTAGATTTATGACTCAGCCATTTACGGCCTGTTTAGTAGCAGTTGAAGATTTGTTTTCAATTTAAGAAAGAAGTCAAAACATAACACATTGTTAGTAATTTATCATGAGGGTGTTGCTTGCAGTTTTTCCCCACTTAAAGCAGCCAAAAATCAACATCATCTCTATTCCCGAGCCTCCAACCATGACTCATTCTGTTTTTTAGAGGGGGACCGGAGGAGGAGGGGAAAAACTGCCGGCTTGCTTGTTTTGGATGCTTTACTGACAGGGCGGTTTCCCATGCCTTGCCTGAATGACAGAGTTGCCCTATAAGACTTGACAGCTGTTGACTCCAACTTTGGGATGTGTTTGTCTGTGTTTGTCATTTATTGGTGTTTACACTTGGCAGCATCGAGCAGCGTGTTTGCATGCCGGGCCAGTGAAACGCCAGCCCAGGATGTGGGTCTTTGCTGACGTCTTTTTGCGTGTCGTGTTTGTCACCAAGTGGTATTTTGTATGTGCGAGTGTTCATGTATTCAAATGCTTATGTATCTACGTGCATTCAGTTCGTGCTCAGCCATCCCTAAGAGGGTGTGTGTGCTGTTGTGACATCGTCCTCCGCTGCAGTAGAAGTGCTGTGCAGCTGGGTCTCTCCCCCCCGCCCCCCTCTCCTCCTCCTCTGCCCTTTTCTGATGACTTCCAGAAACTTCCGCTCTTCATTCAGTCTCAGTGACACGTGTGTCCTCTCTCCTACAAGCCTGAACACCACAGCAACTCAACAGGGCTTATCTGCTGCTTTCTCTGGACTGAATTATTTTAAATAGAGCAAAAGCTTCTCTAATAGCCCAAAGGCAAATGTACTGGTCATTCCAAAAGCGTAATAATTAATAATTCTGTATTTTATTATGAGTTATATTATACTGAGTGCTGAAGGAAAAGTAATTTTTTGTCTATTATTAAAATATTCACCTTTGACTGTTTTCATTAGGCTGATCTCTAGCTGGAACTTCTCTTATCCAAACCCCACCTTCTGACCACTGGTGCCCAGATCTCAGTGCTCCCTGTGTAGGTGCTAATTTAGAGCAGATGGCATGTGGACTACAAGGCTCAGAACTCCCATCAACAGGAAACAGCTTAGAAACAGGGACATCGATGCTACAAATTACAGCCGTTTACCTTTCCTTGCTGGTAACCTGCCCTTTCAGCGATCCGCTGAAAATATGCTATTATCAGAGAAGCACTCAATTATCAAACACCAAGGGAAAGCAATAATGGGATTCCTGTATTATGTTTTAGCACTTTTCATCCCTCACTTTATTGTCATTTTAAGTGCATCATCTCTGACCTTTGGAGTTTCTCTTCTACTTGAAGAGAATGAATTATTTGTTTGTTTTGCTGCATTCAGACACCCTGCAGGTAACAATAAGGATCATACAATACAAAAGAGGGGTAAGACAGCATCTAAATTAGAGAATGAGCACCTGAGGACAAAGTGCTACAATGGAGGTTTTCAAATTGTGGCGGAGGGCAAAGATACTGCATGAGCTGAAAGTAACAGGTGCGTGCCAGTGTTCCAAAACCGAGTGGTTGCAGCAGCAGTAGCAGTGATGGAGGTAGATTCCCTGCACTTTGCAGCACAAATCAGCATCATAATTTTGCCATATCTGAGCACACAGCCATGATTAACATAGTTATGGATTCAGCATGACTTAGCCTTTCAGGGGATGTCACCATATCAGCAAAAACGTCCATAAATCAGCTTAGAAATCGTAAATAAAATTACGTTCCTTAGAACTCCAGAATTTTCCTGAGAATCTTCACATTTTTAATTTTTCTTCAGTATCAAAGTAATCCAGTAATAGTCTGATATATCCATGGGTACATTACAAATAGGAAGGGCTAATAGATCATTTAGCATCCTTTTAATGGTGCCAATTTGACAAAATGTAAACAAATAAAAATAAAAAATGGGGATGACATAAAAACTTCTCCCCTCAAGCATCATGGAACTGTAGTGTGTGTGTGTCAGACTTTAAAAACCCATGTTCTACTATGATGAGAGTTCCTAATTTTGATTATCATTTAGTTTGTCATCTATCAAGCAAACTTAGGAAACGTTTTCTAGTTCCAGCTTTTTAAATTTGAGGATTTACCACTTATCTTTGGCTTTAGGTGTGCTGGTTGGACAAAACAAGCAATTTTAAGACAGCACCTTGAGCAAAATAAGGTAAGGTAAATTGTGATGAATGTTCTCATATTTTATACATTAAATTATTAGGTGATTAATAGAAAAATGTAAATAACTGTTAGCTGCAGCGTTTTTGTGCTGCTTCTCTGCCTTTTCTACCCAGTGAACTTTTACAAGGGGAATAGAGAGGGCAGTGTTCCCTGCGAGTAAAAAGCATGTTGTGATTTTTCCATGGAGTAATATGGGATCTTGTTTGGTAGCCTGTGTTTGAGTTCAGCCCAGGGTGTAGGGAAGACTTCAAAGCCCACGGCTACACCCTGTGGTTAGTGTAAAGCCAGGCACACGCGAGCTGCACACACACACACACACACACACACACACACACACACACACACACACACACACGGGCAGGCGGTTAATATATAAGCCATACACTATACTGTAAAGCAGACAGTGCAAATGTATTTAAGTCCATAAAAACAGTTGACTGCGTTCTCACCCCTGAAATCCCCCACATTCGTAGCATCAGTCCCCTCCGCTGGCTGTAAAACGCAAACACACACACACACACTCTCCACTTCCTGTCTGTTTCTTTCTCCTCAAATCACGTCTCTGTCTTAAACGGGCCTCTCTGAGGCATATTTCACATTTGAGGAATTTCCTGTGTTCTGCTTATATCAGAGTGGAATGACAGTCCAAGAGTAGCGCACACACACACACACACACACACACACACACACACACACTGGCCATCTTTAGCCTGTCAGCGTGGGAGCGTGTGTGTATGCCTCCACGTTGTATACACGCATGTGAATGTGAGTGATGAGACAATGTGCAGCCCTGAGAGGCCATCTTGCTGGGTGGTAGAAAGGAAGGATTACAGTTAATATTTTATCCAGTGCTGGTCCAGCTGTAGCATAAGCTGGGCACTGGACATTCCTATGCTCATATGTTATTGGTTGTGTTTTCAGTTCTGTTATGAATGGCAAGCATGGTCATTGAAATGTTGTGACGCTCACTCTTGGCACATGAGTCGCCTGCTATTTGCTCTTGGCAGTTGCAAACAAGGAAAGCAGCACTTTCGCAAACCACTTAGGTTTTTATGCACTGGAGTGCTTTTCACAGCCCTTGATACAGCCATTCTCGAGCGGTTGGGTTGTCGGGTAATTGTTGTCAATATCATCTAGTAAACTGTCCTTTTACCAAACATTAATGGAGTTCAGTCAATCTGTTGTGTTATTCTAGTGTAAGTGTAAATAAATGATCTAGCTTTGTCACCCTCTTTCTGTAGAGGTGTGCTCTGCCATGTATCAACAGTTGAGTAAAAAAGTTCTGCCTGCATCCAATTCATTAAAGCTTTAACATGAGCCACTTTATACACCCAGTGTGTGGTAAGTCTTTTCAGGAAAAAGATAATGGAGCACAGGAAGTGATTCATTTTATATTTGCAGCAGCAGTTTGTTTGGAATAAAACAAAAAGATGCCCACGTGGCAGTAAAGAGTTCTTAAGATTAAGGGTGTTCAATAGTTTACTGTTGTGAATCATCATGTCACTGACAGAATCTGTAACTTTTAGCATTGGAGCTCTGAAAGCGGCATTGTCAAATGGGCCACGGGGAATAACTGTATAAACAGTGCTTGTATAGGACGAGATTTGTACTGAATCGGACTAAAGAGTTTAACAGCGATGTGCGACCTTTTTCTCTTAGTACCATTTAAAATGAAGTGAAGTCTACATATGACCCTTGATCACAGCCTCAGTCTGGACATGAGCTGTAATCACTTCAACCAACAGCTGATTTTTCCTTGTGTCACTTAGAAGGATTTTTGCATAATATGAGAATTTTGCTTTTTTTTTAATTTAGTATCCCCTTTATCATACTGTAACCCCTCAGACACAATAAACTTATTATTACTTTGTTTTTTACAGAGTACATAAAACATAATTTACTAGCAATGTCCTGTTAAAAAAAATCAGATTCAAAACCGTAGTGTAAAATATAATGTATTATCTATAATTAGATTTGAACTTTGTAACTAGTAAAAAGTCAAATGTAAGTCAGCTGTTTTTTTTAGCCCCCCCAAAACTTCCTGTTAAATCAGATCACATAGAAAAGGGATTTAGAGATCAATTCGTTGACACTTTGTCTAATGAATTTCTGATGACTTGTGGTGTCGCTCACAGTGTGATGCTGGTGCTTGGGGTTGTGACATGTTCGGTAGGAGCATGTGCACAGGGCTCGAACGAAGAGCAGGTCTTTGGCTTTAGGGTGAGTCATGCTGTTGTGTCTATATGCAGACAGGATAGAGAGGATCAGCTCCTGTGTTTGGCCTAGCTGCTCTGAACAGACTCACCTTTGACCTCTGGCACCAGACTCCTGAAACAGCTTTTGATCAAACAACAGCAGTAAAAGCCTTTGACAGCATTATGCATCTTTTTTTCAACAAACTTTTTGTTATTGAGCAAATTGAAAGCTCTGGAAAAGATGAAATGCAGAAGAAGGGAGATTTTGAACAAGTTGATCAAATTTCTTTCATAAAAAGGAAATTACTTTATCTAATAATCATAAATAACCTTCACTGACAAAGTTATATGAAGACTGAGACAGATGAGTGGCTGCTAACCTTTGAACAGACAGCCAAATCAGCACGGATTTGGGTAATTAGATCTTCATGGTCTTAAATCTAATTTACTATTTGTTTAAAGTAAACAACAAAACAAGCAGATGCCACTCTATTTTCTATCACTTCAAGCCAAAAGGAGCAGTTGTTGTGGGCCTCGTGCTGGAAAGAGATTGCTCTTGTGTTACTGCCGATGTTGCGGCGGTGATCTGATCCTCAGTCATTAACGTGCGTCTGCCAGTACAAGCGATTACTAGGTCCATGTCTGGGTGAAAGTATTAACATAGCACTGACTGTGAGTCTTACAGTTAGTGTATATGCTGCAGTAGTCAGGAGCAAAAGAATGAATCAAACATTTTATTTTCATTATAAGTCCACAAATCACCAATTCTATGCATGAAGATCAGTTTCCTTTAAAAACTATTAGCATGTAAAAACTGTTTTATGATGTCTTCTGTGGTTCAAGAGGAGCTTTATTCTACTGATTAATGGCTTTTTTCATTTAAGAAGCTGTAACCAGCAATGCCAAGCTAAAACCCTCATTTCCTTTATAGCACTAACCCTAATCTTTAATCAATATCTACATTCATATCAACGGCTCTCTGCTCTCCCTAAAACCACAACAGTTGAAGTTATAGAGTGGCATACTAAAACACAGCTAGAGTTACAGCTATAATGCCACAGAACTGCTGAAGCCTCCGCTGCAGCGTTCTCAGGCACCTGCAATGAATTTGTCCGCTCAGTGAAACCCAGCATGTGCTAATGCTGCATTTCTAAAAAGCTTGAGTCATGCTTTCAGAGGGGGTCCGATGGGGGGGGGGCAGCTTGGGAGACAGCTTTCTGGAGATATGATACACCAGCAAGTCTTGGATTCATAGGCTAAATGAATCCCAGTATAAGTCAGCACCAGTTTGTTTTCCTGAAGAAGATGATGATGCTTAATTTGTTATCCTTCCCACTGCAGAAGAAACAAGATAAGGTGACATTAAAAAAACGCATTATACAGGCTTCTTATTGGCCTCACATTGTATGGTTTGGGGGCTACAGGCTCCATCATCGGTACATTCGTTATTCTTGATTTGACATGTTGTCTCACACCAAACAGGAGTGCTCTAGACTTTTCTGACCAGCAATAAAATCTTCCGTCCAAATCTGGATGAAGGGGTCCAGGCAGATTACACCCAAGCCTATGATGATCCATTCGGCTAATCCTGATCATAGTGAGTTGGCTGTGCCCCAATCTCACTGCTGGGGGAGCAGGCGACAACCGGCTACAGCGATCAACCCCCACTTCCAATACAGCAATCGGACTGACCTACCTTTTAATTTGGGATTAGACATCAGGTTTTATTGTAGGCCATGAGAATATATTCTGTGATTCGCACTGATTTGATAAAACAAAGTGATTCAATCTGTCACTGGAATGAACAAATTTTACTTGTATGCAGACTTCAGATGGACATTTTCTGCATTTTGTTGTTCTCTCTGAATCAAATATTTCTCCCTCTTTTATTTCCGATGTGTGTCTTTGATGTTTGACTGTCCATATGTCCCGCTCAAACACCGGGTAAACAAATTGTGTAATCTGGTGACGGCGAGTTTAGCCTGCCGCTGTGTCTGTTGACAGTTCGGTAGTGGAAGATTGGTGTTAGCGCGGCTAGCATTCTGCTTCCTGGCAGCGGAGGCTGAGGGGAGATTAGATGTTAGTGTCTATCCTAGCTGGCTCTGCAGCTCCGGTCCAGGCCTTGCTCTCTAATCAGTGCTGGCAAAAGGCCTCCCTAAAGGCGGCTGGCGTTGACAGGACTGTCTGCGCCTCTCTGAGCTAAGAGTCTCGGCCTCCCATGCCACCAAACTTTCCTTTTTTTCTCCTTCCTCCTCGTCTCTTATCTCCTTGCTCTTTCCTTTTACCTAACAGCAATGCTGCGTCACCTGGTTCGCCATGAGCACTAAACCCTCCCAACAAAAGTGAAGACTAAAACGTATCTCATGATTCAATTTGACTGCAGGATTATTTTGCAGCTGCCATTTTAAATGTCTCATTTGCTTTCTTTAAACCTGATTCAGTCCCCGACGCTGACAGGTTGATTACAGTCTTACACTGATGGCTCTTTCCACCCCCCTGAAACAGGACAAGCTAATTGATGGGACTGGGAGAGGATGTGATGTGGGCTGGAAGGAGCAGGGCTGGCTTGCTCTATTCTTTCTCTTCCTCTAATTTTTTAAGTGGTTTTGGGAACCGTATGACTGTATCCTTTATGATTCAGCCTCACATCAACCTCAGTGGTCTCTATGAGGTTTGGCGATCATGTTAGGGAGTGTCTCTTGACATCAGTCTGGTTGTACTGGTTTGTTTTAGTGGGCTAATTTATCTCCTTCTTAAAGGATATGTTCAGAGGTCTCTTTTAATACAATAGCTCGCCAAATGTATGCCTTTATAGATCTATATCACATTAGAGCATGGCAATATTTGCTTCTTTTCTGCTGTTGTGTGTGAATTTGTTATTGGGCCATTAAAAGAAAAGGTTTTGGTTGACAACATTGACGTATTAACACCTAACGAAGTTGTTATGATGCATGTGTTGTCTCTACACATCCAAATACAGAGCACAGTTAGCACCTGGCAAATGTAAGTCCAATATTACTTCTCCTTTTAGCTCCGTTTTGGTTTCCACCAACTTCTGAATATACAGTTTTTTACAGCTTTTTACAGGTTTTTTTTTTTTTGCTGAACACAGTTTTGTTCTACCTCCTAACAAAGCTACAGTGACTGTCCTACACTTTAGCTGCTACTGGCTGCTAATTGGCTAATTTTTTAAACGTGTACAATAAACAATATTCAGTATTTACCAATAGTTTGCAACATAAGTGTCCTCTGTAGTGTCCATTACTTCCAAAAATGTTAAGGCAAAAGTAATACAAATGATGATATAGCCATAACATTATCCGAGTATAATTAAAATATAATAAATAATATATTAACAGCAATATATTAAAATATTGTTTCTCTTCCCAAATTAACAGCCTCAACTTTTACAACACATCCCCTGTGGTGTACTCACTTAATCACCTACTTTATGGCCAGTATGGAGAGGAGAGCTGCTAACACTTTTGGCATATATATGGCATGTGAGTAATGTAGACTTGAAAAGCTAAATCCAAATCTATCCTTTAATTCATGTTTGTTTTTGTTTTGCATATTAATTTATCCAGCTGTCCAAGTTTGCCCTCATTTGTTCTTTTGATTCATCTACTCAGCTCATAATATCTGTATTTATTCACAACTTTGACATATGTAGTACTGCCGGTGATGGATAGCTAAAGACTGGGACCATTGTGAGCCTGTGGACTATAAATATATTTCATTTCATGTGGTTTGAGGTTGGAGTAATGAGCAGGGAATTAGGCTTTCTGCAGTCAGTGCTTGGTGAGCTACTGAGTTGTATGCATTTGCTCTGCTTGTCTGGCCTCTGCAGTCTCTCTTTCTCTCTCTCCTAGTCTCTCCCTCAGACCCTCTTTTCTCCCTCTCTGCCTTTGTTTCAGTGCTGCTGCTGCAGTTGGCCATGCCTGCAAATGAGCACCAGGACAGAGCAATTATTCAGCATGGGGGCAAGCCTTGCACCCCTCCTTTACACACACACACACACACACACATATCTCACACACTCATGCTACACTAGCTGTCATGTTCCAGCGTTTCGTACATTCATAATGGGGACATCTTCGAGCAAAAGAGCAGAATTTTTACGGATGAAATAAACACACAGAGGAGAATGAAATATGCTTCTGGAAATTTTCCTGGATAGAGATTTATCTTGGAACTCAATTCCCTCAGGGGTGGATGAGCTTCATATCCCTTTCAAACATGAATTAATGTGACTGACACATGCACACAAACATACACACACATTTCTTGTGCTCAGACATGGCAAAACCTTCCCATCCCCCCGTTATCCACCCCTCCCTAATGCAATGGAGACACTGGTTTGGTTGGAGTGTATGCTGGTGAAGGGCAGTTGAAGGGGTGGGGGGTGGAGAGCTACGTGAGACAGCATGCCGGTTGGCTCGGTTTGTGTGTGTGTGTGTGTGTGTGTGTGTTTGTGTGAGCTGCTTGCCGGCTCCGCTCTCTGGTGAAAAGCATCAGCCATCTCTGTCAGTGTGGCATTGCCCCTTCGACTCCTGTATTCACTCTTTTTTTCTGCCTCTCATCTTTTTTTTTCTCTCCTCTCTCTGCAGAAGCCGCTGCCTTGCCCTCCCCTTGTACCCTCTTTGCAGACAAAAAGCTGGAGTATCTGCCCTACCCCACCAGGTAAGACGTTATATTTTTCCCTCAGAAGCATATGTATTAGATTTTTTTGTGCAGTTGCTTTATTGCTTGGAAAAGGAATTAAATTGAGGTCTTGTTTTTATAGCTGCAGTAAATATGAGGGATATGAGCATTAATAGCCAGAAAGGGGAAATCTAAATTATTCCCCTCTTTGGTGCCATCTTTCCTTTCTGTTTCTGTTTCTTGTTCTCCCCAGTGCATGGCAATCTCTAATCAATGTCTTCCTGCCTACCATCTCCCCTTTGTTTGCAGAGATGCTAATTATTCTGGATATTTTAAGCTGACATATTCAAACAACAGAGTGAAAGAGCTGATGTTTTGATAAGCCAGGGGCTGTTTCTATGTTTTGGTGGCCTTTAGTCTTGGTGACGTACCTCGTCTAGACATCGCTGATTATTCAGCCGGCAGGACAGCAGAGTTCACCCCGAGTGTGCTGCTGCTACTGTTGCTGTGTATGCGTGTGAGAAACAAATTTATAAAACACTCATCTCTAGTGATTTTTGCTCTTTGGAACATTTCAATTTATTTCAATTGTGAATAATGGCGATTGTGGTATATTTATAGGCTGGGGCTGTGGTGGCATGTGGCCGTTGGTGGTAAGCAGCTCATGGCCAACAGATTGTTGGTGGTTTCTCCATGGGAGTGACACCAAGCCAAGCGAGACCGCAGGACATATTACTCCGCCTGTCAGCATTGGCTGAGCTGGCTGTCAAAAGTTTGCTGACAGCTTGATCGGGAGGAGTTTTGGGGCGGATTTGAGGTTTTGATGTGAGCAGGTGGTGATGGAGTGATGACTCTGACTACCTGTCTCTACCCCTCTTCTCCCACCCTTTCTTTTCTTCTTCCCTCCCACTCTTGTTTATTCCTCCCTCTTCATGTTGCTGCCTTTATCTGTTTTGATCTGTCATCTCTCTCCCACTCAATCTGCCCCCCCCGTCTCTCACTTTTTTCTTTCCCCTTTCTGTGTTTGAGCCTGTCCTCTGGGAGCGGGTCACATGGGCATCCAAGGGAGACAATAAACAATACTCGGAGTGCTACAAAATCAATACATTAAACAGATATAAGACATATTGTTTTTGACATAACTTTGTTTTGTCCATAATAACTCTAAACAAAAGAGAATTGTTTGAAAATTAGGAAATCATATGGATGGACAATGTACTTTTTATGAACAGGAAGTAGGAAAACAGAAACATATAATTTAGTTGGTCATACAGATACAGATAATTCTGGACTTTCTCATAGTGAGCTAGGGCGAGATTGGCATAGCTTGCAATGGATGTTAATAAGGTATCAGCTAAAAGTTTTATTTTCTATTTTAAATAACAGCTTTGATTCTGCCCTTCATTTTATGGGGGACAATTCGGCGCAGCGAGGTTCGTATCTATGACTGTGCTAGAAGTCACCAGAGTGTCTGTCACATCTCATGCACCCCGCTTCACCTCCAGCTCCCCTCTCTCTAGCTATGTCTGTCTCCGTCTGCCAGCACAGTTGCTGGGCAGTTCCGAGGCGAGCTGTCTTTTCCTGGGAAACAACTTTGGATGACATGCCATGGCATAGAAGGAAAGGACAAGGGGGCAAACGAGCCCTCTCCCTGTCCTCCTTTTTGGGGTCACAAATGGAGCCCTGTCCCCTATGCCTCCTCCTCCTCCTCCTCCTCCTCCTCTTCCCATTTTCCTGCATCCTCATGCCCTCGGAACGAGGTCGTTGTTTGGCACGGAGGTTGGCATAGCGGTCAGTTAACCAACTGTTGCCGTGCTCGCAGGGCAAAATCAGTGGGAGAGAGGGACATTGTTTTGGAGTCAGCATCACCCCTGGTTCCAACTGCCAGCAAGGCATTTGAAATGTAATGGAGATAAATGTAGGTGTTACAGAGATGCCAAGTGTGAAAGAGAAGGGCATTGTTTTGATGGCTTTTCCTCCTTCACTTCCCCACCAACTGTCAGTTAGAAACTGAACTTTGCATTGTACTTGTTTTAATCCTGGAATGCACCAATGCTTACAGTTGCAGAATGTTTTCTACACTGGGTTGAGATTGACCCCTATAGGATTTAGCCTCCTTTAGCTTCGATCTGACCACAAATCTGTGTCTCAAATTCACCACATTTATAAAAGTGCAATAAAAAATAGCTGATAGTATGATATGTTAGAATACATTAATTCCTGTGAGAAATATATGCACTGTTGATGCTGTTTTTGCAACCGTAAAACAAAACAATGGGTCCACTCAAGGTCGACTTATCTCATGTTCTGCATCAGCAGAAGTTTGCTCGTTGTATCTTGTAGTGTAAGTACTGAACAATTCAGAAGAAAGCTCTGTAGTAAGTGGCCCTTAAGTTAAGATTTTTTTTTCTTTCAAATCTCTGAATTGTTGCTCTGTTGTGAAAACAGTGAAAAATGATTTACCTGAAGTTTAGATTTTTTTTGTCTAACATTTTTCAACATCAACCTCTCATGCTCAGTATTTTTTATATATCTTTTTACCAATAAGGCATTTTATACCTACCAGAGACGAATAGTAATGTTGGTTATTTGTAGAGGCAAACTGAAGGTGAAAGGGACATTACAGTCGAGTCAACACTACCCTCGAGTTTGACAGAATGCCCCTAAGTGTCTGTTGACAAGTGAAACTTGATGGTTATGTAGTTGGATGTCAAAGCACTGACATAGATGAGGCCAGCCACAGAGACAAATGCAGCTGAATGAAATAATATATGTTATTTCGGGTGGAGGGCGGGGAATTCGTGACACAAGTTTGATTGTAGCGTTGTTGAGGAGGACATAATGGTGCTGCATGATGGAAAGTACGGATTACTGAAGAAGTGATCATCCTTTTAGTTAATCCACAAAGCACTTTAAACACTTTTGACCACGTATTTATGTCAAGAGAAGAATTTATTTTAAAAATAGTCATGATGAAAGAATGTACTGTATATATAAAACTACAAAACGTGAGGCTTACTTTATTGTGGTCCAGCTCAGTTTTTTCAGTTTAGTCCGTCAGATCAGACCCTAACATAGGGGTGTCTAAAAATCTGATATCCAGTAATGGGCTGTATTATTTATTTATTGGCTTTGGACCTTGAAATACTACTAGGAAGCTGAATAATAATAATAACATTCAGAATTTAAATTATGGAGTGAATAAAAATATATTTTAATATTAAATAATACCAAATATTATTATATACTTTTTTTTGTCTTTTTGCTATCTAAGATGCTTACTACCTAGGATCTACCAAAACAGACTACTTAACAGCTCCATATTTCCCTAAAAAAATGAATATTATTTTATATTTCAAGCATCTTCACATTCTTGAGGGTGAAGGTTTTCCAGAGTAGTAAAATCATGGCCTGCAGGCCCCATTTTGGACCGACTTGTCCTTTCGTGTTAATTGATGAATGAGGCCACTAAAAAAACCTACATGTATATGAACACAGACCAGTTCTCTCACCTGTCTGCACTCTTAAGTGCAGCTGTCGCCTTGGGGCCGCGAAGACCTGCACCTGGTTCACATAACGCAGCAAGGAAAAGTGCTGCTCGCATGTGTTTGAGCTTGTAGATTATGTTACGGGCAGAAAGTGTGTTCGGTTTTTGCATCTAGGATGAAGAATGTATGTTAATATGTGGTTTCATGATCTCCCTCACTGTTGTGGCATGTGTCTGCAGTGCATAAAGGTGGCGGTTTGCAGGCTGGGGTTCGGGTCAGGCAGGGTATTATGCACGTCTCTTCTCTATTCTTCCTTTAGTTTAATTAATGAAACCCCCCCCAGGCAGAGTTAGGCTCATTAGCCTAGAAAACAGCCTCCCTTCTCTGTCTCTCTATCTCTGTACACCTGTAAGATTGCAGTATACAGAGGCCCCTGCAGAACAAAGGAGTTCGGGACTACATAGAGAGTCGTGATCAGAAACGGCGAAGTGAATCACAGATGCAGTTACTCACTCTGGTGATGAAGATAATGACACACTCGGTGCCATATGTGAAATGGTTATGAACACTCAGATGATGTGGAAGAACAGTGAGGAGCTGAACAATAGAAATCTCAGTTTTCAGTGAATGACATTTCTAGATGTATTTCATCATCATCATCATCATCATCATCATCATCATCATCATCATCATCACATTTTGGTGCCATAAAAGAACACACCCTTGAATATTCCTCACCCTGGCCACAACTCCACGTGGCTTTCATGTATTAAACTTGCATGTGTTCGTGTGTCTGTTGTACGGAGGCGTATGCTGGCCCGAAGGAGCTTGTGTGTGTGTTTGTCTGTGGGGAGAAGGAGCCTGTCTGTGTGAATTATAGATGAAGAAACGCGGGCGATGGCCAAGTTAAAAGGGAAGGAAGCAGAGAACCTCAGAGGAGATGCTCTGTCAAATGTACTGGCTGGACCCCCCCAGTTGGACCAAACACACTCAGAACAAAACACTGCAGCTTCAACAGCCACATTAGCATAAATCATGTAATTTCCTGCAGTGAGTGGGATTGCTTAGTAACACAATCATACCTCATTTTTTAGCCTTTAGCAGCTGCTGTAGGAGGAAGGAGTAGTTCTAGAAGTAGCAACTAAGCCTTCAGGTGACATAATACAAACTCTGGTCATATTGGATGTCCTCAGGAAACTAGGACTAAGTTACTAAATACAGTAGGGCTGGAAGTGCCTGTTTATGTTGTTGTTTGCATAAATTGCTTTTTAGATAGATAGATAGATAGATAGATAGATAGATAGATAGATAGATAGATAGATAACTAAAGGCCAAACAATACTGTTAAATAACGTGCAAGCAAATGATCAAAACTGATGTCCGGATAAAGAAAAAAAATTTTTTTAAAACATGTTGCCAAGCAAGAACACTTTTAAATACTTTACTAAAATACTTTTTCTCATACACAATCTGACGTCAAAAACAAAATGACTCTTTTAATAATCAGAATGATTCCTTATCTCTTACATCCAATAAAGTCTAGCAGAGCTCTATAAGTAGTCTTTAACCTAAAAACCCTGTATGCGCCAAGTGAGCAATTTTCATGGAAATAAATGGGGTGCCACCTTGAAATGCAGTTTTCTCAATACATCCATGCTTGCTACATACTTCCTGCACTGACTTTGAACGTTGGCTTTGGATGTAAATGTGTTTGGTTATCCAGGAACATGGATTCTTTTTTTTCTGCCTTGTTGTGCATTACTGCTTACATTTTTGCATAATGGTGCTAAACGTGTTTTTGGAGAGTTTTAAGTGCCAAAATAAATTCATGACCTATGACGAACTGTCTGAATTGGCCTGTTCTTGCAAATTGTGACTGATTGAGTCTGAAAAAAGATTTGGGTGATTAATACACCAGAATTAAAGGATTGCCTGTAATGCAGAAAGCACTGCTTAGTAAAAACAGAACCAGAAAATTTGGGAAATATATAACAAATGTGATGTTGCCCTTTATCTCTTCTCCTGGCTCATTTTAGCAAGGTTTATCAGGCTTTTTAGCACGGCGCTGAGATTAGGATTCATTTCCTGTTTGCCTTGACTCTGATGATGAAGTCAAATCTGCGGATTAGGTCAGCCTCTGACCTCCTTCCCCTCCTTCCTCCATCCTTGACTCTGTTTGACCCGTTTGGCCTCGCTCCTCCTGGGAGGACCATGCAGGTCAAGACGAATGTCAGGCAGAAAAATGCGTTGTCAACTGTGTTCCTCCTTTCCAGAGACAAATTGCTTGTTTGTTCAAGCCTGTACTGTTTGTGCCCATCCATTAAATATCAAACCAAAGGATGTGCTGGTGGAGTTGATGGTCATCTTGGGTGACTGATAAGTAAAATAAATGATCAGCATTTCATCCTGTTAAAGCTGCAATTAATGAGTTTGGAGATTAGATATGACACGCTTTAGATACTTTATCATTAGACAGGCTGTGGAAATCAGACCATTAATGTAGTAAAAAAAAGGAGAAATAGATGTAATTTGGTAACCATGATCAAAAAGAAGACAACTTGTCATAGGGAATTCATTCATTAATCTGTTATTTTTCCCCAGTTACAGTTAACTTTCATCAGTTTGTTCATTAGTTTTTGTGTCCGATTTAGATCACAAGCTCCACTTGTTAGTGACTTTATCATGAGATGAAAGAAAAGACAAAGAAAAAAGAAATAGACAAATTGTGTTAATGGAGACTTAGGGATTATAACAAGCAGGACAACTGCTGTGTAAGAAAGGGATCATTTACTGTGACAGTTTAAAACAACACTTCTATTCTTGTCACGCTCCTGATATTTTTGGACCATGCAGTAACTATGCATCTCTCTGCATCTTTCTCCTCTCCATCTATCAGTCCAATTCACCATATCTTCAACTTATAAGACCATACCAGCAGTGGCTTGAATGTTTTAGTGCACTGAAGAGAAATTGACCGTTTTTGTTTTTATTGCCAAACTTTGCAGAAAGAATGTATGAAGGCCCTGAAGTGACATGAGCAATAACAAAAGAAGTTTTCGGATAATTAAAAGCTCACCAGAAACGATGTCATGCATATCAGTAACTTCCGGTTATGAATAAGAAACTAACCATCTTTAAAAACGTTACTTCTTTTTGCCGCTGTGAATTAAATTATTTTTCTTCCCCCTCTACCAACACAGGCTTCTTTTCCTTTGTTATAATCCAACTTCTTTCCTGTTGTAACAAAACATTCATCAGACTGGCAATTAAAAGACAAGACAATCATGCAGTTCTGGAGGAAATGTTAGGGATAATTTGATAACGTTAACAATGCTCCAAAATAAAACTATTAGGTTCAATTTAAAACATGCAAGTACAATTATAAAAAGCATGACCACACAATCCTGTCAACAGCATAAGGATTAAAATTAAAAATCAAAGTTGCAATAAACCAGTATTGTCCTTCAGCAGAAATATACGTCTTTCCTCTTGTTTTTCACTCCAGGCCTCTTTTCCTCCCTTCTCTAATAAATCAGCCTCCTTCCTGTTTGGAGAATCTCTGCTCTCTCTGTGCGTCCCTCTACTTCATCCTCTATCTCTTTCTTCCTCTGTCCAGCTGCCTGTTTTGAATTCCCCCCCCCTCCCAATGGTCCTTTCACGCTATTATCATGTTAACAGGATGCTCTGTTTTCTACCTCCTTACAGTCCCAGAGTAAATGTGCAAGTCTGTCTTTCTTCATGGCTGGCTTAAGGTTTAACTCATCCTCTGACTCAGCCCCAACAGGCCAGACCAAGAATTTGACAAATCTCAAAAACCAGTGTTGTATATTTTCTTTGATATAACACTATAGCTAGGTCCCACCTACTGGCACCTATAAAGCTCACAAATGAACACGTTATATATGGTTTGTTTTTTGAAATCTATATTAACATTGACTTGAAAAAAACGATATGCCAGGAAAAAATAAATATTTAATTGCATAACCTCCTTTTAAAGAATTCACTTTTTGAACGGACAAAACAAAAGACATACAACAGGTTTATAAGTGAGCTTTAGATTTGTTGGAAGGTGGATTTTGCCCGGTTTTCAGTCTTTATGCTAAGCTAAGCTAACTGGCTGCTGGCTCCAGCTCCATATTTACCACGAATATACTTATTTTTAGCATATATTTCCCAAAATGTAAAACCTTCAGTGCCAATCCACACAACTTCTCAGTATCCCAAATTGGTTATCAAAACACGCAAACAAACAAGAAAAAGGAAATCTGATAATGTGAACAATGCTGGAGAATAATGGCATTAATTTCAATACAAAACAGGCAAATACAATTATAAAAATTAATTAACATGAAATGCATGACACAGTCCTGTGATGATACTAATGATCAGAAAAAATATGCAGTCAACAAAAAGGCATTTACATGTGTATGCTCACGCACATCATCACGGACACACTCTGAATAGATTAGATTGTCTTTGGCTTTGTTGTTTTGTACAGCCCATCAGCGGCAGCTTAAAGGAGAGACAAGGCCGCACTAAGGTTTGGATTAATGTTGTTGGCTAGCTCCAGGTGACAGAGCTAAGCTGCTGTGTGCATGCATGGCCCATGCACGGCTGTGTTTAACACAATGCTGAGATGAGAGCTGTCTTGTAAAAAGTCCCTCATTTGATTCTGGTCTAACTAGGCTGGATTCAGAGCTTAAAGCTGTCGGTGGATTAAACGGGCTCTGGCTCTTGTCAGACACAATGACACAGCTCTTTTTATAGGGGGAAGTGTTCCACTCCAGTGCTGCAGTTTATTGACGTCCTAACATTCCCTCTTCTCTTTTTTTCATGTAGGTCTGAGCAGACGCCTCATCCCAGCACTTGTCTGTTTCATCCATAAGTGAAGACAGCTCTTCAAGGTAGGTGGGCTAACAAAAGGTGGTGTGTGATTAGGCAAGATTCTTTTGGGCTACACTCTGATGTGTGATGAAGCAGGTATAATGTTTACCATGTACACGTTAAGTAGAGAAAACAGAGAAACAAATCCTGAATTTGTGAGCACGATTTAAAGGTCCAGTGTGTATGACTTAGTGGCATCTAGCAGTGTTGTTGCAGATTGCAACTCACTCGCTTCACCCTCCTCTTCCAAGCGCGAGGGAGTAACTACAGTGACTGCAAAATGCACGAAATATTTTTTTTTTGCCAGGGCATCTCCTGGGCTCTGTACTTTGCCATGTGAGCATGCTAACATTTGCATGGGAATGTCATTTGTTTTGCAGGTATTTGGTCATAAACCAAATTACTGGACTAATTTAAATTTTGACCTGATGATTGAAAAGTGTGAGGGTCACCGAATCTACTTCGGTTCATCTTGAGGAGAACAACAATGTCTGTAAATTTCCTTGCATTTCATTCAATAGTTATTGAGATATTACAGTCAGAATCACAGATACCAAACCTCATGGTGGTGCTAGAGGAAAAAAATCACCAAAGTCAGTAGGATTCATGATCTGGGAAACATAGATAATCTGTACATGTACATCTATATCTGGATCAAAGTGGTTGAGCAGCAGACTGACTATCTATAGAGCCATGCTGCTGTAAATTCTATATTGAACCATTTGCTGGAATACAGCTTTTACAGTGAGATATTTTAATCTCACACAAAAACATTGAAGTCTGGACTGCTGCCAGATGGTATACTATGCACTACTTCTACTCCATAACATTTCACACTCACTTTTCCCATGACTCATGGGGCCCCGGGAGTCCGATCTAAGTGGCTGCACTCAGCCAGATGATTAGCCTGGCTGTCCATGGATATATAATAGAGGGGGAATTACGCTCAGCAACATGTGGGAAGCTCGAAGGGGCGATTGTTTGGGTTGATGTCATGCAAGATATGGTCTGACCGCCAGAAAACAGTCATTAACTTGAAACTCCAATCTCATGTTTTGGGCTTTTGCTGCTTAAATGTGTTTGACTCTCATGACAGGAAATTAAAAGACAGAGAGAGTGGCTAAATGTAGATTTGGTGGGTAAAAGTTGTTTTTAGAGAGGTCTTTGTGTTTTGAGTGTGTCTATATTTAGCTCATGTTAACAATCTGTTTGCTCCCAGCCAGAGAGGTTTAGCTTTATGGATACATTCGGGAGCGACAATGAGAGGGTGTGAGCGTTTGCACGTGTGTGCGGTTGAGTTTTTGGGTGTCATGTATTCGGGTTGATTTGAGCAGGGCGTGTGTGTAGGTGTGTGTTAGCATGGGCGTGCAGGGCGTGGGCTGTCGACAGTCATCATAATCCCCTCAGCCATGAAGAACGCGTGAAAATGCAAGATGGCTGGGGAGGAAGGGGATTGTATGGGAGCTCAGTGTTGTGTGAAATTTCACAGTTGTTGCTCTCTTTATCTTTGCAGGAGTTATTAGGCAGTAATGGCTGAATCACAGTGCTCTTTTTTTTTAATTCTGGTTGCCTGTACACAGTCATAATGTGTAAATAATGAAAATCTGTTGGTATTCATCACCTCTGGTTTCTTTGCTATAGTGTTTTGACCTGTCAATCAAATAATGTGGGAAGTACTGTGACATCCTGTTTTCTGAATGATGGTGATGCTTTCTGAAGTTGGCGCTCTTTTCTTTATACTGTATGTTTACATGGTCTATCGCTGCTCATGGTAACTAGCCATTTCCTCCCAACTAATTGCTTTTGCTCCTGCCTGAGACATAAAACATTGTTTTAAGCGCTCTAGAAGAGTTTTTCCCAGGAAAGTATCCATTTCATTTATGAACGACAAGGAAAAGCAGCAAATCCTCACATTTGAGAAGCTGGAACCATCAAATGTTTGACATATTTGCTTGATATATATTGGTATTTGAACGTTTTTTTATTTTTACATTAACTATAAATTAATTTCAGCTGGTAACGACGCACAATACTACCGGTTTTGGCATTATTTTAATGATTTTAACATCCATCAAAGTTACAACGATGATGGCAGGAGTTGATTTTCAGTCATTCTCAGTTATAGTTCTACAAAAATTATTATTGTGACTATTTCATTTTAACGATGTTTATATTTAATTCTTTTCTTGTTTTATGAATTGTATATTGAGTTTGTCTTACATTAAACGCCATAGGAAATGTGAGGGTTTTTTTGGGAATGGCTATTATGTTTTTCCTAAAATATCTGTAAATAAATGCCACCTGAAGTGAGGATGGTTTAATCCGTCTAGTCTTAGGCAGGTAAGGAGTTTATAAGGGTCAGTTCTTTTTTGAAAATGTAACAATTTCAAATTTAGATGATTTTTCAGTTTTTTTAAATAGGTTTAGTTGTTTGTTGCTTTTCACATTTTTGGGAAGTTAATAAATGCCCAACAAAGGGAATTCTACTACAACGTCCTGAGTCTGCGTCCTACTTTTGACCTACTCTGGAACATCTTACAATGAGATATCAGCATCTCAGTAGATAAATTTTTATTTCTTTTGTTTACAAATAATGGCTATTTTTTTTTTCAACCTTTTTAAAATGTAAAATCAGAAGTAAAAAAAAGTCTGTTTTTTTGCATTTGAATAAGGCTGTTATACAAAGTGATTGACTCCGGCTGTTTGTATAAATTTTGGCTCTAGCTTTTATAGTAACATAATAGTGTAACACTATACAGATATCAGCACCAGCCTAAAAGTCTAATGTAACATCATCAGCCCAACCAGCAACCAGCTATCGGTGTATTGATGAATTTAAATGGCTCGACTCCCATTTGTGTCAGTGCAGTTAGGAAGGACCCCCAGGGCCGTGCCTGGGGGATCTTGTGACCTATTTCAGGATTCATAACATGGTCAAAGTCTACACTCTGCAGCCAGCATCCTCTCCTGACCATCACCAACCCCTCCCACCCCTGGGTCTCATATCACCATGGGAACAATGACATCACTGTGGGGTGGGGCTGACGTGTGCCAGGAAGCATTTACTCCTCTGATGAGATTGGAGGCTAAAACTGAAGAGAAGGGAAAGCTTGCATGCAAGCAGTGAGAGGAGGGAATACATCTGGCAGTCAGTATGATTTAAATTTGACTGTAAATTGTCTTCAAGGGGGAAAATTTGCAGATAGATAGACTTTTCAATCAATTCATCACAATAATTATGCCTTTTTTTTGTTTTTACTACAGCACAAGCAAAATATGATAGGATGGGCTGAGTGACCAAAACCTCAATAAAACATTTATTATTATTTAACAAATACAGTACATTAACACATTGACATTCGTTTATATAAATAAGAATAAGCTGTGATCACTGCTTTTTTATTCTTGAATCATAATTATTGTGCAGAAGTAGTTCAGTGAAATCATTTTTACTAACAGCTCATTGGATGTGACACAGAGCAGCGGCATGGCAGTTAGAGGGATCATCTAACGGTCAACGCCTTCAGCAGGCTTCCTAAATACTCCCCCATCACCCACCCGCTGAGATACAACATCTACTTCTTGAATCAGTGTCTGAAATGGATCATCCACAGATGATTTCATGGGGACTATTTCTTTGGTATAAAGTAGTTCCAATGGTTCACTGGTGAGGTGTGGGGAGTCACTGGGACTCATAATTTGCAATTTGTGTGCACCAACCCTTTAAGTCGCACTGGATCTAAATTTACTGACACTTTAGCTGTCCTTATAAATAAATGACAGGCTGTATACCCCACCCCCACTTCTAGCCACCATGGTTGAGTCTCGCAGTCAGTAGATTCACACTCAGATCCGAAGACTGTGATCAACTGGGAAAGAAGACCCAGTACTAGAAGCACTTATTAGATAGGAATGTAGATACTACATAGGGGATACTTCATTTATGGATTACACACATTAATATTATGTTACATGTTATTGTCACAGTGTGACTGTTGCATAATTCAGGCTTTTTGGCAAACAAGTGGGAAACTCTGATAATGTTAGTGCACCTATACTGCTGTTATTACGGTACTTAATCTGCAAGGAGTGGAATCAGCCCCACACCTCTTATACATGGGCGCGTGTTTGTGTGCTCGTCATGCGTTGTGTTGAACATATACACAGTTCATTCACACTTCGCTGGCAGCGCTCATTACGCTTCAATCCCCCGCATGTCTTGCTGAGTCAACGAAACATAATCCGCCGTCTGCTGTTGCTGCTGCTGCTGCGGAAGCCGCTGGATTCTGGGTTGATTACAGGTCACAGCAACCTTGACTGTCCTACTGTCCTCCTCAGAACTCCTATGGTTTAGTGTGACAGTTACCCATCCTCCACTGCAACTTACGCTATAGTAACTGTGTTTTCTGTACATGGCTTATGATATTGTATCTGTTCTAAATAATGTATTGCTTTGATGAATGTTGGAACTTTTTAATTCTTACTCCCAATTTACCTGCTACTAAACAAACAAACATTCTCATATTCATAAAGTGCCATCAAGCAGGTACAGTAGTACAGTATTTGTCGCAAAACTAACAATAATTTTCTTTACCAATCTGCAGATGATTTACTTGATTAAAGGATGAAAATGCCTGTCATAATCTCCTATATTAGAAAACTATTTCCAGAACTAAGCGTCAGAACAATGTTTTTGATCACAAGAGCAAGAGAACTATTTACAGACCAAGTTCTTTTATTGCTGTATTGCTCAGTTGCTGTGATTATATGAGTATGAGTACAGATATTGACACACTTTACTCATTTGATAGTTTTATACTTTTGAAAAGTATCGTTCAACCCTACAAACCAGCGACCTTCTTATTCTTGTTGTATTATTGTCTCTAAAACTAATTATTTTCTTGGAAATTCCCCCTTAACTAATTGGTGTACAGTGGCCAAAATATTCTTAATTTATCTAATAGGACATTTGCCAAATGCTCAAAATGCAAATGCTGCTTGCAAAATGGAAGGCAGAGAAGATGGAAGACGTTTATTTACAATGAATGGAAGTAGAACATGAGAGAAAGACAGATTAAATAATGGACCATTATAAAAAGTTTTGCCTAAAATTGGAGACCCAAACTGATCCTACATATGAACACAAAGGCTTTCAAACAGACACATACACTTGGGCGCTCACACAGAGGATTAAGGGCAGGTTGGCCCACTGAGACTGGCTGCCAGAGATTCCATCCTCCCTCCTAAATGGATGGTGACATTCCGATGTGAGCGGCGCTCCATGGAGGCGTGATGAGTGACCCAGATTGGGGTTGAGGTTGGTGGTGCGGCGGGGGGGGCCCAGACGGGGAGGGAAGTGAGGTCGGATTAGGGAAGGGTGGGGTGGAGTCGGTAAAAAAGAGGGATGCTGGGGCTGAAAGGTAGAGCAGAGTGTAGCCGTGGGGGGGCATGAGGGTGATAGACGATGGCGTTGAAAAAAGACAAAAGAAAGAGGGAGGAAGAGAAGGAAGCCTACTCGATTCAGATGAGCCTCAGGCCTTCTGCCACACCTTCTCTTCTCTGTGAGAGATCATGCTGGCATGTTCAATTTAAGACATCAGTCCCAAGATCTAATAGGATTTGACATTCCTTTTTTGACTCCTAGTGCTGTTGATTTAACCCTTTTAAGATTAGGACACTGTGATGATTCACATGCTGAGCCGTTGTGGGCTAACTGCTGGGTTTCTCTAAGCCTTCCTGAAAATATAATAGATATTTTTTATTGGTTGGGAGTTCTGTAGAAAGGGTAATGAGGTTGGTTTTACCTGCTGTCTCTCTAAATGATACCAGAGGTCAGTTGTGGCCTGCGGGTAATGCCACATTAGTCTGTAACTTTTTCCTGCTAATATAATAAATAATATTTTGCTGTAGTGTGTCAGCTAACATAAAAGCAAACTGCAGATTGACCCTACAGACTGTACTGAGTGCGTTAAGAAAATTGCTTTCACATTTCTGCCTCTTTTAGCATGTGGAAAGATTTTTCACTTCATCCTTTTTCCCTAACACAATAAGACTGGTAAAACAGCTAAAAGGGAGCGACGAGCGGGGGCAATGTCAGATCACGTTAATCCCACGAGGACGACAGAGTGTGTCTGGAGAGAGTGGGCAAACCCAGGAAATTGTGGATTAATGTATAAAAGTAGTCATCACTTTCTTATAGAATATAGATTTGAATTGAATATTGTCTCAAGCATTGATTCTTAACACGGGGCAATTACCCCAGGAGGTGTTGCAGTTGCCAATGGGTAATGGTTTCTAATACAAACACAGACTTCACCAACAAACACTGACAGTAAAATTGTGCGACAACATTTTTTGCCCACTTTTATGTAACTATGTTAAATAACACCCTGTTTGAAATCAATTGAACACATGACGGGTGAGTTGAGCAAGAGGTATTTGAGTTTCTGACAGTGCTGTGGGGGTACATCTGATGTGGTCCAAAGCACACCTGGTAGACATACGACAATGAAGTCATGCACAATGAGGTATTTAAACTGGTTTCATTGACCTTGGTGAGGACTTGTGAATGCCTTTTAGAATTAATGACAAGAAAATTTGTTGAATAGAAACTTCACTGCACTGTGCTCTGGACTGGTGACAGCTTTGACTCACAAAGTTTTAATGGGTACAGCTAACTCGCCACCAATCCTACCAGTCTTCCTTAAGCCACTTTGTATTAAAAGGGCTCTTAGTATTTTACAGTCTGCTGGTAGGGGAGGCATTCAAATACAAAACCATCAACATAGCCCACAAGCCAACAATAAATAACAGAGGAATGCAGGAGATTTAGACTCCTATGATGTGTTACATTTGATTTTGTGAGGGAAACGGTATGCTGTGCAATTAAATATGTTTGTATCAAATAACGGCACAAAGGATTTTTGTAAGCAGCCATGGTTTATGACATCCTGCGTAGGGACAATGTGTGAATGCCAAGTGTGGCGTAACATTGCCAAAACAGCAGCTGAAAGCAGGTCAATGCAATTCTAAACCACCATCAGCACAATCTGGCTGTCAGTGCACCAGTTTTCTTCCTTGGCAACAGCTGGGACTAGACTTGCCTGTGACTGAGCCCTGGGCTGAGATTTTCAGTCTCAGACAGTTTGGCCCAGTATCTTTGAGTGTCAGCAGGTCTTTCTCCTTCCTCTCTTCTCTTCTTTTTTATCTCTCTCTCTCTCTCTCTCTCCTCTGATCCTCACGTCTTCCCACTGCAGCAGACATTAGCTGATCACTGTGAGCCTGTCGACAAGCAGCGCTGCAGGGAAGGAGAGGAGAGAGACTTATAAAGGAATAAAGAGGAGGATGGAAGACACCATTTTAACAAGACTCATACTAATATTTTAGGGAATATGCTTCCTTCCTCCCACACAGCCATGAGAAATGGTCAAACTAGACAAAAAGCTACTGGCTAATGGTCTTGATCAGAGTTCAGAGGCTTCAGAGATACAAGATGATTGTATATGATGAAAAAATGGTAATAAATAAAAAAAAAGCTGCATGGTTTAGAAGAAGGGGACATGAGAAGATGGAGGGAGGAGAAAGAAATGAGTCCCAGTGATGATTTGTTATGATGAAATAAGCTGCAGCTGTTTGATGATAATGATGCTATTTAGCTAGCCTGCCAGGCAAAGCAAGGCCCCCTGCTAATCTTGTTTAAAAAGCAACATTATGTGTTTCCTCTAAGGGGAAAAAGGCTGATTTTATGAGGGTACATGCTTCATTAGAATGTAGATACTATTAGTAGTGCATACTTGATTGGGGCAAACCTTTTGTTATTACTGTTGGAGGGAAAGAGCTTGTTGCACTGTGGCGAAGGCGGTGGCAGATAGTAGGTTCTGTCGTCTGTCATGTGATATGCCTTTTTTGTCTAGATTTGTGTGTGTGTGTGTGTGTGTGTGTGTGTGTGTGTGTGGAGCACTTTGTTGTCTGAATGGGGCAAGCCTGTCATACCCATCTGCTGGACCCCCATAAGACTTGCTCTGGTTGCCATGGTAACAACCTCCTTATCGATGGTGAGGGGAATTGAAGGGTGTGTTCACGTGCTTGCTTTTTTTTTTTTTTTTCCACCGGTTCATAAGCTGCCTTCTGCAGCGCACCTCAACATTTTCATCTTTACATTCAGGATTTGTATGAATTGTATTCTAAATGCTTTATTACTTGTTTGTTCATTGTTGTGTTTTGGATTGATGCTTGTGTATGCCATTTGGCTAGCTGATGATGTCATGCTCCACCTGTTAGGCTCACAGAGAAAAAAAAATCCACTCTAATGAAACTGGAATTAAAAAAAAAATAGAATAGAATAGGCACATATATTTTGTCCGTCTCTCCCTCCTGTCTCAGCACGTTGATGCTGAGACAAAGACCAGTTGCCTTAGCCGGTAGAGGAATAATGTTGCACCTTACTCCCTCTGGTGGCTGATTTGTGAAATACTGCCTTTCAGTGTGCATCATGTGGACTGCTTCTTTTTGCATGTTTTGACTCCTCCCTTATGCTTAGCATCTCTAACTCATTTCCCTCCTTCTTCTGAATGTACAAAGCTCATAATCATCTTTCTTTTTTCTTTCCTCCACCATGCCTCTTGCTCCAGCAGGTGACCTGTCTCCTCCCCAGTGTCCCAGCAGGCAGGCATGGCAGACGGTCGGCAGCCAGACGAGCACTGGTCCTCAAACGGCCAGGAGAACGGTGAGAATGGCTACTCCGCCTACAGCTCTGCCTACAGGGAGAATGGATACCACGGCGGGGCAGCTGCACATCCTGGAACGACAGGTAGGAACACAGACACGGTGTGTTTGCGAGTGTGTGTGTATAAGCATGTGCATGCAGCACTGGGTCGATGACATTGATTGGTCTGCCTACACATACTGCCAGATGGGTCTGAAGCTGTGGGTTAATGTGATTGGTTCCATGATGCCAGGCAAGGGCAGTCAATCCCCAAAAGGCACTTGAACAGATCCACTTGGTTGACATTTGAATGAGTGCTGAACATGAACAGTCTTGGTTATGGGTCTCCTGCGGGTTAAACTACTCAAGTAATTAAAAAGTATAAAGGGTATGAAGGGCTTCTGGAAGTAGAGCAAAAAGCTCCATAACTCCTGGCTGGAAATAATCCAAGCTTTGAGAAAAAAGGACAGGAGGTTTCTCTTGCAATAAAGCTGTTTTATTTTTTAGTGGAGCACATTGAAGTTGGTTGGCTTTCAAAAACAGGCTTTTTTTAAGTTTAAGCAAAAATGAGCATACAATATATCAGTTAAAAAAAAACTTTTAAATTATGATAATGTAGTTGTCTTAAAGTTACTAAGTCTTACAAATAAAATAAAGAATCATATGCCTTCTGAAAATGGCAGGTGGAAGCCAGATTTACAGCAATTGACCATGTGCATGTGTTCTTTTGGTGGAACCAGATTATTTTATTTTATTTTTTACAGCGAATTGAATGTAAATCTTTTTTTTTTCGTATCTTCGTAGTTTTCTTTATGGTTGAAATATGCTTTTTGACATTTTATACCTTATGAGGTAAGTTGGTGCTTTTATCTGCATCCATCTGCCCCTGACATTAAGCAAAAGCCACAACTAGTCACTGATCAAATCCTAGAGGAGCGTGGGACTTGCGACCACAAATCACCGCACAAACACACACAACGAGCTTTGTGTCAAACACAAAGCGAGGCCACCCACAGAGATACAGGTTATTCGTTTTTCATTTCCTTCCTCCCATCCATGTCTTGTCTTCCCGGTGTTGTCTGTCTATTTCTCTCTCTTTCTCTCCCTTCGCAGTGGATGACTCAGCCAATTTGCCTCCCTCCCCTCCCCCCTCTCCATCCGCTGAGCAGATTGGGCCCGTGGCACAAGGTACACCCACACGCACTTCTAACCAGTCAGGCCATTCAGGATGAGAGTGTGAATGGTGGTGAGAGTGGTGAAAAAAATCTCTAAAAGGAGACACCAAACACACGTTCTTGTCACAAAGAAAAACTCCTCTTCTTTGTTCTGGTCCCTGGTCCCTTAGTGTTTAATAATTAGGGTTCTTCTGTCGCCTTGCATGTCAGCTGATCATATCACTCTTAAGGAGCCTGCAGCATGTGCCACGCTGTCCTGTCCGGTTCACACTTTGATTCATTTTACCAATATTAGTTCAATATTAGTTTTCTAACACATACCAGTATGTTCCTGGAGTCAACCCTGGATACTACAACACACATCCGTCCTCCCTTTATGCTATAGTACATAACCTGCCACTGGAGCCCTTCATCTCACTAGTCTGCTTTCCCCTTCAAACATCTCCTCTGTTGTTCCTTTGCTCATTTTGTCTATTGATTTTCTCAAGGAGTAAATCACATATTGACTTTCAGCTCTTCACAGAGAACAGTTCAGTCTGTTTTCTAATCATTTCCTCCTTGCATGTGGCATGCAATCACCAAAATGTAGAATTGTATAGCTCCACTGCATGGTTTAGGGCTAATGCCAATTATTTGTTAATAAACTGAACAAATTCAAAGATAATTTAAATACTTTTTTAGATTTGTTCTCTAAAAATGGCTGTATTCTGAAAAAGACTAATAGCATACATGTTATTATTCAGGCTTAAAATATGTTATTTACAACTGTAATCTCTCTAAACTCTAAGACAAATGTGCTAACTCTTATAAAGGTATCTTTTTCTAAATTCATGTTACCTATTTATCTATCTATCTGTCTAAGATGAGACTAGAAGGTGTGTTGCATCCCATGCACTTCCATCAGAGCTGAAAGTGTCTTGTAACCCCAGTTTGATTGTCCTCCATGTCTCATCTATGTGTCTCCCTTCCCTGCTCAAAGAAGATAAAGTAGAGGTTGTCAATCAACAGCAAGATGAGGATGAGGAGGAGGCTCCAGAGGAGCTCCACAGTTACCCGGAGGAAGTGACATATGAGCAGCCTGGCGACTTGCTCTTAGAGCAGACAGATAATTTAACAGAGCTCCAGGCTTTGGGCTGCCAGCAAGCCCAGACACCTGAGGTGCTCAATGGAGGAAGTCATCAAGGTGAACAAAGCCTGTCACAAAAAGGTGTGTGTGGTTTTTGGGTTTTGTGTGTGTTTATACAGTTTGTGTGAGTGTACTGTATGTCTGTACACCCTCTATGAAAGTGTGCCAGAGTGAGTGTCTACCCATTACCTATTTTGTATGATCCTCTTGTGCTCTGCTAACAGGTGCAAAGATTTTTCCGCTCAGGCTTTGCTGGCAACCTTTCTGCAGCTCTGTTGCTCTTAAATCCTTAAGCTTCTGCTTCAATACCTGACGTTGCCATGTGCAAAATCAGCATTTTGAGTTCATGCTTTTTCATGCAAAACATAATAATCATTTGCTTTTCATCTGAGCAACATTAGAACACCTGATCAACCATATTGTAGTTGATCATTCTGCACTTTTGTATTGCCAGCTACATTGCAAATGCAAATATCACTGTCAAGTGTTGCTAGAATTAGTTGTCTGTATATTTTTTTGTGGGTTTTGCCAGAATATTGTGTGCAAGAAGGTGTCAAGTATGAGTACACCCACCTGTATGGGTGCTTCATGGATCAGTCTTGGATGTATTTTATGTCTGTTGTATATCACTTGCTTTGAGTTTCAATGTTGTTTTCATTTCATCCCAAGGCAAAGGACAATGTTTTCCTATTGTTACTAAGAACACACTTTGGGCATTACAATCCACCCTCATTGGACATGTATCATCATCCTTATCTATAAAGGTCAACTGAATCAAGAATATACCCCTAATAAATTGACTTAACCATTTTTATACAAACTATATATCCATTCACATCCACAGTATCCCTGTACTTTAAGTAGAAACTGTAATAACACCATTGACTTTAAGTTAATCGTATTAAATAAAAGTATCTTTCTTTATCATTAGGTTGACCATTTTTTGTCAATCTTTGTGTATTGCAATAGGAATTCAATATATTTTATTTCTTGTCATCTAACATCATGCAACTCATTCATTCATTCCAGTTCTGCACGCTATCTTAGGTGCTGTGACCCCCCTGTGCTGTTGTGGCCTGCTGCAAAATACACTGTGCTGTGTGTTTTGCTTAAGGGAGAGCTACTGTATCTATGTGCAGAAGGCTTCGGCTTGACTGTATTGGCTAGCTTTTGTGGATGCTTCAAGCAAAGCTTTTAGCTAATGTGAATCAGCACAAAGTTGTACAGTATTCTTCAAACTCACAGCCCACCCAGAAGAATGTATCAGTAAGGCACCGTGTGAGTCTGCTATGAAAGAAGATGAACCACAAGTGGCTTCGCTACATCAGAAGCAGTTGGCAGTTGAAAGTGCAACGCCTGAAGGTGCAGATCTCGCCTCGATTGAACCTCCCCCTCTGTCTGTAAAAGAGAAAGAGCTCTCTGACACCTCCTCAATTGAGCAGGGTAATCAAGACAGAAAGGTTGTAGTAGAAGAGGCTGATGAGAGACACCTACCTGTTGAAGAAGAAAAACAACCTTTACTGACAGAGGATTTATCAAATCTTAAGGAGGAAGACAAAGAGGAAATTATCTTACCAAGCAAATCAGGAGTCCCTGTGGATGAAAGCAAGAAAAAACCTGTTGTGGTTGGGGGGATAAATAAGGAGGGCCAAGATAGTGGCAGTGACATTAGATTGCATGAGACACCAGAGACTGACATTCAAAAAGTGGAACACAGGCAAGAAACAGTTGAGTCAAGTCCAGAACCTGGTAAAGAGTTGAAAGCGACATCAGATATTTTTGCAGAACACGAGTCAGGAACGAAAACCTACTTTGAGACATCCTCAAAAGGCAACGAAGAGGAGTCCGCACAAACCCAGAGCTATTATGAACTCAGCACAGCAGCAGAGACAGTTATGTTAAGTGGGGAACCTGAAGGCATTATGCAGAAGCTCGAGGAACAACATGAGAGAAAAGCCAGAACATCTCCTGGTAAGATGTCTTTAGAACAAAGGAGTCACTCCCTAAACATCACTGTTGGGTCTTCGGCAGGACAGACAGTGACTGAAGAGAAGTCAAAGGCCTTCTCAGAAAGGTTATGTCCAATCAGTGGAAGCTTTGATGAATCTGAGGTTTACCCTCCAACACCATCTGTGGAGACCCAACACCAGTTTCCTCCAGCTGTCTCTATTACCCCAACTACCAATGAATCATCTGAAGATATCCCCACCAAGGTAGAAACACCTTTACCTCCTGATAAGCACAGTAGATTTGAGCATTCAGGCAGCCTGTCTGAGATGTTGGACCTAGCTGGAGCCCTGCCTCAGCCATCATTCGAGAGGAGGGAGCTTGATCACATGAGACGAAAGTCTGTGCCCACTAATGTATCAGCTCTAGTTGGGAGTTCTTTGGCCAAGCTTGCGTTGGGAGATCAGACCTCGAGAGGGGTGGGAGGGGAAAGCCAGCTTGAGGAACTGGGCTACTGTGTGTTCAGCGAGTACTCAGGGCCGATGCCTTCTCCTGCTGATGTACCCAGTCCTGGAGACTCTCCACACCAGCATTTCCCTTCTATGGAGAGTGAAGTTGAAGAGGACCTTGGGGCCACAGAAGTTGAAGATGCTCAAAAAGGAATGGAACAACAAGATCCTAAAGGAGTTATCCCTGAAATCTCTCAAAAAACAGTGTTTGAAAAGAAAGATGTGCCAGTAAAGACTACCCTGAGTCTTGAAAAAGCTGTGACAAGTGGAATTAAACCTGATCGCCTAAGAATTCCAATTAATTCCTCAAAAGAAAGACTGACAGAGTTTCGTTTGGAGAGTGGCCTGCCTGGTGACATAAAGATCCAAGCAATCCCGGAGGTAGATGTTGAAAAAGACCCCTCCAGAGAGGCTTCTCCCATCCCACCAGACAATTCATTTACTTTCACTCTTGCAGAAACTGGAAGCAAGGCTCCCCCAACTCCCACCACCCCCAAGTCCCCAAATGATACACCCTCAGAAGCCCAAGTCACTGGAGAGAAGGCAGGGAAAGATGTCTTACCAGAGGTCAAAGTAGAGAAGGATCAAGAGGCTGAGAGGATTGATGATAAACAGACAGAGTTAAATGAAAAAATGCAGAAATCTGAGCAGGGAGAATCTGAAGAAAGTGGTGAACCAAAAATGGCAAACACAGACATACCTTCAGCATCATCTCAGTCTTTAGGAGAGAGCACAGAAAAAGACAACAAGAAGATTCAAAGTAAAAATGGGACACCTACAAGAATAGAAAAGCAACACACCTCAAAAACGGTTCAGGATTTAAGCACTGAAAAGCGCTTAGATGACAAAGATGCCCAAATCCAGTTAAAGGAGGTGACTCTGGATAAAGGGTCACCAAAGCCACACATATCTTCCCCCGTCATCATTATACCTCAAGCACAAATAGAGGAAGAAGGAGATGAAGAGGATGATATTGAGATTGCCGAGGAGCCTCAAGAGATGCTGGAGGAAGCTGAAGTGCCTGTGCTCCCCAAGACAGATAAAGAAGAGGAGAGTCTAATCAAAGAAGTTGGGAAGGAGGAGCAAAAGAAAGTTGAGGTGAGGCTGATGGTAGGCAACCAAGTGGTGGAAGAAGACCCCAAGTCTGGAGCAGAAGAATGGAGTCATAGTGCCCAAAACAGTGACGATGGGGAGCCTGCGACAGACAGTTCACACTTGTCTCCATGCTCTGACCATGATCAACTGGTTGAAGGTGGCAGAGATGAAGGCATGGGAGAGAATAAAGTAGCAGAAGATACACAAGTAAGTAGTGATGAAGGGAAGAAAGAGGAGGGTGAGACGGTAAAGGAAGACCAACCAGAGGAGCAGGAAGTTGTTTCTGACGATGTAGTTGAAGAGAAAGGGCAGAAGATGGTGGAAGGAGAGGATGAGAGGATGGGTGAGGAAAAGGTGGAGGAGAAAGACATTGAGATCGGTCAGGAGGTGGAAGAGACCTCTGATGTGCTCTGCCAGACCAGCAAGGCAGCTAATGATGAAACCACCATGGACGTCTCCATCCTAGACACAGACAGTGGCTGGATGGACTCACAAGGTACCCAGAGATTGTAAACTGAATAAATTAATCACTTGTAAAATAACTGTTTAATGTATATCTTTTTTTTTTTTTATCTAAAACTAGCTAAAACTATGAAGCTTGTTGCTAGTAAATCTTAATGTGTCTTTTGTACTAAGCTAGCTCCTAGCTAGCTAGGAATGTGGAGAACTAGACCTCTTTTAATCCCTCTCCACTGCAGATGAGGACAAAAGTATCATGACTGAGCAAATCGAAGCCCTTCCTCAGACCCAGAGTCCTACCAGTACACCTGTGGTGGACAGACCCGCTAAACGGGCCCCTGGCAGAGGAAGGGGCCGCCTTGGCACCACTGAGAGTAAAGTGTTCCGCAAAGTACCCAGCCACCATCCACCTCGAGAGGAGATAAAGAAGAAAAAAGGTTCCAATTCTGTATTCAAGAAGTATTGTTTAGCTTAAAACAAATTATTATGTACTTTGATTTATCAATGTACATTTTACACCTTTAATGCTTTAGCAACGTCACTTATGTAACTTTAAATTAAGCACAGATTTGCCTCTCTGCAATACATTTAACCGAGGTTTGCATGTTGGTATAATCCTGTCTCTCCTCTTTGCTAGTAGGGGTGAGGAGGGTTGACCAGAATAAGGTGTCAGCCCTCCAAAGTCGTTCTCCATCTCGAAAGAGTGTAGCCAAAGCGGCGGCCAGACATCCTAGGCCTGCTCTGCTTCACGGCTCTGCTAGACGCAAGGCCACAGGTGAACACTTTTCACCAGAAATCAGTGCTGTGGATAGAGAGAGTGCAACCAAATTTAAATGTACATTCTGCAACCTCATTTGTATTATCTTTAGACTGGCTTCATACGAACTAAACATATACATATAAATAAGAGTAAGCTCGTGAAAACAAACATTGCTAGCTAATTTCTACAAGAACCTGACAAATGCTGAATATTTTTTTGAACCCTACTGAACTGGAAATGCAATCTAACAATTTTGAGTTTGAACTGTAGCTACAAACATACAGAACAGGTATTGAAAACTTTGATGACTTTGCTCTCTCTCTATTGATGGCCCTTTGAGGAATCAAGCAGGTGCAATGTAGCTGGCAAACATCATGTGCTGCTCACCCATTTTTAAAACATTGTGTTTGGTATTTTTGTTTTATGAGCTCAACTGCTTTGTCTTTTATTTTTTTATTCTCATTTTATCCTCATCAAAAGTGGAGTATTTACTCCTGCTTGGCCTCATTCATATTTTTTTTCTGCTCACTGACGGCATTGTAAACTGTGATTGATATTTACTGTGTGAATGTATATCTACTCTGGTTTCTTTTTCTGGTAGCTAAATGTCACTTGTATATGTTTGCAGGGCTGCATGTTTAAGGTTGTGTGTTTGGCAGCTGGTGTGAAAAAGTCTATGAATGTAAAGTTAAGAGTGACCAAAAATGTTGTGATTTGATGCTTCACATGTGTAGAGGGTGTTTCACCAATCTCTGTCATCTGGATGTGTCTGCTGTTAGAACACAATACAGCAAACACCCTTTTCTCCCAGTAATGGTGTCAGACGTTTATATTTGGACTATTCAGAGTACATTTATGGATGTGTAAGTGTGTTGTGTGTGAATATTCACACTCGCAAATGTCTCCCCTTGCTGGTTTACATTGGTCATTACAGCAGGCTGCTTTCTTTACAGGTATGGAAAGCCATCAGCCCCTCAGTGTGGCCCACCAGTCCAGGGAGAGGACCACTGTAAGTACTATCAACTATGACACGCTCTATTTGACACTTTTTGTGTGTTTTTTGATCTAATTTGAATTTATGTTTTTTGGATAGCATGTAAATATGAATCTTAAACCATATACAACAAAATAGATGGCATTAAATAGAATCATTGCAGTACATCTAAGTCTATTCAATATGATCATTTCTATTTTAATACACACATTAATTCCATATCATGGGATGAGATTTTTTCCAGTGGTTCTTTATTCTCTCAAAAAACACAGAACCACATCTGTAATTTTTATTTTATTTTGCTGCTCTCTGTATATTTCACAACAAAACTGTATTGCATGATGGGGCTTGTTGTTTGCATGACAACCCTGACATTTTCATCCTTTTTTTTCATCTCTGCATGTCTGAATGTGTGTCTTTTGATTTCTCTTTGTGTGCATATTCATTTTGTCTTGCATGCCTGCCTCTGTCTTTCTGCCAGTCTCGACAGAGAAAATCTGTGAGTATAGAAATCACATAAGAGTAGGCTGACAGAGTTATGTTTTACTATTTTACCAGCAACACCTGTAATGTATTGTACAAGGCCAAAGGGGCTCTCTCAAATATCTTGAATTCCATCTTTCACCTCTAACCGCACTCATGCAGCATGTTTGTGTTTCTCAGTTGAGTCTACCACTGTCTAAAAGTTTCGTTCTTGTTCTTTGTGTCATGTTCTCAATGCAGGGTTTTTCTTAAAGGTCCAGTGTGTAACATTTAGGAGGATTTATTGGCATAAATGAAATATAGTATTCATAGGTATGTTTTCATTCATATATAATCTCCTGAATATAGGAATCGTTATGTTTTTGTTACCTTAGAATGAGCTGTTTATATCTACAGATGCTGCGGGTCGTCTTTCATTGAGTCCGTCATGTTTAACCGCTATGTTTCAGTTACAGTAACCCAGAGGGAACAAGCCAAACACTGTCTCTAGATAGGGGCATTTGCTTTTTTTTGCATGTTTCACAGCCACCATAGTTTCTCCTTCGTGCTTGGAAGGACAGGGTGAAGCAAAGTAGATGTGATTTGCAACTACACTACTAGATGCCACTAAATCCTATACACTGGACCTTTCATAGAAAATCAAATCATCACTGGTGTCTGTTGATCATTCAGTATCTTGATTTAAATTACCTTAACTTCTTCAGTGCAACTGAAACCTTAAGTTCAGCTTTACTAAAAACACGAGATACTGATACTACAAGATACTGTGTGCAGAACACTTGCTTGTCACGTGTGCATTTCATCTCCACTCCATCCAATCTCACCTTATCCTTTTTTCCATCTGTTTTTCACTTCTGCCTACCTGTCCGCACATCATCCTCACATTCTGCATGCTTTCCCGCCTCTTGTGCGGCTTGGGGTCCAGAGCCCCACGAGGGCGGTTCTGTTAAAGATGGCAGTTCAGCGCCGGGCATCTGATCACCATCCCCCCCGGCCCGGCTCTGCCTGTAGCCTTAAACGGAGCCCCCTTGTGGAGGCAGAGCTCAGTGAGATCCGCCCCTCCTCTGCATGTGCCCGCCCATCCCCTCTGCCAAACAAATGGGCAGAGCAGGTAACGTGAAAGAAAAACAGGGAATTGATGGGTTCCCGGAGCCAATGTCCATGCACAGTGGATGTGACTGAGCCTTTTTTATTGACTATTGAGAGTGTGTGTGTGTTCATTCAGGAGAGAGCCTACCGCAGCCCCGAGAAGAGGTCGTCCCTGCCTAGGCCTGCCAAGTCTCTGACACGCCACATCCCTGCTGCTGAACAAGAGGACAGCACCCCCTGCAGGCCAACCTGTAAGAACATACACACATATACAATGCAGAACCTTCCAGCTTGTTTGCCTCCTAAATTAACTTCACAGCAGCAGGGTTGCCTCTTTATGTTCGTGCACTTATACTAATGACTCTCCTCAATCACATTCTTTTTTAAACCTTTTTTTTCTAATTTTGAACTCGTACCACCTTACACCTCCTGCCCTGCTTTTCTCTGCCTCCCCAATATTTTTTCCTCCCTGCCCTTTTGCCTCTTCCCTCTCAAAGCGTTCCAGTCCAGAGCGGACACCAGGTCTGGAAGAGCCCCTGGTATTGCAGGTAGAACACCTAGTAGCTCATATTAGACCCATCGCACCCTCTTCATCAACATACGACACCTGGTTATTAGAATATAGTGTTTTTATTTTGTTTTGTTTTTTAAATTCCAAGATAATAGGGTTCACATTCTGTGTAGATTTGAGCATCATCTATTGTCAAAGCCTTCATTTATTCATCTTGGTCACACTTTTCTGAAAGGTGTTTGCAGGTTTCAAAAAGACCTTCATTTTCCAGTCCGAAAGAAGGTGGTTTTGTCAAATTTCATTAGAATATTTTAAAATTGTGTTCAATTTGGCTTTGTCAAACCTGCAGTTACCTTATCAGAGGAACAAGTGGGATCCATAACAGCAGGTTGCTACCTCATGTTCTTATTCAGGACGTTGTCGGCTAAAATCCTATTGGTCCTGCCCAAGTATCTCAGCAACAAGCCACCAGCGTTAAATTAATTCAGCTGCCTGTGTGTGCTTTCCTGCTCCTTCTCAAACATTCTTGTTTGACCTGGGTTGTTTGTTTTGTGGAAATTGAGCAAATTTGGTTCTCTGTTGACAGCTTCATGAGTGTTATGTTTCCTTATCATCATTATTAGAACCAGATGAAGAATTGTACATTTAAATTCATCTGCGCTCTCGTGTTTTTGTCTCTATTGATCTTTGTTTATCTCTCTTTTTCAATCTTTCTTCCTTCTTTTTCTCTTTATCCGGAGTTTCTGTCTCCAGGAAGGGTTTTCTCTCTTCTCCTCACCATTGTAATCCAGCAATATCTCTTCTTCTCTCAAGGCACAGACTCGGCACGTTCCCGATCAGTCCGTAGCGGAGCCTCCACCCCCGGCTCCTCCGCCGTAACACCCGGCACACCCCCCAACTACTCCTGCCGCACCCCTGGCTCACGCACGCCCGGCAGCCACACGCCCAAATCCTTCAGTGTCCTCCAGGAGAAAAAGGTTGCGGTGATCCGAACCCCACCCAAGTCTCCTTCCTCCGCCCAACGGCAGCTGAAGGTTCTCAATCAGCCCCTGCCTGACCTTAAGAATGTAAAGTCCAAGATTGGGTCCACCTCCAACCTCAAGCACCAGCCGAAGGGCGGACAGGTAACAGGGCCTGTGCTGAAACATGTCATTTAAGAATGAAATCACACTATCACATAGTGGCAACTGAATTAAATCTGCACTTTGAAATATTTTAACATTGAAACAATGCTTTTGTCACTCTGCCATGAAATATTTATAGCACACAGAAAGAGACAAATGTATTGCAATATACAAAATAGTCTTTAAACAACAGGGAGAAAGACGTATATTATTATTATTATTATTATTATTATTATTATTATTATTATAGTATTTAACTGGCATCATATTTCATGATTTCTGGGTTGTTCAAACTTTCAAAATGTCATGCATTTACCTAATTCTGCCACATGATGGCAGTAAAGGACTAATGCTTTATTATCTTTAACTTCTAACAATATAATTTCCTCTTCAATAAAAGGTTAGTATTAATATTGTACATGTTATATAAGTTAATATATATATATTTGTAATGTAGTGTTTGCATTTTAGTTTATTGTAGATGTTAAATTATATAAAACAAATACACATAAAAAGACAGATGCAAGATATAGGAACATTCAAAACAAAGCAAAAGAGATTACTTATTCAGGTGTTTTACCATTAATTTGAAACATTTTAATCTGGCTTTATCTGACTTTAAAAATGGATTCATGATTCCACCATAAAGTGTCTATTGGAAAAAAGACTGAAAATGTGAGTTTAAGCATTGATTTCATAAAAATGCTCGAATATCTCTCCCCATGTCTACATTATCACTCAGTGCCTGACCTGCCTCTAAACCTCTCCCACTACTTCCTCTGACTGTCCTCTCCCTGTCTGCTGTCAGTCTGGATAAACCGTCATCGGCTGCCTCCGGCCTCTTCCCCTGACTTACCCTTTGTCTTCCTTCTCCTTACCTTTCTCAAATTTCTCCCTCTTGAAGAAGGACGCAAGCCAGCTTCAGCTGCACTAAACAAACCATGTGTTAGTCTTAGGAGCATTTAAAATAGCTCTTCTCTTAAGAATATTTCAGGAATCTTGTCAAGGGGCAGTCAACCTGCAGAATGATTTGCCCTGGGGATCTGCTTTCGTCATCACAGTGCAGGATTTTCCCTCCGGCTCTGGGTATTAATAATTGCAAGCAGGCGGAATTACTTATTGAGACGTTGCATCAAGGACACAGAATTAAAATATATTATCTCACATTACTTTTTCCTCTTCATTTCTTTATGTTTCAAACAAAACTGTGCTAGGTCCCCAAAAAGAGGGGTGTATAACAGATGTCTGGTTGACTAACAGACTAAGATTTAATCACATAACCAAGGCAACAGGCAGTCTTAATGTTCCCAGAGTATTACAGAGGTGTGACTTTTCATTAACTCCGGTGATGTATGAGGGAGGAGGCGAGTAATTGTAATTTTTGCCAGCTCTTCTTTCTTCTTTGGGGAGAAATGTGACATAGGGACAGAAATTTTTAATGAAGCTGGGTGACGCATGGCTTGAAGGAGCAGCACAGCAGGCTTTGTGGAGCACAGACTGTCATATACTGGAGCTCTAAGGACAACTAAGAGTTGATGTCTGAATTTATTTAAGTATAAAAAGAAATATGTTAATATGACAATTAATAAAATGTTATGACATTTATAGTTGGCATTTTATTTGGATATTTAAAACCTTTTTCCTGTGTTTCAATTTCCCAATTCCCAAGCTGATGTATTCATGTTGCTTGTTTTGTCTGAACAACGTACCAAAACCCAAAAATATTCACATTATCATTATAGAAGATAAAGAAAACCAGCAAATATCAGCGACATTTAGCATTTTTGCCTAAAAGATCATTGATAATCGATCATTAAAATAGTCAGCGATTAATTTTCATTCATTTTCTGTTGATCAGGTTTAATGCAGTTGCATTGTCCTTGGTTGACCTTGTAGCTGTCTGTGCTGCAACAGCTGTGGAAGAGACCAGGTGGTGTAAGAACTGTGACAAATAAGAAAAAAAAACCCCAATGAAAGAACAGTGTGCGTTCGTATTTGTGTGTGCGCAGGTGAGAGGAAGAGCTGTCATGAGAATCCAGGTCAGGTCGGTGTAGACTGGCGGAGACAGAGGCTTGTTGTCAGGGCTCTTGAACCTGATCCTCTTTCTATTTTCTTTTCACCCTCTTTCTGTGTTCACTGTGGCTCTTTGAACAATGGAGTAGGCATTTTTATTATTATTTGTTATTATATTATTATTATTATATATTTTTTTTTTTTTTTATTTTACATGACAACACAAACTGGTGCACTAGGCAGAAATACTCTCATTGGTAATATTAAACCACCAAAGCTTGTCTGTTTACTTGTTTGTTTGTTTTCAATTTATATGTTCATGCTTCATAATATTAATTACCACCTCTGTTACCTCTTTAATTTATTCAGCCATAAAATATTTTTATTATCTAATTAAAGTCTGACTTGGCCAATGAGAGTATTTCTACCTCCGTAGCAGCTCTGAGAAATATTTGTAGAACTAAGATTTACATGTTTAACCCACAGCTTCAATTACTGCCACGCCTACCAACTGCTTAGTCGAGTATTTTAACAAACAAAGCTGTGGCAGTGTTTGTGGGTGGGAAGCCAGTGAGGAATCATGTCTTTGTTGCTAGCAACTCCTACTAGTTGGTTGGGGGAATAAAGTCACACCTCAAACCACTTCTTTTCTCAGAGCTCTGTATATGAGCACAAATTGCAAGTAAACACATGTTAAATGTAAATGCATGTAAAGACACGTTGATCACTCATCGCACACTTACCTTAATGAGGCACATATAGTCTTTTTTTTTCATGCGATTTTGTTTTAGGTTCAAATTTTACACGAGAAGCTGGACTTCAGTCATGTTCAGTCAAAGTGCGGCTCCAAGGATAATCTGAAGCACACGCCCAAAGGAGGCAATGTATGTACGCCTTTCTCTTTTCTCTCTCTCTCTTCTTTCTTTCTCTTTTCAACTGGGGCTGTTGTAGCTCTCTCTCATTCTACTTTTATGTGTTCATCTGTCTACCCATCTGTGCGTCTGCCATTGGCAGAAGGGTTTATTTCCAAAGTGCAACACATCCATGTTACTTATTTGTCAACCAGGAAGCAAAGTTCCCCTCTTCCCTCTTAAAAGTGATATTTCTTTTTGTTAGTACTGTGAGTGGATGTTGCACTTGGGATTTGAACTCAATCAAATATGCTTCAGGCTGCTGTAACAACTCTATTCAAAACAGGGACAAGTTCAAGACTCAGTGGATTGCAGCACTAAAGATAAATTCCTTTATCCCTGCATCAATAAAAGGCTTCAGTTTGTTTTCTGGGGCCTAGATCATTCAAATGCCCCAGCGCCAAAGTGAATGCCGACAGATTGATAGGTCATGGATTTAAAATTGGGACACTTTTACAGGATTATTTTGGGTGGGAAAGGAGAGTGTTCGCTGTTTGTTTGTATAAAAAAGACACCCTGTCATTCCCAGGTCATGATTCCGAGTGTTAAACTGGACTTTAGCCACGTTCAGGCTAAATGTGGCTCCCTGGACAAAATCCAGCATGCAGCGGGCGGGGGAAACGTGAGTGATTCAAAAACCATTCTCCAAGTTCTCTTTTTTTGATGAACCTATTCATTCAGGTGTTTGTGGTTTGTGGATTGTGTGTTTTGTGCCCCGGAAATTGGATTTCCTGCCAGCATTTGCGCCAAAAATATCACATTTAATATTTCTTACAGCATCTCTGCATAGTGTAAACACTCCTTTACAGCGTGCAACAGTTTGTACTTACACTACATATCACCCATGGATAATAAAGTTTAATTGAAGCGCCTGCTCCCTGTAGCGTCACGTAGTACCTGTGTTCTGTTTGTTTGGTGTCTGTGCTCTGACTGCTTGCTTTCATCTTAAGCTCTCTCCAGGAAACATCAGCATCTCTGTGTCTCTTGTGCTGCCGAATGTTAATCGACTTAATCTGCCCTCATCCACAGATTCACGTTGTGTCATCTGCTGATTCTTCTCTAAACATATCATATCAGATCAGCTTTCTATTCACTGTATTCCATGTCTGTTTCTTTTTGTAGCTTCCATCTCTCCGAGACATTTGTAAAGCCATAAATAGTTTTTTTACTCTTTTCCTGGGAAACAAATGTTATGTGCTTTCTGCTGCTGCCCACAGGTCCAAATCCAGACCAAGAAGATCGACGTGAGCCACGTCACTGCCAAATGTGGCTCCATGTCCAACATCCGCCACAGACCAGGTGCTATTTTTTTAATTTAATTTGGAGGTTCTAAATTATTATTCTTCACACACAATTGAGCATATACATACATTAGCGTCTGACAAGGCATTTAAGGATTTAAGGAACATTGACAACAATTGTCATTTGTTTATCCTTCATTTTGCTTGTCCAGATATTCTCAGCAGATTGAGCTGAAAAAGTCTGCTTTAACTCACTCTTGTTTGTATCCAATGTTTAATTTACCATTTCATGTCTTTATCTTGCCTTATAGTGAAATTAATATGTAATTATAAAGAAAAATCTTGTAGAGCATTGGTTCTCAGATTATGATATCGGTACCACTGGTGGTAAGCAATCTCCCTCGAGTGGTATGTGGAGAAATCTTAAAAACATATAATATTATGAAAATCCCAAAGTCTGTATATACACTGTACACTAATGAAGCCAAAATAACCCAGCTACGGGCACTGCCATCTTGCGCTGGTGATGTCATTTGGAGCTATCATATTGAGGTCCCGCCCATACACCAGGCCGACTGAGGAGGGCTTAGCTGCCAATCATGATGTAAACCCCCCCCTTTTATAACATCAAAATAACTGATCATAACATCAACATCAGCGTGATAAGAACTACCTAGAATGACAGAAACTGTATTTGGGAAAAATGCGTTTTACCTGTATTTGCCCATGTCCTGTCGGCTAACATGTAGGTGGCGGGGTGTATGACCTATACCGCAGCCAGCCACCAGGGGGCGATCGAGCTGTTTTGACTTCACTTATGGGGATATGTCTTGTTGTATATTTTTATATACAGTCAATAGTTTGGCCAATAAAACATATGATTGTGCATACATTTGCCATAATGTCAAGATATCCTTTTTAATATCATGATGATGATGATTTCAAGCCTAGGCATATCTGATACAGAGACAAGATGGTGAATAGATAAAGCTGTTGTTTATAAGCACAGCATCCTTCCCATGCACTGCAGTGTGTGATTCTTTGCCCCGAGTGCGTTGTTCAGGAGAAGCTCTGGCCTGCAGGCGAGTGATGCCCCATGGGTTTGACTCTTTTCTTCTCCTTCTTGCTGTCCTGTCCCAAGGGGGAGGTCATGTACGTATTGAGAATGTGAAGCTGGACTTTAAAGAGAAGGCCCATGCCAAGGTCGGCTCCCTGGGCAACACCAGCCACACTCCTGGAGGGGGGAACATCATGGTAAGAAAAAGCACACAGATACACTCCTGTGCAGATAAAGTCTCAGTCACTGCCAGTTTCTGTAAAAATAGAGAACCTGACCTAAAGCCTTTCTCCTGCACCACCAGATCGAGAGCCACAAGCTGTCCTTCCGGGAAACAGCCAAAGCTCGGGTGGATCACGGCGCAGAAATCATTGTCACCCACTCCCCCGGGGTCGAGACAGGAGGCACTTCCCCTCGCCTGTCCTCTGCCGGCAGCATCAACCTCCTGGAGTCACCCCAGCTCTCCACGTTGGCCCAGGATGTCACCGCTGCCCTGGCCAAGCAGGGCTTATGAGCGGACTGCCTCCGCTTTCGGTTACCCTCCAAAATCCATTACTCCTCTTCCCATCAATCTCATTCACTCATCCAGTGTTCTCCCAAGGTCCCTAACTGCAACGTGACCCCAACACACACTTGACCCCACAGGTTCTACAGTTGTAGTTGATTGACTGTCTCGTCCGTCAACCACCCTTCCAGTGGGATTTTAAAAACTGAATTCTCTCATTATTCTTCATTCCACGCCCAGTCACTCTTTGTCTTTCGTTCATTTTTGTTCGCTCAAATATGGACATTTCTGTTTTGGTTTTAGATCAGGATGAATGCTGAAGTTTGAGTGGATGTGTTTGTCCAAGAAAGCATTGGTGGTTTAACGACTGTACAGCAATTTTTAGCGTGAAAAGCATCACATTCCACTTGGGTGGAGATTAAGGCGAAACTCATGCATAATGTCCATTCAGAATTTACATGGTACTGAATGCAACTACTAGATACTAGAGGCTAGTCTTAAAGATACAGCTGTGCGAGAGACTTAACGTACAGAAATTAGGTGTGTAGCTGTACCTGCAAAAGAATGGCAGATGAGCATGTTTGCTAAAATGTGACTTTTTAAGTCAAACGACATGGGTTTTTTTTTTTTGTTTGTTGGTTGGTTTTAATCTTATGATTTCCTGAAATGTGCTGAATTGTTGGACAAATGGTGTTCTCTTGTTATGTTTTCTTTTTATATATGTCACTGTAGTAGAAGTTGTTACAGTTTTGTACGTTCCCTGTGGCTGCACTGGCTTTTTAGCACTTAAATGTGGATAACCATTGCAGTTTTGTCAAGTCAAGCGCTAAAAGGCTAGCTTTCCAATAGATTTTTCTTTTCTTTTTTGCAAACCAATGGGCTGCTCTTTTTGTTTGGTTTTTACGTTAGCTCTGTGATTTTTATAAGGCTGCAACAATGCTGTTATGCTGGCATGGCAAATAAATGATAAATAAATTAGATCTATTTGGAGCAATCTTAAACTTTTCAGTGTGAGTGTAAACAACCAGGGTGCATTCAAGGCCCCTCATGCTCCTGTGGCCTTTCTCTTGCAGAGACTGGGTTGTATAATGTATTTGAATGGGCAACAAGTTTGTTTGAAAAGAGGAAAGTACGACGCTTTGTATGAAAACATTCCATTGAAAGAGCAGCTACTTGGCCCTTTTGTGTGTTTGAACCAGTAACTTAACAGGAAATGAAAGCAGAAATGACAAAGAAATGAAGAACGGGAGTAACCCTCAACTTGCAGCTGTTAGAATTCAGAAAAAAAAAGAATAAAAAACAAAACTGTTCTAGCATATTCTCTGCTCACCATTGTGAATCTCTGCCCCCTTTCTCCTCCTCCCAGATGTCAGTTACCCCTCCAGTGTTTTTCTGTGCTCCCTTTACTCTTGCCTCCCTCTTTGCCTGTGTAAGTGTATTTAAAAGACCATGTAGATGTGTGCACACTTTTCCGATGTTTGAGACGTAGCCTACTTATGACAAATGCTCCTACAGGATGACAACAACAGAAATAAAGAAAATAAAAACTGGTTCACCCTAGTCTCTCGTATGAATTTTAGAAAAATGTTGTGATCAATTTTTCTCCAGCATGGAAACACAAATATGTTGGTGCACATGGGTGGATGTGTGAAATGTAACATTAAGCCTCTTTTAGATCTATTTTTCTTGGGAAAACATGTTTTTGTGTACATGAAGGCAAGGAGTGTAGAGATTATTATTATTCATAATTTATTAACAAGCAACAGTGCTGACATACTACATACTGTATTAGTTATAGTAAGTTAGTGTAATGTGGAGGAGGAACACATTTTAATTTAAATTTATTTACTTAATAATTTTACAAATATTTTTCTGCACTTCTAGATTCACATAGTGAAAACTAGGACACCTAGTCGTGTTGGTATTGTTGTTTTCAATACTATTTAGTTACTGTGCTAATTAAGGTTAGCACAAAGACTAGTTGAGGGCGGAACAGTTGCCGGGCAACTAGCGGAGTCTCCAGGAAGTTCCGGCCAAGAAATCGTCCGCCACTAGTCGTCGATATAATAATGCCGATTTATTGTTTTTACACGGTGTTAATTAAACGAACTACATACAACAAGAATATTAGTGAGCTTTAGAGGAACTGCTAGTGGATTTTGTTACATTTGGACAGAGCCAGTCTTCCATTTGTGCTATCTTCAGGAAAGTTAGCCAACTTCTGCTGGTAACTTCAATTTTAAGATGCTTGTATTTTACTTGTATTTCCTTTTCTGCGAATCTGTAATTCTACTAATTCAACAGTTTTAAGCAAAACATTGCACCTTTTACCTAAATACATTTAATTGTCATATTGACTTTGCAAGTTAAGATTTTACATAAATGATCAGATTATAAAATATGATGCATTACTATAGATTATAATTATACATTATACATTTAGCTGATAATACATAATAGCTGTACTTTTTTTATGCAATATTGTGGCGTGTGCTAAAGGATGTTAAACAACCTGTTGATGGTCAAATGGCGGATAATCTCATCATGTGAACGCACCATCCGGATGCAATTCAACGCGCGTTAGAGCAGTTCGTGTTTCAGTCACAGGCAGCGTTTCTGTGACCTTTTTTCCAATATTGATGCACAAGGCAGAGAGGGTCGACAGAGAAAACATCTGGCCCGGCTGCACACTGCGTCTTTAAGCTCCGCCGCCGATAAATTAGCACGCCGATCAACTGTCGCTGTCCGGCGAGGGAGGTGCTGAAATCAGAGCGCCTTCTCCTTCTCTCTCTCTCTCTCTCTCTCTCTCTCTCTCTCTCTCTCTCTCCCCCACCCACCCTCCACCCCCTGCTCTCTCTCTCTCTCTCTCTCTCTCTCTCTCTCTCTCTCTCTATTGCCGCCGACCGACCGACACTTGCAGCCATTTTACGCAGGATGAACCCAATCATGTCGTGAGGGAAGCTCGCTGGTCACCTGGGCAGAGCCAGCAGCCCGCCGCGCGTCCCGGTGGTCGCACACAGGCGACAGGTCCGGCCAAAATGGTGAAGAGGAAAAGCCTGGACGAGAACGAGCCGGAGTGCGGGAAAGGAATACCGTTCCCCATCCAGACCTTCCTGTGGAGGCAAACCAGGTTAGTGTGCCTGTGTGTGTGTGTGTGTTTGCGTCAGTGGCAATTGATAACAGGTGTTTGCCATTCATTGTCGAAAATAAGGAGGATCCAAGATTTGACAGCAGCCTTGTCAAAGTCGCTGGCTGACACATGAAAAGGAGCACGCATTTCTATCCTAATAGGCTTCAAAATGCATGTATTGCCTTATTATAATTCAAGCCGTGAATGGGTAACCTGCCAGGTCCACTGGTTTCATTGAATGTTTTAAATGGAGGAACGTAGGCTGCTGATGTTTTTCTTTAAACGTTAACTGTGAATGGAGACGGGTGCAGATTGTATGATGTCACACCTGTAAGGCGAATTTATATCGAAAGTGGGCTAAATAAATTCGTGGTGTGTGGATAAGCTGCGGTGAAATGACTGCTTATGCTTGTACAAAATGTCATGGACAGAATATCTTACGATTTGACACTGGAGATTTAAGAGTGTAACCTACATTTATCATTTTATAAAATCAGTCTCATCTAAGCGTGTTTCTTATATTTTTCAGTGCATTTCTGCGCCCAAAGTTGGGGAAACAGTATGAAGCATCTTGTGTGGTAAGTTATTTCATAATGCCATGTGCGTGATGAGGAAAAATAATCACTCACTTCCCGGTAATCTGTTTTCACCTTAATGCACCTGCAAATCTAGTGGGCTCTTGATTTCACATTTAGCAAATTAGTTTTCCCCTTGCTTCCTCCTATTATCCAAGAGCCAGACCTTTGGAAACTCATATCCATAATGACGTTTCTCCAGAATCCCTTTGGATCCAAACAGAGCTGCCACTGTCTCTCCCACAGGCATTGCCTTGCTTGGGGCCATGTGGGACATTTAGATAGTCAAAGAAAGAGGCTTTAGTCCCTGGCTGATGTCTCTTTTCTCCTTCTCTTTGGCTGCCTCCCCAGTCCTTTGAGCGGGTGCTGGTGGAGAATAAGCTCCACGGGCTGTCGCCGGCCCTGTCAGAGGCCATCCAGAGCATCTCCCGCTGGGAACTCGTCCAAGCAGCCCTGCCTCATGTACTCCACTGCACCTCCATCCTGCTGTCTAACAGGAACAAGCTGGGTGAGGACACATATTACCAGCGCTTTAGGCATTGAGCTGACAGCCTTATCCAGGTTATCCTCATTCAACAAAACACAAAACTGATGTTCTTTCAGTCACAGGACAGTTACAGAACAGCCTGACCTCACAGCACATCACAGTTCTGGATTATCTGCAACAGAGAACCAAATAATTAACATGTTTATTTGAATGAAATCTATTATTTTTCTGGGTTATGTCAGCCCCTAAATGCATATATTGTGACTATTTTAAGCACTGAAATCTATACATACAAGCATTGATAATGAGAAGAAATGTTTACCTTGGTCTATTTCATTGTGGATTAAGATTTATAGGTTTAAGGTTTTATATTATTGCTGTTGGGTCCTGGGGAAAATTCCAGGTCCAGATGACATTGGATTTGATATTTTATTTAGGTCTAAGATATAGTTGACCTTTAATAACCCTCACAGAATCCTGCAATCCTTTAACAGAAGTGAAAAATCAACAGAAATTAAGTTACAAAGTGCCATACTCCTCCAGTGACACAGTGGCTTTATTCTGTCCATAAATCACCTTACTTAGCACTTAACCCCTGATCTTTGACCTCCGACAGGCCACCAGGACAAGCTGGGTGTGGCCGAGACCAAGCTGCTCCACACACTGCACTGGATGCTGCTGGAGGCTGCCCAGGAGTGCAACCACGAGCCCAGCCTGGGCCACGGCTGGTCCGCAGGTAGCAGCAGCAGTGCCTTCCTCCAGCCTGTGGGGAACCAGGGATCATCCCCGGGGGCTCCTGGCTCTTGCTCCGGCTCTGCCCTAGGAGGGTCGGGGCCCCAGCACAGCGGTTCGTTGCTGGAGGAGGATGAGAATGCTCGGACCAAGCTGTTTCACAAAAGTATGGCCACCGTGGAGCTGTTTGTGTTCCTGTTTGCACCGCTTATTCATCGGATAAAGGTCTGTACCTGATGATACAGTCTTGGAATTGACTTTTACAAGAGGAAAACAATATATGGGGGTGTTACTGTGCAATTTTTAGTATTTTCCATCGTACCAAGAACGACTTCCTCAGGGATTTTGTGTATATTAGTAGTGAAGTTATTTAGCAGCAGTTTCATTCAGCTTCATTCTAAAAGTATTAGTATCCTGACTTTCCCATATCAAACACACACACACACACACACACACACACACACACACACATACTCAGGGTTTCCCTATGGCTATTGATCTGTGTTTACAAGGGTCAGGTTACAGTACTCTTGGGATCACACTGTGATTTCCAAAAATACATTTCTGTACCTTGTAAGTGATCATGTCATAATAGCATTACACTTCCAACAACATGATAATATCATAGCGTTTTAAGTCATGAAACGTGTTAAGTACATCTTACAAGTTGCTTCATGCGTTGATTGGACAATGATTGGATAGTTAAGAAGGAGGGCTAAAATTGCTTCCTCTATAAATTCTTAATACATCACTGCTTTTTTAGGAGTCGGACCTGACCTTCCGATTGGCCAGCGGTCTTGTAATATGGCAGCCGATGTGGGAGCACCGGCAGCCTGACATTCCTGCCTTTACTGCGCTCATCAAACCCGTCAGAAACATTGTGACAGGTGAAAAAACAGCCATATAAATCCCTTATAAGAGTTAATCCATGTTTATTTGTTCATAATTAAGACATGTAATCTGCTATGCTTGTCTCAACAGCAAAGAGAAACTCCCCAGTCAACAACCAGTGTAGCCCCTGCGGATCAGGCAACCCGGGTCCCATGGTGAGTGAGCGTTATTAGCTCAGTTCTTGTCAGATTTTGCCTCCCATGTTGATTGAATGTGTTCAGGCAAGAGGTTTCTTTCCCTCCCCCTTCCAACATCCCCCTGAGGCTGGCTGCTAATATTCATTAGCACCAGCCATTTGGGAGCATTAGCGTGGTTAGCCGGGGTCATGACAAAAACCTCAGTCCAACCTCAGAGGCTTTAATTATCAAGGACTGTCTGTCTGTCTTTCTGCCTGTTTATCTATCCATCTACAGTATCTGTCCATCTCTCTTTCCCAACCACAGGGCTTCCAGGTGGTTTGTGAAGCGGCCCAATCAGATTCCTCCTCCCCCTCAGCTGGAGAGCAGAGCTGTCGTCGTGGTAACTCGGTCGAGAAAGGTGGCCCTTCCCAACAACCCCCACCAGTCAAAGGCCCTTCCAAGAAAAAGTGAGTGCAATTTAAGCTCACAAAGCAGTGACATGAGTAGCATTTGGTCATTGACTTTTTGGATTTGGGAATTACATTATTCAATCAGATGGGTACTAGTGTAAATGCAACAAGACCACGATAAACCCAAGTGACACTTTTCATTCATCATTCTCTTTCTTCTTTGCTTATGCTCACATTTTTGGAACATTTTATCTTTGGTTTGAACGACAAGGGAAAACTTGATTATTATTATTATTATTATTATTATTTATTTGATTTGTTGTCATATACTCACTTAAGAGTGAAAAAGGGTTCATACAAAAGTGCTGCAATGGCTTAGAAATAGCTTGCCCTTTGTGGCAACCTGTAATCCTTTACTGTAGGGATTCAAAACAAATCCCGTCAGGTTTAGAGCTCACAATTTCTATAGAAAAGGACCGACGAGACCCGCTTTGTACTGCAACACCAATGTGCATTACCATAACGACATCCATTTTTAACATAGGTGTTATGAGACACGTAGATGTTGTCTCATGCAACATGAACAGGCCTAGTTCTTTATCATTTTAAGTGGGTAAATCATGCAGTGAAAACAATATGTTAATCATTTGTGTAGATTCATAATGATCAAGATATGATTTCACTGCTTTCACAAAAGCTCCCATAAATGTCTAATCTTTCTGTGATAAACCCAATAAGGCGGTTGTGGGTTAAAGCAGTGCAGAAGTGCAGCGATTTATAAGTGACCCGCGCTGACACAGGGCTGGTGCCATCATCTTGTTGATGGCTAAACATTTATCCCTGCGGCGGCGTCTGTCGAACACACTGCACGGCACAGCTCGCTCCACTAGCTAGTGTATATGAATAGCTCCTCCTTCCCCTGTGTAATGTGTTGCTCTAAGCAGTGCTGTCTCCTCAGTCAGCACATACACACACACACACACACACACACACACAGCCTTGTCTTGCTTGAGCATTAGACCCATCTGACATTTGCCCACAAAACCAGGGTAATTATGCTGAAGTAATGTGCTACATGTCTAATGCTGGCAGTGTCCCTGGCCTAGCATGACATGGCCTGGCTTGATTTGGTCTGCCAACGGCAAGTCTGGCGTTGTTCTGCCTTCGCTGCCAGACTAAAGCTCAATCTGTGCTCGCTTTGGCACAGACAAGGTAGGTTTGACTAGCTTGGCTGCAAAGGTAACTCACTATATCGAGAGTCTGGTTTTGCTAACAAAAGTTTTGGTTATACAAAATTGTGCAAAGAATATCATAAATAAAAAGGATGTATTATTCAGACATATAAGAGCTCTAATAGCTCCAGTGTTTTTAAAACATGATTCCTGGTTTGAATTTGGTGAAACTGCATGATTATCACACAAATAGGTTCCCCAGATAAACATGTCAAAACATTTGCATTCTGCACATCGTATGTGGGTGTTTTCCGTTTTTAAGTTTATCATGGATCATCCAGAATCACCCAACCAGTGGGCTGACAGCGTGCAAGGGATGTAGGAGAAGGCGTAGAGAGGTTGATAAGGCATCCATTGCTCATCTCAACTCGCTCTGACAAGCAAACAAGTCACTCCAATGCTTTCCGTGATCTCTCTGACAGCCAGCAACTGACTGCATATCAAAATAAGCCCCAGTCCCCCTCCCCCAAGCTAGTTATATCCTCATACACTGAAACACCAAAGGGTTTTTGAGCAGTCACGTGGTAATGCACGAAGAGAGAGATTTATCCCTATTGTTTTGCAGCACACACCCAACAATGACAGATTAATTGCTTTCTGTAAGTGTTGGTGGTGGGAATTTGAAGCTGTTGTGTGTCTGAAAAGCTGGATAAGGGGAGAAAGTTAGCTGAATGAGAGTTAGACATACAGCAAGAGAGAATTTTGACATTTGAGGGGATTTAACTGTAAGAAGGAATTTATTTCATGCTCTCAAAATACCCTCTGAATTCAAATCTTATTTACTTCTCAATCATCTCAGAGGCCCCAAAACAGAGCTTATATTTGCATCTCATCCTCTTGTGCTCACACCTCGGCACTGTGCTGCCTAGATAAGATCATTTCCGCCATAAGGTCCTGTGATTAATGCAGCTTACTCATCCTGTGGCACCGCATCGCGAGCACTGCTGATGCTGAGGCAGTTTCCATGGCAACCGCTGGCTGCTGCATCTCTCTTACCGCATGGAGTCAGGGGGCTGGGCCGCTTCCTCTTGGAGGGCCCGGGGTGGCTGTCGTCACTCGGTCTCCATGGCAACCTGACACAACAGCAGTAGGCAGAGTGTGTGTGTGTGTGTGTGTGTGTGTGTGTTGGGCTAGACAGTGAAACATGATACAGCCTCCCTCTGCTGTCCGCTCTCAAAGTGATTCATGTAGATATCGACCATCCCTCCCTGCTCCATTTATTACATTGGCCAAGATTAAATGCCTTCCTCTGTCTCTCTCTCTCCCTCTCTCATGGTATCAATATGTTTCTCCACAGTGTGCGGCGCTCTATACGCTCTGTAGCTCACCAACCACTGACCTTCATTCCAGCTTATTTATAGTGGACTCACGTAGGCTTAGGCTCCCTCTCTCACCACTGCTCTCCCAATGATGCTAGAGGGGGGCTCTGCCCTTGTTTACCATCCTCCTTTGATGCATTATTAATGAAGCAGTGTGGCGGGAGTTGATGACAGGCTAATACAACAGGAGAGGCTGTGAGACATTTTAATTGTTGTGTATGTAGTTAGTTGTTTGACAGTACTAGAAGGGCTCAAAATGCAGACAAAATGTTGCTCATTGACATTTTCTCATGATTCAACTGTTGATGATCAGTTTTGTATAATTTCACTTCCTTTCAGTATCTCTTAATTGCCCTTTTCACAATTTCTGCATACATTTTGATTTCTATATCTGCCACTCTCAGCCCTTCATCTGAATTGTTTTTACCCGTTTTACTTTCCACCTTTATACATCTGCTTGGTTTGGTTAGCCATAAAACAACATATACACATACACGTATACACAAAATCAAAAACATAGACAGTCACTACAGAAACATAGATTCAATCCAGGTGGGGACATCTGAGACAAAAAAAGTAAAGTAAAACAAAACAATCTGTAAATCTATAAATAGAACAAAAAAAAGACATAATAATTATCATAGTATAGTATTATCATATGTGTATATATATATATATACGAATACGAATACATATACAGACATCAATCAGCTGGATTACTTTTGTTAGTTAAGAAAGTAGTTAAGTTTCTGTGTTCCTTTTCGACTGCGTTACGGTTAGGTCTCAGTAAAGACAGGGTGAGGTTTTTGATGCAAATTAGCTAAAACAACTAAAAACATCCTTGTCTCTACCCTCTTCTTCAAGGACATCAGCCCCTGCTGGCCTGCCAACCTCCCTGGCACAACGAGCGCGCTACGCCACCTACTTTGACGTGGCAGTGCTGCGCTGCCTCCTGCAGCCACACTGGACAGAGGAGGGTGTACACTGGGCCTTGATGTTCTACCTGCAGCGCCTGAGGCAGATCCTCGAGGAGAGACCTGAGCGTCCCCCGGAACCCTTGGTCACGCCTCTGCCACGGCCGCGAAGTAGCTCCATGGTGGCTGCCACACCGTCACTGGTCAACACCCACAAAACTCAGGTAATAGCAGGAGGACAAAGGGGGAATTGTGGGGTGCCCTATCTCACCTGTTTGAGCTGGTGCCCCATGTACCAAGGCTAAATCCATGCTTCCGCAGATATGGGTTTGAATCGGATCTGTTGCCCTTTTCTACATCTCATCCCCTCTCTCTCCCTCCTTTCCTGTCAATCTTCAGCTGCCCTATCCAATATATATATTTTTTTAATCGCATGTTCATGCTGTACTGACCGTTGCATCATCTGTATCCTCTGCTGTGTTTTGTAGGACATGAGTCTGAAATGCAACGAAGAGGGGAAATCTCTTAGCACAGAGACGTTTGCGAAGGTTTCTCTGACCAACCTGCGTCGACAGGCAGTCCCCGACCTCGCCTCTGACCTGGGCATAAACATCTTCAAGAAGGTCAGAGCCAGACATCCATGCTAGAATGCTAATATTATTAAAATCATATGTGATGAGCATTATCTAATGGATCAGGACAAGTAAGGCAGTGTTAGCTAGTTCACAAGCACAAAACATGCATAATTCATTACTTTTCTGATTTAATTTTGGGACTGGCCCCTGACTATTGCCCAACACAGTGTGTTAAGATTATGTTTAGTCTATGTTGGAGTTGAACTTTATGTTTCAGTTTAAGAACCGGCGTGAGGACCGTGAGAGAAAGAGCTCCATCCCCTTCCATCACACGGGGAAAAAGCGCCAGCGCCGCATGGGGGTTCCTTTCCTGCTCCATGAGGATCACCTGGACGTATCGCCCACCCGCAGCACCTTCTCCTTTGGAAGCTTCTCCGGCCTCGGTGATGATCGGCGGGCTCTGGACCGCGGAGGCTGGCAGGCCACCATCATGGGTAGGCGAGAGTGCTGTTCATAATGAGAATAGATTGCATGTCACTAGTTCGCAGTCTTGCTTCCTCTCCCCTAAGCTCCCATTTGGTGAATCAGACAGTTCTGTCTGGATCTGGCTGTCAGCTAGTGAATTAGGTCAGTTCATTAACATTGGTATTCCTTATTAGCTCTCAATGAGAAGTGTGATTAAAATTTGCTCTAGGCGCAAAGCCATTTTTTATTTTTATTATTCAGAGTTAGTGCCTCCTTTTCACAAAAAGTACTGTTATATATCCCGTTAGTTTAGCTGCTGCTTGAACTGATCTCTATTCACAGGAAGAAATGTTCTAAAAATGCCCAATACATGCAGGTAAAAATAGGGAAATAGGGCTTTAACACAGTATATTTGAACGTTTTAGTAGGACAAAAACAGCCTCTGTCCAGGTCTTTTTTGGCATTTTATCGTGTATTTGGATCTGTATGTGTGTGTGTGTGATTAATCCAACCAGATATATTTATCTGTTGCATCACTTTCCAGGCAAATTCACACGGAGGGGCAGCAGCGACACAGCTGCAGACGCCGACAGCCTGAGTGCCAAACACTCTCATTCCCACCACTCTCTGCTCAGAGACATGCCCGACCACTCCAACAGCCACAGCGATAACACCGTCAAAGAGGGTAAGGAGAAGGCTGGGCTGTGGTTCAGAGTTCTTCTTCTTAAGACCATGACCAGGTGTGAGCAAGTCGTGACCAAGAAAAGAACAAATTCAGTGCTGCATAATTTCTGAATAATACAGGAGGAGGAGTTTCTTAAACATGATTTGCATTCTGCAATCTGTTAACTTTTCATTATCTGACAAATCCAAAGAACATTGATTCACTCAATCTGAATGCTATCATATGGTAGTGCTAGGTGAAGTAAACCATAAATACAGAAAATAGCAATTTTTCATAAGGAACAAAAAAGTAAAGTCAGCATACAGCAGTGATTAAGGTCAATATGAAGATGATGGAAAATTGTCTGTGCAGTTCCAAGAGAGGCTGGCAGACTCTAAGACTTTATGAAAATGTACAAATGAAAACTACAATCATATTACAATCCATCAGCTACAACAAATGCCAGACGCTGCTGACTCCACTGAGGCTTGCTGAGCTGAACAGAAATAGGACAGGATTATATAACAGTAATATTCCTGTGACAATGCTAATTTACATACAAATAACTGTGCTGGCTTTAGACTCTGCTCCACACTGCACAGTATAGAATAGAATATAAAATAGAATAAACTTTATTGTCCCAGAGGAGAAATTTGTCTTGGGGATAGTGCTACAGTAGTATGCGTACTATTACGTTTTTTATGAGAACAAAAGATACTGGATACTAGATAGAACTGATTTTGACATGATACATACATGATAAGTAGGATAGAATAAAGATTTAAAGAACACATGCTGGATACATTGAAAAATAACTTTTAATAATAGCTTTGTGGGAATATTCTTTGTAGTTTTTATTGATCATATAATTTAGAAATAAGGAGGACAAGCTGCCATGAGTACAGTTTTTGAATTTTTTTCTTTACACCAAGTAAAAACTGAGCTCTCGTTTTCTTCTAGTGCCACTCAAAAATAATTTTACACTCCTCACACACACACCTCTATATTAACTAATGTTTTCTGAAATTGAATTTTATACCTCCTGGAGTTCCCCTTTATGAGCAAGATAAGCACACCAGGCACTTACATTACGCCTTAAATTAGACCTTTAAGCCTCAAATTAAGTTATTAAATCCTAATAACTTTGAGGTCGTGTTTGCCCTTTTGTAATCACAATACATGACAACATTTTTTCGACTGTACTTTACCTCTCTGCCACCCACAGTTCGATCTCAGATCTCCACCATTACGATGGCGGCATTCAACACCACAGTGGCATCCTTCAATGTTGGCTACGCCGATTTCTTTACCGAGCACATGAAGAAGCTCTGCAACCCCGTCGCTGTCCCTGAGATCCCTGTGGAGCCTCTGGCCTGCGCCAACCTGCCACGCAGCTTCACCGACTCCTGCATCAACTACTCCTGTCTGGAGGAAGGGGAGAACATTGAGGGGACCAATAACTTTGTGCTGAAGAACGGCATGCTGGACCTCACTGTGAGTGTTCGGTCTTTCAATGAAACCTAAAGTGAATGATCCCTGTGGGAAAATACGGTTAATGGATGTTATTGGCCTACTGCTGCTCTGCTAAAACAACAATGACACCGGTGGGAATGTAAACTGTATCTGATGCTTTATTTTCCCAGTCTTGGTCCTCCAAATTGTAGAAAATGTTGCATTTGCTGCTTTCTTTTGTAGAATTATACAACAGTCCTTTTCCCTCATTGTCCTCTTCCTGTCGTTTGGCAACTTATGATGTTTTTAAACAATTTCTCTCCTTTTCTCCCCCCTGTCTTGTATTTTAGGCAGTTTTGCGGGCTCTCTATGCTGTCCTCAGCCACGACATCAGCTCCAGGATCTGCGATGTGGCCCTCAACATCATCGACTGCTTGCTGCAGCTGGGCGTGGTTCCCGGCATGGGCAAGAAACTGTCCAAGCCCGACAACAAGGAGAACCAGGAGGCACGAGCAAAAGACGCAGCGGGCCAGGGCCTCGGGGGAGGCGCCCAGGGAGGCGGGGCAGTCCCGGGTGCAGGAGCTGGTGGAGGGGGAGATGGAGGCGGAGGTGGAGGAGGAGGCGGCAGTGGTGGAGGGAGTGGGCAGGGGAGCAAGGATGATGTGAAGAATAACAAGGATAATGATAAAAAGGTGTGGTCCTACTGTATTTTTGGAAGTGGGTCGTAGCGGTTACATCTAAATATATCTACATAAAACTGTGTGTTCATGTTTGTGTCCTTCACCATGAACAGGGAGAGGGCTCTGGCTTCAGCACCCACCGCCTGGCTCTGACCATGCTGATAAAGATAGTCAAGTCCCTGGGTTGTGCCTACGGCTGTGGCGAGGGACACCGCGGACTGTCTGGAGACCGCCTCAGGATGCAGGTCAGACTCTTCTCTCTGCCTTGAATGACCCTCCTCTGAGCATGTGTGTGCAGTTTTCACAAATCAGCACAGTTTTCTGATGCCTGACATTTATTCATTTTCTATTAATTATTAACCATATTGCTCCTTTGGTGTGCTAAAAGTTTCATGAAATTGAAATTAATCCTGCAAGGGGGTTTCTAACTTTAGTGAGTCGCAGCTGCAGTTCTATTTCAATGCTGATCAATATTTTTTATTATGAGATTAAGTTGGATAGGAGACATAAAATGCTAGAAAGCTGATATCTTTCATGAGAATCAATGAAAAGTGATGAAAATAGCACATCCTCCAAAGAAAACCACTTTATTACTACCTGACTTATTTTTAAAACAGAGCAGGCCAGCTTCAAAAACATTGCTTCATGTCAATATTTCATAATGCACAGTGACTTCTTTCCTAAAATATCCCCTTCCAATTCTCTCCTTTCAGGCCCAGAACTGCCTGACCAGCCTTTACAAGCTGGACAAGGTGCAGTTTCGACAGACAATGCGCGAGTACGTCAACAAAGACTCTCTCAATAATATTGTGGACTTCCTGCATGCGCTGCTGGGCTTCTGCATGGAGCCCATTACTGACAGTAAGTATGTGGCGTGAGTGAGTGGGACCAGATGAAGATCTTGACGCACAAAAAATATACGTATGCGCTGGTAGCAAATGCACAAATAGGGTGCATCAGGGTTTGACCGACGCTGATTTTTAAGTCCTGAAACCATTCAGTTTAGGACTGATGCTGCAAAAAGTCAATATTCTGTGCAGTAGGGCTGCGATTAACGATTATTTTTTATTATCCATTAATCTGACAATTATGTTTTGGATTAAGTGATTAATTCTGCAGAATGTCAGAAAAAGTAAACATGATTAGCTCTGGTAGGCTGTGCTTCCAGGCACAGCAATGTTTGAGGTAGATGCAAAAGTCAGCTAACATGCTCACGATAACAGTGCTTATATGTTTTAACAGGTTTACAGTTAGCATGTTCATCATCTTAGTTTAGTGTGTTAGAATGCGAACATTTGCTGATTAGCATTTTGGTCAGAGTCAAATACCTGCAAAACTATCAACATTCCCATCACCATCAGCTGTCCTTTGTGTGTAATGCTAATTAGCAAACGATAGCATGTTAACAGGCTCAACAAAACCAGCAAAAAGGGTGAACATGTTAACACTATACCTGCCTTATATCAGCAATGGTGGCATTGTCATTGTGAGCATGCAGAGCTTTTGCGTTTACCTGAAGCCAGTTAAATCACAATATTGGGCAAATAAAATTTTTACCTGATGATCATCTTGTGGAAAACACAAATGTCTGTACCAAATTTTGAGGCAATCCATACGATAGTTGTTCAAACAGTTCAGATAAAAATGACAACCTCATGGTGGCGCTAGAGGAAAAGTCAGGGGACCACCAATGTTCATTGACATCTCAGATGTCACTACAGTTTTCATGGCAATCCCTCCAGTTGTTTTTGAGATATTTCAGTCGTAACCAAAGCGGTGGGCCGACCAATCAGCTTACTTTGCTGTGCCTAGAGCCACACTGGTTAGTAATGGCCATCGCAATTTCTCAAACTCAAATGTAATGTCTAATTGAATTTTGGCAACAACCCAAAATACAAAGATATTAAATTTACAATGACACAAAATAGAGAAACGTAACAGACCTTCACATTTGAGAAGCTGGAAGCAGTGAATGTTTGCCATTTGTTTTTTAGAAATGGCCTCAACAATTAATCAATTTTCAAAATAGTTGGCAATTAATTGACAAATCGTTTCAGCACTACTGCTCAGATCTTTACACTCAAGCAAACACTGTTATGTTTATTAAAGAATTATAGTTCAATCAAATACACCACACAAAGGTCTAATGTGGGTGCTACATCATAGAGAAGTAAAAAGTTAACATTTTTCAACATTTAATAATAAAATAATTCTAGTGTGGTTGACAAAGCTGAATTGCACTACCGCTGTCTCACCCCGCACTTCGACTTTGCATTCCAGCGCTATCTCTGTTTATATATCTGTTTTTCCCTTCCTCCTACCACTTGTCTCCGCTTGTCTGTGTCCCTTTTTGTCGTCCTCCTCCTGCTTCCATCTTCCCTCTTTTTCTTCATCCACTTCAATGAGCTGAAATCCTACCTTCCTTACTCACTCATCCATTCTGTACACTTGCCAATCCAAAGCTTTACCCCATTGCATCTCTGCTCAATCAGTGGCTTTATTGCTGAGCATTGAGACACATTGTACATGCCAATTCAGTTTTGCACTGACATTTGTTTTGTACATGGTCACTACAATACTGTGCAATTGGCAAGTTACTGAACCGATGAGTGTTTTAATTCTGAAAGTGAACAGGGCACCTTGTTTAGCTTTTTGGTGTACGTGTATGTGTGTGTGTGTTATTTTTGCGCGTGGTAATCTGTGCGTGTGCGTCTCGAGTTCACCTCCTTCCGGAGGTGGGGGTGCCACATCCTTTCTGACACAGCGTACATGTCTGTGCTGGCCTGATGTCAATCAACTTGTGCCCCGCCTCTTTTCTCTTGCAGAGTACGGCAGTGCAGGTGAGAGGTCCAGGAGGGCGAAAAAAAGAAACATCGGTAGATACACATGATTAATAACAGCCAATAATATTAGCAATAACATGAATATACTCACCCGATCAGACCCTTCCCTAGGCACTGCTTCCATTGCTGCACCCTTCACTCTCTCCAAAAGTGACAAAACTCGCCTGCAACTCCAAAATTTAGACTTGTATGATCAAATCTGGTATTTATTTTTTGCATAGACATTATTGCATAGATAAGTTTCATCTTACTGGACCAAGAGAATAAGCCCCTTACTGTATGTTTTTATAGCAGGCCTTAGTCACTTGCATGTATTCCTTATCCCCTACCCAAAATCCTTTTCAGTTTGCTTCTCCCCCATATGCTTTATGGACCCTTTTACTTTGCCCACCCCCACCCTTCCCTCCCTATTGTATGGGCTCAATGTTTTATACTCAAGTGGGTCAGCTCTCAATAACGTTCTCCCCCCGCTGACTAAACCACCCCCTGTGTGATCCGTGGTCTCTCCCGCCTCCCTGTTGCTTCCAGACAAGGCGGGCTTCGGGAACAACTTCACCACAGGGGACAACAAGTCCGTGGCGCAGAATATGGAGGCAGTGGTGGTGGGATGCATGTTCAAGTCCCTCATCACCCGCTGCGCCTCCACCACACATGAGCTGCACAGCCCCGAGAACCTGGTGAGTGGTGTGTGAAATCAACTGTTCATCTGCCCTCTCTGTCTGTGTCTGTTTTTTTCATTTCCTGAATCTGTGACTCTCTCAATTGGTGTACTTCAGATATTCGGTCTGCGTTTCACATATCGGTTGTACTCCCATTAGATGCAGACTTTTTTGCGCAATGTTGTAGTTGAATTATTAATGGCTAATTTTTCTTTTTCCTTTGCTGTGCCTAGAGCCACACTGGTTAGTAATGGCCATCGCAGTTTCTCAAACTCAAATGTAATGTCTAATTGAATTTCGCGACAACCCAAAATACAAAGATATTAAATTTACAATGACACAAAATAGAGAAACGTAACAGACCTTCACATTTGAGAAGCTGGAAGCAGTGAATGTTTGCCATTTGTTTTTTAGAAATGGCCTCAACAATTAATCAATTTTCAAATAGTTGGCAATTAATTGACAAATCGTTTCGCACTACTGCTCAGATCTTTACTCAAGCAAACACTGTTATGTTTATTAAAGAATGTTGTAGTTGAATTATTAATGGCTAATTTTTCTACTGGGCCTGAAGAACAATCACTTATGCCGCCTTTGTTAATTAATGCCTTGTCATATATGATGAATTGGAAACGAAATGTACTTAATATCATTCTGTGAGTAAAAAGACATTAACTTGAGATCATTTCAGTTATTTTCTAGAACATACGCTGAAGTTCTCAAAGGTCCTTTGAATTGCTTGGCAGTTTCTCTGTGAGACAGTCTTACCTCATACAAAATAATAATAACTTCTCTTTATGTATCTCACATAATGACTGGCCTTGGAGTGTTTTGTCAAAGACCTAAATCCTTGTATCCTTGCAAAGGCAAGCTCATTTGTACAGTATCATTCAAACAAAGAGGCAATTCAAAGTGCTTTACAAAAGGCAAAGAAATGTAGTAGAACGCTAATACATAATAAAGAATAAGCTACAAAATACACAAAATGTAATAGACAAGGTTTACAGTTTCAGAGCAGTTAGAGTGCAAGTGTAATAAAGCAAATAAAACAGCAGTCTAGATTTAGATTTTTGGCTTTTAACACTTTAACACAGTAATGTTAGCAAGCAACATAACGTCAGGTAATATTATTTAAATAGCACATAATTGTAATCAAAGTGTGAATGTTAAAACAGCTATCAATGTTGTGATATAATTTTTTTTAATGTATATATATATATATATATTATTTTAATGGTGACCTACACGTATTGCAACTGCCCAATTCATTTATGAAACCATTTATTTAGAATTTTCCATCATCCAAAATACCTTCTTCAAATTAAATTTTTTTCAATCTAATTTAGCAAAGGGTGCATGCATTCCTGTTAAATCTGTGTGAATCACCTCTCTAAGAGCACTTAGGTAGCACGTACATGGTGCATCAAAACCCTCAAGCCTGGCATGACTTGTGTACGTTGGCGGTAGATGACACACTATTCAAGACAGGCTTTATTATGGCACAGAATCAGAGGCCACCCACTCACAAGCTGGACTTGGTGCCTGAACAAACAAGCGTGCTCATATACACCACCTCTTTATGCATAAATGCATGTGCAAACATACACACTGTTTGATGCTAACTGCAATGTAATATCAGCCTGATTTTAGCTCTAAGCAGTCAGTTTCCTTTGTGTCTTCTTCTTATTCTTCTGACACAATCTCTCATTCGCACACCATTCAACTCACACATCCCTCGCTCTCACTTGTTTGCCACCCTCCTCCTTCCCAGGGCCTGTACTGTGACATCCGCCAGCTGGTGCAGTTCATTAAGGAAGCCCATGGAAACGTGTTCCGCAGGGTGGCGCTGAGCGCGCTCCTGGACAGCGCAGAGAAGGTCACCACCACTAAGAAACCGGAAGAAAAGGAGGAGACCAAACAGCCCGGACACAGGAGGTACTGGCCAATCAGCGGTGGGAAATGGTCTCAATTACATCATGGCCAAAAAAACCTTCCCCTTTTTAAGCGGTAGCAAAATATTTCTCATCTAATCCCAGGGATTGGTCGCGTAAAGTCTTACTTTCTTCCTTTCTGACAAATCAGAGTTATGCTTCTCATCACTGCTGGCTGTTTTTATTTCTTTATGTTTTTTTTCTGTCCTGTCTGCATCTGTTTTTCTTGCTTGAGTGACTGATTCGATGTTCTTACTTCCAAAATGATGTAGCATACTGGGCAGTGCTGCCAGGAGGCACCTGCACTATTTTTGTCTCGTCATGTGACCACCAAACAGGAAATGGAAGTCCCATTACAGCTATCTATGATTTTATATTATCTTAAATCTAAGTTTGAATAAGTTTAAATAACCATTTGCTTTTAGACTACCAGGTCATGTGATTAAGACAGAGTTGCCTTTTGTGGAGAATGCCCAGTGTGCTGCATCCAGGTCCTCTAGTCTTCCAAGTCCACTAAAATAAAATGTGGCTTGATAGTCACAGTTGATTTGTCAGAAGAGCTTACTGTCCAGTTATGTGCAGTGGCTTACACACAAAACACAGCTGTTTGGTCTGGTTAACTGAACTGAATAAAGATGAGACACATAAAACAAACCTGCCTCAGACGGACTACCTTTGAATCATAACATTACAGTTCACCAGGCACCAAACATTATTGCAAGATTTGCAGCGGGCAGCATGGTGGCCCCATGGCTAAACACGCAAACACTACACATAAGGCTTGTGTTTCCTCTAGGAGCTTCAGTTTCCTCCCCCAAAAGACATGCATGTCAGGTGTTAGGCCAATGATTATACAGAAATGTACCTATTTCTTGAGTTAGTTCAGGTGATTTTATACTTCGTGTTAAAGCACTGCAGCTATGTAACTGACAATTATAAAATGGCACTACTACGTTTGTTTGTTTTTCTGCACATTTTCCTTTTCTATACTTTTACTGCAAAACATTTACTAATATTGTAAACATGCACTATGATGACAAGATATGATAGAAATGTATATGGAAGTATATGGTAGTAAGTATATATGACAAGTAGCCAATGCAGTGCGGTAAGCAGATTTTCTCGTACAGGGATGAATAAAGTGTAACAACAGCAAATTACATTACTTACATGTTATAAATTCTTTACGATATTATAGAATTGTTTAAAATTATTGGTCGATATCAAACAGGCAAATACTTAGCCAAACATCTAAAGCTTCAATGGAAGGATCACATGGGTATGCTTCAATGCATCCGGAGAGTTCAGTTGGTGTCTGTGTGTTGGGTGGGTGTGTGTGTGTGCGCTCGCAGGTCCGAGGCGGGTGTGTCCGGGGAGAAGGGTCAGGTGTCCAGTGCTGCAGATGAGTGTCGCAGCTACATCTCCAGTAGACCCCCCCAGACACCCGAACAGTGAGTGTCCACCTCACAGCATCTCCATATAGCACCATCTGTCGTGCCCAGCTGCCATTTCTCTGCTTAAAAACTTTTAAAACTCTTCCTATTGCTCCCCTCTGACTCTTTAATAAAGAACAGGTCACGTTGAATTTACACTGAAAGATATACAAATTTGTAAAAACTTCAAGTCGTCATCCTTCCTTCCTCCATATAAATAATCAAATCCGACTGCATTCCCTCTCTGCACCTCCAGTGATGAACAGATCCCAGGTGCTCTGCTGGGCAGGAAGGATTTTTGGAGGAAGATGTTCAAGTCGCAGAGTGCCGCCAGTGACACCAGCAGCCAATCAGAGCAGGACACCTCTGAGTGCACTACTGCCCACTCTGGCACCACCACTGACCGGCGCTCTCGTTCCAGATCGCGCCGCATTTCGCTTCGCAAGAAGCTGAAGCTGCCGATAGGTAAGAGCACTTATTATGCAGTCTACCTCTGATTGGACACAGGTCTGAAAGCACAAAGCCTGTCAATGCTTTCTTTCACTGCAACAACAGTTGTTTATTTTGTAACAAGTGTGCATTCTTTGTGCTTCTGTAAATTTGTTTTAGTATTACTTAGACTAATCTGTACATTTTCGTGATTATAAACTTGCAAGAGTTAGCTTTCAGAAGAGACCAAGTATATATATATATTGGTCATTGGTGGTAAGTAATTTCTTGGGCTCTGGCAAAATCCAGCAAAATGTCAATTATACCAAATTCCATAGTGTAAAATCTAAATTTTAAAACTGTTGTATGTGTCAATTTCAATGTAGATTTGTTTTCACCTAACAAGTGATATGAATACAAACCCACTTGAAAAGTTAAGAGTGTCTATATATATTGACTGATTTCATTGTCTAACAAAGTTACCAAATCATTCTTTTTTATATTAGATCTGGTCACAGTATGTATTTTCATGACCATCCCTTACTGCATTTGCTGTCCCAGCTATCGCCTTGAAATTCACTCTAACATGTTTTGTGTGTCTAACATCGGAACACTGCCTGCCGCAAGGCCAAGTCACTTCATCTCTTTGGTCTGTTTTGTGTTCCTTCTTGTGCCTTAGCATGCCGTGGGACTGTTCGCCTACCACTCACTCTCTCTGTCTTACGTATGTGGATGTGGAGCCATCTTCATACAGTATTTGTGTCACGTCTGTTTGTGTTGGTCATCTCTCCCGATGTGCACAGTGTTCCAGACCTGGGTCAAATTGTATTTGCAGATTGTATTAGATGGATGAAGGGTGCTGCAGGAAACAACAGACTTTTCTCTCTGGCACATAATGCCCTACAAAGGCAAACACATTTACAGCCAATAACAAATGTAAATATAAATGTTTTTGGACCGAATGGATCAAATCCGGAGGGGGTTGTGAAGCTCAAAATTGTTATTCACTGTAGAGTTGCTTCTTTCATAATGTAACCTTATGGGAAAAAGTATTTTTGAGCCAGTGCTGTAATTACACAGTTCGGCAACTATGTCAGATTGGCTTCAAAGTCCCGTGCTCTTCCAGGGGGCTTGGGCTAGACTTAGCTAAAGCTAAACATTTACTTACCATCAGTCAATGAAACTTGTCAAACCAATATTTTAGTAATTCACTTTTTATTCCACATATCTAAATAGTTATTTAACAGCTCGCTAAACTCCAGGTAAAGCTCATTTACTAACTTTGCTAATAAATGCACATTTGCAAATACTACTCGACAAGGGTCTTTTTGTTCAAGTTGTCTTATAAAAGTGACACAAGTTAGTTTTGTACCTTTTATATATTTTTTGAATGAACCTCAGTGAATCTTTGTGACTTTAAATACCCTGAACGTATGTGTTCAATAACAATGCAGGAATGCTTCCTCTACTCAACCCTTGTGTGTGTGCATGTGCACTTGCCTTCATAACCGAGTGTGTACTGTACATTTGTGGCTTCCTTTTATTCTGTGGTGTTGGTTGTTCATGTGCATTTTTTTTCTATCCACATGTATCTAGGCAACTGGCTGAAGCGTTCCTCTCTTTCTGGACTGACTGATGGTGTTGAGGACCTGCTCGATATCAGCTCAGTGGATCGACTCTCCTTTATACGGCAGAGTTCAAAGGTCAGGGGATACTAACATAGCGTGTTGCAGTCAGCCACACCCACACCCATACAGCTCACATTATCATTAACATAATCAGAAAAACTAACATAAAAAAGAATCAGTACAACCAAAAATGTGTTTTTCTTTTATTTAATTTTTTTATTATACTACGATAGCAGGTTATTTTAATTGAAAACTTGTCTATCATGGGTATTTTTAAGGCTGATTACAGTTTTTTCCACCTGTATATTGCAGGCAGTGTGGAGAAGGCTAAAACTGAACAGTTAATTGAATATATGAAATATGAAAGAATCTACAGACTGGGTGGCTGGTCAAAATTTTAGATTTTGTTTTTTATTTTTTGGTATTTTGCCATTTGATTGGCCTATCCGTCTGAACATGGCTTTGTTTTGTATGTGTGCGTGTGTCCGTGTGTCTTAGGTCAAGTTCACCAGTGCGGTGAAGCTGTCAGAGGGCGGTGCGGTGGGGCCAGAGTACGCCAGGGACGAGGAGGAGAATTTCTTCAAGCGGCTCGGTAAATGGAGGTCTGGCAGGAGGAATCCATCCAAGCTTCACCACACAGAAGAGAAAGATGGTAGACCTCCCCCATCCCGGGGTGCCCCTTGCCCACCCACACCCCATCGTCCTTTGTTTATTTCTCTCTCTCTTCCTGCTCTTGGCTCTGTTTGTCCGTGTGGTGTCGTGTCTTGTCTCGCCTCGCAAGTCGTGGTCTGTTCTCTTCTGCCAGTTCTTTATGTCAGCTCTGCCGGATAGCTGCCTGCTACACTCCGTTAGCCTGAATGTATTAATTTCAACCCATCAGTGTCTAATTTGTGAAAATGTACTTTTCTGAATGATTGGCACGATCTGTAGCTTCCCAAAAAGTCCATGCAAGACAATACAGTTGTAGTACTTTAAAGCAAGATCCAATATTCAATACATTTAACTGCTGCAGCGTCAATTGGTCTACTATGACAGGTAGCTTAGGGGCTAATTTTAGATAATGCTAGCAAACTTTAGATAGACTTTTTCTTCTCTACTTGTGCTACTGCTACACGAGATTTTAGCACACCGTAACTCACCAGGAGATATATCAGTTGTTTTTCTCCTTGCAGTCCCATTCCACTCACTTCAAGTCACATGACCTAAAAATTATGTCTTTAAGCCAAATGGCTCAAACAAATCTTGGAGAAATTAATGAAAATTCAACATGCCATTACACCATAATTGCTACTTTTGGCCACAGTGGCTGTTGTAAATAATAAATCATTGCCTATTTTTACCTATGTGGTGTTTGTTTTGGAAAACACAAGATGCTACACAAACCAAATTTGCAAGGCTGGATTACCAACCAGGTAAAGTGGGCAGCTTCCCAGTCTGAGGCCCTGAATCTTGAAGCCCCATCTTGTGAAAGGCCATGGTGTAAAAATCTTAAAAAAAATAGATAAATAAATATTTTATAAAATATTATGCTTAATTGGTGCATTTTCTTAAATCATAACCATACTAATTTGGGGGAGTCACTTTTTGCCCCCGGGCCGGCTAGCGGGTTAGCAGTGTTTTACACTGACTTGTGCAATGAAACAAAAATTGCCCAATTACTTTATTGCTCTATGTTACATCTTGTAGTTAGTTCAAGAAGATCACAATGCCAGACATTCAGATGTGTTGAAATCTTCATTAGCAGTAGACTCAGGTCACAAATGGAATGAGATTGTAAGTTTTTTTTTCTTCTAAATCCTTTCCAAAGAGCAGCAGATTTTGGCATTACAATGAAAAAGTCTCGAAGAACACTCTTCAACTGTGTATTACCAACTCTACATTCCCAACTATGCACGTCCTGTTCCCTTCAACGCTGAACCCCTTTCTCTTTCTTCTACTTAACGATGGAAAGAGAGGAAAGGAGGTGTGTGGGAAAAGTTCATGTCTATTAAACCATCTTTCTACTGTACTGTAGAGCTGTGCTATCTCAAGCATGATGCTGTCAGTGCTCTCTCCGTCTCTTCTGTGGTGATGTCTGGTGGTATTTTCCGACGCCTGAGTTTCAGTGAGGTGATCAAACAGAATGATTCACATACAGCTTTCTACTGTACTGCTGCGGTTACACTTGTCACTTTAAAGTGATTTATTAGACCCCATTATAAAAAAATATATTGTATAAGAGACCTGAAAATGGTCTGCATATTTTTTTTTTCACTTCTCTCCATGTAAGTGTTTTTTGTGTCCCTGAGATCACATAGTAAATTGAGAATCCAAGTGTAACCACAGCTGATGGCTGTGTGTCCATCTCTCACTCAGCTTCATTTCAGTGCTTTTTGTTAAATGTCCTGGGTGGTGATGTTGCTTCATGCAATGTCTACATGTAATCTTCAGTGCAGTCTTTACTTTGCCAACGATTAAACCCAAAATTAAATTATAAAAAGATCCCTTCATTTTTTCTGTTATGCTCTCTTCTCTTCTCTTCTCTTCTCTTCTCTTCTCCTTTCTTGTTCTTTTGATCATGCTCTCCTTCAGGACCCCACGGTTTTCAAGAGCGTCTCGCAGCCAGCCAGGAGGCCATGAAGAACAAGAATGTGGTGAATTTGGGCGCCATTCGACAGGGCATGAAACGCTTTCAGTTCCTCCTGAATTGCTGTGAACCGGGAACCATACCTGACGCCTCCATCCTCGCTGCTGCTCTGGATCTGGTATGTTTCAGAATCCAGTCCTTCCATTTTGCATCAGTGTAAACACGTCCCCTTAGGCAGTTTTATTAAGGTTACTGTACTTTCTGGTTTTTCCAGGAAGCTCCAGTAGTGGCCCGGGCCTCTCTCTTCCTTGAATGCGCACGATTTGTCCACCGCTGCAACCGTGGCAACTGGCCAGAGTGGATGAAGGGCCACCATGTAAATATCACCAAGAGAGGCCTGTCCAGGGGCCGATCCCCTGTTGTGGGCAACAAAAGAAACCAGAAACTCCAGTGGAACGCTGCCAAACATTTCTGCCAGTGGGGAGACGTAAGTTAAAGATTTCTCAAATTTCTCTGATCTGCTTTTCATCCATCAATTTAAGATATGACTTCACTAAGTGTTGTCATGTGTTTCCTTTTGTGTTTTATCCACTAAGGCAATCGGCACAAGGCTCAGCGAACTCTGTCACTCTGACAGCGAAAGTCCTGCAAATATCCTGGGTTACATTTTTGATGAAGAGACCAAACGGAGAATGAGAAAAGAAGACGAGGAAGAAGATTATTTAGATGACAGTAAGTGAGAGTTTTGTGGATATACCTTTAAAAAATATAAATCTTTTACTATATTCAATTAATTTGTCAGTTCCTACTAAACTAATTTAAGATTTTGCACAAATGTTTTTTAGATTTTGTTTTTTTAAGTTTCTTTGACAAAAAAAATTCTGAACTCAAGGTCACTTACTAGCTCTTTCTGGTACGTTCAGCCACTTCTAATCGTCTTCCTCAGTAGACTGTGTTAGCTATATAGTACTAGTAGTATGGGACTTTGCAAACTCCATCTGTTCAGGACGACGAAGACGCAGTTGAAAGCTATGGAAAAAGCTAGTAAGTGGACCTTGAGTCACCATGTCAACAATTTCCAAGGTCAAGAATTAACTTTCAAGGTCAATGTTTTACTTTTTAAATCTGTTTAACTATTACATCATTGTTTTATATTTGTTTTGTACATCTTCTATAAGGTGACAACACAAAAAACATTTTAATGATTTTAATTTTAATATCAATTCTCACCCCAAAGACACAGTCAACCCTACGAAATGTGGCTGCCCCTTTGCTCTCAAGATGGCTGCCTGCCAGCTGCTGTTGGAAATCACCACTTTCCTACGAGAAACCTTTCCGTGCTTACCACGCCCACGCACTGAACCACTCGTGGTCAGTAGTCAAATCAAAAAATATTTGCATTCAGTGTCTGTATTGTCCAGCTTTCAAGCAGTCATTAAAACTGATGAAATTTAAAGCTTCTGTGAGGAAGTTTGGTCATTGCATAAGTACATACTTTAAGAAATAAGACATTAAATGTGTTTGTATCAATAATATGCAATGTCAAATTTCCCGGAAACTTAAAATACCTGTAGGATCTGGATAGCTGCCGCCTGCGTCTGGACCCGGAGCTCGGCCGCCACCGCTACGAGAGAAAGATCAGCTTTGCGGGCATCCTTGATGACGAGGACGGACACGACTCACTCAACAGCAGCAGCCATACACTGAAATCTGACACCACATGCGATGACAAGAAGACGCAGGAAGCTCAAGGTTAGATCTGGTGTCGTACAGACTAGGCCATTTGGTTTATCTTGTCCCTGTCTTCTTATTAATATTATAAATAATTTAGATGATCTCCCCCCACTTCCCTCCTCTCCAGCACCCATCCGTAAGATTCGTATCGGAGGCTCACGGCTGCTTCAGATCAAAGGGGCTCGCAGTTTCCGTGTAAAGAAAGGGGGCTCCCTGTCTTCCATACGCCGAGCGGGGAGCCTCAAGAGCACCAAGCTATCACGGCAGGACTCTGAGTCGGAGAACGAAGAAGGGCTCCTATCACAAACACACAGCAGGGATACTGTTACTGACATAGGTTAGACATATGATTTTGTTTCATTAACCTTTGCCATCTGTAATGAAGTTGCACACATTAAAAGAAACTTATATAATGTTTATAATATGAATAAGTTGTATTAAACACATATGTCTGGTGTAGTGTAGTGTGTAGTTTGACATTAGCAAATCATTGCCACATTAGTTTTTAAACAAGACTACTTACATTGTATTTTATTTACCTTATTTGCTATTGGGATTTTATGGACTTTACAGCACAAAATTACACATTTTTTAGCTCTGAATAAAGTGAGGGCACTATTTTCCAATTGAAAACCAAGCTAAAACGATATTTGTTGTCATGGTAGGCCATTTAAAGAAGCCAAATACCCTGTATAATATTTTAAAATTGCATAGAAATCTGATTCTGATTCTGATTCTGATTCTGAAAACCAATTTAATGCAAAAATGTAGACTTATGAGTTGAGAGACATTTACACTTTACACTTTAGGAGTCTAATTTGTTTGGTTTACTAATCCCAAGGTGTCACAATTAATTCAGTTATGTTTCCGGCACGCGCCACATCCACATCTTAACATTTCTCTCTTACATTTGCATGTTCTTGTTTCCCCCTGCAGGCAGCCCATTTAGCACAAGTGAACCCAGCATAGAACCAGAGGGCCAGGGCTCAGGAGGAGCAGAGGACAACTACCACCGCAACATGTCCTGGCTCCATGTACGTCCTTTAATACATGTGGAAGTGTATGCGTGTATACGGCCTACATACTGACTGCCCCCCTCTCTCTCGGCACAGATTATGATCTTGCTGTGCAACCAGCAGAGTTTCATCTGCACCCACATAGACTTCTGCCACCCACGCTGCTACCAGCACCACAGCCGCTCCTGTGCCCGTCTGGTCCGCGCCATCAAGCTTGTATACGGCGAGACGGTGGACAGCCTGAGAGAGGACAGCACCCCCTCTAGTAACATTGGTACACGTGCCAAGAAGAATAAAGAGGTGGGTTTCACAAGCTATTTATTTAGTTTTAAACCTTGTTTTTTGTGGTGGTTTATGAAAGTCTCTGTGCCTTCAGTGTTCAGACAAGTCTTGCCTGAGGACCCCGTCCATGAAGAGAAGACCCACTGATTCCAACACAGAAGGGAAGAAGGATACCGGGATGCTCAAGTACATACGCAACCAGGTAAAGTAGTTGTAAGAGTTAATTATTCAGATTCTTAAAATAATGGCTGAAGTCAGAGGAGGAAATTACAATTTATCAATTCCTTCTTCTTCCATGTCCCATATATTAATTTGTGAAACGTCCTTTAAACTTTGACAGGATGAGTTTGTTCGTCGTAGAGATTTAAGTGTATCCCAGTCTTTCCTTGGGTGTGTGATTTACTCTCTTCAATTTAAAGAGGGAAAAGGCATTAGGAATACTAGTTCTGGCACACTTTCTGCCATCCATCTATTACGTCATGCTTGAAAAAAATGGAAAAGATGCACCTTATGATCTTGGTATAAGTAACAAAAAACATTGCACAGTGCATGTTTTGCAAAGTGACACTGATTTTTCAAAATATTTCATAATATGTTAAATATATTTCTTTCAGGTGATGAGCTTGTCACCAGCTCCTCTTTCGCTGCTGATCAAGGCAGCTCCCATCCTAACTGACGACATGTATGGAGACGTCCAGCCCGCAGCCTGGGAACTCTTGCTCAGTGTGGATGAACATATGGCAGCTGCTGCTGGTGAGTCGGCCATCAGGCTGTGCATCAGTGATCTGTTTGTGTCCTCTGTAGGTTGTTGTGCCCTTCAGAGTTCATTAGATGATGAAAGCATACATGAGGTACTTTATTTTGTTAAAATAAAAAATACCATTTAACTTAAGTTAGTTTTACTCATGGAGTGTAAAACATTTTGTCCTAGATATTCAGATGTTTTATATTCTAACACTTGCCATTTTATTTCTCTCCTGCCCTTTCCATCTCTTCCTCTTTCTGCCCTCTTTACTCTTTACTTTTTTATTTCTGTCTCTCCTCATTCCTCCCCCCACCGCCCTCTCTGTATCCCCTCCAGCTGCCATGTTCCTCCTGTGTGCGGTAAAGGTCCCCGACGCGGTGACCGAAATGATGAGGGCAGAGTTCCATCACCAGGAGGCCTGCCAGCGCATCAACTCCATTCTGAAGTTTTATACGCTGTGGCGTTTCCGCTACCAGGTGTGGCCTCGCATGGAGGAAGGAGCCCAGCAGATCTTTAAGGTACAGAGTAATAATGGTGTCATATTTTGTATTTAACCCCAAAGTGAACGGTTTGTTTACACTTCCACTAATAATTGGATCTATGTTGTTAGCTCAGATTGCCTAGATATTTAATTTAGAACATATCGTGTCACGAAACTAAGCTACTTTGACCAACTTTTTTCTATATTTGTTGTTTCAGATCCCTCCACCCAGCATCAACTTCACCCTACCATCCCCTATACTGGGCATGCCATGTGTCCCCATATTTGACCCCCCCTGGGTGCCCCAGAACACAGGCAGCGTCCAGGACCCAATCAATGAAGACCAGTCTGTAAGTCTGAGCCCCCGTTCACATTTTGTAATAAACACTTTCAAAAATAGCTATGAGATTTTATTTTTAGTAGTATTAAACATTTTGAATCACTTTTAATATGTGGTTTATCCATTTTATGTGATTCATACTGACTTTCAAAAGCACCTGTGGCTGTGACTTGACAAACAAACTGACCAGGGTTGGGTAGTCAGGTTTCATTCAGATTAAAAAACTAAAAGGGCCATTTACCCCCCCCAAAAAACCCTGATTTTATCACTTACCTAAAGTGCTATCTAGCCATGCAGATTGTTTTTATTTTATTTAATTTGTCCAGGTTTTGAGATATTGAGATTATCCATAAAACAGCAGAAGTAGGGACTCTGTTTCTAGAAAGACACATTGCCGTTATTTTTAGACATGCAAGTGGCGCAGCTCTATGGATGACAGTATGGGTCAACATTTTATGTATTGTTGTTAAATTTGGAACAAACATTAATGGTTTCCAAGATGAATCCTACTGATTTTGGTGATTCCTGACTTTTTAGCTCTAGTACCACCATTAGGCTAACATTTGGGTTACATTTCAAGTGAAACGTCTCCACAACTAATTTATGGCCACAATTTTGACCTGATAATTAAATGTTATATTTTGGTTAATGGCCAAATCCTGGCAAAAGTAAAGACATTCCCATCAGCCTCAGCTGCTACTTTGCATTTAGTTTTAGCATTTGTTAGCATAAGATGGTGACTATGGTGTATAACGTGTTAGCATTTGACACAAAGCATAAGTAAGCTTAAGTACAGTACTGTGGACTGTGGAGGTTCACACAAATATCTCAAAAGGTGGTCAAACTAAATCTAAACTATCAGGATGGTTATATATAAGTGAGAAAATGGGTTTTTTTTCTTAATTTAGGTGAACCGACCCGTTGAATGAAAATGTAAAACTGATAAATGTTCATGTTAAGAAGGTCTGTTTTTAATAGTGGGCATCTTATTTTGAAATTTTGAGTCCTGCTTTACACCACAACATACCAAAAGCAGACACAATGCTCTTTAGACTGCTTTGAAATACATTTGTTATTGCTCTGCAAGTGTAATGTGGACAACTGCACCAAGAAATCTGCAAGTTTAAGAAAAGATACATTTTCAAGGTTAGAGTGGTCTTTTAAAGTGGTAAAACAGATTTCTTGGTGTTTCCTTTTACTTTTTTGTCTTTTTTTGTTAAGAAGCATGATTATCAAAATATGTTTAATAGATTTTGATGACGACCTGCGAGCACCTGTTTCTATAATTTATCTATCGACTGTCTTTGTTTTTAGTACTCCACATTAATTCAGTCAGTCCATACCATAGTAAGTTGGTATTTCTGTCCGGATGTTTGTGCTGATGCATCTTGTTACCTCAGATCATTAATGACAGGCGGGAAAATTTTATCCATTGAGTTTTTAATTTTTAATTTTTTTATTTTTAGCCCATTGGGAGCTGTAGGTTTTCATCATGGATCAGAAGCTGGGGAAGTTTCATGGGTCATTTCAGATAGTTGCATCTTGATCAGTGAAACACACCACACTCAAAAAGTGTTCTAGCACTTGCTCTGATTGTCAGAACAAAAATAACAGCATGCATCGGACACTTAGACATTTTGTGTGTGTTGTGCTGTTTATGCATGGTCATTGGATGAGAATGACTTTGCTGTGTATGTTTTTCATATCATGCGCTCAGCCTATTTGGATATGTATATGTATGAGCACTCGTGTGAATGCTGTGAGGCATTTACTGTACACAAGATACAGTAAATTCTCCAAATTCCAGTCTGAATACATTTATTTGTGTCACAATTTGTCATGATTGAAATCTTTCCTATTTGATAGCATTGGAGCATGAGATCAATGTGCTGGAGGAGAGTTACTGTATTAATGTGTTGTCCGGTCATTTTACATTACAAAATGCTCCTCAGATGTAACCGTAAGCCTAGAATAGCCGTGCACACACGTTCCTGAAAGATTTAAACTCTCAAATTTGTATTAATTTTGTGCATTCCCTCATTCTGAATCCTCTGTATGTCTGCACCTGCTGTTCTTCCTGTGTGCTGTTTGATCCAACGCCCACCCTCCATGCTCACCCTGTCCAGAAATCCTTCTCGGCGCGGGCGGTGTCGCGTTCCCACCAGCGGGCCGAGCACATCCTGAAGAACCTGCAGCAGGAGGAAGAGAAGCGGCGTCTGGGCCGCGAGGCCAGCATTATTACGGCCATCCCGGCGGCTCAAGAGGCCTGCTACGAGCCCACATGCAGCCCCCCGCCTGAGCAAGAGGAAGAAGGTGGGGCTGCCAGGCACATACAGATTATATTATACTTATAAATACACAGGTTTGATGGGAATTGGCAAGCTGCTGACAGCCCTGTGCCCTGATAGCATGTTGTTTTTCCTGTTTCTGTTCTGGTCGTGTTGGACATTGATCCCGCCAGCAGAAGAAGTGGTGAACCTGGCATCACGCCGTCTGTCAGTCAGCCCCTCCTGTGCCTCCAGTAACTCCCACAGGAACTACTCTTTCCGTCGGGGCTCAGTGTGGTCTGTTCGCTCATTGGCCAGCGCTGAAGGTATGAAAATCTCTGACAGTGACTTTTTTTTGTAAATCTAGTCTCCCTTAACAACCACTAAGAAGTGTTATTTTTTCACTTTTTTCTAGATGAAGAAAACACAACAGAACACACTCCTACTCACCACATGTTACAGCCGCCCCAAGCTGTCTTCCCAGCATGCATCTGTGCTGCAGTCCTACCTATAGTGCACCTCATGGAGGACGGGGAGGTTCGAGAAGATGGTGTGGCAGGTGGGTGTCATTGTACAAAAAAAACAGTTTTTTGCCTCAGTGTTGAAATAAAAGAGATACATTGCCCTTAATTAGATATTTTATCAGCACAGTATTGGAACAAAACATAAAAATATATATTGATAAATTGTCCTGTCCTTGTGTGGGACTGCACTCCAAACACAGTATACTGTACTTGCAAGTACAAATATTTCCTTCAATGTTTCTTCAGTGAGTGCTGTTGCCCAACAAATCCTTTGGAACTGCCTGATTGAAGATCCAGCTCTGGTTCTCCGTCACTTCCTGGAAAAACTGACAGTGAGCAACCGACAGGTAGGTGAACACCCGGAGAAACAAACAACGCTTGAGTGCACAACCTAAAGGAAATGTAAAATGTGACATGACTTGTATTCATTGTGTTGCTATGCCTGCCAGGATGAGCTGATGTACATGCTGAGGAAACTCCTGCTCAACATTGGAGATCTGCCGGCCCAGACCTCTCACATCCTCTTCAACTATCTGGTGGAACAACAGACTTTACTCATATCTTTATTTGTTATTCATCTTTAAAGTACTCTTTAAACTTTCAATTAACCATCGCTGCTCTCAATCAAATCTTCCTCTCCTAGGTGGGACTTATCATGTATTTTGTGCGGACTCCATGTGAGTGGGGAATGGACGCAATCTCGGCCACCCTGACCTTCCTGTGGGAGGTGGTGGGCTATGTGGAGGGTCTCTTCTTCAAGGACCTGAAGCAGACCATGAAGAAGGAGCAGTGTGAGGTCAAACTGCTGGTCACTGCATCCATGCCAGGTGAACTTACTGATGCTGCTTAACAATATCATTCCCCACTGACTCCTAAATGGAGACCTAGCTGAGGCCTAAATAATATTTATTTGTGCAGGAACCAAAACACTGGTGGTGCACGGTCAGAACGAATGTGACATCCCAACACAGCTTCCGGTTCATGAAGATACTCAGTTTGAAGCCCTGCTCAAGGTAAGGACACCTTTGGTGGAGGAAGTAGTCTGATCCTTTACTTAGGTTAAAGTACCAGTACAACAATGTATTTAAAAATACTCAAGTATAAAGAAAGAGTTTTACATTCAAAATCTTCAGTAAAAGTACAGAAGTATTCTCAGCAAAATGTAATTAAAGTATTGTAAAAGTAGTAGAGTAAGAAGTGTAAAGCAGCCTAAGATGGAAATACTCAAGTTATGATATTTTCTCTCCCCAAACCAGGAGTGTCTAGAATTCTTCAACATTCCTGAGGCCAGATCGGCACACTACTTCCTCATGGACAAACGATGGAACCTCATCCATTACAGCAAGGTAGACACATTAGGTTTTATTTTTAGCTGTTATTTTGAACTCTCTGGATTACTCTCCAACACTAATGTTGCTATCTTCCTTTTCCAGACATATGTAAGAGACATCTACCCCTTCCGAAGATCAGTCTCTCCCCAGCTCAACCTGGTCCACATGCTCCCTGAGAAAGGACAGGAGCTTATCCAGAAACAGGTAGGGAAGATTAAAAAATATTGCTTCTAAGGATCTATTAAATGAAATGATTAAACGAACACGCTAGAGTAATGTGGTAACATGGTACTTTTTCCCCATTCCTTTTCTCTCTATATTCTTCTTCTAGGTGTTTTCCCGTAAACTCGAGGAAGTTGGTCGGGTCCTCTTCCTCATCTCCCTCACACAACACATGCCAGCTGTGCACAAGCAATCCCACGTCTCCCTTCTGCAGGAAGACCTACTCCGCCTGCCGTCCTTCCCTCGAACTGCCATCGATGCAGAGTTCTCGCTGTTCAACGAGCCACAAGGTGACGCTGACTCCAACTGTATGGATAGACACTTCATTCAATCACTCTAGTTGATATATTTTACCACCATCTCCTCCTCCCCCTCTCCCAGGTAAGGAGCTGTTTGGTTTGGATACCCTTCACAAGGTGCTGTGGATCAAGCTGCTGGAGGAAATGTTTCTGGGCATGCCCAGTGAGTACCCGTGGGGCGACGAGATGATGCTGTTCCTGAACGTCTTCAATGGGGCCCTGCTGCTGCACCCGGAGGACAGCGCCCTTCTCAGGCAGTACACAGCCACCGCCATCAACACCGCCGTTCACTTCAACCATCTGTTCTCCCTGAGCGGCTACCAGTTGATCCTGCCAACCATGCTGCAGGTAAAAGCGCCACAGAAGGTCGTTCATTAAAACTAACAAAAACAAAAAAAACGCCATCTTAGGTGGGAAGTAACAGTTAAATGTCATGATGTACCAAAGTATCTCTCTCTCACAAAATAATAATAATAATGATAGGAATGTATTTTTCTGCAACTGGATTTATTTATTTAACACCATTTTGTTGCTCATTTAGTTTCCCTTCCATGTGCAATAAAGTCAAACTTTACATCAAACACATTTTTTTTTGAGCCAACAGTACAAACGTATTTAAGACAAAGGGGGCCTCCTCTTTTTGAATAGTATTGTGGGTAGAAATAAAAAAATCAAACATTGTATCCTGTTGCCTAGAGTATGTGTACACAAACATACTGTATGAAAGGGAGAAATACGATTCTGAATCTGTCCTCTCTGTATTGTTACATCAGGTCTATGCTGACTATGAGAGCGACCCTTTACTGAGGCAGGGCATCGAGTTCTGCTGCCGGCAGTTCTATGTTCTCCACCGCAAACCCTTCATCCTGCAGCTGTTTGCCAGTGTGGCTCCACTGCTGGAATTCACAGTAAGACTACAGACACACACACATTTTATTCCTTAATACACACATAACTTTTTATATTCCTGGATGTCTGCAATTTGTGAATTCAGCTTAAGTGGACTTCTCCTTTCTTCATCTCCCATCCCAGACCAGCACCAGCACTGGTCTGTCTAAAGGAGTGTCAGCTCAGTGTCTGTTTGACCTGCTGGTCTCTCTGGAGGGGGAGACCCATGACGCCCTGGATGCTCTGGAGCTGGTTAAGGCTGAAAAACCTCTACGCTCTCTGGGTAAACTGTCACTTTCACATACACATATTTTGGTCTTTATTGCTCGTAGTAGTGGACAATCACAAATGAATTTAATTTCATTTCGTCTATAGAATGCTCCTGAATATCTTGCTACTGTCAGTGCAATGTATGTGCTTGAGCTGTAGAAACAAAACAAAACTGTATTTCCTTGTTGCAGATTTTTGTTATGGTAATGAAGACTTGGCATTTTCCATCAGCGAGGCCATTAAGCTGTGTGTCACTGTGGTCGCCTACGCCCCTGAATCCTTTAGAAGGTATGGAAACATATCGAGGATTATCTTTCCCCTCTCTGCCCTTCTCTGTTGTCTAACATGCGTCTCTCCAGTCTCCAGATGCTAATGGTACTGGAGGCCTTGGTCCCCTGCCACCTCCAGAAGCTGAAGAGCAACACGGTGACAATGGAGTCAGCCTCGGCTGCCAGGGACGAGATCGCTGCCATCGCGGCTTTGGCCACATCCCTGCAGGCCCTCCTCTACAGCTCAGAGGCCCTCACAAGGTCTGACTGATGCAACAGAGAAAACAATAAAACAAGTCTGGATTTTTGGGCTTGAGAGCCCGTGTTTTTGTGCACAGGGATGCCATGTCCTTTTAGTTGCTAACCATCCTCTTCATTTTATCATTCACAGGCCCATGACCGCCCCCCAGATGTCCCGCTGTGATCAGGGCCATAAGGGGGGCACTACAGCTAACCATGCCATGTCAGGAGGTGTCAACACCAGGTCAGGACTATAACATGATCAATTGTAGGCTACAATGCAAGTGGAGTCTGGAGTCTGACAGACGAGACTGAGGTCCTGTTTGTATGCATGTGTCTGTGCCCAGGGACAACCTCCACCTGCTGGAGGAGGGCCAGGGAATGCCGAGGGAGGAGCTTGACGAGCGCATTGCCAGGGAGGAGTTCCGCCGGCCACGGGAGTCCCTGTTAAACATCTGCACAGAGTTTTACAAGCACTGCGGACCGCGACTCAAAATCCTACAGAACGTCGCCGGTGAGCCGCGGGTCACGGCCCTGGAGCTGCTGGACATCAAGTCCCACATGAGGTGATTCACTCATGAAAGATTTCTGTCATCAGATTCATTGATAAAAGTTTGTAAGTTAATTGTTCTCTTCCTGCAAGTTGCTCAAAAGCAAGGAAGAGTGTGAATCAACTAAAAGTTTTTTTCACTGCTGGTCATATGCAGCCTGAAAAGGGGATGGATGTGTTGATGTAATTCTTTTTTCAGGACACAAGATCTGAAAATGGATTTTCAAATGAAGCAGTGCAGGTGTAAATGGAATAGTAACACTTTAGAATTATATTTTTCATGGATTTTTGTGAACATTGCAGTACACTTGTCATGAGGAAAACATAAAAATACCTTATCTAGTGCTACTGAGCTGCACTGAAGCTGCACTGTATGTGTCTCTGTCCCAGGCTGGCAGAAATCGCCCATGCCCTGCTGAAGCTGGCACCCTATGACACCCTGACCATGGAGAGCCGAGGGCTGCGGCGCTACATCATGGAGATGCTGCCCATCACCGACTGGTCGTCAGAGGCCGTCCGCCCCGCCCTCATCCTCATCCTCAAGAGGCTGGACCGCATGTTCAACAAGATCCACAAGATGCCCACGCTCAGGTGCGCACGCCCACAGGCATTATGCACCAGGTCTGTTGAATACGATCACTTCTTACTGTCTCCCTGTGAGTGTATCGTGCTGTGCCGGTGCCGTGGTGTGTACAGTAGATAGACGGCTTCTTGGCACTGTCCTTTGTACTGCTGCCTTCGTGGGTGCTGTACCGTAAGTGCTGCTGTGGTGTGTTTTTGTGCAGATACACGTAAGCGTGTGTGTGCGAGAGGCGCTAAATGCAAGGATGTGTGTACTAACTATGGATCACCAGCAGTGTTCCCTCCAAGCCAGTGTTCAGTCTTGTGTCATGAAAGATGATTCAGATTTTACTTTGAGGCAAACACCACTGTTGCAGATTCAGCTGGTAATGACTGCAGGCATGAATGCAGTCAAAGGTGTTTTTTGTTAACTAATTTAAACACACATTTTTACTACTTCACACTAACATTACTCATTCAGAGATTTGATTACAGTAACACTGCTCATAATAATAGTAATATTTGTGTTTCATACATAAAATACAGCTCAAATAACATTACATAAAATTGAATAAATCTAAATGTAATTGAAACAATGGACATTTAATTTACATTTAACCAAATAAACTAAAGCTAAAATGAAAACACACAAACGGAAAGGATTTTTTTAAGTCTTAAAATGTTTCTTAAAGGAAATACAAGATATTAATGGAAAAGGCTATTCCACAGTTTACGTCTAAGGTGGCCTCTCAATACTACTTTGTCGTAACTGTTGATATATTTAATGCTATAATACTGGTCAGGGTATAGAAGGAGAGACAATGAACTAAATAAAACGATATTAACATGTTCAAATACATCGAAATGCAGTACAAATACACCCTCGGAGCAGAAGGTGCAAACCTCCTTCATGACATTAGGACGACTGACTCAGAGGTAACTGTGTTGGGATGTCACTTCACACCAGTATCTGTTGTTGTGTTTAGCTGGCTATGTTCGTGAGCTTTGCTGTATACTGTATTTGCTGTCAGTATGGCCTTTATTTCAGTCATAAAGGTGATGATTGTGTGACGGGGAATATTAATAAAGTGGTAAGTGTTCCACCAGTATCACTCTCAGCATATGATGGTTTGCTCCTCCGTTCTTTGTAGATTTGATACATTTAATATTAATCTTATGCCACATTCAAGTCATTGGAAAAGAAGCCGATGAGATGGAAATAAGATCGTTTGGCTTTTCACAGCCAACATCTTGAATTTCTTTTTCATCCCACATGACATGAATGAGGCATTTGTGTTTGGACACTCTTTTTAATATCATGACAATGTGCTTTTGTTTGGTTGCGGGGGTGGTCTTGTTCTGGGTGTGTGTTCTCCAGGAGACAAGTGGAGTGGGAGGCAGCCAGCAGCCTGATCGAGGGGATCTGCCTGACCCTGCAGCGACAGCCAATCATCTCTTTCCTCCCACACCTTCGCTCGCTGATCAACGTCTGTGTCAACCTGGTACGGAGACACACTCAAGACAACCCAAATCCTTCTGTGTGATGACTGTTCTTTGAGTGTTTGTATGTGTGTGTTGTCAGGTGATGGGTGTGGTTGGTCCGTCCAGCGTGGCAGATGGGCTTCCTCTTCTCCACCTCAGCCCCTACCTGTCCCCTCCGCTGCCCTTCAGCACAGCAGTGGTCCGACTGGTTGCCTTGCAGATTCAAGTAGGTCATCTGTCTCCTCAATCAGAAACACTGACTGTACATTGCCTAATTTTTTATTTCCTCCATTTGTTTAGGCCTTGAAGGAGGACTTTCCTCTCAGCCATGTGATCTCACCCTTCACCAATCAGGAGAGACGAGAGGGGATGCTACTCAACCTGCTCATTCCCTTTGTGCTCACTGTGGGCTCTGGGAGCAAAGGTTAGATTAAAGGCTTTATGTGATAAGAAACAGTCCCAAAAAGTCAACTTGGTAAACCAAAAAAATACCTGCAGGTGGTCAATAAGACGGTGGAAAAAATAAATGTAGATGCATTTGCTTGCTAGCTTGTTTGTATTTTAATGTCCCTTTGCAGATAGCCCCCACCTGGAGCAGCCCGAGATCTTTCTGCTCCTCCAGACGGTCATCAACATTCTCCTGCCTCCCCGGATCATCTCCACCTCCCGCACCAAGAACTTCATGCTGGACGCTTCTCCGGCTCACTGCTCCACCCCAGGCGACACAGGGAAGGATCTGCGCAGAGAGGGGTTAGCCGAGTCTACCAGCCAGGCTGCATATCTGGGTACGACTGAGAAAACGACTGCATTTTGTAGCTCCTTTCGTTCCTGGCACTTCTCATCCTCTTTCCTCCTTCCTTTCCTCTGCAGCTCTGAAGGTGGTGCTGGTTTGCTTTGAGCGCTCGTTGGGGAACCAGTGGTACCGGCTGAGCCTGCAGGTGAAAGAGATGGCTCTGAGAAAGGTGGGCGGCTTGGCCTTCTGGGACTTCATTGACTTCATTGTGAGAACCCGTATCCCTATCTTTGTCTTGCTGAGACCCTTCATACAGTGCAAGGTAAACAATCAGTGACTCTCTTAGATGTGTGTGCATGTGTGTACTATTTGCCTGTGTCTTTTTGTCTTCTTTACTGGTCCACATATGTTTATGTTTGTCTAGTTGTTGACCCAGCCTGCTGACTCCCAGGAAGAGATCACAGCACGTCACCACATCGCTGACCAGCTGGAGCGACGCTTCATCCCGCGACCCCTTTGCAAGAGCTCATTGTTTGCGGAGTTTAACAATGAACTCAAGATCCTCAAGGAGGCTGTGCACAGCGGCTCTGGTCAGACACTTACAATACTGGAACAAAAACTTCCATTTCTTATATTTTTAACACTGAATTCTTTTTTTAATGTAATGAATGTTAACTTTTGACTGTTGAATGTTGACTATTTAAGCCTGTGTTTCTGTTTGACCTGCCCAAACCCAACAGCCTACCAGGGCAAGACATCCATCAGCACGGTGGGCACCTCTACATCAGCCTATCGCCTCAGTTTGGCAACAATGTCGCGCTCCAACACCGGCACAGGCACGGTTTGGGAGCAGGACAGCCAACCATCACGCCAGCCCTCCCAAGACACACTCAGCCGCACTGATGAGGATGACGAAGAGAGTCAGAAACATTCCCTTTTTTTTTTAATTTTCTTCCACGTCTGACATTTGCTGAAATTCAAACTGAACTCCGTCCTTCTCCCCCCAGATGACTCCATGAGTATCCCAAGCGTGGTGAGCGAGCACGAGGCCTTCTTGCCCAGGGTGATAGCACAGCGGCGTTTCTCCAGCCACGCCACCGGCTCAGCCACGTTGCAACCCGAGGTCCCCCGCACCACCATGCTGCCCAGCCACAGGTAACATTCCCGGCATACAAATACACACTGAAACGCACACAAGCATGTATTGCAAACAAGCATGAAGTTTAACTTTTCTTCAAGTGTAGTTTCATTTATGGACAGGAAGAGTTTTGGGTATGTACGCCACTGGGGTTGAACTCAACCAATGAGATTGTTTCTGTTTCCAGAGCAGCTCTGCCTTCAAGAATTGTTCATGTATGATTCAAATCTTTATGAAATATGTAGAATTAACATTTTGAAAAGGATCAACCAGTCATATCCCACAACCAGTCATTTTTTTCTGTATATCTCTGTTGATTTATGATGTTTTTTATTCAACAGTCTCAGAGCAGCATTGTGAAGTAGCTAAGACTCAGTATCTTGGTAAGAACGAAGTTGTGGTCAGAGCCCTGGCTTCCTGTCCCACTCTCGGGGCTCAGGGATTTGACGAATCTTGACTACACTCCCTAAACTCCCTATTCTCCCCCTTCGCCCCCCTTTTCACAGTGAACCCAATGTGCTAGATGAGTCCCAGGGCCTTCTGCAGGAGGGTAACCTCTCTAGGTACAGTGGCCCTCTCTCTGTGTGTGTCCCATTGGTGCGTTCTTGCATCTGTCCGCCAGTGGGAGGGGCATCGCCTCGGGACGGCCTCCTCTATTGGCCGCCTCGCCGTTCACTCATCCACATCCACACAAATCGCCCACCCCCTCACTTACCTGTCTATCTCTTTCTGTGTGGGTTCAGTGTGCCGTGTCTCTGTCCCCTACCTCCCTACTTCCTCTTGACTCCACACTGACCCTCATCTTCTCAGCTCATCTGCTGTGCTATCCTAACCAGGCCCCTCCCCCCCATAAAAAAGAAAAAAAAGAAAAGAGGGCCCCTTCAAGCCACGGGGGCCAGGGAGCTCTGCCTCTGTTTCTCCTCTGTTAGCTGTGGGTCTTTACAGTTGATGTGCCATCACCAAAGTCAGCCTCTCTCCCATTGGTGCCATGGTGTTTCATACTGTTTCTGTGTCTATCAGGCTTCTCGCTGATCAAATTGGGCGTCCTACTCTGGATACCAATCTGTAGGGGCAAGGGGGAACTGGGGTGGCAACCATAATAATAAATGGACACTTTTGTTGTTTTCTTTGTCCAGTTTTGTCCATTATAGCTTTTAAGAACAATCTGATTTAGCCCTGTTTCATGGTTCGATGACAAAATAACTTTAAAGGTGTAACATTTAAAAAAGCGGGTAGGAGATTTGAAATGTATGAAGAGCTTATTTCAAAAAACTAGAAGTCACACAAGTTTCTTTTGTCAGTGTTGCTGCTCCAGCCCCTATTATCCCCTGTTGTGTTTTCAGTGTATGAATCATGGCAGTACTGTTTTCTTCTGCACTGTGATGTCTTGTAACATACTGTGTGTGTCGTGTAGTGAGCGAATGGTAGAATAGCAGCGACATCTTATTGTGGTCAAAGATGTGGTCAGTAAGCGAGCACTGCTGGGGATGCGGTGGTGTTTTGGTCCCTTCATGGTGAATGTATTTCTGTGTGTCTGTGTGTCTGTGTGTGTGTGTGTGTCCATATGATTGGTTGTACCAGGGTTGCCAGTGTGCAGAGTGAACCAGGCCAGCAGAACCTTCTGATCCAGCCTCCGTTAGGAAGAAAACGAGGCCTCAGACAGGTGTGGACATCATCTTTGTCTTTTATCTTTTTTTAATTTAACACACACAGAAGGATAATGTGGATAAATAGGCCTAATGTGATGGTAATAAATATGAGCAATTTTATAGAATATCAGAAAATAGAAATAGGAGTTTTCACTCATTGGATCATGATTAAAAAGATGCATTTTTAAACAAATTAGGAAAAGAAATCCTACAGATTTGTTATTGTAACGCTATCAGATGTAAGTAATCACACATAGTAGGCTTTATAAATAAAAATAAAGTAAATTTAATACCTTTTGCATGCATAAATAAATAGATCAATAGATTCTAAAAGACTTTATAGTTTTCATAAAAATGCATGAATGGAAACCCGCTGATACTCCACTATTCGCTCTAAATTGTGACTTTCCTGCAGCTGCGACGCCCCCTGCTGTCCATCCCAAAGAATGAACCCCGTGGTCGATCCGGAGCGAGGCTCTCTACAACCCGCAGGAGCATCCAGCCCAAGAACAAACCACTGGGTAACAGCACACGTGCCTTTGTTTGTTGTGTGTGTGTGTGTGTGTGTGTGTGTGTGTGTGTGTGTGTGTGTGTGTGTGTGTGTGTGTGCGTGTGCGTGCTAGTGTTGGTGACTGAATGTGAGTGTATGTTAAAATGAAAAAAACAAACAAACAGAAAAATGGCCAGACTTACCCTGCACTTCAGATCAAGCACACAAGCCGAATCTATACAGTTTAATTCTGTTTAAACACAATTCTACAATTAAAAATACTCTATTTAATGTCTGTGTGCTGACTTGAACTGACCCATCTTCCCCATTCACAACCTCTGTCTTTGTTCCAATGCTGTTTGTTGTTCCACCTGTCACCAGACTGACTCTTCTCACTCTTCTGTCTCATGCCTTTTGTTTCTAAATAAAGAAACTTTATTGGACTGTGAAGGTGAGACATAACCCTTAACCCTTCCTCTCCACCCTGCAACGGCCCGCCCCTTTTATCTGCAACCTCACCCAATAGGACGCTCTGCATGTCTGTCTTGCATCCCCTCCCGGTCCTTGCCTTACCCTCCCTCCCTCCCTCCCTGTTTTGTCCTTGCCTCCACTCTCTTTGGTGGTGCTGATGTTTTAGCGAGTCGCTAGCTGGCGCCTCTGGTTTGACCAGGTGCGCATGCATGTGTGCCCCACAGCGCATGGAGACCAAAAGAGGTCAGTGACCTTTACAGAGAATCAAGGCCAGCAGCCGTCTACTCCCAGCGCTATGGAGCCTCCAGGTGAGGACAGAAAGGCCAGTCCTGCCCTTTCAAAGTCCCCAACACTGGAAGTGCCCTCTACCTCGTCAGCCACGGTCACTGCCGACCTGCACGGCCCTGCTAACACACAGGTAGGAGCAGCAGAGGGAGGACTGGAGCAGGGGTGGGTACGTAACTGTTGAAATAATACATTTGATCAAATTCTCACTACCTGCTGAAGTCTATGCATCCTTTTTATATATATCAATATTAAAGAATACAAAAATGACAGTAATTAAATAATGAATCTAAATTTTTCATAACAAATCCTTTTTATTTAATCCCAGCAGTTTTTACTACAAAACATTATTCAAGGTCCACTTTATTTTAAACAACAGTACCATTTTTTATCAAGTCTTTGTCTGTCAATCAACAGGACAGAGCCACAACAATGACATTCAATAATAATGAGCTGAGTTTAAACTAAATATTGGACAAATTTACATTGTACAATGTACATTTATATATATATATCTAAGCCGAAGATAAAGTAAGTATAAAGTAAATAGATGAGTTATGTCCTGTAAATGTGTTCAAGAGTTGGAGACATACACGTTCTTACAAAGTCGAAAGTACAGGAACAAAGTGTATTCTCACCCAGGTCCCTCCAGCCATAAGCAGCAAGGAGAAGAGAGAGCAGTGGAACCTCCGCAGCAACCTCTCCCCTCCCCCCTCCATCTCCCGCCCTTCCACCCCAACACCCCCATCCCGTACCTGCTCCCCGCTGCCCCTCTCCCGAACCTGCTCCCCTCTCCCCTTGTCTCGCACCTCCTCCCCTCTTCCTCCACCGCTCCCGGTGCTGGGCACAGCACCCGCCCCGGGCCCCCCGCCACCTCCACCGCTGCCACCGACCCCTCTCCTGCCTCCCCCGCCGCCGGGGCCGCACAGGATCAGAGAAAGCCCCGGGGATGAGGACACGACGGCTCTCCTGCCGCGCAGCGACACCCTGCTGCAGCTCAGCGAGGACGATGGCACAGAGAACCCTCTCCTCACCCCGCTGCTGTCCCATTCCTCGCCCCGCCGGTCGCCCCGCCGCTCACCCCTGCCCCTCTCCCCCGTCGACCTGGACCTGGACGAGTCCCACGTGTGAGAGGATTGTATTTTTCTATCTGTAGCCCAAGCCAAATGCCATACAGATACCTGCAGGGTACAAATAACAGGGAGGCTGCGCGGCACACATTTCTAAACATTTATGAGTAATAACAGAAAAGTGTACATTTAGATTTGACTGACAATCTAAAAGTACCTAGTTGGAAAGAAAGGGAATGTTCAGACAGGAGAAGTCTGTTTTTCCACACTAACCCCCTGCCTCTTCAAGTATGTCTACAACCCACTGACTTGATTTCATTTTCCCCCTCAGCTTTGCCCTGAAGCTAAGCTGCTCTCTCCTCTGTGTAGTTTAGTTTAGTTTTAACTTAAGTGTTCACTCCTAAAAAGGATCCTTCCTCTCTCTGTATCTTTTTAGTGTTGAATATCAACATGAAAATCATTACCTGTTCTTATGGCTACACACCCTGTGGGTTGAATGTATACTTCAGCAGCAATCTACCTTTGTCTCCTTTATCATAGAAATATGAAATCGTGTGATCAAAGATTTATTTTTTAATTATATTTTATGTTACACAAAATTATTAATGAAGGTAAATAATTATTAAAGATCAGAAATGGTTAATTGATTGATATTTAACTAATGAATGCGTCTAATAATTAAACGTTTAAGAGGTCTATCACAGAGAAATTTAAAAAAAAGGAGATATAACTTTTACATGTCTAAAGTGTTGCAAAGATTATAAAGGGATGCAGAACTTGTATAAATAGTATATTAAGAGCCATTCTAAAGCTATGGGTGAAATGAAGCTGATGATATACAGTAAATATACAACACAGTATATGTATATTAAACACTCTGTGATCAACAGGAGCAGGAGATGAGAGATTTTATATTTTAGAAGATTATTATTATTCAGTATGATGATAAAGCTGTAAAAATGTTCATGGAACAAGTCGAGTAGATTACAAATTCCCCACTTAAATCCAGTGCTACTCCAGTGTTTGTTTTTAAAGGGGAATTCCACTTTTTTCTTATCCAGACATGTTCAATTTGATTTAGTATTTCACATCTTTCATATTCCACATGATTAAATAAATTCAATGAGGGCTAAATTCAATCAGGGTGGGGAGAACCCATTTAAATTAAGTTTAGATGATCTTTGAATGCGTTTGGTCTGTCTTGTCATTTGATTTTATGTAGTTTTTTAGGTGCACTGGAAATTGTCCAGAAAAAGGAGGATTTAAACACCAAATCCACCACTGACTTGTTCAGCGAACATTTTAACGCAGTTCAGCGGCAGATAAACCAATCATTGTGCAATCATAATGTCAAACATATCCCACTAATTCTACAGTGTGTGTTGTGCTGCTCAGTGTCTAAACAGACTATTTTAAGTTTGACCAAAGACTGTATCTTTAGCTTGTGTTTCAGTGGTCTAAAATATGAATTCAGAAAAACATGTAACATTTACTCAGTCACTCGTCCTGATGTTGCAGCGCTGGTTTAGTTTGTGTGTCTGTGATGTTGTCAAACGCTCACAGACTCCTTTAATTGCAACTGTGATGAAGCGATGCAGTAGATGGCTGTTACCTCGTTGCTCATTCCATGCCTTAACAGAGAGATATTAACATATTAACGTCTGTCAATATACACATGTCTGTTTGTATTGAGTTTATTCTGTAAACCTGAAAAAGATGTTGCATATCTAAGATCATTTATTTTAAGATAAAACACACTTTTTGTTTGTAAAACTATCTTACCTTGCTTTCATGTAGAAGTCTGTTGCAGTCTATTAATGACTGATCATGTGACTGATTATAATGATGATGTTAAATCACATAGTGCAGGATCGATATGTGCCATAACCCACGCCAACGCACTGTGAGTGTTTTGTTATCGGCTGCTTCTCTCTACTGTGTGTCAGTGCTGTAATTTACGTTGTTTGTTTGGACTATTTGTGAAACTATTGTAATCATTTGGGTACATAGAGATTGTGTACTGTTTACGCATTATGCAGTGTGAATAGAGAGGAAATAATATTTACATTGTATTCTTAATAAAACACATATTACCCCCCTGTTTCTAGCTAATTTAAGACCCAAAATGTTTGAGAGTACGCCAGAGTAAAAGCAGTAAGTAAATGTTTCTGTAATGCATTCTTGTCCCGTCATGTCAGCTCAACACATTCTTAGTTTAATTTATTTTTTTAACACAATGCAAAACATCTATCTCAATCTATCTATCTCAAATCCATTAAACACACATTGAACCGTACATCACATTAAAGTCTTACAAAGAAATACAAAGAGGTTTGTAGTCAGAAGGCCATTGAACTGTTGAATCTAAGTTCCCTTTAAATGTACCGTGTCTGTGTCAAATTATGTCTTCTTTGTGCAAAGTTAGAATAAACGACAGTATATCAGAATATTTCTGGAATATCTAAATAAATGGATATTGTTTACAATGTTTTTCTGCTTTCTGTCCATTTATAACCATGGAGAAAACAACAAGTTATGGTTATTTAGTAAGTCAATAACAAAATGCTATTTTCAGTGTTATTCTTCTCTCAATCTCTTCCTCTTTATCTACTTTTTAGATTTTACTGACTCACTATCCACGAATGATGCTCTCAAAACTTTAAGTTTACGTCTCCCTGTGCAATGTGTTCTGTGTTATTTGTTTTGCATGGTCTTTTACTTTTTAAATCTTGTGTTTTACCTGTATTGACTTTGTGCTTTAATGGGAAGATCACACCTGTTGTTGAGCTTAGCTTAGCACAAACACTTATTATACACAAACATCAATTCAAGTCTAATATCAGTACGTAGCTAGCAAAGGTAAAGAACATATTTCATAGTAAGAACAGCTCGTTTAATGCATTCAAATAAACAGCTGTCGGTCTCCGTTGTCTTACTTTGAAAGGTTTTGCCGGAAACGTGTGTATGGTGTTGTGTCTGTCTTTACACTGTTGGAGCTGACCGCTGACACTGACCCGTATTTAGAAACATGTGTTTGCTGCCCTCCAGTGGTTGTAACGAAGAACTACAACACTACAATGAATCTGGTTTATTACAAAGATTCAACGTTATTTTATTGTCATTTACAACACAAAGGCTGTAAGATTAAATTCCGATAAAATTCCCTTTGTGCTACTTAAAACAATACTAATTAGACATAAAAGAATAAATATGAATTTGTTTGATGAATTGTTGAGGAATAATTGAACAATCTCAGCCTGAGGGAAGAAACCGTCTTTAAGTCAGTTATTATTTATATGTAAGAGTACAAGTCAATATTAGTGTCATTATTACAAATGACATATGTAGCAATAGTATTAGTAAAATATTAATTCATAAAGTTTCATATATTAATAATTTAAAGAACGATTTGAGGAGATTTTTGTTGCATTGTTTATATGCTGGTGGAGCGGACTGTTAACGAGGCCTTGACTAAGAGGAAGAGTATTTGCTGCCCTCCAGTGGCCGTAATGAGGAACTACATCAAAGTGATCAAGTTAAGTTAGAAATTCTAACATGACAACAATGCTAGAACTTCCGGTTACAGCTTTCAAAATAAATCTGAAAAAAAAAAACGATCAGAAATGAACAGAAATAGATTGTTCTTGTTCTTGTTTGTATATCGTACAATCGTGATATTGTGGTTGCACTTCAGATGTGTCTTAAGCTGCAACAAGTGATCATTTAACCAGTTTCTTTAGAAAAATGGACAAATGTACATTTCATTAAGATATTAGTTACATTAGTGGCATAATTGACAGTACTCAAGTTAAGTTGGAATTGAAAAATGTGACAAAGTGTGTGTAAGTTTAATTTAGCTGAGCTATAGCTGAATATTTTCATCCCATTAGCAGCCAGGAATTTTATAAAGTTTGTCATATGGATGCATTTAAGTCAGGGTAAAATGGCATTTATTTACAACTGAGTTATTAGTCCTTGTTAGTCAGATTATTTGAAACAGCAAACCACAGAATGTTTTTACTTTCACTTACTACATCCACAAGTTTCCTCTTTCCAGTTTTGTGATGCTGCCCTGCTAAAAACCTTGAGTCCCTCCTTGAATATTTGTGCTCGCTCCTCTTAACACCTTCATTAATGTGCTGTGTGTCCCTGTGTGTCCCTGTGTGTCCACAGGTCGACCTGCTCCCACACTAACATTAAGAGTCCTGCAACAAGACCTCCACTCCTCAAACTACAGCTCTGTCAGTGTCACCAACACCAACGGTACAGTCGCTGTTGGATGTGCAGCGCGAGTGCTCTCTGTGTCTAGAGTGATCACAGTAAGTCAATGTTCAGATGGTCTGGTGAATGTTTTCTCACAGATTTGCTCCTGATAGAGGTCTTTTATTGTCTTGTTGCACTCATCATCATTAGAGGTAACATGTAGCATCCTAAAAGCACAGATGTGTTCTCACAGCAGCCATGAATAAATGACTAATTCAGGTTTCTTCGTCTTTGTCTTTTCATAAATCCCTCAGCATGTCCCACAGGAACTGTGAAGAAAAAAAGAAAGACAAGACAATCAAACAGTAAGACTCTGCACTCACAACCAACTTCTCTCTATTGTGTTGTTTGCAAATTCAGTGAGCGAGGACTCACTCACTGATCCTTTCACTGCGAGGGGAGGGAGCTTTGAGCCCTCATTGGGTACTCTTCTAAGAATTGAATCTGATATAATGTATAATGGAAAAATATGAGTTGAACCTGACATTGTCTTTTTGCTGAAAATCCTCTTGCAAGTGTTGATTTAATGAGCTTATAGTTTTCTGGCAAGTCTAAAGCCAAACAATCCTCATGTGCTCCAGTAGTCATCTTCTGTCTACACTTCTGTCTATGCAGTCTTAATCACTACATTTCAGATTTTGGCAACACTCTGTTTCTCTAACTCATTCATGAATCCACAACAGATATTTACCAGCGTGTGTAAAGTGTGAAACGTGTACCAAATTTCCCAATCAGGTATGACTAGGGCAGCCTCTAATGCTTGTGGGGCTGCTACACACTCCTGTGCCGTAGGTGGCGACGTGCACCTGGAGGTTGTTTGTGATCCGCCAGTAAATCCAGAGAAGAAGAAGAGCCAGGTATTTCCTGCATGAGAGAAGTAAGTGTTGTTCAAACTTGTTCATTTCTTGCACAGTTAATGGTTTGGAGCTCATGTATGTTGCCCTTGAAGCTCAGATTGTGTCCTATTAGTGCAGATAATGTGTGCGTCAGGTTGTAGGCAGTGTTCATTCTCACTGCATTCATTAAACTATCTAGACCACATGTTCAGCTAATCCATGCAGCAGCTCCACAGGGTTGGAGGCCTTTGTTTGGCTGGTGGCTTAAGGACCAGAGATTGATTGATTGTCTTTCTTATATTGACCACACAATTTATTTACATTGAATAAAACAAACAAACAAACAATAGCATTTAGCACTGCCTCCTATTACGGTCTTTGAACTAGTGAGCAGCAAACATCATTGTCTGCATGCTTAGAGAATAACAGTGTGTGTACTGTACACTTAATGTGCTCTGCTTTGGTTCCTCGGAGCTCCGGCTGCGCTTTGTGACACTCTCAACTTGTTTTAACAAACTCCTCTGATGCAGGACCAGGCTGTTTGCCAGAGAATAGAGTCTGTCTTCTACGGTGGCCCTGAGGTGCAAATCACAACAGCAAATCAGAAAACACAACACAAAAAGAGAAAACACAACGGCAAATCTGAAAATTCAAACCACTAAATAAGGAAAATATTGTATTAATACGTCCATGTTAATGTGGGATACCTAAAAGAGGTAGAAACAGGGGTTCCAGTAGTCCATATCTATGTGTTTTCTGATTTGTCGTTGTGATTTGCACCTCAGGGCCACCGTAGTCTTCACCTCTTTGAAATTTAACTCTTCAATAGAAATCACTATTAAATTAGTTTATTTTCACAGAAATGAAAGAAATTCTGCAGCCAGCCACAGACTGTGGACCCTGAGGCATTTTTAAAATGGCTACTGCAGCATGTGTCTTCTCGGCCAGGATTGTGAATGTGATGATTATGAATATAAATGGAGCTCAACTTTTTCATCTGACTCTTTACTGTATTCTTTGCTACAGGGTTCCCAACCTGGGCCGGCCCCCACTGGGTCGCCAAGCTTCATAGGCTTAAACAGGTGCTAGAAAAGGATACACTTTTATTGTGGGTTTATTGTAGTTTTAATTCTAATATGAAATACCCATCAAATATGTCACCAAGCAGGGCTCGTCACTTTACTAAATGATATATATTAGAATGTGTCTATATTGCCATATATTAGTAGCAGGTCTGTACTAATCACCTCTCTCTTTTCTCTCTCTCTCTCTCTCTCTCTCTCTCTCTCTCTCTCTCTCTCTCTCTCTCTCTCTCTCCTGCCTCCAGGGTGTGCCAGCGAGTCGTGGGACGTGGACGCCGCCACAGAAGGACTTCAGTCTGTCCAGGCGTCACTTCCAGAGACAGTGAGTGAATTATTAGTATTAATATGTGATTTTTTTTCCTACATTATTGAAAAACTTTATTGGATTGTGCTGCATAATGTCTTATCTTGTCTGTACTAATCTCTCTCTCTCTCTCTCTCTCTCTCTCTCTCTCTCTCAGGTCCTGGTTTCTGGATCCCCCTCCCCTCCAATAGTCTTAGAAGTTTGGGAGGGGCCACCCGGTTGTTGTGATGTGTGTTGCCAGTGTAAACGCTCAATAAAATTATTTTAAAATCCATAACCCCCTGCTTCCATCTCTCCGGGAGGAGACACGGCCCCCTCCTCTCCCTCTGCAGCGGGGTGAGACTCCAGGAACCCAGCACCCAAAGTGCTGCCAGTAGTTTTTAATTCAGATTCAGATTATCTGATTAGTTGTTTTTGTTTGTCCATCACCTTAGAGTTTTCAAATAACTACAATCCTACCTGGAATCCAAACCACTGCTGTGTGTGGGCAAGGATTCAGTGACAAATGGTTGAGTCTGACCACTGCAGTTGCTGCGTATGCCACTAGGGGAGCTCTGACGTCATCAATTTCTTGCCAAAAAGGCACCTGTGGCGGCATCCGCCAACCCCTCCTCGGACTGGGACACGGAAAGCTTAAAACATTTGAGCAAAATTCCAGCCGCTCGTGGCTCTGTGTTCGATAACCCCCTGCTTTGATCTCTCCTGAGCTTCGGGAGGGGACAAGGCCCCCTCCCTCACCCACTGCCATGGGATCGATAGTCCAGGAACCGGCCGGGTGGTATTCAAACCAGCGGTTCCTCCACTGGCTGACCCTACAGTCACAAGACGAAGCCACCACGCCACCGAGCCCCCTTCGCACTAGAACCTGCTCTCTGGGCGCTTTTATTTCTTCACTTTGGGGCACTGGACTTTAAAATTCACTGAGCCTCATAAGGGAATCAAACCCATGTCATCAGAAGGGTCAATTAGCCTACTAACACACTGCACTATGTGTTCACAGACATTTCTTCCTTGTTTCTTAGAGGCTTTCAGTCTTCTTCTTCTCGGTGTTGAATTTCAAAAGTCACAATGTCAAAGGTTTGAACCCACAACCTCTGAACTTGCTTCCATCTTCCACATTGAGCTATAGGACCATCCTTTAACAGCACTGAGCTACAACTCAGGTTGGGAATTTGCTGCTTCGTAGTTGTATTTATTGTTCACATCACTGAGGAGAAACCTTTAAAAATCACCAAATGCAAGAGCTTGGATTTGAACCCTCAACCTCAGGTATCAGCCACATCAGCTACTGATCTTACTGAGCTATTCCTGCTGATTGGATTCTTTTTGTTAATTCTTTCATTTACTTTTACTACATTTAATGTAGGTTTTACACTGGACAGACAACCCTGGGGTTATATGAACTATAATGGAGATCAGGTACAACACATCTTCTTTGCTGCGGTGTCTTTATCTTTTTTATCTTTTCTACCAATGTACCTGGCTGCTATGACAACCCAATTTCAAGAATTAATAAAGTCTATCATTCCTGCACATTCATGGAGGTCACAGGTATTAGTGCTTTGAAAGAAAAAAACTCACCTGTGCAAATAGCTCAGTGAGATAAGTAGCTTATATTGATACTTGAGTTGGAAGGTTCAAATCCCAGACAACTTTTTCTGAAATCTTTAAGCGTTTACTTCAGCAACGTGAACAATAAATATAACAATGAACCAGTGACTATAACCCTCAGTTGTAGCTCACTGAGATAAGGTGCTGCTACCTGATGATCTAGAGTGGAGGAATCAAACCCAGTTTGTCTTCTGATAACACTTTTCTGTGTTTTCTCCTCAAAAATGTAAAGAAAATCAACAACAAGTTCAAATCAACTGTCACAACATATAGCTCATTGAGTAAACAGTTGTCACAGTTGGTTCTCTCTACTCAGAGGCTGAAGGTTCAAACCCAACTGTGTTCTGACTATTTTCAATGTTTTCTCCTTCAGTGTGAAAGCTCAGTGAGATAAGATGCTGACAGGTCTGTGATCTGGATCTGGGAGTTCAAGTCCTTCTTGGGTTCTTCTTGTGTCCATTTCAGTTCAACTGAAAACTTTATTAACTAATTATTTTGTTATTGTTTTTCTTCTTTCAGAGTCAACATCTGTTTTTGTTTTTTGGGGAAATAAACTTTGTTCGAGGATTGACTGTTTGCTGTTCTGGCTTCCACATGCACACTTTGGCTAACACTTGCTTTAACTGAGAACTTTTTTCTACAGAATAATCTGTTTTTTAGTAACTTCCCCAGGTGTCGGACCCCCCCCCCCCCCCCCCCCCAAAAAAAAAAATCATCAGAACTTTCAGTTGTGTTCATTTAATCCACGGTGCACACATTGAAACCAACCTCGGGAGAGAACAGAGAGTTATGGATTTGGATTTTGGTTTCTGAAGGTGACATTGAGGTCTGCGACTGGTCGACTCCTATTCATTCACTTTACTTATCTAACACTAAATGACATATTTGGACTTTTAATACTAAAACCAGATATAGTTGTACTGATATTTACGTCAACAGTAAGACTGTATATGTACTATAGGACAACAACATTAATACATTCTTATTGATTTCATTTTGTGGTTAATTCAGATGAATTCCTTTTTATTCTAAAGTAAAACGTTATTACCAATATGTTTATATGCAAAGATACATGTTAATAATTTAGTGAGTGCCCTCCAGTATTTATTTTGGATATAATAATAATTAATAATTCGTAAAGTTTTTCAACCTTTTATTCCAGGGTTTTCTATTCATATATATATATATATATATATATATATATATATATATATATATATATATACACTTAAGTAGCTGGAAGACATGTTTTTTATTACTTTATATTTTATCCTTATTATTTTAACCTTATTCTGCTGTGTTGTACCAAATGTAAAAATTAAAGAAGTTCAATAACTTATTGTTGATTACTGATAAACGTTCACATATAACTCATAACTCTTGACAAGAAAGCAAGTGGAGTCTTTTTAGTATTTTTTTATTTTTCATTTTGGATCTCTGAAAGAAAAATAAAGACTTTTTTTTAAATCTGTCTCGCTCATGAATGGTTACTAGTACTGATATGAATGTTCACCAACATTAAGACTGGAAAGTGGACTTACCTGAAGACTCTTTAGTAGTTCACAAACACTCGAGTCCCTTGAGCCAAGAAGTGGACAACGGTGTCTACCGGTTCTTGGCTGATCTGGATGAGAAGCAGAGGGTTATGGAATAAAAGAGATTTGTCAAGGTGGAACCAACTTTTTATAGGATTCAGTTACAGATAGGAAATAGAAATATAACAAGAGCCTAAGATATATAATAAAATAATAGAGCCTATAGTTTCCATAGTTCCCACAGAGCGTGTCAGCAGCAGTCTACCTGCAACCATCAAACACAGAATAAATCATCAGGTTGCATTCATTAAATGGCATATTCATGATATATTATATTATATTGATTGTATTGATCGCAACAGATTTTACAATTGCAATAGGAACAGTTAGTGGGAATGATCATTTGTGAATCCCAATTTTCATTTGCTTATTTTTCTTGATCACTGAGTAACTAAAGTAGCTGAAAGCTCAAAAGAAACATTTGCTTGTAAAAAAAAAAAAAAAAAAATACAGAAGGAGTGACATTTAATATCTAATAAAGTCTTTAAAAATCAAAGACGGAAAAGCTGTTTTAAAGATGACACTGGTGTCTAGAATCTGTACAATTATTGGAAGATTAGTGAGACTTAAACAATTTGTATCACAACAAAAGGAAAACAAAAACAAAGACAGTGTCACTATGTTCCTGCCAGATACAGTAGTGGAATAATTCAATGAGCCAATAATCAATAATAATCAGACCCTCTAGTGGCAGCAGATCTTATTGGCTCCAATAAAGGTCAATCACACACAGCTGGCTCGGTTTCAGTGTTACTGCCGGTACTGCTCCACAAGAGCAACGTTACACTGTTTGATCAGTCAGTGAGACAATGACAGTGGATAATGACCTTAATCGATCTCTGATATTCTCACACAGCGAGGAAACAACAAACAGGTTCAAGTATCCGGAGCGACCGCGAACTTTCCGTCATGGCGTCAGTTCGCCTGAGCAGCCCGGTGGAGAGTCTGTTCCCTGGTGGAGAGTCATTGTGGACTAGAGAGGGAATACTGGGAATATCTGCTTCATGGAGACGTTTGGAGGACGAGAGGAAGAAGAAAAGAGGACATAAGACGAAGAACTGGAGTTTGTTGTGAGTTAGAAGGTCAGTCAGAGGCTGAACGGCCACACAAACAAAACAAACAAACACAAACAAACAAATACAGGGTCGCTGCGTCTGTTGCTCGCTGACTAACAGCTAAACAAACAAACAATCGGTGAAATTCACTCGAGTTACATTAAGGTGACAATGAGAGCTTATTGTGAGAATGAACATTACCTTTTAAACAGTCGTTGTTGTTGTTGTTTTCTTGCTGTTATTGTCAGAGGAAATCAACGCCACCTGTTGATGAGCGTTCAGTGAAAGCGACAAGCGAACAGCGTCTCGAACAACAAAGACAAACAAAGTGACTGTTTCTGGATCTTTGGATATATTGATTGTTTGTTTGTTGCTCTGTCAATAATTAGACTTTATTGTGTGTCTGATGGCTGCAGGAGGACTGCTGCTGAGGCTCTGTGGGAACTATGGAAGAGTCTTCAGGTTGGTCCACTTTCTAGTCTTAATGTTGATTATAAATGTGACTGAATCCTATAAATGTTTGTTGTTTCACTGTAATCTACACAAAGCTGCAACCACTGACTGTGTGTCAGTCTTTAGGTTGTGGGTTTGAGTTTGAATTGAATTGTCTGACAGTGTTATAATATGTCAGTTTCTTACAGGTTGAAGGCTGATGTCCAGAGTTACAGGAGGACTGGTGTTGACACGGCCTGCAGGAAACACAGAAGAGTCTTCAGGTAAGTCCGCTTTACAGAGTTTATGTTATTATTCACTAACTGATTAAACACTAACTGTTGATATATTGACTGTGTGTAAATTACAGATATTGGAGAGGTCCGTGGGGTGAAATCCAACCTCAGTAAGTGTTCTTATTGTGCTCTGCTTTGGTTTCTGGGAGCTCAAGCTGCAGTTACTTGTTTTAACTCTTACTAACTATTAATATTAACTATTTCCTTTGGTTGTTTCCACAGAAATTAACCCAAATGCCATCGCTCCCAACCAGAACCCCGGACACGCTGCTGTAACAGTCTTCCACCGCAATGCTGTGGTATGTATCTTACATTATTCTTGTATATGTAGTAGTGTCTAATATAACATAGTTGTGTCTAGTTTAATTTAATTTAATTTAATATAATGTAGTATAATATAATAGTGTCTAATTTAATTTAATTTAATATAATATAGTAGTGTCTAATTGAATTGAATTTAATATAATTTAATATAATATAATAGTGTCTAATTTAATTTAATAGAATAGTGTTTAATGTAATATGTAGTATAATATAATATAGTAGTGTCTAATTTAATTTAATATAATAGTGTTTAATTTAATATAAAAGTATTTAATGGAATATATAGTATAATATAATATAGTACTGTCTAATATAATGTAATGTAATAGTGTCTAATTTAATTTCATATAATTTAATATAATATAATATAGTAGTGTTTAATTTAATATAATAGTGTCTCATTTAATTTCATATAATAGTATTCAATGTAATATAGTATAATATAATATAGTAGTGTCTAATTTAATGTAATGTAATATAATAGTGTTTAATGTAATATAGTATAGTATAAAATAATATAGTAGTGTCTAATTTAATTTAATAAATAATATAATAGTAGTGTCTAATATAATGTAATATAATATAATAGTGTCTAATTTAATTTAATATAATATAATTTCATTAAATATACTATAATATAATAGTTTCTAACCTAATTTAATTAAATTTAATATAGTACAATCGTGTCTAATTTAATTTAATATAATATAGTAGTTTTTAATTTAATATAATAGTGTCTAATTTAATTTAATAATTTAAAGTGTGTATTGTGTGCTACCTGTACTAACTTTTTTTCTCTCTCTCTCTCTCTCTCAGGTCCTGCTTCCTGGATCGCCCCCTCCCCTCCACAATGAAGTCTTCTTAGACTTCATTGTGGAGGGGAGGGGGCGATCCACAAAGAAGACTTCCTGAGGGGAGGGGGAAGAGGGGTGTTATTGTATGTATATGTTGTTGATGTTCAATAAAATTATTTTAAAATCCATAACCCCCTGCTTTTACCTCTCTGGAAGCCTGGGAGGGGACACGGCCCCCTCCTCTCCCTCTGCAGCGGGGTGAGGCTCCAGGAACCTGGCATCCGGCGCCGAGCGAGCCTCGAACCAGACGCTTCTGCATTCTGGCCGCTCCCATGCACACTGCGCCACCATGCTCCCTTCACACTAGAACATCTTCTCCGGGCGCTTTTATCTTTTTATTTTGGCTGCTGGAACACAAAACACTCAGTCTCATAAGAGAATCGAACACCCGACCTTTGGTCTCCTGATCACTCTTCTAACACTCTGCACTATTTGATCTGAGACTCTCTGTGTTTCTAACAGCTTTTCACTTGTTTCTACGAACATCTGACTTCATAATTCAGAGTTGAGCAAGGCTCAAACCCCACTTCCAATCAGACAATCATCTGCTTATTCACTGACACAGTACCACTGACAGTAGAGTCTGGGTCAGTTGTTACTTTTCTTCACCTCTTTGAGCAGAGAGAGAGCTTCGTAGTTGTATTTATTGTTCACATTACTGAGGAGAAACCTTTAAAAATCTCACAACGCATGAGCTTGGATTTGAACCCTCCACCTCAGGTATCAACACCATCAGCTGCTTATCTTGCTGAGCTATTCCTGCTGAGGGTATTTTAAACTTTCCTTTTACTGCATTCTCTTCATTTTTTACAGTTTTATAATCGGGGGGGTTATACGAGCTCTAATGGAGCTCCTTGTGTCTCAGGTATAACAGTGCTGCTTTCCTGCACATTTATGGACGTCACAGGTATTAGTGCTTTACTAAAAATAATAATCCATCAGTAGAAATAGCTCAGTGAGATAATCTGCTGATGTTAATATCTGAGGTGGAAGGTTTTTGAGGATTTTCAGTTTTCCCTTCAGCAACATGAACAATAAATACAATAAACCAGTGACTTGTAACCCTCAGGTGTAGCTCAGTGAGATAAGGTGAATCTACTTGATGATCCAAGGGGAGGGGGATCAAATTCAAAATGTCTTCTGATAACGCTTTTCTGTGTTTTCATCTAAAAAATGTAAAGAAAAGCAACAACAAGTTCAACTCTATTGTCCCAACAAATAGCTCAGTGAGATAAGACACTGACAGGTCTGTAACCTGGACCTGGGAGCTCAAGTCCTTGTTGGGAAACAAACACAATAGTTGGTTCTGATCTGGTCGTTCCTGACTCCTATGAGACGCTCTGAAACCATTAAACACACACAGTAAACACTAGTGATACAAAGTAACTGAGCTTAATAACAACATCACATAACTGACAATGTATCAGGAATAAGTAGAATAATTGATCATGTAAGTAGGATTAGTAGTAATGAATAAGTAAAATAAAGTCCACCTGTAGGCGTTGTACAGCTGCAACAAGAAGCAACATTCAATCCCATTTCTGCAACAGTCTCTTAGGGGGCAGAGGAGGTCACGGCCCTCATCCACTTCCGTGGGAATCGCGTTCCAGGTGACGGGGTCTCACGGGAATTGAACCCACTGCTACATGGTAGCAGGTGCTTTGCGAATCGCTTTTGATGCCGCTGCTCCACCGGACCGTCCGCACTTGGAGCTGTTCTCTGACGGACTTTCAGTCCACTGCTGAGGACGTCTGCCTTTAAATCGAACCAGTGAACGCACATTCACAGACATCAACGCCACTGGACCACAGAGCCTCTCTAACAGCTTACTAACAACAGTTTGAGCTAATTCTCTGAAACATTTCACATTTATCTCTACATCTACTTACATAAAGAAGGTAACAGTTCTGCTACTGAAAATATCTCCACTGCAATCAGGACTTAAACTCATGCAAACACTGAACCACTAACCCAAAACAACCAAACAAAGAAAATTAATTTCCAAAGACGTCTCAGTCCAGATAATGTGTAAACTTTACTTCTGTGGAAAGGTTTTCTTCAATAGAAATATATCCTACCAGAGGAGATGTTCCTTCTTCAAAGATGTCCTCCACTGACGCTGCAAATCTACAAGTGTGAGACATAAAGTCTTAACATACAACACAGCTGACAGTGAAAGTAAAAATCATACAACAATAATAAACTTGATTCAGTTACGTTTATAGTCAACAATAAGACTGGAAAGTGGACCAACCTGAAGACTCTTCCATAGTTCCCACATTAGTATTAACAGCAGTCCTCCTGCAACCATCAAACACAGAATAAATCATCACAACTATAAGTTGCATTCATTATAGGGCTGCATGATATGGCTAAAAAATCATATTGTGATTGTATTGATTGCAACAGATTTTAGTGGGAATGATCCTTTTTGTCTCCCAGTTTTCATTTTTAGCCATTATCTAGCTGTACCCTTTATAACTCATTATAAAAAAAACACTCTACTCGATCTATTATATGTAAAACTGTACTTTAATTGAGGAAAATTGAGTTATTTATTGAATATTAATATAGATTTAATATGTATTTGTTTTGTTTAGTTTTACACATGCAGGTGAATTGCATTTTGGATCTTGGTTTTGTTATTTATGCAAAAAAATAGATGGGCTCAAGCATTGTGCTCACTCTGGGATCCACTTCTTATGTACAGTATTGTATAAATACAGCAGGCTACAGTAGGCTATATATGTGTGAAATAAAAAACTGATAAAAATTTGTACCTGATCTCCTGAGGTGAAATATTTTTTTCATTAAAATGAGAGGTTGTTATGTCACATGTAAAATATCAGAAAGAAGCATACAAATGAACTGGAGTCATACAAATGCAGGCAAATGCATCCGGAGGGTCAGCTTGGTACTGGGGGTATTTACAATGACAGGTGAGTTTCTACCTGGTAAACAGGTTTTGGTAAAAAATACATAATGATTTGATATTTTAGCTCTGTGGTTTACTTAGATTTACAACATTAAATATTGCATCTATGTGTGTTTATTATCAATTATCAATAAAATAGAACACAAACTTGTTCCACAAGGTGTAAAGTCAAAAATATGGGTGCATGATCTGTTCTGGGTTCTTTCTCCACCCAGAAAAGTTTGTCTTTCTCTCTTTTTTTCAAGTTTTTTAAAGGCGGGCTGTTCTTCGCAAAGCCAATGAGGGAGAATAATTACATCACTATAATAGATCCATTTCCGAGAAAGTATGGAAAAGCACTGACTGCAGTTCTTGTCATTGTTCCAGTCGTAGTTGAAATCATCTGGGTTCCTGGATTCTTGATTTCTTTGAGTACAAATGCACAAAAATGCACAATTTCCCCGTCTGGCCCGCTCATCCGATTTATCATCTATTTAGTTGCTTACACTGATGTCATCCAGCTTTCATTGGTGCTTATTAGCTTGGTGGGTTTTACACAATAAAACTAAACTATGCAGTAGTTTAATGCAGTTTTTTGAATTATTGAGTGAGCCCCCAACCCTTTGAGCCCCCTTCTGCTCGACTGTTCACATTTCTTGTTGGAAAGTCAAAGGGACTACAAAGAGACACAAAAGGACCACAACCGTTGTTAGGCCTCCCTGTGATCCTGCGTTTCCCAGGATGCACCAACACCAGCAGATGGCAGCAGAGAGTGTGATGGTGGAAAGGCTGAAGCTCAAAATGACAACGAACCAATGCTTGACACAGCTTGCTAATTCTATTTATTATGTATTATTTATTTTCTAGTTGTAACATAGTTGTTGCTGTTATTGATGTTACTGGGAATAAATAATAAGTTGGTGATCATCCAAGATCAGGCAAAAAAAAAAAAAATCTTTAAAGGTTTAAGGGTTTAAGGGTCACAGATGTTTTAATATAAGCCTTAAACAATACGTCACTTTATGGTAAAAGTATGTGTGAAAAATCTGACTGATATACATGTTTCATTTAATATATAATAGAATAACATCACATATATGATATTGACATGTTTAATTCATAAAAACTGTAACTCTTAGCATCATTCCCATTCCTAAAGGACAATTCAACCATTTGGTAAAATCATCATATTCATAGAATAATTTCAGCATATATATAATTGAATAACATTAATGTTAATGTTATTGTGATCAACAACAGTAAATGGTCATACGTTTTTTTATTTCATAAGTAGTGTAAATTATAATTACATTAGGTACCTTCCTACGGAGCCCCTAAAGTCCCCAAAAGGAAACATTTTTTATCTCATGGGCACAAGATAATTTACTATAAATTCATATGCATCTCTAACGGCTTCAGATGCATACAGCTGTCATATAATGGAGATATCTCAACTTATCAAGTTTTATTTTCACCTCTGAATGTCATACCATGAAATTCTTGCTGCTCTTGTGGAAATCTGAATGTCTGCCAGATTCTGTTTAGAGGGGCATGGACCAGAAAGCTATTTTTCTCAACTATCTTATCAACCAGCTCACCCACCAATAACGTAGCAAATTGACTGCTTGAATAAAGCAATAAACACAGCAATGTTTCGTTAGTGGAGAAATCAGCAAACATATTCAATTCAATTCAATTTTATTTGTATAGTGCCAATTCTTAACAGAAGTTATCTCGGGACACTTTTCAAATAGAGCAGGTCCAGACCAAACTCCTTATAACATTATTTACAGAGACCCAACATATGCCTAAAGCTGGTAACTTGTGTGCACAAGATACAAAATATTTCCTTTTGGGGACTTTAGAGGTACCTTCCCTTTATTATAAAATGAAAAAATAAAACATAGAGCATGTTTTTAGAAAATTATTTGACCCTTGTTAGACTTTTGTTGTGTCAAGTGACATAATTTTGTTCAGTAGGACCTTTACTTACTTATTTAGTAATATGTCTGCTTACCTTTGAAAATTCCCCCACACAGAATCATTTTTGTTTCTGACTTCCTGTAACTGAACTGAGCCTACTAATTAAAGTCACAGTGACATCTAGTGGATTTCTTTTGGCATAACATACCTAAACTGAGTGGTAGAGATGGCTCAGTCAGGTTAAGCTCAACACAATTTCATTTAATTATCCTGAGATGCCAATCCACTGTTTTTAATAAGGAAGGGAATGTAACCTTCTATATTTGTCCTCACCCTACCTTTCTCTTGTCAACCATGGGAGCTTTCTGAAGGTGCAACTTAGTTTCACAAAATATCTGACTCTTCCCTGACTTGGATGAGGCCAAGGTAACTACTCAGAAGAATCCAATCTGAAGAGGAATGTCAAGGACAGTTGCGTATACAAGATATTACTGTAAATGATGTCAGAATGAGACTTGTGAATGTAGTTTGTCTGCATATTCACAGATAAACAGATTTTTACAACAACCTGCAGTGAAAAAAGTGTAAACCCTGATAAGTAGCATAATTAGTTATTGATGCTGGGTTTGAATTTCTATAATCACTCAGTCTTTTTTAATCTTATATCACTTCTTTATATCAGGTGTTGACTGGAAGTGGGAGGTTTAGTGCCAGACAGCCACATTGACCTTGACATATTTATGGGCGTTTGACACTGTATTTATCCCTTCATTTCTTGTTTTTATCTCAGTATGTGTTGATAACTTACTTGTGGTTACCTGACCTTATCATCACTCTAAAATCCTCCACAATGGCTCTCCATATACCGGGTCTGATAATGATGGTCGTCTTCTACTTGCTTGTGTTGGGAATTGGCATCTGGGCGTCTGTAAAATCGAAGAAGATGGAGAAAAACACATTCACTGGACAGATAGAAGTTTCTTTTTTGGCTAATAGGAAAGTCAGCTTGGTAGTGGGAGTCTTCACAATGACGGGTAAGTTTTGGTCAGGGAGATACATATTTGAAATTCAAACAATATCTGTATGTAATCAGCTTTTTGTCTCGTATGTTAGGCAGTATTGTATTATTATTATTATAAAGAGGTTTCTATAATCAGGTCAATCATGTACAAAATTGATTATTCAAACAATAATTTCATTAGTACACTGTTTTAGAAAAAGAAAAATTCTGACATGTTTCAATACATTTTGGTTCTACAAATCACTACAGCGTGTTGTATTTTTAGCTTTTCCTGGCTTTGGATACAAGATGTGTCTTTGTGTCTACAACTATTATAAACAATTCATAACCTAAAAGATGCATTTATGTAAATATGGTATGTTTATTTCCGGCTGCAGCCACTTGGGTCGGAGGTGCCTTTATCATTGGAGTTGCAGAGACTGTTTATGACCCCACAAAGGGACTCATCTGGGCTCTTCTTCCTCTGCAAATGTCAGTTTCCTTTATTTTTGGTAAGATCCTCCTCCAAAAAAAGCATATGACGAACAAGATAAAGTATTTTTCTTTCCCAAAAAGTAGTCAAGAGTTTTTATCTTCATCACAATGGCAGGTCTCAAATACCAATCAATTTGCCTAAAATGATGAAATAAACAAGGAACAAAGCATGAGACGCATGAGACATGATATTCTGCTCCCGAACCCTGAAAACTGAAGTATAAAATAACTACTATATTTGTTCTGTCTTTTAAAGGCGGGCTGTTCTTTGCAAAGCCAATGCGGGACCAAAACTACATCACTATGATGGATCCATTTCAGAGAAAGTATGGAAAAACACTGACTGGGCTTCTTGCCATTGTTCCATTCATAAGTGAAGTGATGTGGGTTCCTGTCACACTGATTTCATTGGGTAATACAAAAACTTCTTCTCCAGAGGTGTTAAACAAATAATAAACTTTATCCATATAGCACTTCATGTGTTTTTTGTGTGTGCGGGCTTCCAACAGGGGTTACCATTAGCATCTTCTCCGATCTGCCCTTAAGTCTTTGCATCTGGATCTCTGCTGCAGTGGCCATCATCTACACTGTGCTTGGAGGTCTCAGTTCAGTTGCTTTCACTGATGTCATCCAGCTATCGTTAGTGTTTTGTAGCTTGGTAAGCTTAAAAAAATACAGGCAAGGCAGCTTTTCCAACACACTAAATGTATGATACTCTTCCTGGATTGTTCTTACTGTATAATTTTCTCTGTCTATAGTGGCTGTGTGCCCCCTTTGTTCTGGCAAGTGATGTTTATACGGACATCACTCAAACAGCGTTCAACCACACACATCAGGCTCCCTGGCTTGGCCGCCTTAAGTCTGATGAAGTGTGGAGATGGATTGATCAGTTCCTATCAATGGTAAGATCAAGTTCCCCCTCCACTCAAAAATGTCTTTTGCTTATTGTTGCGTCACTTGAATGTTAGAGCTTCACTGTGCAGTCATAAGCCCATAATATGTAAGATAAATGTGGCCAGAGGGTGGCATGGAGGCTTTAATGAGCCTATACAGCTCCAAATACATTTCTTTTTTAATTGATCATCATCTATCATTTAGTCTAAAATGTTGCTATAACAGATCATTATATTAATTTCATTTTTTTAACACATTATTTACCATTATACCATTTTATGGTTTACTGTGTTTTCCCAGAGTGTTGGAAATTTGGCGTTTCAAGATTTTCATCAAAGGACTCTCTCCTCCAGCTCCACATCTACGGCCAGAATGATCTGTTTTATAGCAGCTGGTGTTGTCATTGTTCTTGGAATTCCACCTGTGCTGATTGGTGCAGTTGCAGCCTCAACAGGTATACCTAACATACTGGGCAGCAGAAGGGTGTAGTTTATATTTTTGACAAATATGACTACTACTAGGCAGCTATACTGACAATATGAAACAAGCATTTTTTTGCTCAATACATGAGCTTATTGGGGACGCTAATGTAATGTGTTTTATTTTCTCTATTTAGCACATATGCCTGCACACATAAAGAATTTCACAGACTTGCCATCCTCAGTTTTAGTTTTAGTACTTTTTTTAGGTAAAGCTGAGAGCTAGTCCAATCCAGTTGTCGATTTAGAAGCAAACAGATTTTTAGAAAGAGTTAAAAAGAATCTGACCCCATAATAAATAAATTGTTGAATCCCTTTTTTTCTTTTATGTGAGGTATTTTCAGATGTAAGTTTCTTTTTAAAATGTTAAATGTTACGGTGTACTAACAAGATGGCTAACAGTTTAATCATTTTATTTAAACACTAAATCACACTAAACTAAAAACTATTTTAATAGCATCTTAGCTGAATAGCATCCAGCAGCTTCCACTTCTGTTTCAGATTGGAATATGACCTCCTATGGGTCGCCCTCTCCGTATGAGCGAGGAGAGGCGGCCATGGTGTTGCCCATCATCCTTCTGCATCTTACCCCGACTGCTATTTTCGTTGTTGGCATGGGAGCTATCGCTGGTGCTGCAATGTCATCTACTGACTCCTGCCTGTTGGCAGCAACTTCCATCTTCACCACCACCATCTACAAGCCCTTTAGACAGCAGGTACAAAGAAAAGGTGGTTAGAAAACAGCTAAGTCAGCGGCTTTCCAGAACAGTGACCTCCTTTAATGTGTGAACAGTTTTCCTAACACTGCAAAGCATTCTGTTTATTTTTGCCCTCAGTACTGTGAATACTTGCCAATTAGACGTTCATTTGTTTGCTTATATGGTCATTCCGACATTTTAACTTAAATATTATTTGCTTTTCTCTAGGCCTCAGATAGAGAGCTGCACTGGGTGATTTGCTTCTCCATAGTGGCTGTAGGGATTGTGGGAACTTCTCTCACCTACCTGGACAACAGCATCTTAGCATTCTGGATCCTGAGCTCAGACTTGACTTACACCATAATGCTCCCTCAACTGATCTGCATCCTCTTCATCAAAGTTTCTAATGGCTATGGTGCTGTTATAGGCTATATTGTTGCTTTTGTGATGAGAGTTCTGTGTGGAGAGCCGGTCTTCCATCTTCCTGTCATTCTGCATTTCCCAGGTTGCACTTTAGAGGATGGTGTTTACATTCAGCGCTGGCCTTTCAAGACCATCTGCATGCTGTCTGCTCTGGTCTCCATTCTGATGTTTTCATATGTGTCTTCATTCCTGTTTAACAAGGGGATCCTTCCTGAGAGGTGGGACGTGTTCAAGGTGAAATTACAAGGGGTGCCAGCACCAGCAGATGGCGCCAGAGAGTGTGATGGTGAAAAGGCTCATGTTCAAAATGAAAATGAGCCAATGCTTGACACAGGTTGCTAATTCACTTTCTATTGACTTTATGAGTTATTTTCTTTTTGTTGCTGCCAATGAAAAGGAAAACTTTTTTTTAACTACATTTCTATTTCTGCTGCTCACTTCTGCTTCCACACATGTGATTGTTAATGAAGCAGGTGATGGATGCATAATGTTTTGATTAACATTGATATTGTGTCTTATTTGTGAATTATTTGTATTGTGTTGTTATGTGTTATTTTGTTATGTAAAATAAAATACAAAGCTGTCACAGAGATCTCTTTTTATCCATATATATTGCCTCAAGTCACAAATTATACATCAATTATATAACCCTAATATAGAACTAAAATTTAGTTGTAGTGGTCTTTTTTTTCTTCTTACATATATCACAACTTTAAATTCTCCATAAGAAATAAAATACTCTAACTTAGAGTAGCTATTTACAGTTTTTACCACAGACACATTACTATAATGGATTCATTTCAGAGAAAGTATGGGAAAACACTAGCTGAGCTTTTTCCCATTGTTCCACTCATGAGTAAAGTGATTACCGAAAACCACGTGCAAGTTGTCAAGACATACCAAGCAAAAAATAAGGAATGAGCATACAAACAAATGCCCAATAGAACAGAGCAATGCAATGAGATGTGAAACAAAATGTAACAGCTGCAGTCAAGGTCACTGCTGCTGTCTTGCACTAAACCTCCCAGTCAAGAGATAAAGAAATGTTACAAGATTACAAGAAAAAAGAAAAAAACTGGGATCAGAGCAAGCCGAACCTAACTACAGTCCAACATCAAGATTAAGAACTACACATTTTTGACCATAGGTTGTCATGAAAATCTGTTATAGAGAATATGCAGACAAACTAGAGATGCAAGGGTTATACTGACATGTTTTTATATTACTTACCGGTACTTTCTAGAAAACTGTCCTTGACATATTTCTGTTTAGATAGGATCCTTCCTATCATAGTCGTTGTCTTTATGCAAGTCAGGGTAGACTCAGATGTTTTCTGCCCTCTGGATTGCATCTGAGTTACTAAGTTTCTACTACAGAACATTTCCTGCACTGAGAAAGCACATTATGCTTTGATTTGAAAACTGACACATTAAGAACAGGAGGGGGGGTCGTCAGTTATCAATCACAACACCTGAGGTTATAGGGCACAACACACACACACACACACACACACACACACACACACACACACACACACACACACACACACACACACACACACACACACACACTCACATTCACACTTCTAAGGATGCAATTCACTTAACAAAGGCATATAAATATGTTTAATTTGAAATAGTTTTTACATGCTTTTGATATTTTGACAACAGGAAAACAGAAAACCATGGTTATCCTGGGCGTGTAGCACTGGAGTTTAAACTTAAACATACCCAAACAGAATGCAGAAAGCAGAATCACTACTGGGGTTGTAGGAGCATTAAGCACTATAAATAATGTAAAGCAATTATTTTACCCAAAAGTTAATGAAACAATTGTACCGACAAAGAAATGTAAAAAAAAAAAATTAGCATTTTGTATCCAGCATTGGTTCAGAGGCCAATTTATCATTTTCATCAGTCCCATCACTCTCACCCTCTCTGGCACCATCTGCTGGTGTCAGCTTCACCTTGAACACGTCCCACCTCTCAGGAAGGATCCCCTTGTTAAACAGGAGTGAGGCAATGTATGAAAACATCAGAATGGAGACAAGAGCAGACAGCATGCAGATGGTCTTGAATGGCCAGCGCTGAATGTAAACACCGTTCTCTAAGGTGCAACCTGGGAAACACAGGATCACAGGGAGTCCAAACACTGGCTCTCCACACAACAGTCTCAACACCACTGCAACAAGGTAGCCTGTGATTGCCCCATAACCGTTGGAAACCTCAGTGAAGAGGACACAGATCAGCTGGGGGAACATGATGGTGTAAGTCAGGTCTGAGCCCAGGATCCAGAACACCAAGATGCCGCCCTCCAGGTTGGTGAGAGAAGTTCCCATAAGTCCTGCAACCACTATAGAGACACGAATCACCCACTGCAGCTCTTTATCTGATGCCTAAAAAGCAGAGAACATAATACTTGAGTGACTAGGTGGAAGGAAATCACGTGTACATCTCATGACATATACTGACTCACCCTGCCACGCTGCCACCCCTTCCCTCTGACCCCCCCCCGACCTGCACTTTGGATCTGTTGAAAGGATGTGTGTCAGGTCTTTCAGAGACAGAAGATCAGGAAGGCAACATGGGACTGTACTACATCCTGTTTGTGGACTTCAGCTCGCCGTTCAACACCATCATCACGGACAACCTCCACATCAAACTCACTATGCTCACTGTGCCAGCCTCCACCAGTGGATTACAGTGGAACTTCCTGACTGAGAGGATGCCTAAGGACCTGCTGATCCAGTTCTACACTGCAATCATTCAGTCTGTTCTCTGTTCATCCACTGTCTGGTTTGGATCAGCCACCAAACAGGACATGAACGACTACAGTAGACAGTCAGGACTGCAGAGAGGATCAGCTGCCAACCTGCCCTCAATTGAGGACCTTTACCTGTCAAGAGTCAGGAAATGGGCAGGTATCATCACTGCAGATCCATCTCACCCTGGACACAACCTGTTCCGACTCCTCCCCTCTGGTAGGCGCTACAAAGCACTCAACGCCAAAACAAAAACAGGAACAGTTCCTACCCACAGGCCATCACTCTGACTAACAGTTAACTGCTCTGTCCAATAACCATAGGACTCTTAATCACAAACCATTTATTACTTATTTTTCCCATTGTTGAAAATTCAGTTTATTTTTTAAAACATAAAACATCAATTCTATTCTAATACATCTACCTATGCGGTGCTTACTGTAGATACAGTAGACTCTGTCATATCCACCTACATCATGTACATAAAGATACCTGCACATGAATTATTTACCAATTGCCATTGCACTATTGTGTATTAGTCTATGTCTTTTTGTATTAGTCTATGTCTTTTGCTGAATTTGTTCTGTCATGCTGTTAGTCTGTGTTTGTACATTGAGAGCAAGGTAAAACCAGAGTAAAATTCCTTGTACTTGCAGATGGGGGACATTTTATATTGTTTTTTGTGAATAACAGCTATTCCACCACCTTGACCAAATAGTCTGGGTTGATGGAAATTAATAAAACTAAGGGGTGTAAGCTTAAGTCAATGGAATAAATCAGTGCAGACACTTCTGACTTTTTAAAATAACTACATTGATGCTTTGATGCATGCTCCAAAACCCTCCTAGCAAGTTCAGTTTTTGGATCTGGGTATTTCTAAAATCCTGTGTACAGCAGGACAGTGAAGTACACCCAAACAACTCTGTGTAAACATGTAGATGGCTTAATGCTAAGAAAACAGCACAGAAAATGTAATTGTTAAAATAGATAAAAAAGAGCAAAAGAATGAGGGTTAGGGTTAGGTTTATGCTGTATGTAGGGTTAGGTTTGAGCTGAAGTAGGGTACTGGCACCTATTTTGGTCCAATTCATGCATTAGTAAGTAAAATCAACTTAGCTCAACCAGTGATGGCAAACGCTCATCACAAACAGAATCTAATCCATTCATTCTCATTCACATACGAGCAATTTGAGGTTCAGTATCTTGCTTAAGGACACTTCGACATGCAATGGGAGGAGCCAGGGATCAAACCTCAAAACCTGCTCTAACTCCTGAGCCACAGCCTCCCACTTGTGTAAGCACTACACTACTGGCTCCTGTTCTTTGTACTGACCTGACTCCTGATGGTCTGGTAGATGTTGGTGGTGAAGATGGTGGTTGCAGACAAAAGGTAAGAGTCAGCGGATGACATCACTGCAGCAGCAACAGCTCCGATGCCAAAAGCAAAAATGTAGGTGGGGGTAAATTGCTGAAGGATGATGGGCAACACCATGGCCCCCTCCCCTCGCTCATATGGAGAGGGAGAACCATAAGAGGTGGAGTTCCAGTCTGAAACAAAAGATAAATGGATGGTTGCTAACACTGAATCATCCAGGTCGTCCTTGGAAACTGTTTTCAAAAAATGCTTGGCAGGTGATTGGATTAACCAAATTATCTATTACCTACTATCACCTATCATATCTATTATCTATTGTCTATCATGGGTGAACTTCAATCATTCAGACCTTCCTATTGTTTCTTTGTTTAATCAAAGAGGGAAAACATTTTCTTCATTGAGAAAAGCCTTCAGTGCCATTCTGTGCATTTCTTTCAGTAACAAAATACTGTACAGTTTTTGCAGTGCTGTATGCAATAAAGAGACTTGATTCATTACACCAGTCTGTCAGAACTAGCAACTCTCAGTCTTTTGGAACAGTCAAGATTACCTGTTGACGCTGCAACAGCACCGATCAGCATAGATGGGATTCCAGCAATGATGACGACTCCTGCGGCTACGAAACAGATGATTCTGGCTGTGGACGTGGAGTTAGAGGACAGGGTCCTTTGATGGAAATCCTGAACTGCCATGTTGCCCACGCTCTAGAAAATGAAAATGTGAGACAAACCAAACCACACTCTATCCCCGTGTTATCAATTTAAATGTTATATTTTAGGAATGTTGCTCACACTTAGAGCAATGAGGAAAAATTTACATTTGTTGAATTAAACTGGCTTTACAATGCAGTGAAGGATGAGACAGGCTGTCCTTGGTTTGACCATATTATCTAAATAATAATTGTTCACTGAATAAATTCAATACAGACTCATATTATATGGACAATATGGGTTTATAACCTGCCATCACTTGTGTGTGGACGCTACATATGTTCATCAGTGTCATCACATTCCCAAAAATGAGCTGGGTTGTAAAATAATAATAATAACAAATATGATAATAATAACTTTACTTTAAGTCTAATGTACTACATAACATTTCTGACAATAGCAAGTTTTATAGTCAACTACACATCTGTATCTGTATGAAGGGCTCAAAAAAATACACTTAACACAGATAAACTGTGCTGCTATTCATCTTACCATCACAAGAAAATTATCAATCCATCTCCCGATTTCATCAGACTCAAGCTGGCCAAGCCAGGGGGCCTGATGTGTGTGGTTGAGTGCTGTTTCAGTGATGTCAGTATAGATGTCACTTGTCAGGACAAAAGGGACACACAGCCACTGTCAAAAGAGAAAAACACACAGTAAAATCTCAATAAAGAAGGGATACATCTGAAACCCATCATTTTTTAAACGTAAATCTCACCAAGCTAAGAAGCACCAGTGATATCTGGATGACATCAGTGTATGCAACTGAATAGAGACCTCCGAGAACAGTGTAGATGATCGCCACCACAGCAGAGATCCAGACGCAAACACTGAAGGGCAGATCCAAGATGACTGTCATGGTTGCCCCTTTAGCATCAAACATAAACAAACAGAATAAAATATAAAGGAAAAAATGGATGACAGGGTCAGAAAGTGAATATGTTAATTTGAGTGTGCTTACACGCGTGTACCTAAGGAAATCAGTAATCCAGGAATCCAGACAACTTCAGTTGTGACTGGAACAATGGCAAGAACCGCAGTCAGTACTTTTCCGTACTTTCTCTGAAATGGATCCATCATACTGATGTAATTGTTTTCCCTCATTGGTTTTGCAAAGAACAGCCCACCTTTAAATGGATGAAAAAGAGAGAAAAGTAATATAATAGTCTGTATTAATGGTACAGCCCTGGACATTTCTCTCCACGTGTTATTTAACTATTACATAATACTATACTATACTATACTAACATAAATATCTATTATGTAACCAGTCCATTACTAGCAACCAGACAGACACACAGTTATTTTCTTACCTTTTTGATAATAATAGTCACTTCCTTGTCTTGATTTGATATTGTGAATTTTAAGAAGAACATTGTATTTTATAGTTGCAGTAAATGGACTACACCGCTGGGGACACACCTTTTAAAAAAGTCAAATTCCAATAAACTGTAGTCAGACTCTTAAAACTACAGAGAGATTTATATGGAAGAGTGGCACTTACCAATAATAAAGGAAAATGACATTTGCAGAGGAATAAGAGCCCAGATTAGACCCTTGGTAGGGTCATACACTGATTCTGCAACACCAATGATAAAGCCACCTCCAACCCAAGTGGCTGCAGTAGAAAAGAATACACATAAGGGTTGTATCATTAAGGTGGTGTGAGAAAATAAAATGTACTACATATTTATTGAAAGGATTACGAGTTCACAAATGTTCCAACAACTTTTAAGAATGCATACAAACACTTCTATTTGCATTACATAACACTTATTGAGGACACTTATTGTCTTCTTGTTATAAGGAAACTAAAACGTACCCGTCATTGTGAAGACTCCCACTATCAAGCTCACACTCCGGTTAGCCAAAAAAGATATCTCAACCTGTCCATTGTGTGTGTTTTTCTCCATTTTCTTGGATTTTACAGACGCCCAGATACCAATTCCCAACACAAGCAAGTAGAAAGCTATCATCATTATTAGACCTGGTAGATTGAGAGCCATTCTAAATTAAAACCAGTGACGGTGAGACCTTACTCCTTTGGCTTGTTTTTTAAAATGTGCAAGAAGACCCCAGTTCCTATGCCTGCATCCAGATAAACCGGTTTTGAGTGATTGCACACAGAGCAGAAGGTGGCCCTGAGGGAGACCTTGCAGGCATCTTCCATGCTACCAGATTCCAGTACTTCTGAGACCAACTCTACAAGTAAGAACTGGTCCCCAAACTCAGACCATAGGTGGTTTTGTGAAAGGCACAAGTATCAAGAATGTTTAATCACTACTATCCCAAAGACATGGTGTGTAACATGACAGAAAGAATCCCTGATATGCTGGCTGTACATCCAACTGTAAAAAACAGCCACTAGATACCTTAAAAGGAGACTTTACAGATCCAACAAGCAAGGAGTAAAAAAATGCCCCACCTATTTTGCCTCACCCATCTGTTCCCTCTACCAAAACAAAACGTCGACGAGACATAACACAATGTGGCAGGAAATTTAACCCTGAGAACCAAGAAAAACAGACCACTTTACTCCTGCTCTTGAACACAGGCTTCCAGTTTAAGATTATATAAACTACTTTGCTTTGCATAAAAGTATGATTTTTTACTATTGCACACTGTATCAATGGATGGTAATTTTATTATCAGACTGATTCATATTCAAGCTTTCTTTTGTTCCTTTTATTGCAGAACCCTTTCTCTCACTTTCTCCTAATTCTTCTGTGGGCCTTTGTTGACAAAATTGTCAAAATGTCCCAGATAGAAAAACTGAACAGGGCACTTTATATCTAGTTAGTCCCATTCTTTTTGTAGCACTGAAGTTTAGTAGCCTTGTGCTGGTGCATGTTTCTTCAATTATTAATTATTGTATTCTTCTTTCTTATGTCAAAAAGTAGAGGGAGCAGTACGAAGAGGGGTCCTCTTCATAGAGAACAAAACTTATAACACAGTAACACAACTGATACGCAATTTATTTGATTATTATCACACGTCCATTTTTCTACAACATCAGGTTTCCTTCAATGTCAGTGCATTTCATTGGTCAGCAAGACAACCAGTAGAATTCAAAACCAAGAAAACGTCAAAACCTAGAATACAAGTGCTTAGCTGATTTCTCTCAATATCAAGCACTTATTCTCAAAAAGAAAACACACACACACACACACACACACAAATAAAACATACGCCATTGCATCGGTAAATAACTGATGAGAATGCTGTGCTCCTTAGTTGGAAGACACACAGAGAAAGAGTTTGCATAAGGCACCAAGACGTGGAGGGAGTAGCTTATAAATCGCGAGGTGGATTTCCTTTCTGTAGAGAACCGGCTCCGTGTCCAACTTGATACTTGGATTTTGAGAATGCGAAGCTAAAGTTTAGTTGAGGGGGGAAGCGAAATGTTTGTGCATCACCGTATAGCACATTTAAATTACATCCAAAGGGGGAAAAAAACAGCAACAAAGCAAACAGCAACAGAGCAAGAAATGTTTCAGTCTTCACAAATAGCGGCTCTAAAAATAAGAGCCATTAAAGCTGGAGATGGGGGATAAACACGCATTCAAAGTAAATATTTATTTGAATTACAAAACAAGCAAGTTTGGTTAAAAGCTTTTTACGATAGACATTTGTAAATTTAACGTAATGCAGACACAGGAATAGTATACTTGCTGAAATCAATGTGAACAGAGAGACTTTGCCATCATGCATGTAGGAATTTCACCATCCATTACAAAACCACAGAACTAAAAGAGAAAGACATGAACGGTGGCACAACAAACTTTAGAGGCATTCACATGTGACTCAAATCATGTGATCATTTCAAATTTGGTCATTTGTCAGCTAGTCTACGACATGCCATTCAAGCAGTGTCACTTATTCAATGAGTGAATTTAGCATGACCTCATATCATTAAGTATATCTACATGCACACCACCAATCAGGGCAATACAATCATTATTCAAATTACAGTGTGAACACATAAAGTCATAATCGAAGTAAGCCTTGCCAGGTTAAAAGGGCCATTCCACCAATTTTACACACGGGAGGAGGAGGTTCGTCAAGTCTACAAGAATAACCCCGATGATGTCATAATGATGTCATTGGGGTTATGTCCTCTTAAACTGGGAGACATAGGAGAGTTAACTGAAAGGTTGCGTTACCCCGTGTTTTTCCACTGCGCTCTCTCTCTCGCTCTGTTTCTCTCTCGCTCTCTCACTCTGTCTCTCTGATAAAAAAAAATGCTGCTTTCTGGTTATATTGTTGGTTTGGCGTCTATAATTGATTGTGGTGTAAATTTGACAGAAAACTGGAGAACAGAAACCCTACCCCATGTGAAAAACCCCTTTTAAGAAAGCCAGGCCTAGTGACGAGAGATTACTGTACAATTATTTATTTCAATCGTTTTACTGCTCAAGATGTTCCAAACGGTTTTGAAATGGGCAGGTCAAATTAAAAATCGTTCCACAAATGCCTTGCATTATGGCAACTGTAAGCTCCCATTTTATCCCATAATATGAATTGAAAGTAATAATATCGCCATCTCTGGCATTTCTTTTTTCCTTTTTAAACTGTCTCTCTCAAACGTCCCCCCAAGTTTATGATTATGACCAAATTGCTGTGGTACCCCCTTTAAAAAAGGTCCAAGCCTGTAGGAGAAACTACCGTGGCCGTGTTTGGTTTAGCTGTCCAGGGGTATGTAGAAACACGATGGTTCAACACGCCCTCCTTGGAAGGCGACCGACAATGTCTGTAGATATAAACATCTCATTCTAATGTAACAAAACCACGACAATTCTCATCTTTGGTGATTACGCACAAATGAAAACATAGTTATGCTTATTATATCCCATTTCTGCCAAAAGATCCCCTAAATGTTACACATTTGACCTTAATACATCAACATCTTGAAAATCACGCTTCACGTTCGTGCTTAGATCAGAAGATTGATAGTGCTGTCACCTTAATATGTAGCTACAGCCAGAAAGCATTTAGTTTAGCCAGTAGCTGTAGGAATGCATTGAAGAAAAAGTCCCCTGTAAAAAAAACATGTTGCAATTAATTAAATGAGACATGATTCTGCTAGGCTAGGCATTCCCCCAAATTCTGAAAAAGAAATTCATTCATCTGTACCATTATCAAAGTATTGCCCTAAGATGATTACGTACGAGATCAGGATATTGTGTGCAAGTAAATGTACTCAGTGACAGTGGAAAGGCTTCTGTGTTTGTATGGTCAGCTGTTTTGGGGGTTTTAAGGCCCCTAAAGGCCCTGAAAAGGCCCTGACGTGATGGTTTCCAACACGAAAAGGACAAATTCTGCCCAAGTTAGAACAGTTTTGTATTTTTCTCTTTTCTTTATGCTTTAAGCTGTGACGTAACTTGTCACATTCTTTAGCGCACCAATCAGGATTAAGTAACATCTGATCAATAAAAGCTGATGAAACAACACGCAGACAATCCCGACGAAGCATATCAGCTGACATTTTGACTGTGCCTAAAATGTTGCTTATTTAGGCCTAATATGTAAAAAGTTATAGAGAAATACTCTCATTTGAAGTTTTCAGGTGCTTTAACATAGATGAAGATCATGAACAGCAACTTTACATTCCAGTATACTGAATTCAATTTACAACAGTTTCACAGCATTACAATTATCAGGCAGTATTTCAATTATTTAGGGTTCAATTATGTTGAATATCGTATTTTAGGATAGAAGAAACTCCTCAAAAGTCACTTGACCTGATACCACAGCTAAAAAAAGAAAAAGAAAAAAAGAACCATATCCAGGTTGATATGCAGAACCCAAACTTAGAGCGTCATTCCTCAGACTACCTTAAGGCTGTGTAAATAGAGTACCATTACCTGTACAAGAATGTTTTCATTGACATTGGATTACAAAAAAAAACCAACCCAAAACTGATCAGCAGTACAAAAGCTTGTACTCCGAGGCTTCGTGAACATCGTGAGTGAGATTTGAGAACACCTTCAGTCATGCTGTCTCTCTCTGTCCATCTCCCCATGTTCCATTCAGCTGTACGTCAGTGCAGGTCATGCTCTCACTTCATAACCGTCAACCACATGTGTGTGCTCACAACGACACACACACACACACACACACACACACACACTCACACACACACTCACACACACACTCTCTCACACTCTCTCTCACACTCTCTCTCACACTCTCTCTCACACTCTCTCTCACACTCTCTCTCACACTCTCTCTCACTCACACACCTGAATCTACAAGATCAACATCCAAGATACAGACTGAAGGAACTAGGATTTGAATGCAGAGTTTTTCCAAAGTGGTTTGTGATAGACCCAGCCTTCGCCCTGGAGGAGAAGAAGAGACTAGTGTCAAAATATTATTATTTGTGACTATTTTCTGCAACAAGTTAGCATTACTGTTTAATCTAATAAAGTGAGCCATCCTGTGGTGGCTGTTTATTAACCTAAACAGGAATAAGAAACGCAAGGCTTTGCTCTTTTCAGAATCACAGAAAGCTCCCTTTGCCAAGTGTTGTCCATCTAAATGACCCAGATTCTTGGAAAATTCTAAATAGCTTAGTGCAAGGTGAGAACACTCTGAAACGGAGAAGCTCCAGCAGGAGACAGAATTAATGCTCAAGGTGATTTCAAATTTATTTAGCGTCAGCACAGACTGCGCTTCCTAATTCCTGTCTACTGCTGCAGCTTACAACAGCAGATACATTTTTACCAATTGTCTTTGCATGAACTGTAATAATTCTGAAAATGGATGGAAAAATAAATCAGAGAGCGGCAAACTGGTAACTGCAATGTGGTGGACATGCTCACCTCTCTTTCAAAGTATCTGGTCCTCCAGGGGGTTTCGGTCTCAGCACGGTGCCTCTCCTCTGTCCTTTGCCTCTCCTCGAGAAGCCTCTTGTGCTCCGTGGCTTTTTCGATATCCTTCTCCCGTAAGGACTCTGTCACATGTTGCCACAGGCGCCTGGAATGTGGTGAAATAATTAAGCATCTTCTCACTATCAACTGGAGTAAGATGTCGGAGAGGCATCATTGTGTTCAAAGATGTGCAAAAACGTTAAAGGGCTGGGACCACCGGTTTTTTGATGAACCTAAAAATAGCAACAAAATTCTGACCTGGATTCAGTCGGGCCCTGCTTCTCAACCGGCCGAACACTCTTCTTCGAGACAGGCAACTTGGTGACGTCGACTACCCTCGTCTCTCCGCTGGTGTAGCTGAACTCCAAAACACCGTTCCACTCGCCCTGCACACGGCACACCACTGCATTGGTGGTGTTGTGCTTCACCTCCGCTGTTACCCTACATTTAGGCAGACGGATGAAAAATGTTATATTGTTTATATGTTATTTTAAGAAGCTACATGTATATTCTTAGAGGCCGTTTCTGTTCTTCTTTCTCTTCTTCTCATTTTCTTGTATACTCAAATGTCTGGTGAGGTACTACACCACCTACAAGAGGTGCGGGATGCAGAGCGACAACAGCATTCGTATAAACTTGTACCCCAGGAGGGACTCACTTGTGTAATTTGCCCCCATAAAACGGTTTCGTCTGGAAAGTGATGATAGCTGAGTAGCCCGATTTGGCGCAGCTGATGTTGACTTTGCCGCCCAGTTCCACCCAGGGGACGGTGAGGATGGAGCGTGCATATGCACAAGGCAGCGTGAAAGTGTACTCTTCATCATGCTCCAACAAATATAAGCAACCTGGAAAGATAAACAGACAAAGAGAGAAACATTAGTAGCAGGTGCAATCATTTCATTAGGCCAAAATGTTTTAATACATTTTTAATTACTTCTTCACTTGACCATGCTGTTGGAGTTTCTGCACTTCTTAATTTGCTTACCTTCCCCTATCATGGATACCCCGATGGACATTCCCATGAACTTGCTCTTGGTCCAAACATGCGTGTTCACACACATCTGCCTCTCCTGGCATTCAGCATAGAAGCCAGACACAGGGGGGTGGTGGGACACCTGCTCTGCCACAAAGCGCACTTGGTAGGGGTCCTGGGAAGTGGCCGGGTCGGGGCTTCCCTGTGAGGGCTCCTTGGAGGCATCTGTTCTCCTGGGTACCTTCCAGGAGCAGTGGAAGGTCTCGCCGATGATGGGGTTGTACGGCTTTTTGGCGATGGCGCCCTTGCGGCCCTCGTGGAAGGAGGTGAGGTAGTACTCCACGAACCGGACCATGCGGTCCTCCGGGCTGCTGCCGTCGGCGATGGCCACAAAGAGGTCCGGGTGTGACATGAAGTCGGCATACATCTCCAGCAGAGAGCGCTTCTCTAGGATGAAGGTAGGGAGGACCACCTGGGAGGAGAGCCCAAATAAATAATAAATATGCTCACAATTTAGTTTTTAGGTGCATTATCATATTATTTACCATCAGTAAATCGAGCAAGATACAATGTGACGTACACTGGACGTGACCCCCACCCAGGGTCACAGTGTCTACTAGCATCTCCATCTGAGGTAAGCCAGTGGATCCACCAGATAACTGCGATAAATCAGAAACCCAAGGAGGAGGATATCCAAATACTAGAACAAACTGATACTGGAAGATAGAATGTCTATCCAGGACTCGACTCTTGGTGTTTAAGTGTGTGTCTGTCTAGGAGAAGTAATTAGAAAGCAAGAAGTACTTACTTCAGGTTGTAAGACGATTGAAAAACGATTGAAAAACAGACCTAACAGTGACTCCTGATCTAAGACTTTTTCCATTCAGACAAGTTGCTTTTTTAAGCTGTAATTTTAAGATCGACTTAATATAGTGGCCGTCTACTACACTATACCTCTCTATAGTTAAAGATTATTCTTCACCAAAACTAATTTTTTTTATCCTTTTCCCCAAATCGACACTGCTCATTCACTCAACGACTTGCAGTTAACCACCTTTGTGTTTGTGTGAATGCCTTCATAATTTCAACGTCTTATTATTAATCTATAGATTTAGATTTTGACATAAAATCAAAGTAAGTGAGTGACGTGACTTTAACTCTTTCCAACTAAAATCTTAAACTGGTTCACCTAATATCAGTAAAATAGTTTGAATTGAATCAATAGTTCTTAAAATGTCTTATGGCTCACTCAGTGACATCTGAAGTCGTTTTCCTCCTTGATCCACATTCTTCATATATTTTATTATTTTTCATATAATAAAAATTGTGTCATCAAAAGTTATTTTGTTCTGAGCACTCAACATTTATTGCATGTCTGTGCATCCTGGCAGAGGCTGTGACTCTGACTCTTACTGAGGTTTCTTCCATTTTTTTATCCTCGCTTAGACGAGCCCCTTGAGGAAAATTGGGACTACTTGACTAGTTGCCATAACGTCCGGGTTAACACAACACGGGATAAGTCGGAGGTCTGTGAACCTGACTAAACATCATTGTCAGATAGATTTTTTGACAGCAATGGTGGGGTTGAACAATGAAAACAACATGATGCCATGCTACTTCACAACGTCATCCAACTACGTTTTTTGATGTGGATACAACCTAGTGGCAGAAAACCACATACTGTATGTTTAAATGGTCTTTAAAGCTTAAAGAGTAGAAGAAGAAAAGGAGAATTTTCTCAACCTATAAAGAAAAATTGGAGATTTCACTGGACAGTGACCAAAAGGTAAAGGTGGTAGAACCAAGATAGTATGCAATGTGAGGAAGTCACAATGAAGAAATAAGGCAATAAAATTAAAATGGGAGCGTAAAATAAACCTTCCTCGTGACCTCTTAGGGTTTCTTAGAGTATTTGAAAATACACAGTGTGTTATAAACTGCATTATGTGGATGACTTCTTTACACCACATATAACACATTGTTTTGCTGCTTGGAAGTACATGGAACTCGACCTACCCGCGTGAGGTCCATGCCCAGCTTCAGCTGGGACAGCAGGTGTAGGATGACGCTGCGCTCCTCCTCCACAGCACCCAGGTCCTCCTCCTTGTCTGTGAAGCAGTCCTCCGCCTCATCTTCCGCATCAATGTCTTCCTGCTCCTTAGAGAGTTATGGGAGGGGAATGTGATTTAGTCAACAAACTGCTCGAGTGGCTCTGTGGAGGTCACCAGTAAGAGATTGTTTATGTTGGGAGAGACTGCATAACTGCTCAACCAAGCTTTTAAAAAAAAAAGGAAAAAAGATAACATTATGGGAAATAAATCAAATCAAACTTAATAACCAACAAGTTGGTACAACCTTTTCCAAAAAATATCTTAGCTGCTTCCTGGTGTAGAGTGGGTGTCATTGGGATGGTCTTACCCCAGAGAAGCTGCAGGACTCGGGGCTGCTGAGCTCCAGGCGGCTCCCCTCCAGCGCGCCCTCTCCTGTTGTGAAGCTCCCAAGGGAGCTGCTGCCGTTCTTCAGGATGTCAGGCAGCTTGGGCTCCAACCACTCGATAGTGGGTCCTGCCATGGATGGGGAGTGCACAGAGGCAGGTTTAGAGGTACTCACGGTACTATCTCCCCCCACCCCCGCCCTCCAAAATCCCCCGACAGTCACAGCTGCACACACACACACACACACACACACCCACCCACACACACACGTAGCTCTCCACTCAGCCTTCCATTTGCCACACAACACCTCGCAACCACCTGGCTGCTGACTGGACAGATGGCTTATTTCTTAGCCAGTTGCCCTAGACCAAAAGAGTGTAACCCAACTCCTCCGATGAGCCAAGTATCAGGATACTTTGGCCCCGCCGACAGGAACCATCCCCATCCTCTGATTGGTTAAACCACTACAGGTACTGCTTGGGCATTTTTATATGTATGTTTAGAGGTGGGCAGATCTCATTCAAATTCGCCTTGTGCGTCGTCGGACAACTTAATCTGATTGGCTGCTGCGATGAGTCTGGCCTAATGAAATATACATTAAGTAATGAGACCTGCTGTGAAAAAAGTGGGACATTAGCTGTGGACTTTTTCCTATTTCAAATCATCCATAAATAGAAAGAGTTGAAATATCAGCAAGTCAGACACTTTTTAAAACTGCACTGTACGTTTGTCAATATGAAGCTGGTTTATGTTTACCTTTGTTCTCAACGTGTTGCTGATGCATATTTTAACCATTTGAGATCTCATTACTTTCGAGACAGGTGGTAAGAATAGGTACGGTTCCCCATCAATAATGCAAAATAATTCCACTGTCGGGCCAACACAAACTGATTGGGTGCAGGCCTGCATATGCAAGACTATGATTTGCTGTAAGGACTGCAAGTTTTAGGCCATGTTAAAATAAAATAAAAATCACCTGCAAGTATCTGAAAAAACCTAGAGAAGGCAGGAACCAACAATCACTGTATACAAAATATACACATCAACCCCCCCCTCCACTGACCTCCCAGGGAGCCTCTCTGCCTGGCCACCTGCTGCAGGTGCAGGATGTGCAGGCACTCGTTGAGGCAGTTCATGGTGGCCATGGAAGTGGCCTTGAGCATGAGCAGATCCTGGTCCAGAGGGGAGAGGCCGGGGGCTGCAGGCAGGCCCTCGATGCTCTGGATCAGGTCTCTGTGCTGGCCCTGGGCCTGGCTCATCATCTGGGGGCAGTTAATGAGAATGGTTTGGTTATTTTGGGCAAAAACAACTTTGTCAAGATGTGTAATGAATTTGATGTGTGCATGTGCTGTTGATTTTGTTTAAATTAATTGAAATATTTTAACCTGGCTCCCTTTTTTATGTATGCACAACATTTTTGTTTAGAGACAATAATATTAACATAAAAATTAAAAACATGCCTGCCTACCATTAACCCTTAGCCCTGTAATTTAAATCCTATCCTACTAAAAACTTGGACATTTTAACAGAAACATGTAATAGATATGGCAGCTTTGGTATCAGCACTTCTCACAGTAAGCTAAGAGTGGGGGGAAATCCCTAACTGCCATGTTCTGACTAAAAATCAATATAGAACAAAATGCATGATTGATCCAAACATTCAAACTAGCCCAAATTGTGCTGCTGAAATCTGAAATGTGCATTTAATCATTACAATATTGTCTAAATCTAATCAACATGTGTTTGCTCTTAAAATAGCAGAAGTGCAGACACAGTAGATAGATCACACCTACTGATGTTAGAGGAAAGACCAGAGTACCCTCTTGTGGACAAACAGCATCACCCAAATGGGTCAAAGTGAAGATCACAACTAAGCAAATCTAAATCAACATAAGCTCTACTATAAACTAAGTCTTAAATATTACATGTTTACCACTGCATGTTTTGTAGGAACATAATGTTGCTTGCACTAAAAAAGGGGCTCTTTAAGATATCAACACTGTACTCAAGTTTAAACATTAATGAAACCTAATGTAGTGAGTAGAGTGCCAGCCGTATTTTTTTCCCCTGCTCATGTAATTATGTTATTATGACTTTCTATAATATTTATGGTTCATCTCATGTTTCTTTTGTGGAATTAGTAATCTACAATAACCAATTATCTATCCTGTAAATTGAATAAATCTTTGCCTGTTATAGCTACAGTTCTTGCGTTCCCTCTGTGTTTGTGTCTTTGCGGACAGTGTTGGTTGCATAACAGATGCATCAAACCTCCCAGTGACGGATAAAAAAAATCTAACAGCATTTTGATTGGATCAGATGCAGATTTTCTTGACTTCTCTTGTAACTCACATTTCTGCCAAACAGCAGACTAAAACCTTGGCAGAAAGACCTTAATTACATTTTTGCTTGTGTCCATCTTGTCTCCTGCTGCATGTTAATATAAGCTGTTTTGACCCATATTTTTAGCATCCTAGTCAATTGCTGGTCCTAACATGTCATTTAGTTAGTACATGTAACTGTAGGAATAGATTCTGAGCAAAATACATATTCCAGGTCAGCCGAACATGCAAGCAGTGGGTTTCCGGCTTGCTGCACCTCTCTGGCGTCCAGCAGGTGGTCTGGCAGCAGGGACCTCTTGCTGGAGTATAGTGACGAGCCCTTGTTGAAGCCAAATACAGCGGGGGGGTTTTGGCTGGGCCGACGCAGGGACATGGGGGAGCTGCCGCTGCCTTGAGACGCCATCGAGTAGCTCCGGGACTTGGGTGGGGGATTACTCTGTGCAATGCAAAATATTGACTGCCGTTAGAATATACCTCACTCACATTTATGTCTAAAGTCAATTTCTAAAAAAAATAAATATCTGAAGACAAATGCACCACTAAGACAGGCGGGGTTAACATGTTTGAATGGGCAATTAAATGGTCAATTTCACTCCATTTATAAAAGTTATAAATTGCAGTAAAGCAAAATTTGCAGTTACTGTTACACTGCATACATCTGCCATAAGAACATATAGCTCCTGGCCATTTCCAACCACAGCTACAAAAGAGCGTTGGGGAGTTCTGTGTTTTTAGTTCTCATATATCTCAAGACCATTAAAATAGAATGAGGGCAGAATAGTAGTCTGTAGATCAATATCCCGATCAATACTAACGTTCACTGTGCTTACACACATAAAGGTGAAACCTTATCTTTTACAGAAGAATTAATATTAAACAGCTCTAATGAATTTTGCAGCGGCTTGGTTCGAATGCTTCACTGTCATATGAGGAAGGAAAACAGGAAGCGGAAAACTATCCAGCTCACATCCGCTCCGTCACACTTTGATGTCTGTTTTACACAACTCATCACACACACACTTTTAAGGGGTGTTGTGCAGTGGTCACTAAAATGTTGAGAGTATAATATATATGCATACTTGCATGCAGGAACAAGATTGAGGTGTGAGTGATCCTTGCAAACATCAACATACAACTATCAATATGTGCCCATATGCATGCACAGCACCTTACCTTCCCCATGGCCTCTGTGTGGTGCTGTGTGCAGATCTGCAGTCTGCTCACCCAGTGCTGCCTCTCTTTGGCATCGGTGGCTGAGACACACACACACACACACACACACACACACACACACACACACACACACAAGAAAGAAAAACAAGAGAGCAAAACCTTGTTACGGTTAATCTACAATGAGCTTACTCAACATCGATTCCTGTATTCTCCTGCATCACTGGCACCAGATAATGGAAAACATCCAGATCAATATTGTATGAACCTGATGGATGGTGATGACAGTAGGGCTGTAGGTAGAAATGGAGCTGACAAGCACCAATAACAGCAAGCTAACTCACTGTAAATACAAGAGTGTCAAGAAGTCAGTGTGTGTATTTAGGTACCCACCCCTGAGCTTGTACTGCTCCCCGCTGATGGCGTTGACAGTGAAGGTGTGCGAGTCCTCGTCGCTGGGCGAGATGACAGCCCCTGCCAGGGGGAGCATGCCCCGGGGCTTCTGCGCCCGCGACTGCTCATTGACAAAGTACTCCAGCAAGCCCGCCTCATTGTTTAAGACAAAGAACCTGCAAAACAACAGCCACCATGACAATGTCGCTCTCCCCTACAAACCACCAAGGCATTACTTGGATTGGATTAGACTGGATTACAATAAGGAACTTGGTTGAAAGAGGCTGGTGAATTCTGATAAGACAGACTTTGTTTTTCTTACCCCTGACTGGGACACCATACTTTTTAGTATTTCAATAAAAACTCACCTGTATTGCCACCCTGTTACAAGGTTGGTATATTTCATCAAGTAGCCATCAATATTCTCCATGTGGTCACTGGCGTGAAAGGTTATCAAGCAAAAGGAGACAGAGAACACTTGTTAAAATACTTGGACTGACTTCACACCCATAAAAACACAAAAGGTGTATCCACAAATCAATCACAGAGCATTGCCTAGTGACAGACCTGCTTATAAGGCGCTGTGATTTAATCTTTACCTATCTGATTAGGAAGCCAATTTGATCATAAACTTAAGAGCAAATTTCTCAAATCATTACAAAACTCAGAACATAATGGCTGTATCACAGTTATGCTGCTGGTGCCTCATTGGATAGGTAAACAAAATACGCCTTGAATCAGTGAAATAGCTTGAGGGCTACCAGGACAGCCAGCCACCCACCTATACTGCCAGCTTTTGGCACTTGCTCTCCCCGAGCTTGGGGTCTTGTTCTGGGGAAATACATCCAGCCTGCCTTCGTTTTCCGTGATTCGTAGAGCCGTGGTTTCCCCTTGCATAGTCACAAGCAACTCAGCCTCCTTTAGACGCTAACTCAGCCTGCTAGCGTGAAGCTAACCTGTCAAAGCTGGCCAAGTCACAAAGATTTTGTTTAATGGACGAGCCTCCTTTATGACACAAAGTGAGGCTGTCGGTTCATCGCTTATCGCAACGCGCCACACACCCAACAGACGCCGGACTGTTAACTGGTTACGTTAAATAAAGGCTGATAAAACATGGTCTGTGCTGCTAATACTGGGAGTAGCTTTATAGCTTGTGTTTGCGAGCTCGCCTGATATTTACTGCTTTGGCTAGGAAAACCAGTCACGTGACTGGATCACGAGCGCAGGCTTCCGTCGCGTAAATTTAAAATAATAAAAATAAAAACAAATTAAATGAATTAAATTATTAGCCAGGTAAATCCGCCTAACCTTCTCCTCTGATAAAAGTAGAAAAATAATGTTTACAGAGATTTTGAAAATGATTAAGGAAAAAAGTCAAGAGGTGGAAATAAAGCTACACCGGAAGTTGAGCATTTTTATAAATTATATTATTGTTTTATTGTATCCTTATCGGTAACTGGTTCTTTCCTAATAAATAAACAAGTGAGCATACAAATATGAAAAAAAATTGGTTTTTATTTTTCCTTAACTTATCACTTAGACATAGGGTCTTTTAACTTGCCAATGTAATGTTATAAATGTGAGTGAATCACCCTGATTTGATTCCCGAAAATGAGCACAGTTTTGAAAAATAAACTTTTTTTTATATATTTAAGTTTTACATATATAAGTTCTCTGCAAATATTTATTGATGTGTTTGCGTGTTTACTCGTTTTAGGCTATTTGTAGGAGCGGACTTTATTTTGAAAACACATTTTAAACCGGAAGCGTCGTTAAATAATAAAACTTGACGTCGGTTGGTTGCGTGAAGGCAGTGCAACGAGCGGGTTTCTGCGTTTCCAATCAATATTCAATAATAAATGACCGGTAAAACGTCAATGCACTACATATGGGGGTTTCCCTTCTTCTTTGTAAGCTCACTATTACCGTTCAGCTCTATAAAATAAACCCAGTAGTGATCTGTAAACCTTCCAACACGTGTAAAAATGTTTAAAATCAATAGTCACAGCTGTGTTTAGACGCCTGTAATATTAGTTGTATAACATTGTCATTATTATTGTTGTTGTTCCACTTTTGCAAAAGCAAGAGGTGTCGGCTATCCGTGGCGAGCAGGCGAGGGGAGGAGTGGATCGGTAGAAATTTATAGGGCGTATGAGGAAGTTATAATAGACGAGGGAAAAAGGAACAACAGGATTTTCATTTTCAGACGCACACGATTTACTACTCTCAAAATGCCTGGAAAGAAAGTCTGCATCGTCGGATCTGGGAACTGGTAAGTTTTTGTGGTTCAGGTGCATCTTTCAGGGGGACACAAATAACCTTTTTCGTACTAGTTAATAATGGCAGCCAACGCTCAACCAAACGCGGGTTTTTGTCATTTTGCAGATTTAGATCCATACCGGCAATATGTTGTCCGATTAACGCAATATTTGTAGTCTTATTTATCACATCAGATAAATGCAAAACTAAAACGTCCAGCTGCTGTGGATCCCTCCTCCCTTTTTACAGCAGCCCATTTTATACCAACCTGAAGGATTAGAACATGCAGGCCTTTATACTGCTAGATTATCCTAGTGCCTCATAATAACTGATGATAATGACATTTGGATACTTAATGGAAGTTTTAGCTCCCAATGTGGCCATCAGTGTATTATGAAATGAGGAGGTTGTAGACTGCTTTTCCATTTTCCTGCACGTTTAAATTCTGATTCACTTGATTTGAAGTAAAATGCTTGTTTTTTTCACCCTAGCAGACCTGTTATAGTTTCCCATAATTCAATTTGATTCATTAGTCTGGATCTAGAGTGTTTCTTTTAGGGGGGGTCTCTTTGCTGTGTGGATTGGTTGAAATGTTAGTTTTACACTCACCGTCTGCTCATGTCCTTCACTCCCTCCAGGGGCTCTTCCATTGCCAAAATAATCGGGCACAATGTCAAAGCATCCAACCGATTCGACCCAATGGTGAATATGTGGGTTTACGAAGAAATTATTGATGGAAGGAAGCTAACAGAGGTCATCAACACGGACCACGAAAACGTCAAATATCTGCCGGGTCACAAGCTGCCTAGAAATGTGGTAAGTGCTCTAATTTTGAGGAGTTTTGATAAGGAGGCTGTGTGTCAACAGGTGAGGCAATTCACTGCATTCTTGAAACAGACTTTGATTGCACAGTGAGACATTACACTGATAAGATAAATTCACTTCGACCCATATCTCTTGGGTGTCATCCAGTTTATCTACCATTGCTATGTAATTGGGTGCAGGAGAAGAAGAGACAGTTTTTTTCCCCTATGACCATTAACGTTAGACAATATATACTAGTCTATACAAAAAAGATTTGTTTAGAATTAACTATTAATAATATAGGCCTGCCTTGCATTTCTATGCATTTTTTTGGTTGCTTTGTTGTGTATTTGTCACTTCCTCGTGGATAACCACATGTTGTCATATTGAGGTATTTTCCAAGAAGCGACAATTTGGTTTTAGTTTGTGCTGATTTTTCTTATTTCCAAACTTGCCAAGTCTTTAAATCTTAATAAAGACTTGGGTAGCAAGAGCAAGGGCTTCTTAAAAAATTACTTCAGTTCATTGTATAATTTAGCTTTTTGTGAATTAAGTCTGGCATAATGATATTTGTGAATTTAGTTTTTGTTATTGTTATGTATGTTTATTTCCTATATCTGACATGTATATAATAATAATTTTATATTCAAAATTCAGGACCCATATATATTTCTTTGTTGTTGGTGGCTCACTAGGTCGCTATTCCAGAGATCACAGAAGCCGTCAAAGGGGCAAAGATCCTCGTCTTCGTGATCCCGCACCAGTTCATTGGCAAACTCTGTGATCAGATGAAACCTCACATCACGGAGGGAACCATCGGGATATCACTCATCAAAGTAAGAGCCTGCCATTAACTTTGTGTCAGATTTCCTCTCGGCAAAAAAGGGGAAACAGAGAAATATTCAGTCACTTGACTTTACTTCACATGGTTCTGTAGCCACAACATCACAGGATGTTGTAGTTGAACAATACACAGCCAGTCACCCATATGAAACATGAAGTAGCCTATCGATCACCAGTACCTCAAGGCCCTGTCCAGGCCAGAGATTATGTCACTTTGTGAAAAATACAAACAATTGTTATTGTCATCCAGGGTATAGATGAGGGGCCAGATGGGCTAAAGCTCATCTCAGACATCATCCGAGAGAAACTAGAGATTGAAGTCAGCGTCCTAATGGGGGCCAACATTGCCAGCGAGGTGGCAGATGAGAAGTTCTGCGAAACCACCATCGGTAAGACACCATTTTTTTTACTATAACGGTTATTTTTTTATTTTAAAGTCCACAAAATGCAGAGGGTAATTTACGATCAAAAGAGGATGCGGTGTGGTTGTCAAGACAACAATAAAAACACTGCATTACTTCCATGTTTTAGAATTCAGTGACCTTTTTTCTCTTTATCTTCTTCATTATAATAACCTGCTTTCAATACAGGGGCAAGAAATGAGGCAAACGGCGTTATCTTCAAAGAGCTGCTTCAAACTCCCAACTTCCGCATCACTGTTGTAGAGGAGAGTGATACAGTGGAGCTGTGTGGAGCTCTGAAGGTAAAGACAGCCACATATTGGGAATATTAAGGATTCCCTCCATTACAACATATACAAATAGTCTGCTTGGAAAAATGTGTGTCTAATATGTTTTTTCCACAAAAAAGTACACATTAAAATCCTTAAAAGGGCATCTACTCCTTGAATCTATGAATATGAGAATGTCTAAATTTTTATTATTAAAAATATTTATTATTCCAAATTTCAAATCTTCTCTCAGTGTGTTAAATAAAAGCAAAATGTTGCATGCAGAACATTGTGGCTGTAGGTGCTGGATTCTGCGACGGCCTTGGTTTTGGCGACAACACCAAGGCGGCGGTGATCAGGCTCGGTCTGATGGAAATGATCGCCTTCGCCAAGTTGTTCCGCAAGGACCAGGTGAGCTCCACCACTTTCCTGGAAAGCTGCGGCGTGGCCGACCTCATCACCACCTGCTACGGAGGACGAAACCGAAAAGTTGCAGAGGCCTTTGTCAAAACGTCCAAAGTGAGTCGGACATGAAAATTTTGCTTACAATAACTTGTCACTTACAGTCATTTGTTGCACTATCTTGAAATAGTTGCAAAATAAACATAGTTAAATCAGCTGTTTTTAATTTATATTGTAGAGGTCATGCATTAAAAGTTTGATATGTTACATAGTATTAATTGTCTGCATTTTACTGAATAGACCGAAACATCTACTGGGGTTTATAGATAAATGATTTGTGACAGGAAACCTCAGTGTACTGTTTGAACAACAATATGAGGAATATGACAATAAAATGAGGAAATGAACATATTCAGAAGATGTCCCCAAACAACAGTTTAAACTGTCTCTGTATTTCTTTCCCCAGTCTATCACTGAGCTGGAGGCAGAAATGCTCAACGGACAGAAGCTGCAGGGTCCACAGACCTCAGCCGAGGTCTACAAGCTCCTACAAAAGAGGGACATGGTCAACAAGTGAGTCCACTTACTTCTATAAAAACTAACACTGTTAACACTTACCTGTTTTTTGTAAAAGCATATGAATCAAACTGGTCCATTTCAAACACACCTCCAATGCATGCTTAAATACGATGTCTCACAATGCTTCTGCTGGGTATTGGGCTAGGACAATTCGTTATATTCAACTACATACAGTATCTACATTTATGATATGCACTCAGTGGCAACTTTATTAGGTACACCTGTGCATTCTTCTGCCGTTCAACACAACAATTATGCATTTACAAAGTTATTATAAAGTTATAATATATTCAGTGTTTGTATACTCAATTATATGTTTATTATTGAGCTCAATGTTTTATTATTATCTTACATGAACGGGGCAGAATATTAGAAACACACGGGCGGCTTGGCTCAGAGGCAGAGCAGGTCGTCCTCAAGGTTGTGGGTTCGATCCCCGGCTCTGGTGCCACTTCCTTGAGCAAGATCTGAACCTCAATTGCCGTGCGGTGTGTTGAATGTTGTTTCTGTTCACTGAGTGAATGTGTGTGAAGGGTGATGTGGCTAGTGTAAAAGCGCTTTGAGGAAGACTATAAAGTAGAGGTCCATTTACATTTACCATCTACATATATAATTCAGTCCAGTAGAGCGAATATTATCAGCCACTATTGGCCTATCACAGGCATACTGCTATTGTATCAATATCTGCGTATATGTGGAATTAAAAATGCTTGTGGTAATGTATTGGCATCACAGCAAAGTTTATCCAGCAGAGTGCGCTGTGATTTACAATATTGTGGCAAAAAGCACAGAGAAAGAAGGAAGCAGCTCTCTGCAGTGTCAGCTAGAATTGGTTGGCCATGTATATGTTATACATGTACATGTTAAAGGGCATTTGTTTAATAAAGCAGCCTTCTGAGTACCTTTGCATGATCATATTGGTGTAAAATTGGTGCGCGAAACCACATAGAAAAAGGTTTATTCCAGGTAGAAAATTAACTTTATTGTCTGCCATATCGGGAATCAGCCTCATTGCTAAACCATAGAATTGAATTAACACCTCTATCACAGTGTCAAATAAGCTGCATATCATAGGCCTCATAAATGTTGACAGTTGTATTGGGCTGCATTAGATTGTGCAGGTGTAGCTAATAAAGTGTGGCCTGTGTCTGCATGAACGGGCCTTGACTTTGCCCCTAGATGTTGTGATCACTATAATTAACCAACAACAAGTTTATTGGATGCTTTTCTCTTCTTTTAAATGTGCATTACGGATATTTGCAATGATGTGAGATTGAAGTAAAGTTACACTGTACACAGCCTTGGCCGTCTGACACAGGTGTTTCCACTTACATAGCCTGATTAGACCTCTTGTCTTGACATCTTCCTCATTCTCTTATTAGTTTTGCTGTATCTGTGTCTTGATAGCATTAAGAACCAGAATCTGTTAGTGAAACAACTTAAAACACCGTATTTCTTCTTAGTACTATGATGACATTATGTAATTCTTCACCTCCACCTTCAACCTCAGCAGAGATCTAATCAGCCAGAAATGAAAGCACCTATGTGGGTGTGTAGTTCCATTAAGTTATGACAGACTGTTTAGTCATAGTTGAGTCATTTGATAAGTTGTCATGTGAAAACCTTTCTGTCCTTGATCTGTGACCAAGACTAACAAACGTCCAGTAAAACTGAGTCTGATTCTCTGTTTCCTTCTATAGGTTTCCATTGTTTTCTGCAGTCTACCAGATCTGCTTTGAGGGCAAAGAAGTGAAAGAGTTCATCACCTGTCTGCAGAACCACCCAGAGCACATGTGATGGGACCGACGTGCAGACACGTCCACAGCTGCTCCTTCAATAGCAATTTACTACCACTAGAGGGTGAAAGAGATTCATCAGATAGAAACGCACAAATAATGACCAAAAGCACTTTTTACAGGTGAAATATCGGGGATATTTTTCTTAGCTTTAAAAACCATTTTTTAAATTAATTTTGCTCTTATTTTGTGAAATGTTCTGTATTCATGTGGGTCTTGTGCAGGGAATTAAAAAACATGAATTAAAAAGTTCATTCTAAGGTAAACCACTCCACTTTTATGAAAAAAAGTCTGAATTTTTTATGGGGGACGTAAACTTAACACTGTTTGACATTTCACTACATTACAATCTCAAAATTAAAAGCATTTTGTATCTTCATGAGGAGTTGATTTCTAAATAAAATCAATTTATAAAATCTGTCTTTTCATTTCTGAAGAAGCGAAATCAGTCCAGCAAGCTAGTCAAGAGTGTTTTAGTGATGGATGAAGATGATGTATTTCCATAAACAACAGACACAGGACCCGTGTGATCACAGAGCAAAGATTTCTGCTGGTTCAGTATCTTAATCATTGTGTATCCATCTTGCTCAAATCGCTGAAATGGGAACTTATTCCCAGTATCTGATATTCACTCCTGTCTTTGCAGTCAGCTCTGTGATTGAGTTGTGTGTTAGATCCCACAGTCTGTCTGTGACGGGCTGAAACTGATTCCCATGAGGGCCGCAGTAACTCAGTATGAGAAAGCGGATTAAAGAACACAGAGCGTCCTTGTCCCTCCATCTCAACTGTGTTACAGGTCAGACTGGTGAAACCTTTGATAATCTCCCACTGTCTGACTCCATCTGTCTCCCGTCACTGTTTCTATGTGGTATGTCAATTTCTGTGTCTGTCTTTGGATCTGACTTTTCACTGTCTCTCAAAGTTCAAATGAGAAATAGACTTCACTGATTCCTTCCCAGTTTGTTGCATGCTGAGATAATGAAATGAGAGAAAAACAAGAAAAGAGACAGCAGCTCTGTGATGCTGTACTCAGGGAGTGTATCTGTGTTCGCTGAGTTATATGTTCCCCTTCTCAATGTCTTCTACACATAGGACAGACTATTTATACAGCAATGTTTTCCCTAGGTCAATATGGTGAAATCACCCATAAACAGATTATAGCGTACTGATATTTACTCCTTAAAACCTACAGACAGATCTCTTGAGACATCAGTGGCTTAACAGTCAGTAATATCTGCAATTCACACTGCATTTAATACATCCGTCTCCCTTTATTCTTTTTGCAATCTGAACTGTGAAGAGAGCTGATAAAGATGCGAATGTCTTACAATTTTAGTTTTTATCAAGAGTCACATGCTCAAAAGTCAACACAAGGCTGAAAACAAGAGCAACAGAACAACTTTGAGAGGACATAGCTCTTTTTTTTTAAAATACAATCTTTAAATCTAAAATAGTAAATCTTTTAAATCACTAGAAAGACAGATGTGTGTCTTATGTGTTATATTAAGGGGATATAGAGCTGGGGAACCCTATGGGCACAGTGGTGGTTTGAGTTAAATTCTAACATCAGCCTTCTAACATGCTCGCAATGAAAATAACGTTTAGCAAATGCATTTCCTTTTTACCTTGTTACCCATTTGGGCTTAGCATGTTAATATGCTAACATTTGTTAATTAGCACTAGACACATGTACACCAGAGGCTAATGGGAATGTCATTAGTTTAGCAGGTATTTGGTCATAACCCAAAGTATTGGTCACATTGAAATTTTGAGCTGATGATGGCACTAGAAGAAAAGTCAGAGGATTAATAAAATTGTTACAGTTCATCTTGGGGGGACATGAATATTTAAACAAAATCAAATTTCATTGCAATTCATTGGATATTTGTTGAGATATTCAGCTTAGACCAAAATGGCACCAGTTATTGCTATTTTGATATGCTGGAACAAATCTGGAACATATTTTTACTTGACAAATTCAGGGATGTTTTTATCTTTTATTCTATTTTTTTATTTTTTATTTATCAATTTTGGACCGTTCTTTTTGGAAACATGCAATTATTTTTCTGTCTCACAGTTTTGAACACCAAGACCGTCAATGTGTTTGTCAGTCAATTGTTCTCTCATCGTTCAGATAATAGTCTTTTCTTTGGCTTACTGATAACCCTTATAACAGTTATATAGGTTGTGACACCTTTCTTCTCTCTCTCTCTCTCTCTCTCTCTCTCTCTCTCTCTCTCAAGTTTGTCTTTCGCCATTTGTCCATTGGTGGGTAACTTTCCAAGCTATCTCCCTCTGCAGGCTCACAGGCCTCCATGTCCACGGCTGCCCAGATCCCAGGACATCAAAGGGCTCACTGGAAAGCTTAGGGAGAGTGACGGAAGAGGCACCAGGTTTTTTTTTTTTTTTTTTTTTGGGAGGGGGGGCACAGGGGCCATGATGAGCTTCCACAGGTTCCCATGGGAGAGCCATGTCTCGCAGGTCGATGTCCTCTTCTCATCTCCTAACAGTAACTGTCATCGGTGGGTTTTTGAGCGAGCACTGAGACCCTTGTGGTGGTTTGACACAAGCCCAGATCCTCTGTTTCAAAGAGAGGGCCCACCTTCAGATGAGACCCAAGTTTGAAAGAGGAGCTTAATCACCACGGTAACTTGTCTGTTGGTACCCCCCGACCCCACGCACTCATACATACACTGTCCTCCAGTAAGAGGCCCTTTGGACAGTAGAGGATAATAGCATAACAGCATAGATATACCATCCCGGCTGCACTTGAAAGAATTTATGTGTTAAAGAAATCTTAAAATCACAAAGTGGGGCTATAATAGAGAACAGCATCTGATTAGCAAATCAAATATTTGATATTTTGTGTGCATGTGTTTCTAAAAATGTGCTTTCTTTGCAGGACTGGAAGCGTGGCTGGCTCTGCCCAACGTGGTTGGAAAAATACACCTTTCAACACCTCTAACGTTGACTGATTAACATGTTCTCTTTTGTTTAACTTCTATGGAAAGAGACATGTAAAAACAACAATTTGTGGTTTTAGGGAGAGTTATGTTTTGAAGTTAAATTACAAAGTGACTACTTTCTACAGAAGAAATAGTCACCAAGAAGCTGTTGCAGCTTCCAGACTAAATGGAATGTCTCTGGAAAGAGATGGTGATGAATTTCTTAAATATATGTATTTTTTGAGAGCACCACAAACAAAATCCCAATCATCTCAATTGTAATGATGCATATATATAAATCATCATATATCTTAAAACTGCTCTAATCCCTATTTTTATTTTAACGATGGATGAAGTGACAATGTTTACGTGAAAGGGGCCTATAGTTACACTATCAGCTTTGTGGAGGAAAAATGTTCCTACCCGGTATATTTATGAATGAAAATTTAAGATGCTGTGGCAAGGCAACTTAACTTTCATTTTAAAATGTTGATTGATATTACAGCATCTAACACACACACACACACACACACACTGCAAGCAATGCACATATACACAACTCCCTATACAATAAGATACGGCCACAAATGTCTCTCACCACTTATCTGTGCACTTCTTGGTAAATTTTCTTAATACTTAATACTCCATACTTAAGTTATGGCCTTCATTTATCCTTTTAGCTTGATCTACTCCAGCAAAGTGCTGCCACATTCTTGCAGCGTCTCTTTGGAGTTAGCACGAAATTTTCCTCTGTGGTACCCAGCCTAATTACCAGTTGCACTTGGGCCAGGTAGCTAGCTGAAGTAAGCATAATCATTGCAACGGTGGACAGTGAGGGTCAAAGAATTGTGATACAATTACTTGCAGTTTGGACCCTGATTAGCAGGTAAAGAGACAGATATTCCTCCCAGGAGTTGGTGGAGATCAGAACAGAGCTAAAAGGAGATTATTAGACTTACATTCATTAAGTGGACAGAAATGTTAAGTAACACTTTTTAATGTAATGTTAACAGTGTTGTGTTTACAGTTTTAAACATGGGCAATTAAAACCAAAATTAGCTGCCTAGCCTGATACCACTAGTGCACATCATTCCTGCTGTGTGCAACTGTCTATTATGCATCTATCATTCAAAGGTTTCTTAAAAAGATGAAACATTGGCTGTAAATATGTTCTCATAGTAATAATGTGCCTAAACTGTATTAACGTGGATTTAATAACATTTTATAACAGCCTCATGTTTTCTGGATAATATCTACCTAAAAACATATTAAGAGACCCTTCAGCCCATTTCACATTCAGTACGGGCGTGATTTATGAGGTGTGATGGACTGAGCTATTTTTCACAGTCGGCTTATCACACCTGTGTCTCCTATGGATGTATGTTTCAGTTGTGCATCCAAACCCCCCCCCCGAGATATCCATTTAATTTTTTACTTTAAATATGTGGGCCACCCTGGGCCAGACCACATGGTTCACACCTTTAGATTTATAGCACCCAGAGAAGCTTTGCGTCAGTGTGAAACCTCACACGTAAGCTAATAGATAGCTCAAAATATTACCAACAGGCAAAAACGCCTTAGCAGTTCGGTGGGGTGTTTACACTGTATATATTTTTTTATCTGTCTTTTATATCTTTATATGTGGATACTCCTACATTTCTGGATGTGTGTGTGTGTGTGTGTGTGTGTGTGTGTGTGTGTTTGACACGGCAGAGTCTACCCTACATCCTCAGCTAATTACAGGCCACTGATCTCGTCAGCTGTCACCGCCACACTCTTTTTACATGTCAATGACAGCCAAATGGGACCTCATATCCTTCCTCCAGCTCATACAATGCTCTCATTGAAATCATAAGAGATGGAGAGAAAACCAAAAGAGGGAAAGCAAAGGATGCCACTCCTCGTCCCAGCTGGCGTTTGCTCAATGGCAGAGGGCACCGAGTCTTGTCCGTGAAATAACAACCACTCCTACTCCTCTCCTCAAATCCTCCCCTTCATCCTTCACCTCTGCCCGGCCGTCCTCATCATCGCCTGGGCCTAATCTGGACACGTTCGTGGGGACCCGCACACAGACTCTGCCTCTCTGCTTCCTTTTGTGTTTGCCAGCGCTCTGGGGAGAGAAAAAGAGAAACAGGAGGGTGCAAGGGGAGCAGGGGGTGGAGGTGAAGGCAGCGGTGGTGGTGGCGGTGGCTGCTCGGGTTTGTCTTTTGCTTTTTGCAGTCCGGGGGAAGAGGAGGAGAAGTTGGCAGGATGCCTGGCTATGGCACTGCATACAAACAAAGGGTGGACAACACAAGGCCTATTTGTTTGACTCTCCCATCCTCTTACTTCAGGGGGAGTGGAAAAAATTGCATGAGACAGCCATAAGATACGGACCGTTCCTCGCCTCCTCAGGACAGCCATCGATTCTGCTTAAAAACAGCTGGGAGAATGGACAGAGACGAGACAAATGGAACGCAGTCCACGTCAGGAAATCATTGACCATAATTCAATGAAATTAAGTCAATTTGTACAGTAAAGACTTGGCAGGATGCCCAGCCTTGTTTGCTGCTTTAAAAAAGCTCTTTGATTAAATATAAAATACAGCCATTATGTGAATCTACAAAACAGCATCAGGAGAGTAACCGCAATTTATCACTACAATATGTCTCTTGCTAGACAAAGGGCTGACAATGTCAAAGCTGGATAATCTCTTCCCTTTTTTTCTACTCTGCATTACATCTTAGTTCATGTAAATCTCCTTACTATGATCTCCTGTGGACTCAAAGTAGCTGACATCAGCACAAACTCCACAATTCTTTCTGATTTGTGGAAGATGAAATCTTTACCGTATGTACTGAGCTTGTCTCTCTTGAGTCCATGCTTACATGCAAATAAATATGCTTTCTGGGGCCGCTGATGTGAAAGGGGACATCGTCGGATTCCCAGTGCAGCTGCGAATAACATTGATGTGGCATTCCAACATGTCAGAGTAGCGGGGGCCATGCACAAAGCCATTTCCTGCTCCTTAGAAATATTCACATGGGAGACTTGAAAATGATGATTTCACAAGTCTGATCAGATTCAATATGTTTTCCAGCATTCAGGTATGTCAATTAGCCCTGGGCCACATTATTATTAGTTCTAGCCACATCGTGCATGCAACTATATCAGCAGACTTTAAAGAGTTTCATGTCAAAAGTGAAGCTCATATTTGTTTTCTTCATAAATTTCCATCTATGTTCTGTCTCGACAGCTTTGCGGCCTATCCAGACCTTCGGGATCGTCTGGTGTTTCAATTACAGATGTTTGTGGTAGTCTCGTTCAAAATGTTCTACTGATAGTAGACAATACATGCTGAGGGATGTCCATAAAACAGGTACACCGAAGGAGCCGTAAGTATTGCAGCAAGCTGCGGAGTTGACTGCTTTATGACTGCTCTGGTCTTATCCACAATTACAGCTAGCAAGCCAAAGGGAGGCATGGTGGTTGAATGAGAAAGCATGTCTGGAAGAAGATGGGGTGATATTGAAATGGGTATAATCTATCTGTGCATCTGTTTTATTTTCATGTTTCCCAGTGTCATTTCTTGAAATCCTGTCCTTTCCATATTTGACCCATTCACCTTCGAAATTTCAGTCCAAGGTATTCACCATATTCACTGGGTCAGTCAGTTTCGCTTTTTGTCTTGTTTGCCTAAAATAAAAACATAATTAAAGGTCCATTATGTAATATTTGGGAGGAAATGGAATGATGGTTATGATTTTATTAGTGTATAATCACCTGAAAATAAGAAGCAGTATTCAGTTGGTTACAATATTTAAAGCCTCGGGTTGTGTAACTGAGGCATTGTATTGACTCCACTTGCCACTTTCATGGCAGTTGCTAGGCTCAGCACTCTGCACAAATAGTGAAAATAGAGAGTCAGTGACCATGTGCAGATGCCAATGGAAAGAGGAGGGTCAGATGAAGGGATCATTTCTTTCACTGAGTGTAGGCATGGTTGCAATGTAAAGGACTAGAGCTCCTCATGTCGTTGCATGCATACTAAATGCTTTGACCCGTCTCCTTGCATCCTCTCTGAACTGCTGCAGAATATATATGGCTTTCCTCTCTCCGGTGCTCCACACAAATCGTTTCCTCAGTGCTCCTGCAGGGCTCTGACCTGTGACATGAAAGAGTAGGACCTCATGCCTTAGATGGATCCGGATGTGCCGCAAGTCAAGATGTATGTTGCTGGATCATTAGCCATTAACTCCCCCCTGAGCTCTCAGGACACAAACACATGTGCATGTCAATGTATGTGCAAGGTTTTGACCAAAATGGGATTCTCAAGCCTGGTTTTCTGCACTGTAGCTGCCAACAGATCATATTTTGTGCAAATATACCATTAAAGCTGACCAGATTTATGCCCCCAAACCTGCCATGATGGGTTTCTTGTGATGCCAAGATGATGACTTAAGCTTCTTGACAATAAAAATAAAGAATAACAGCAAGGAGAGGAGCAGTGTTTTTCTTTCCTTACTTCAAGATAAGAGCATATCAGGGTGAGTGGAGTAGGGAGATATGGAAGACAGCATGTGATTTAGTAAGGATGGGGATTTAAACTGTAAATGAGTGCACAAGTGCTCACACATGCATACACATACTCACACGATGCACATGCAGAGTTGTTCTCATGATGTTTCAGGTGGCAAACTGCATCTGTCCCACATTCGGGTTTATGATGGACCAGATAAAATTTCAAATTAGGAGTGCTGACAGTGAAGACATTTACAATATCAGAGGGATCAAAAATAAAAGCTGTAACTGTCTTGGATGTGGAGTTTTTATTTTACACATATAACCTCTACATTATGTACTGTGGAAATTTTACGTTTCTGCATGACAAATTGTCATTTTAAACATTTTAATTTGGTGACATTTCCTCTTTTCTGTTAGATTAAAAGAATACATCACAAGCTTCCAATTAAGAAATCAAAGATTTCCATTATCAAATGCTAACTGAAAATGACATGGTCAGTCTTCTTATATTATTACCCTTCTCCCTCATAACATTTGATGCCAATCAGCATAATACAATGCCGCTTTTTATCTGATTAGCTCCTGACATTTAGGTTTAATTGAATGCCTGTGATGAAGGGGCGACTTGGGATCATGTTCTTTTGTCTGGTCTGGCTGTTCGCCAAGCTTGAAAACAACACAGAAATTGTTTTAAACTAATTTTTCAGTGCGATTTATGACGTCTTTTATCTCTCAGCTCTTCACAGCCCAAAGTCTTGCAATGTCGTCAGCCCACTCAAGCCCAGCCTCATTCTGTCTCTGTGAGCGAACAATGTTGCAATGCAGTGAGTTTAGAAGGGAAGAATGCGACAACAGAATGGAATTATGGGAGAAATTATTGCATTTGAGACCACAAGGAATGCACCAGAGATGGGCTGAAGCGGAGCATTTGTTCACAGTGGTTAGGGATGACAAACAGTGGGTGGACGATGCTATAGCTGAAGGCCTCTTACACCCAGGCAACAGGCTAGAAACATGAAATTCAAAGTTTATTTTAAGTTAATGCACTTTTTTAAGTTAATGCAGTTTGATGCATTCTAAAAGAAAAGAATACAAAAGTGAAAAATAAGCTAAATATGACATGTGGGATAAGGTTGATTCAACCTCTTTGAGGCTACGAGGATGGGTGGCAGCCTGGAATGCAGGAGTGCCCTGCAGAGAGGCCAATGAAAAGCAGAGAGCTGGTGGCTGCCGGCATAAAGAAGTCAACTTGGCAGTAAAGCGAGGAGTCATGTGCCTCCATTTAAATGAGAAGGCAAGAAAGGAAAGAGAGACAGAGAAGGGGAGGGAGAGAAATACAGGCTGAGCTAAGAGGCTGGGGACTCTGCCAAGCCAAGACACTTGAGGAATGCATCAGCAGCTCTTGCTTTGCAGTAATACCATTACAGTTAGTGCTATCTGAGTCAGGAAAGCAGCTCTTCTAGTCTAGTCAGCAAGTCTCATAGCCAGTGTAAACAGAAGACAGGTAACAATAGAGAAATAGGGCAAAAATGGAATTCTGAGAAATAAACGTGGACTGTGTCTTGGCTGAGACATTCCAAGCATTTTTGTTTTTTTGTGTGTTTACCAAAAGAAATGTGCGTCCGCATGTCTGCAAATTGTTGGTACTTGCACATAGCTGCACGTCTTTCATTTGAGTGTTTTAGAAGCAAGTGAGCATTGTCTCATCTTGTCAATTTGGGCATGAGGGCATGTGGTGTGACTCCTCCAGCCCTGGCAGTTAGTTAATAAACACAGGCCTGTCAACAGCTGCTGGTGATGTAATGTGGAACTTCTCCTCACTCTACTTATCCTCCCGCCCCACCCCGCCTCCCTAACTCCCTCCACCACCACCTCCCTCCCTTCTATTTACAAGTCTTTACTGGGTGTTGCTGCAGACTTCCAGCACTGGCAGCACAGATAGTGTGTTTAAGAGTGTGTGTGTGTTTGTGCGTGGCTTCCCCCTGCAACACTTCCAGGGGAATTTACGACAGCATGTTTTCAGCTGCCATCAAAGGAAATTCCACATCATCAGGTTGTCTTCCTAACCAAAACACCTCTGAGAGTCTGGGAACTGCAGAGCTGGATACAAACCTATTGAGTGGAGAGGATCCGGCCGGTGCAGAGTAAGTTTGGATTCCTGCTTGTTTGTCTTCTGACATTATGGGAAGCTGAACAGTTTTCATTCATAGTCTGTGAAAAGTGGGTGCACAGCAAGATGAGATAAGCGGCGGTTTATGCAGATTTGTGCAATGTGCCGTGTAGTTTTGAGCAAAGTTATCACTTGTGCAAAAAACTTTAATTTGTTTGTTTCTTGACAAATAAATGTTTTTTTTTTTAAAACAAGCAAACCAACATATATTTGCAGTTCCCTGGTTTCTGACTTCTAATGTTATTTATATTGCACTGACACAATTGAAAACATTTAAGTAAAGCAAATAAACGTGAGCTTTATATTTGGACAGCTTGAAACATTACAAAAAGATACTGCTAAACTAGTGTTAGCTATCATTGCCCTATAACTTGACCCATGTAGCCGCATAGCGAAATAGCTAGTTGATACTGAAAAGACAAATTAAAAAAGCAGCAAAATAAATATTAGCAAGCTTTCCCAATTATCTGGCATTAGCTAGCTATCCTACTTATCCCTTCACACCCAAAAGACGTAGCAGCTTAGCTTATTAGGATAAGTAGTTGCAAAAGTTTAGCTTTAAAATGACACTGATACAGAAGACAAATGAAGCTGGCTTTCCTAATAATCTGTTTACACCCCAAAAGATAAAGTAACTTGCTGAAAATAAGCTTAAATAATGTTAACTTATTCAGCTAACTACAAAAAAGATCCTGAAAACACATTTAAAAAGTAGCTAAATGTTGTGTGATGTATGTATCCACTGAATGCTAGCTAATTAACTTAGTAAGCATGATTTCAACATTTCAATGCTAACTGGAAAAAAAACTCCCTTAATTGTGAATTTTAAAGTTTAAAAACGATTCACAGCGAAGTGTTTTTGCTCGGTTTTAAAATGCTGTCAACGATTAACTTAGGAAGCTGATACACAGAACGTTTTCCGTGAGAAAAAACACACAGGAAAACATTCAGAGATACACATACACAAACACACTGTTGTTCCTCAAGCTGTCAGCAGCCTGCTGATGTGCGCTCAGTTTCTTAGTGAGCTGCCCATCGCATGATGCTCACATACCAAAGCGAGAGGGGGGCACAGTTGTGTATTTTGATAATGGTCGGAAAATTCCTCTGCCCTCTCTTGGCTTGCTGCATCACCCCTGGGCCTTTGGAGTATATTTTTCTGGCTTTTCTCTACCTGAAGTGCTATCATGGGAGAGTTCAGCAGAGAGTCACGCTGTCGGCTGAAGCACGCTGGGTTGCGGTGGAGGGTCCCTCGACAGGAAGCTGAGTTGATTTTTTTTTTTCCAGGATGTATATTAAAGCATCCTACGCATCTGGTGGGATAAGCGCAGGGAATTGCAGGGACTCCCCTCATGAACAGGATGACGACATTGCATTCATTGTATTTTTTCCACCAGACCTCCAACCCCTCCCTCCCTTTTTAAACCCCCACATTAAACTGCCTGCTAAGTACTGCTGACTATACAAGATTTAAAGCGGCTGAGACAAGTTCAGGCAGAATCTTTATCATTAGGTGTCCCAGAAACACGTTTTCTTGTTAGCAGATTGTTTTCCTTTATCTTGTTTGACATGATTTTGGTTCAGAAGTAATTTAGGTGTTTGCATAGTATAACATCTGAGAAGAACATAATATGAACATCTTCTCAGTCGGGCCTTTGCCAACTGGATGGAGCATCAGTCATGTTTGACAGGCTTTGTTGAACCAGTAGGCTAAGTCAAATATTGATAATATACTCTGAAGAGGATCTCATGAAAATTTTGTCAAATGTGTCACGAACAAAAAAAAAAGAATCTCAATGTGGGGAACGCTTAAGAAGACAGAACTGGAGCGTCTGGTAATGAGTAAGAATATAAGCACAGGCGTTTAAAAATGCAAAGCTCTGTGTCACATATCTGTCTGCTTATTGCAAACGCACACCAAATGATTTACAAATGCCTCACAGTCCTCCAGCATGTCTCACAGCTTTGTGACTGTAAAAACATAATGAGGAGCTCCATTTTTTCCCGTATAGATTAAATATACAAGAGCAACTGCTTCAGTCAAGTTGCCCTGGCTTTTAAGCATTTTGTCAGAAGCCTGGCGGTCTTTCTGCAGCAACAGAACAGCAAATTAAAGCCATTTATTAAGCAAAAATTGTCAACATTCGATAATTCCAGCTTCTAAAATTCAAGAATTATTTAAGACATTACATTACATTGCAGTAAACCAGACAAAACAAGCTATTTGAAGCTGGGAACGTTTGATGGGCTTTTTCTTTAATGACCTAATATAAATTAGAACAAATCGATGAATTGATAATGTAAATAATCATCAGTTTCAGCACTATCCCTGTTTTTTCTATTAACATATATAGGCCACCCTCAACACCTGCACTTTTTCTCATTGTGTTCGAAGGGCATACTGTACGTTGTTTATTCAGCAATGTATAGGCTGTCCTTGGGCTTTTACAGTCATGATGACATTGGAAACTAAAGACATGAGCAAATAACCATGTATACGGACACCCAGTTATGCAGACAAAGCTTCTTTTTATTACCTGTGGACTATAATGTGGCCATTACAAGTCCATACTTCCCATAATAATGTGATTTAAATGCCTAAAAGACACACAAGCTCATGCCACATGATCTTAAAAGTGATAAATATGTGCAAATGTCTTGCAACAAGAACATAATCACAGTTACCTAAGCGAGAATAGTGTTGATCTGGATCCTCCCTTACATGCAGCATAAACATTCATTTTAAAGGGACTGTTAAATTGACCTGTTGACCTTGACGGTAAGCCGCTCATTTTCACACCCATGTGAAAAAAAAAGTTAATCTGTGTGATTACCAGCATGCTTTAAGTACTGATACACTATGGCGGCACCGATGAGCTCACACTGGAAACATTTAGAAAAAGACATTTAGCTTAATAATCGGTTTGCTGACAGTATAAAAACAACAACAGACCAGTGTGAAATATGGCTTATTGTTCGAGGGGTCTTAGACACGGTAATTCCACTTCAGGCTGTGCCAGGCTACAGTTGGTCATGCCAACTGTACCAGGACACATGCAGAGGCAGGACCAGACAGGCTGGCCAGCAGAGGGACTCGAAACATCCGATCAGCATAGACCATCTGTGCTGCTAGAATACAGATGGACTCTCTCTCTCTCTCCTCTCTCTCTCTCTCTCTCTGCACATTAAACCCCACATCAGACACTTGCATGCTTCAATTTTCTCCTCAATGAATGGAAAGTAATAGCACCCCCAACGTCCCCTCCCACTTCCCCCCCATGTAGCAGGCGAATTAAAAGAGAGACTAAAACGTATAATCTTTCTCAGTCATTCATTCTTCTGTCCCCGGACATCATTCAGAGGAAAAATAGAGAACTGGGCTCTGTAACGTGGGGGGATGCCTCTGCGCTGACCTCCTTTCAGTCTTCCCCTCATTCAAGGCAGGCGCAGGGCATGGAGACAAAATGAATTGGTTCCCGGGGCAAAAGGGGTGCACCAATCAATGTCCAATCCCCCTCTACCATCCATTTTCAGGCCCTGGCTCTTCCTGGCATTGCTCTTTTTTGGGTATTGATCACAGAGGTCACTATTTGGCCAAGAGGCTTTTCTTTCTGAGACCTCTGTGTTTTCAAAAGGTTTTGGAATAGATGCGAGCGCTAATTATAAATTCGTGCAAAATGCTGAATCTGGAATCCCCTTCTCTTAAGTCTTTGGCTTTCCCTCCCTTCATTCTTTTCCTCCAGATGTCCATTTAAATATTAGCTTTCATTTATTTGCTCCATCATTTGTCGTATAGTTTAATGTATAACCCGTGACTAAATCGATTCACAATGAAAAAGCCAATGTAGGACATACTTTTGTTGCAGGTTCCACTGCCATCTCTTTTCAATGGAAGGTCTTGTTTCATGGGAAAGGGTGCAAAGTTCATGCCACACACTTAACCCACTTCATATCTCTGTTTGAACTTACTGTGACAAAGATTTCTTGTGGTGACTCTTTGCACAGTGCGGAACGAGAGTATGTGTGGGTGAGTGCCTGACTGTATTGGGTACAAAGGGCAGTATTGTCACTTGTGGCAAAGTGTGGTCTCGGTAACACTTCGAAGTCAAAAGCCAGAGGGTGGAGCAACAAGGTTTGTTCAGCAGACCTTTACTGTATGTGTAGGATTATTCCGGCTACAACCAGTAAAAGTGCCAGTAAAAGACCGGTGATTGCAATAAGTGCACAGCTGCCTAATTCTTCCTATCTTACAAAGGAACAGTATCAAATCTGAGCCATGACAATCCATATTCATGGACAATCTGTGCTTATTATCATCATTTATCCACAAGGCACACAGTCTGTTTTCAGTACAGGGATCTCTCAATGGGTTTAAGTGTTATCATTAAGCTGTTATCCCCTCACATTATCCCTGTTGTAGTTTGGAGCTGTCTGGGGCTCTGTGACCTCAGCTGGGTCCTCCCTTGTTCCTGGAGCAGATGTTAAAAAAGAGAGCCACCCCCCCACCTCAAACAACCTCACCATTCGGGTTGTACACACACACACACACACACACACACACACACAGACACACACTATCCCACAGCGCCTCCTCCCTTCACCCTGGCATCTAATTAGGCCTACAGCACAAAGGCTCCCAGATGTCAGCGTCCTCCTGGCCTCCTTTGATTATATCCTTTCCACCCCACTGACTGGCTTGCCGACTGGCTGGATGGCTGGCTGGGGGCCGTGTGGACTATAGGCGTCGACGCGTGTCACTCTGCGTAGGTCAACACCGAGCCGGTTTAACATATCAGTAGTTGCTTTTGGTGTAAATCACAGGGAATTTGGAGTTAGGGAGGACAGTGTTGAATAGGTTGCAGTTGCAGAGAGGATCTTAGATTGTCATAAAAGTAGACAAAGGGGCATTTAAAATTCAGTTCTTTGAAAAATGCTGTTCCTCTTATAATATTATATAATATATAATAATATATAATATGAATACAAAGTGACATCTTTTGAGGAATACTGTATGGCTTCACTTAAATTTTTGGATCATTTGTTAGTTATCAAACCAGTCTGTGAAGGAATATTTAAATTAGCATTTATAATGGCCAACAGTCCCTAAGTGTTTCATTTCCTTTAAAATCAAGCCACCAAGAAACATGAACAATGTGCGGACAGTCAACAAGTTTGTCGGCTGAGGAAAATTGGCCACAGCTCTGCTTTTTACAGACATCAGCTTTCGACAGCCAGTCTTATTTCCATGCTTCTATGAGCTCTGGTTCTGCCCAGTGAATACTTAATGGTTGAGATGTTGATCACCAGTACATATTGGAAAGCCTAGGAATAAATGTCTCAGGTTTCAATAGATTTAAACTTGCAGAAAAAATGCTGTAGCAACAAGTGCTTTTTGAGAAGCGCCGTCCCAACAAACCAAAGCAATGACAGCATGGCCTTCCACAATGTTTTATTAGTTCTTTCGTGATCTTACATGCAGACTCAAATCAGCCTGTTGGAGCTTAAGGACAACTGACAGTAAAAAGACGAAACATCATTTGATTTGTTTAACTGTTTAAAAGGTAGGAGTTTTCTTGTGTTTTATCGCCTGGCTTTATCTGAATGCCCCTGATATCTGGCATTTAATGTGTTTGCTTAATCTTTAACACTTCCAATCCAACCACTACCTCCCCTCACACTTTATATACCCTAAGGAAAAACGGTGTCACTGTTTTCTATGTCTGGCCTGGCCAATCAGACACAGTGCTATAATCCATTTTAATCATTTACTCTCAATTTCCTATAAACTCCCCCTATCTTTGGATCCAAGGGAAGCTATGAGCTTTACTTCCTCTCCTAATCTCCAGCGGAAAGGGACCAAACTGAAATGTAATCTAAACATAGACGAGAGTATTTCATTTGATGCAATAGATTTGCACAATTAGTCATTACAAAGCCAGATTTAGAGACAGGCAGGAGTTTGATGTTTCTGTGTCATTAAAGCCTCTGCATTTCACATCCTGTTCACTGATTAGGCAACTTCCTTATACACAAGATAACCCAGGGGTATTCAAAAATGGGGCAGAAGGAGACAGTGTTGTGTTAAGAACACTCTGTCAGTTCTGGATGAAAACGTAGCGGCTGAGCCGGCATGCAATCTGATGTTTGTGGCTTCATGTCAATAAGTTTGGACTTACCAGATTGGCAGTGGATGGAACATGCCATGTTGATGTGTGGGGATGTTTGACAAGTGCAGTCACGCTGTTGAAGCTTCAGACAGGGTGTAACAGATATAGCCTGCAGCGGATGCAAAAATGGGCTTGGGGACGCTGTTGGGAAGTGTGGTTGCATAAGTAGGTTTGTGAAGCGAGTAAACATAACTGACCTGAAAAAGTGGGATAAATACGATTCAGCCTTATTCTGAAGTGAGCCAATAGTGGCACTTAGCAGGCGTGCATTATCCCACCAGCGGATTTTATGCTTAGGGTGTCGAGATGATTTTATAAGGTTTGCTGTTTCAAAAAAGCTCATTTGTGACTTCCAAAGGGCTTATAGGCCATTTTCTTTTGTCATTTGTAACCGTAGTGTTTAATGTGAAAAAATATCTTATATCTTTAAAAATAATAACTGTCCTTTAAGGTTTCAAAGGTGGCAAGAATGCCACTCTTGTTGTTTGCCAAAATACGTGTCAATAGTGTTTTTAAACCATACCATGGATGACAGCAGTGTTTATAGGGAATCAATTAAACTCTCAAAAATCTCCAAAACATAAAACGAAAAAAGAAAACTATAGTTACGTAGGACATAAAATGTATCTATTCGTTCATTAAACGAGCAGACTGCACATTGAGTTTACAGCAGTGAATGTGTGTTTCTGACCCTGACATCACTTATGCTATATCTGCAATGATCTTATCTTTACATAAAGTAAATTCAAAATAATGAGAGAAATACCCACTCTTTGAAGCCATTTCTTGAGTTACTTGATTTCTTAAAAACCATGGGACTGGATTGGATCCAGGATTCTCTCGAAAGAAAGGTTTCTTGGACATTTTTAGGGAAACGTAGCAGCATGTTTGTCTTTATTCAAACAGCTTTTTTGTTTTGTTTGAAATAAAAAAAATGTAGAGTTAGATTATGCTCTAATTTCCCTCCTTTATATGTTGTTAACATGGACATGTAGCAGTAATCTCTATCTCAGCTACATCCAGGATTTATCCACACATACATGCACACAGCACTACAAGTTGAGTTGCACAGAAAGGTCTCTGACCCCGAGGTGTCCATCAACTGATCTTTGACCCTGTCTACACCAATGAGGAAGTAGCATGCTTATTCTGTGCACCACAACAGTGAGCCTAAAGCCCAGGCTCTTTGTAAAGGAGTAGTATGCGTGAAGAGAAGTGTTTATCTTTTGCTGTGGCCTCAGTCAGGCCAGGTCGGACTGGTTCCCAGCTCTGTTTGGAGAGGCCTAGAAAAACAAAAGGGATGAGGTTTGGGGTTGGGTCAGAGGGCGGGATGCCTCGGTTACGCCAAGAGCAAGCAGTAAGATCTGGAGCTTTGTGATACCAGAGTTGTGTCGGCCTTAAGTAGCGGCCCTCCTGTACTGGCTTGAATTTCAAGAAGAGGCATTGCGATAGAAACTGAAAGACATGGGAGAGAAAGAAAAGTAGAACGGATATATAGTGACAGAAGAAGAAGACAGCTGCTGTAACTATGCCTGAGACGACTGCCTCTGCTGCTCATGACTTGGACTCTGATCTCCTGTAAAAGGTGAAAGCCCTTGTAACAGCGGAAACGTGAACTACCGGACATGAGGTATTCCTTGTTGACTTTCTCCCTCTCCCTGTGTCCTCTACTCCTCCCCCTTTTCCCTCCCTCCAGGGCTTCCCAGGTGTGTCAGTTGCCGCAGGACAGATGGATCATGAACAGACACCTGGAGAGGAGAGAGCAGTTAAAGAGATTGTCTCTTGACAGCGGCCAACCGGTAAGTCAATCCCCAACACACGGTATGCTAGATTGGTCACTTAGTCAGGAAACAGACATTGTGGAATGTCCTTATTCTGTCTTGATGATCTATTGCTGCCCTTCATCCCCAAAAAGAAAGAACATTTCTTGTAAATTGGCCAACACTGTGGGTACTGACACAATCAAATCTTGGAAATTTGTGGTGTTTTTGTTAATGATGTTGTCTTTGGGACCATGCTGTCATTGCTGTGGCTTGTTTGGACTGCACTCCCCACTGAGCATGTGTTGGTGACTCAGTTTGAGGTTCTGCAGGTGGCACTCTTTTGTCTCCCTAAACAAAGTGGTTGACACTGCTCATGCTAACTGTCCACTCTGTGTTTTGGTTTATTCCATCTGCTGGGAATGAAAAATGATTCACTTCCTGTGTTCAGGCAAATATTTTCCAACAAAGATCCACTTATGTTAAATGTTTTGGCAACCTAAAACCTCTTTTAATCAGAGTTTAGATGAAATAGTTTTGTTTTCTATTAATAATAAAAATGCACATTAATATATATTCCACAGATCCCCCAGGATTCAAACATTAAGACTAAAATGAAACACAAACATCCACGTGTCAAACAGAAGGGAGGAAAAACAGCCTACCATGACTATGTGAAACACACTGTGGCTGCCGGTTGATTGACAGGCTTATCTCTATGCTTGGCCGTTCTTGCAAATCACAGGAGTGGAAACTTGTTTTGGCTCAGGGTTAACTGAAGGGGAATCTGCTTGCAAGTGCCTCTTTTGGAATGTCAAGTGCAGTCATATAGGGGCTGCTGTGTTGTGTCTGTATGCTAGTGATGAGGCTCAATTCCACCTCAGTGCATACAGTGCAGTCACTGTGCAGGAAATAATGAATCAGGAGTCTTAAAATAGCATTTTGACATAGGAAATGCTGAAGCCTCACAGTATAACTAATTAGAAGGATGTATTTATATAAAGAAAAAAATACACCCTTTAACAGTGTAAAACCATGAAGCACAGTGTACTGTACTGTTATAAACTGCATTTCTGTGGGGGGATTTTGTTGTTTATGGTGTAGTTTGTTGATGACTATGAGGCTTTAATGGAGCCGAAAGATGTCAACATACTTTATTGACTTGACCTGGCTGACTTTATGGGTTGCTGCTGACCTATCTTAACCCACTGCTGACAAGCACGAGAGTCCTAGTGCACAAAGGGAAACCCTGTGCTGCCCTGGTGAACCGATCTGTTTATTTCATCCATACTGGATGTTTGGTGTCTGTTTTCCCCTTTATATGCGTTAGTATGAATAACAATGAATACCCATAAAAATATTGAATGTTTTTACCAAAAGTGAAACCCATATGTTCATTTCTGTCCAGATGTCCATGGTCATACCTTGGTAAAAGAAGAAAACCACTGACTAGATTGATATAACATAGAAACTAAATCATAAAAACCCATCCCAAAATAACTTCTGTAATCCACAGAACATAAAAAATTGATCTATGAGTATAATAAAAAATCTTGATTTTTCCTTTGATTTGGGACACAAACCCCTTAGTCTGTCAATCATTTCCTACTTAAACTGCAACATGAGAGTGAATCCAGAAGGAGCACTGAAGTGACACACTGGAATCCTCTTGGTGAGACACAACACTGTAGTCTGCTTCATTTATAATTTATCCACAGTGGTTTAGCTTTGTGAATGTGTAACTTCCTGTAACAGACTGGGCGATTTCTTGATGTTGTGGTTTGTGCTTGTTTCTTATCTGCCGACTGGGTGATTCATAAAGGCTTTCCGAACTTTAGATCAATATCATTAATAGTTATTGGTTGATATGAGATTTTCTGCAGCTTTAATTGCTTTAATTGGATACACGGTGGCCTGATTTACTGTGAGACCGAAAGTAGGTCGTATTTGTGATATGGGTTTATGATTCAACATGCTCACATTTGTCCACTCAACTATCCATGCATGCATTTTTCTCCCCTTTTTTCATTTTTTCCTTCTTTTTTCCTTCCCCTCTTGTGCACTTACTTTCTCTCTTTTGTCATTTTGTAACTCTCACCCACTCTATCTCCTCTTGCACCTTTATTTGCCTCTGTCTCTTTGTCTTACTTTATCTTTTTCCTCTTTCTATCACCGCTCTCTCCTCCCTCAATGATTTATTCTCACTCGGGGCAGCAGGAGCATAAGGGTGCTGGGTTGTTTTAATAGTGGGACATGAGGAAGCCCGAAGCATTTTGGTATAGGTCCAACATGGATCTGGTGGCAGTGTGCAGATTTGATTCCATGGCATTGGTTGCCATAAAAAGTGCTGGTTTTGGTTGGTCTAGCAAATTAGAAGTTTTTTATTCTGTTGGTTCAAGTTAAATGAATGTAGTCGCCTTACATATGCACATAATGTCTTTCTTGGTGTAAGTTAAGGCAGGGAATATCTCTTCCATGAATTGGTAGATCCTCTGCACAACATAAAATGCATATTTCCTGTCATTATGCTTGATTTATAATCATTTAATTTCATCAAAAGAAGCATTTATGCTGTTTTTAAAATCATGCTGCGTAACGGATGTGATTTATTTGCAGATGCTTTAAATTTACAGTATTTTAAAGACATACAAATTGTGTATTTACTGGTTATTGTACATGCTATAATTTCTTTAGTCAATTGAGCCTTTGTTCAGCCACAAGTCACTTACTTTGAGGCCACTGAGTTTGTCTCTAAACTCAAACCTGGGTCTTTATCCTTCCAGAGCTGATGGAGGACATGATGTCTCTGGTCCTCGTGTGGCCCTGCTGGCCCTGGCACAGATAAACCTACTAAGTCCTGTAAACACTCCTTTTCCTGGGAGGATATGAGCCTCCGATACATTTATTTTTTCAGGCATCTGAGAAAACACAAGAGGCGCTTTCTGACATTCCGTCAGACGACAGGCATGAGCTTTCATGTTCTGGTTCTCACTCTGTGTCACCTGTGAACCGGTTTTGTCCAGTTGTCTGAATTTACATAACTCAGAGGCACGTTTGCTAACAGTGCACTTTACATAACATGGTGTACGACCTGGAAAGATGACCCTATGTGATCCAGCATTCTGACAGAGTGCTGCTCACTCAGCTTTGTCACAAGGTTGTCACCCTTTTTCGCTTCATCCAGATAATGGTTGGCCTTGTTTTGTTGCTTTCACACATTTTAGACATACCATGTGTTTCATGGCCTGTTAGGATGATGAAAAAGGAGAGATTTTCCACTGGGGTTGCCCCTGACAGATTTTTAATTCACACAAGCACACAGACATAGAGACAAAATACCATATGTCAGCTGAGGACCAGGTAAAATATTTATGTCTGCTCTTCTTTGGATGGATTACATGGCCCATCTTCATACAAAGCTTCTATCAATCGTCTATGGGTAATTTGGTGAACATAGGGCTTGAATGTCAGTCAGGACCACCACCTCACACATGCATAATGCATTGAGCCAGCATATGTTTTCCTCAATGTATGCAGGCTAGGTTTAGGGGAATGTTCCTGCATGTGTTTGCTCCAAAGCTGCTCAAAGCTCCAGGCTTCATTCAAATGAGTAATTGACTTCATGTCTTTGTATGTGTTTCATGTATGTGTGTTTATAGTGTTGCACATTTGTAAGTTAAGTGCACCCTTAGTCAGCGTTATCAGCATCTTATTGATGCGTTTCATTACAGTCCTCAACTGCCATAACAGGAAATAGGTTGGGTTGGACGATCTAATCTGGATCAGGTTATGTAGCTCAGGGATGGCCCAGAGTAGCAGCAGATACAGCAGGGCTCGCGAGTAACTGGGGCACCATTTGCATTACATAACTGCCGTGTTGCTGGGTTGATTCTGTGCCTCTATTTATTTTTATCATTCGATGCCCGCCTGCGGATGAGACTCTCTTCGTCATGCAGGGACGCGCACGGTGAGCCCGATGGCCGTCGCCGGTCTGTGGGCTGCTGCTAGTTGCTGCCAGCCAGCTTTAACTAGGTCATGCAGAAGCTCTGTCAGGGGTCTATCTTATACTGTAGAGGCTATCACAGGGGTTTAATTCAAGATTTTTACTGAGGCTATCATTGACGGTTGATGGTTTATCAACTAACAAACTGAAATCATCAGTGTCATCAGAAAGTTTCTCTTATTCAACTGCTGATACTGGAATGGGCATGTAAATACACCATGGAGTGTAGAAAATGATGTTTTGAAATCTGTAGTATGGGTTTCCTGCTTGCCAGCATCCAGCAGCTGTTGGACAGTACAGTCCAAATTTTGGCAATGAGGTGGGGGCTGGGATAAGCTGAGGTGGAACAAGAAACTGACAATTCCAACAGTGTTTTGAAGTGTCTGGACCTCTGGTTTTTGGAAGTAAAAGTCCTGTTAATTTTCTCCATGATGTTAGGTGACTGGCAGTTGGAGAGCTTCAGTGGCTGAATCATCAGTGCAAATGATGAACAACGGACAACAACAATTGATAAAAAACTGAGGGTACAAGCTGTAGTATAAACTCCCAAGGTGCCTTGCAGTAAAAACATCCAATCATCAAGCTTATATATGCCGAGAATGGTGGGTGAAAGATAAAGATTATACTGTAAATTTGCTTTTGCATTCTTGGTCAGTTTTGGGTTCATAGGTTTTGTGGTATTTATGTGAGTCCCATGTTGAGACACAATGAGGATATATTAAAACTTTTTGGAGAGTGGAAAAGATGCCTCCAAAACCAGTGGCCCCTGATTCCGTAAACAAAACCTCTTTTCAGAAACAGTATCTTTTTTAATTTAATTTCAGTCATGTCTTTCGGTGAGTGCACGCCATCTCCATCACAGTCAACACAGAAGTGATGGCTGTGGTTCAGCATTTTAGAAGGAGTGTAACCTGCGGGGTACTTGGAGCTCTGCCCATTTTCACACCTATGTGCACCTGGTTTGACTGTCAGTCACTGATAGTGGTTTTTGTAAAGTTACAAAGTTTGGCTCAAGAGAGACATTTTTTATCCAATCTGAGATGAAAGGCCCTTCTAAACTTGCTAAACAGCACGTCTGATGTAGATAGTATGTAATCACCTGAAGGTACTTCAACATTCAGACTTGGTGATTGCTGGTTAGAATGGATATGATGAGTGTCCTGTCACATACCTAGACTATACTGGATGCTCACTGTTGCCGAAAACACACCTCTCCTTATCTTTGTCTTGGTCTATGTCTGTAGTAACTACTAAAGGTCTCCATTTCCAAAATAAAAGAACCTATCTAAGATGTGGTGTCTAATGCATTTCCTCAAACCGTGAAGTAATATTCATCAGCCCAAGAAAAACTGGTGAGACCATATCCTTGTTTTTTCTTCCAACGCCCTTTTCTCTGCCAAAATGTATAATGTGTGCAGCAGTGCAATCATGCTCAGAGATAATTGATAACAAAAGGGCAAATTGAAAACACTCCGCAGGGGGGGTTAATAATCAAGTGCTCCACATTACTGATTAAACGCTTGCTGCATAGTTGTGATTTGTATTGAATAAACAGCATGTGGTAGTGCTTTCCTGTTTATCTCCAAAGTGTTTGGGTTTAGTTAAATCCCCCTGGCTTTTGTCAAGCCTCCTCCTTGTATAAAGTCTTTTACGTGTTGATTTGCTGCCATGCTGTTATATCAGGCTGCAACTTGTTTCACTGGCCCATTCGCCACTGGCGAAAGTAAGACAATAAAAGTGTCCCAGAGACAAACTCCAAAACAGACAAATTAGTTTGGTTTATGCTAAATTTAAGTGCAAATGAATTAGATGGTAAGCCAGCATGGAGTCCGCTTGGCAAGATTGGATTTCCTCCTTCTTCTCCCCCCACAGCCCATTACAGCTGGTTGTTACAATGCAGCGAGGAGACATAAAACTAAGCAGGGGAGCAAGCTCTGTAGCTGGATGGGAAGAAATACTCAGTCTAATCTGATTGGCTCCCACATCGTCAGGCAGACAAATGGAGAGGTTTGATATTATTACTGAGCAGCTCAAACTAATTGAGTCTAATTATACAGTAGAAATCCACCGACAATGCTGTCCTCAGTGTGGGCCCCGTTCTCACGCCATGTGTATTACAGGATGCCAAGCTCAGGGGACGAGTGCTCACTCAGTACTCACTCAGTGTGTCAGCTTGATTCTTGAGTAACTCGTGTAAAGTGCGGTTCTGAGGCCGAGGCTGATCGGACAATTTGGGTGGGAGCCAGTCACATAAAAAGATTTAGACAGTTCTTGGAGCAGCCACCTCCTCTCTCTCTCTCTCTCTCTCTCTCTCTCTGAGCACTCCATCTCTCACACTTCATCTTGAGAGTTTAAATCAAGCTTCTCAGTGGGGGTGTACCAGCCTCCGGCCGGGTCTCTGACGGCCCCCTCAGTGTGCAGGTGACATACCACACATACCTGGGCTCACCGCGTGGGTATCCACGGGGCCCGCAGAGTGTGGGAACCCAGAACACTTTGGGACGTTTGCTGACTTTGAGAGGCAGAAGAGCTGGCCTTTTTCCTCCTCTTGTCTCATGGGAACTGTCTACTCTCTCACGAGCCCAACGAGGAGCGATTACAACGTTGGCTTTTCCCTAGACTCCAGTCTGAAACCCAACGGCTTCCCCCGTATCCAACCACACGCTGTGGATAAGACTAAGCAGCCTCCATCCGCTTGTAAAATTGGTTTAATAATTGTTCAGGCTGTTTTGATACAAGCCACTCGTCTGTTTTTCCAGCCTCCAAGTAATGAGATTTGGCAGTCCCCTGTTAATACCCAGCCTGTGTTTTTATTAGGGCAATTATATCATATTTTATGGATCTCGGCATCACGTGTAGTGAAGTTAAATGCCTCTTTCATTTTCATAATTTGAAGGTGAAGCAGTTAGTCGTGCAACATGATGTCAGAAAATGAGTTTACTGGCATTTGCAGGGATTTGAGTGGAGTTTTGAGATTTATTTCAGGTGAGTAAATCAAAAGATTATTACATTTTTGCTCTAGGTAATAATGAGCCAAGCATTCCAACTGACCTGCTTAGTCTTAGTGTAGCATGTGAACCATCTCCTCTGCCTGCCAGTGACATACTGATGTGTGCTAATGTGCGCTGAAATCTGTGACCCATGTCACAAGTTGCATGTATGTTACATGCCTCAGCAAAGATCTGTGGTGATGCATGAATTTCCTATTTGCCTGCTGAACATAGGTGGATGCTGTACATTGTTATCTTGTGACTAAGGCTTTATTGCTTGTCGCTCAATCAAAGACACTTTAATTATCAGTCGGCAAATAAAGGAGGAAGTTTTGGATCTGTTCCAAACTGATTGAGGAGGCATTTTACTTTGTAGTGAGGAGGACACTGAGTTTGTGCTCTTCCGAGGGCCTTTTGCCAGCTCCTATAATTGGACATTCATTTTCCATTGTCCAATGAGCCCGTCCTTTGTGCCCTTTGAGTTGAGGGGCCAATTACAGACTTTCTTCTTCCAATCATGATGGAGATCAAAGTTGATACCGGGGCCGCGTGCGGTCAGAGTCACATGCGTTGTTCCCCAAACATTAGCGCTTTGGAACAATCCCTATTCACCCTGTGGTTTCCCCTCAAAAGAGCCCAGAGCTAGGAACACAGAGGCCCTTTGAGAGGCCTGAAGTCCACTGGGACAAAGAGGACACAGTCATCTCTTTATCTACCAGTGTTATCACCCCACAGGATCAAACACTTGGAACCATTCAGTGTGTCCTCAGATTTGCTCAAGTGGAGGTATAAACAGATAAGGGAGTCATACAGTTAAGGAGTAAATTTGTTGTTGTTGAGCTCAATTAGGAGATCGATGGAAAGAATGTGATGTCTTTATATTTCCCTGGGAATAAGGTTTTGATTATGCCAGTTTTATACTTAAGATTTGATCACATCACATTTAAAAAGTGTGATCAGATCAGATGTTCACTGTTGCCCTGAAGAAATTATGCATTTATTTTCTTGTGACTGTAATTCCTTTATTTCTTCTTCAATTAGGTACCAAAATCTTGTTTAGAATTTTTTTAAATGTAGACATCAAAGTTTTTTCAGGTCAGGTCTCCTTATTAGGTGCACCAACAGCTTGATAAAAATTGCAAAGAGAGGGCAGAGCAATATATCAGTTTTGCAAAATAAAAAGTTAGTGTTTCCCCACAAAGGTGAGCACCAATAGTTCATTAGTCCAATTAACCAATCACTGGATCTCCATTCAAATCTTTCTCAAAATGTTCTATTTTATACTATTCTAAATTTAGTGCAAATTTGAAGAATATAGGTAAAAGAAAATCATTTTCAGTACTTTTTTATGTGCAAATTGAAAATGCGCAAAAAACAGGGAAAGATGCAGAAAATCAAATTAACTAGGCACAATAATAACTTTTGAGTAATTAGTATAGTATCTAATGTTTTGTTTTTTTATACCATGGTCCCAGAAAAATCTGCTGTGGAACAACAATACAACACTGATAAGTCAATCAAACAATGCTAGTTACACAAGCAGTCAAAATCCGTCCATAAAGCAGTCTGACTTCTTTTGGTCAGCCCAAGTTCCCTATCTAACATTTGAGTTGTGTTTACAGTGACAAATCTGTGCATCTTCATCGCTTGTATGGTGTACTTGAAATACTGACGAACCAGAAAGCGTGTTGTGTTACCATGACAACCAGTAGCCAGCTACATAAAATGTACACGCCTTGGTTTTTATAAAGTGGTAATAAATGATTAAAACAGCGCAACAAAACAACACGGAAGTGAACAAATCTTGTGGCACCCTTGGCACGCTCTTAAGGCGTGTCAGTGTGTTGTGGCACCAACTTTGGGAACCAATTGCCTCTCCTTTGTGGGAGTTTGACTTTTACAATACCACAAAATAAAAATGGTTTAGGTCATGTTTGAAATCATTAAAGTGAACTGACTCTAAGTAGGTACAGGCATTTCTGTAAATACTATTTTTTGGCTGCCTAACATGCTGTCTAAGAGCTCTTTAGGAGATTTACACCTCGTTTCGCACGAACAACTAAACCTACATATTACATTTATGGAAGCACATATTATTTTTTATTAGCATGCTATCTTCAGGGATAGTTACCATGCAGTGTATGCATGTAGTCTGGTCTACTTTGAAAGCATAAACAAATCAACAAAACAGTGTATGATTGATGTGTGTGATTTATTTGTAGTTAATTGACAATGGTAAACTGGCAAGTGTGTCAAGAAAACTCTCTCCCACTGGCGAGAGATGTGCAAAACCCAGTATTATTTTTTGGGGTTTACTGTGTTGAAATAGAGGGCCTGTCTCGGCAGAGAAACTTGAAACATGATCCAAACACAGTAGAGCTTATCCCAGGGTGTTAACCCTGTCCACCTGGCGTGGAAACTCTCCATCTCAAGGGATGTTTTTGTTGTTTATCGTATGCATATGAGGCACCATCTTTGGATCCAGTGTTGACACTGCAGGTTTGGGTTTGAACAAGGCAAAACTGGCAGAGGATAGCTAACAGGATTTGACGTGCAGATTAAGACCCCAGTGTACAGTGAGAGGCAGAGGCCGAGGAGAGGCTGCATCTGTCATCACCGGGAAGCCCACCTCCTCACCTTGCAGCTGGGGTGGGACAGGCTCCTTCTATGGCCTCCTGGCAGACTGGGTGTGGGTGTGAGAGGCAGAAGGTGGTGCGCTGGTGCGTCCTGTCTATTCTTTTGCACAGAGGCCGATCTGTGATCACATCCTCCTCATCAGGCATCGAGCCAAACCATCAGCTGGGATCTGAGAGAGCTCTTTCATGCTGGGTTTTCTAAGACCAGGGCTAAAAACGTGGGGAAACCAGGCTTGTTGTTGGATTTACTTTCTAGAAATTCTGATATCTGCTTTCAATTTGCAGCTTGCGTAGACATTGTGCAAGATGTGTAAATACATTCCTTCAAAGTACAATCGGGTCCATCAGCATCACATTGCAAGATTAATAATAATCCAGTTCATCAGGTTTCAATGCAGAGTCAGAGAGTTGTTGGGCCTTTGTTGCCTTCATCTTTCCATCCAAATTTAGCAGTTTGCTCTATTTCTTTGTCTTTTCTACAAAAAAATGTCTTATGAGTTGGCAAGGCCAATGGCTTTTGATACATTTCCATTTCTGTTCCATTTCTCATGTGACATTTTGTGTGATAGTGACATTTTGTGAATTTCCTTGTGACTTTTTGCATTTGTTCAATATGTGTTTTTTCCTACTATCAAGACTAACTATGTATGTTGGCAAAACAGTCGTTATGTATGGCGTGTTCACTCATTTTGGCTTAAATTCTGATCCCAGCTTTAACCCCTGTTTAGGACTCTCTGTTGGTTGGTGGTCTGGGAAGTGCAATAAACGATCCTAGAATCACTTCCCGCACAGTCCAGGGAAATATTTACATGTTTCCGCATTAGCTCCGACCACTGAGTAAATACATACAGAAAACCACTTTAAAACTAACATTTGATATATGGCTCCACATAAGTGCTCAAAGCCTTACTTGTTTGTTTTGATACGGGTTGACTGATGAGTGTGTTTGTGTGCCAACATGTGGATGAATATGCGGATGTGCGCTTAGCATTTCTGCGCGCAAATTAGCTTGTGTCTATATGTGAGCTTTAATAGGTAGTTATTCCCACACCTATTCATGCCTGAGGACACTTTGAGACTCATTATGCGGGTAAAAAAGATGCCTTCCGGGGAAATTGTCTCAGCCAGCCGAGGTATACTGGTAGGGCTTGTATGGTGAGTTCCTACCAGGTGTTCGCGTAGGACTGGTGCTTCCTGGCACCTGGTGACCTCTTTGTTTTTAAAGGGTTGGAGGTTAATGCTAAAGGGGTTGGGGGGGTTGCAACCTGGCTTTATTTTTTACTCACATTCTTACATACATTGACGCAACTGCTTTGGAATTTCAGTCCCTTGTAATTTGCAAATGGTTTAGAGCTTGACAGATGATATGAATTATTTAGTCATTTCTACCTTGGTGTAGTTTTACGGCCATTCCAAACCACAGTAATTGCCCTTAATTTGTTATAATATATTTATGTTATTTCATCATTAATCTAATTGAAACTTTGACAAATGGACCGTCTCATCTGCTAAGGATGCATTACCAAAATAGTCAGTCATTCCAACCAAGATTCAATTTTCTGACCATCCCAGACCAAAATCATTATATGGGTATTAGTGTCACGATGCCTTCTCACTGACAAATTAAGCTTTCCTAAATCGGATGCATTTTTTAAACCTAATTCTTAATTATATAGACAAGATTGCTAATTTCAGTGGTACAATGTCTTGTGCATAGACTGGATAACTGCCATTGTATAATGGTTCACACTGCTTTGATGCACATATGACTGGTGGTTTTAGCTTGAAAGCGCATTTTGGTTGCACAAAAGATTGCAAAGTAATTTTCTATTTAATAAAGGTGCCGTGACTAGGTGGCACCTGCTTTGATGGAAAACCATTAGTCACTTGCGGGAATGTGTTTGGGGCAGGGCGCTTATTTTACACCTGCATCACCTCAGCTTGTTTCACAACCACCTATCCAGTGCGAGGCTACTGTGTCTGATGTCATAAATTCCTCAGTGAGGCTTGCCCAGGCGCCTGTTGACTGATGAGTTTGTAATCTCCTTCTGAGTAGGAACACCACCTGACACTCAACTCTCATCAATCACAGTATAGCTACAGGTCATAGGCTCAACTCTCTGCAGGAGAAAACAGATTATATAGGTCAGTGGGAGCAGAATTTACTGTACATATTAAAGGTTTGTTGTCATGCCACATGTAAAACTAGACACATATTTATTTGGTGATCTATCAAAATGTAACTGTGTAATTTGGTATTTAAGTGGAAGACTGAATCTCACCTGAAGTACTTCCTTGGGAATCTATATTGCATGATATGCATTTGACTGCAGGTGAAGATGCTTAAACTTGTCACTTGCTAGTCACAAAGGAAGGCTTTTGTGGACATCTTTTTGTTGTTTGATGATATCATGAAGCCTTGCACAACCATTTCATTTCGCAAGATCCGTTTTTGATGCAAGATTTACAGTAAGTATGAAAACCATCCACTGAAGAATTGTTTCCACCTGGTCCGATGGGAACTAGACAAACCAGCAGACACTTCGATGATGATGTGAGTCACTGCTGCTAAAAAACCCCCCAACTAACTTAACACCCCTTAAACTATGATTCAGTAGCTTCCTGACCTTTTTGTCACATCAGAAACTTTACAAATGGATTTTTGAAACAAAAAACTTTTGCTATACTATACTATATATACTATATTTTTCAGTCTAGGCTTTAAGATTGAAAAATGTTTAACTGCTATATGCATCAAATAAAGTGTGATTTCTTGCTCATTGTAAGTTACTAAGTAGACCATCCCCTCAAGAACAGTTTTAGCTCCATTGACAAGGAACTACACCAATTAGCAAACCTTTTATATAATGATGTGAGCTGTCACAGCTGCTCTGACTAGAGTAGAAAGAAAGCATATTATACATAAAATGTATTTTGCAATTTACAGCCTTTTCTTACCTCTGGCACTTTAGAACTAGTTTAAGGAGAAACGTGACTATGTCTGCTTAAGAGCTTCCATGTTTTCCAGTCTGAAGCAGAGAACTATCATTATCTATTGTGCAGCCTACTTGACAGGACCACTGTGAGTGAAACAAAACCTGCAATCTGAGGTTTAGAAGTTCCTTCTCAGGGTTTCCCTCAAGAAACTGGTTAGCGGAGGTGGTAAGCACTGATTCTTGATATTGGAAATGGCAGTCGAGAAAACAACATTACCATATCGCATGATATGTTGGCTTTAATGAGGTTCAGTGTTCATTGTTGACAAGAGTTTGGAAAAGGTCCATTTAGTAGCTGTTCTGGGGCTTTTACTCATGTCACATGATCTTCATCAGCAGATGGAGTTTAAGTGTTTTTTATGGAATTGTGGTTGTTTGAAGCCAAGGATCAATAATTTTAGATTCTGTTTTAATCATTTCACGTGACCTATAAAGTGCACTTACTTACTTTGTGAAACTGCTAGTTGTACTTTTGGACATGTTTTCTTCTCCTCCATCAGGATGAGCACTAAACACAGGAGCTGTAGGATCAGAAAATGCTCCAAAGAACTGTCTCTCCACCTCCCTATCCTCCATCTAATGGGCCCACGTGTAATCCCAGTGAAAAGTGTATTGACCAGTACAAAGTAGCTGGATCAAGACCCTGTCTTTTCCTGCCAAAGCTCACGAGTCATACAACATATTTGATGTCAAACTGAGGCGCTGCGCTCACAGTGAGACAGTGAAAAATACTCCTGAGGCAAATGTCAAGGAGCCCTTTCACTGGCTGTTTGATACTCCTGTCGCCCTGCCAGTCAGCTGCATGAACACACGCACATTTTCTTTCACTTTCTGTTGCCAAGTCCCTCTTTACATTGCCTCAGATCTCCCCGAGTGGCAGCAGTAGTAGCAGAGAAGCAGCCAGTGTTCAGAAGCCACATCGCATCTGAGTGTGAGTTTTGGACGGAAGCTTGTTGCAGAAAGAGGAGAAACAGCCAAGCTGGAGTCTGAATTAGATTCCTCTCTTGACATGTGTTAGTGTTTTATGTCTTTACACGCGTGTACAAATACCAGCCAGTGACTGCTTCACACATAAACACATAAAAAGACACAACTCACACGCTCTCCTGGGCAGCAAACCTCAGTCGGTCTTGCCCAGGTGATATAATCCGACCTGACTGGCTGGTTAAATATTGACAAGAGCTGATGTGGCCTTGCTGAGAAGAGACGAGAATTCAGACGAGGCTTTTCACTGCCAAGGCAGCACGACTGCCTGCCGCATCATCAGTCCAACACACACACACACACACACACACACACACTGTCGAATGCAAACACACACATATGCACAGTGGCAGGCAGCAGCTGAGACTCAGCAAGGCAGCTAGGACAGAAGTGGGGAACGAAGCGGAAGAAGAGGAAGGCGAGCAGACGAGGAAAGCGGACGCAGGATGAGCCAGTTCGTGGACCACGGCATCGTGTGCGGGAGGATCCGAAACCTTCCCCTGCTGGAGCTGCTGGCGGTGAGTCTCGGTCCATACGTCCCCCCCCTCCCTCCAGTTCCTCCATCCCTTCCAGGGCTTCGTCCGCTGAGGAGGTATCTGGGGCAGGAGGCAGGCTGTCTGGAGCTGGAAATAGGTCTGACTGGGTGATAATCAGGCTAGCATCCTGCCCTCCAGTCCGCCCAAATCCACAACCACCTACATCGCTAGTGCCCCAGACAGGAGACAGGAATTGCCCAGGGTTAGAGGTGCAGGGAAGGGGGGAAGGGATGATGAGGGAAACGCTGAAATTAATTTGGAAGCAAATGGAGTACGAGTTTATATTTGGTGTATGCATGCAAGATTTACATTGTGTTTTTATTTGTTTGTTGCACTGAAAGGAATAGTTGGCAGTTTTGATTTGATTTATTGTTAAGTCAAAGCAGAAAAGACTAACATGTGGTGGTTCCAACTTCTAAAATGTGATGATTTGCTGCTTTTCTTCTCTGTAAATTCAACATGTTTTGGTGACATTTCACAGACTGAATGATTAATTGATGAATTAAAAACAAATTTAAACATTAATTCATAGGGAAAGTGCTGACCTGGCTTTGCTTTTTGGACTTGTGTGTGACCATGGGAATGTAGGAATTCTTGACTGTGCGTGGTGCATCTTGAGTGGAGCGATGTTACCATGTTCCATATGTAGGTCACTAGCCGACAAGCTGCGACTGCCACTAATTACACGCGAGAATCGAGCTTGTTTCGTGTTTCTGATACATCTCCAGAAGGTCCGAATCAGGGGATCTGCCTGCCATCTGTACACATTCACTCCAATTGGTTGAGATGGATTGTGAAATTTGAGAGTTTATTACTAGGTTGCCTAATGTGCAATGTGTTTCTGTTGATATATGTGTGTGTGTATATCGGGGGTGGAGAAACCAGCATTTGAACGTTATGCAACAGCCAGGTCTGAAAATATGACCTAGGTTTGAGGATGGCTTTGAATGCTTTGATTCTTTCATTTTCTGTTGTTGGAGTGGGTATAGATCCTAAGTGCTTCGTCTCATTGGATTGGCTATAGAAAAAGTGATTTGTGAGCTTCTGGAAACACAGCGAAAGATAAAAAAAGAACGAAAATTGATTATTTGTGGGAATTTTTTTCTTTCTCTCTTCTCTATCTTTCATTTTCCCTCCACTCTCCAAATGTCTCTCTCTGTCCTTCTTTCGCTCGTCCCTCCACTTCTCTTGAGATATTGAGCTAGAGGTGTTTTGTGGAAATCCAGGGGTTCTTAGCCTCTGCCACCGCATGGACGCAATTATTCAGACAAATGTCTCCGCCGAGCTCTGAGGCTCCATATATCCTTTATCTAATTACATTAACAGGAGCTGGATAGTGACTAATGGCTCGTGGAGGAGAAGGGGGGGTTGGGGGGGGGGTGGACTCATGACGAGGAGCTGGAGAGGCCCGGGATGCATGATTGCATTTTTCCATCTTATTTCACTCTCTCACTCCTCCTCGTGCCCAGAACGCTCCCTGTGCTCCGTTTAGAAATCCCCCCCAACAACCCCAAACCTACACACACTCACACACTGACCCACTGAGCCTTTTTCCAGCCTGAAAAACTTCTATGCAGTCTTTCTTTTTGGCTATAATGCATTGCGGCATGAATGTTGGCATTATGGCTGATGATCTACACTGACCGTCATATTTCTGTTTCAGGTCTGCACTCAGAGCCTCAAACAAGATAAAGCTTTGTCAGGGCCTAAAGAAGCTTTTCTCTGTTAACATTGCTTTTATTGTGAATTGAATGAAAGCATTTTGGGCACTGCAGCCACAAGTGAATGTAGACTTTTTGAGGTTTGTTTGGTGTGCCAACCACCTTAAAAGAACAGGAGTGCCTTTTCTTTGTCAACTTAAGCCAGCCAAGCTTGTGCTGCCAAAATAAAAGCCTTATCAACCTGCCTGTGGCAACAGTAAAAAAAAGTCGAGGGAATACAAGAGCCATTGTGTCTCCTCATGACTTAGTCATCGTGAAGCAAATCTGTTTTTAAGAGGCACAAACCAGTGCTTTGCATGCTCTAACTCATTAGCTAATAAGTATGTAATCCAAAGCATACCAGAAGATTTTAGATTGATTTAGTGCCTTCAGGGCAGCCATTGGTTTACATTCATTTTAATATCAACTCGCTGAAACTTGCTTTCACATTTGGTCTGTTTTTTGCCAAAATGATTGTAGTGGTAGTGTAGTAGTGGTTGTAAGTCAGCAGGAGAGCATGAGCTGTTCAATTGCACAATAAAACACTAGGTTTTGGAGAAAGGAAGTGACAAAATAGGATAAAAAAAAGAACTGAATCACATTTTTTCAACCCTATATACTGGCCCTGAAGAGATCCCTTCTTAACTCGATCTAAGTGAGGGAAAATAAAATCCTTGTTCGGTGTACAAATGCGTTCAAAAGCTTAGCTGGAGCTAATATGAAGTCTCAGCAGTCTGAATTAGCCAAATCAACTGGGCATTGACCAGAGTTGGAGTCTTTATAGTGCCAAATTCCTTATTTTCCTCTCCATCACAGCCCAGCAAGGAAACACTGTCTGTGGAAACAAAAAGAGCTACAGAGAAGACATTGGGACAATGAAATAGTGTTAAGAAGGGATCTCTTGATTCTTTAAGTACACTTCAGATACTCAGCATACATACTAAAAATCTCTTTGGCTGTTTGCCTCAAACCACTTCTTATAGGGGAGCACATTTCTCCATTGTCATTATATTTGAGTAACTGAATTCTAGGTGTGAAATGTATTCAAAAACGACAAACAAAAACGCAATGTGTCACATTTGATAGATGAATAAATGTGTGACAGTACACCTGGCTGGGATGACGCAAAGAGGTGATGATTCATAGGTGTCTGAAATGTCAACGTACTGCTCACCGTAGGGTGAACTACTGAGTGTCTTTTCTGGGAATAATAAAGCGGACACACACGGCTGTCATGCCACATTGCATTACAAAAAAAAAAGAAAAGGGACGAGTTGCTCACAGCTGCAAAGTGTTAAAAGTATTTATGGATGGTGATGAGACAGCTCGAGGAAGATCTTGGAAAACAAACAAAAAAGTATTAAATCTTTGGAAAAACATTTTGCTTTCTCTTTGTGAAGTTTAATTAGCAGTGGCACCCGAAATCGCTATTTGATTAATGTATTGTTTCTTATTTCTTGTGTACTTATTTAAAAACAATATGACAATTAAAATGCAGCACATACTGTATGCGATTTTTAATGAGTCACATTCACTGAACTGATTATAAAAAGGATAGTTTTTGTTTAATCAGTGCAAAATCAGCAACTAATATAGCTTCTACTGTCTTTTAAATGTCTATTCTCCTTTTCTCAGCGGTCAGTGAATAAAGCAGGTGTCAGGAGTTTCCTGTTTTTTCCTAAGAGGTTTGCACCGGGCTTACAGGAGCTCAGCAGTCTGCTGGCTCACATTACTTTATGCTAATATCCCACAGCTGCAACCTGCACCACCCTCCTGCTTCCCTGCCTTGCTTTCTCTGCCTCGCACACATACACACACACACATACAGACACATACAAAACACACTCACACAAGCCCCCGGGACAGTCATGGGAGGGCCATGAAAAGGAAGCCGAGATGATTAATTAACTCTGCCCTCATTTTGATACCGCCTTATTGGCTTTCAACAGCCGAAATTCAGATTTGCATGGATTATCCTCCCCCACCACCACCACCACCACCACCATCACAACAGCTACCACCCAAAACAGACACACAAACACATTTCCGAAATATTTAGGTCATGTTGTTACTCATGCTATGGTGAATGCCCAACATTGGTTTCTGGGCAGGTCGTGTTGCTCAGCAGAGAGTGAGGTGTCGGTTTTGTTGAATGTTGGTTTTCCACTAATGAGAAAGAAGCTGCTCTTATAGGAAACTGGCTACAAATACTGCTGACAGATACTGATAGATACCCTGACCTAAGAATGGTTATAATTATAATTGTTGAGGTTTCTAGTCAATGATGTGCAGGTGAATTATCTGGTTTGACTTTCCTTGGCATATTGCTCAATATGTATCACTTTCCAGTAAATAAATCACATGGGCATGTTTATATGACAGGCTGTGAAAATCAGATGTTTCAAAAACACTGTTGCCCAATCCACCAACAGCAGCTTGGGTGGTGCAAGTCTGTAAAATCTTAAGCCAGATCTACTTATTCTGCTCCCAGAAGTTGTCATTAGGAATCTACAGCTGAAATAAAGGATTAAAAACTGATCCTTTGTGGTAGTTTATTCAACAAGTATAGACCAAAAAATTATGATTTGGCAACATTTTTCGTAGTTTTGCTCCATGGTTGAGAGTGTAAGCTGTGCTCAAAACTCTTTCAGTTTTTTCCCCAAACTATAATCCCCTGCATATAATATTGTGTGTGTGTGTGCTTATGTATAGCATGTGTGCATTCATGTGAACTCCATACGCTATCAATGCTTGTTCACGTGTAAGCAAATATATATGCTTCACAAGCTGGGTGAGTGTGTGCTCCCGTGTGGTCATCTCACGGGGGTGCCGCGTTGGGCTGTGTGTGTGTCTTTGTGTGCAAAAGCGCGTGTTGGCTCCGAACACCAGGTGCTCCAGCTGGTCGCGTCCCTGCAGTGTCCCGGCCCTGACCGACCGTCCTTTGGTCCCCCTGTGCTTTTTCTATTGATGACAGCCTCTGAGTACAGACAGCCTTTACAGCTTTAAAGGGCCTGTCAGCTCCCAGCAGCAGAGCTAGACACAATACAATAGTGCTCCTGTATATCATCTATACACTGGGGAAAAGCCAGCAGCACAGTTGTCTTTCATTTCTTTCTCTTTTTGTTTTTAACTCTCACTGTTTGCTATCCCTCCTGCTTTTTTTCTGTCCTGTCCTATTTTCTCAGTGTGCACAAATTGGGAGTCATTGTGTACATGTCTCATCATCATCCACCTCCCAAACAAAAGATCACCTGCCTGGCTGTGTGATGTGTCACAGGGTGGGAGTCCTGAGGGAAAGCCTGTGGCCTCATGTGGAAGTTTGTTACCACTGTGTCATTATGGGCTCCTATTATCTCCCTGAATGCACCACGGGCAATTTTACCCACTTGATGCAAGTTGTGGTAAATTAACCTATTTTCAGGTTTTTCAAGTGTTTGAAGTTGTGTGTAACACTTCTTTGTTGGAAAATCAGTGTGTTTTGCTGGGTAGAGTTTATGTGTCTGATACCAGGAGGTTTTCTGGTCTGTGTTGCTCATCGTGAGAAAATGGTTTTAATTCAGTCCGGCATGTTTTAAAGAAAACGGCCGGTGGTTATTTTCATAGTATGAGCCATTCCCTGAAATGTTTCTCCACAATATCCTGCGCTGGAACTCGCTCATATGCAAACACAGCAACAGAGCGGATGCAACAAAAGCTGAGAGATCTGCCTTGCCTCAAACCACGGCAGTGTGCTGCATTATAATAAGGTGTTGTCTGCAGGGGAACCTGATTTTGTCTGACGTGGCTAATGCGTGCTGTCAGAAGCGTTTGCGGCTGACGCTAGCCTGGTCTCCGTTCTGCGAAAAGTCGGCGAGAGGGAAGAGGGAGCTGAGTACGGTCCAGCTCGCCACACCCGCCTGCCGGCTACGCTTACACTGCAGCCTCGCGGGCAGGAGGCAGTGACCTTCATGCCACTCCCACCATTTGAGGAGTCGGGTGCTGTCAGGGCCGATAGGTAGACTGTGTTGTTTTTCTGCCTGCTTGCTGCAAGTTAGAAATCAAGCCTGCTTGTGCTCATCATAACACAGCTACTGTGTCACATTATCTCAAATGCCAAATATCAATATTGAGGTGCAGGGCAGAGCCATTACTGTGATTAGAAAGAAATTCATGCTGGAGCTGTTTGATGGTGCACTATTATACAGAGCCAGTGGCTGGAAGATTGGCCATTTCTGCAGATCCAATTATACGCTGCAAAAAGTCCTTTGGTTTCATCCTCATCCAGCCAACAGAGTTCAGTTCTACCTTCTTCCAAAGATGATTACCTTTAGAAACAAATGTTTGTCTCTTGAAGCAAGGAAGAAAAAGAAATTGTCCAGCAATTAAAATTAAAATGCATGAAATGATCTTTTAGTAAAGTAAGATTCAAAACTCCATACAAGTTTACATGACTTAATGTACATTTCTTGCATTGCATTTCCAGCCTTTTATATAATTGATTCTTGAGATGAAGTAATTTGGATGCAAGGCCCTCTGTCATTAGAAGGCAGGCTATTCGTACAAAAGATCCATGAGAAGAATCAATATCATCTGCATGTAGTAACATTTGTCTGCTTGAGTCATCCGGCTAGCTGGAGCCATTCACATTATTGAGTCTCCGTCACTTTCTAAAGAGATAATATGATCTGTATGCCTTTCATGAGTCCATAACTCAACTTTATGGTGATGTGCTTGCGCCTCTCAATGATTTTCCGGGATCCTCTCTTCGCAGCCAGACATCAGAGTAGTGATTGAGGTTTTATGAGGCGTACTGAGCCTCAGGTGAGCCGGATTGAATGAGGGATGCTTTGCACAGGACCATTTGACCCTCAGGGCTGATTGTCTGCTGTGTCAGTGGTCAACGATTGCCTTTGTGTGTGGTCACGCTGGTCATAGAGGGGCTTTTGTGGGAACCCGTGGCAGCCAGGGGGCTATCGAGCTGCGGCCCAACATCCATCTGGCACAACAGCTGGAGGAGCAGGAGATTTCTACGGAGGAAATTATGCACAGCAAACAAGATTCCTATGATTATTTCATTACATTCATTTCTGTGGGATTATCATCATTTTGCAGGAAATTGGTCAGATGTGATAACAGCTCTACAAAGCAGTCTGTATTTACTCTTTGTTAAATATTGCAGCACAGCCCTGCCCCTACAATTCATTCAGATACAAACAAGCTTTATTTTGGAGGCATTTCCTGGCTGTTTTCTCCGCCCTTCCTGTCTCATTTCTGCCTGAATCTGAGCATTGAGGAGGGGGGTAACAAGACACAAGTCGAACCAGCTGAATTAGTGCATTATTAAGCCTTTCTCCCCTGACCCACTTCCCCTACTGCTTGCATGGCTTGACTCCAGCATGGCGTCTGTGTATACCGGGAACATGGAAAGCATTTGGTCTCAGGATACGTTTGACTGTAAATGGACCTCTTATGTGCAGCAAGTACTCAGAGAGGATGCTGAAATGAGCCGATGGTGAAAGCTCTTCATTTTCTCTTCAGGCTTCCATTCAGACGGACTTAATCAGTCCCTCTCAGGCAATTACTGTGTGATCAGGTATCAACTTCTGAACTGCAATACAACAATACAGAAAATAGCAATTTGTTCCCTCATAAAACCATGGTGAAAGATACACGATACTCATTGATAATTATATCTTCAGTTTCAGTGTTGATTTATCTATAGGGCTGCAACAAACTGTTTTTGTCATAATGGGTTCATCTGTTGATAAATTGTACATTAAGTAGATTGTTTCCTCGATATACTGTCAGAAAATACAGAAAGACCAACACTCCAAACCTCTCAAAATATTTTATTTATTTAAAGTTGTAATTGATACTACTCTCATATGTGGCTGTTAAATAGAAGCCTAAGCAGCTGGTTAGCTTAGCTTAGCATGAAGACTGTAAAACAGGGAGAAACAACCAGCTTGGCTTTGTCTTCATAAAATCCAACCTGCCAGTACCTGAAAAGCTCACTAATAACAAAAAAGTTTGTTTAATCGGTGCAAAACTTAAGCATAAAAACAACAAGTTGCCATTTGTACAGGGGGTTTATGTGCAGGATCCAGCACCTTCCTGGGATATCTGCTGGTTGCCTGGCAACTTGTGCCAACACATTAAACAAACATAATATATCCTGTTAATTCAGGTCAAAAACCTTTTTTTTTTAATGCTAAGATGAGCTTACCGCCTGCTGGCTATAGCCTTAAATATAACAGACAGATATGAAATCAGTATAGAAGTGTTGAACTTTTGCTTTAAAAATGATTGATTTTCTCTCCAGCACTAGGTTTCACACATTTCAAATGACCCATTATAAAGTACAAAAAACGAAACTATTTACTGAAATGCAGTATTTTTTCCATCTGTTATACCTACAAGATATGTAGCAATTATATTTTTTCACGTAACATGGAGTGGATGAGTTCTCTGTCTCCATCAATAGCACGACCAATGTGGTCCATCCAACTTCTGACCTACAAGGGAAACAATGCAGAATGCTCTAGCATGTCCTCTATAATGCCGCAGTATAATACAGGACATATATAATATGGCTCAGGCTTTCAGGGGTAGAGGGCATATGATGTGTAAGCTATTGTAACCCCTCAGAAAGAAGCCGCTACCTCACTTCAATCAGCCTATTGGAGGGGTCCGGTTGAGAAACGGCTTCCAGAGGGTTCAGAGAATGCGAGAGCGTTCGCTAAAAAGGGGGCTGCCCCAGATAAATAGGGTTAGCTGAGTAAACAAATAATAATGATAGAACAGTGTTGTTATTGTAAGAGCAAATAGCTTGCCTAAGCGAAGGAAATTCAGGTCCTTGCACTGCAACATTTTCCCACAGTAGCGGAACTATCACATTCTGATCCTAAAATATCTCATTGAGTTAAAGTGCTGAAACATGTCAGGATATGAGATCTACAAAGCAACATTTTAATACAAACAAACCGAAGGTTCCTGTCAGGACGGCCAGTTATAACAACGACAGAAATTAAATTTATTTATCAGATAGACCTTTGACACTTTGACACTGTTTCATATTTTCGGGGGTGGGGGGTGCTCAGGAAGTTCTTCACACAGAGAAATCCAATGTGTTTCAATCCCGTGACAAGAGAGTATTCAAGTCCACTGATGTCACCCCGTCTGAGATGCTTAAGGAGAAACAGTGCTGATGTCAAATTCTTCCCCCAGCTCCCATCTGGAAGAAATAAAACAAATATGGTTGCTAAAAATAAGACTCCACTTGAGATGATAAGAAGGATTTAGTGCCATTAACTCTGTAAATACAGTGTGTGGTTGGCTCCTGACTCATATTGAAATTCCTTCCCAACCTGGATGAGCTCTGACTGTAAAAGCCCCCTGAAATAGGCTGCAATAATGCCTTTCAAAAGTCGATGATGGTCGATTTAAATATTTTATGCTGCTGAATTATTGGACTCTCAGTCCTCTTTCAGATCACTTGACGGAGTGCGGTGAGCCACTGCACTGAGAGGTCTTTGTTCACATTAACCCATGAAATGCATGCAGCCAAAGTAGGTTATAGATGATCTCTTGAAGCCAAAATCACTGCTATGACATTGGAACTGAAATATAAGAGCAAAAAAACTTCCTGCGAGCTTTGTGGTCCGTCTGCTACTTAGACATTTGCAGATAGGAAATAGCTGCAGCGTCACATTTTACAAATGACTGTTGCTCGCAAAGTGTGGATACAGTTACCAATCCTACAGGCCTGTCGCATGCTTATGCACGGGTTGAATGTATCGTGGGTTTGAATCAGTGAAATAAGATTATAAGAAGTTTTATTTTGCTTCTGAAGACTTGTATGCAGTTTCTTGAATGCTTATTATAAAGAATGAAATGTAAGCTGCTTTTGGCAACTTGTCATATTTACATCCCTGTGGTGTAAACAGAATCATGATATTTGTTTGTTTTTAAAGGCTAGAGCTGGGATAACGACAGATGTAATCATGGTACACTGAGTTATGCGTCATTTAGTCAGATGATTATGTCTTATATGCGAGAGGGACAGATGGGACAAATTTACAGATGTATCATCCAACTTAGCAGCTCTACAAAGCACTAGAGTGCAGTTTACCACATTGTTTTGGTTTTCCATCCCAAAACTCTGGTCCCATCAAGTCCAGTTCCAGTCGGAGCAGGCAGCTGGTTGCAGGTCACGAATAGTATTGGCTTGCTTGGGGGCAGAAATCTAAGGGCACCTGAGCAATAGAAACCAAAACTACGTACAGGACCGTGGCTACAAATCAATGTTTGATTAGACTGACCCTTTGAAAATAAAGTTTAAACTTCAGAACCTGTTCAAATGTTTTCTGCGTTGCTTGATTGAAGCTTCGGTGAACATTCACCAAACAAGGCATTGTCTTACATGTATTATTTAACAAGGCAAGTTCACTGAGGACATTCTTATTTACAGCAATGCCTGCGGGTGGGGGTTACCTAGATTTACACCACCCACGCTAGGACTACTGCAGTCATGTAATGTAGGCTACTGGGCAACTCCATTGGTTGACTGTGTTGGTCAGGGGCACATATCTGTTTAGGGAAGTGTGTGCATTACTCATTCAACCCCTCCTAGCAAATTAGTTTGCAGTTAACCCTCAGATTCAAACAGGCAACCTTTTGGCCACAAGCCTGTTTTGGTAACCCTGAGGCTACTGCCACCCCCACAGTCTGTCTGGAAAGATGCGCCGAGAAAAAAACGGCGATGAGCCCCTCTGCACCGCACAGAAATAATTCATGACCACGGGAATAATCATTTCACTGAGTCCTGCATTAGAGGTCAAAAGTCACCACAACCCATCTATTTTCACATTTCTCATTATTATGCTTCTACCACACCTTCCCTCCCCCATTTAAAAAAAGAAATCACTTACTGTATCTTGATCCGCTTCTCCGTCACTGTCAGGTTAGATAGGAAATGTGGATCTGATAAGGATGAGTGGCACAGGTGGGTTTGGGGATGACAGGAGCACAAACAAACAGCATCCTCTTGTCACATTACCATTTCCCCCGGTTATGGTTCCTTGCTTGCCTGCAGGGGAAATCTCCATTCCACATCCCAAGGCAGGAAGATGGAGAGAGAAAAGAAAATCAGAAACTGACATTAATGCTTTCTCTATATAGCAGGAATGCAACGCTTTTGCCTCAACATCTGCCCGGCATCTGGGTCGGCTGACTCGACGAACAGACAGGCCCCATCAATAAATCAGCCTCTGGATTAAACACAGGAGAAGCTGTGATAAAGCGGAGGCCTGAAGCTATTGCACGTGAAATGTCAGGGAATGTGACAAACGTCCCAGGCATGAAATATCTCTGCAAAAACACACACATGGAGGTCATGAGATTGTTTGTGGTTTTTGATTCATTACCTGGGATGTTATCCTCTCTTGTCCTCACAGCTGAACTTTAACAGATTAGGTAATGTTTTCTTACTTCTTTTTATGATTTTTCTATATTTTTTTTAGGTTTTCACTTGGTATCAGTTAGGGTCATAAAACAAGATTACTGTGTGGGTCGTTTAAGGTATCTTTTCTTTCTTTTTTGGAGAGAACATACATTTCTACAGTATGCAAGTATAATTCTGGGCCCGTAGAAAGCACCACTGACAAGCCAAAAACCATGAGTTGGAACAAAACCTGCTAAAGTGTAGTGTAAAGTAAGCACTGGCCAACATGATGACATAGAGCTAGCATCAAACTGTAATGAGAAGAGGCGAGAAATGCTGGAGAGGGGAGCTGTGCGGTGCAGATAATGCTGAATGGATCCTCTTGAGGGCTTTTGCTCAATCTATAATGTGCCTAATTTCCCGTGAAGGAACACAGTCACTGCTACTTGATCGGCCCTCTCTCTGCTCTCGCAAATGCTGCAGCTACAATGTGGCTCGGTGAGGTGCGGCGCCCGTCTGTCAAAGCCTGCATAAACAGAAGCCCAACTTCCCCCTGTGAACCAACCAACATCTGTTTAGCGTCAGCTCTCTGCTCTGATCTGCCCCTTCCCCTGTCACTTTCCAAGGAGTTTCTCTCATTCTCCCATGCTCTTTGTCTCCTTTTCACTTTCCTTTGGGTCGGGGCTTAGTGATGTTTGGATTAAATCAATGACATCATCGACAATATGGTACAGATATGTTTATGTGTACAGCATAATTGATAATAGCTGCTGTCATTAACTACTACCATAACGTATGAATTTGATCTTGCTTTTGGGCTACTTTGTTGATCAGTTGTAGGGGGATGGGTTCTGCAGGGTTTGTCATTGGGCTTAGTGTAGGATAGGAAAATCCAGAATCTGGGGCAGGAAGGAGTTGAAGAAAATGACCTGACAGTCATTTGAATGCTGCAGTTTTAACATGAAACTGGATGATGATGATTTGCTAAATTCAAATTGAGAAAGTCAGTGACCTGTTGCCATAAATCGTAGCGATAGGTCAAAGCTTGCTCATTCTGTTCTCTCAAGTAATCAATACAGGATGGATTTATCAACAACAAAAGTAACCACATTGACAGGACTGGGAGGAAATCCTCAGGACCAGAATACGTTGAAATTTACATCCTTTGTTGTTTGACACAAAAGCAAGCATTGCAGTATTTCATTATGTATTACAGTGGACGTTGTAGTGGAGCACAAACACAAATCATTTCAACATCACAAAAAGTCGACAGCAGTATGTGTTTGATTGATGTAATTGTGGTAATAAATGTTAGAATACATTCTCTTAACTGTTATGGACAATTATATTGTACACTGCAAAGTCAAAATCGCTTTCTTTTTCTCTGTTTTTTTGACCATCAACAGCAGCTGAGGATTTATCCTCTTTCTAGTTTTTCATGTCCGTCCCTCTCTTTGTTGTGTTCGTCTCTCTAACCTCTCTGATCCTTTTTTGTCTCTCACTGGCTCTCTCTCTCTCTCTCTCTCTCTCTCTCTCTCTCTCTCTACAAACAGCCTCTTTATTTTCCCTGTGCTCCTTTGGGTTGCCAGGTCCAGGTTTCCTTTTCATTTCTGTCATCGCCACTCTCCCTCCCACTCCAAGTACACCTGGTTGAATATTGGCCCCCAGATGATAATAAAACCCAGCAACCCCCAGGCTTGTAAAATCTGGGCAGGGGCGCACCGCAGACTTGTAGCCCCTGTACGTTCCCTGTTTCCTAGATTCTCATCCTGTCTGGAAACATTGGTACCAGCATGGACTCGCTGTGTATTTGTTTTTTTCCCTAAAAGCAGAATTCCTCGGCCACTCCGCCCTAATGTGTGTTTTTGCAAATTTAAAACTGAGGCTGAGAGAAAAAGAGGAAGGGAAAAGATAGTAGTGACAAAGGAAACAGAGAGAGGGATGGATATCAAATGTGGAAAAACAAGTATTTGTGTGCGTGAGAAATATTACGAAGATTATTATTTTTTATCCAAACCACGGCCTCTTAAATCCAATCCATCCTCATGGCTCAGTCAAACTAGCCTTTATAAGAGTAGCATTTTTGGACTGAAATCAGTAATGGAGATATAGATGGAGATATAATAAGACTTACAGATGTAGTTTTAATTAAATGTTCACAGTTCTTTTAAGTACAATTCAACCTTCCACAGTCAATTTGGTGTTGCTGAATAATTGCAAATTGGTGCTGACATTTGAGGAAACAGTGATGTCCGAAGTCTTCAAAATCAATGAATCATATTAGCTGTGTTGCAATATGCAATTTTAAATAACTATTTGTGGCCAATTTACCATGAGTGAAACTAGCCGCATCCAACGGAAACCTCTCCATACTCTCTTCTGTTCATTGTGTAATTTGTTGGGGCTTTTATCTTGAAATGTAAGCTAGTGCCACCCAAATTTGCCTGCTTGGGATAAAATTGAACATGACTTGTTAGATTTAAAGATCTAGTAAAAACACACAAACTGAAAAATGCACATTCATGCAGTCGCACAGGTCTGTGATGCCTTCCACACAGGTAGCTCTGTGGAAGTGATCGAATAGCGATGTCAGATCTGATGTATTTCATTCCTCAGCAACTTTTTCAACTCTCCCCTGTGAGATTTGTACTGTGAACAGCTTTGCCACTGTTCCCAACAGGCATGAATGGCCCACTCTGTCAAATCCAAAGAGCAGAGGAGGAGCCCAAACAGACGGGGGGTTATTTGAGCGGTGGACGTATCTTAATGTTTGGAAAGATAATCTGCGGGGATTTGGATTCCTGATGGTGGCGAGGTGTTGATGTTTGGGCTGGGCCAGGCCGTAGGTGCTGCTGGAGGAAGAACATCAGATAACCCAAACTGCTGAAACTTAGCCTAAATGATGAACAGGCTCCCTTTTGTATCTCAAGTAATCCATATTCCCTGACACTCCTCCATTTGGGCCAGGTAGGCAGATGAAGAATATCCTGCTCACTGGAGGCATTTGTTAGCCGACTCAATAAGGCTACTGTATGAGCTTCCACAACTTTACAGTCATTGAGATTTTAGATACAATTAAGCAGTATAGAGCTCAGTCCAGTTTCAGCATAATTTATTTAGTGATGGTTGATTAACCGTGAGGTAGTAAGAGCTTGATTTGATTATTTGTGTTTAAAAAATGAGTATCGGAATCATCAAGATAGATTGATAGATTAACTGAGAGATGATAGATGATGATTTGGCAAAAACCTGCATTATATTCAATGGGAACTATTTTAAAAATCCTTTCCACAATATTCGCACATTGTGGTTATGGTAAATAAACTATAATTACGATGTGGTTAGGAAACTAAAACACTTGGTTATAAGTTATATTATATAGTTATTATAAGTAAATAAGTTATAATTACTCTTGATGGCAGTTAATGCAAATTGCCTTCACACGGAATAGGGATTCAAAACGATGCATATATGTAATCCAGCATTACAGTTTACTTCACTCTCTTTACACTGTGTCAAAGCTATATTATATTAAGATAGTACTATTGCCAGTGAAACATCCTACTGCTGCTGCTTCACATTAAAAGCATCCAGCTGGAAAAATATAGGGTGTTTTTTATTGTGAAGCAGCTACAGGAATGGTAATGTATTCATCACGGCAATTTGTAAATGCATCTACAAAACAAGACATGGTCATTAAATTTCCACCTTTTTTTGTGAACAGATCAGTTTTAATCAGTGGATCTGTGGTGTTGCCAAATCAACCAGAACTTAAATCTTTAGGATTACAACAAGTTAGGGTTAGGCAATGAAACACCTGGGGGGATGATTGTGGTTGCAGTGAGGCAAATTTTAATTGTACACCCATGCACTATTTGATTGATACTTGATATGTGATTGACGTGCAGAATCATCCAATGTGGATGTGACTCCTAGGGGTTCAGGGCTGAAACAGATGGACAATGAAATGGATAGTCAGAATGACTTGTAATGACCTTTAAGGGGACTATTATTGTCGGAGGTGTTAGGGGTCATGGCCTTGTCTGTACCCCTTCTACTAAAATCTAAATCTTTATTCTGTCTTTGAAAGAATCAGTTAATCACCAACTTCCTTTATGAATCCATCAAATCACTGGGATACAGGAAACAGTCATCCTTCTTTACACAACCATTGCATGATAAAAACATCTAGGATCATGTCCAACCGGGACACCAATTCATATTTTGCAGATCAAGCTGACAACTCACAGATCTTAGTATCTTTTTCCCATGTGAAAAATCACACGTATTAACCTGAGTAGCTGTCCTTTCCACTGATGAAAAGCAGGGCTATCAGCTGAGTTATCAGGGTCTAAGGATATGAGAGCTTGATGGCTGAGCTGATGCCATGACACCAGGTCGTTGGGATGTGAGTAACGACCTCTGAGTGAAGGATCATCGGCACAGAGCCTCAAAACATGCTGATAAGACTAATGAATTTAACCATGGCTGGCTGATATGCAGAGACTTGATACAAGCAGGTTTCGAGAAATCTGCACACAGAGACCATTAGTCATACTGATTAGTTCATTACCTCACTACGATAGGATCACGGTCATTTTGAATTATATTGGCATACAGGAATACACTTTCATTGATACTGATTAAATTTGCTATGTTTACATCTTTGGTAACAATGTAGACATAAACTTTGGAGTATTGGATGGCAGGAGTATTTGGCTTCAAACCCAGTCGTATCTTTGGCAGGACGCCAAGACCAACAGCCATATCAGATGTGGTATATCTCCCACACCTTGAAAAAGTCACTGTACATAATTCATTCTTAGGAGTGCCATAAAAATACACCCAGAAAGAAATCTTACATTCTATTGGCATAACCTTTGACTTGGAGTAGCACATGTGGGAGCTCCACTTTCTGTCAAACCTGCAGCTCAGGGTTTGCAGTTGATTTTGCAGTCCCAGAGGCCACACTGGCATGTCATCAGTCTGTGCAAAATTTGTGGCAAGCATAGATAGGTTGGTGCGGTGGTGGGTTGGGGTGCAGGGATAGAGAGGGTAGAGGTTGTGACCTTGTCTTTGGCAGGGTCTTATTCCCAGAGGTCACTGCAGGGGCTGCCGACCCAGAGAAAGGTGTCTTATCTGTAACGCCAGCCTGAACCTCTGATCTTTAGACACATCAAGGTGGTGGAGGGAACACATCCCAGCAAGGACTTCCAAAAAAAGGGACCCTGACCTCTGCAGCAACTAGGTCACAGTGTTATCTAGCTTAAGGTTTTTTATTTTTTCCAGTCAACTCCAAAGAGGTCTGTATAAGAACCAGACGCTTTTCTAGGATGTGAATCCATCCCTCTTAATCTTCAAGAATGTGTGAAAGAGCGTGAGCTAGAGTGTGCTAGCAAGGCTCATATGGATGAATAATGCATCTGATGTTTTATTACTGAAAAATCTGGACCATTAATCTTAAACAGACTGCTTTTGGTTTGTGTGTCAGTCAGTCAGTCAGTCAGTCTGTCTGTCTGTCTGTTTGCATGTTTGCAAGTGTGTTTTTCCCCCCTCCTCCCTGCTCCTCAGTGCCAAAGCAGTGGGGGGATGGCACTCATAATTTAAAATTTCATGAAAGCACACGAGCAGTTGGAGGGGACTGGATGTGGGACTCACGCCGGTTCTTCCCTCGGCATCTACCGAGTGCCTCCTTATCAAACGCTCTCACACACATGAGTAAACATGGCCGGATAAACACCACTGAGAACCTGCGATCCTAGAGCAGGAACATCGGCAAACACATTACCTGCCAGGTAAACCCTAGCTTAGCCCCTGCACAGATCATAACAGCAAAAATCTATATTGTGTCCAATACTGGCTTTTAATAAAAAACTGTGAAATGTCCCAAACCTAACACCTTAATTGGCTGTCAATATCATACATATAATTGCAGAAGCAAAAAGTGTGTTTACGCTCATGCAACTGAAAATATTTTTTCTCTGGGGAGCTGGTAGACAGCAGAAGAGATAAAAATAAAGTATATGAAAAAAGATATAGAATACCTTTAAAAAAAATTGGTGTGCATTAATATTTGCACTTGTACAACAGTTTTGGAGATTTTTGCACCCTGAAAAATCTATATTATTGGAAATCCAAACCACTCAGATAGGGAAAATAAGGACATTTAACAACACTGAATACAAGAAACAAAGTTATGTATAGAAATATTGGGAATCTGTCACCTTAATCAAAAATTACATGTAGCAGTCGATCAAAAGCCAACCTAATTCAACTTCATTCACCACAAAGTCTCGCAAAGGACTACTGTTGGTGCACGCTTCTTGCTGTCAAGGAACAATTTCTTTAAAAACCTATTTATGATTTAGTATACTTTGCAGGTGATTACACACTCTTTATGAGCTTACAGCTCATAGGAGGTTTTAAGCACTCTAAGGAATTGCTGGGCTGTACTGCATTTGCAAGAGCATGGGTCCTGAGAAATATGCCCTCGATAAAGTCTCAAGTCAGTAAATTTAGTTTTTTTTTAGTCTACATGTGAGTACCTGGGCCTCGTGGGAACGGTGCAGCTTTCACTCACGCCGTAAAACCGTCAGAAATAATGCCTGGCTGAAGATATAACACGCGGCATTACATACGTGAGTCATGCTTTAAATCTCCACTTTAAATACCCTCCCATTTCACATGACAACAAGCATGCCGCATTCTCTGCATTCCCTCATGTGTGCCGAGGATTATTTCAGTGCCCTGTCATTAGGAGAGGTCTACACGATGACAACACAGACTTAGGCAGCTTTACCTCACGTTTGATGTGGCCTGTAAATATTTCCCCTGACATGGGGCTTTCACGAAGAAGGTTCCCCTTTGTGCAGGAGCTGTAGTCATTATGGGATCGCATTGCTAATGGTCTTTTGGAGACAGACGTTTTAACCCCAGACAGCATTTTTTGTCTGCTTGAAAAAAAAGTCACACATTTTTCTTGACAAGATGGCAGAGTGAGAATGAAAGATGCTGGTTCCAAACTGTATTTTGTCATTAATAATGCACACACCGCTTGCTGTTGCTGCTGAACGACAATGTCTCTGATATTTGGAACACATTCTGCAAAACATTTTTAATGGCTACCAGCTTCACCCCATCCACCCACTCAGGATGAATTCAGAAGAGCAACTTGAACATGATCATTTGTCATGGCTTTGGCTATTGATTTATTGCAGTTGGACTATACTGTAAATTTTACTTTGGGAACGTATCTGAGCACTAATGGCCTTTCAGTTTTGGGGTGAGTGGCATCCTGGCTGTGTGCTGTGGCACTCTGACACTAGCAGATGGCTTTGGGGCACTGTTGTTTAACAGTGTAATTGGTTGCTTTCCAAACATGAAAAATTTGTCACACTAGTCTGGTAATAATAAATGTTGACAAAGATGAACGAGATGATGAAACGATAGGAGTTGATGTTGTTTTGTTGGTTTTCCTTTTCAAAAATAGTGGGAAATATGACAGAAATTGGAAAATGTGGCACCACGCTGTCAAGCATCGATCTGTTGTCGTGCTCTGGCAACAGCCCTATTTGCCTAATGGTCACCCAGAGTGCCCTTGACTGGCGACTCTGCAGGAAGCCTGGGCCTTTGCCATGTTCTGCTGGCATCGGGGCAAACTGGTGGTGATGAGTGTCTTCGAGGGCCGGTCTCAGATGTGAGATTAAGTGTGATAATTGCTTTAGAAGCAGCAAAGGGAGAGTGGCACCCCAGGTAGAGGGAGGAGACAACACAGCTGCACTTACTGTATTTAGACCAGTGCTTCTGAACATCTGACCTATGCAAGTTTACTCTCAAGGCCACAGGTTAAAAAAGCCCATACAGTGATAGCAAAAGTACTTGACGTCTGGTCAGGCCCTGAGGGGGGGTCATAGGGAGGTGAGAATCAACCCTAACATTATTCCACGGAAATTATTGAAGTTCTTGGGCTGTGTTATAGGTTTGAAGATACTAGGTGAAAGATTTTGAGAGGCCAAACCTGTATCATTTTTGTGTTGAAGAGGTGGTGATTTTTGAGGCTGGTGTTTGTTCTGTTGCTGTTTTTGGTTGCATGATATGATAACATGTTATTTTTATCCACCAGATTCACCAGATGCAAATTCACAATGTGGCTCCCCAGAAATATGCATGGTTTTGATGTCTTATTCCACCAAAAGTCACAGTTTTTTGTGCACATGCCAATTTTTCCATTTTCATTGTATAACAACAGGGGTCTTCCGAAAAGTTTTAAAACTACAGGCAGTGTTTATTTTCCAATTCCCTGTGGTTTCCAAAGTTCTTTTTCAAAAGAATCTGTTTGTGTTTCACAGCTGGGCTTTTTTTTGCTAGTGACTAATTAGAGAATTGAGATTACAACAGCAGCAAAGAAAAATAGATGCTCAGGGGCAGACGATGTAAAAAAATAACCAGAATAAGGGAGTTGCAGTTGCAGTAAATGCATGCAGTAAAGGTTCATGGGTACTTTATGGTCTATATGAGCACACAAAATACATTTCTCACAGATACTGCTACATTTTTTCTCCTAGACTGAGATTCCTGGACTACTGACCTCTTCATGGGAATCCCCATTATTCAATTACACTCTGCGAGCACATGACCGGAGTGTCTAGAAATCAATGGAGAGCATCTGTCCCACTGAGATAACCGTTTGCCCAGGAGATGTGTCATGAGCTGTCAAGCTAACGTCTAATTAATTAAACCTAGACCACACTGATCTGACAGCGTCAAGTCACAACTGGCTGTGTTATGTACTGTAGGTAGACCTCAAAAACTGAAAACCCAGATGGTTGAAGTATGGTGCCTATGTGGCCTATTTCTTACAGTTGCACTCTGCCTTTCTGCTTTATGTAGTCGGACCACTGAGAGGCAAATCATTAGGCCGTAGCCAAGAAATCCTGACATCTGTTTTTTCCATTTTGCTCTTAGCCTTAGCTCATTTCGTCCGAGCTGTAACTCAGTAGCGCACGTTTTGTGAGTGTGGGCTATTCCCAGCTGACATTACACAGCTGGGCTCGCTCCTGGGCCAGCCGTTAGAAGTTACCCAGAGGTGCTTCTGGAGTTACACACAGAGAGAAGAGAGAAAGAAAGAGAGACTAAACTGATTTATCGCACCTTCTCGAGAGTACTCAGTTCTGTTTCGCTGTTCTTCACACATTTATGAAAACAAAGTAGAGGAAATACACTGTCCAGTCATTTTACAGCATCTCATGCACTCATTTGATGAGTGAATGTTCTTTGTTATTTTTTGGCTCAGTTGATCATGTTTAGGATGAAGTCCTCGGTTGAAGTCTGCCCGTGTTTCTAATTAACCTGTATTCAGTATGAGCATTTGCACACTGACTTCATTGTTTACTTTTGGCTTTTCTCATCTCTCCTTGGCAGGAATACATGGATGCCAACAAATGCATTGACGAGCTTCTCAAACAGCTTGAGGAGGAGCGCAGAAATGTCAGAAGGTAAGAGGTTCTTAAGATTTTTGGGCAGATGTTTTATTGCCTAAGGATATCAGCAGCTGCCTGCAATCCATTCCCAACCAGAGTCAGCAGAACAATGTTGTTTGGTTTTGAGTGTGAGACAAGCTTTGTACGCTATTCTTGAGAAATGCTTTTTGTGTTGGAAGCACACTAAAAGGTGGCAGACAAAGGGGAGACTCCGGTCCCAGTGTGGGGTTGACTGGGGGCATTTCTCATGGAGGTCTTTTGGTGGGATTTGCCCAGACAATGGGAATGAAGAGCTTATGGAGATGCCAATCTAATGACCTTGTCCCCTCCATGCTCCTATCGTCCTAGCTCTTCCAGTGATGCACTGCCCCCATAGAAAAAGAGACAATTTTTTAAACTTCACCCTCTTTTGTAGAACCCTCTCTCCATCTCAATGGAGCCGTATTCCCCCGGCTCAAAGTAATTTTCCCCCTGAGTGAGCAGAGAGGGGCTGGGGGTTGGACACAACGGGATAGGGGTCTCAGGGTGGGTGGCTGGGGGGATGGATGACCACTGACCATCCCCTTTACTAGGCCAGAGCACCCCTTAATAAAGGAAGTGATGTGTAAAGGAATGACCCTCTCCTCCATGTCATCACCACCCCTCTTTATAAGACAGGGAAGTCATCTTTGGTGACACCCAGAGTGACCTAATAGCCACTGAGAAAGAGCCAAATGTCTTTGTAGGGACTGACCCGAGTTTGGACCGCAGGACCAAGTGGCTTCAAAGCCATGAACTTGTACTGACTCCCGGTGATTGGAGTGGCTATCTGTGGTTGATGTTTTACATTTGGTAAATTGCTTACTGCTGTGTCATTTTCTGTTATGTTACAGACATCAACAGTTTGATGTGTAATATTCTCTTGGTTGATGACTTTGGTCAGGACTAAAATGTCTTTACAACTATTATATTGCCATAAAATTTGGTAAAAATATTCATGGTGCCTAAAACAAACTTCTTTAGACTTTAGTGTTTTTCTTTTTCTCTTGCACCACCAGCAGGTCAATTTTTTCACTAGATGGACTGACTCAAAAGGTACAACACACTGCTAACTCAGAAAAGAGACTGAATGGAACAAATTTTTGCTTTGTAATATGGAGACATATACTAAGTAACGGTTTATCTGAAATGTTAATTATGTTTTGTCTGGACAGGAATCCCCCTTTCATTGAATTGATATTGAAATTTACATAACTCTTCAAACTCTTTAATGTGCCCCTGCCTTGGAGACCTGAGGGTACTCTGTCACAATAAAAGCTGGATTTACTTCAGTGGAACACCCAGGGAGAAGCTGTATGGTGTAAACTTACTTCAAACTTAAAGTAGGATTTCCCATTTGAAGTGCTTCCTTTTAAACTGAGGATCAGATAAGAGTCCATCTCATGCTAGTTAGTGCAGCATTTATGGTTCATGTAAGGGCAAGTGCCAAATACGAAGACAATACTAACTTCCATTGAGCACCAGTTTCCTTCTACAAGTACTACAAGTTGAGATGCATCTAGAAATTTTAAAGAAACCAGCACATATTCAGCACAGTTTTTAGAAACAGCATGCCACCAGGCAGGATTTGTACTCGTTTATTTTCCAGTGTTGGTTGATTTAGAGTAGCGACAGTGATAAATGACTTCACAAAGGCTTTTGTTCAGCTAAAACATAGACCGCAAGTAAAAAAAACCCGCCTCCTTCCCCTTATTAAGCAGCATCTCACGATGCTTTAGATGTCTCCCTCCACCCATCAGAATATGGGGCCCATCAATCCGTCAAGAGGAGAAAGAGAAGCCTTTACATTCCTCTAGTTCTCTGCATCCCTTCTTCATGACCCAGTGACCCACTGCATTCATGTCTCTCATTGTACCATATTATTGGGCAGTTTCACACTGGTGGGGTACACAGATTGGACAATTATGACTTCTTTTTCAACCAGACTAATTTTTTCAAGTTAGTAAGGATATCGGTATATCAAATATCCCTGTTGATATGCAATACTCTCTGCAGTGGTTCATATTTTTTTCCTTAAAGGGAAATTCGAAGACCTAAAGGAATGCTCCACAATACTCACTGCCTTTTGGAGAAAAAGGTCACTCTAAAACGTTTGTAGTTTACTGCAGCTGAAGTGAGCTTGGATCTAAAGCATTTGCCACTTTCTCACTGCAGGACCAGTCAGTCGAGCTCTTTTGTCACTGTGGCCATGACTTGCTATGCTACTTGCCCAAAACACCCAACATCACCCAACAAGTTTGAACAGTTATGATTTAGCATTATAATAGTTTTTTAGGTAAGTTTGATGATTATTGTGATCATAATCAAGATATTTTGGCCACAATATTTGTAGCATGAAAAAGTATCATACTGGCACATCCATAATTATATGAAAGTAATGTTTGTGTGATGTTGTGAAGAAACTATTGTTTGGAACATGCTGAACATATCAAGATAAAAAGAGATGCTGCAAAAGTGGTTTCAGAAACTTTATAGACAAATTCTGAAAGTATACATATATCATTGGAAAAGATGGAAACTATAAACATCTTAGAGCCACATTTCAAACTGACAGGTGGTGAGCGTTTAATAATGGAAAGTAGGGAGAGGCATTTAAAGTTATTTTCATATTCGAGTAAAAGAAAAAAGAAAAAAAGTCTGACTTAAGAATCAGGTCCAAAAAAGTTCAGGTGGGGTTAAGGTTATCGTACTTTTCTGCACTGCTAGACTGAAGAAGTTAACCAGTAATTCTATAATTTGGCTGGTAAAAAAGCTGTGGCTGGTTTATTTTTTCATCCCTAGCCACCTTGACCTGTAGGCTACAGCTAAACTGTTCATTTGGACTTTGCAAATCAGCCCTCAGTGACAGTAGCTCGTACTCTTTCAATCAGCTTGCAGAAACCATCTCCTTCAACACTGCTAATGTCAGAAAATGTAGTGATGTGACATTGCCGTTTCTGCTCTGTTCTCATTGTGCTTAACCCACAAATGATAAATAATCAAATAAAGTTTGCACTGTAAGTTCATTTTGTGTACTTTTTCAAAATATTTCCTAACATCACTTTTATGCCTGGTCGAAATTCTGTCTGTAAGGTTAGATGAGTGATGTGCAACTGAATGAGATGAACCTTGCCTTACTGCACAAATCTAAATGCAGGTACTCGACATGCTGAACGAATACGGATGTCCAAATGAGTACTCGACTACTTGTGCTCATCCGTAATGGAAAGGTGTAGATTTTGAGCACATGCACTAAAGATGGTTTTCAGCTTCTTTTGAATTATACGTCAAAAGCATCTGCTGTATCTTGAACATCCTAAAGCTCCAAGCATGCACACACAGACAAACTGTGTCTCGCGCTCAGTTGCAGCATCATTGCTCGATGAAGCACAAAACCCCAGCGGGATGTTGGCCGGGCTTTCCTGCTCCCTCTATTCAATGTGACCACGTCCTTGACAGACGGAAACAAAAGCTCCACGGCACAGTGTCAACATCAGATGGAGCAAATCCAAATTTGGCAACATTTAGATGCAATGTACACTAGGACGCTGACCCGGGGTTTCCAGTTATTCATCAGTTGTTTGCAGTGTACTGTCATTAAACATGATCAAATGTATTTTTTACAATGTCATTAGTGTGGTGGTGGCCTTGAAATGCTGGCAACACACAGTTATGTGTTAGAGCTGTTGTGGAAAATGGACTTTATTAAAGACTTCTGCTAAGTGACAGATGTGTGGGAGAGACATATGGATGTTCCGCAGCCTGAAGGGCGGGGAGTGAGTTTGCATGACCTCTTTCTGACAAGCTGCTGTGTCAAGGCACCATGACTCTGTAATCTTCCCTGTGGATTAAAACAATGTAGATTAGTTTTTTTTTTTCTGCTCAAACTCCGCTTCCATGCATTTTCCCTCTCGTGATTTGTCACCGTGATTGAGCTGGTGTTTGTTTTTCCTTGAATCTTCTTTTGACCTTGTTTTTAGTGGGTTGAGCATGACCAGTATCAGGTCGCTCAGCCCAAATCTGGCCTCACCTGCCATTTTCTGCCTGCTGGAGCAGATGGTGTTTGTCTGTGACCCCTTCCACACCTTGGAGGACAGCGAGGGACAAGGAGGGATGAGGAGGGTGGCCAGGAGGCAGGGGGGCCCGCTCAGAGGAACTGGGAGGTGGGGAGGTGTGGAGGGGGAAGCTGGGGACTCAGCTGGAGATCCACAGGGTTTAGGACAGGTTGTGTGGAGCAAGCGGCTGCAGCTGCAGCTCAAGCCGAAAGGACATTAGCGGCGACATCTGCTGATCAATAAGCTATTTGTCATGTTCATAGAGCAACGGTGCTTTCGAAGTCGCGGTGATAGAAAGTGGAGGTCAGATCAGATGTGCGTTTAGCTGAGGGATTATAGGTAATAGGACTTTCTTTGTGTAAGTGAATTCTTGAATTGATAATTAACCAGTTTAGTCCTGTAACTGCTCAACATTTATTCCAATTTGCATTTGTCTGTTCAGACACTGTTGGATTGGAGACTTTGGATTGTGGCCGTTATAAATGACTGAATGTTTTTTTAAAGTGGAGTGGAGATCTTTTCATCAGTATAACTCCCATTGTGCCATTTGGATTATCTTTTGTTAGTTTAATTGTTTAAGCTATTGAGATTACAGAGTCAATAATCACTTTAGTCAATTCAAATGGCTGAAACCTCAAAATTCACTCAAAAAGCACTTTGAGAGACTTTTAGTTTCTCCTAAATTTCAATCAAACAGGGGACTTTGATGGAGAAAAATGTCTTTGCAGTCCTATGAGAAATTCAAGGTTAAATGAGAGAGAAAAAAATGTGAGTGCATACACACAAGAGAAAAAGACCAAGCCAAAGCTGGGAAACAGCTTTACAAATCTGGACCTTGCTGATGTTACTACAAGGCATATCTGGCCTCAAAGACGCCTGTGTGCTGCCGGCGGTCTGAGCAAGATGAAAGGCTGTAATCCTCAGCTGAAGTATGTGGCGAGGCCTGTTCTGTCGATGAGGAGGTGGAAAGGGTTCAGCCTCCCGCAAACCATCCAACGCCCCAAGGATCTGCCGTCTCGCTTGGGTGGGAGCCATGCATTTTACAACTTTAATTGGATAAGTTGACCGGTCTAATGCAATAATTTGATCATGCTAAGCCCCAAAGAGATCTAATGCACTCCTAAAGTATATTTGTGTGCCCTCTGAAGTGAATGACTTATCCTAATCCAGCCATTAGAGGTCACTTTACAGCCCAGGAGTCCAGAACCAAAATATCTCAAAGGAACTGTCAGTGGGTGAATAAATCAATCCATGAAACCTTCATTGGAACCTTCAGGCACTGGTGGAATTTAGTAAACAGAGCTTTTGAAAAAAATCTGTGGGAGTTTTTCCTCAGGATCTTTTTTCTGTGAGAAGATAACCCTGAGCAATCTGAGGCTAAAATAGGAGTGCATCCCTTTCATGTATACTATCTCTAATTAGCGAAACACATCTACGATAGCATGGTTGTTAGTTTGGCGTAGCATGTTGTTGGTCTTTACTGTACTTGTCAGTCAGTGGTGTGTTAACTGCGAACATGATTAAGCAATCCCTGAAGCAATTAGTTAAGAAGGTGACACTGCTGGTGCCCTGTGACATAAGTCAACATTGCCTAGTTTGCCTCGGCGAATATTCACTAAGTCTGTCTGGCTTGGGACAAACTCGTCTCCTGAGTCCTTTAAAATGCCAGACGCCTCAGCCCTGATTCATGTACACAGTCCAGGCCCAGCTAAAATACACGCATCAGTTTTATGGAGCTTATGCGAGGAAGAGGTTAATCGAATGGGTTAATGAAGCCTTTTATTGATGCTCCCTCAAGGTCGTTTAAGAACTGGTGGCAGTCCTGCATGCATGGGAATGCAGCACACTGGGCATGAGTACTTAAGCAATGATATGCTGTGCCTGCCCCCCTGCACTGTCTGCTTCTCCACATATCATTCACCATAAGCCTTCACTTTTTTTCCTGATGGATTCAAGGTTAAGTATAAAGCTAAGCAGCTGTCTACTGCTCTTATTCCGAAAACAAATCTATACTTAGCATAATGGATCTAACCTTTCCCTGCAGATATAGTGTTGTAATAAACCATTTTTGTTGGTGCCAGCTTGGATGTATTGGTTTCACAACATGGATATGCTGTGTTTTATAGGACTTGTGACACGTATTCTTGGCATTTGGAGTGAATGCGGTATTATCTGCATTCCTAGAGGCAATTAGCTTTGTTTAAGAGCTGAGTCTTGCATAACGGCTAATTGTTGTTTGTCTAAGTGAGTTCTTCTCAGACACTAATTTGAATTCCTTGTGCTGTAGGAAAAGCACTTTAATTATGCGTTGGTTCAGAATATTTTATTTTTTTTATCTGATTTCAGTCACTCTGGTATTGTCAGTTGTACATTTCATTAAATGAAGGCTCACACAACATTCAGGTCTATTAACTTCAGTTGAGTTCCCCTCTTTTGTGCAATGAAAAGATTGTTTTTATCAAGATTAGCTTTGGGAGAATGTGCTCCTTTTGTGCCCATGAAAGCCGTGCAGTTATTTTGACTAATATGTGTGCTTCACAGTGCTTTGGAAAACATCCCCACATTAAGATAAGAAGAGCGATAGATCCTGTGTGGTTTTTATTGTTGATAGATCCTGTGTGGTTTGGTTTGTTGATAGATCCCGTGTGGTTTTGGCTGGTGGAAGTCACAGTGGTTGCATCCATGCTATTTACCTCCAGCTCAGGGCTCTTTGGAATATATGCTCTCATCTCACGAAGGAAACAGGAAAGGGTGAAAATTTGTGAAATTCATAACATTTCAGTCTTGTCCTATGGGTTTGTTGAAGTGATGATTTCTAAAAACAAAACATGAGGATTTTTAAAACCACCTTGTTAAATGTATCACATTTCAACTCTCTGATTTTGAGACACTATATGGGTATTGTAAGCATGTTTATTGGGAGGTACACTAAATGGGTTTAGTTGCTCTACAACACAAATATTGCATATAAAAATCAATAAACTACTAGTTGTATCTTACATAACTATTATTATCAAATGTCAGCGTCTGTTGGTCGCCGCTTTTACATTCAGCTCTGGTTGGTTGCTTCATGACACTAAGAGGTGGATGGAACTGTTACCTCTAATAGCAGGGAAATGAGTTAATGCTGCGAATGGAAAAAAGGATCTAACAAGGACTTCCATGTGACAGGAAACAACAGGCTTTTGTGATTTGTAAAAATGTGGTGTTCATTTTGAAAAGTACTACAACTAACTGTGTGTGTGTGTGTGTGTGTGTGTGTGTGTGTGTGTGTGAGAGACGGATGATACTGCTGAAATTAGCCACGGCATAATAGTCCCATTTGTTTACCATAATCGCACAAGGAATGTTAAAGTAATTCTTTAAGATTTGCTGAAGATTAATTAAAGATTAACTCCATCAGTGTTAATCCTGCTCATTCCAGTCTTGATGACTTTAAGCATTTCCTGAGTTGCATGAAGAGGAAAATCTCGCCTGCTGATGATGTCTCGCTGGACCACCATCCGGACTGACTTCGCCGTTCCGCCCCCATCCCCCTGCTTAATGGAACATGACGGAGTTGCATTATCGCTTTCATTGTATTACACATTTAATCTTGCCACACAGAAGTTAAATGACACACATATAGACACTCACTAACACACACCCGGCCTCTGGAGGGGCTCTTTGTAGTTCGGCGTGACCCATCATGTGATTTGCATCTGTCTGGGCGTTTGCCGCTTTGAGCTGTGTAGATCCTGAGCGGGCTTGTGTTGGGTAAACAAACACGCTGCCTGTCTACAGCGTGGCATTTCCTTTGCTCTTCTTGATTCAGAAAACACCCTACCCCCTCCTTCCCAACAGAGTCTAGCCGTGTTGACAGCTAAATATCTCCTGGATGGATTGTAACCACCCATAGTACCTCTGATGTGCTTCCAAATGATTTTACACCCGTTACTTTTCCTCAGTTGTATCAGACATTAAATAGCTGTTCTCAGAAGCATGTCTAAGCTTAAACACCGCATACATGCTAATCGTCTTTATGGTGCTGGAGAGCCGGGAAGGAAACAAAGTTTTTATTCTTCTCCTCCTGTGTGATTAATGTCTGTCTCGGAACACACACCTAGACGGCGGACTGGTCGGGTAATGAGCTCAAGTGACGCTTCCCGGCCTGCTTTTGGTCACTCATCTGTGATCAAGCTGCAGGGGAATAATGTCACGGAAGCAAAATGCCTGGAGCCCTGGACCTTCCACTGACAGGATGTTTGTACATTCATATACACACAGTAACAAGTACATATACTCTTACTTGACTAAACTGCGGTTGAATTTAGCTCCATCCATTTAGCTATAGCATTAACATGCTGCCTCCGTGTTAGTGCATCAATAATTTAACACTCTAAAAGGGGCCCTTCTTCAGAATGAGAAGAATTCTGAATTATTATTTATAATATTATAATAATTGTTATTTTCTTTAGACCAAAGAGAGTACAGAAGTACATTTTGTTCACAACATAAGCTTCCAAAAATACAATGTACATAAAGTAACTGGATTCGTACTTGTAGTAGTATTTTTACTTTGTTGAATTGCTACTTTCACTTCAGTAAAGGATCTAAATACTTCTTTCACCACTGCACACATACTACCACAACCACTAGCATCCCTTCAACCCAGGCCACTCCTCACCCCAATTCAAAGGTGCTTACACTCACACGTTCCCTTTGTGTGCACACAAACGTACACTCACACACGCACAGGCACAACCACGAGCATCCTTTTCCCTCAGACCACCCTGCGCCCCATTACAAATCCATATCGACCTGCCCTCCCTCCAGCCACTGTCCCAGCACAGTCCCGTCCCCCTCACTACACCCCCCGCCTCCCTGAGGAATGCTAACCTAGCCTAAGTGTGTGTGTATGTGTGCGTGTGTGTGACAGTGGTGGAGCCAGGCTGGCTGTGTGGGCGGCCGAGTGTTTCCAAACAGTGGAATCTGTCACTGACACCCCTGGCAGAGCAATAAGCAGCGCCTTAATGAGCTCAGCAGATCACTCAGCACACAGAGCACACACACACACACACACACACACACACACACACACACACTCATGCACACACTCATAGATGCATGAATATCACAATATTATTATTATTATTATATATATATGCATACAATGTAAAAAAAGGGCAAAGGAGTTGTAGAACCTTTAACACCCATAAGTGTATGGGTAGTAATATGTTCACACACACCCCTAGACTATCATTACGCAGTTAAAATTGAAGAAAAAAAACAAAGCTAAACAAACAAACATGGCCTGTTTTCCTGATTAAAGGATAGAGGGGGCTTCTTGGACGCCAAACACCACAGCTACCAAGCACTGTTGTCTGTTTGACGCCCTGCAGACGAGAGCCATCGCTCAACAAATCGCAGCATGCTCTTGATCAAATTAAAATGGAACACTGCCTTCAATATTTCTTGATTACGGCGCATATGTATATGTTCCTGCTGACTCAGCCGTCCATTTGTCTTTTTTACCCAAGTGGGACAATGGTGTCTAATTGATGACCACCTGCTCTTAGAATCAAATCACATTCGCTCTATATTCAGATTTCCCTGCTAGACAGCTGCGCTTATGATAAACACAATTACCCCCTCTGCGTGACATTTCGGTCATATACGCAATAATCAGGCATCATGAATCTTTGAGTTTTATGATGACAAATGGGAATGTGGTTGCTAGCTTTATCTGATAACGAGAACGTGACAGGACGTGTCAATATTTTATGATCGCTGTTGGCTAATGCCAGATTTCCCAGCATGAAAAAAGTCTACCTACAAACCCTGCAAGTGACAACTCATCCCTATCTCCAGTCTTGCACCACCTTCCCTCAACTTGAAGTTTTTCCAGACTCCCCCACCCGCCTCCTCCCATTCTCAGGCAAACTAATTTTCTCACATGGTTAGTGTCATTGTTCATTTAGGACATTAGTGACAGTGAATGTGGGGCAAAGTGGCAGCGATGGCCCCGGCTCTAAGTCAGTCCCCTCTTTTCTTTCCCCTCTTTAACTGAGCTCCTGTCACCGGGACCCTTTTAATTCCCCCTTTCACCCCTCCGGTGCCCGCCCCCTCTTGCACTGGTCCTATTGGGGAGCAGACAATAGAGGGTCCCCCCCTTCTCCTCTGCCTGTTCGTCCCCCCTTCTCATCTCCCTCGGCCCTTGCAGGCGTCCTGCCTGGTTGAGGTTGTGGGCTCCAGGCTGCAGTTTGTCACAGCCATTCAGCTGAGACTGATTGTGATTGCGGCAGATGGGCTGGAGCCTGGTCCGTCACTCGGCCGAGGCAGACCCAAGCACTTCTCTCTTTCTCTCTCAGCATTTTTTTCCCTCCGGCTTTCAGATTCTGTCCTCCGCTCTCTTGATCTTGATCTCTTGCTCGGTTGTCCCTATCTGTCTTTTGTCAGTGCCTTCTCTTTCTGTTTCTGCATTGTTTTCCAAAAGCTCTGTTTCCCATATCCAGATTACTGGAGAGTGTTTGGAAAAAGCTTGCTTTTCAGCTGTCCAAGAGCGTCTAAAACCCTTTATCCCCACACCTTTCTGACATCAGAATTGGCTGACTGAGTCAGACCATTTTCAACCACCACAGCAACTGTACACAGTGATTGGTCAGATGGAGAAGGAGCTTAACTTTTCTTCACATCACCATGAATGCTTTTGCGTCACTCAATGACCTTCGAGGGCAGCCCTTCAAAACTGGTATAAACCTTTTTCCCTTGGCTGGCCAACAATCATACCAACAATCATACCTAGATCATTTTAAGCCCACTGAGACTTTTATTGTGGAGGTGCTCTCAGTTCTTCCTTTTTGTCATCTGTTGTTTTGCTCTTTTGATCTCTTCTTCAGTTGTCTCTTTTGTCACCTTTTCTTAAAGAGGCCAGCTAGTGGAACATCACAAGCCGGCTGCCTCTTGCCTGTTCACGTTCTCCTTGTTGGAGTTAAACCCCCCTTAACACTGTTGTCACCCCCAAAAACTCCTCCTCCTCTGTACAACCCCCCACCCCAACCTTGCTTCTCCTCCCCTGAGGAAAGAGCCACCTTCAGAGAGGCAGCGGAGCAGCCGTCTCCCTGAACACATGTTAAACGTCCCGCAAAGCCCGGGGAGGAGGGACACAGAGAGCTAGAGAGAGAGAGAGAGAAACACACACACAGTGACGGAGAAAGAGATAGAGGCAGAGACAGACTGGGGAGCGAAATATTCTGAGCAAAGATAAAGCCTGGAGGCGGGGTGGGCGGGGGGAGGCACACAGGCGCTGTGTGTGTGAAGAGGAGCCTCTGAGCGTGTGTGTTAGTGAGAGAAGCAAAGCGCAAAGGGAGAGCGTATGTAGCGTGAAGGAAGAGTGGAGGAGAGGGAAGCAGTGTTGGGAGAGTCAACGCATGTTGCCAGATTGAGAGAGACAGGGAGAGTAGAGGACAGAAGCAACGAGGAGAGGAGAAGGAAAGAGAAGCAAGGATTTTCAGTGCTTGAGGGAGCACAGAGAAGAGGAGAGAGAGAAGGGGAGGAGAGGCAGTTTGGTCTCAGTCAAGTAGAGAGGCAGGCAGGGAGCAGTGTAGAGCCGGCAGTGCTGCATTGTGGATGTAAACTTTATCGTCTGCGGGATCAGTGGGTAGCAGCTGCAGAGCAGGAGGAGAGCGTGCTGGTGGATTACCATGTGTGTCCTCTGAATGTACCAGGATGCTGCATCTCCACCAGGGTAAGCTGCGATGAGAGATGACAAAATTACGTTGTTTCTTCTGCAACTGCAAGGTTTTACTGTCTTGTTCAATGATACACATTGTAATTTTGGGGGGATTCTTGTGTATACTTCTCTCTTCTGAGAAGAATACATGCACGCTCAGCTGTTTCAAGACGGCTTCATGAATTTTCCCCCCTGGCTGCACCTCCTTCAGTCATCTTTACTTTGTCCTGAGCTGCAATTTTCCTAATAATCCCCAGAAGAGGGAACATATTTCATATAGCAGCACTGTATACATGTGCAGGGGATGATGTGTGATTTGTACTGAGCCAGATTAGCCAGTTGCAGAGGGAAATCGCGTGTCTTGTTGCTAGTGGCAACAGCATGGTGCCGGGGCGCTGCGTAAACCACTTTGGTTCTCATTGATAACATAAGGAAACGGATACCCGTCGTTTAAGCAGAGGTAAAACAATCGAGCATTGCAGGGGATTTGCGTGTGCAGGAATGCATGTTTTTCTTCCCACTGCTCCCTTTCTTTCTTTATACTCTCTCTCAGGCAGATTAAGATTTTCAACCCGGCCCACTAATCCCACACTGAAATGACTGGTTTTGAACTGGGTGTGGATACAGCTAAATGGGGGAGAATATGGATTATGGGGATATAGCCGCTCTGTTATGATCAGCTTCTCCACAGCTCGTTATTAATGTGGCGTGAAGTGCTGCAGTACTAGTGTCCATATGTCAAAGTCAGTGCAGGTCAGAGGTCTTTCCTCATACTCAGCCATATTTACAAAACACACTCAGGATGCCAAATGTGGGATTCTGGACAGTGGCTTCATATTTTTAGCTGGATTTGTTATCTCTAAAAACAGAAATGTAAGGGATCATGAAAATGAGAGCATGGGAGAGTATGGGAGGTATCATCACTCTCTTTCTGGTTTTGTCCAAGTGCCAGAGAGAAATGCCATTCTCTGGCTTTCTTTAAGTTTGAGTTATTTTGCCCTGGGAACTGGTGATTCCCAACAAGAGAGCAAAAAATAGCATCTGCCATGTAGTGGATGCTTTATAAGTGGGAACCACCAAGGGATGTTGGCAGTCTTAGCGAGGGACAAAAAGCAACAATAGTTCAATAAGAGAGTAAGCAAAAGTACTGTTTCCTAGCACTACTTTATAAATCTAACATTTCCTTATAGATAAAGTTGAAATTGGACAGATCTTTAAGCCAAAAGGCTTTACAGTAGTACAACTGGAAGTCAAACTCCCAATTTTGCCATTGTAAGTTGCACAAACCATGAGATACTCAAGCATATTAAAAACAGTGGCCTTACACACCCAAGTGTCACCAGCAGCTAGCATGTGAGCTATCAGCCCTTGAGAACTAGTGTTTTGGTCAGTGAAATCTATGACCTGAGGGAAATTCCCCTCTGCTATGCACTAAATGTGCTATTTGCATGTTTGAATCTGTGATCTATTGTATAGCTGACTAAACCAGGGAAACTATCAAATGTTTATTTAATTTTCATATTTTTGGATTGTATGTACAATAGCAATCACCATTACTATACTTACAGTAGGCTACAGTTTGACCATTTGGTCCAGTTTCTATTCAGACAATGTCCATTTAAAGCCTTTATTGGTAGCAGAGCAGCAGTCGGTGATATCATCCCACCACCAGGGCAGATGTGTTGCTGCACTGGGCAGTTTGAGCCTGCTGCCCTCTGAAACCTACCTGGGGATTACTGGATAAGAGGATTGCCAAGTGGAGGGATTTGATTTTATAGAATTAAAACTGTAATTCTCTCCATCCCAACCACACTGCAGTGCAACCATTTCTCCACATTATTATTTTCCCCCTGCTGCCATGTTCTTGTTTTACCAACACGTTCCAGCACTACATCGTGTGTCCTACATTCAAGCAGTTTTGATTTAAAAGTCACGAGACAAGCACATTCGGCGTATGTAAGAGTGGAAGGGCAGACGTTGGCTGAAGTCTCACATGGCCTACATGGTATTGTGAGCTGTGTGATGTCTCAAATTGTCTCCAAAGAGATGGATGTGAGAAGTTCATCAGTTGCAACAGGAAGTGTGTCCTGGGACATTTTGGATGGTTGCTGTGCCAGTTGGCATTACTAGAGTGATAACTGCTAATACCAGTCAACAAAATTAAGGCTACTCTAGCTGATCGTACTGACATGTGCGCTTTTGTATTCCCTGTAACCCCTCCGACTCTTGTCCGTCACTTTGCCTCTCACTCCTCTATATCCGATTTTTCCCAACTTTTCCTCCTCCCCTTTCGTCTCCTCCCTGTATGTGGCGCTCTGTATTCAGTGACCCTCAGCTAGCATATTGGGTTCAGGTCAAACTGAATTACTGAGGAATGTTCCCCTGTTCAATGGCCGGCACAGTGGGCCTCAGCATGGGAGCACTTCCCCTTCATTGACAGCCAGGGGACTTTCATTTTGAAGGAGGGGGGCAGCTCCTTCCAGACAACTTTCCCATGTAATTCCCACTGTCTTTGCAGTGTTCATTGGTACCGTGGAGCCGTGAGCCAGTGCAGCCGGTTTAATGATGTGTATGTGTGAGGCACATCTCAGGATTTCGCCAGTGCTTCTGTGACTGCAGGCCATCCAGCTCAATTAAGGGTGCTTTGAATGCATTCCTCCCTTTAGCCTGCTCTACATTTATCTTCCCCCACGAACAGCACGTGGGAACTCTAAAACAGCCCTGCAGAGCTCTTTTGGGCTGGTATGAACCTGTTTTTTGCAAATACATCATCTGAAAATAGATCATCTAAAAAATAAAAAAAAATTACCCAATGAAGGATTTTGATGTTTTGCCATACTGTACATTTTTGATTCTAAGAGCCAGAAAACATTGCATTCCCACTCAAGTCACATGCTTTGTGTTTCATTGAAGGTTAGCAAGTTGGAAATCCAGAAAAAAATGTGACTATCAGATGTCTTTTCTGTGTCTCCTGTTGGCTTAACTTAGAGTAATGTCACTCAGGAAAAACATAAAGTTTAATGGTCCGACACAATTTATAACCAATAAAAGGCTTTTATTTGCTAGCTATCAATGGCTTATTGCATGCACTGACTGTTTTGCCTGGAGACAAAACTTTGCCCAGACACCCTCGCTGACTGTTAAGTGATGTCATTAGAGATGGAGCATTTTTGTGGCTTCTAAATGGATGAACTCGCTCCATGTGAGTTCACCAAGGTGCGAAGACTTGTGATCTGCTTTTGCTTTTACTGCTTTTAAACTGCCTGTTTTCCAGTCAGACCTGGCTTAAAATATAAATTCTCTTTTTATAATGGCAGTGTCGTCTTGGCTTGCAAAGATTAAACTTTTTTTTTTTAAAGAATTCTTGAAAAAAGAAATCCCCAAATTGGATTTGTTTTTTTGGGTCATAGTCCTGCATGCCAACAGTTTACAAGATAATATGGTGTTGTACTTGTTTACTATACACCTCCTTCCTGCTGACATACTTTCAGTCGAATGCATGTCACAAGTTTTCACATCAAAGCAGTCAAAACCTACTTTGTGAGCATTCCCTCTTGTTTCATAATTCTTTACTTGTCACGGTGACGCTTTCAACGAAGCAAGCCGTTTATGAGGTTGGAAAAGGGGTCAGTGTCGTATTTGAGGTTGTGCTAGGCGGGGAATGTCAACAAACTTCAGCTCCCCGCTATCTTGGCTGTAAATCATTGGATAATAGTGGGAGAAACATGCAGGACCTCGTCCAGTGGCTGGAGGTGTTGGCACAGCTGGAAAGGAAATGGATGGAGGCTGCTGGAGAAGCTCACCTTCATGCAGTAAAACTCTTTTCCAAACACCTCTCTTGTTCTATTTAAGTTCTTTTAGCCATTTGTTGAAACTCTTTACTAAGGGTGAATTACAATGGGACTTCTGCAGCAGCTGCCCAGCAACTTGTGCTCACAAACACACATGCACCCAGGGGTGGGTAGAAGTAGAGATGGCAGACCCGTGGTTCGAGTGCTTCTATTTAACCTACCTTTGTTTCTATTGTATGTGAACCAGCCATTTGTCTGCCTCTGTAAAGGGCTGCTGTTTGCCAGCCTTTCTGAAAACTATGTGTTGACAGCCGGTGTAAAACACCCTATAGCCTTTGCACAGTGTCCACGAGTCAGCAGAACCTTCTAGTATTATGGTACAGTAGTAAATGTGAGTCCCTGTTCCCCAATTATTTCAACTCAGGCCGGTCAGGGTGTGAAATACAGAACAATGTATGAAACATGTGACTTACCTACTTACACACGTGCCTTTCTACTGAACATGTGAAGGAGGGTAAATTAGTGTTGATTTTATTCAACTACCATATATTGAGCTTTACAATACCATACATTTTTTGCATCTTATTGTCAATTATCATGACATTAATATAGGATTCAGACAATACAAATATTGAAGGAAAAAGTAGTAGCAGTAGCAACATTTTGTGCCTACTTATACAGTAACTGCTTCATATAACAAAATTTGAAGGCAGGATGAAGAAGCCTCTAAAATGGGCTGCAGGAGAAATTAGGAGCTTTGAAAACAGATTGGGTGGAAACTTAACAAGGTTGTGTTGCCACTTAGAACAAACGAACATGCAAGAGTGTTGTGCGGTTTCTTTTTTACATGGATGGATTTTGGGTTTAATGTTGACATGTTCACTTCAGTTCCAGTCTTGTGTTTTCCAACCCACCCCCAGTTAGTTGAATCAGCTTGTTTGACTCGGAGCGGCACAACATAGTTGATATTTGAGAGGTGTGTGTATCAGATGACCATTGAGGCATCAGCATGATTAATATGGAATTGGTCGGACGACACGTCAATGTTTACGTGTATTTTGGCAGAAGTATAATTCCATAATCAGAAAAACAGCTTTGTTTATCCTGTCTGACTGCACCTCTCAAAATACAGGTAAACTCCTTCAGTAAATCATGAGGTAATTGTAGTCCAGTGTGAAGGGTGCTTCACTTAAACTCAATTATGTGTCAGAGTGTGTGACTCAAGAGAGACAACCATTACTGGAAAAACTTAAAAACACATACAGGATTATTACCTGTTGGAATGTGAGCGTGTGGCTGGGAATGCCATTTGATAAGCTGATCTGTTTGAAAGTTTTTTTTCCCTGAGATGATATTTGCTCTCTTTTTCTATCTTGCTTTGTATCAACATATCTTCCTTCTTCATCATATCTGTGGTTGTTCAGGTCCAACAACAGTGCTTGTTTTCAGTTAAGAGTCATCTCTCTTTTATGATTTGCGCATAAAAGATTCAAAATTGTGTGTGAGTGTGTATGCATTTCTCTGCATCTCTTTCCCAGTGTGTTTGTACATGTGTCTTCATGCGTGTGTTTATGAGTTGCCCCCTGTGTGTTTGCGTCTAGCTCCATCTTCATTCTTCATGAGCCGTGCTGGCGAGTAAACCCTCACAGCAGACATGCAGGCGGGTGCTGCGGACATTTTTAAAGCACATCTGCTCATCCGCAATGTTTCGTTTCGTCTGGACAGGAATGCGTCTGTGGCTAGGAAACAATTGAGGTCAGGCCCTGCTCGCAGAATAAGAAAACATTTACGGAGACAGACAGTCAGGCAGGGGTAATCCACGCTTGGCGAGAGCATTCCTCAGCGCTCTGGAGGAGTCTCGGAGGATTCCTCATGTCTGATTTTTGCTGCTTCAGAAGTTTGGAAATGCAGTGCCCGCTTTTGATCTGATCTTGGCCTACAAAATGATGTATTTAAATCATTGCCCTCACTCTGATTTTGCGTATGATTCCCCTAAGTTGTTTACATGTGCAAAGACAAGTCTTTTCCACACAGTCTTGTGATTGCATAGATCAATTATGCTTTCTGAGATAATGTCAGTCCCTCCTTTCACTGCATTAAGGTCGCCTGTTGCTATTCAGTTGCAGCAGTGTAACTAAGATATCCAAAGCTGAGACTCTAGTAAAGCGCTGAGGGCTAGATAGTTACCACAGAGGGAAAGCATAAACAACGCGGAGCATTCAACATGCTGTTGATTTTGGATAAATCTTGCCAATCATGATCATCTCAACTCGTTTGACTGAATTACTCATGCACGTGTCCAAATACAGTCCAATACTCAACTTCATACATTTAAAGGGAAGAATGAATAAGGGTAAAGTTATGTCAGGGTGTTTAGATGACCCACATTGAACTGTAGAGTCACAGCAGGAAATTATTTGTTGTAACTATACTCACTTTGACATTTTCACAGTAAAGATGATGATGCATGTAGTGTAAATGGGATCCAACATACATTTTGTGTCTCCATAGGCATCTAGAAAAAAACAACATTTCCAAGAACAGAATGTGTTGAATTTTCTTCAAAGCATACGGGAAAAAAAACATTTGAAATGTCAATTTTCATGCAGTAAAGACATTTCAAGGCCACAAGGCAGCATGAAAAGGCGTGTGTTCTTTGTGTGCTGGCAGTAGGACCTCATCGCATTTCGCCTCTTCAATAATTGATGGTCTGCCGTGGTGAGGTAAGGCTCATTGTGCCTGGCTGGCTGGGTGGCTGGGGTGTGCGGGGTGCTGACATGTGGCTCCTGTTTTTTCCGCTGCCCTCCGGTGCAGACGGGGTCCGCGGCTGGAGACAGGGGGTCAGGAACCAGCTGTGGGGTGAGGCGGTGGGAACAGGGGCAGGTCAGGCCGCCGTTTGGCATCCATGATGGCACTTCCTGGTGATTGATTGGACCTGCCTAATGCATTGGGACCAATTGAACGGTCACAGATGTGCGAACCCCACCCCTCAGCGATTGAGATGAAAGTGTTTACATTGAGGGCTGGAGCTGATTTTGATGTAATCTCAGTATTTGGTGTTGTGGCAGAAAGGCTCATTTAACCTGAAAGGAAACATCAGTTTGATGATGTTGCATGTGTTGTTAATACAGATAAAAATTAGGATGAAACCATGTGGGAATTGCCCACATATTAGCAAAATTGGAGCTCTGCCAGGTGTATAAAGGCTCAGTTTTTCTTATAAATTTGGACATTGTTAGAGACTCAAGTTGACATTGCCATTTTTCATCCCATAGTGACTTCCTGGCAGTTGTAACTCTTTTCACTGTGAGGCTGCGTTGGATGTTATAACTTATCAAATGCCTCGGTAAGCTCATTGTCCTGCACTGGGGGCTGGGGTGAAATGTTTGGATCGGTGCAGAAGGTTACATAACACAAGCCGTAGGAGGATTAAGGATGGGAATGACCGGTCCGGAGATGGAGCCAAAATGAAGTCAGAGTCCAAACAGGATGCCCTATCTGTGCCACTGGGATTGCGTGCATATCAGGGCTCTTAACCCAGCAGGAGTGCAGACGCTAATACATAAATGCATGGCAGCTCTGCTCTCATCCAAACATTTATGCATCCCTCCCGGCTACTCTGTGTACGTTTGTGGTTCAGAACGTTTGAAATGTTTAGCCCGCTGTAAGCCTCGATGACAATATTGGGAAGATGGTTTATATTTATGCATCTTTTATACATCCTGATGCGTGCATTTATGTGTCAGTATGAGTGACTGCTGCAGTATTATGTGGTGTTTAATCTGTTAACATCTTTCTATATAAAGGAGAGATTAACCACTGTTGATAATAGGATGGTGTACAGCACTGCAAGGGAAATAGGAAACCAAAACGCAACAGACAGCACTTTTTTTCTCTTTCATTAACAGCAAACAATGTACAATGGATTAAACCACCTGTATGGAGGAGCCTTGATAACAGTGATGAAAACACAGCTAAAACGCCTGCCTCCCACAATGCAGTTCAAAGCACATGGGTCCAACATGTCAGCTCAGGTTGGCAAATGCTCTCGCCATGATTGATCCTCCCGCAGCCCTGACAGATCGTGTCTTTGCATGCCGCCGCGACCGCATCGGCGCTCTGAAGCAAACAGTCGCTGCGTTGTCTCAACGTGAGCTGGGGGAAAAAAACGTGAGAGGGGTTTACATAGTGTCTGTGTGTCTGTGCAGGGGGGAGAATGCGCAGAGGAAACATGGTTGATCTGCTGTGAACGCAACCAGGCTGGTGTCAGGATCACTCTGTGCTGTACTGCCTTGTCTTAGCTCAAAGGAAGGGATATAGAGCAAGCTGAAAAGAAGGGAAATTATTTTTGAGGTGTGCAAAGTGTGTGGGTGGACAGCAGATGGTGTCAACTTCAGAATATGTGAAGACTTGTGTGTGTGTATGCAAGCAGGGGTACAAACTTACTGTATGTATAGCACTTCAGAACAAACCTTACCTTGTATCTCCAAAGTGTCAAATATGTCTGAAGTTGCCTGACAGGAGCAATGTGTATGTTTGCTGCAGATGTCTTTATGACCACGGTTTTTCCGTCTGCCTCTTGCCACATTATATTTTGATAAATAGAAACAACGACATTGAAGAATGTGTGCGCGCAAGAGAAGGGGGGATTGTTGCATTCGAGGTTGGGGTTGTCAGCTGGTTTGGCCTGCTCCACTGAAGCTTGGCGGGATTCCCCCCCACCGGTAAGGCCTCTGGTGCTGTCAGGTGATTCCAGGTCACTGGGAACTGCTGGAGGTCCACGTCGACACTGCTCATGATTGGCTGCTGGAATTTACTCAGCCCGAGCTTTATATTGGGGCTCCAAGAAGAAGAAAAAGAGGAGGAGCAATGTATACATGGTCAACTGTCAGCTTGTGCCTTCATCACATGCTCGGATGTAGAGGATAAAGGCTTGGCCTCAAGCCTGAAATAACTCCCTTTTAGTCACAGTCAAGTGTGAAATATATACAGTGTGCACAGTGTATAGAGCAAGAAGATACATTGCGAGTATGCATAATTTTCCAGCCACTGTGGAAGCATTACTTCCTTTTTGTCATTTAAGTAAGCAGCATCCTTTTAGATTCTGGTTAGTTACTAATCTTTGTAGTTCTGGACATCATTTTTTATCAGTCGTGATAACATTCTACTTAACAAGTGAATCTAAAAGATCTAAAAATGCTACATGATTGCAAAAAATAAGTCCGACATGGCAAAAAACACAAGCAGTCAAATGATCGGACAGGTTGTAAACAGATTTAGGCAAACTCTCTTGGAAGAGAAAATGAAGACCAATGGTTTACCCCTACTGTACTTGCCATAGTTGTGTACACACTTTTCCTTTGCAATGAAGGATTATTACAGACATTAAGGGGGTGCTTACTTCTGATTTTACCTCCAAATAAAGTTTATATAATGTGGAAAAAACTGTTAAGCTAAGCTGTTGGCTGATGGTCTGACCACTCGTGTTTCTCGCCCAGTAAGACTTCGTTCTAGTGATGTCGTGTTCCCAGATTTCTCTAATTACTTTGATGAGTGTAGTGTTTTCATAACCATTAGAAACAATGGCCATAACTACAAAAATAAGCCCAGAGTTGTAATAAACTAGAATTATCCTTTAAGATGAAGCATTCAACGACAGGAAACTGGGTTCCTGTGTTCTGACCTTTTTGGTGGAACATGAAAACTTTTTTCTAAACAACATTATAACATGGTTCTTTGCGTATCCAAACACAGTCTTCTACAAGAGAGATAAACTTGAGATAAACTTCTTGACACAACAGCCTTCGGCTTTTGACCATTGCTCAGTCTGACTATTTTGATTGGCCAGTTTGCACAGCTGGTAAAAGTTTACGAAGTGAGCGACTGGCAAAACATCTTGAGTCGATTGGGATTGAAATGCAAGTGACAAACTCGGAGCAGAATATGTCGCTCTAAACAGCAAATACATAATATAGCGGATTACTGATGACTGTCACGTGACACAAATGTCACATAATCGCGCGCCAAATGTTGGCGGCAAGCGTTTTTCACCTGATTACTGTTTTGACTACTGCTTGTGCCAGTTACTATAATTATGTTTAACACAGAATGTCAAATTGCTCTATATTTGGCGATGATTTTCTCCGGGCGCAGTTGGCTCATGCTCCGTTGCTCCTGGAACATGCCTGTGCATAAGTGGCCTGAAACTTAACCCCTTACAGGGCTGACGCTCAGCCATAACACAGACTGGAGGAATGCCAGGCCAGTCCTGTTTAACATAACAATATCTGCGATGAGAAGTCCCAGAGACATTTCTTTTTCCCCTCTTCCCTGTTTTTTCTGGAGGTATCGTAATGGTTTAAAGCATACGGTATGTTGTATAGGAAGATGCACATTGTGTAACTGGAACATGAGTGTATCAGTCTCAGGTGTGCAGCATGCAGTCACACACTTTCACACTCACATTATGAGAGGTCACACACACACACACACACACACACACACACACACACACACACACATAATAACACGTTTGCTTTAATGACTTCATGTCCCCACACCCAAATTTATGAATGCACAAACACACAAACTTCTCATATGAGCCCAAACACGCTCATGCAAACACTCACACACTTATACACACCCAAACACACCCCCTTGTTGTCTCACGGCCTCGCCACTTTGCTTGACTTCCTTCTGGATTTGTCACCGTCGCATGTTTCACAATCGGTGTGCCAGGCTCAGCTTTGCCTAATTCAGTCTGGTCCCATTAGAGGAAACGGTGGGAATGTCTTCCACCGGCAGCAGCGTTGCCTCGTAGTTTAGCACGCTCTTTTCAGTCCAGACGGCCGATCCATTCGTCAACCAAACATCCCCCAGCTGTCTCTTAATCACCAGGGGGTTTTCCCGACAGGTAAGCCTCTCAGAAACAATGATGTCTTGTCAGAGGCGACAAGGAGATGTTAGTCAGGAGTTATTTTGGGGAGTTTGGGGAGGTTGGCAAGAGGTTGGTTGTCTGCTCCACTGAAGAAATGTGCAGGTGATTGTGATTACTTGTGGCTGTCTGCTGTATACACTTCTTTATTAGGTCCCATGGTCCCATATTAGGTGGCTGGGAGTGTGTGTGATGTATTCTTGAGAACACAGAAAGTCAAGAACAATAGTTTGATGAAAACTTCAAAGTTACACCTCAGATTTCCTCTTATAAAAAATAGATTTTATTCTGGAGCATGCATGTCTCCTTTTTCTTTTCTTTTTTTAACTGTGTTTTGAAATAGATTTTTACACTTTTCTATATTATATAGGACACCAAAGTATGTCTCACCTTACCTTAAATATTTGCTAATTAATACATAAAATAGCTTAATGAATTATTTTATTAGCACACCTGGCCATGTAGGATCATAATTGGAGGTGTCAACCATGTTAACTTGTGTAATACAACATTTAGAGCACCATATTTACATCTTTATGAATGCTAACCCAGTATTTGACATTAGAATGAATGATTTTTGGTCCCGAACCAGCAGATTTTGAAGGTTCATACAATGCCAGGGGAGGTGTGTTCCTCCTCCACACATTTGCTGTGCTTTCAGACACTTTGGGTAAAAGCACTCACAGACTGACAAGCTTTCAACAAACAGCGCATACGTCTCATCTGCTGGAGCTGTGTTTCAGTTGTGATACCTCAGGAGAGGCCATAAAATAGGGCTCTTTATTATCCGTGCTAGTGTGCCAAGATTTATCCCATTAAAGTCTGGAATGCCCTCACGTGGGAAACGGATTGGACGCGCACAGTCAATTTCTTTGTTTAGCCTGCTTCACGTGTGTGTGTTTGTGAGTGTGCCAGAGAGAGTGAGAGTGGGAGAGAGAGTCTGTTATGAGTGTATGTACGGATGCCCTGCTTTTTGTTTCCTCTGAGCTATTTTTGTCTGGACAGAACTGCAAGCTCTCTGTTTTGCGTGGTTAGCGGATGACCCCGTCTCCTCAGAGTGTGTGTGTGTGTGTGTGTGTGTTTGTGTGTTATCTTCTGATTTGCTGGCAGGCCACAGGCTTGTGAGGTTTGTCCTCACAAGACAGACGAGGATGAAAGAAAGAAGTGTTGGTTTCTCATAGTTGTTACTGACCTTAAGTGAAATATCAGTTGATGAGCTTACTCTAGAGGAATTTGATCAGTTTAAATGTCACAGGATTAGTTGATTCGAAGTTGATTCAAAGGCTTTTTCTCCTTGACAAGAATGATGTTTCTGAAAATTCAAACATTATGGGTGCTACTGAAATGTAAAAGTAGCCCATTGCAGTCAGTGGGACTCTAACCTCACTGCCTGTGTCACTCACTAAACCATGATCACACGTTAACTCACTTTTATTTTCCCCTCTTCCTTCTGTTTAGGGAAAAGCTGGCCGTGGCTCGCCTGCAGAGGGAAGTCGCACGGAGCAAGAGCGAAGGAACAATGGTAAAGTACAGTGGAGCCGCTCGTCCTCTATAATCTGCGCAAAGCCAAAAAAGCCACAGTATGCTCACTTCACACACACCCACACACACTGTCAAGCTCCGCCAAGCCTTCACATCGAAGTCAATCTTTAGTGTCTCAACACTTCATCAGTTGATCTTAAAGAACACAACTGCTTCCACAAGCTAGTACTTCCCAGCCATTTGGTACAATACCAAACAATACTAACTGTGCCAAAATCAAATATGGTCTAAAATTGTCAAAATGAATACTTACATACAAAAAAATCCATGCATTCAATGCCATCTTTCCGTTTTCAGTAATCTGTGATATGAAGAAACATTTGTGTTTAAAGTAAATTGGATTCATTTCAGCCATTTTGCAGAAACAACAGGTATTCAGATGCACGGCCAGGTTGTGTAACATTATAAAGCTGCAGCTGGGGCTTAATCTGTCAACACTGCATTGTGCTAAGCTTTACTCGGAATTGCTGATATTGTGCTTTCACCTCTTATTTAAGCGAACTTGTGCAAGCAGGGTAAAGAATTCAGAAGGTGGAGCTCTACATACATATACATATACATAAGCGAATATCTTTTTGTATCTTTGTGTATTTGTCTGTGTGACTGCGGTATGTGTAAGGGAGGTCAGAAAGTGAAAATTTGGAACACGTGATGAAGCGGAGCTCAGCTGATTGCAGCCTCCGAGCAGAGGCTCTAACCACAGGCCCAGCTGTTTGGCTGCACCCCAGTGACGCCTCTGATTCTCTTTATGGCAGCAGGCCTAAAGCAACAGCACACAAGGGCTGATACACGATGAGATTTTTCACACTATTTTGCGTGATTCTCTATTGATCCCTGAAGGAAGAATGCTTGTTTTTTCTTCCTGCCTCTCCTCGCAGTCGAATGGAGGTCAGATCACGGGGTCAGATACAGAACAGTGCCCGTGGAGCTGCGCAAGGGTTCAGTGTATTACCCAAGGGCACTTCAGCACAGCAGATTCTTGCTGTCATTCAGGCTTATTGTACACAGAGTAGGTGTACCAGACACATGTTAAACTGTAAGTTATGGGTGGATGGGGAAGGGAATCAACCATGCTAGTGGTTCTTGTGGAAAATTAGTTTAATGTGCATTAGTTTTGCATCAGTTCATGAATGTAAACGTTGATTATGACAGCGACTAATTCAGAGTAAAAGGAGATAAGTGTAGACAGTGATGGCTATCTCTTCCAGGACTTGTTTACATCAGATTTCTTGAACAGCAACATAAAAACAAACTCACATCTAACCCCTATTTACCCACTTTCACCCACTTCCCCGCCTCGCTGACCTCTCTGTGACTTCTCCAATACTGTCATTCCAGTTATGCATGTGTATGTGAAACGAGGAGGTTCGGTATTGATTTCCACAGTGGGTAGATAGACTGTAGATGAATGGAATGCGTGCATCCGCCAATGAACCCTACATATCATAGCATGACCGTCAAAGTCATGTGAGCAGCTAGAGGTGTATTCAGTACAGTAATGCATGTTGGATAGTGGGAATAAACATGGCTAAACTGATCAGTTAAGGTCACTTTCACACCTGTAGTTAGGTACACTTGGTCTAGAACAAAGAGGAAAAAAATGCATTGTAGCTTTGTATTTGTAGGTAATTTTGTGTTCACATTGACATATTAAAACTGAACGGACAGGAGTAAATGTTATGATTGAGATAAGCCATTGATCAGCAAGTCATGCTGCTAGAAACGGGGTAGTAGCTGTCGAATAGTGTGCACTCACTAAGTTTAACTGCCACAACAAAGATGTCTATTTTCTCTACTTGAACTTGTAGCATCCATGTTTTTATGATTACTAAATAATCTTATATGATAGGAGATGACTTCATTAATAGTTCCCACAATAAGAATTTGGATGGATTACAATTTAATAGAAGTTTAGACTCTGAATTAATAAAAAAAAAAGTCTTATATCTACTATGATACAATCCTGTGCTTCACATCGCATTCACACCACAAACAGATTGTACCAGAACTCGCTTTTCAGTCAGTCTTGTTGCAGTTGTTTGGTCCGCACCTCAGTTCCACTTTGCTCTCCATTTGTGATACCACTGAGGTCTTCTTCTGTTTGATCTGCTGCATGTGTACATAACCTAATTCAGTGTCCACAACTCAAGGCTACACCTCAGTGTGTCAGCACCTCTTCCTGTAACACCAACCTCGCATCCTCTGACCTCAACATAGCCCGAGAAAAATATATCACTCGCCACGCTGTGAGCGTCTACTGAAGGCCTCAGCTCTCACACTCACGCGAGTGGATGACATGCTAATTATTACTTTAGAGGGGTGGGTGGGTTGCTGTCTGCGCATGCACAGGGCAAAGAGAGAGAGAGAGGGATGAGTTATCTGTGCCAGACAGGAGGAGGGCGAGGGTGGGGGTGGAGGAAGAAAGAGAGGAGGGGGATATCACTAAGCTCCATTTGAAATTGGGATTATCCCCGTTGGAGTCCCCCTTGCACTCTCTCTCTGGCATTCCTGGGAGGCTTCGGAGCTCCGGCACGGTTCTTCAATAGAAATGAAAAAGAGACTGCTGCATCAAGGAGATAATTGTCAAAGTGCTGGCGGTGTGTAGTGGGAACTGATCACCAACCACAGCCTGTGCCCCACAGACCCCCACACCCTGACGCCCACTTCTGTGCCCACTCACTTCCCCCCAACCCCCATCTTTGCCTGCCAAGGGACTAACCTAGAGAGACAGATTAAAACAGCCACAGACTTTTGAAGTGGCTGTACCCCTCCTCTGTATCTGACGCCTCTCTTTAACAGCCTCTGTTCCCTGTCTTGGTCTTCCCTCTCTACATCCATTAGTGTCCTCTGTGTAACGCGATCAGAGAAACAGAGAGCGGCAGTGCCACCCTGTCGCAGTCCTGTGCTGGTTGCTTCTCCACGGGGACGTGTCATGCTGTACCGTTACTAGTGCTTTGTGTAGGCAAAGAATGTAAAAGGCATCTTTATATGATTGTGCAACACTGCTACAATTGTAAGCCTCAAGTCTTGCTTGCACACTTACACAGCCGTTAGTATAAATGAAACAGCATGAACAACACAGTTTACTGAGGAGCGTGTGTTTTAATTGGGTCTACTGTTGTAAAACACGATGGCTACTGGCAGTGCAGAAGCACAACACTCCTTTGTTATGGATCATTTGGGAGAATTGCATGAAACCTTTTGAATAATTTGCAGGGCAATCAGTGGTTAGGCTCATTGCATGAATCGCAGCATCTGCACCGTATTTCACCACAAATAGGGCCACACAAGATGCATTTGTTATTAGTCTGAAGTGATATGGTCTAATAACCACCAGCTCTGTCTGTCCTAGACCACCGTTTGTTTCTCAAACTTTATAGTAGGGCTTGGACATGGTGTTTTTGGCCTGCTCCACAGAGCGAGATCTTTAAAACTCTTACAAGAAAAACAGTGGTTTTCCCGTTAGGTGTTTGATAGAGCACAGGTCATGGTTTATTCAGTTTCTCTCCAACAAGCCTGCCCTGTCTGTCTCGAGTCAAACCGCTCATTCACAGCATTCGTCGCTGCTGTAGGTTTTCTCTGGAATTCTTCACACCCCAGCCCAGAGGCGTGGTGCAGGGCAGGGCTGCTCTCTGTCTCCCACTCTCTTTTGATGCCACTCTGAAGTGCAATCTAAGTCCGTCAGGGGCAGGATGCTGGGTTTCCTGTCAGGGAGAAAACAGAAGTGCACATGTATGCTCGTAAAGGCAGTGCTGACTGCTCTGCTGACGGGGCCGGGCTCTCCATTAAAAAGGCGTTTAAAACTGTTGGGTAAGATTATGACCACTGGAAACGGCTGTCTAAACAACATGTGAAAATAAACGTTCTCGCTTTGAGAGAAATTGGCTTTATTTTTCTTTGGGTTTTTCTGGACGCACTCTGATATCTGAGCTTAAACAGATATGAGTCTCATACACACGCTAGATTCAGACAGTTATTTCCCGGGATATTTTGGTTGATAACAGCGAAGTGTACATATGAACGATAAAGGGAAATGTTTTTGCCTCAACTTAATTGTGTAACTCACTTATTTAAAAATCTGATTTCTCCAGAGTATTTCATGTAGAAAATTAAGTTAAGATAAGAATGGAGCCGCTGTGAATATAAAATAGGAACGGGTGGCACAGTATGGTAAAATAGGCCCTGGAGCCAAGATAGGAATCAGCTATTTCTGTCCATGAAAACAGATTTCTCATGTGCTACAGTCTGCAAGATAGTATGTGACACAGTTTGTAAAACTGCATCAAGTAAAATTTACTTTGAAATTGGCTCTCCGAGAAGATTAAACTCCCTTCTTAACAAGTCATTTGGTGTTAAATCATTTAGTCCTTTAACAAATGAAACATCCTTGCTGGTAGGTTAAGTGATTTCACTTAACTTGCATCTGCTTGTTGCTGTTTCAGCTTTACATCTTTTTAAAGATAAATTTGACTGAGGCAAGGAGGACGGAGTTTGTATCCAGTCTCTGACCTGCAAAGAATTTTAACCATATCTAACCCATAATTTATTTTCCATGATCAATGAAAAAGATAACTGATAATGCAGACAGAGCCAAATCTTCCCATGTTGGACAAGAAAAGAAGCTGCGCAGGGACAGAAATTGATTGTCAGTTTTTAGCACAGTTCCAGTGGTGTGCTGTGAGTTATAGCTTCCACTTGACATAACCATGGTTTAATTAGTTTTAATTAGATCAAGGTATCATGGTTTATTTGACAATGATTAATTAATGTTTAAACTACCATAAAAAGCACTGTCAGGATGGAGATCTTTTGTAGTGCGCTTTCAGGAGATAAAGAAGGGGTTTTGAGGGGGCTCCCAGCTTTAAAAGGACAGGGAGAAAAGCTCCGGTCCTCATGGAGATCCACCGCTGAGGGAACATTTATAGAGTGTTTCTGACAGCTGTTGGGAGGATGTGTGACAGTGTGGAGGTTTGGGGACCAAGGGGGACTCAGGTGCTGTCTCTGCAGATTGGCCTTATCAGCCACGGACAGGGGCGAGGGCCGAGACGGGGTCCCCCCAGCGCCCAGCACATTCACCGGGTGACGAGCGCTGACAGCCAGACCCAAATCGCATCTCCACACCATCCCTTTCACCCACTCTCCAGAGTGTATTTTTGTGTGTGTGTGACTGAATGACTCGGAGAGCGTGGGTGGGGTGGGGGAGCTCCCATGGCAATGATAAATGGGCCACTCATATGATTTAGCATATTCCTGGGGTGTGTGTATTATTTGCTATAGTGCCCGCGGCTGTCTAAGAGAGAAGTGGTACACTCTAATGTAGTGGCTCTCCATGATAATTGAATTGATGGAGCCCTGGGGGACACAGAACGCAGATTTTTAGTGAATAAAACACTGTTTAAATTCAACCATAGTTCTATAACAAGTCATCTCAGGAAACATATGTTCCAGCGAATTTCCCCTTGTAAAGAAACACCTACATTTGCCCTTCTTTTAACTTTTTATCAGGCAATACTTTGAATGACATTTCATTTAAACACACTTTTTTATCTCTTCAACATAACTGCACACTTTGTCTTTCCTTGGTTTCGTCTGTAGCGCTTCTGACCTGGCATTTCACATACATTTTGTGTGCCATGCGGCCAGATCCTCCTCATGTTACTCTTTCATTTGAATTCAGGCTTGCTGACGAGCACACACACACACACACACACACACACACACACACACACACACACACACACACACACACACACACACACACACACACACAAACAGCCAAGTGGCATGTTTTATTTATGAATGAGGAACCTGTGCGGTGTATTGTGTCCCTGATGTTTGCTTTAGCAGCGAGCCAGAGATCCGCTCCCGGCCCTTTGATTAGGCAAAGAGCTGCAACTGAGGGGGTTTGTGTGTAATGAAGAGATTATTGAGCACCCCGAACTGTACCCCAAACCCTGCATGAACACACATACATGCATTTACAGTTGCAGATGGACAACCTACAGAATAGGAGCCACAGTGACGGCTGCGCACACATGCACTTAACCTGATAACATTGCACTGCAGCTTTTATTTAATGGGAGACAGCACTGCAAGCACAACAAGGAGAGGCAGAGGTCTCTAATTAATTTAGAGTCCTCTGTGGATCTTGGAGGGTATCAGGGGGGTTTGAGTCTTCTAGTAATACAGCTTGGATGAATACCATTACCATCTAATGCTGTCCAATTACAGAGGCCTGCTTCATTCCAGGCTCCACTGCAACTAATACAATTTTATACATATGACTCGATATGGACGGAATAAGGAGGAAGCACTCTGGGCTGCAATACAACCTAATGTAACAAAACTGCACGCACATAAATCAGGTGTTTGCTGTTTACTTTTATCCCGGATTTTTCATTTATTTCACTAAATTGAATGTATTGAAATCAATAGTATCTTGCAGCCTATTCAATCCCCAGCTTTACATGTTGATGGTGATAAATTCAGTCATATCTAGATGGATATAGTTTTTATCAACCAGGAAATTAAACCAGCCTTGCCTGTGACAGAGGTCAAATTTAATCCTGAAACACCCAATCTGGGCTTGTTTCAGATATATGGCTCAGTAGACCTGTATAAAATCCTGCGTAGGCCATTTTATAGATTACTTGGGCTATTCAATTTGATATTGCTTTTTTTCCAACCACTGTATTGTTTGTTAGAGCTGCCTTTGTTAGAGCTGTAACTGCCAGTTTTAGTCCAAGAAAATGTTGCCCTCCACAGGAGAAACAAGGTAGTGCATCCCATCCAGCCAGGACAATGATAGACACTTAAGTAAAAGGATTATGGCCTCAGTTGTTGGATTAACTAAAGTAAATGTTCTCACAGAAAGTTGCCAAGCGTGTTTTCACCACGTCCCATCTCATTGTTGACTTTGAGATATCTTCCCAGGGCACTGCTTAAGGCGTGTTGCCTTTGTAACTGCAGCTAAGGCTTTTGAAGAATATGCTTTCAATTAGCATACTCTTTACCACAGAAAAAAAAAGCCATGAAGTTGGTGTAGACAATAAACATTTCAACCGAGAAAAACTGTAATGTATTGCTTGGGATTTCTGGCCACATAAAGATATGGTAATGTTTGATTTAATGGCTTTAGGCCTTGTTAAATGGCTGAAATTATATATTGAACAAAAGCAATAGAGGGCTTTTTACTACAACATAGACCATAAATCCTGTGTTGTTATTGAGGTTGTTGGCAAGACTCTGTCAGCAGACACATAGTGGTCGGTAGTTTATGCCTGGGGCGTTAGTTAGGCCATGTGGGCAACAAAAATCAGGACTAAAGCTACTGTGCTTTTGTGAGAATTGGGGCCAACTTGCTCAACAATACTGTACACATTAATACATGTGGTGCCGCAAAGAAAAGGCCTTTGTGCTTGTTTGCATTGAGGTGGAATTCAGCTGAACTACTTGATGCTGGAGGTTGCACTTGTAATGAGCAGCTTTTTAGTGCCTTTCTGCCGTGTTTGTATCATTAAAAACCTATTTCCATACTTGTGGCTTAAGGAAAAACATTTTATTTACACTTTGCCAAGTAGATATTTTTAATATGCTTGCACATGCTATAGGAATGACCTCCTTTCCATGTTGGTTTTCTCCATCACTTGGCCCATTTTTCCTCAAAGAGTGATGGTGAAGAAGAGCCAGAAAGTCATTGGTTTTGGTCCAGATATATAGGTCCAGCTCTTGGCAGGGGGATGTACTACTTTATGCTTCTGTACTGCTGGATTTACAGCGTCCATTACTCCTGACAGGGGGAGCCTCCCTGTTGTGTAAAGAGCCGCTCCACATAGTAGCCATGAATTTATGGCCACAATGAGGACCAGAACTGGTTTTAATGGTGACTTGGGTTTAATATTCTCACTCCCTCGACCGATTCACCCTGTTAAAATCTGCTATTGTGACAGAATTCCTGCCAATTGACAATATACTGCAATAAAATATGGTTGCATTCAAGACAATATGGTCACAGTAAAAATGGCAATTTTCTAAAATGTTAGGTAATTTACAGGCGATTGTTTGGATATTTTCCTTTGCAATTTAACTGCATGGTCTCGCTTTAAATCATGGCTGCACATGTTGATGATACAAGGAGAAAAAAGAGAAACCTCATCTTGAAGTTAATGTTTTGTCTATTTACCAATTGCTGTCTGAGTACATTTTCCAATCAGTAGCCCTTATTTCATTCACACCACTAGATGTCCCCATAATGCTTGTCTGTGAAAAAGCACTTCACCATCTCTGTAGTCTCACACTGAATAATGACACACAATGATTGGTGCTTAACATGGAGAGGGAGACTTAAATACGACCTCTAGAGAAGAAAAGAAATGCTTTGCTTCCTCTTCTGGCATCACAGACTTTTTCTACAGTCTACAGTCTACAGTGGATCGATATATTCTTTATATAAATCTCACTTTTCAAGGCAGATGATGATATATAATCTTTTATCAAGAGCTGACAAGATAATCCTCTCCTGAATTTACAGCCAGAGAATGAGTTTTTTGCAGACAGCCTTACAGTCATAATTACTTAACACTTCAGAGAAAAATATCTACTGTTTGTAAAACCAAACAAATAAGATAAAGTGCACTTTAAATCCAAGTCTCTTATTCAGCAAAATATGCTGGGGGTTTGTAAAAGAAGCAACTTTTTCCATTTCCTTCCCCAGATGGCTATCCAGTTAGTCTCTTTCACCTCGAACCAATTTCCAGTTATTTCACAATCTTGTATTTTCAGCTGACAAGATAGTGACAGATGGTTGATCACTTAAACCTTCAGCTGAGAAAATGGAGCCAATTGCTTTGTCATAAATTGTCAGCGGCACAAGATTCCAGGTTGTGTGTAGCAACTGCGAGACTAAGAGAATGATCCTCGCTCATTTGCTCTGTCAGCTAAAATCCTTGGCCTTGCTGGTGGCGGTTGCTCAAAGCTCCTCTGCAACTTTGTCACTGAAAAACTCACTTGTGATGCCAAACTTCCCCCCTCTCAAGGAGGGAGTGTGCCAGCACACGGCCGCCGTCTTTGAAGTCGGGTTTGAGGCAAGAACGGTTCTGTCTTTTGGGAGCAGATGGCTGAGGCCATGAGACAGAGAAGAATCCAATTAACGACTAAAAAAAGAGCTTTCGTTTTGGAATTGTCTCTGGTGAAAAAGGACAGATAAAAATGGTTATGCGATCTGTGGAGACCTTGCACACCACAGACTTTGAAAGTGCCTCCTGAGGATGGTTGGGTTAACTCACACCAAACCAAGCTTCTGAGAAAAAAATCCATAACTCTTGGCTATAAAACAGCAATTAAATGAAGTAAAAAGCATGCGGAAGGGAAGGAAAGGCAAGGATGACTAGGCTTTACCTCAATGATCCTGTTGCGAGTTATAGATAGTTATAGTTAATTCTGTGCCTTAGCTGCAAAGTTCTTCTACCTGCCTTTAGCTTGTGAATTCAAAATATAGTTAAGTTAGTTAGTAAGTCAAGTGAGGCTGTATTCACTCATAAAAAACTACTTTCTTGCAAAGTTACCAAGCAACAGCACTGTAAAAATAAATCACATAAGAACAGAGCACAGTTTGTCTGTCCAGGAAGTACCATTGTTGAGCATATTCTTACTATAGCTAACTATGGAAAATGTGAATGTTTGAGGACCTTGATGCCGTTAAACTGGAACACTTAATGTGGTAGCACGGCAGTGAAATTAAAAGTAAGAGTGCAGAGAAAGATTGAGGTGTGCGAGACGAAGTTTGGTGATGTTGTTTGACATTTAGTGTGAACTTTGTCGTAGCGACAGAAGGAATGGGAGGTTCATTATGAACATCTCAAAGTAACAACAAACTGCAAAGGTAATGCCATTCTGACAGCTTAAATGTCATCACGACCCTGTTCTCTTTTTTGCTTTCACCGCTAAGGCATGAAAAGTATGACTCGGATTGGATTTTTTGGACCAGGACGACCTGTGTTGGATACTAGGCAAAGGAGCATGTTTGGGGATTTTTTTTTATCACTAATGATGATCATGATGTTGAAACCTTTTCCCAGGAGGGTCAGAGATCAGGGACAGCAGGAAACATGGCATGTCAGGGAGTCAGGTACCTGCACTCCAGGACTATAAATATGGCATATGACTTAGGGATGATCTTTTCTGAGCCTTTAGGCCACACACCACCGAGAGTTAACCGTTCTTATTTTTGCGTCCACAGCGAGAAAAGCTGATCCACGAGCTAGAGGAAGAGCGACGTTTGCGACTGGAGAGCGAGAAGCGTCTCCGGGAAGTGACAGAGGAGTCCGAGCTGGGACGGGCGCAGATGGTCTCACTGCAGCAGCAATTCTCCAGGTAAAAGGACCTGAAAGTCAAGAGTGTATTGAACATTATTGTTGGGCCACAGTGACCCTTAAGTCCTGTTTTCTTAAGGGGTAATACTTGACCATAATGGAGAGAGCAAATGTTTTGATTTGTTATGATATTGACATCATGACATCCAATATATGCCCTCTGTGTAGGTATATTTATGCTTATGGTACTTGAGTATTTTAATGTGAAGTTACTTTATAAGGGTTCTCCACTACAGTTAAGATAGAAATTATACTTTTTACTGCACTATATTTAATCACTTGTTACTTTACAACAACAGGAAAATGGAGCTTACATATTAATGCATCAGTTATAATCCTCCAATAATATAATTTATGTAACTGTCAGGGCTTTAGAAATACTGAGGTCAAGAGTCCAAGTTCCCTAAGTACCACCACAGTTTCAGGATTTATCATTTACAGGAAGTGATTTAAAAACAAGAATAGTAATTAATACTCATGTAAAAGCTGTTTTGTTCACAGTATATAACCCACAAAATCACAAATATCACTGAAAAGTTGTGTCATTCCAGCATCAGCCTAACATTTCTTCTGACATTTAAACTGTGTTAGTGACCAAACAGATGACGGGGTAACACATAAATGCTGTACGTAAGCAATATTACGCACGAGAAGGGCTCATGTGACAAAATGTGACATGTCGGGATCACACCGGCAGAGCATCAGCTTAGAACAGCAATTAGACAGATAAACAAAAATAATGGACGTTTTCCAGCCAATTAGAATCAAATATTCACTTCAGGCCGCAATATAAGTCATGATAATGGACATTACAAGCTAGATAAAAGCAGCATCATATCATTCCCCATCTCTCTCCCCGCATTTCCTGTCATCTGTGTACTTTCTGCAAATGAAGGCATTAAAATGTGTTAAAGAATAGATCTAATAAACACTTTGACATTTTGTGTCAAACGTGGAACAGACATATCAAAAACAGGGACAATAACGGGGTATGTGGCATACTCTCACAGAAGTTGTGTTTTTTCTAAAAAGTTTCATTTCTTTTCAATAAAAGAATTTTTGGCAGCAATTTCCTGCAATCAGCCCTTTGTCTTAGAAGAATCAATATGGTGTTCTTGCTGTAGCCATTTCTTCATTTCTTTGTCCTTGCCATTTCGTCTGAGTACTTCAGCGATATTTCTTTTGGTCACTTGACCTTGTCATCGGCAAAAAGATGGGCTGATGCATTACTTCAGTGTTGAAAACGGAAAACTTATAAAGCATGAAGTGCTCAAACATTGCTCTTGTCATAACTTCAGTAACCTCTCTTTCATGAACTCGTCCTCCACCTCGCGGCCGCTGAGGTGTGACAGAGTGGGACAGCAGCTGAAGAGTAGGAGCCGAGTTGATGTCTTAATTAGACGATCGGCATTCAGTGCTTTACTTATCCAACACACACACACACACACATACACACAAAAATAGTCCAGAGGATTTCACATTTACTGCTTATCTTCTCATTAAGTTAGTGGAGAAAATCCTGTACATTTTAATGGTCCCAGTGTTATAGAGCAGATGAGGGCAGAGTCACTGCCAGGGGAAGAATTAAATATTTAAGAGCCATTCCAAAGATTTATCGCATATTTGAAATGTTCCATTGATGCCTCCGAATTTAACTCAGTGGTGTTTCCCACTTATGTTAAGCTTCCTGACATCCCTTTTATAAAAGCAATTCCCTGCACATTCCAGTCCAGACACAACAAGACAGTTTACAGTTGTCTAGAGAGCAACTCAGCTTTTACCACAAGGGTTAAGTTTCTTGTTCAAGGGTCCTTTAGCAGCAGTTTTTACAGGCATTTACACCCAATTTTCCTTTGTTTCATATGTCAGTAGCAGTCCATACGAAATATGACCTTTGAAAAAATGGTTTATAGGTAGTTTCCAGTTGGTATAGCATGACTTCCTGTTTTAGCCGTAAATCATCATGAAATCCTGTATAAACCTGTCTGAACAAATTTCATATTTCTAGCACAGCTGGCTGCACCTGTCCACGTCTTCTGTTTGGGCTTTCATTTATTATTTATCTCTCTGTCTGACCTGTGTGTAAACTTATTGTGTTCCCTGCACACGTTGCCAGAAAAATTTGATAATATTTGTGTCGATACAGTACACTCCCTCCTCGAGTAAGACTCTTAAAAGGTGACGGATGTAGTGAATTGGAAGATAGCAGAGCAGCAATATGAGAGTCAGTGTCTTGCAGCCAGAACAAGAGAATGTACTGCAATTCTATTAGGTGGGAAATATATAAAGCTTATCCCTGATTGGGTCCTGCACAGGTCCCCACAGAGACAGATGAATTTGTCGCCATGGCAGGGGTCGCCCAGATGGATGGTTCTCATTGGGTGCCAGGCTGCTGCTGGTGCTATACCAATATAGACAAAGATTCCATTATGTCCTCAAAAAGTGCTTATCGAAAGGGGGGGCATTCACCCAACCTCGCCACCTCGCTAGTTGTTGTCATTCCAGCAGCGTTGCTCATTGTCATCATGCTGGATTGCTGTAATTTCCGTGTGCCGCGTCGTCTTTTGTGACTCCTGGGGGAACACAAGGTTCAGCTGCTTTCCTTCCGCAAGCTACAAAGATATCTCCCTCCGCCTCCACACAAACAAACTAACAGGATTTCAGTCTCACTGTCAAGGTCTTAATCTTTGTTTAAGCATTGCTGAGTGCTCGTCTGTATGGGAATGAGCGAGTGTACTAAGCAAGTAGTGCCAGTGTGTGTGTGTGTGTGTGTGTGTGTGTGTGTGTGTGTGTGTGTGTGTGTGTGTGTGTGTGTGTGTGTCTGTATGTGTGTGTGTGTGTGTGTGTGTAGAGTGTGTTTACACGTACCTGGCCCTTCAGTGGATTAACATGTTTACATGGTAGCCAAACTCGGTGGCTCTGTGCCCTGGTGGCAGATGGGACATCAGCAAGGTCACTTTAATTAGGGACTTACAAGCCAGCAAAAAAAGGAAAAGAAAATTATAATTCGGTCACCAGGCTACTGGCAAGTGTCTTCCCATGAACCTTTGCCCCACTTGCATCTGCTGCTTACTCTGCTGTTTTCATTTATTGGCTTAAGGCTGTACCTCGGCAACATGCACATGCACTGCTTCACACGAATGCATGCTTACTGTCAACCAACAGATGATAGTTATTTGCATCTTGGCTGCTTGTGTTCTTTGAGACTTCCATATCCATATCTCCTGAACAATTTATAATTATTTGTTGCGCATTATGGGAATAGAAACCTGAGTTCATCAATGTGTCTTTCAAGATAACACCCGCAAATCATGTTAAGTGGACATCCAATCTTTTAAATAGACTGGGATCTGTTTGACCTCAGGCAGCAATTGATTTGCGTATTGCTAATTAATTGAGGTTGTGCTTTGAATCATGAAGATGGAAGTGAATCCAGGCTAGTAGCGGGTGTACCATTTTGAATGATAAAAGCTTGCCAAATGTTATAGCAAAGATATCAAACGCTATGCAAATTTGCGTTTTAAATGGATTTTTCAAACCTTGCCAGAATAAGGTCCAGTCATATTTGACTAAATGCATTTTATTATAGCTTGCTGCTTTTATGGTTTTTTGCACCAGGAGACAGAGGTGTTCTGTGATGATATGAGACACAGGTAATGAGCTTGTTAGAGTTGCACTTTATGGTATCACACACAGAAACACACAGGCATATCAACACCAAACAGAAAAGACCCGACACTTCTGGAGCCAGATGACCTCCAGGGAATCTCGGGCTTCTTACAGCCTTTGTTTGTGTGTGTGTGTGTTTGTCTATGAACGCCCCTGCAACGCTCACACTTTTTTGGCAGTGGTTGAATGTAAGCAGGAATTGCCAAAAACTGGAACAACTGGCTTTTCTCCTCTGAAAAGCCCAATTTGCCTTGTGTTTTCACGGCTGAGATCAAAAAGTCTGCATTCCTCAAGTGACTGGCCATTTAGTTCCAGACATAGGTGTACACACACATACTTATATCCACTCCTCCACACACATACACCCTCCCCCAACCAGTTGGATTCTTAGCCTGGTGTGGGTCACATGCACAGCCCCTCCTGACTTGGGTCAACCCCCCAAGGCTTCACCACCACAAGCATAGCCTGCCGTCATTAAACTCCAACGGATTAGTGGGAGACTCCAGCCCACAACCCAACAGCCTCCTTGGCCCACCCTGGACGTCCCACAATTCCATATGGGCAAGACATGAGAAGAATGAAGGAGAGAAAAGATGGGGACATGACTGGAAGCAGCACTTAAGATTCTGTCTTCATGTCCTTCAACGAATGAGAGCAGAAAATGAAATTAATTGTTGAGACAGAACTGTAATCCATCAAGTTCATTTGGATGTCTATCCAGCAAGGACACTCTGAGGCCTTGTCCACACCCCCTCTCCTTCCTGTGTTACAACACTCAGACAGGATGACCGGTGAGCAGACACGAACATGGGGGCCACTGGGGGCCCTACGGGGCCTGAAGATGAGGGAGGCAGTTTTCAGGTAATGAGCAGTGCAGCAATTTTGATTTTGATTCAGGACGGGACTAACTTTTTCAGTCTTTCCAGGCATGGTTTCACTCCACTGCTTTTTGTTATACTTACCACACTTATCCTCTTAAAGACTTTATTGTAGTCATTCCTCTGCCTGCAATGGAGATTAGACACTTCTAGAAAGGGAAAAGGAGAGGCCCCTTTGTTGACTGCTGCTCACACACTCCTTGGCGTACACAGAGGTACGATATTTTGACGCTTGTGCTGCTTGGTTATTCTCACATTTATATGTCTATTTTTTATCACTCTTTAAGGCATTCAAGGTAAACCAGTTTGCTAAAGATAGTTTGGAAAGAAATAACTTCTGACTTCATTTTGCTTGGCCACCAGATGACAGTCATTGTCACCCAGATCACATGTGATCTCGTTAGCTAGGGCGTTTACAGCCGACACGGTCCACTTGACTTTGAATCATTGGTGTCTTTAAGGGCCCCTCTTTGTGGCAGGATATGGGAGACTTACGGCTAGACTAACAACAACAGCAGACGATGACTGGTGCCTGCAGATTTACAGCTCAGCAGCGTATTCTTTCTGCACATTACTCAGTGTGTGAGAACATGTGCGCATATACGAGGTGTGTGTATATGTCAGAGGCCGATGATGTAAACAGGCGAGAATGGCTGTGTTTCTCAAGTCTGGACGTGTTGTTTGGACAGTCACGCTCAGGTTGAGATCCCTCCACGGTCCGCAGAGTAAAGTTTTACAACTGTGTGTGTGTGTGTTTACTGTATGCATTCATGTGCTACTCTCATTACCACAGCACTACTCTGGACCGCACAGCTGGACCGGCAAAGGCTAATACACTCAGGGAGGGAGCTGAGTGATTGCACTCTGTTTGCAGATCAATGCCCTCTCTTCTAATCATCCAAGCATCCAGCCACGCCTGGACCAAGTGTTTTAATTTGGCGCATTTGAAATGGCCCCCCTGCACGCCTGCAGGATTTAGCCGGATGAATCAGGCCCCTGTTCGAGACGACACATCTGGGGTCATTAACAGGATGGAGGGGGGTCAGTCTTTTGAAGTTACTTCCTTACTCTTGCCCAATGGGGACGAGGGCTGTTAAATAGATAATAGGTGTCTGGACTATTTTGGGAGCACCCCATATTTAGAGGATTTATTGGTCCATTTCAGCCCCTCTCTTTAACTCCCAAATTTTAACAGGGAATTATGTCTGATTTAACTTAATTTGGGTTATTCTACTCGATCACTTGCACTTAATGACCAGCCTATAAGAGAGCTTTGGTACCAATCTCCCATTTTTAAAAAAAAGGCACAATCTGTTCACTTACTAAGCACCACACTGGGTTTGTGTGTCAAAGTCTGACCTATAACTTACTTGTAACACTTGTTACACTTGTATACACGCACTCCACCCCGCTAACTTCCGCCTTGGATTAAACATGCTGTTATGATGTTTATACAGTAGGCATGCTGAAAGAGGTCAGATTACAAGCTTTTGCAGAAGTAGGGCATCCATCCTCACATCATGATAGCTCGCCTGTTCTGTTTGGCTTGTGAAGCTGGTGTTCACAAATTGTAGCCTAAAGCCAAACAGCATGGAAATCAAACTGACCTCATGGTTGCAGTATAGATTTAGTTGTCTGGCAGCTGCTCATAGTTGACACATATACATGGCGGCTGCTATTATGCTCTATGCATCATGTTTTATGAGCTAATTCTAAATCCGTACATTATACAAGCAACAAAAAGGACATTTTAACAGAAAATGCCTGTCACATATTTCTTTAAGGGGTCAGTTCACCCACCTGCCTCTGAGAGTTCCTCTGCCTCTGTAGTACAACGGAAGTGAATGGAACCTTTGTTTAATGCTGCTTACTGCATTAAACAATTACATTTACCAGCAGCATTTCTGTCCTGAATCACCATCATATCATCAATCTTCAGATTTTACTATACAATTTATACTGTGGTAGTCATCCCTTTTATATCTCTGTCTGCACAAAATCAGATATACAACCAGAGCTGCAGCTACTAGAATTAGAATTCCATAGTTCCCAATTTGACGTCTTTAAATAGCTTTTTTGTCCAGCCAACAGTCCAAATCTCAAATATATTGAATTAACTAAGGACTTCAAAGATTAATCGATTATGAAAATAGTTACCAATTAATTTTCTGTCGAACAACTCAACTCTTCAGCTTTACACACAACTTGACATTTGGTTTTATCTGCATCATCTGCCCCTACTCTCTATCCTGACCCACTTCCTACTCCATCTTCCCAGTTCCCAAATGGTCCTGCTTGGGGGCCACTGAGCATCCCGGTGTAAGTAATGGACTCCATGCTGTCATTATGACTAAGGTTTCCCACTGGGATGTCTTCCTCAGTCTGTATCTCTGTCTCACATGTGGAGCACACATGCCTGTGACCCATTGGGAGATACAAGCAAAGGCTCCAGTGAGATGCTCTTGAGGACCAATGGCTTCCTCATTGCTAACTGCTTCCTTTGGCCAGGGGTGAACATGTGGGACGGGCATCATGAATTTGTACTAAATCCTTCCAAATGCAGTGGGACTGCTAGAGGGATGAAACAGGAAGAACCTAAATCTGGTTTTCCTCCATATGTCACTTTTAATTCACGCTCTTTACAGACTAGTCCTCAATTGCACCCAGTTGGCACTGCACTTCTGGTGAAATCATTGTGATAATCTTGGAAAGAAGCAGTGTTTAGTTTTCAAACGTATTCAGAGAGAGTTGCTTCTCTTTCAATTCATTTCTTATATTTTCAGTTACAAATGAAATGGTATTTAAGATAAAAGAGGTCAATATGTAGGTAATTTGTATGAATCCTTTAATCTTAAGTGTCTTTTGACTTTGACCTTAGCTGTTAAATAGGAATTTAACACCAAAAAACAACCAAAAACTGCTTTTTCACAGCAGTTGGTCAACAAATATTAGAATGAAATATGACTGTCAGGACATACTAAATGCTCTGGCCTTTTTGATCTCTTTTTCTTTGGCATGTGTGTCTTGTTGATAAGGTTAAAGGTCGCTGACGAGAGTCACCGTTCATGAGGGCAAGGACCTTTGTAATGGAACCCCGCTGTTACGTGCATGACTTATGTCCATGACTTTTACAGCTCTGAACTGTCCGCACAGCTCAAAACTGGACCAAACCTTTTACCAAAGTTTAGTTCAAGCAAGTTTGCTCTCCTTCATTTAGGTCATGTCTAAGAAAGGGTCTCCTTGCATGTTTTCTGCAAAACAGCCCTAAGAGGATAAGAGTGGCTTAGCGTTGGGTTAAGCTGGGCAATCACCCGGTGGGCGTACATAAGTGATTTGCTGGAAAGGAGTCTGAGAAGAAGAATGGAATATCGTCATGCCAAAATGGACAGTTTTGCAGGGCGTCGGTGAGGTCATGTAAGCCGTCGATGCAGCAGTCACGCAAGGGCCCCCGATGGCCTCGATTCCGCCTCACAACCAGGTGATTGTTCTCCCTATCATTTCAGCAGCTTTAGGATTTTCCAATCATTCCCTGGTCAAATCTGATTAGAGGGTCTCGGTCGAACTTTAGCCTCTGACAGCGCTGATAAAGTGAGAGTGTGTCCAGTCAGACAGAGTCAGAAACAGAGCTAAGCTGAGGCATCTTCACTGCATTTTGTGTGGCTGAAACTTAAACAAGTTATCATGGATTTTAAGTCTTAGATAAAAGAAAAGCAACAAAACAAAAGAGTGTGTATAGGTCGGGTTTTTATTTTTAATTATAGACACAGTGCAGCTAATATGCTGCTGCCAAGGAATGCTGGCAGCCCAAATATCCAACCGTTGCAGGGGGCGATCAAAAACTCCTGCTTGGTCCGAGCCGTGAAACATGCAAAGATACAGGCAGTCATTGGCAGGAGAGTGATAACTAAAATAAACAAACGAGCATTTGGAGAGAAGATTGTTAGAACAACAAGCTAGAAATATGAGATGGCATGCAGAGATCTCTGATCATGCAGCGAGTGTCCTGGCATGCAGCCTCTGTGTTAGCTTTTCTTGCACTGAAAGTGTTGATTTTAGTGAGGCCAAAGCTTCTTAATCACCACTGTAGAAAGACTACATGCACACAAACTGGCTGACAGAACAGGGGAATCCCTATCCTTAGTTGTGCTTCATCCAAGCAAGTCCATCCCTGATTCCCGTCTGATCCGAGACTACCGGTCTGTTTGCCTCTCAGCAGGGGCCCTTCTCCTTTGGAGAGGGCTTAACATGGGACATATGGGAAAGTCTTTGCCTGCCAGATCACTGTCTTTGCACAGGGCCAGTGTCGGATAATGACACACTGGAGACACGGCAAGTAGAAAATGAGAACAGGAGATCTGCTGTCAGGCTGACTCGGTAACCCTGACTGACCATGCTGTCTGTCGATTGAGCGAAAAGCACTCAGGCTTATATGATGACTGCATGGCCTATTTTAGCCTACAGACCCACATTTCAGCAATAGTGTCTGGGTCACTTTATAGCGTTGTCAGAGCAGAGTGCTGGGTGTGCATTCGGATGTCTCTACATATGGAACTCAGGGATGTATGCACAGTGTTTCTGGCTTTTTTCCGAAAAAATGGCGGTATTAAAAATGGAGAAAAACTCAAGATGGGGTAAGTTTTGAGCTAACCTTGTCAGCTTTTGAGATAGGTTTGGAGTCCTTTGATCATTTTCTGGTCTGTGAAGGAATTTGTCATTGAAGGTTAGAGCTGTGTAAAGCCTCTGCAGTTTCAATGAATAGAAAGACTTTTGAATAAAACACCAGTTCGTTTGAAGTCTTTTTGTGACTTTTGACAGCTAAATGATACAAAGAAGAAGAGAGAGGAAGTTTTTCATATGTTAACTCCAGGTTTGTCAACCAGTCAGCGTGCGACAACACAATGCATTTCACCTCTAATTGCCCCGGTGTGTTCTGATGATGCATCACTTTGTTCACCTCCACAGCTCACCGTCACAAGTTCTTTACGGCCGGCAAGCATGTGTGTATTTTGTGTGTGTGTCTTGTGTGTTTGGGTGAGAGGTAGAGGGTTAGCCTGAAGATCGTCAGACCTCAGGCTAAAAATTGATTGGAGCCTTAATTGTATTTCTTGGACTGCTGACGAACACCACGTTTGAAATTCAGCTGGTGCGGCTCGAGGGTCAAGAAAGTCAGAATTTGCTTTTCGCCTCCGCATACGCCTCCTTCAAAACACAACACACATTCGTCCTTTCTTCTCTCTCTCCTTCCTTGAATGATGTTTTCAATAGGTCATTGGCAAGCACTTGGAGATTAATCACACTATCACACTGAGCAAGATCGTGTTTTTTATGTAAAATAATGCTCTGTCATCTGAGAGTTATATTCCATCCATCATAAGCATTTAGCTGACTCTCTCTCACATATAAATCAGTTTAAGGGGGCTGAATTTACAGTAATGACAAATTACACTGTTTATTTTTTGGGATGTTTTGCTGGACACTTGTCCCGTTCTGTTCTTAGCAGGATTTACTGCTTTGGAAACTGATTATTTAAATGGACTTTTTAAAGCTTTTGGAACCACATTACCTCATAATTAGCTCTCTCACAAATACTTTCGAATGAATTAGTGGTGCTTTGATTGAAAAGAAGCGTTGTTAAATAGCGTTATAAGCACTTTGTTGGTATTTGTAATCAGTGCAACATCGATAGTGATTACTTGGAAGTAATTGTCCAAAGCATTCTTATTTGTGTTGTTGTTCTAAATGAGTTGGCAAGGAAAATGAGATGATAACTAGTAGTTCAGGCAGAACCCTGTATTCAATACATGATAGTGTACTTCACTACAAAGCTCGAAACATTATATTTGGAGTGGATGGAGTCGCTGTTGATGTTCCATTTCTCAATCTGTACTTAAAATGTTTTTTTGAACAGCTTGAAGATTTTCTGATGGCTACAGGTGTGAAAACAGCAACTACAGAGAAGAGAGTTCAGAGGAGTTTATTCTTTATTTTTTGACCAGAACAGAATAAATCTTTCTTCCAAATGGACATTGAATTTTTGTCCACATTAAGTATCTCCAGTCCCTCAGCACCACCTCTAAACTTCAAAGTCTTTCAGTGGTCTGTCCCTGCCATCAAAAGCACCAAAGTCTGTCCAGTGAGATGCCACACATCTGCGCCTTCTGTGACAGGAAACTTTGAAATGGAAGCGGTATGGAAAGCAAGGCAACTTCAGAGCTCTGGGTCTGTTTAGAAACACAAAGGGTCTCTTTCAGGTGTGCAAGAATGCCACAGACCCCTTTAAAACAGCTTTAGCTGAAGCACTGCATCCAGACCCTTCCCTGCTTCCCCCTTCCCTCCACCTCCTCCTGCCACATGAGGAAACAGGCAGACCAAGGCATCAAAGTGTTTCTTACCATCCTGTCACTCTGTATTGCGAAGGTCATTGAGGTCTTGTCAGTCACAGCGAGCATGCTGGGAAGTTTGTCTGGAAGTTATGCAGCTACAAAAACAAATGTTGATATCATTCGCTTCATTTTACATTGATTGCTCCCCTTGCTCATTTGGCACATGTTTTCATTCATACCGCTTTAGAATGATTTTGCCTCCATCTGTTGGCTTGCCTAATGATGTTTCCGCTATTTCTCATTTCAGGTTTAATTTTAAAACTCACACATTTACATATTTACCCTGCATGTGCTGGCAGCTTGTTTTTGATTTCGTAGTGGACCAAAACAACAAAACAGTTACATGCAATAAGCAATATGTGACTTTTCCTCTAAGGCAGAGAGCAACGATGATCCATAAACAGTGTGTCTAGTGCTATATTCCAGTCCCAGTGCTATATATCTATTTTTCCCTGGAAAAAAAGTTATTTAGCCACACTTACCTCTGGTTTAAAGATATTCCCATATTGTATTGAAATAAATTGATTTGTCACTTTTGGCTACCATCTTTTTAGGATTAGAAATTTGGGAAATGGGTTTAAAACCTTTTATTTATTGTGCAGTAGAAAGTAGAAGACAGAAGAGTCTGAGAGGTCTCTACCTTTAAACAAGACGCAAGTGTTGTTAAATGACCTTCTGAGTTTTTCAAAGACGGCCAGGGATTCACCTTTCAGAAAAATAGATGCCCAGCTCTATGACCCGAATGTCATGATAATACACAAGAGGCACACGCTGTGCCTATATCTGTAGGTGGTCACCTGCCCAAATCCCCTCAGGCCAACAACTACCTCTAGTTGCTATGCTGATCATGCCTGTCAGCTAGTCCTTGACCCGGTGTCAGCGTCTCTGGACTCCAAAGCTGTCTCTGTCACGTCCTCTTTGCTCTATAGGTTGTGCTGATTAAGGCCAGCATTTAAAGCAGGAACTGGAGCAATCTGCCACCAGCTCTGCCTGCCTGCCTGCCTGCCTTGTCGACTGTTCAGTCAGCAACTAGCGGCCTGATTACAGCCGGCTTTATGGCTCAGCCTAGACAGATGGTGTGGCTAGTACCGTCCTCCCCTACCCTGCCTGCCTGAGCTCATTCTTACCCACTGTCATACAACAGCCAGGGCTGATCAGAAAAGCACTACCAGGAAATTATTATTTAGCAAAGCATGTATTAAACAAATGCACACCATAGTTGGTATGATAGTCAAATTCTTCTTCTTCAGACAGTGAACATTTTATTTTCTAGAAGTTGGACATTTCAGCAGTGCTTGTAGTATTACAGATAATACTTATACCGTATTAACATTAACATACCATGAAAATTCAAACACAAGCTACAAAAACACCAATGGAGTTATTTTTTGGCTTTCAATTTGTGGGTTAAAGGAAAAATCCTTTTGAGGTGCTGGCAGATTTTGTTACCTCTGGATTGAGCCAGGCTAGGTGTATCACTGTCTTTATGCTAAGCTAAGCTAACTGGCTGCTGGCTACAGCTTCATATCTAACAGACAGACAGAGTAGAATTTTCTCATATAACTCTTGTTGAATGTTGAACTATTATTTGCTAATACTTACACATTTAACCATGATAACTTTGTCTGTAAATGTTTAAAGGACTTTCAAAAGTTGGTCAAGCTCTCTTTTTGTATGATTCATACATTAGTTTGACAAGTAGCAAATATCTTCAGTCACACTGACAGGCACATAAGTCATGGATTTGGGACTGAAGAGAAAAGGAGGTGATAGTCACTGCTAATGCAAATGATATGTGACAGATGTCCCACATCCCTAATTAGCATTTTAAACTATGATTTCAACTTTGTTACGTAAGGCTTCCTTTTGTCTTGTTTAACTTCACAGCAAATCAAACCTGGAAAAAGAAGAAGAAGACTGTGTGATGAAATTCAGATGATTCCCACCTGACAATGTCAAAGCCTTTCTTTTGTCAAGATTGTCCTCTCTAACAATGCCTGGCTGTCACTCCCCATCCTCTGCTGCTCCTGAATGTCACTTTTATCTCATCGTTTCCATTTACATGATCCCAGCTGGGTCCAAGATCATCTTACCTACATGTTCATGAATACAAGGTTCTCCATACAGCTCGAGGGATACCGATGGCATGTGGCCCTTATTCAGATGGAAATAGGCAGAGGCATTTTCACATGCACTCTTTGGCACCTGTTTTGCATGCAGGTTGCAGTGTTAGCAGCACAAAATAGAAGCGCAGATTGCTTTAAGCAGACCAGGCCTTCAAGGTCAAGGTCACCCGCTTGGTGTTTGCTGCTGTGATTGCACTTAATTCAAGTCATCATCAGACACTCATGCGGCTGCGCACAGACAAACGCCTACAAAATCACACACAATAAGTCAGTAAGTACTATGTTTGCACATTTTGTACTCAATCTAGTCATTTGGACAAAGCATTCCCTGCATAGTGAGCTGAGCAGAAATTGGGATTCAGTCCAGAAAAAATACCTCTCATCCATCTTGTGTCTCTGGCACTGATTCAGTGCCATTCTCTTTTCATTTTCACTGTGGGCCCATTTGTGTGTTTGTGTGTGCATGCTGATGAAAAGTGTGAAAAAAATCACAGTTGAAAGATGCAATGATCCATTTCAAACAGCATCTTATAAAATTGTAGAACAGCTTGAAAACGTATCCCATTTCAGACCTTTACAGTAGGGCCTTTAAAATGGATCCCATTTAGATGTTTACAGTGGTACCTTTGAGTTGACTCATCCCAGTGAAGCAGCTGATAGCTCCGGCATCACATCATTGCAAGCATTTTAACCCAATATAACCCCGAAAGTCCTCTGGCAGGTTCATACTGGCTGTTCTGCAGTTGAGATTAAAAACATGGACCTTGGCATCAGGGTTACTACATCCTGGAGCAATGGCCTGAGGAGCTCCGGCTGCCTAAAACTGCTGCTGGCTAAACACCAATGTCTTTCAAGAAACAATGTCCCGGTTATTCAGGATAATCCACAGCTTTTGTTTTAATATCTAAAGATTTGTGTGAAACCAACAAGTACTCCAAATTAAAGGACAAAATACATTGTTTGGCCAACTCTAAGGTTAATGTTTGGTTAGGGTATAAAACTGTTCTCCTGTTGTGCAAAAATGTTACAAACATAAGAGTTTGCCACCAGAATGTCTGCAAAATCCAAGAAGTATCTGGCATGTTATGTTCTCCTTGACTCGCCTTTTCAAGTACATGATGCGTAACTTAATGTGATGATATGTGTTCTGTGTGCAGGATGGAAGAGACAGTGCGGTCGCTGCTGCAGAATCAGGGCGTTCCGGAGCAGACTGCTGTGGATACAGTGGACATCATGAAGGCCTACAAGGTAAACCATCCCACGAGGGTCTGACACTTCCTGTGGTTATTTAATGAGACTAAAGTGACAGTGATCGTCCAGAGAGAGGTTATTATTTGAGTTAAAATGCAACCTTTAGTTGGTTAATTGGTCAAAAAGTAATTGATTTATCACAGATGAAAAAGGAACCCTATAAGTTTACCAATATATAGTTATATTCTCTATTTACTCATTCATATGCCAGTAATCATCTATTTCTCAGCTCAGAGATCCAAAGTGTTGACTGAACCAAGGAGAAAGCGTTCATTGCTGACTTGTTACATAATGGAAATGGCTGCTGGGATTGAGCAGAGAGGCAGAAAGAATAAGTAATACCTTATATTTATATATATTTCTGAAGCACAGGGTCACTTTTTAGGTCGCACTTCACAATTTGGAGCTCAAGATGTTTACACAGTGTTGTAGCGCTGAAATGCTGTTGCCTCAGTCTGTTTATCCTCAGTGTGATGTTATTTACTTCCATGTCTAAGAGCCTTAACTATGGGGAAAGATAAGTTATCTTGCTTCCAACTATGTGTGATGCTTTTATTGGTAGACTTTGTCAACCTAGATAGTCTTTATAAATGACTACATGTGTTCATCACTGTGAATAAAAGACAGAAATAGATGGGAAAAAAACTCTTTGAATGATGACCACAAATAAAAGTGGCTGCAATAAAAAACGAGCACTGTAAGATTAAATGTCAAATATGAGAGGCTTGTGAAACATGGGCTTAGGAGTCGTGATCATAGACCGATATGCTGTAAATTGTCTCGAGGTGCAAAAGCTTTATAATGAAAATATAAATATATATGAAATGGATACAATGCGTATGCAAATAATGTTATCTGCGCACGCAGAGTAATCCCTTCCTGGGTTCCCCACCACAAATGGATTATGTTGAGGAGAAACAGTATGACAAGGATGATAGAAAGTGGAATTAGAAGTAGTTGCTAACAGTAAATATTTTCAACTCTGGGCACCTGGGTTCTATCCCAATTGATTCAGTATTATACAGAGAATATGTGAGAGTTTTTTATATTTATCCATGTCTTAATCTTTAACTGTTTGTTTTCTTGGTTAATCTATTAATTGTTTAGTGTACAAAAATGTCATAAAATAGCAAAAAGTGACAGGTGGCATCTTCAAATCACTTGTTTTGTCGGACAAAGAAAATGATTAACTGACCAAACATTTCAGCACTAGTTCAGCTTCTGTTGATCCTGTGTGTATTTAGCACACCTACAGCATCACAGAGCTGCTACAGCAGCATGGCTTTAGACTTCTTACTAATGTCACATAACTCGTAATGGAAAACAATACAATAATAGTCACAGTTAAGTCCAGAAAACTGTGTGAGATGGTGTTGAAGAAGCTTTAGAACTTGATTATATGAGGTAATTAGGTCAGAGAGAATGAACTTGGAGGGTTATTATGGTATTCCCAGTGGCTGTATAACTCAACACCCTCAATTCCTACGCAGTGATGTGCTTCTGCAGCAGCTGTATTCTGTGTATTCAGCAGACAAACTCAATAACTTGAAAGGGCAGCGTGAGGGACAAGGTTCCCTCGCCTCTCCCACTCCAGACTCTCTCTGTGGAGATTATTACCGAACCCTTTACCGCTGTCTGATGAGCAGTCTCTTAAAGCAAACCGCAAACTTCAAAGGCTAGCCCCAACAAACAAAAGCAAACTTAAAACCGTGACTTTAAAGCAATGGCTCAAACACAGTTGTCTGATGGAATCAAGCAAGATTGAAAACCTAATATATGTTTAGAGGAGATTGGATCAGGCTGAAAATAAACAGCTCTGAAGGACATTATTTCCAATTCCTATTAGGAGAAAGAAGTAGATTGTTCTATGCTGCATTTGGATATATAAAGGATGAGTTGCAGCCATCCATTAATGCTGCTAACCTCAACTTTGTCCAGCACATTAAACATAGATATCTTTAGAGTTGACAATTATCCGTCAACGCTCAGCCAGGAATGAAAAATGTAATGTGTGTGCACGGTTATATATCACACTCTAACAACTGAATACCTCAATGTCAATGGAAGAAAAGCTACCACTGCTTCATTCACAGCACATGTCAAAGCCAGCCACACTCTGTAGATGTAGCTATAGGGGATTTCAATACCTGTATTGTTAGAGGGGAACTATAAGTGAATAATACAGTCCAGCCGGAAGTAATATTTCTATCTTTGACATTTAAGAGGATGAGAAATTGCTGCATTCAGAATAAATCTTGTATTCTAGTTATACTTTTAATCAAAGCTTTTTTGACTAACTGTTTAATACAATGGTTCCCAGCCTGAGGGTTAGGATCCTTTGAAGGGGTGGTCATAAGGTAATTTATTGACCAGGGTATACGAAAAATATTGTTCAAAATAGATCCTTTCTTTCAGACTTATCTGTAATCTTAGCTTTTTCTAGTTAGATTTATCTTTTCAGGAGTTTTTCAAATGTAACAACCTTTAACCAAGCTTTAGGCCTTTAGGAGAAAATCACTTGTTGGTACGAACCACAGATGCTATAGTCGTAGATGGTCGCAATTTTCCAGATTGCTTTGTTTTTACTTGTCCAAAATCCCCAAAATAAACCTAAGCATATCTAATCCAAAATGATTCTTCTGCTACTAAAATTTAGATCCCTTGTTTTCAGAATTTTCTCAAACCAAGATACTCGAAAGGTTTCTGTTATTTAAGTGAAACAATCTGAGAGGTTCGATGGAGAAACTAACTTTTTTATTGAACTGCCAAAAAATATTCAACCTGGGACGAGCAGATACTGCTGAGGTTGCAAATTGAGAAGTTAGACTATAAAATAACAGAAAGTGCCCTTTTCATTTTCTTCTCACATCCTCCTTTTCTGACTTTTCGCTAATCTCTGCTTTTTTTTTCTTGTGTAATAATGAATAGGTGTCCTTCTTCAGGCATCTAAAAGCCACTCAGATGAAACTGTCTGAGAATGTTATAGGTGAAAATCACTGTTTAGTTGAACTGCTATCAACTCATAAACATATTCAACCTTTGAAGAGTGGTCTCAGCAACTACTTTAGTCTATAAAATGCAGAAGATAGTGAAAAATGCCCAAGGTACATTTTGAAATGATTGCTTGTTCTTTCCCATCCCAACGGTCCACATATTGAACAGAAAAATAATCTTATCTCAGAAGCTGTAAAAAGCCCATGTTTGCTTTAAAACATACTTTAAAGCAATTAATTATCTTTTTTTTTTACAGCTCTGAAGATGCTGGGCTCTGAACATTTATTACAAAAAATGGGTAATCTCTCCAGTGTGACAGAGAGCTCATTGTGTGTCGGTTTGGTGCTAACCAGACAGTACCTAATTAGTAGCTAATTATTACCAGTAGTTAATTATCACAGATGCCAGGAAGCCAAAACATAAAAATCACAAGAGAAAAGAGACAGTGACAGAGATAGCTGGCAAAGAGACTGAGAGAGATTATCAAAGGCAGAGAGAGAGAGAGATACACAGTGATCCCCATCATACAGACGAGATGAGAGCCCTCAAGGTCACTGCCACTCTTTGGAAAACAAGTGAAACATGATTAGGGATTAGGGGATGTTTTGGAGCTCTGTTGTTAAAGCAGCCTCCCTGTTGTCCCGTCTACCCATCTGATCCTCTCCCCTTTCTTCTCTCCCCTCTCGCTTTCTCGTTCTCCTTCCCTCTGATTCTTGTCTTTCATGGCTCCTTACCCATGTCTGCATCCCGCCTCGAAACATTTGTCATACCTCACTTTTGAGCGCTTTCTTCCCATCTGCTCTGGGTTTTTCCTTGCCAAATTTCTCCTTCCTTTTCTTCTTCTTTTTTTTCTTTTTCGCCCTCTCCGTCTAACCTCGTCTCGTTGTCTGTGCGTCAGGATAAACTCTCCGAGGAAGTGCAGAAGCAGCACGATGGCCCCGAAGAGAACGGCTCCCCGCCGGCGACTCAAGCGGAGCCAGACATGGGGCTGCTGCCGAACGCTGATGCTGATGCCAGCCAAGCAGAAGAGGACAAAGACAAAACCATGCCCCTTCTGGAGCGCCTCAAGGCCCTGGAGGTAACTACTTCACCACTGTACTTTTATTTTTTCTTTCTACTGACTTTCCTTTTGTTTCCTTCTCTCGACCCACCTTCTCTCTGCTTTGTTCTTCTTCGTTCCTGCATCTTCATCCCCTCTTTCAGCCACCCCTAGCTATCCTTTGTGGCCAGCCTGTCTGCCAGTTGTCAGAGTCCTTGCTCAGTTGTGTCTGAGAGCATGACAGCTCATCAAATTCTCCAGTCTCCTTCGTTTGGAGAGCAAAGTCATCCTATGAGAGCCGCCGCGGTGGCCTCAGGCTGTACTCCAGCTTTGGTTTGTTTTCCTCTGCGCTCAGGGATTTGAGCTGCACTCCGCCACGAGCCCCGAGCAACAGCAGAGCGCAGCCACAGTGATCCACGCTGATTGTTTTTTTGTTTTTTTTCTTTGCTTAAGCCACTGGACACACGTCCTCTCAGATCATCCTTTTAGCAATTAAAGCACTCAGCCATCAGTCTTACCTACTCATTTCTAAGTGGCTTCACATTCTTGATATTGATGTGGTGGAAGGAGTACCTCATCTCAAATCATGTACAAGAAGCTGACTGAAGGAGCTAAAGTACCTGAAACAAGAAAGTGTATTAGAAATAAAGCCTTATTAACTCTTTAAGTGCACACACATAAAGAAAGAAAAAAGTAAAAAGAACAAGAGACCTTAGAATGTGTTCTATCTTCTTATACTAAAGCTTCCCTGATCGAAAATAGACCCTAATTACAGCAAAGTGGCAGTTAATTGCCTGTTGCTCCTCAGCTGTAAGTTATCTCCTGAGACTGGCAGGAAGTATGGTCAACTTGTCCTGGTGATCAATCTAATGAAGCACATTAGCTAAACATTACATTTTAAACGGCTTTATCAAAAGTTATCTGCCATTTTATTCCATTCTGCTGTGCGGGTGATGGATGCACCGCTAGCCAAAGCAACAGGAACAAAGCAGAGGCAATACATCACTGCCCCGCATTGTGCATAAACTCCACTGACACTAAGTAAGCACCGCCCAGCTCTTATTTCTGCAGCTCAACTGATTCACTTGGCAGGCACGCACTGTGGTCTATAACTGGGTCTTAAATGAATAAACCCAGACTTTGGGAGAAATGCCCGTCGGTCATCTTACTTGTTAAGTAATGACAAACATAAATGCTAAAATTACCCATGTGTCCAAAGACTATAATTTACTAAGGTGCCTCTGGCTTAGACTTTGTGGTAAGGTGGTAAACTAGTAGCAGGAAGTCAGTACTTTCATTAGTGATAATTAAATAGGTTGATTATTGCTATCTTGTGGTGTCATTTGAAGTACATGTGATAAAATTGTAGGTTACTACTGCAACAGTAGTTCTAATGTCTGATGTTAAAGCTGCACAAATTCACATTTTGTATCTTCACAATGGATCAAATGACTTTGTACAATGTAAAAATGGCCACTCAGAGTGACAAATGAGAAATATCCCCTTTCTCTACAGACCCCCACTGCCTGTAAAGCATGTTAGCCCCTTTCAGCTCATTGTGTTGGTTTTCTGGCCCCCACACTCCACTCTCAATTTAGATTCCTGGCAGCTTTTTCTTGGAAAAATCTCTCACTGTGCAATACCTGCCCAGAACCAATGGCAGATAAGTGTAGCATTTAGTAGCTAATGAACCAGGCGTTTTTGTTGCTTTTATTCCTCTGCCAAATAAGATAACTGATGCAGCTTTAAAGGATAGCCTAATTACAGTATTTATTTTCTTACATAAATAAATGAGGTTTACTAAATTACTAAAGGATTAGGTTGATTACAAAAATGGTTATCAGCTCCATAGTATAGAATCTATACAGACAGTTACAGTGATTGTAATTTACAGTAACACATTTTTGTTTATCTGTGATGCTAGCATGTTCTGGTATTATAATAACAAAGTGTTACAGGTGGTGTTATACACAGCAGTGAAACCATCCAGATAGGTTTCCATGCTAAAGTATATCAGAATATGATTGCATGGTTTGAATGACTGTAGAATCAATATCTTTATTATTTCTGAATCTTGACTTAGTATTTCAGTCTCAACACTTTTTTAACTATTTCACCTGGTGTTGGAGACGGCGTTTATTCTTGTACATTATACTCACAACTTCCATAAGCTTAAAAATTGCCAGAGCGGCTTAATCCATCACAGTAAACATGGTTATTGCTTTGAAATGAATACATTTGCTGGGCTGACTGTTTGCATCTGAGTATGTGCATTACATTGGTCAGTCTCCCGACAGCAGCAGAAGGAAAGCATCATCTTAAACCTCATAAACTTGTCACATGCATTTCTTTCTATAAAGTGTTCTATAAAGAGAGCAGTTTATTTCAAGGTTTTCCATTTGAAACGACCATAAGCGTGCACTTAGTGAACAATGATAAAGAAAATTTTATTGCAGTTAACAACCGTAAGTCCAAATGACATTGGCGTTCTCATTTCAGCGTTTAAGGGCTTGTGTGTCACCGAACAATAAAGCAGCATTAAAATTGATGTCAGGGGTTGAGGTAACAAAATACCACTTAAGTTGCATCTTGTAACTATGGCCTGGAGAGTAAGATAACACAGAAAAAAAGAGCACTTGTGTGGGTGTAGTGCTGACTGAATCAGCACATATTAAAAAGTGATGCCTTTTAGTTGCAGTTGCGAAAGAAAAAGAGATTTAATTTAGATTTATTTATACATTTCAATTTGTAATATGCTCCATGGGCGAGTTTTAACTATAAACAATGATAAATAAGATGTCAAGGGTTTTCTCAAGTTAAAGATGTCTCCTAAAAATAGAGAAATCCATTCACAACACACCAAAGACACACAAGCTTCCTTTAATCACGTTGGTCATTCATTACATTTGCAAACAGAACCATGTAAGCTTCAAGGCTTTAATTAGTGTTTCTTCCTAGATTGCATAATTGGAATGTTTGGGGTTGTAATTATGTTTCCCATGATTTCATTAAAGGATTGGTAGTTCCTACTAAAGGGCAGAGGGCGAAGGAAGCAAGGCTGACTGACAGCTCCTAATATGCTGCCTGCCTCTGACAAATTGGAAACTCCCAGAGATCAATAGGGCGCCGCCTCATCGCTTGGCAAGTGGAAGAGATATTCTTATTAGGTCCAAACTCCAAATGGCTAGCTGCCGCCCCAAAGTTCAGCCTCATAACTTCCATCCCCTTGACCTTTTTCTCTGTTGTGCTTTTGTAAATTTTTTATCGGCCTTTACGGTTCAGTGTTGACATATGACCTTTGTGAAGCAGGTCTCCTCTTAGCTGCAGCTCGGCTTGATTGCTGCTTCTGTCTCCATCGCTGTTGCATCAAACGTAAAGCAAAGTCAATGCGATGTTGGTGCCCCCTGACGCTGAATGTGTCTGACTGTGTGTGTGTTTCTTTACAGGAGCGGAACTGTGCCTTGGCCTTGGAGAATGAGAGCCAGAGGGAGCAGTACGATCGCTGTCTAGATGAGGTGAGCGTGGACCTTGTTTATCTTGTCTCACTCCAAGGCACATTCAAGGGAGCCGTACAAATCGGCAGATGTTTTACTTACCTTGGAAATTCAGCTTCATATGAATAGAACGAGTAGTGTTGTTGAAAATAAAGTTTTTAGTTTCCTACAAGCTAGCAGTTTACTTGTACTACATCTTGAGGGAGGCAGAGGTGAATCTCTCACTTTAATAAAGAGGATAGCATGTTTCAGATGTGCTACAGTCTGATTTAATGTAAAAAATAAAACTCTTCAACCAGGATGCTAGTTATTTTTCATGCTTTTTAAACATATTTAGCTCTTACCCAGTACAGTGCACCGCTATCACACCTATATTCAGTGGTCAAAACAGCTTATTATTATTTGTAGTCAGTGCTCATTTTGTAATAAATATTCGAGCTGTTAAATTACCGTAACCTGATGTGAACTGGTGTTGCAGAAGCAATGGTTTACATAACAATGGCACTTGTGTGCCCTCTGGTTATTTGTGAGAGCTTGATAAGTGCTGTTCAGGGAGCCACAAACCAACCCAGCTCTTGGCTGTGCCTGCTTACTGAATCACTCCTGGAGGGAGGGAGGGGGGCACTACTACAGGGCGAAGTATGTCCAGCAGGGAGAAGTTGGCCAATTTGTCCTCCAACCAACAGGCTCAGCAGACTGGGCAGATCTGCCGGAGGGCGGGAAAGCCAGGGTGAGAGAGAAAGGGGGAATGAAAGAGGGAAGGATGGAGGGAGGGGATGGGGAAAGGGTGAGGAAGATAATTGTAACTGTGTGATAAATAGGAAAGGGAGGGGGGAATTGTATGATAGAGCTGTACTAGAGTTTGTGTCCTCCATGGATTGTATTTGGAGTAAATTCAGTCCTTGTCTTCTTTCTGCTTCCCTGCTCTCATTAAGATGGCGCAACTCGGCTTTGTTGTGTTTACTTGTTAACTATTTTCCTATGTGGTTGACTTTTGTGGAAGGAGGGCTTGGTAATGATCCTGTTTTGATGATGGAGGCTGTGAGTTCCACTCTAACGACTGCACAGGACAGCAACCAAAGCCTAAAGTTTGCTTTGTAACAGAAGGGATGATTATTTTTTTATGTTAGGCCAGCTGTTTGGCTTGATTTTAGTGTGTGGGGAAGCGCATTTGTAGTTTAATTACTTGTGTCAAAGTCCTACAGTGTCTGCAATCAGATCAAATTATCTGTCCAAGACCAGTAAGTCAGGTTTTGTTTGCTCATTACTCAGCTATTTTACAAGAGGCAGATCTGTAAGTTGCAGTTCTAGGAGCAGGGCTCATTTCACCATATTTACTCCCATCTCTGCTCATTCAATAAACGAGAGTGAATGCACTCAAAGGAGCCGATGTGGCTTCACGCTGTATTAATGAGCAATCAATGAGCAGTAATCGGAGCCGCTTCTCCACCGGTGTTGTGGTCTGAAGTGCGTGTGAGTGTTAGCCACTGTGAGAACAAAGCCCATCTCTGCTTCAGCCTGTCAATACCGCCATTAGGAAGTGAGAGTTAAACATCGTAAAGAGACACCTATATGCACACACACCAGGTACTAGGAGAAATAACTGTAATATATTGTGCCATTGTTTTCACTTAAGCTCATAATAACTCAACTCAAGGGTAAATTGGCCGAGGAAGTGCAGCATTAACAGTGCAAACGCAGCCTACAGGGACCTGTAAGGGTCATACAAGATCAAGAAAACCTTATCACCAAATCAGCCAAAGTACATTCATTGACAACTCGTTTTTCCTCTCTGTCTGTTTAAGGTTGCCAATCAAGTTGTGCAGGCGCTTCTCACCCAGAAGGTTTGTTTCTTATTTTTGTGGAGACCATTTTGCTCCTCAACACATATCCCTTTTAAATAGTCCATCAAAGTTGTGAAATCATGCATGCATTAGGTAAAGGATACATAGACTGAACAATACACACACAAGACATGCATTGTCCTGACTCCTTCCTGTGCTGCTTCTCACCCACAGGATCTGAGAGAGGAATGTCTGAAGCTGCGTACTCGAGTTTTCGACCTCGAGCAGCAGAATCGGGCACTGAGTGTTTTGTTCCAGCAACGGATCAAGCCCGCCTCGGACCTGCTTCTCCAGGTATGCTGCCCACTCAGATATTCACACCTTCAAGCTGTGACTGACTTCAGCCAGTGAGGAGATTCACTTGAGCAACTGGGGAATAGCAGAATTACTGTATGTCAGAAATACAGCCTTTATGAGGCCTAACAGCCAAGGGAGGTGTTTGTGGTATTGGCTAGCACCTTTCTGCATCTTATTACAATTCACATTTCCATGTAGAGAAGCCAGCTTGATAATGCTTTCTCCAATTTCCCCAACCAAATTCATGAAAAACACATTATCTGACACAAAAAAAGAAAGAAATATTTCTAATAATCTGAAAAACTTGGATGAACAAAGCAACTGTATGTTCTTACCAGTCGGCAAGATCGCTTAAAAAAGTAACTGTAAAGGCTAGTCTGAACTTGAAAGAGCCCCTAAATTAAATAGCGGTACCAGACCTATAAGATAGCCCTACAGATGTTGTTATGTTTATCCACAGCATACTGTATATCCAAGACCGAGTTCTTATTTTCATGCATTTTAAGTTGTTTTTCATTTGAGTTGTTATTAAACTGCTCTGGGGTCTCAGCCGGAGAGAGGGGCTGTGAAGTAGACTGTACATACTTTGATTTAGAATACAAAAAAAAAACCTTTTACGTTCATCATTATCAATCTTTTTCCCTGCTCAGAAGCTGTGTTTTGGTCTGTTTTTCTGTTTTGCAGAAAACATAAAGGAAGTACAAGCCTTGTAGCTCAGATCCCTTGGAGTTGCTTTAGTCTTTGTAATGCATCATGGTTCAATCTGAGGTCGCGTATGTGCAGTGTTAATGTTCCTATTTTTATGGTTTCAAGTAAGGATTCACATTTATTCAACTTGCGAAAATGGTTGGAAAGCTTCTAAAAAGGCAAATATTCGCTTAAAATGTCCCCACTTCTTTAGTGTCCTGGTGGCTGGTATCCCCCAAATCAGAATAATGCAGTAGTTTTACACCTCCAATGCAGTTCTGACTCTGAGAAATGTTTGCAGCTCTAGAACTATGATGTGCTACATGAAGGGATGTCTCCTTCACATCCCACAAAAAAACAAGATTTTAACCAGTAAGCATCTAGTCTCTCCTCTGTAACCATTAGACAACGTCCACTGTACTTATATTCTCCACAAACTCTACATTCTTATATGGAGTGGTTGAAAATTGCCTCAGTTCATCTTTTTGGTCCCTTGGAAAACACCAATTTAGTGTAAAATGCATTCCAGCTAGATTTTTAAGATGTAATTATGAGACAGATGGACCTGCCACTCTATGCTTTACCCATCAATTGTCAACAGTGATATAGAGCAATAAGGTCAGTTGGGAAAGTAGGGTTTCACGTAATTGTGCAAATTGCTGCGGGGCTCCTTGCTATCAATACAAAAATAGCAAGCTGCCAAAAGGAGAGAGAGAGGGAAAAGGAGCTGTCAGTCCATCTAGACGAGAAGAGAAGAGGATGAAAAGATAGGAGGCAAGCAAGGGTAGATAAGAAGGGAAGGACAGGAGGGTGAAAATGGAGAGAGATGAGATAGCAGAGAAGCATGGGCACCAAGACGACAAAGAGGCAGACTTGAAAAACTAAGGGCCAAATAAGAAGAGGCAGAAATGGTAGATAAATGGAGTAAAAAAAAAAAAGAGGAAAGAGAAATAATATGGCTTTGGGTGTGTTGTAAAGCTCTCTGTCAGTTCCAGCTACTTTCAGCACCATTATTGGACAGGCAGGAACATTGTCAAGTGAAACTGCAATATAAAAGGCTTGAAGAGGGATATTGATGATACCACTGTGGGGACCAAGAGGTGCAATCTAGCTGGAAATTCGAATTAAGGCCCAGACTCTATGTAATGTGTTTTTCCTTTCATATGATTCAGCTGAAAAGAAATTCAGAAAATATGCCACTACCTTTACACATGTTTTCCCACTGGAATATCATTTTCCTGCCTGCTCATTACTTACTAATGTCATTTTCACCATCAACTGGTGATTCAGTGTAAGAATTAATCATAATGTGATCACACTGCTCCGGATGTTCTGTGCGTCCATTATGAGCTCTCCAATAATGTGTGGGAGAGCTGTTAAAAACATCTATATTTATCTTTGTCATGGGGGACTGGAACTTCCGACAGCATGTAATTTGGAATTTTTTAAACTTTGTTCTATCCATCTATCTGATGTCTTGCTTTCAGTAGCAAATTTAATCTGTGAACTGAATGTGATAAATCTCTGTGGTGAAATCTTTTTTTTTTCACTGTGCAGTTCCACAATACACTAACAAATACACTACTCATCATAAAACCTAAAAATGTCATATTTATTAAAGTAATAGGGAGATAATCAATTCCACTCAACTCTGCCTACCACATCTAAATTGAAACTAAAGCATATTAACAATATAGATGTTCACATAGCATTTATTTATGTATTTATTAATGTAGTTATATCACCATTATATGCCACTTTTTTTCCCCAAACCTACTAACAGTTTTCAGTTTGCACATCCCACTTACTAAACCACCCCAGCAGAATTTCTTATGAAAATAACAAGGGTGACTGTTCATTTCTTTTCTCTCATGGAGCCCCAAGCAGAGGGAGACTTAATCACCCATATGAGTGTACTGTTTCCCATCTAGCTCTGGCCTTTTTGCTTATCAGTAATTAAACGTTCTCTAGTTCCCAGTGGGCATCTTGAGTTTCTCTGATAAAGAACCATAATGCTTTTGATGGTGACTACACCACTTGTGCACCTTCAATGCTTTCAGCTGAATTGGTTTGATTCCAAAAGTTCCAGTTATTCATTTCAGAAAAATCAGACATTTAAAAAACAAAAACAATAAACTGTGATGGTTGTTTTTCTCAAACCATGCACTATTTGCAAGCCAAGGGAAAATAACTGGTGTGCAGCCCCATCCACTTATGCTGCTTATCAAATATGACAGGCAAGAGGCAATTGAGTCGACCATTACTAGGGCAAATGCTCTGTGTTTCCTGAGCAACCTCAGGGCTCCAAGGACAAGGCATGAACGTCACGACCTCATTATTGCTCATGCAATTGTGCAGTGTGTATAGTCAAATGTGCTGGTGCCTTGTCCATCAACAGTTTCTGTGCAAAAATCACAAATTTAAACAAATGATGCCCCTTTTGAAGAATCCTTTTAAAGAAGCCTTTTTTATGAGTCAGATATATAGATCAGGTCATGTTGGTGAGCATCATGTATACACGTGGGTGTGTGTATGGGTTTACGTGTGTGTGTTTCTGTTTAACTGCTTGTCTATCTGCTGTTGTGTGTGTATGTGTGGGTGTGTTGCAGCACCGTTCAACCGATGAGTTTTTGACAGCGGGTGCCAATACTGATATATTTGTTTGGTAGCTGCCTATTGCTGCTATTCTGGGCTGATATTCATTATCTTGAAATATGACCACTGTCAAGTCAAAAACAAGAAAGCACAAAAGCAGGAAGCCTCTACTTTTTCTTCAGTATGACACACAAAACTTCTCCACTGACTTCCAGACTAATGTTTTTATAATGATATTAATATATAGTCTTACAGCATTGATGGGTTTTAACATTTTTGACTTTGATCATGGCCTTGAACCTCAAAAAGTCTGAGAAGAGTGTACACACGGCCTTGTCATCTACCGTTTCCTTCAACTATCTTCCCCCGTGACCCTGTGACACTATTGACTGAATGCTTGATGAGGATGCTGAGGAGGTGAAATCCAGCACCCTACGATAAGATCAGAGCCTCCCGTGACACTTCAGCCACTCCCATCGCATGTGGACAGCAGGGAGGCCCGGCGATGCGGCATCAGAGCTGCACAAATTTCAATTTCATGACTTTGAAACTGTTATGAGAAGCCATCTGGCACTTTTTACTAGTCCAAACTAATAAAACTTAAACAGCACCAATCCAGCTTAATATAGTGTGAGTACATTTTGGGTGCAGTCATTTATGAGATAAAAAAATTTCAAAACATTTTAACAACTCAATTTTGATCTGGAAAAGGCAAAAATGGACAAATCCTCCACAGTTAAACTGCCTTTGAACCAAATCAAAGCAGGGATCCCTGTGCAGGGATGCAAGACTTGATGTTATATAAATCCTAAAAATAGTAAAGAATACTTTTCCTTATTTATGTGTTGAAAAACCATTGACAGTGGGCATCGATCTGTTTCCATGGCACCATTACCACCTAGTCACTGAAGGTGAAAAGTCAGTCTTTGAAAGCTTATTCACAAGCTCTCACTAATACAAAAAGAAGCTTTTCCTTTGGTTTGATGTTTTGCTAAAAGTTGAAGAGAAAAACGTAGGATGGTTGTGTTTTGGCCACAGGCGACATGATGCAGGTTGTTTGTTCTTAAGAGACAAGAAAAGCAGTTAAGTTTTGCTATCATTAGGAGCTGTTTTCTTTTTTTTTTTTTTTACCACCACAATGTTCAGAGGACATCTTTCACAACACACAAAAAGTCAATACAAAAGAATTTCATGGAATGAAATAAAATTGAGGATGAATCTACCAGTTATTATTTTAAGATGTTTATGGCATTTGTGGTTTTCAAAGCTTGGTCTCCATTTGCTGTAGGTGACTTTCACTTTAAAACATGCTATTGTCTTGATGGATATTTTTCTACTGCACGCACACAGCATGATGAGTGCATTTCATTTTAATGGTAGAAGCTAAGACTGAAATATATCAGAGCACAGAAATACACACACGCATATACATATACTCCCTGTGCGAGCATTAGTTTTACCCTTGGCAGGAAATGCAGCCTAAGATCAAGTGTTTTGTTCCAGCATATTTCCAGTTTAAGTTAATTTGAGCACAGGGAACCAAATGTAATTAAGTTCTGAGATTAATACGTGGAAATGTATTTGGTTTTGTATCCTTCCCTCTTAAGCACAAGAGTTAAATAACAGAAGAGACTGCATACTAGTGTATGAATAAAAAAAAATCAAAGGAATCCCTGACTCCCTGATGCAATTATTTCCTATTCACATTAGTTTTTTTCCGGCCGATGACATTAATGACTTTGAGCGAGGAGTATGAATCAGGGCTCTGCGTGGCGCCAGTGGAGGGAATCTGACGGGCACTCGTAAGACCAGCAAAATATTGCTCATCCTCATACTGTACAGCTTTTTGAAATGTTGGAAAACAAATTCCCTTTTTATTTAATAAATTTGTTCTTTTTTGCTGTAAGGGATCAATGAGTGTTTGAAAATATTTTAAGTGTTACATTTTAAATAAGTAGTATATTGACAAGGTGTTTAAAGTTGACATTTAGATTATGTGCTGTACAAAGTATTGATAAACTGCAAAGGAAAAGTCTCCCTACCATTCTGCTGTTGTGTCAGATCAGAGCTCATTTTAAGTTCTTGAAAGTCAAAATTCACTCTAGTGTGTCCTTCATTTTTCCTTTCAGAAACTCCACTCTCGGATCATGGATTTATCTGCGGCAGATTTGCTTCTGGAGCCAGAGAGAAGCAAGGCTTTCTTGCTTTCCAGGAATACAGACTCTCCCTCCAATGTAAGATTAATGGGAAACATGCCAAAGGAAATGGTTTTTTGTTTTGTTTTTTTGTTCAGCCATATGAATTGTCCAGGTAGCATAACCGCATCCCCACCCCTCTCAAGAAATCATTACAGGATATTAAAATACAGAGCTAACTATCTGAAGTCGTGACCCCTCCTCTGCTCTCAGCAGGAAGAGCTGGCAGTATCACTCGGCACTAAGAGGAATAAATCCTTGTCATATTACCAGAAAACCATCGATTGAGACTCGCCGTCAGTAAAACTGACTCCATAGGACACTGTGGTACATTAGTCATCTTATGTATTATGCATTAAGGACTGAAAATGAGTTTTTCTACCCTTTTACCCCTCTGAGAATGCCACCTGATAAACTGTAATGTGTGTTTGAGGGCGAAAGAAAAAAATTAAATAATAAGGGCCAAGTACCACATCTCCTTAAATAGGCTGCGTTAGGTGATACACACGAGTGACACTTAAATGAGATTAGAGAAATATAAATTGTGACATGAATATATATTATTTCCTATCTTGCATAAAATAATATTGTAAAAGATATATACTTTGCATGTCAGGTTCTCTGCAGTGAGATAATAATTGAAGAAACAGCTGCTGTGTTGTGATGACTGCACATGAAAATTTGATTGATATTTCTAAATTAAGTTTGAAAAGCGCAGCAGTACGTTAGCATTTTAGGAAACTTTCCCAGAATATTTGATTGGTCCCTTCAAGTCTTTGTTAAATCTCTTTCATCACAAAATTAACAGTAAGATAGCAATTAGATATGCAACACTACCCAACAACTAACACATCAAATACTTCTGATGCATAGTCACCGAATAAGATAAAGAAACTATACACATTTAGGTTATACTTATGATTAGAAGACTGATTAGAGAAAGAGTACTTAGAGTACTTAACTTATGACTTAGAAGTTGCAGGTATTTGTGATCTTCATTATGTGACAGTTAACCATGCACAGCTAAACTTCTTCACACCTCTCTCCAGAAAACTGTACATAACAGTATAAATGATGCTATTCCACTATAATGTCATGTCTCTTTTCCCTATCTCGAAGGAGGTTCAGTTAAATGGAAAGCCAGGTCTCCCTGTGGCCAAGTGTCTGAGCCAGCTGAGTCTGACAGCGCCAGCACCAGTATACCCACGCAGCAGCTGTAGCAGCAGTGAGTTGTCCCTGTCAAGTGCTTGCAGTGAATTCTCCAGTGGCTCATACACCTGGAATGATGGACGCTCCTGTGGGAAAATGGTAAACTGCCTTATACTGCTTTTATGACACTAAAGATGAGATATTCTTTTTGTCTTTCTTCTGAGACCCCAATCCCTCATCTTAGTCTACCATGTTGAACCGGCTTGTTTCTACAGTAGCACAGAGCAGACAAAACAACCACTAATTACAGATAGGGCCCTTTGCGTTGTTCATGAGCCGCTTTACATGCTTAGAAGGCAAGTGGTATTCTGTTGTTTGCAATCTGCAACACAGTTAGGTGACACTAAATCCTACTTACTGGTCCTTAAAAGAAGAATGTGTGCTAACATAACTCAAGACATATAAAATGTGTGCTTTGTCAGCAGTATAAAATTAAACATGTGGTTGTAGCCTCTATAAGGGCATCATGGCTAACTGTGCTTCTTCATTCACAAATGAAATGTGACTTATTCAAGTTTTTCATTCGGCACACACATACGGTCATGTTTTTCACTTTTAATATTCAAGTCAAAACAGTTTTAAGATGATTATGATTATGAAACAAAATGTACATTGCATATGTCTACTATAATATAATTTGTGTGAGGTTGACCCACTCTTTCTTTTTTCCCTGTAGTCATCTCTGACCTGGGAGAAGAGGCTGAGCTTGGGTTCGTCAGCCCCTAGTAATATATGCGCCGCCCTGGAGGAACAACAGCCCACGAGGCGCAAGGAGAGCCACATACTAGAGGGACTGAGAAAGCTCCAGAGGAGGAAACACAGGAGCTCTTCTGCTTCATCCAAGGTCTCCAAGTCGGGCTACAAAGACTGCATGAACTCCAATGAGGGCATCTACTCTCTGGGTATCAAGAATAGCAGTAAAGGGGTGTCCAAGCCTACCCATGTGGGTAGAACTTTAGCTGTTGGGGGCAAGAAGTTCTCTTATGATTCTGATGATGCTGATGATGAATTGGCACATTCCAGTCGTGGAGATAACATCCCCACCAAGGACAACTGGTTTTACTGTAAGAGGCTCTCCCACAGCATCTCAGACAGTTTGTGTAGCTTGGAGGGGCTACAGGACAGTGGAGGTGGAGGTGACAGTAGCTCACGTCCTGCGGCTATGAAACACCCCTCTGGCTATGACTCAAAAGAGCGTCCTGAGAAACTCATGAGTTTCATTAACAGTTTTCTCCCTGAGGGAGGGCGGACATCAGCTTTTACTAAACCATCCAAGCTGCACTTCAACCCTTCTGACCCAGAGGGTCCTAATCACCTCACTGATGTGGATGATCCAGAGGAACTCAACTCTGAGTCCAGTGACATGCGAATGTCCTTTAGCCAGCCCCCAGAGCAAGCTGAGAGGGACTCCAAGAGACTGTCAAGAGATGCTGCCAAGCTGCTCACACAACAGTGGTTGCGTAGAGACCAGGGACGCACTCAGTCTGCAGATGGGAGGCCCAGGCTTTTCAGCTTAATTAAAGAGCCCAAAGGGGCAAAGTGTACTCATTCTGAGGAGAGCATTTTGGCAATATTTGATGCAGAAGGAGAGCCTATTGAACTTTGTGCTCAGAAGGTCGTAGCAGGTGCTGGGCCTCTAAATGACATTCAAGGTAGCAAGGTAGTTGCCAATTACACAGAACTAGTGCCCCAACAGAAGCCAACAGGGCAAAAATCAGGAAATACAAGAAACTACACTGTTCTTGAATCCCCAGAGAAGCTATCTGAATATCAAATTAGAACTAACAAAACAAGCAATAGCAGGGAGGGCAGTGCAGAGAGGCTGTCAATGCAGTTGACTCCACAGCGGAAACTAATCAAACCACCAAGCAGCCGATCTAATAAAGGTCATTCCATCCCTCCCTTAAATGATTCTGCTGGTCCCAAGTCAAGTGGTTCAAAGATACCCGGTCGTAACAAACCTTCAGGATCTCCACTGAGATTGTCTAAGGGCTCCCTCACAGAACCAAGTAACAGTGGAAACTCAGGACCCTCCGGTCAGGAGAAATCCCCCTCCTCTCCTACAGTCAAAATGTCCAGGTTCATCAAAACACCAGGAACCTGCTCACAGAGCCCAAAGTCTGGAAACTCCAAGCTCTCCAGCCGGCCGGAATGGCATAAGGGCTCCTCCAGTTCCCCACACCTTTCAAGGAGGCACCTGGAGTATGCTGACAATGGTGAACAGCCAACCAGAGACAAACACTGTGAAACCAGCAAAAATAAACTCAGGTCCCCTTCTCCTCCCCCTCCCCCTGGCCGCACCACCTCCTTACTGATCAGACCAAATTACGAAGGGTCGCCTCAAGCACATAAAACATGGGTGGCTCAACCATCCACACCAACCACTGTGAGGGGCCCTCCCCCAAGTTACCACACCTCACTTTTACCAAATATGCAAACTACGCTACCCATCAAGGATAAAGACTGTTTAGACTTAGATGCAGGCTACGGGACTGCACTTGCACCTCAGAAACTGGTTGACAAAACCAGTCAGCACCTTCAAAAGTCCCCCGCCACAACTCAGACACCTACTAAAGGCACTTCCAAGAGGATGACCACGAAAGACTACCTCCCTTCTGCAAACTCAGGGTGTGCTCCAGAAACTGAAAATGCACCTAAAAGCTCAAAGAATGTCCCTCCTCCATACAGTGCCCTCAGAGGGTCCTCACTTCAGAACTCATTTGCAAGTAAAAGAGGATCAAACCATGAAAATGTCCATCTGACAGTGCAGAAGACCTCTATTAGTTTACCTGTATCACTTCAGGACACGCCTCAATGTAAAACAGAACCACAAAATGGTAAAGCTGTAGTCAGCCCACCCAGTTCAGTCTTGATTTCTCCCAACCCAGCAGAAAAAGGTTCAAAGACCCGCATCCCAATGGGGTTTAAAGCATTTTTAAAATCTCCCCCCAGTCATAAAAATAGTCCCTCTATACCAGGCAAGCATGAGAAAGATCATATCAACTCAGTCTCCAAGGAGACTGTGACTTCAAATGCTTCTACCCAGTGTGACAGCTTGCAGCCAGTGTACAGTATTGATTCACCACCCAAGATGTCCCTTACAGAGGGTAAAGGTGAGGTCCCATGTAGGTTACTGGAAGGGGAAGTACACGCTGCTGTGTTGCCAGAGGAGGGGGACGTTTGTGATAAAGGGAAAAGGAGTAGTCAACTTTTCTCTAGATCCATATCAGTTACTACCAAACCTCATCTAAAGCCGGCCTTGGGGATGAATGGGGCCAAAGCCCGTAGCCAGAGTTTTAGCACCAACTACATGGAGAAACCCAACATCAATGCTCTAGATGGACCGGGAAAAATACGAACTCAGATCATCACCAACTCAGGTGAAAGGGGAAACTCTTTGTCAAGACAGAGTTCCTTGGAGGTACCCAGTGTTGGGTTAGCTGAGAGCCCTGTCCATTCCCCCAGGACTAGGCTTAGCCACTATGGGGACATCACAGGGTCATATAGTCACAATGTCCTCCCTGAGAGAACTTCTAACTCAGGCTGCAAAGGTGATGGGTCACAGGGCACAGTGAAGGGGGAGGCAATCACCTCACCTTTGCAAAAAGAGGTGCGTAGCTTACCCATCAGTGATAGGATTGGTTTGAACATTCGTAAGCCAGCGAAAGTTGCCTCTCATCCACAGTTTCAGCCTCCGTCCTCTTGTGTCAACAGTTCAGAAAATCCAGCGCGAGAGACAGGAGGCATAGCAACAACCCCTGATGAACCAGACTTTAGCAGGGAAGTCAAAACCCAGACAGATTCGCCAAACAAAGCCCCAGATATGGAGGAGAAAAAAATCAGCCCAACAGTCTGCACTATTGAAGAGAAGGTCATGATGGGAATCGAAGAGAATCTACAGAAGTGTCAAGAACAGGGGAAGGTCGCTGCAAACGAGGCCAAACAGAAAACGAGCCCCTCTCTGGCAAACTGGTTCGGCCTCCGCAAGAGTAAACTTCCAGCTCTGAGTGGTAAGAAAGCAGACTCCCCTAAGGGAAAAGAGGAAAAGAAAGAGTTGAAGATTGGATCTGTGCTTGGAGGCAAACAGATGAAGTCTGACAAGAAGAAGGACAAGAAGAAAAATGATAACCAGCAGAAAGACAGTCAGGAAGTGCAGAATCTGTCTGAGATGAACAACAAGCTGAGCTCCATCATGGACCATTGCAACAATCAGATGGGTCAGATTGCCAGCCAGATCCAGTGTACAACAGCCTTTATCGGCAAAGACCAGTTTGTGAAAGAGCTTCTTGGCAGGTGGGTGAAACAACATCTTTGTCATCAAGAATGAATTATCTTTAATTGATCGGATGCTATGCTGATTACGTCCTGTCACTGAGCCATCTTAGAGTTGTCTTTCTATCAAGTGAATCGACACTAAAACAAATTGCTTGTTCTATTAAATTAAACATGAGCCATCATTGCCTTAAACATGTTTGTTCAGAGAAACTGATAAATAAATGGCACAAACAGCAGCTGTCTGTTTGAGTTATGACTCCATTCCAGTGAGCATCCAGACACATAGACAGCACACTCAAGGTAAAGAATCTTTAAGGCAGGAAAGCTCCACATTTCATACCTCACACTTCGTTGATTTGCCACTTCAAATCACAGCTGACAGATTTTTATCCAGAGTAACTGCAAACAATCACTTGGGAGGGAGCACTTCATAAAGGTTGTTAAGCATTTGATGGGATTTCTGTGTGTGTATTTCTGTGCATGTACACATTCGTTTGCTTGTGCATTCGTGAAGCGAAAAAGCAGGTCAATGCAATTTATCATCAGGCTCACTTTCTACCGAGCAGGTTGATAAAGGAAGAGCTCGGCACACAGACGTAAAAACAGATCAAATCTTGTTTCCTCGCAGGAATGCTGTGAAGGGCAACTCTGTGGCTGCATCGCCGCCTGGGATCTCCACACCCAAGAAACACAGTGAAATGAAGGGAGATATAGAGATCTGTCCAGATACTGCTGTAAGTGAGCAAACATGCCACCATAGTAGAACTTCACTGACTTTATAACAGCGAGCTGTGTCGAGCTCTGCTTGTTTAGACAGGCTGTTGGCACACACGCATACATGCACGTTCCCACAGGTTTTCACACTTCTGCATGTTCACAAACACATCCACAAGCCCGCCGCCTCTTCAGCATCATATCCCCTGAAGGCTCGCTATTGATTCACATTGTGTTCTGACTCAGCCTACAATTCATCGCCTACTTTTTCATTATCCCAGGCCGATGTTGTTGTTGTTTCCACAAGGCTGAAGATTTTTAAACTGTATCCACACAGAGACAGCCATCAGGCCATGCATGTAATACAAACTTAAATTAGGCTCCTCTCAGCTGCTCCATTTTTTTAAATCATATCAGCGCACTTTGAAAGCAAAAGTCAGAAATTCTGACCTTGTGGATTTATTCTTTATTATCTGTCAGTCAAAAAGACGAAAAAATGATGGAGAGGCTGAGTGCTTTAGAGAGCTAAATGGAGGAAGAGAGTTACAAAAAGAGAGTCTCACTGCATAATGTAGGAAATTTAATCCAGATGATGTTGAATTTTGATAATATGGAGGAGCCCCTTATCACAGGCACTCAGTTTGACAAAGGGGCCATTTAATACCATCCAGCAAGCTTTCTGTCTATCTTCTCCCCACAGAAATACAACAAAAGAGGGACACTTTATGACCTAAAAGCTCCTGCTCTTGAACCACCCTAAAACCCAATTAAAATAAAGCAAGAAAGTATGATAGTTGCCTTACTTTTTTTCATAAGTCATAAAATATATGAATCTGTAGCCACTATAACTGATCCTTCTCATTACCTCATGTTATATAATCTAACAACTTATACAAAGAATGGCACATTTGGACAGCATTGTATATTTTATGTATTATGGTTTTGTATCACCAATATTCACTGTTTGTTAATGTCGTAGACCCTTATAATGACTCAGAAGATCAACCTGAGGGCTGAAAATGATGAGGGACGCATCACAGACACAGCTTGCCAAGACCCCATGATAGGTAAGCATATGTATTACTGTTGGTCTTAAAGGGGCATTTCACCAAAAACAGCTAAATCCAAACAAAATATATGACTGTTTTCAAGCTAATAATGCTTTACTGTAATTTTTTTATCAGGTTTTTTCAAATATTTTACCAAAATAAATCCCATTTCCTTTTTTTTTTTTTTTTTTTACGAACTTTCCTTTTTCTTTTCTTTTCACTTTCACTGTGCCAAAAGTTCATGTTGTCTGTTTTGAGCCACTGAGTTTCATATTTGCCAGTGTTTACCTCAGCCAGTACAGTTTTTTCAAGTAGCTTACAAAAAGCTGTCACTAACCATCACAAATCAACCAGTGCAACAGAGCATTAACACATTTTACAGTTGTGATTTCCTGATGTGATTGACAACTCAATTCCTTCGCCAACTAATTCTCCTCACTGCCAGACTTGCCATTACTGTGGGGAAATAGCAGCGGCTGTGAACAACATGTTGACGGTCTAGTCAGGTGATTGATGTGCAACTGGGTGATATTTTACAATGCCTGAGCAGCTAAGGAAGTGAAAAAATATATGCATCAAACTGTTTTCGAGACGGGATGATTGTTATCATTGCAGTGCGACAAACTTACATTGTAGAAAGTAATTCAGCGTAGGGAAGGAGAGGGTGTAACTACTGCTGAATGGAGTGCAGCATGTTTGTCACTCAGTTGTCACTCAGTGGGATATTTGAGAAATTGCCTCAGTGATCCATCTCAAAGGTCGTAATGACTTATCTCCTGTAATACAGCACCATATCCAGTGTGAATTTAGATTAGCTGGAGTGGGGTCCTTTTATAATAACTTGGGCCCACACTCTATGGAAGGAAGTGCTAGTTTTTTTAAACCGGACGTCCGGAAGCAAACAACATGGAACATCCCATTTGTTTTAAAATTGATTAAAAACTGTTAATTTCAAGCTGCTATAGTTAATATATATATGTATATATATGTATATATATATATATATATATATATATATATATTTATATAATATATATACACACATGTAAAAGAGGTTACTCATAGAAGTGAAGCCACAGAGTTATGACCTGTTCCTTTCAATAGACAAGGCTTTATATAAATTCTAAGCTCATTGTTTGGTTTTCCAGCTTTCAATTTTAGTTCACTCTCACTGCTGTCATGTCATTTTTACTGAAAAAGCTGTAAAAAGTTTGCAACTAGTTAATGGACTATATCATTACTCAGCTTATTGTTAATAACTAGCTGTAAATGTTGGTTATTGTGCTGTGGAGTTGCTTCATAGTTGTTTATGTCCAAAATATACACACGGTGAAAATTGTGAAAAATGGAAATGGACTTCACAACAGCCAGTAATTATATATGAATAAACTCTACGTATTTTGGCAAGGCTAAGTTTTGGTGGAAATAATCTCTATAGAACCAGAAATGCTTTCAACTTCACTCATTTTTGTAGTTGAGAAGATTTAGCTCAGAAGTAACTAATCAAAACATTTCAAGAAATAGTTTTGGCTGTGTGCCGATTTCCACAGAGTGTTTAAATGAGCAGCGGCGCCAAAAATAAAATGCTTAATTGTTTTTTGTGTCCTGATTAACATGCAGCCTTTTTCATTTTCTGCCAGCTAAGCACTTTCAGACAGTATGAATTAAATATTTTATAAAGGTTTCAGCTGCAGCTGCTTGTTGTTCCTCAGCGCTGCTTTAATGTCACGTTTCTCCAAAGTGCAGCATTCACAGGCCTAATGCCAGAAAAACACATCAATCATATAAATAGTTTACATCCAGCCAGTTTATGATCCCAGCAGCTTGAGCAAAATCCATTGCTCAAGTTATGAATGTGAAGCTCACTCTACACTGGTCAGTTGTTGTATATTAGAAGAACTTCCCTTGAGGCAGTATTTTTTCTTGTAAAGGGACAATAAATAACATTTGGACTGGCCCAGCACAGAATGACCCTAATATATCTGCAAGGGTTTGATGGCATGGGTGATCAATACCAATGATTTGGCAATTACTTCACCAGGTGCTGATGTTTCTGGCTTTCAAAACTTATTTTCTAGCCTTGTCTCTGTTTTGGGAAAAAAATACATAATCGCAACATTTTGCAGCAGATCCTGCTGCTGGATCTTTACTCTAATGACCTAGGATTCTCATTGCTACTGTGGAAATGTGACTTTACAATTTCTGCCAATTGTCATTGCCTTTTCATCTGATGGCCGACACAGAAATATCTCCCTTTGACACCTCCTCAATGCATAAAGCCCATTTCGCACTGTGGAGGTATAAAAAAAACTGCTTTCTCCCCTCAAACCCTGGAGGTTGTATACAGAAGTGATAGGGAGCTCATGAAAAACTAGATTATGTCCAGTTGTTGTTGCCTCTGGGTAGAATTACTGTGGACCTTGTTATGGTTTGGTTATGGAGGGCATTTTGAACTGCCAGGCTTGGCATTCAATTATACAACGGTGTAATCTATGGCTCTCTGCCTTTCTTATTCTCATACACACAAATAAGCATTTATGTGTGTAATTCTTTGTTTGTATAGCAACTACATCGAGAATTTTTGTTTTTACTTTTTATCCTTCCGCAGCAAATGTCCTAAAGTGACTCACAGCAGATACACGTACAAGTAACAGGCCATCTGTCCTTGCACATCCAAACACTGAGGATTAATTTTCACAGGTTCTCTGTGCACACTATGAATGTCAGAAGCAAGTAAGACAAAAACTAAAAGTACACGTAAACAAGAACATCAGAGTTTTTTTTTTTTGTCAAGAACTCTTGAACTCTTGAATTCTTCCTTAAATTCCCTTATTTGTGAATTTATTGACAATATTTTGACATTTAGAGGAGAATGCAGTTGTTCCTTAAGTGCATTACTAATGGCACCTAGAGAAAATGCTATCCAAAGAGAAAATGGATCAGTAGTTTTAGTTTCATACCCAAGAGTAAATGTTCTTAGGATTAAAGTAAGTGTGCCCCTTACTCTTCTCACATAGTGTTTTGAAACTCAACTGTAATGCCTAACAGTATCAGGAGAAAACTTTTATTCATCGAAGGAAATGCTCATGAGTAGACCGTGTTTGTGCTTCTGCATCCCATTGAGACGAGGCTGTACAGTTGAGAAGCCGAGCCTGTCAATATCGATGCAGCTCTACAAAATAGGGAAAAAAATAACAAGGCAGAGTTTTCTCTTACCGGCGTTTGGAGAGACAGAAATAATGGCTGCAGAGGGTTCATCCTCTCTAAGGCAAGCAGTGGAAGATATAATGTAATGGCACTGAGTTTCAACCTTAGTTTGTCCACAGCAACCCAGCAAAAATTATAAATTTTATCTCAGCAAAAAGTTGCAATCAACACATAATTAGTGAAGCCAATGTAACTGTTGCCCATTAGTGTTCACAGTTACAAGGACCTGGGCTGAGCTTCATGGCCGTCCATCTGTTCCAGTCTGAGTGAAGGCTCTGCAAACTGTGGCTCCTAAACAACGTCCATCTGTTGCTACTTGCCATCATTGCTTCTGATTACAACGCAGCGTGCACTCTGATGAATCCAAGGCACGTGTCCTTGGGTTGTAGCTCAGTTGTGCGTTTTATTCAGAATTGCTGGCAGCAGGTGCTTTCTTGTGTCATATATATAGTATAGGCACATCTGTTGCTTCTGTGATTTCTACAAATGCTTCTAACAAGAGTGTCTGATAGGAACATTAGGCTAAGGTGCATTCGAATGGAGTCGCCACCCGCTATTCATTGGAATCCTAATCATTTTTCTTCCTCAAACACAGCTATATCAAATTAAAATGCTGTCTTTTCTCTCTTTTCCTACTGGCTACGTGTTACTGAACCTGCCACAGATGCCCTCTTTACTCACAACCCTTTCCCTTGCATGTGAATCCAAGCCCTCGTTTCTTTTCCTTGATTGTTATTCCCTGCTTTTCCCAGACGTCACACTCCTCTCCCTGTCACTCTAGGCTCCGGCTGTCAGATGAGAACCCTGGACAGCGGGATCGGCACCTTCCCTCTTCCTGATTCCGTCACCCGGGCCAGCGGTCGCCACATCCCTAAATCTGAATCCAGCCCTGATGGGGTGACCGCCGGCTCCTCTGAGCTAGATCGGGAGCCTCTCTCCTCTCACCCAGACCCTGATGTGAAAGTGCCTTCCCTCCCAAAAACCTGCCTGCATACCCCTACCAGCATTGGTCACTCCCTGTCTGACCCCAGCATGACCTGCAGCAACAACGCACAAGACACCCAGAGCCGCCTGCCCAAATTAGCAACTTCAGGTAAGTCAAGACTTTGTGTCAATTAGGAAATGATAATTTCATAAAAAGCTGCTCAGCTAGCTCGGATGCCTGGCTCTGTGACTCCAATGTGCTTTTAATTGGTGCTACAGGAAATACTGATATTCATTAGTGCCTTGTCCTGTACCGCTAGTTTAATTTTACTAACTTGAAGATCATCATTGTTTGCTGGTTATGACACCACACGGCAAAAGAACAACAATGCCTTTCTTCTCTAATTGGTTTTCTCAATCAGGGCCGAAGAGGTAGACAAATTGAAATGCGTGTCTGTAAAAGCTTCTATTATCATGCTGGATTGGCACAGTGCCAAGCCTTGAAAGCCTTAGACAGTTTCTTTTACCTTTCAGAAGGTTAGTGAAATATTAAGCGTCACTGTACTTTATGTTTCTTTATATTTTCCACCAGAGCGTTCAAGGGCTCCAGACGAGCTGACAAGAGGAAGATGTTTGGTTTATTAGACTCTGATTAAAAGAAGTAGAACCTTGTTTGTTCAGCTAATTCTGAAGCTAATGCATCAACACTAACATCAGCTGAAATGACAAAGGAGCCTTTGTCATTATAGCAACTCATACACTCCCATGCCCTGAGGAAGACTAACAAATACAATTAGACAAGCATGTCAGCACAGCCATAGATCATAAAGCACCGTCTGCCTCCGTGTTCAGTTTGATCCACAACAGAAAGGTGGTGGGTAGGATGCAATCAGATGGCTGATTAAAGCTACGATAACACACAGGGATGAGTGATCACACCCAGGGATTTATGCTTACAGGACATTAGCCTGCATCTATTTCACCTCAGTGCTGCGGTGGCACTGCAGAGGCTGCAATTTGAGTCACAGAGAGCGGCTCCTGTTGAGCCTAAACATATTCTGTGCATCTTTATCACATGTTTCACCCACCCTTCTATCCATTCTTCAATCATCACTAAGAATCACAAAGCCTAAAGATGCCAGAAAGGGAGCGGCGTCTGTCCTACCTCATAGGTGAGAGGAAGACGGTGACAGGACTTTTACGATCTCTATGCAGGAGCGTCGGCCAGAAGCAGCCTTTTATTGTAATGCAGCTGAATGTTAAAAGAGACAATTAAATTGGCGTCTGCCCGAGACAGCAGCGATAATAAAGCAGCAGCGCTTCGTCTTTCATGGGCCGACAGCTGAAAGCTGTTATATCTGAGTTGCCAGGAGTCACGGCTGAGAACAATGGAAGGATGGACAGCATTAATGTTTGATATCTCAGATATTGTGCAGCTTCTTTCATATAAATGGAGGCGAACCGATGTGTAGGCAGTTGGATGGGTTTTGGAAGAATGTGTGAGATGTGCTCATCCTCTGTTGTCTGTGTTGTTTGTGGTGAAAACAAGACAGTTTTGTTTCTGTTGTTTACTTTACAACTCATTTCTCTTTTGCCTCTTTTGATTTGTAGATGTAATCAGGACAAAGAGGTTGAGTCTTGGTGCCCCACGCAGCAACATCTCCACAGAGGACAAAGAGAAAGAAACAGAGAGGAAGATGAAGACCAAGGACCATGATATGCCCGGAGTAAGGCACTTACATTACAATATGCACACTGTATGCATACTTTATTTCTGTCTATACTATACACTGTTATCTGGTTGGGGAAAAAAGCACCATCCCAACAAATTTTGCGCAATGCTGCATTTAAAGATTTTTGTTCTTTACATTATTTATTCTCTATACTGCATACAGTAATAGTGCTAGTGTGAGTCTTTAAAAACTCATCATGTCTATATTTTAAAAGGCTTCTTTAACTATGAACAGGAAAGAGCCCTAAAAGTATGCACGTATTCTGGGAGCAGCAGCGACACCGAGACGGAACCCGAGGGAACCCGAAGCACATTGGGCTCACCGCAGAGGACCCTGATCAACAGAGCTAAGAAGAGTGACTCAGGTCTGGATGAAATGCTTAGACACCAAGTGATTTATGAAGTTCCTCCTGTCATTTTCAATCACCTGTAAATCTATTCCTTTCTGTTATTTTTTCTTATTCTAACAAATCCCTCTGTCCACAGTCGACCAGAACGAGGAGACCCTGAAGAGAAGCAGTGTGGAGAAGTCCTTGTCAATCATGGACTACTACCAACACGATGTGTTTTCACATCTGGAGAAGGACAGCAGGAGGATTTCCCAGTACAACTTGTTGCACAAAGAGTCATCCCTCGATGGCAAAGCAGGAGACAGACTCAGCGTGAGTATTAAAACAGCTCACCATTCACAGCTGATTGCTTTCACTCATAAAATACGCTTTACAGGCGCGCTGCTGATTCCTATCAAGCATTTTATTGCTTATTATACCCTTGTGATATCCAGGAAGCTGCGTAGGCAGTGATATTTCCTGAATTACTCACTTTTTTGAGGACACTTATTTAGGTGTATAACATGTGCTGCTACTTGGTGTTAGAGGTTCTTGTTGACTGTAAGTAAGAGGGTATTTTTATGCGCTATATATAAGTTTTTGGTATTTTGTACTGACTTATTGATCATTTTTCCGCAGTATACCATTTAAAGCAGATAATGAGGTGTGACCCGTGTTTATTGTAATAAATCAATTTCCTCATTTCATGGAGCCCAATGGAGGCAGTTTAAAGGGATGAAAAGCCAGGCAGCTCCCTGGTGTAGATGTATGCAACTTTATACAGTGTGAAAAGAATGTGTGTGAGGTGAGAGAGAGAGATACACATTGCCACGGGCTTTGCATAATTTTTCTTTCCTCGGAGCAGAGGCATGAAGATGAATTGAATTTTTACCATTCCTGCTTGTCATAGATTTTGGCAAGGAGACTTTTCAGATGGGCAGAGCGAGTTCGTGTTGAGTTTCAATGTCAACTTTAACTTTGAGTCTTCCTGAGTCACAAACAAATTTGCTAAACTCCCGAATTTTTTTTTCTTTTCCACCGCTGGAATTGTGTGCAGATTTTCATAGAAAAAGACGCCTAATTGCTTTCGATCGCCTCGCCCTCTTGTGTCAGCGGGTATTTGCCTATTAGTATTTAACACCACTGAATGACAAATGAGGACCAGAGACCATGAAATGGCCTCCAGTGTGCGCAGCCCAGCTCTGTGGGACAGCCAAATTCTCCTCTCTTACACCGCTGCCACCCCAACAACCACACTGACATAAAAATCCATATTTTGAAAAAAAAAAAAAAAAAAAAGGATCTGACTCAACACAAGCTCAGAAAACAATCGTGTATGAGAGGGTTGAAGAAAATCTGAATTTATTGAGTTAGTTTTTTATTTCTTGACCTTTGGTGTCCTGGAACTCCACATCATGATCAGATATAGACTATTTGAATGCATTTACACCCATAAATTAGAATAATTATGCAGAATTTCTTGGTGGAGCTGGAATACACTGCTCCAGCTTTCATTAGCACCATTACACATTAAAATGTTGTTTTATAGGACTGTAGCAAGTACAGCCTTCTTCTTAATCACTCTGCATGTGTAAAATGGCTTATGTGCCACCATTATCTTAAATTATCTACAAGTAAATGACAAATGTGGCTGGCTATTTGGTGCTAGAGAGACCGGGGTGATTCAGAAAGTAAACAGCACTGCTAAAGTGTCCTTGACAACACATGAGCAAGACTGAATCCCTCTATGCTCCAAGGGTTGTATTCTTTAGCTGACTCTACAATATGACCTCCCGAAGCAAAAGGAGAGTTTCAATCACATATTCTATTATTGTATGAGGCAGTCTCTCCTCTTAACAAAGCAAAGTTGAGGTCTTACACTTGAACTAGAAGCGGGACTTGCATGAAAATAGAGATTTTTCTTGATTCTGATCCGAATCCCAGCAGAGAGGCAGGACATTCGATGTGCAACCAAGCTGCAAGCATGACTCCATTATCTGATATGGAAGAGACAACACACAAGCAACAATAGCTCTGTTTGTCTCACCCTCCAAACTGTCGGTCCTTTAATTGGATGCGGTAGGCTACGTTTCCGAGGGTAGTGGGGTAGCATATAGTCCTTACAGGGACTAAACCAAAAAATGAGAGGTCAAGAGTTGAACTCTCAAATCAGCCTGACATCATGTCCTGTTCTGTCAAAACATTAGCCTGTGCTGCCAGTGGTGGAAAGTACATTTACTCAAACACTGCGCTTACTGTTGTTACAGTATTGAGGTATTTATACTTTACTTGAGAACTTGGATTTAATGATACTTTTGCTCAACTACAGCAACATATTATATATTGAAAAAACATAGAAGTAGCCCCAACTTAACCAGCTGCAATTCTGCAATTTTGCCTATATGATAATCCATCAGTAAAAATACTCAAAATATACTCTAAATAAATAAAAGATACTTATACTAAAAGTTAATGAAGGCACAAAACTGGACATTGGATTTTTGCAAAAACATCTCGAGTCTTGAGCTTCTTTTATCTCCAAAGAAAATAAGCTTACTTCAAGAATGTTTTATAGACGAGTGTCTGTATCTTAAATCAAGAAAGAATAGGGGAGGTTACTGCTGGAGAGTCAAGAACAATTATGTAACTTGACTTGAGTGCTTTAAATGTCCCTATGCATGACTTTTTTGCCATTTCTAAGAAAATAAGACTTTGAATACTGAGGAAAAATACTTTTTGCAGTGAAAATGCAATTAATACAAGAAGTGATTTTTCCATTTCTGTGTTGGAAACAGTTTTCATTCTAAATCAAATTTTGACAATAACCTTATTCCTAAGCTGTGCATAGCAGCCATAATGATGGATGACTGCTGTTGAACCCATTTACCCTACATTATTCTTTTGAAAAAGACAATCCATCGGCGTGTCATCACCTCTTCACCCCTCTCAGTGCACGTCCCTACCTGTGCAGCCGCTTCCCTTTTGTCATGGCTTTAGACTCGGTAGACATTGTCATTGGAAGCAGTTTGGGGAAGTTTGGTCGCTGGTAGCGGGCCAGTGTCAGAGCCCGGTGATTTAAGCGCCTTTAATAACCTTTCACAAACACTCAGGAGAGTGATGTAAAGCTCAGCGGCTCCCATCAGAGCCCTCACAGCCCACGCTGGCCTCCCATTCATCATCCTGACAGCACCTGACAGCCCTGCTAACGGCGGCCCCCGCCCCCTTCTCCTTCTATCCTCTCTTCCTCCAAGTCTCTGTTTCTCCCACATGTCTTTCCTCTTCTTCCTTTCAGTTTTGCCTCTCTCTATTTCCATCTCTCCTGTACAACTCTCTTTGTCTGCTCTTCTCTGTTCACTTCTCCCGCTTTTGTTCTAAACACTTTTCCCCTGTCCTTCCGTTTGTTTGTTATTCCCTTGAATTCCATTCCCAAACTAACTTTTTCATTCCTTTCCTGCTTACTCACTCTTTTCTTGTTCCTATTTCCATTCTTTTCCGCATTTGGGAGACAGAAATTGCTACAGGAAAATAATATCAGAACTTGTGCAAAGGGGTAGCATCGGTGAAAGGGATTCCTGGGGTTTATGTGACCCGGGAACAAATCAGCTTGCACAGCATCACCCCGAGTATGGAACAACTTGTTACCTTGAGCAATGACGTTACCTTGAGCAATGATTACATGGAAAAAGAGAGGGAACATTTCAGTTGACATGTAATTTGAAATAGGGCTGCTGGATAAACAAAACTATATCAGTGTACAAATAAATATCAGCAGCCAGAATATGCACTCCCCTTGACTTGCTGTCAGACTGATAGCATTGCTAGCCAGCGCAATACAGGAGTGAAAAAGGAACCAGAAATACCTGCCATCAAATTATTCCTACAGCGATGACGGCGAAGACAACACATATTCTGAGACATATTTAATGTGCGTGTTTCTTCACTGTTTTTTTTTTTCACCCATTGTGAAGTCAATTCATAATCAGTCTCGGACTATAGCATGGACACAATGTGAATGACTTGTCTTGCAATTGAGATTCAGATGGTACAGCTACATGCCACACTTCTGGCAACAGCGCCACTCAGCAACACGGCAGCAGTGAGCTTTCCAATGACCTTCCTTCCTCCTAACTTGATGGGGACCAAAGCAAACTTCGGATGTGTTGCCTCCAGTGGACACAAAACATCTAGTTGTCACAACAATGGGATTTCACTGGTCATAGAACACACTGTAATCTGTATGCACATTTATTGAAATTTGCCACAAATAGTGTAGATGAAGTTTCACCAGTTAAACACTTTTAAGGTGAAGCAGCAGCAGTAGGAAATGCCCTGTTTAGCCGTAGCTTGGCAGCTCTGACACAGTGTAAAGGCAGTGAGGCCATTATTAATTAGATGGTGGACGACATGCACCCATCATTTCCTGTGAATCCCCCATGTTTAGGTAGGCTGAATCCAGCAGGGGGGTGGCGACTCACCCACTACCAATAAAAACCACTAAAAATAAAGAGGCAATTACATGACTCAGTGTAAACACAATGAATGGCAGACCATAAACAGTATCAAATTTTTTTTTTTTTAAAAAGTCCAATATTTTATCATCTCTATGAGTCAAAAACTTCAAGGTAGACAGAGAAAAATACAGAACAGCAGGGGGAAAGGAGAAATTATGTCTTTCTCAAGTCACAATAAAAGACCCTTTCAAGAAGCTTTTGTAGTGAGCAGGTCTAGTGAATTCGAGTTTAGACATCCCATTACTGACATGTGATGCAGAACCAATTGCCGATTTGGCCCCTCGTGTTTTCAGGTGGGAAGCTTTCACTGAGATGTCTGCCTGCAGCCTCAGTTATGTGTGCAGCTATAATTTTGGCTGCACCCGCAGGTGGTACAGGGGACCTGCATCGGGAAGGTTCGATCTGGTGGTAATTGCGTTCCTCCAAAATCAAATCCAATCAGCGATAAGACAGCCATTCCCTTTCTTTCTTCTTGGTTCCGACCAAAATGAGATATATAGGGGGGGTCTGGCTAAGACAGTCAGGGCCTAAAGACTGTTCTTCACTGTCACAGAGCTCGGGTAATCACTGCTCCCCATCACGTCATGCACTCGTTCGTATCCCGAGGCCATAAAACGCCAATTTTCTATAATGTGATATAGAAATATTTATGTTATGAACAGTGGTGTGTGGGTGTTTAAGTAAAATTCAGCAAATCTAATCTGCATTCAACACCTGTGCTTAATTTTGGCTCAACCTTCCCACCTGCAAAAACCTACTCAACATTTTATATCATACCAGCCAGACGTCACCTTTGGGCACATTTTCTTTCAACTTTTCTTTTTATTCTGTCTTTCCAAATTTATTGTGATGGTGCCTGGTCACAGGTCACAAAAGTGCACGCTAATGAGGTTTGGGATTATAGAGTGGACGGTTGATTCTGGATCCAAATACGTCATCCCAGTATGAAATGATACATTTTTTGTTTCGTTTTTTTCTTTTATGCTTGCACACAAATCTACATACATTTACATTTATTTGACAGTACTTCGCATTGACCTCAAAGATAGACAAAGATTCAGATTTGCTCTGACAGAAGGCTGAGTAAACCAGAATTCTATGAACTTACTATACATGTTGAGAAAGGAGACAAAATGTTCCTTTCCCCCAGATTTCCTAGCTCTTATTGTACAGTACCAATCATTCTCATACTTGGCTATCTGAGCTGAGTCATGCTGGTTTCATTCCAGCTGCCCAAATCACAGAAGTGTTTACACCTGGGTTGGCAGGTGAATGCAATTAACAAGCTGGTAGGAGAGGAAACCAACAAGGCTTCATGCCCATGAGGAACAGCACTGAGAACAACAATCACTATTGTTTTTACTCTCCACCTACACATACAGCTGAATGTAAAAACTTCATGCTGCCTTTGTTGAACTTGTCAGAAAGCATTATGGAAAATGCAGGAAAGTAGCAGGTGAGGGAATATTTTTGATTACAACACAGTTTCTGGAATGAACCAAACCAGACGGAGAATATTGCATATCTGAGGGTGGATTTTTTTTTAATGAATCAATACTACTATTTCGTTACCATGGGGAAGTAGCTGTACTACAGTCTACTGTATTTTTGCTGATATAGCTGAGACCTGGATTGATGCAAGTGATTAGAAATATATTTGTATTATTATGGAAGAGAAAAAGAAGGTAAATACATTTTTCTTCTGCAACAGTTGTAGACAAGTAAGATACATGTGATGATAAATGCAAGCTATGCAACTTTAGATTGATATTGTATTCTAATTAATAGAAATTTTCCTAAACAAAGTTGTTGTGAGTGGTCCTCGAGGTAGGATATTATACAGATGATAGATTATTGTACTGCAACATATATAGCATGATTGTTTAAAGAAACGTGCCTATAGTATTTGTCCTGATGAAGGTTTAAGGCTTGTATGTACCCAAATGTGCAGAGCCTTCCTCTAAATATTGCGTTTGGTCTTTTGACACGTTAAAAACGCCTGTGGGATGTTTTTGCCACTTTAACAGCACTCTAGATTATATTCCTGATGCGTCCACACTTCGTGTGTGGAGTAGTTCTGGGTTTACGTCTGAGGGTAGATACACCTTGCAGCAAAATACTAAATGATCCAGGTTTGGAGCATCCCTGGAGGTTGCCTGCACCCTCCAGCTCTGTGTACTTACCCATGCAAAAATACCTATGTAGATAACTGCTCTCACAGGCTGGAATTGCTGAAGGAACATAATGCTACCCTGAGAATTTTGTTTACAGCCTCTGAAGAGGGCTTTTCATGCTGATTGGGACAGTAACCATCTCCCTAAAGTGCCTTTTGAGACATATAGTAGAGATCACGAAGAATACGCAAATAATTGGCACATCATAAACAACAGACTATTTTTAGCTGTATGTGTTGTTTTGTTTTCCTCTGTAGAGAGGGTTTGACTCATAGGTCATTAGCAGTGATGTTGCTTAGAGTCATGTGACAATGAATTAAAGCATAAAGTACCAAAGAAGCAGCTGGTTAATTCCAGCTTTTTTTTTTTTTTTTTTTTTACTTTTGCTGTTGAGTGTAATTGCTGCTGAGTTTCCTAAAGGCGTGTACCCTTAAAAGGTCAATGGGCTCAGATGTGAAGACACGATCCGATCCAGTGATAAGACCTATAGTAATAGCATTATTCAATTCTAATATCTTCTCAGCTGTCACCCTAATCATTAGAGTATTCAGGATGAAACTACTGCTAATTGAAGCAGTGTTAACAGATAGCAGCTTTAGATGTAGTATTTCCCCTGAGTAACATATTTCCAACTATGCTAATTTGTAAAGCAGACGGCCACTGGCTGTACAAAAAATAATACATCATCATACACAGTTAATATAACGGGGAGAGTGGGTGAGCCCAGATGCCCAGAGATGCATGCCTGCCAACACCCAAGACATACATTTGGTCCTTGAGCGTGATAAAAATCTCAATATAGATCACTGTCATGCTCTCAAGCGGCGTGAGTCTTATTGCTCTGCAGCACAACACTTCAAACGAGATGAGTTGCATGGTGCAATGTTCGACTTCTGTGCTTGTGTATCTTTCAGAACAACAGAAGTGAGTGTGGAGTTATATAGTCATGAACTTGGGACTGGACAAGGCAACTATTTACAGTGTGGCATACATTCACAGAGTCAAGATACAGCAAATCATACTTCTTTCCCATAAATTAACATAGTTTGTGCTCTTTATTAATATGTGTTCCCTTTTTTTTTTCTTTGCAGAAGGAGATCCCCATTGAGAAGACTCCCATCAGTGAAAACCAGCCGGGCTCTCTTGACTTCTCTCTGGAGTCCCTGAACAAGCTGAATCACAGTAGCTCCAGTAGTGGCAGCCTGTATCCAGACACAGGCTTAGGCGGCCGCAGAGGTGACTGCCACGCCGATGCGGGGAAGAGTGGGGAGGACTGCTGCAAGATGGATGAGCCCTCCTCATCCAGCTTCTCAAGCAAGCCCGGGTTGGATCCTGTGGGCTCCCTCAGCGACTCGCTGTACGACAGCTTCTCGTCCTGCACCAGTCAGGGCTCTAATGACGTGTAGGGGCTAAGAGTAAGATGGCAGGGCTGTAGACCAGTCTATGTCCACTTCTCTGACATCTTGGACATGTCAAGTTCTTGGCCTTTATCAACTTTGTCTTCCCTTTTCATATTCTTCTTTTGTTTGGACGTTGGAGGGTACAGTAAGCCCATGGAGTGGACTTTTAGGTAGATTCTCATCTCTGTTGAACCGTAAGAGCCCCCTAAAAATTTGTTTTTGCATTTGCAAGTAAAAAATACTTAATAGGACTTTGGCTTCACTCCTCTTTGGATCTGGTCTTGATTCAAGCTCGACTTTCACCTAATCTTGGAAATGACTCAGACTGGACTAATGTGGTCTTGACTACAGCCCTGCCACAACACGTGGAGCCCTGTCCTTGCTACGTACAACACAAAGCACTTAGTGGAGCTGGAGACGCGAGGATGAAACCTCATCCCGAACACCAAACCAGGACTTTGAATAGTTTGACTCTGGGTGTGGTGGACTGGACAGCAATACACAACGTTGTCTCATTGCAATTCTTAGTTATCTTTTTCCCCACGCTGGGAAACGTCTTATCATTGCACTGTAACAAATACTGTACAAAGTGTAAGGAGTGTAAAGTGAATGATTATTCAAGCAGAGATAAGGAGGGCGTCTTCTGGGAGCAACAGTGATGGGCGACATTGGCGTGTAGTTGCAACAAAACTGTTGCTTTGATTGCATTCCTGTTTGCTAGGAAACTAGATTTAAACCTAAGGTGTCATTTTATGTTTGCTGCTAAGTACGTTGCCCATTTAAGTTGCCCATGTGGAATCACAACCCATAATAATACACCTGTTTCATCTTCGTCTACTTTTGTGAAGCAAAAACCACATAACAAATAACAACAGGATTTACAATTACTTTAATTTGTGTCCATTTTAAATAATTAAGGGTTAAACCTGTTGCTAATCTTGTCTTTGTGTGTGATTTTGAGCAGTTATGCAGCCGCTAACGGCAAACAAAACAGACAATTGTAAAAAATGTTCCTCAAATGAAATGAAAGTGACTATTTAGTTTAACATAACTAATTTTCAACAGAAGGTTATGTAATCTTTAACTGAAGAAAAACATGTCTCCACATGGTACATTAAGTAATAATGGTGATTTTTCAGTGTCTGCCTGGTACACAGGTACAGCAAATGACCAACGCACCCATTGTCATTGTTGGTAGCTCAGGGAACATACTGGACTAATGTAGATTGTAAGAATCAAAATGCAGCCATCAGGAAATTGTTGACAAATACAAATAACACTCAGTAATATTTTGCTTTTTTGAGTTCCTGATGCAAAACTCCTGAATCCAAACAGCCTGGTTTATAGTTTCATGTAGCATAGCATACCTGAACTCTCCAAACCTCAGTTTTCCTTTCATAGTTGTATATTATGTTGTATATAGAAATAAGTTAATATCAGAATGGGCATTGCTGATTGATATATGCAAATGAGAAAACAAAAAACAAAACAATTATGTACATTGTTTGCCAATCATTCAACCAAGGTTTTAAGTCTACTGTTTGAACATGGCATGTATCTTTTCTTATGGAATTCTTTTAGGGTTCTTGTTTAAAAAAAATCTTTATTTTGATCAATAAGAGCTAATACTAAAATATTTTATCACTTTATTTTAAAGACATATTTGAACTTAAGGTGAAGTTATGCCAAATCTCTATCTGGAATTTGACCAGCTGGTGCTAATCAACAGAGCCGCCTGTGTGTTTCAATTTTTCTATGAAACTGTTAATATTGTACGAAGAGAGTCTGAAGAGGACTTGTGTATTTTTCTAGATGTCCAGTATTTATACCCACATTTTGTACTGTCAGACTGTAGTGTGATTGTCATGCTTCACCTCTCTCCTTAAATGTTCCTGGTTCCTTTGTAAAGAGAAATGGTTACCAGCAGTGTTACTTTGGTAATTATTATTAATGTTATTATTATTATTATTATTGCTGTGTGCAATTTTGTCTGTTACACCAGACTTTAATGCTATATTTTATGTAACTATTTCCTAAATAAAAATGAGAAACTATTTCCTATTTCAAACTCAGCTGCAAGGTGTGTGTGTGTGTGTGTGTGCGCGTCTTGTTTTGTGCGCACAACATCTTCATGCATACATAAACGTGCGCAGGCAGCGCATGCGTCACCAGGTGATTCATTCATTCTTTCTTTCAGTGTGGAAATAAAGGTTTGAAGAAAACCCCTGAAATCGCCCCCCAAGGGCATCGCGTGTAATCACCGCTTCCCACTCACAATCTGTCAGCCGGAGTTGAAGCTCAGAGCCGGCGACAGTTCGTGCGCTCCGCCCGGTGCTGAGGGATTTATAACCATTAGTCCCTTGATGGGTAATTATGTGCGTATAAATAAAAGCAATTAGTTTATGTACGCTAGGATGATTTGCCTCTACATACAGTCACGAGCTCAATATATTTTATTGATCAGATGCAAAAACAGCAACAGAATCAGATCGAGGCCTACAGTATTGTGTTTTTGATGTTGGAGGCTGAAATAAGTGGAAAATGAAATACAGGTAGAATAGTCAACACTAATAAAGCTATAATAAAGTTTACATGGGCACTGATCTACTGTGAAAACACTCAAAGGAGCTGAAGTGTTCATAAAATGTCATAAAAGGTCAAACCCAGATTACCATTGCATTATTAAAGAAAAATATGGCAGTAGTGAAATGTAAAACCCACATAAACACTTTATCACAGCAACAAAGTGGAAGAAATCGTGAAAAACAATTTATTATAAGTCCCAAAATACTACCCAAAATAAATATTCTGAAAACAATTGATGAAAGGTAAGAAAAAGGCTCAATATTTTTAATTCAATAAGAAGAAACCGTCAGCATATTAAAGTACCATTAAAGTAAATCTTTTCTAAGTGAAAAAGTAGCATAAAGCCAAAGGTCCATCTATCTATTGCGCGCAGACGCACTGAAGTCCTACTATTTTTATAAGAATTTTATAAGAAACATTTATTACAGTGGCATATTGAAAGGGATAGACGTGGTCTCGTATTAAAATGAATTCACTGAACTTTTCCTAAATCTCGCAACAGGATCATCACAGATAATAATTATAATGTAGCCAATCATAAAACTAGAAAATGCTCAATATCTGTTAACTGACTATATACATAAATATCTATTATGGCCATTTCTCTGTCATCAGTGCATGAAGACAAACTGAGATTATGAAAATGCCAACAGTGAGCCGCCGTCACGTGGTGCGCGTTATGATTTCTGCGCTCTGGGTTTGTCTCCAGTTGCGCTGTGAGAAGAGACTCACTTTGCGGAGCTTTTGCTCTCACCTCAGCGAGCCGAGAGCATGAGCGGATCCGTGTCTCGGCTTCCTCCGCGGCGGTTCGTCCTCCGTGCCTCCGTCTGAACAAGTTCCTTTGGTCGGATGTTACCCCTCCGAGCGTCATTTGGGAGAGAATGCGTCTTCTCGTTTTTGCGACTTTATTTGGAGTCCTTCTCGACGCAGGTGGGTGCAAGTTGGGGAGACTGCAGCCGCGTTTCAGCCACCGTGAGAGGGAACAGTTCAGAGCTCATGTCCTCAGCTTAAACCAAGTGCTTATATTGTGGTTCGCGGCCAAGATATACTTCCTTTCTATCTACATTCATGCGCAATGATGCCAATATTACAAAAATGTATTCGATTGTGTGCAAGTTTTGCATCCATAGTACTGATATTTTGTATCATTTCATCTTAGGCTACTGTTCTAAAATGTTGACTTCACGTTGATGCCATTTCATTTAGAAAACAGAACTATAACCATTTGGTAACTCATTATCTCTGCGTGTGTGAAGTCTGTGCCTAAGATCATACTGCATCTGACAGCATGCAGACATGTACTGACTGACTTCATATCATTTTGGAAAAACTTGAGAAACATGAAAACATAATTGGCAGTAATGATCAAAACGTTGTATTTTTGGTGCTGGTTTTGCGCGCGGAGGGAGCAGTGGCGTGCTGGAATCCTCTGCGCTGTTTTTGGCACCGACGGGACAAGATAGTGACACGGATTCAAGCCAATAACACCCTTAAACCTGTGATTGTCTGTTACGCATGAGCTGTTTTTTTTTTCTGTTTCTCTGGTAGATGCGTTTGCTTTGAATGTATTTTCTTCTTGCCATTGCAAGAGCTGGCAAAGAAGGCGAAGATGCTGCTTTTTTCTTTCCATTTTGCTCTTTTGTGAGGAGGAAAAAGGGTGCTGTCTCCAGAGCTGTCCCTACATCTGTCAGATGTTTTATTATATCACTTTGGTGTGCCTACAGTGATTATAGTACATGGGATTGTGATTAGAAGATATTGATTTTGCAATTGTTCCTACACCTAAAGCTGTGAAGGATATGGTTTATATTTCTTATTATCGGCTGTTTGTTTGTTGTGGAAAAACCCAAATAGATTCAGAGCAATTTTCCAAAACTGATAAACTGCGCTCAGACGCTGGATTTTGCCCTTCAGCATGACCGATATATATTTCATAAAAAGAAAGAAAGTTCCTTGTGATCACATTGTCCTTCCAGGTGATGGATGGAGGTCAGACATTTGCTTGGCTTAAAGTAATTTAGGCTGGGATTGTTTTGATGTTGTTTATGGACCTTTTATCAGATGTGTTTTAATGGCACCGTCAGAGTTGAGATGAATGTTTGGTGCCATTTCAATGATTACACCACTAATATATGTCAGAGGAGAGGGATAGCCTTTCTTCGGAAAGAAAGGGCAGGTTTGTTTGTTGGAAGTTTTTGATTGAATGCCTCCGTATGCTGCTGCCATGACGATAATTAAACTAATTGAACACGGCAGGTATGATATACATAACAACCCGGTGTGCAAATTAAAACTGACTAGCAATAAAGAACGTCTCGTTGGCAATGTTCATCCTCAGCGCTCTGTGAAAAAACATTTAGAGGTTAAATGAAAGGAATAGACTTCACTATTACCCATGATGCAAGGAATCACCAGTGAAAATATGTCAGGTATAATAGGGGGACTGAACAGCGATCACACAGTCTGCAAAAAATATCCTAAAACTCTACAGTACTGTACAGTCAAGCTTTAAATTGCACTAAGATGTCATCAGGTCTCATAGCTTGAATGCTGCAGTTGTTTTGCCCTTTCTGCAGGGCCAATGTTCAGTTAAACAGACTCTCGGATAAATGAGGAGGTTTTAAGCAATACGAAAAGCTCATCCAGGCAGCAAAAGCAGTGAGAAGCGCTGTCTTCAAGAGCAGATGTGGTTGCAGTCCGACACTCACATTTTTATTATCTCAGGGGATGAGAATTCACGCGGGCAATCTCTGCACCGGCAGAGTGCATCAAGTCCCACTTACTGCCCGTTTGTGTTGTAAATGGAGCTTTATCACCTATAAAAAATCCATGTGATGAAAGGAAGGGACCACTTTTCTCTTTCTTTACAGCTTATTATCCGCCCAGTGTGTGAATCTATAACCTCACTGTTGACACTCATGAGACAGCCAATAAAAACAGCTGAAAAACACCTAAGATTAGACGTGGCGAAGGACTTCCAATCCTTATGTGCTATGTGAAGTCACAAAACCTCGACAGTGCCCTTCTGCTAGCGGGTATAATGTCACAAAACTGTGCACAAAATAGAGAAGATGACATTGCACTGTCATGGAGTGCCATTAGTCTTGTTTGGGGCCGCTGCACCATCAAAGGCACTCACACAGAAGAAGATCTATAAAAGCCTACATGAACATAAAGAAGATAGAAAATAGGTGATAGGTATGTCCCGAGTTGTCCACTTGACAACACATGAGTGGTGTCAATTTTCTCATCTAAATCTCGACAAGAAAGCAAATACTAAGCCTTCTCAAAATGTCGAACTATTCCTTTAACCAAAATGTTAAAGTCACTTTAGTAAGATATCCAATCAGCTATAGGCTTTGCATAAACAAACAAATATTTGTGCTTCAAATTTATGGCCATTTTTCCAAAAACAGCAGATGTCGCTTGAACCAAATTCTTTTCTTATATTGTGAAGCGTTGATTATTTCTCTGTTATTCTCAATAATGTCTGCAAACGTGCACTCTTTTTTTCCTGCTGTGTGGTGCAGGAGATGCCCTTCAGATCCAGTGCTACCAGTGTGAGGAGATGAAGCACAATGACTGCTCCACGCCGGAGTTCATCGTCAACTGCACCGTCAATGTACAGGACATGTGCCAGAAGGAGGTGCTGGTCAAACCGGATGGTAAGGGAGAGTTTACTGTATGGATGGCCATGGTAGCTCTCACTGCCTATTCCAAGCATCACCTTTCCTGCTGCTCAAAAACCAGACAGAGATCAATGGGATTTGTCGGAAGGGCAAATATGGATGCATGAGAATTCAATTTCATTTGTCGGTCAAGTGCACTTGGAAGTGCTTTACAAGATAAGTGGTCCCATTCCACAAAACAAGAGGAATATCGGAAGGCCATAATGAATAAAATACAAATACTAAAAGAACACATGCACACTTAAAAGAAAAGAAGGGGATGGGCTGTCTCGTTTAAAAAAGAAAATAGAGAATGTTGCTGATTAATAAGTGAAATACAATTCAAAATGGGTTCAGATTTTTCTACTAAGTAGTTGAAGAAAGGGCCTGAGCATATTTGTATCATCTGGGAATAACCAAACAAAGCCAAGTAGAAAGACAAAAGAAAGCACGTCATGGATTTAATAGGACATTGTGAGATATCTTCATTATTGCTTATTAACTTTTCCACAGATATATTTACAAATCTGTTGATATGGCTCTAGATTGAGATATTTTCTATCATGTACTTTTAGTGTAGGTATAGGCTCTCTAGGTTTTCATATTCCTTGATGGGATCCAGGGCACAGTCAGTGAAGATTGATAGCTGAGGGTGTAAATGCACAGGCAGGGTCAGCCAAAAGTATCCAAGTTCCTATTCATCTGTGGAAGAAAGGTGACCGTCTGGAAAGCGGAGACGGAGCTGAACACAGCGCTCAGAAGGTACACTAAGTTTTATTTATTTGCAGTTCAGATGAGGGCAGGCAACATTATTAATGTCACTAAGGGCCTGCAACTGTAATGAGCTGAGACGCTGGGGTAAACAAGACTGTCTTGGAAACTACAGGTCAAAATAACATCACTTTTAAAAGTAGTTTTTTGTTATATTGTGACATTTATTACTAGTCATGCAAAAACAAATTAAATCAGCTGTGATGTTTGCACCTTTGCTCTCTTGTCGCTAAAATGACAAATTAGACATTACTCTGTTTACTCACGCCTTTATATCCTCATATGTGTGACTTTCCGACCCAGCAGAAAAGGCTGAGCAGGTCAAAACAATCTCCTGTGATTTTCAGTGTAATAGACATTGTTATCTGCTATTTTGTTCCTTTGCTCAGCTTCAAAGACAGAGAGGGGCCATTGATTGATGTGTGGAGAGACTCGGCACAGTCTTGCAGACAGAGCATCAGACTGAGTAATGCAACAGTTTTTCCCATGCGGTGTGAAACCTACGCGTGATAAACCTACACAAACAAATGTACGGCCCTCCATGGTTTTTATGCTCACGCGCACCTTTATATGTTGTGAGTGACACAAAAACAGCCCACGCTATCTCACTGGAATACTTTATTCAGCTCATTCGTCAAAGAGGAGAGACTTTCCCTCAGCTGCCTCTGACACAACATTAGATTAGGTTTGCACTGTGTTACAGAAAATAAAATGGTTCAGCCTGAAGGGCGCCAAATAGACAGTTTGCTAAAGAGTTTTGGCGGTGTCTTTTTCTAGCCTTTGCAAAGAAACCCCACCACAAAAGCCAAAGTATCTGCTGTAACGTAAGCTGCAGTCATGAGCATGGCTAACTAGCTCACTAGTAACGCTCTGTAAGTGCAAGCCTCATCGTAAATGTATGGGGTTGCAGGTTAACTAACATTCACATCGATGTAGTTGCATAGCATAACCCTCTGTGTGGATATGCTGACACATTTTAGACTAACATTAGCAGCTCTGTCCCGCTTGTTTTTGGATTCAGGGAAATGTACAATCCTGCAACCGCAGCCAAATAGGCCAGGGGTGCCGTTTTTGTACAGCTAAAGTATGGTGAGAAATCAGTGGTGTTTATATTGCTAGGAAAGCCACCCGTCCTCTGGATCCCCACTCGGTATCTAGTTTGTGCTTGTACAGTTTCATGAGGTTGTGATCATCCTAGAGGTCACAAGAGGTCATATACAGTGAGATCAAGTTTCAAATAATGGTCTCACTACAATAAAAATAGCTATTATGGGGACACAAGGTTGGGATCATTGACTCCAGAAACGCCTCAGCTTTCCAGTCATACCCAGTGTATGCAACTCCAATGCTGGTTATGGACCCCATTATGCAGAAATGTCCAAATGCATTTATACTGCTTGTAAAAAAACTGCATGGGATTTGTATAAAGTGGCCATGTCTATAAAGGGGAGACTGGGCACCCATAGAACCCATTTTCATTCATATATCATGAGGTCAGAGGTCAAGTACCTCTTTGAAAATACCAGTTTTTCAATTGCCACAAAGTAACCTAACTTTGGAGCATTATTTAACCCCATTCTCGATAAAATAGCATGACATGGTTGGTACCAATGGATGCCTTAGGTCGTCTAGTTTCATACAATACCACTCTACAGACTCTGAAACAGTAATAATTGTTGGAATAGTTAGGTAAATACAGGTGTTATCAATAATACAAATTAAGGTTCCATTTAGTGTAGCAGAGCCTTTCCAGTGGGCCAACATGCACAATAGCAGCACCTCGACTCTGTTCTGATTTGAATGGAACAGAACCTATTGGTAGCACTGTGATTACTCTATTATTTAATATCATAATGGCTGCTATAAAAAAAAAAGGTCTATTATGTTACCATAAACACTAACTGCTCTCATAATAACAATACTACACTTCAGTTCTACATTGAGATAGAAGAACATACGCTGCTTCTTTAGCCCTGTTCCCTTTCTTTTACAGCAATGGGTGATGCTTTTGCCTGAGACATATTTTGCTTTCTTTTAGCGTGATATCATCTAGCCATCAGGTGCAGAGAGTCTTTCAAGGGTCTTGTTTCATTCAGCTTACATCGGCTGTAAACATTAAAAAGCCTCGCTCAGACACAGCATTTCTAACTAAGTCATACAACTTATTAATGAATAAGATGTTTTTAAAGCATCCAAATCTTTCAGTAAGGTAAGGTAAAATGACATTAAGGCGGTTTAGGCCAATTCTGAAGAAGGGAAAAAACAACAGCAGTTCTCTGTTTGGCAAGGTGACTACTACTTCATGGTTAGACTCACTATCTTGTAATTGGAGGTTTACACATTCAACGCCTGCAACCGTAGCTTTTAGGGCTGTCCTTGAGAAAGACACTGAACCTGCAATACAGATGTTAATTTTTATGCTTTGCCTGGTTAGACACCAGGCTGCTAGCTGAGTGCTGATTCCGTCCGTAGAAACATGTATATTCTTGAACAAAAACAAAGACTATCATGGAGGAAAAATGCTCAGTTGTGCATATTTCTCCTCCTTCTTCAATAAAAAGCATTCCCAGATAATGGAACTTTCTGCCTACAGTGATCGAATTGATCTGAATTTGATTTAATCCAAACTTTTTCTTGTCCAGTCAGGGTAAATTGCATTTGCAGACAACAGAAAACACAAGATTAATAACACAATAACACAATACAATAAGAATGCCACATGAATGATACAACATTGGCTGTAACATACTATAGAAACACTGTGCAATAATAAAGTTGCAGCACTACAGAATATGAGTTTTTCTTCTTCATACAAGCATACAAATTGTAGAACATATACCACACTGACAAACATCAGTTAATAAGAGCAGACAGGAAGTCAATAGCTCCATAGCCCAATAGTGCAATAAAATGCTGCAGCATTGCCAAACACAAGGCTCTTAGGTCTTCAGTCTATGCAATCTAATTACAGCAGGGAAAATCTGGTGTATTTTACAACATGCCCAGCATCTCAATGTCGGAAGGAATGGCCAATAACTGGACACATACAATTCATAAAATACACTTTGTTTGTTTTGGGGTTGTTGTTTTTTTTGCAGGAATACATTATCGGAAATCCTGTGCCTCCTCCGGGGCGTGCCTCATCGCCTCCTCTGGCTACCAGCAGTTCTGCACCGGCAGGCTGAACTCAGTCTGCATTTCCTGCTGCAACACCCCGCTCTGCAACGGGCCCAGGAGGAAGCGTCCCGTCCCTTCAGCGGCGATGTCCATCCCTCAAACGAACCGGCCTTTTCTCCTCTTCCTGACCTTCCTCCTGCCGCTGCTGACACTGACGTAGACTGAGGATCCCATCACGACTCTGCAGTAAAGAAAGAAACCTCACTTTGTTGCTCTTGTCTCTCTTGTTTTTGGTTCATTTAGGTTCTTGCTGCCCAGTTAGAGCTAATCTAGTTGCTTGTTAACAAGTCAAGAGGCTGATTTTTGGCAATGTGTCCTCCTGCAAGGTTAGCGATTTTGGCAGCAGGTCAAATTGAATCAGCTTGTCCTTGCAGCTTCAGCTAAACAGGATAAACTTGCCTTTACTTTTAGCTGCTGGACATTGGATGCCCACAAATTGCCTAGAGGTAGCTGCATCCCAGCAGCAATGAGTGTGTTCAGAGATGAGGGGATTTCTGCAGCACTGGAGGTAGCAAGAGTCGAATGGTTGGGGTTCAGGTCAGGTTGTTTTCTGTTTGAAACTTTTTCTCATATGAGTGTATCATCTTGTGTTTGGTGTGTGTATGTGGACAACCTTGACCACATTCTTTTGTTCTGGGGCTGTTTTTCCTGGTTTGGACAAGGCCCCTTAGTTCCAGTTAAAGGAGAAGTTGGACATTTTGGGAAATCTGGAAGCTGTCTGGTGGAGATTGATGTATGTAAGGTTACAGTCAGTAACAGAAGACTTAGCCAAAGCCAGGGGGAAACAGCTAACCAGGCTTCATATGAAGGTAACAGAATCCGCCCACCAGCACCTCTTTTCTGGTTGTTGAGTGCAGGTGTATTTCTTGGCTGGGAGCAGTTGCCTGGCAACCACCAAAGAAAACAAGTTACTAGATATAATACGTGTTTATTGAGTGAGCTTGGATTTTGTTATCCTCATACAAAGCCAAGCAAGCTGTCTTTGTGCTAATGAGCTAAGCTACAGCTATGCGCCTTATATTTAATGGTTAGATATTGGAGTAAAAAAAAAGCATGCAAGCAAAGCCAGGTCCATAAAGAAATGGCTTTCCCAGTTTGGTGTGAAAAAACTTGACTGGGTTGACCCTGACCTCAACCCCATCCAACACGTTTGGGATGAACTGGACCGCTGACCTTCAGCCAATCCAAAATCATGTTCCTCATCACTAAGCTTCTTGTTACTAAATGGGAGCAAATCCCTGCAGCCAGGATTCCAATATTTGGTAGAAGGTTTCCCAGAAGACTGTTGAAGCAGCATAGTAATGCCCATCTGTAATGAGATGTTTGACAGGCACATATTGGTGTAACAGTAAGGTGTCCATGTAGTGTAGATTGGAAAAGGACACAAACCTGCGTTCTCAGACATCTCAGTGCACTTACTTGGTGCCACAAGAGACATTGTTCTCACCTTCAGCACACACAAAATCTGTCCAGAATTTAGTAAGTGCACAAAAAAAAAAATGCTTAATGTGACACACACATTATTTTGAAGGCTGAATGGACACATTTCCTTCTTTTTCACAGGTTCACCTTGGAGCTCGGACCTGCAATGACTGCTGTAATGTACTGAAGGAGCAGCTTTGGACAACACACTGGCTTTTTATCTTCGCAGCGTCATGAAAAAACTTTTAATGTGATCGATATAATACCGGAACCACTGGGAATGACACTGGAAAACGAGTAGTGGACGCATACTGAGCTTTCCTAATCATTTATTGCTCTTGTTGCCAGAGGAGGACCATCCAGTCTGCAGCCGAGACATCTCTCAATTTTTTTGCTTTTAGTGAAGTGGAGCGTTTTGTGAGGAATCGCTCTGAAGTCATTTTCCGGTTATTACACGCTGTAAAAGGTGTTGGAGGAAGTCATTGTAGAAAATGATATTTTTCTGCTTTTATTTTGTGGGCTTTGTTTAATAGATGGTTTGAAACGGCACTGTTAGGTTTCTTTCTTGTTGACACTGTTGCTGTTAATATTTTGAACTGATTACTGACATTATAAACCTAAAATATACATATATTCTTCAAGAAGACAATTTAATTCAGCCAGAGTTCTGACGTATCTTGTTATATTATTTATTATTTATATTTTCCACTGCCGCACAGTATTGATTTTACTGCATGGATTATGTACCATGCTAAAAAATTGTTTTGGAAAGTGTAGTTGTGTTTTTGCTTATTCATCCTCCATCATAAGTTTCAAAAGTTGATTCTGTGATACAAGAAGCCAATTAGATACATTAATTAGACATTCATATTCCATATACTCCTTTATGAAATCTATGTAGTTTATATACATAGACAGTGCAGTAAAAGAACTAGCTATAAGCACAAATTAATTCTCACAAGAGAAATGCTTCAGGGTGATTTCATATTTCCCTTTGAGTTTATATTTCTTTAGAACTTTAAATTAAACATATTCCCAAATCATAGCTAGTATTGCATGTAGCCAATGCTGAAGACCAAATACTGCATTTTATAATCGAAACCAATGAAAAGAATTTTGACTTACTGTATGGATTCCTGGATTTCCATTTCCAGGTGGGAATATTGTGAAAATTGCAGGTTGATATTTCCCTCCAAATTATTTATTTGCCTATTAATTTGTTTATTGATTATTGCTTTCTTTCTGTGTCTGTACAGCGTTACATTTAAATGTAGTGAATGTGCTGTAGACGACAACAACGCAGACATTCTCTAACTGTATCTTAATGCCACAGATGAATGTATTTACGGTGTAAAGCAGAGCAAAAACAAAGAGATTGCACTGAGGTTCCATCTCTGACACTGATTTGACATTATTTTCACATTATATGGTTTTCATATTAAAGATAATATTGTATGTTGATTAATGTTATAAGACTTATTTCAGAGCATCGTGTGACTGTTCTGGAAACAAAAAATGAGATGGACCCTGCGATAAATGTTCATGGCAGTTTTTTGACTGGTCTTCTGTGAAGAGTAACACTGTATTCTGCTGATATGTGATGTAAATAAATGTTGCAGAAAAATGGACCCTGGCTGGATAGCATGTTTTTTAACTTATGTGGAATAGCCTATGATTTAAAGGATCCAACCCTTAACCACAACACTTTAACATTTATTCACCTCAGTCTAGAGTAACAGTTTATTTTACAGATTTGTACATTTAAAGCTATGTAAATATTCATTAATTATTCAATTATTATTAGACGCTTTACTCTCCTTATGAGTATGTATGCTTTGCTGTAGAAACGTATTACATTTTTCCAACATGTTTTGACTGACTTGCCATGCTCTGACTAAAAGACTCTCGGTTCTGCTAGTCATTAATTGGAATGAATTAATTGTCAGTATCCCAATGAGTGCTGTCTCCATTTCCCCTAAACAGTAATTAGTACAAAATTAGGTCTTTTTAATGAACCTTCCCATAAACTGAGTAACATAGAAGTTCCTTTCCAGGAAATTATAGGGAGCTATAGGACAAAGTCTATGAAATACTTACAACTATTATTTAACTCAACAAAAAACACAGTTTTGACTCAACAACCTCCACGTGCAGCCTCCTCAACCCCACAGCTTAACATTCACCTCATCTCTGATATAATGCATGAATTTTGGGGGTGTTTGGAAGGAGGAGATGACTTTATGTGGCTCTCTGGTAGATGAAATCCACTATTGCTGGTGGTCCCTGGGAGGTTATTTGGGCTTAAATGCTCTATCTTTGTCTTTAAACTTCACACAGCCAGGAGAAAGATGACGTGAAAGCAATGTTTTATTAAATTAGCAGCATTTCAGCTATCATCACTCAATTACTCATCTATTGATTATTTTATGCTTTGTGCAACCTCTGTGGTTTTTAAATGAGTATGCACGTCCATTTTTATGTTGCTTTTCAGACATAATTTATGCATTATTGAGTAGAAAGACTTTTTGGTCTATTCTTAGTGTGCAGGTTTGCTTGAGTCTACCTGTATGCATTTTCAATCACTAATCGCCGGGCTGCACTGAAACTAAACGCCTCGTATAAAACAGCAAGAGTAGAGAATACAGATTAGACATTAGAAAAAACACAGACTGAATTTGTCTTGTGGCGACGACACCAGATTCCACTAAAAACGTACAAACTGGAATTATTCTAAAGAGTGAGACAGAAGTTGACAGTCCAGTTAAGGCTATGATCGACATGTAAGTGCCAATAGTGTTTCCAAGTAACCGCTTTCCATTATTTGCCTAACAATGTGCATTGTTAGAGACACAATAGAGCAGCTCCCACTGGATAGATCCTGCAGTCCACAGGAATTTACAATAATTTTGCAGAGAGATGCGGAATAGGTTTCAAACACAGATATGTTCAGTGTCAGAGACAAATGATCACATCAACACAGTCTTATCACACAACTTTCTCTGGTCGTGTCGATTGCAGCTCAGACTTTGGGTCTATTAGCAGCAAAAGCCTCCTGCAGTGTGAGGTCGCGCCTGTATGACAGAGCATCATTAAGCCTGAACACAGTGAAGGAGGAGGAAGAAGAGGAGGTGGAAGGAGTCAGGACTGACGATCACAGTGGGGAAGTGCCGACTGCAGATCTCTCGGGATTAAGAAGCAGCAAAAACAGGAGATTATTAAAAATAATAAGGCCCACCTCTGCCTTGCTCTAATGACAAGCGCGCACACACAGTCATATTAGGGCTCCGGCAGTGGAAATACTTCAGTTGATGAGGGACCTCAACTCATCTACTTTGTTTACTGTGTAGACTAAGAGTATTGGAAATGAGGGGGGAAATGATCTATTCTAGTGTGGGCGGGTGGTTTCACGTACAGATCAGGGGGACAGCAAGACAAAAACCCTCTAGAGAATCAATTACCCTTAGTTTAGCAATATAGATACTGTGCATTATATATAGTTATAATGAGTTCACTTAAATGCAGCTAATCTGATTTGTTTCCATTAGTTATTATTCTTGAAGCAAATGTATTAACCTAAACATCAATTATGCAATTGATTAAATGGCTAAATCAAACTGAAATTCTATTAAATTACAAACTCCATTGAACATATTACACTGGATATGAATATATAAGCCTGAGGAACGCGTGTATAGCTTCAACAGTTATCCTAAATCTGATGATTTAGCTGTCAACGTGATACTTTACCAGACTTTATTTTCACTCCAGTCCACTTTAGTGCCGTAACACAAATCTTCATTCCAATAAGTAGGGCCAATGAAGAGAAGTAAACACAATTAAACCCCCCCAAAGTTCCAGTGGTGCAAAGGGGAAATTAATCTACGGCTGTGGGAAAGTTAATGAGCATCAGACTAGTGTTAAATACATTGCACCCCTGCAAGGACCAGCGAAATAAAAAAGAACTGGCTTGAAGAATGGCTGTAAAAATCCCTTGTTACAGATTATTCCATTCCAGCAGGGATGTTTTAATAGATTTATAGTGGTGGAGGAGATAAAAAGATTGAGCCAGGAGGTGGGTTTACACTGCTTAAAAGAAAATGATTTAGTTTTGTATGTTATTACAGTAAATGACTCATGACGGTTCATATGCGACTCACTGTGCTCAAACGAGAGCACTGGTGCCCTCTAGCATTCAAAACAGTGACACACAGGAATGTAAAGCACTTGCAGACACCAGCAGCTGATTATTCTATTATTATAGTGACAGAGAATGAGACAGCTGAGCAGTTTTTGTGATATTCAAATATAAATCTTGACTATCAGGGTCATGGTTCAGCCTTGAATACATTTAAAACACCATCTGACACAATTTGGCCTTATCTTGTGTCATCTATGAGATTTATTTTACATCATTTGGGTGAAATAATTGCATTAATTTGCATTTTCGTTTGCCAATTATCTTGCCATTCTGTTAATATTTGTGTTAGACTTGGATGGAAACTTGGCTACAGTGTTCATGTTTGCCAAAGTCAGGGGCAGACCTGGAGAAATATTCATGAGGTGGCAAGAGGGTGGCATGGAGATTTCAAGGGGTGGCAGAAATATATATATATGTATGCTGATTTTAGACAATCACATATATGACTATTGGAACTGCTTGGAAAAGCCTCCAAATGCAGATATTTTAACTTATTGTGGCACATCAGTAAAGCACTGAATAGGAATATCTAAAGGTTGAATCTGAAAACATTTGATTCTTCAATTAACACAAATGTGATTTTGTGCTTTTAATTTGTAAGATGAATATTGTGTTATTTAATCTTTCAAAAGTTATACACTCTAACTTTAATGCGCAGGAAAAACCCCAGACCTTTTTAAATAATTGAATAAAATGTGAGCAGTGGGTGGTTAGTCAGAGGTCTGGAAGATCCTAATTAGATAAGATGAAGTGCAATTTTTTTCTGTCCCTGTTATATTATTGTTTTTGAACAATCCAGTCCACTTCTTTAAATGAGATTTCTATTTCTTGATCTCAATTTCATATTTTTCTTGCTGTTTTTCCTCCCAGTGAAGCACTTTGTAAACCCACACAAATAAAAGCTTTATAATTAAAGTTCATTCTTCTTGTGACTCCCCAGCTGGTTTGGATAATTGCCTTATAAAATCAATTGCAGTGTTTTACAATCAGTATGAGAGGATGTTGTTCCACTAAAAAGAGAGGACAAAAGACATCACTTGTGTTTTCCACCATTCATCTCAGTGACGTCAAAGGAAAGTTTCCCTTTATAGCGGACTCCTGGCAAATCTTTGCTCCAGCTCAGACAATGTTAAAACAAATTGTTTCAACTACAGTTCTTGATAGAGAGTTTCCATCAAGTGGCTTTGCTCCACAGCGAGGAGACGAGGACTGTTTCTATCAGTAGCAGCAGAGCCAAGGGCTTTTCTGCGAGAGTCAATGTGGTGAAGAGTCTCTTGTGTGAGTGATGAGTCTGCCTGAGGACAAAGGGCCAATGTTCGCCGGCCCTGAGATTGGCTCTAATGTGGTAAGGCGCTCTAAAGCCAGAATCGAGCCCTAAAGCTCCTTCCTGCTCATATATCGTTTTTATCAGTGGCCCTCCATGCAGTCGTGGAGTGTGGGGGCCATTTTGTCTGGCCTTTGATAGCACCTAAAATCACTGACATCACCTGGTGGAGTAAGCCGGGCGAGATGATGTTGGTCACTGTTTTTTGCTCAATGCACGGTAAAAAGACAAAAAATGTAATTACAGACCTGTTTTTATATGAACATATTAAAACAATACATACAGAACAAAAATGCAAAAACGCAAACGTCAATTAAATTCTATATTAATTATATTTTCTGTGTCGTGCATATCGGCGCCCAGCCAACATGGACTTGAGACACTAAAAATGCCATTGCAGACAAATACCTAATTTCCCACAAATAAATAGAATTTGTTTATCTTGTATTGTTTAGGTGTTTTTTTTAGTGTACATTCTACACTTTTCACCTAAGCACCGAGTACGTAGCCTATATAATATGCATTATTGCATTACTATTAGTGTAGTTGTTGCTACTGTTGTTGCTGGGCACCTGTCTGTCTCTCTCTCTCTCTCTCTTTCATCCCAAGTGGTCGAGACAGACGACCACCCACCTAGAGCCGAAGGATCTGTCCTAGGTTTCTGTCTTTTAACAGGCAGTGTTTCCTTGCCCTTGTCTCCAAGGTCTTGCTCATGGTGGTACTGTTGGGTCTCTGTAATTAATGTTTTAAAGAGTTCAGTCTAGACCTGCTCTATTTGAAAAGTGTCCTGAGATAACTTCTGTTATGAATTGGCGCTATACAAATAAAATGGAAAGATTTTTGGGCATTTTAATACAAACTTTTATATTTTTTATTTTTAATCTTAATCTGCTTATTATTACTTATTGCATGCTAGTTTTTAAGCACAGCTCTCATCAGAAATGAAGGACATTTTACTCCTATTATTTTAACACTTTAACATGGCAATGTGGTACGGTAATCTAAACATAAAAGGAAGAAGCAAGCTGCAGAGAATAGTAAACATAGCCTCAAAAATCATAGGTATAAGACAGAAACAATTAAGTTGTGTGTATAAGGATGTGCTTAGGAAAAAAGCTGTCAAAATAGCAAACGATCCCTGTCATCCACTTAATAGGGAGTTTGAACTTCTGCCCTCTGGTAGACGATACAAAGTACCAAGGGCAAATCGTAATATTTTTAAAAATTCCTTCATCCCGAGTGCCACTGGAGAACTGAACACCAGGTCCCGTTGATGCGTTCTTAATGTAACTGCCATTGCTGTCCTTCTTTTTGCCCTGAAGTTGTTTGAGTGTAAGTGTTATTGTTGTTGTTGTTGTTGCCGTCCTGCTTGTTGTTTTCATGAGACCAAAGATAAAATTCCACATTGTGGACAATAAATGAAACAAACAAACAAACAAACAAACAAACAAACACTATTAAACCTGTGGTGCAGTACCAGTCTCCGTCCACTGGGGGAGGGGGGGGCAGTGTTGTCGCTTCGAAGGTGCTGACTCCGCACTAGAAGGAATTTTAGCGCACCCGGAAGCGTTCCTGAATCGGCCGCGACTGCTTTTCATTCAGGGCTGCGGCGCCTCCACATCAGTCCCCACAAAGATATCCGTTCACATCGGGCGGCCGCTGTATTCTCCTGCACAGAGATAAAAGGAGAGCGAGCATGGCTGGTCGGCTGCCGGCCTGTGTCGTCGACTGTGGCACAGGGTGAGTAAGAAGAAGAAGAAGAAGAAGAAGGATGCTAGTTAGCGTTAGCCACATTAGCGGCTGTCAAACTTCCAGCTAACGCCCCGTCGAGCTGTATGTGCAGCCTGAAAGGTGCTAACGTTGCTTTAGCTGCATCTTCTGACTGGTTTATTGTTAGGGCTGCGTGTAAAGCCTGGATTATGGCTGTGAATTAACATGCCGAAGCGGGAGGTCTGTGTTTTTTTTGTGTGCTCGTAATCTCCCTGCTGCTAGCTGCTGAAGCTAATGTCACTTCCTGGACAGTCTCCAGAGCAGAAAGCAAAATATCTGGATTATTTTAGGCTGTTAGGGGATTAACAGACTCGTCTATAGTTTCCAGCAAACACTTTAACTGCACGTTTATCCTGATTCTGTTCCTCTTTTAGGTACACAAAGCTTGGTTATGCAGGAAATACAGAACCACAGTTCATCATACCTTCATGTAAGTAAAAGGGGAGAAATACCCCCCAAAAAAAAGATATAATGTGGGATTATGTGGTACAGTACTGGTTGCACAGTAAAGTGAGTGTTCACTGAGGAGACATCCTTTGTGATTTCCCCCCCAGCTGACAGGTTTCAGGTCTGCTTCCTCTTACCCCACAGTGAGATCACTGGGGCAGATAGACAGCAGCTACACACCTTGCTGGGTGACTTATTGTCACATGAAACGCAAATCTGAAAGCCATCGTAGCGTAAAGTTGCTCTTTATAGCATTTAAAGTTCTTCTTGTAGGATGTCTTTCCTTTCTGACTGGCTCTTCTGGATGGATAAAACGTATACTGCGTATTAATCCACAGCTGAAAATAGTCCCCACATGCATTATTTATTCCTGTTTGAGAGAGAGACTTAAAAGCAACAGCGCTTTAGCCGTTAAAGGAAATCACTGAGCTTAAAAAAAAAAGATTGACATCTTAAAGAGGAACTGATGTACAATGTCACAGACAGGGTAGGGAAGTGAGAAAGTATCGGTAGATGAACAAATGCTTTGCTGTTTTTCACGAGTCAATAAGACAACTATAGAACAATTCCAGCTTTATTCTTTCACATTATACACTGTTAATGGAAGGGTGCAGCAGTCTTTAACCATGCCACAAAGTCTTTATGTAGCGTAGTTACATTTTTCTGATCCCCTACAGGTATCGCAATCAAAGAGTCGGCCAAGGTCGGAGACCAGGCCCAGCGCAGGATGATGAAGGGTGTTGATGATCTGGACTTCTTCATCGGGGATGAAGCCATCGACAAGCCATCGTATGCGACGAAGGTAGACAGGAAAGTTGAGCTGAATCAGCCGGGATCTGCTTTCGTGTGATTTAAGAAGAGGCTGACATTTGTTTTTACTCTTTAATTCCAGTGGCCCATCCGTCACGGGATAGTGGAGGACTGGGACCTGATGGAGAGATTTATGGAGCAGATCATCTTCAAGTATCTGCGGGCAGAACCTGAAGACCATTACTTTCTTTTGGTAAGGCCCAGATGTGTGTAGATTACTAAGAGTTATAACCTCAAATGCACATCAAGTGGCATTGAGACAGACGAGGACCAGGCAGTCTTTAATAAACTGTCTCATGTAAGCCAGATCCTGTTGTACCAGTGGAGATTGTAACATGCATTAAACTCTATTACATGTGCCCAGAGGTGTCCACAAAAGATTTTGCTTCAAGTTGAAGGACTTCAGTATGACTTTTTTTTAAAATTTCATTGATGATATTTATGTATGGAAAAAAGGTAATGCAGCATATCAACACCAACCTTTCATCAGTGATATCAAATCTAGACGATAGGCTCGTTCAAGATGAAGTCTGCCTCGCCCGGAACACAGAAGAGATCATGGTTATGCACATAAAATGTAAGGGGTCAGGAAAAACTGAGCCAGACAAAGCCTTTATGTGGAAGCTATCAATCCTGGATGTCTTCAAGATAAGCTAATGAATGGAAAAGCAGACTGTCCCTGATTATAATTATAATAATTATCTTATTTACCTTTACTTGAAAATAAAATGTAGAGTGGAGGCTTAAGGTCGTTGCTCTGTTCACATCAGTTTTCTGTGTCTCTCTCGCTCTTCAGACAGAGCCTCCCCTCAACACACCAGAAAACAGAGAGTATACAGCAGAGATCATGTTTGAGTCGTTCAACGTCCCGGGTCTCTACATCGCCGTTCAGGTGAGTCTCCAAAGTAGCCAAACCTTTCCAGGTCTACAAGACATGTTGGCCAGTAGAACAGCCTTTTTGGGTGCTGGAAATGTCATCACTATGATCATCAATCATCAATCACTATGGCTGGCTGACCAAAATGGCTAAAACTACAATTCCACAGCACTCACAGCTTCATGAAACACATTTGAAACCAGACTTTTGGGCTGTAAATAGAATTAGATTTGACTCTTTCTCTCAGAATGTAATTTGAGTCAGAGGTTCAATGAGGAAATGCAACTTCCTTTTTAAGTTTCATAGTCCGTCCACTTGATTCGAGTCCTACACACAGTCATCAGTCAGTATTTCTAAAATCTAGAGCACAAATATTGTAGTGACAGAATGTGAGTTTTAGGCTGTAGCCATTTTAAGACTTTGAATCCTTGACTATCTAACCTTTGCTGTTGAGGACAGTATTATTGGTACACAGTTTTTAAAAATAAAATTGTATCTTCTGCATCAGGCTGTCCTGGCGCTGGCTGCCTCCTGGACATCCAGACAGGTGGGAGAACGGACGCTGACGGGGACTGTGATCGACAGCGGAGACGGAGTCACACACGTCATCCCAGTGGTAAGTGTCGCTTTGTTTGTTTTTTTTTTTGGGGGGGGGGTGTTACCTTCTCACTCCCTTCTTGTTCTCAACCCTAAATGGGCGCACATTCGTATTCCAGGCTGAGGGCTACGTCATCGGTAGCTGCATTAAGCACATCCCCATCGCTGGCCGGGACATCACGTACTTCACCCAACAGCTGCTGAGGGAACGAGAGGTGGGGATACCTCCGGAGCAGTCCCTGGAGACCGCTAAAGCTGTCAAGGTCGGTGTTCTTTTCTGCTTTTAACAGCCCTCTGAAATATTGGCATTTGAAGCGGATCCCAAATGCTAATATTTACCAACCCTGCTAGTATTTGATGGCCTACACTAAAGTGACAAGACAGTTTGTTTTCAAACTCTTAAAGTGAGACTCCACCCAAAATCTATCTTCTTAGTATCAAACACTCCCATTCCGTGTATTTTCAGTCATGCTCTGTTCCTGTATTGAAACCTGCAAAAAGTGGGCCCGATAAAAGGAAGCGATACCCTCAAAAGATGATACTAGTTGTTAGTGCTGTGCTGTCCCTGTCATGCATTTCTCAGTTTGGCCGCTAGAGGTCAGTACAGCTGCAGGAGAACATCAACCACTTTAAATAGAAAGATGTTCACCGCCAGCAAACATATTGAACCAGAAGTTATATATTAAAGTTGATTATAGTATTTATTTTTTATTTATTTTTAAATACCAGTGCTAATACTGTACTGTTTTTTTTTTTTTTTTTTTAGGAGCGGTTTAGCTACGTCTGCCCTGACCTTGTTAAGGAGTTTAACAAGTACGACACAGACGGCTCCAAGTGGATCAAACAGTACACGGGCATCAACGCCATCTCCAAGAAGGAGTTCACCATCGATGTCGGCTACGAGCGCTTCCTGGGGCCTGAGATCTTCTTCCATCCTGAGGTATAACAAACAGATGTATTGTGTTCACACTGCTGCTGCTAACGGATGATGTAGAGTAAAAGGTTTCGGATTTTTGTAAATGGAAGACGTATTTGTCATTATAGCAAATGGGGAAATTTAGTGCATTGTAATTATTCTCTTCTTGTTCTCGTCCAGTTTGCCAACCCAGACTTCACCCAGCCGATCTCAGAGGTGGTGGACGAAGTCATCCAGAACTGCCCCATTGATGTCAGACGTCCGCTGTACAAGGTACAGAAACACACGCCGCTACAGCTTCTGCAGTAACTTATAAGTGTTAGTCTGTTTTCGTCAGCGTCTGCCTCCTTATGCCACAGAACATCGTGCTCTCCGGAGGGTCCACCATGTTCAGGGACTTTGGCAGACGCCTGCAGAGGGACCTCAAGAGGACCGTGGACGCACGGCTGAAAATGAGCGAAGAGCTGAGCGGCGGCAAGTTGAAGGTGAGGAAATATGAAAGAGGATGAAGAATTGTAATATTTGAGTGAAAATATTTGGTCAATAGAGTTTGTAAAACTCGTTCAGTCTCTTCAAAAATTAAAGAACGCCTTAAATACGACAAAAGTTTTCCCTTTTTACCTTCCAATAGTTTAATAGTCTAAGTTATTCTCTTCTTTTGTAGCCAAAGCCCATTGATGTGCAAGTCGTCACTCACCACATGCAGAGGTACGCTGTCTGGTTTGGAGGATCAATGCTGGCATCTACTGTGAGTATTAAAACGGCATTTTCAGCTTCTGTAACAACACATAATCATCCCTCTTGCAACAAATAATTGAAAATAGTGATTCTGAAGATTCCTTTTGATAGAGAGAGTTTTCACTTTAACCAAACTGATCAGAAATTAAACATCTGACGTTTTGCCAAACTTTTGTGTTGTTTTTTTTTGTTGTTGACTAAAGACACTCACATATTGTTTGTATCTATGAAATGTAAACGGATCATTTCTGTTTCTGTTTCTGCAGCCTGAGTTTTACCAAGTGTGCCACACCAAGAAAGACTACGAGGAGATCGGGCCGAGCATCTGCCGCCACAACCCCGTATTCGGCGTCATGTCTTAGGCGTCGGAAGGAACGCATTCAGCGGAGGCCCAAGGGGGAAAAAAACAAAAACAACAAAAAAACGGAGGAAACGCCGCAAGACCTCAGATGCTGTGGAAGTCCCGTGAGCCTTTGCACGGATGCTCCGACAGACCTGTTCATTCGGATAGAGCGACAGTGGACCAAACAAACTGCCAAAAGAGCGGCAACGTCCTCACACATTAGAGGCAAGAGGTGACTCAGCCCAAAGGATCCTCAAATAAAATGTTTACTGCAAGTAGGTTAATAATAGGTGATAAATCTTTCATTTCTGCGTGCCTCGTATATGTACTTATAATATCCTCACAGGGTTGTAATATGTAATTAATCAACATGAGTCCTGTATAAATGCACCTCTCTGTGTATATGGGTTGGGTTCTTTCGATATGTTATAAACAACGGTTGTTTCAGGAAGCAGGACACGCTTAGCTAAATCATTTTCCACAAACGACATTAAAATAAAACACCTTTTTGAGCATTAAGTCTTCAAATAGGTGCAAACATACGAGACATTATTATATATATATAAAAAAAACAAAACAATCCAGATATACTGACCATTCCTGATTCTCTTTCGTTATCTCTTTTGTGTCTATTTTCTTTTTCTTTTAATGTCCCTCAGTACCTGGAGGAAATATTTATTTGAAGTCAGATTATTGAAACAAAAAAAATCCTCAATTATTATTAATCTGTTCCAATAATGTTTCCCCAGGTTTCACTGATCTTTTCTCCTGCAGCATCTTTCCTTTTTACTTTTTTTTTTTTTTTTAAATTTGAATTAATCATCTCTTGAACAACCTGTCTTGGAAAACAAACAAAAAAAAGTCGTATTAATATATGAACGTGCAGTTCGAATGACTGTTGTTGGACCATCACTGTTGCCTAGATCTCAGTTATACTGGATAGCCTTGTACTGTACCAAACCTGGATTTCAATGCTGGCATTCAAATAAATGCCAAGGAGATATTTCTACAGTTGTGATTTCTGTTTTTCAAGTTAAGAATGTCATGATTCTGTTTTGTTTGGGGACACCATTGCCTCTGTCTTATATTCTCAAAACAACACAGCTATTTTTATGTGAGTGAAAACCCCCTGTAACTGTATCCCTTCAAGCTGACCAACACGTGATGTAAGAGTTTATTTTCATTGAAGCGAGGAAGTACTGTCCAGAGGCTTGCAACTCATTTGTTGCAGCATAAGAGTAACGGAGACACACAGGTTCTGACAAATGGCTAAAGAAAAGGGAAAGTGCAGATTTGCAGCTATAAAGAACAGAGGAGTCTGAATAGACTGAGACATGTCTCCCGCCGAGAGGCTGAAGGTGCTCCTCTTCTTGGCTTTGTTCTTCGGAGCAGTAGGGTTTCTGTTCACGCTGCTCTCCTGTGGGACGGAGTACTGGCTGTTGGCCGCAGAGTCCTGCAGCCAGAGGCCAGAGGAACGCTATGGAGGAAGCTTCTTCCTGAGAGAAGGGAAGAGCAGCGGGAAGGTATTTAAACTTAGGCAAGAGTTTGTTTGTGCAGCTCCTTTCAAACAAGGAGGGAAGTCAAAGAAATCTCCAAATAACAAATGAAACCTATCAGGAAAATAAAATGTCAGTAAAATACGGGGAAATTCAAGACGCTAATAGATAAGTAAATATGGATGGATAAGGGCCGGTATAATGAAAAGTCATGAGAAAAGTTATGTTTCATCATATTTGGTGGTTTCAAGTTTGCATGTCACACTTGTTCCTATCCCACTCTTATTTCATGAATGCACATGGTCAGTAAGGTATTTCATGCTGGCTGCAGTTCACTGTCTTAACCTTACACCATCAGTCAAACTCTATTTACAGAAAGCTGATAGGCACACATTCTCTGTGCAGTCTGCCGCTGTGGACGCTCACACACCTGTTGAGTCTGGTTTTTTATTCAAATGCTACTACCAAAACCAGAAGTTCAATGTTGTTGTCATTACATTTTATACTCTTTAGTAACTCCAGACTGTACCACATATTCATAGAAATGTACAGATCCTGTCAGAAATGTGGTTTTCCCGGTTCATCAGGCTCTAGAGGGTGTGAGGGTCTTCCATGAGGGTCTGTTTTGGCGGTGCTCTGTCATGGACGTTTCAAATGAATACTCAATATGGGACCTTTGGATCTGTAAGAACCTTCACTTTGCAGATTTATGCGACGCAGTTACACTTCCAGCAACATCATAACTGCCTCCTTCCCTTCAGCAAATCAGCCGCCATCCAAGGTCTGCCAGCCCGCCTTCCTCTTCCCGTTTCCTGTTAATGAGCCAATGCGAACATGGGTGGAGCCCAGCGGTTTACCCACAGAGCCGTATGAACACCACTCTGCCATTGGTTGGTATTATTTACTTAAATAAACATTTTATTTTAACACAACGGGGCATTAGGATCTCACACGAGGCCTCATTTTCTCTTAGTTTTTAGGACCTTCTGGAGCATCTTCCTCATCACAGGCTTGACATCCGTTGTCATTGGTGGATTTGTCGTGATCTGCGCTAGCCCACTGGCCAATCACAAACTCTATAAAGTGGGTGGGGCCCTTCAGCTGTGTGGAGGTAAGGACCAATCAGCTAAAAACAAACTGTCACTTATATTCTCGTGCTACATTTGTTTAAAATGAAATCAGGATCCCAGCAAAACAGCAAAATACGAATGGAAAGATCGAGGCAAACACATTTTGTAGTTTTTCTGACATTAATTTGATTTAGCAGTCTGCTGTTAGGATCCACTTGTTAGGTGTGATTGATTACATCTGAGCTTAATGAGCACACTCAGGTGTTTATCTCAGAGCAGACCCCATCAATCACCCTCTCTATTAAGTTTTGTGTACAGGAAATATCAGCTATTGAGTGTTTTCATGCACTTTTATTTCAAAAGCAAACCAATAGTTTTAGAGTAGAAAGCACCATCTAGTATATTCCAGTGGATGTGAACTGAGAGTATGAAAGTGTTAAAGCCATTTAGTATCATTATTCAATGGGAAAGAGGAATTTTCAGTCAGTAAAAAAATATAAACTTAACTATAAGTGCCCCATTGGCTCTTTATGAGATGCTTATTGACGCCAATCAGATCTCAGGGTTTATGAGCAGGCAGAGACACTGTCAGTTCAAGTGCTCTGTTCAGGAATTTCTCATAAATACAGTATGTAGTAATAATGGAGATGAGGAGTCCAACTGTGACACACTCGCCTTAGGGGTCTCTGCAGCAGACTCTAGCCAAAAGTTTTAAAGGCTACAGATTCTCAACATACTTTCTAAACCCAAAATATGTGCTTATTCAGTGTGATAAAACCAAATTTTGGACATAATAGTCGAACTGTTTATATGCTCCAAAGTTGCTCCTTTAACCCCTAAAGATCCAGTTTTACACTCACTGTATCCTATTTTGCATTAGCTTGTTGCAGCTGCGTGAACTAAATCCAGCCTCCTTTTTTTTTATTTCATGGCTGTAGGATGCAGATTTCAGTCCTGTGCATATTTGGATTGTCTTCACGAGAATTTAGGATACATTTATGTTGGATTGAACAATGGTTTGCTGTAGGTCAGTGTCAAAAATCTTATTTATAAATATTCCTTTAGAACCAAAGGTATTTTTATTTCATGTATAACCTACCTACTTATTTTAGGAGTAAGACAGTTATATATATTTATACATACTTTCTTAGAGATAAACTAAAAAATAAAGTGTTTGATAAATCTGGAAACTATTCAGACTTAATTTAAGATACAGTGGTGTTGGGATTTTCTCAGGAATTAAGTATTGGGTTATGTTTAAACGTAAATGTAATAGTATACTTTATAAGATATAACTTAACCTCATAATGGGTGAAATGGTTGATATTTTTAAAATCTTTTTTGTTATATAATTGTGTTTGTAAAAAGGAAGAAAAGTGGGAAGAAAACCCGAGAAACCGAAGGGAAGTTTCAAATTCAATTCATTTTATTTAAGAAATACCTCCTAATAAATACATTTTTAGATCTAAATCAGCTTAAACAGCAATAAAAACAGGAGTTACTCTTTAACATAAAAAGAAGTCACTCATTTTGATTGGGATTGACCGCTGGTGGCTGCTCGTTAGCCAACATTGCAGACAGCCGGACAAAGCTCATAAAATGCCTCAGTTTGACTGAGTGCATGTGTGGTGGTTGTGTGTGTGTGAGGAGACATCATCAGTCCCCCTCTGTCTTATACATATACCAGTGTCTATGTCTATGTGTGTGTGTGTGTGTGCGCGCCCGCTCCCATTTTCCATCAGTTCCAAAGTTCCTTTAGTTTCAGTGATGTTTCAGACGGAGAGGCGGTTGCTTTTAGTGCCCTTGTTGAAGCTTTTGGCTGAACCTTCTCCTCCCCCCCGCCCCCCGAGCTTTCCTTTCACTCAGGATTGTAGTTTGGGGAAGGGTGGGACGATTTCCCAGAGTTTATATTCTACGGACGACAAAAAAAAGTGTTCAACAAAGACAACAAAGCTGACAGTAATCTTTTAGAAACTTTAAAAGCCGACCTCAAAACATTGCTAAGCCGTCACCCATAATCAACATGTTCAGTCTCAGCAGATCCTCAGCATCTGCTGTGTCGTGGCTGCCAAACCATTAGAATGTGATCGCTGTCTCTGACCATAAATCAAACGTCTTGCTTCATATCCACACAGAGAAGATTATCTATGAGCCAACATGTGCCTCAAATTATTCTCTATGTAAGGGAGATGGCAAAATAAGCCCAGACAGATTTATTCAAGGTCCAGGTGTGAGTGTTAGGGGGCTGCTGTTGCAATAATTCAACAATCATTTTGACGTAATATGAAAAGGCTTTTTTCCAGATACAATCTTTCATCTACAGCTTATGCTCGGATGATAACAAACTTGAAATGTGAAGTTATTTTGTCCATTTTTAAGAGCTAGGTTGTGTTTAAGATTTGTTTTTTTTCTTCTTGATTGTCATGGGTACATCATTCATACATTATTGATTTTCAATTTTTAGCAGGAAAATGAACAGCGAAAAAAACATGACATTTGTGCAGCAGTAATACAATGACAACAAAGCCAGACAAAACGAAGTGGCAAAGTTGAATTAAAGGACACAATAGAGGGTTCAAATGATATTGAATAAAATATTTAACAAAAAATATGAATTTACTGTCAAATTAAACGCCTGTGGTATGAAACACCACAAACCGTGGTTGTTGTCGCCAAGATCTACTTATCTAGTTATGATACAGTCTGTTCATAGAAGGCAGCAACTGGAATTTAAAATGAACTATGAGATTTAAAGAGCAAACTTTTTTTCCGGCTGGTTGGACTATTTTAGACATTTCACCCACAGAGCTGCTACAACATATACACATTCTAATGTCTCATATCATTCAGTAGCTAGTAAAAGAAAAAAGTACAGAAAATAAGACAATAAAAGGATTTAGATTAAAGACACACAATAATTATTCATTGCATAAAATGGAACTTTAAACTGAATCTTCAACCTTACAGCAATAACATTCACTGTCTTTTCTCTATGTGAGGTCTGTGCCTGCTGGCAGTGGTGGTGATGTACGTGATGTGGGTCCAGGTCCTGGACACTCTGGAGCAGTTCGCCCACCATCAGAGAGTCTCTGGTTGCCCCTCTTTTCACCTCAACATCCAGCACGGTCCTTCATTCCTCCTGGCTCCGGTCGCCGTCTTCTTCTGCCTTCTGGCTGGCCTGCTCTTCATCCTGGTTGGCCGAAGCGTTCAGCGGATACAGCTGGATGAAAGGGAGAAAATTCCAGAGCTTCCAGCGTCTGATGTGTGATTCCAGTTTAAATATAAAGGATCCAGTTTACTCAAGTTGTTTTTGTGTTGGAAACTGTGATTGTATTCCAGGCATAGGAGACAATAAAATGCAACTGTTTTTTATTATGAGTCTGAACACAGAGTAGAAACTATCCTGAGAGCTAACTGTAGCAGCAGCCTTTCTGTCATCATCTAAAATGGATGGAATGACAGAATATTTGTACAACATTCATTTTCATTTAGGTTTTGTTGGTCAAAGAGAAAATCTGCAAAGCCTGCCTGTGTGGCGCGGATGTTATTACGACATAGGATATGGGAAGCGGTGGCACTCAAACGTAGTCTCAAATACATGGCATTCCTGGAATTTAGGCCTGTGTTGTGGAGAAAGATTTTGCATTTGCAGGTGCTTCCACCCTGACTTTACATTGACATTACATCTAGTCAGTTTTCTTCATGAAATAAAAGCATGCTTTGGACTGTTTCTTCCTCTCCGTGTCTCATTCTTGTTACGAGTTTCCAGCTGCATAGACGCATTAGTTTGACGTGAACTATCAGCCCGCAGATTCCCATCCCTGCATCAGTATTGTTTTGCCTCTTGAGGCTGTTAATTGTTGTGGTGAGAAGGTTTTCCAGTTGTTTTGTTGGAGAGAGGAGCTGCATCTTAAGGCAGCATGATTGCCACTTGGTCAACATCCAGAAAGACTAAGAATTTAACTTCAGCCAGCATCTCTTGCAAAAAGACCAGAAGACAAGTTAGATGTAGGAAAAGTTGTATTGAGGATAGTGGAGTCTCACTAAGCAGAAAAAGGCTTTTACTCAGGTTGAAACTGATCTGACATAACTAAATTTACCAATAAAATATTAACTAACAGCTAACTCGAGGTTTAATCAGGCAAAATAGGTGGAAAACATTGTACATTTTATCCTTATATATGAATTAAGTATTATATATTTGTACATCTTTAAATGAGACATTGCAAGAGATTAAACTATCCGTCAGTGCATATAAAGTTGGTAGAATTAGCTCCATCTCAATCAAAATGCTGCTTAAACAGTAATGCAAAAGTAACACAAATTCAGTCAAATAATTAACACGTTTGTCAGGAGGCATATGTGACGTATATCTTTCTGTTAACACTTAAGTTCTTCTACTTAATCAAACATGATAGAGAATAGAGGACTTGTCCCTACAGTCTGATGTTGGAGCTTCGCTGTGCAGAATGAGTTTGGAGATGAATATTTTCACTATAAATGTTTGTTTTGCTTTTTTCCATCTGCAACCAGTTTTGAAAAGGATGATTTTGTGTTAACTGTTCCACAGACAGTGTCAGGAAGCTGGAAATACTGTTTTATATTTTTAAAGCGTAAGTACAAAGATCTGGCAATCAACAGCAGCAGTTCACCCACACAACCCACAATCACATTTTAATAGACAATTGGAGACACAAACAACAGTGGTCACGCAGTATGATTGACAGGTGGCCTCTCAAACTGTACAGTGATAATAACCAAAATTACAGATGTGGATCTTTTCTGATTACTTCCACCAGAACCACCAATCTTTAATTGAAGAAGCAGATGATTTTAACAGATCCCACTGTGATTAATACTCCAATACTACCGACCTGCTTTTATTATAATTGATAAATCAATTTTGACAAAAGTGGAGAGGAGAGGCCTGCCTATAGCTGCTGGTGTGTATGCTTGAAGGATTGAGTAGATTGAGGGTGACCGTGCCTGCCTGTCATTAGGACATCAGGTTAAAGCTTTGAAATATTGAGTCAGAGGGATGGAGATAATAATAAATTAGACTGTCATAATCCATTTTCTGACAGGAGGGCCACTTCAGGGACACCTCGCTGTGTGTGTGGAAAAAACACACAACAGCCACTAGAGGACAGTGTTGTCTCAGGATAAAGTTTTTGAGCGTTTTCCAACCTCATTAAATCACTTCATCCCAAGTCTTTACAATGATGTCCGACAACATTACAGCAAAATGCAAAGTTGCAGCATTTGCATCAGATTAGGGCCTGCAGAGGATGGAGCCAGGAGAGAAATTTGTAAGTGATAATTAATTCAACTCCTGTAATTTTCCTGACAAACAAAAGAAAATGATGTATCTTTTTTTTATTTCATTAAGTTCAGTATAGTTAACATTATATTAGAAGGAGGAGGGGATTGTGGAGGCCCACAGTCACACCTTGATAATTGGAAAAGGCAAACAGAAGTGAGACCTTGCAATGATAGTGACAAAAGGGAGAGAAAGGGAGGGGGGGGGGACAGGGAGAAAGACAGTTGACACTGCTCATCAGCAAGTCTTTCAATATTCTTTCATGTCTGACGCTCCTGTGCCTCTCCATCCCTTCTCTTCTTAATCTCCGCTGTGAACTAGGTGAGTATAATTACACCTGAGCATGTCACATTCACTTCCCCCGGCCCTCACCGTGTTTAAACATCTGTCACCTCCTCTCCGTCGTCACGCTGCCGCCGCCAACAGCCAGCGCAGTCAGGGGTTTAAAGGGCGATCTTTATTTTCTAATGAATACGAGGAGATCCAGTCATATCACTTGGTTTCAATCTCTGAAAGCAGGATCGTGGCAGATTCATTACTTGGGTCCGGGAGTGGATGTGGTGCTGTTGTAGCTGTCAGGCTTGGACTCACACACACTTACAGGCACACTCTCCACCATTACTAGTAGTCCTTTACATCACATCATCACACTGGGTCTTTGTCCTCAGTAGATAGAACTGTCCACAGCAATTACTATAGGGGCAACAAAGACATCTGAAGAAGCAACTTAAGACACCTGAACGCATCTCTTTATGCTTTCAAAGACATTTTAGCATTCAGGTTAATTTAATTCCTTACTTGTGAGTTTGGTTGGTTGTATTTTGCTATTCAGCATTTATAGAGTATGGATGATTGCTAATCCAAAACCACAGAAAGTTTAAGACATGTGTTTAGCATGAGCATGTCAGGCTAGTTTACCACTGTACCTGCAGTACTAACAACTTCCAAGGCCATGAGTTAGTGCTATCATGGACTAACTACATTGGTTTTTAAGGTTACAGGTAAAAATATATAGGTACTAGGACTATCTAACCCCACACAAGAATAATGAAGTCTCTTTATTTCCATGACCAGGGACAGAGCCAGTCATTGTAAACATTCGGGCCTTAGCCCAAACCTAAGGGGCTCCGGGGGAGATAGTAGTTATACTTACCCAGGAAAAAGATCATCGGTTGGGCCTGCATCCTGTATCTATTTGTTCTCATCAGAACCATAACACACCTATTTTTGTTAATCTATGCTGGAGTAATGTTCACCTAAAGAATCAGAGCCTGACTGGTTAGTCGATATGATCTACCAATATTGGTCTATCACAGACATATCGGTATTCTATCAGTGTATATCACATTCCCCCGATATATAGTGCAGAATAAATGCTTGTAGTAATATACTGGTGTCACAACAAAGTATATGCAGAAGCGTTTACTGTGATTTACGATACTGTGGCAATTAGCACAGAGTAAGAGAGAAGAAGCAGCTCTCAGCAATGTCAACTAGAAGTGGTTGACAATGTGTATGTAAAACTATTTAACATGTTGCAAGAATTTTTAACTTAAATATTCTTTTTAATAAAGTTATTTGTTGAAGAAAGTAGCCTTCAGAGTACCTCTGCAAGATGATACCAGTGCACAATCCACATAGATTTATTCCATCTCAAAGGTTCATCAAGAACATTATGCCCAGACGAAAGCGGGCTACCTGCACAGCACCAAGCCACAGAAAAAGTTAGCGACTTTAGTGAACATAGAACATTTAAAGAAACAAAAACTAGGAGATGGTGGAGCTAAGAGGAGTGAATATTGGACTTCACATGTTGCTCTGTACCTGGTGGATGTGTACATTGGAACTGTTGGCTAACAATTAATTTTTTACCTGATGTGAATGTTTTTTTTGTTTTTTTCCAGCTTGTTGCACTGCCCCCAAGTGGCCAAAAAAGTTATTCTAGCTTTATGTCACCACATGTACAACTCCATTTCTTTGTATTATAAACATGAAATTAAATCTGTCAACTTCAATAAGTTGAGAAAGAACACCAGATCGCTGGCATCTGAAGAGTTATTTGGAAAACATATCTAGGTTGCATCTTCTGTGCTCTAAGCGATGCTCCTTTCTGCTTTGTAACGCTGTTGATGTTTTCATGCGAGTACAAAGAGCATAAGGTTAATGTTTGCATATAATGGCGCTGAATCACAAGTAATGGTGTATAAGGACGCTTCTCCTTTCAAAACATAAAAAACAAATATAATGAGCATCCATTAAAAGCTGGACACAAGCTTTTCTATGATCCCAGAGCCTTCCCTGAACCTCCCTCTGTTTGCTCTCCACGTTGGAACGCTCTGCTCTACCTCCACATTACCCAGAGGCCAACCCAGGGGGTGCAATTATTCAGGCCTTTGCTCAGCCAAGTAGAAGAAATTAGCCTCTTCTCCTGAACCAAGACCTTCTAACCTGCACCAGGACCCCGGGCTGCAGCTCTGACTAGCATGACCCCCTGTGACTTCCCTCTCCAGACCTTGTTTTCCATACATATGAGCCCGAGCTGGCCAGAGCCACGCTTGACTGCCATATGGGCTCTCCTTGCCCCGTCTGGCAAAGTGGGACTGGGGAGCTGCAGGCAATAAAATCCAACACCCCCACACCTCCACTACCGCCGTGCACCCCTCCTGGAAGGATGCTGGTGTCCCCGGGCCAACGATGTGCTTTTACAACAATTCAACCAAAAGTCGAAGATGGCGAGCAGCCGGGCTGAGATGTCATTCTTTGTCCTTAAAAGCTGTGGTTTGAAAACATATAAATTAAAATATTAAAAATGTAATTTAGAAACAAGACTAGAAGTTGTGTAACCTACAGTCTACATTTTAAAGTTTTCAAATGACTGCAGGTCAATATCTAAATGAGCAATTATGGAAAAGAAGAAAGTTATATAATGAATTCTATTATGACAGAGAATGTACTCAGGGTGTAAGGGCAAAGAATAAGGGCTTCTCTTCCTCTTATTCTTCACTTGATCTTTTCTGTAATTTGCCCTATTTTTTTCTTCATTAAAATCATTTTGAGTCACAGGTGATTCCATTTCCCATGTCTGCTCTGACAGATCCTCCACTCTTACCTTTTCTTTTCCCCCTTCTCCTGTCTGTCTCTGCCTTTACCCACCTCCCATCTCATCTATTCAGGCCAGTCAGTTGTGGATAATGAGGTCTGTGGCCTGGCACTGTGCTCCCTGACTCTCAGAGTACAGTCAGAATTTAAAAATTGTCAAGGCTTTTGCAGTTGTACAACACAATCTGCTGTTATACGGGGTAAATACACAACAGTGACTATAAAAGCTGATGTATGAAAAGAACTGGTGTGGTTTACAGTAAACTGAATACGGGCCAATTTAGCAACATATCGTAAGTACGCTCTTGTTTAGGTCTTGCCCCTTTGAGGTATTGGAGTATGAAAAGTCAGTTGGCCTGCACCAGCCCAATATCTCTCGGAGTTACGACCAACAAATCTGCAACTTGTGATTTACAACCAGTGCCAATGCTGGAAGTAGTAAGCCCCCTTTGCACAGCATTTTTATCCCTTGTCCCACATATTGAGACAATGTCCCGCATTCTAATTGGCTCTAGTTTTAGAAGGTCAAATCACTGCGGGATGCTTTTCTAAAATCATTTTTTTACCCAATAGTTGTGAAGACAGCAGGGATGGATGTCCTCACAAGAAAAGAAATGCAGCTGCAACACAGAGGGAAACTATAACTGGGTGAAGCCAGTGAAAGGAGACTATCGAATAAGACCATATGAGCTATTAAACTTTCTCGTTATGCTCATTGTACTTACTTAGTGTGGGAGTTGGGAAAGTTGCATTCAAGTTAATTATAGTTAACATATCCCACATTGTCCCACAAAAACATACTGTTTGTCCCACATTTGCTTCGATGGTATCTGATCACCCTGTTATGAAGACCCATGTTAAATTGATGCTTTCAATAGAATAATATAGTGGGATGTATTTTCACCTACACAGTCACCACCATTTTTGTATGGCATAGGCCACCATTTGGGGCAAGGAGAGTGAACGTCAAATGCAGAAGGGGCAGAGTAGGGAAAGATGGTTTCACCTCAAAACATGTAATAAAGGCAGTCTCAAGGCACTCTATGCACCTCTTAGGCTTCTTGCAGGCTACCAGGTGCCCTCGAGCACCACGTCAGAGACCCGTTTTATGGTCATCAGATGGTCTTTCTGGCAGCTGCTCATAATTAACTCCAATATGGCAGTGTAAATTTCTTTATTGCAGCCTCAGTTACTGTTTTTAATTGGATAGGATGGTTTCAGTTTTACATTAAGGCCTTGCCGATTGCAGCTGTAACATATATGCAGTGTATTAAAAAGTATCTACTTTTGTATCTGGTGCTGAGTGGATCTTTTCTCCAAGCTCAGACCCACTGTGTCTGGCAAATGAGTGACGTCTGGTGGATTCAATTTGAGCGCTTAATTCTTTGTCTTATTTTATGTGATGAGTTAATATCCCTCTTACAGCCTGTCTACACTGCATTCACTCCTCCTCCTTCTCTTCACTGCCTGTCTACTCTTAGTTCTGCAGTCCATTCTGTAGTCTCTCTATCTCTCTTTTATGACAGGCCTCTTACCTTGTGACTACAGATACCTGAGAGCTGAAGGCCTTATCGTGGCGAGGGCCAAATGAGGCACAGGAGGAAACGATGGCTTTTCGTTATCTTTGGCCCCTCTTCTCTCCAGGCCGCTATTCCATCAGGTCACTGTGTGTACATTAGGAAGGGTAAACTGAATCTATTGAACTAGACCACAACCTTGCCTCACCTGGGCCTTGTGGCTCCAAATGGGCTTACCCGTGTTTCTATTTTCTCCCATCTATTTCCTACCTTCTCTCTCTGCCTCTTCCTCATTCCTCGCCCTTTTTCCAACAGAAAACCATCAACACCGTGTACTGGAAGAGAGCGAAAGACGGCGAGAAAGATTAAATCCAAGTTTCTTTCATCCATGAACGCTTTCATCTCCTTTTTTTTTTCTTTTCCAGACAGAAGGAATTATCAGCGCCGCAACCGACACAGGCTTTTGACGAGGGTGATGGTGCAGGAGGGGAAGAATGGGGAGGGGTGAGGTTGGTGGTGGAATAAGGGAGGAGTGGGAGATGAAGAGGAGGCGAGGGGCGGGGTGGGAAGTTATGTGGTTGCCGATCGGAGAGGGAATCCACTTCCCGTGCATCCTCAGTTTGTCTGGCTTCTGGGTTTATCTACTGAGGGCCAGGGGTGCTCTTCATTGTCTTGCTTCACCATTTCTTACCTTAAGAGCATTTGATATTGAATTACCGCTCGGGTGTTGCACTCTTGAAATACCATCAGGAAAGTCGGTGCACTCCTCAATATCTCAATCCGACTTATGGATTGAGCGTCAAAGAGTCAAAACAAGCGAGTACGAGGTAGGCCAACAGACCTCAGCAGTCAAAAAACAGTGACTTACTGGCGCTAAAGCAACAGTGCTAATCCACCCTTCCAAAAATGTAACCAAAACTAAATAGATGATTTTTTCTCCCCCCTTCCCCCCTTCTCCCTTCTGTGACACTTGGCATGACGTTTAATCTCCACTGTTCTGAGTGTTTTTTCATTAAATTTGTGTCAGGACTAATTTCGAGGGGAATGAATACAGATGTCAGGATGCCATCGAATCCCATCGCGGGGCCTTTAATGAGATAACAGGCTTTAGTCAAAGAATTAGCGCTATTGAAAAAAAAAAAAAAAAAATGAATGAGATTAGTTCAATGGGATGTGGATACAGAGTGGAACGGGGACTTTGGCTGTCGAGAGGGAGAGGAAGAGAGAGGGGAGACCAGAGTCATATCAGACCTGCCCTGCCAAATCACAAATCTATTTCCGACACTGGTATTAATTATCAAACTAAAGCTGCTGTTGCATATTGATTCATCAGGGTGCGCACTTGTATTATCTCCTATTAAGCAGGAAAAAAAGGAGAGATTATATGAAGCCTTCGGGGGCGTTTTATGGATCCTGTGAGACTGTTAAACCATGTCACGGACTCCAGAGCAACAAGACAAGCTCCCTGTGTTTGTGTGTATGTGTGTGCGCCCTGCCTCTCATGTGGGCTCGAATGCATTCTTAAGCTTAAAATTTGATTATTTTGGTGAACATTTTTCAATTAGCCCTACAATAATGGCCTTGAATATATTTCTGTGCACAGAAATATGTCTGTGTGCAAACATATCCATGTCAATTTAAGACATAGGTGCAGACAGTGATATTTAAAGCTGTATGTATGTCTGTGGCTCCAAATGGCAATAAGTTATGTCTTCAATATAATGTCATCATGTACTGCAACCAAACTCCAGTGTAAGTCCCTCGGTGTAGGTTTACATCACCTATTTGTGCCAGAACAAGTTTAAAACAAAACATTGCGCCCACCAAAGGCTGTTTGTGAATCTATTTTTCAGTTTAACACAATAGAAGGCACTTGCAGTTGTTGTTTTTTAGAAAAGAATCTGACTAAGGATAAGGGTTAGCTTGATGAAAACTTTTCTCATCAATTGACGCAAATTAGAAGGTTGCTGCCAAACAAGGTTAAAGTTTGAACTGACTCATCTCCCAGCACAGCGGCGAGACCTCAAGTTTAAGTGTCTTCTCAGCGCCTTCACTCTCTCTGTTGGAAAACAGCAGCTCACATCACATGTGAGACTTTTCACCTTACTGCAGTGATGTACACGTGTACTTCAAGACCCTACAACATCAGGTGTGGTTACGGGTGCAGCAGAGTACATTTCTGACTGTCAGTGGTTGCTTGGTCTAGGCAGAAGTCTTAATACTTAAGGAGGAGAGGAGCAAAGGAGAGGAGCAAAATACTGCTTCTCAACCTGTTATATTACTCTTTAAGTTTTAAGGTGCCTCTATGACAAATCCTCAAGACCAAATAAGAATGACGCAAGCCTTTGTGCCTTTGCTTTGTGCAAATTTGACCATGGGACCATTTATGCAGTCAGTCTAGCTATGCAGTGAGTGTACACTGTGGCAGTTCAGCCTCTGACTGAACTCAGAACTCACCAGAATCCAGTTCTTTGTTATTGTCTCTCCTTTTTCCTCTCGACTTTTGTACGGTTTGTGAAGCAGATTCTTACAGCCTCCGGATGAGTACAAATTCTTCACTCAAGTTGAAACATTTTCAACTTGTGTGGTCACGTCTTCACCTCAGCTCACTCTGCCCCAGGCCCATTCGCACCCACTCGTGCCTTTCTATTAACTTTTCTAGGCTGTCATCCGGTCTCTAAAATTTCCCTTTCATTCTTGTTTGAACACACAGTAATGCACTCATATGTCCATACCGCTTCAGTTGCTACTGTGATTAAATCGTGCTGATTACTAACAATTTTGCATTTACCACAACACAAATTAAACAACGGCACACCTGGAGCTGTATTGTTACTCAAAACTTGGGCAAAGAAATGACACCAGAATTTAATTTGAGCAAACTGGAGGAATTATCTTCTGTACTTAAACCTTCAGCAAACCTTCAGCAAGCCCAGTGTTTACCTCCCAGTGTCTCTTCAAAAATGGCAATGACTGTCCGGAAGCAAGAGCAGTAGTCACCCAGTGGGAGAGCTTGTCCAATGTCCATGTCCTTTTTGAGTCAATGATTCAAAGTGTGACTGTAGTAGGCAGTGAGGCAACAACAACAACAATTTTCATTTATTTTTCACAGAAAGACAACTGAAGAGCATGCAAGGCGTGAAAAAGAAACAAACCCAGTGAGGACAGCTCATCTACTGCTGTCCAGTAGAATCATAAATCCATCTACAATGCCCCATGCAACCCCTTAAGGGCGGAAGGATTGTTTTGCACCTCATATCAAACGAGAATTGTTGGAAATAGAATCTGATGTACGGTGCGCTCGGCATGCAAAAGCCCTGCTTGAGATTATAAGCAGAGGAGGGTATATTACATAGTCACTGTGACCGGTGTGGGTGGTCGCCAAAGACACGCGCGCACTTCACAAATAATGAGACCTCCAACGGTGTGACACCCATTTCACACATGGATGGCATCTGTGATTGGGAAACATATGTTTGTATTGATGTATAATTATGAGCATTGAGTTCCTCTACTTCCTCTAAGTTGGTGGAAATGACTCTGTGGTGTGTATGATTGAGTGTGTGTGATGGAGAGAAAGACAAAGAGAGCAAGGGAGAGAAAGTGTGAGAAAGAGCATCAACACCCTGCTGACTGCACTCAATCACTTTCTTAATTATACAGCGAGAACACAAGTCGCTGTCTGTCCGGAACCAGAGTCACAAAATCCTTGCGAGATATCATCTTCGTCTTCGATATCACCTCCTCACTTTTCACCATCTACCATCTACTTCAGGTGTTACACAGGTAGCGAAGCTGGAAATATAGTGATTATACAAGAGGCGTGAAGATTGACGTTGGCCCTGCCATTGTGATTGGGTGCGAGTGACTCTGGGTGTCCCTCTCTCGCCAGGAGAAGAAGGTGCGAGAGAAACCAAAAAAAAAAAAAAAAGGAGCAGAGGAGGAAACCTGAAAGATTTACAAATTTAAGGGCAAAGTGGGATGGAAATGGGAAGAGAGACAGAGAGATTGGAAAGGGGGAAGGGTGGTGGTGGTTAGAAAGTGAGGAAGTGGGTGAGGGGGAGGGGTTGCATGGAGGGGGGGTGAAATGAGACCAAATTTTCTTTGGCAATCTCCGTGTTCCTGCTGCAGGTGCTGGGGCCATTTCACTAAAGCAGGGCCAGACGCGAATGTCATTAGTTCCTGAGCCCCAGGTGAATTTGCCACAGTTCCACATGATTAACCCAGATAATTGTGTGTTGATAGCGAGCATGGTCGATGGAATACAATTTTCGGGCCCAGATTCCTAAACAAACAGCTCAGCAGCCGCCGTGGTGAGCCAGGGAGACGGGATAACGCCAACAGCAGTGGCGGCGGCGGCGGCAACACTTGTGATGCCCGCTGCGTTCTCGTACCGAGGTTTACAAAGAGGGAGGGAAAGGGGGGGGCACAGAGGGAGGATGCTTGAGTGTAGCAAAAAAAGCCGGTCAGCCATGGGTGACGCTCAGAGGACGTGGCCGGAAACGGTAGCATTTCATTCAGTCCTGTCATTGTAGACATCAAATGCATCATGACTTGATGCTAGATTTTAGAAATTTTGAGGTCATGAGTTCAAATCCCCTCTGCCTGAAATACATTGACCAGACTTTAAAAAATTAACTCTAAAATTGTTTATTTGGATTTTTCCCAAGTTAGTTATTTAATTAACTGATGAATTATATTTGCTATGATTTAATATCTCAAAATGAAGACATAAATGCTGTTTCAAAGCCTTCCCCACACGGCCACCAATAAAAATCTGCAGGGAAAATGTATTTATATATGATAAATGTATGGTATCCTTTTTAGCTCTGTTTTCGGACTTCATATTTGGCTCTTTAGCTGCTTTATACTCCACATGTCTACTAACTAATTGTTAGTTTTGTCTGGCTCCCCCCCACCCCCAATTTTCCAGTGTCCTCCTCTCCTTGATAACTTTACCCCTGATTACAGGTAAAGTAATTAAATGAAGAAAAAGATTCCCATTGTGTATGTGTGGATTGTCAAATGTCTGTATTTTTGCTGTCTGCACTCATCCTTGCGATTTGCTTTCAAACTAAACTTGCTGAGCGCGCATGAAAACCACGATACCTACTGTATATTCTCTGGCTTATACGATTTATAGCCCGATGTGCCGCATATGGAATTCATCAGCGGGGTGTGAGAATTAGCTGGAGGTGAGAGACTGAGCTGAGTAAACACAATGCATTTACCTGAAAGGTGAAGAAAAGATAAAAAACTTGGTGGTGTCAACCTTCATATTGCCCCCCCCCCACCACGATTTAACTATATATGCCAGACCAAATCAGCAGTCTGACTCCCATGACACATAAACGCACTCATACACATACCAATTGAGAGGTCTACATATGGCTGAGGTTAGATAAAAGTGAGCCTTCTTGGCTTCCTGAACAGTAATGTAATTTCCCATAGTGCCTTGGGGTTGATGGGACATGCAGTGGAATATTTAGATTGGTCAGAGACGATCTGAGTCCCTGAACTTTCTCTATAAGCGTGAATGTGTTGCCTTCTGTACACTACCTCTTGACCTCACACACCTTCAGATTCTTCTCTGTAACAATACTCGATTACAAGTGAAAGTCAAAGCGGTATTATCACCAACATTAACTTTAAGCAATAGTTTGACATTTTGGGAATGTTCTTGTTTGCTTTCTTGCTGAGAGTTAGATCATCTCTCTCATATCTATCCATTAAATATGAAGCTACAGCCAGGAGCTGGTCAGCTTAGCTTGGCAGAAAGACTGGAAAAGGGGGGAAACAGCTAGCCTGTCCGGACACTAAATCACAACCAGACGTTAATAGTGAATCAGGTACACAGTTTAATCAAATATAATTACAATGCATTATATTTTATAAGCTCACCTAGTAATAATATACCATGTCTAATAAAACTAGTCACAAAAGTACAGTATTTCCCTCTGAAATGAAGTGGAGTAGATGTATAAAGTAGCATTAATCTGACTTTATTAGGTATAGGAAGAAAACACATGCTTTGCTTCTATTTCTTTACGAAAGTATTATTGCAAAGGTTAAGCAATAATGTTGAAGAAAGTCAGACTTCTGCAGCTGATGCATCCTTGAAATAAATACTTGACTTTTTGCTTGCCTTGTCCTGGATCATGAGGAGTAAAATGAATGAATGTTTCTGTGAACAAAAGCCCCTGCTCAATCTCATTGGTGCTAAATAGCAGTATCCACTGTCTTGTGAGGCATAAAATGAGGATTGCATCAGGTAAGAAAAAGGAAAATCCAACCTGTTAAGACACTGACAACACCTGTTTTACGTGCGGTATGCACCTTAATCTTGTTTTTAGGCACACACGTGCAGCCCTGAGTCCCAGGAATACGGCTCTGTAGCCTGCCAAGTGAATTCGTAAAACATCATCAAAGAGGAGGATGAGGAGAAAGAAACACTGGGGTTTGTGTTCCCACCAGCAGAGAGATAAAACAAGTCAGGGAGCCAGGTATGGAGGGGAGGAGAGAGTGAAGGAGCAAGAGAGAGAGACTGGCAACAAGGAGAAAGGCGAAATAAAGAAAAGAAACAGAGACAGCCAATCTCTCTGGTGCATTCTGGGAGTTGAACCTGGCAGGAGAAATTAGCGGCGTGCGCACTAAGCGAAAGGGATAATCCCTCTCTGACGGAGAGGAGTGCAGAGCAGTGCAGCAATGATCCCTCCTGTGTTCCTGTGATTTTAGTTTCCAGGTTTATTTATTAAGAGGATAAGCCCTTCCTCTGTATGCAAACCTCAGAGGCAAGAGGGGTCGCCGTCACTCTGATGCCAACACCGTGTTGATTTTAGGGTCTGCTGCTTGCCACGATGCTGGCGGCAGGCCCAGACAAAGTGTTCACTGTAGCGGAGTGTGGCCTCAGGTGGAGTTAGATCCCCCAACAAAATATAACTTCACAGAAATTCAGATTACAGGACAGTCCTGAACAACATCAATGAAACAGCCTCTTGGACACTCGATGATTGCTATGGTGATACTTTTATGGATTCTGAATTTTAAAGATTGCTATAGAAAAAAACAGAAATGGTTGTACTTGAACTGCACAGAGTCCTACATCAACCCCATCTAACACCTTTGGGATGACCTGGAATGCCGTCTGCGAGCCAGATCTTATTCCCCAACATCAGTGTTGGACCTCACTTCAGCTCTTCTTGGGAGCAAACTTTTGAGAAGAGTGGAGGTTAAAGCGGCATGATAAAGGGAAAGTTTGCTGATTTTCAACCAGCGAGTTGGCACGAAACCCGTCACAAAACTCCGATAAAACCGTCAAACCAGGCAGTGCTGATCAGGAATCCATTACTGCACTGCCATTTGAATCTTCAAAGTCGTGGTGCTCTTTTTGTGGGATCTATATGGTTGTTTCTTCCTTATTAAGTCGAAAAACGTCGCGGTTTGTGTGCACCAAGGTCAGCATTCACCAAATTACGGTAGGAGTGCTAATCTTAAATCACTCCCACCTCCAATGTAATCTTGTTTATGATACACAAAAGGTGAGTCGCCATACAGAGCAGTGCATCAATAAGAAGCTCCTGAGAGTCATTGTATTCAAAAGGATTGGACGAGATGAGCATCAGTAAGATGTACAAGGCGACCAGCTGTTCTGCACCTCTCTAAATTCCCCCAAAATGTCAGATTTGGACAGACTTGAAAGATAAGAGAAAAAAGCTCTCCTTTACAAGTGCATCCCACTTACTCTGTGTTGATTGAATGATATCAAAGGCTAAAGACTCTACATCAACCCTCCTACACACACCTCATAAATAGATTTCGCTGTCCTTTTTTTTCCCTGTACAGTACACAAAAAATGGCAAACCGCTGTATAAATTATACGACAAGAGAGAAGCACTAATGAAAAATGAATGCATTGCTTGGCAAATACAATCTATGGAAACTGAAAGAGCGTATCAATTGCTTAAATGTGTTTACCCGCATTGTTTTTTTCATTGTGTTAAGAAAGTAATGACATCAAAAGCAATGCAGTTTGTGTTAGGGTGTGTTAGCATACTCGTGTCTATCTGTCCATGTCTGCTCTTGATCACTACGACTACAGAGATCAGCTCTGTACTCACAGAAAGTTTGTGAATGCTATTATCTACCCAAATGGAAACATTATTCAGTGGAAATTGTGTTGAAATAACAAATTATTATATAAGCACACTCTTCCCCTCAACTTCAGATACATATTTATGCTCTGACGGCCTCTCGCATCTTTGCCCCCTTGTTGATGAAACGATATTTAGTTTGTATGAAGAGCCTGCGAGCCAGCTCCACTCGTGTGAAATGGCGAGTGAGTGAAAAGACATTGTTTTAATGAAATGTGACAAAACTGCTTCATCACACAGTACAACCATCTTTTTTCCTATTTTAGCATAAAGTTAAGAAATATCACAAAAAAACTATTCACATGTGGTTCCGGACAGAAATATTTAATATGGAATTACCTGCAGAGGATGAATCCTGCTGACTTTGGAGAGCCCATGACTTTTTTTGTAGCATTGTTATTGCTAGCATTTAGCTCAAGGCAATGCCCAAGTGCACCCTCAGAGAGCTGCTAACATACCTGTAGACTCTCGGCCTTATTAATTATAATGTTTTTGCCCAAATTCTGTGTTTCTACAGCAGCAATTCATATTTTTTGGTGAAAACCTTAAAAAAAAAAGCTACAAATTATCAAATCATGTGCACAAACAATAACATCTGCTGATGTAAACTGATCTGTTTGTATAAAGTATTTCAAGGTTTGGGCATTCATTCTTAATATTAACATAATTTGACATTAGGAAGACCTGTATGAGGTATAGATCTACCATTTCTGGAGATATTTGCCCATGCATGCATTTGAGTCGTTGTTTAAGTGCACAGTGTGTCTCTGTTTGCCCCATCAACACATTTCTTTAACTGTTCTAGGTCAATCTCTTCTCCGAGCAAGCACTCGCCGATGAACATCCCTGAGCTAACGAGCGCCTCATCGATTCGTTCAGGACAAGGAGAGATAAGAGAACAAACAGGCTGAGAGGCAAAGGAGGGGGATGGTGGGGTAGAGAGACCGAGAGAATGAAGAAGAGCAGCAAGAACCAGAAATTCAGACAGTCTTCGCCATGTCTTAGAACTAAAAGGTCTTCGGTTCATTCCACCTGCAAATCGCCTACGAAGGAGATCCGGATGAAACACCTTATTATATGTTAAATGTCAGGGCTGTATCATTAACAGGCTGCTCACTTGTATGACTGAACAATGATTCACCCGGCTGGAACTGTTCCTGGTGACACTGAAGTGTGGTGTTCGTGTCACATTACCACTGTACCTGTGAGGCGCATTCACGCTGCTGATAAATTCCTAATGACATCAGCTCTCTTTTCATCTGCAGGGAAGCCTCCCGCTAACAGTGAGCTCAAAGTTTTTTATTCCAACTGCAAGCACTATGTCACATGGTTAGATAAAGTAAAAACCACAACAAAGGCTAGTTGCACTGACTCTGCGTGAAATGGGCCTGAAAGTGAACACAGTTTGGCCAGGAATTTGGCACCTACATGGCAATTTGTGTTATCTTCTTACTCAAAAGTCTTAATGTGCAGTCACGCCAACACCAGTCTCTGCAAATATTCACTTCTCCTTTCATTCCTTTTGGTTTAAGCCCGTGTGACAAGAATAGCTTTGTTGTAGTGGTGCGTGTTCCAGCAGATTCTTAAGTCAAATTGTTCATTTTTGATCGGTGTCTTTGCACAATTGGGAACAGTGATGCATTTTTGTTTTGTACAGTATTACGCACACTAAAAAAATCGCAACTTGGCTTTCATCGTGTATGTAGAAGTTTGTTTAGAATTAAGGCTAATGGGACCCTTTGACAAATCTAGAGGAAGCAAGACATGCACATGTTTTTAGGTGAGCTGTGGATGCAAGGCAAGTTTATTTGTAGAGCACATTTCAACAACAAGGCAATTGAAAGTAAATATTTCTGCATATTTAAATCCATGCCATATGTAACTTTATTTAGCAACCTTTAGGTCTATCCGGCATTCATCAGAGCAAAGTACAACAATGGACAGGGAGGTGCAAATAACCAGTCCCAATCATGTATTGCTGTGTGTAAAACACCTGGTGGCAGAAGCTCAACAACAAGGCAATTCAACGTACTTTACATACAACATAAAGGCATCAAGAGAAAATGTAAAGGCAACACAGAAAGACATTTAAATACATGTAAAAGAGAAATAAATAAAACAGGAGAGTTAAAGTTAGTGCCGGTATGAAAAACTTTTTTCCCCATGTTAGAAAAGGTGGAATTTCCAATTAATTGAATTACCTTTTTGCCCTTTTACATGATTACAGTAATCTCTTTATGTAAACGTATGGGTTATCTTGTGATCTTTTTATATCAGCAGCTGCTGGTTTGACCCTTCAGAGTTAGATTTCTGGAAGCAATGACCTCGGAGAGCAAAATGACACGAAACAGAGTTCAGTTCAACAATGTTCTGAAGTTTTAATGAAGCACACAGAATTAAGAACAAATAATTTACATAAAGCTAGATAAGAAAGAAATACACAGAACAATGAGGGAGTCTTTAGATGTTCAGGTTGGTAACAAGACAGATGGAGTGAGCGAGGGACAAACAGCTTGTGTAGATATAAGGTTAGATAAAAAGACTGTTCAGGGTTCAGGGTGTAATGAGAATGCAGTGTAACATCCAGTTAATTAGTATGTATGAGTAGTATGCATGACCTGGAACCATTTAAATGATCAAAACCTTTCTTGTCTTTTGTCATTTTTAAGTAGCATACAATTCAATGTTGCATAGCTTGTATCATGCATTCGTGGATGATCTTACTGGGGAACTTTACAAGGATGTCTACAAATGTTTTTATACTAGAAATGATTGGTACCAACTGGCTCCTAGAAGAAATTTTAAGCCTGATGTCTAGAATGTAAATGACACATATAACCTAAATGATTAGTACAGATTTAAAAATTAACAGCACTGTCTTTTGAAGTCCCCCTCCACTCAAAACTCTTCTACTTACAGTTGAATGTTTGAGCATCACTCTGCAGAAAAATCTGGCCGGTGTGCAACTTGTGTCCAGCAGGAAAACTTTAGAAATGAACAAAATTTGCATACTCATAGATTCTGGATTTTTAAAAATTAAATCAAATGAGTAGATGTCTTTTTTTTTTCTTTTTTTTTTAAATCAAACATATCAGACACACATTGTTCCAAGCAGACTATTTGTATATATGTCTGGAGGGGATCTTTAACCACATTTCAAAGCTGTATCTCACAAGTAAATACAACCAACAAAATGATTAAAACCCAAAATCTCCAATGGATTTATTTTGTCCTTTTCCCATTTAGGTGGATGTAAATTAATTAGTACTACACCTTGTTAGAACATGTCGAGCCTGATCCTTCCATTATGCCACACACATCCACAAAAGGGAATTAAATCCTTTGTAAATATCAAACTAAGACCTCCCATTCACAACAAGGACTCTTCTTGATAGCTGTCTCACAAGCATAAGCTATCAAATGAGGCGGGTTGCTTGTTTGGGGGTGGTGGAAGGAGGGACTAGGATGAGGGCCAATTCTTCTTAGTGTCAGCGATAAAAATCCATCTGATTGAAATTGCAGGCCATTATGATATGAGGAGTAGAGTGCTGGAGAGATGGGTAGAGACAGGGAGAAAGAGAGAGTGGCTGCACAATTGCTGAGGTGCTCCTTTCTTTTCATTTTCAGATGAAAGCTAATTACGCGGTGTGGCGAGAAGACGGGGCGGCGTGCACGATGCAGGAAACGGGGAGCCGAGGTGGTTAATTGGGGTATGTGATTACACAGGGCTGTAGTTAGAGGGAATTAGGCAACAACACACTCGGCAGCACAGCTCATCATGGGGAGAGTGAAAGGAGCAGCGATAACGCTGATATCCTCCGCACTCAGCAGACCTCATCCTCAGCAGACACTGTATGAGGCCTGCAGACTGAGATCTGACTTAGATTTAAAGTCAAAGAACGAGCCTTTTGGTTACAAGATTTACTTCTTTGGTCCGGTCATTGTCATTTCTTTTCAGGGTTTAGTTTCTGTAGATGATACACTTTAACATGCTATTGCTGCTTGTGATTAATACCCTTCCTCAGAGTGTCAAGAACAGCAAATTTGGGCGCCTGGTTAGCTCAGTGGGTAGAGCTGGCAACCCATGTACCTAGGCTGAGTCCTTGCTGCAGCGGCCCAGGGTTCAAATCCGACCTGCGGCCCCTTGCTGCGTGTCATCCCCACTCTCTCTACCCCCTTTTCCTGTCTGTCTTCAGCTGTCCTATCAAATAAAAGCCAAAAAAATACTTCTCTAAAAAAAAAGAACAGCAAATTTGGTTGTTTTTTTTTTGGTTGACATCACTTGAAATGTAAAAACACAAATGATAGTAAAAATTCTCTGGATTATAATAGTGAATCTTTAATGTGAATATTAAAAAGCAACATTGTAATAAACAGTAACAAACATAGTGGCCCGCGAACTCCCCTCTTGAAGAAACACTTATCTTGATCCTGGATCTTTTCCTCTATACAGAAATAACCAGACCAAGAATACTCTGCATTGTATTCATTGGAAGAAATAGGGAACTGTCAGCTACTGAACGAACTGTAAGCTACTGAGTAAGGCTGGGAATTGTTTAAAATGTTGCTGCTAGTATTGATACAATGCCTGATTTTCAATACTGATGCCAAAACAATACGTTTTCTATAACACAATCAGCCATACAAGACATTAAATCTGGTTTTCAGACATTTGGTCCTTGACAGTTTTTAACATTAAATGTAAGACGCATTTTAGATACCCAGCCCTACTTTTGCACTATATAGAGTTGCACCAGTACCACCATCATCTGCTGTTGGGTAACTTCAGAGGAACCACTGGGGGTTAAGCACCTTCCTCAAGACTTTAGTATTTACATTTCCCACCAAATTTCTACCACTGGTTTAAGATTCAAACCATTAACCTTCCACTTACAAGACAATTCACTCATGTTGAAGTTCCTACCGAGCTTAGAACCCCGTCAAAGAGAACATTTGTATTACAGGCCTGACATAACTGCACCTTCACTCTTATATGGTCAAATCCGCCGTAGCGGAGGATGACCTAAAGCATGAACCCTTTCTCACTGTGAGCACTATCGATAGCACTTCAACGACCCGCACTCTAAATTTCCCAACATTATCTCCATGCTAGATGGTCTTTATTGATCAGCATGTTATTCAAAGTGTCTCCCTGCCTCTCCATGTAGAAGCCTCTCCTTTTATGTCGAAGAACAAAAGGGCTGGCCGTGAAAAGACATCAGAAGGGTGAGTTAAGGGTTGTTTCCATTCTGCTACAAAACTAAAGGGAGCGTTCGACTGCGTGTCACTGGCTATAAAAACAAAGTTCTGCCAAAGACATATTTATGTGGCTGAAGAGAAGGAATTGCGACACCAGGCACATTCATCTTCCTGCGTCTTTATCTCTTATCTTCGATAGGTTGCTCTGGTATCACTCAACTCAGGTCAATACAGATCACCTGTTAATGCTCGAGGAAAGGGTTACATAGATACAATAGTGCCATGAATTTGGATGGAAAGGCTACTGTAAAACCAGGCAAACCTTCATGTTCAATGTATGGGAGCTACTGAGCACCAACATAGAGAAATGCAAGGAAGATCAGTATTAATCTGAGGTTCAGTGTTCAATCTTGACCTTGGAAACAGCTGTTGAGAAAACAATATCTCTTATCGGGATACTTTAAGGATGTTTCATCCATGTTGACTTAAAAGCTGAGATCAAATCAATATTAATCATTTCTTTCTTTAATCTTTCACCACCAACTGTTCCTTGCACAGGGTGTTGGCACTTGAAATTTCACAGCCTGCTAGAACTATGAACATGTAATGAAGCTTTGGCAAAAGTTAAACAAGGAAGATCTCTTCTCTCAAATTTTCCCTTTATTTCTCTGAGGGTGAATTCCTTGTGCTATTTCCGCATATCTGTCAAAGTCCCTACATTTACAATTCTTTTTTGTCCATGTTCTCAAATCTGTCAGTCCCTGGACGTCTTTCCCACCCACTAATATGCAACTCTCTACCTACCCATCACCACCTTTACCTCAAGGTTGTTCCAGGAGGTTCCACTGAGAGTTTCCATCACCCACCTGCTGGCCTACCTCCACCTTTGCTGGTGTCTTAACTCTGGAGGATGCTGGCCTGTCTCTTATGTCTATGCCTGATGAAGATGCTTCATATACAAATAAAACCTTAAACAGGGTGTTTAAACTTACTAAATACATTGTAGAGCATCTGAAAATATGCTCTCATGGTCAGTTTGTAACATCCAATAATTTTGGTTCCAAATCAATCGAGTCTTGTTTATAAGGCCAAATTTACAGTTTCTGAAAAGTTATTCAGAAGTTACTTTATAGCTGAGTTGCTGACAGGCTGATTTAGGAACACAATTAATGTTAAAGCTAACATGCAGCCTACAGCCTCCACATCACTAATCTGTAAGCCAGAAACTATGCTTGATGATGTAAGCTCTCAGTTGTGTGAGTAAAGAAATGGTCAGGGCTACTTATCAGCCCCACTAAGCTACCGTTGAGCTGCCTGTCTTGAAGAAATGTGTACTGGCTGGAGACCTCCAACATGACCGCCAGACGATGAGGTTCATCCAGCTGAAAGCACTCTATTATCTCCACAGCTACTGTACATGTTGTGTGATCTTTGCATGAATATGAATCTCTGCCACTTCAGTGCTCTAGTGTCTGGTTCTTGCTCTTCTTCCTGTTGTAACCTGGCTGCGCCTGGAGGCCTGTTGTAACCCGTAAGCCCTCTCGACCAGCCACAGCGACCTCTTGTATCAAAGCAGAAGAAGGAGCACACATCAAAGGCGCAAAATGAAACCGTGTGTTGTCGCTGGATGGCCATTCGCCTTTGAACCTCGTCTGCCCCGATCTGCGTTACAAAGCTTCAATTAGCTGACATCAGAACACTCGGCAACACAGGAAGCGGCGGTTTCCTCCTCCTCGTGTCTCTCTCATCACGGGTCTCCTTCATTCACAGACACTTTGTTTTTTGGTAAATTATTCCTGCCTAGTCAGCTGCTGTTATTGTTAATCAATCTTAACCACCCACACGGTGATGAAGGTAACTCACAGATGAGAGCAAACATAGGCAGATTAGACTGAATGTATTAGATGCATTGGTGGATGTATGAAAGGGCAGTTAGCATGATGCCTCTGTGCAGCAATCGTGGGTTTGTTTTTAGAAATTCGAAAGGGTATTTTTGATTGATTAGATAGTATTCAGGGGAGACAGGAATTATGGGTAAGAAACAGATGGGTGGCAAATGTGCCAGGTTCAAAATCTTTAAACAGCTGCAGAGTTTCCTTGTGCAGCAGCTTCAAGGAGAACCTGGGCTATACACTAGAAAGAAAAAAAAACAATAGGAAATGAGTAAAAAGTACAGAACACTTAGAGATGGTAGGAAAGGGTTGTAGGTATGTGGAGAAATGATAACACTGACCACACCCCATTTATGCTTTGGTGTCTGAATTATGAAAAATCTTAGACTGCATTTTCATGTTTCTGTATAGTCTTAGAGCCCATTGAAGGATGAATGTTTCAGGGAACTCATCATTTTGTATATCTTCCAAGAGAAATACATGTTATTAAGCAGAAAAAGATGGGTCTTGGTTGAGAAAATTCATTAAAAATACACCTTGAACAGAACTGCAGTGTACTGTACTGTAGATGTGGGCTTGTGGTGTCATGAGATAAACAGCCACTAGATGTCACTCTAAGATGTGATAAAAATCTAAAGCTAGGCCTGCTGTCCAAGTGTTGCCTGAGTACGTTGATTCTCTTATGAAATATCAGCAAGTTGTGGGTGCAATATAGTAATAAAAACTTATTAAATACTAAGATTTAATACTGTAGATTGAAAACCTTTTTATACTTCTGATCTAAAAAAAATGCTTAATGGGGAAATAGTGAAATAAAAAGGAAAGTGGACATGAATTAAGCACAAATATATATATTTTTTCTTATGTCAGTTTTACTTTAATACTGTTTTTAACACTTGAGAGATTAATTACTTTTTTGTGTGAAAATCTTAAATCTTAAATAACTTTTATATAATTCATATTTTTCAAAATAGGTGGCGAGCTAATATTCAAAATCATGTAAATTTATTTAACATCTAAAATCTAAAAACTGTTACTGCTACATTCACAGATGCATAATTTGAGATTTAATTTAGCAGTTTGTTAAAAAAAAAAAAAAAAAAACAGGAATGGAAAAAAAGTCTCATTATCTCATTTTAGGACAAAACATTTTCATTTTGTGTTGGCTACTCCAATAAATAGCTATAAAACCAGATGCCTTTATTATCCATTTTTACTCCGAACCACCTAGTGCTCACAGTAAGCCACCTCTCCTCAACAGATTGCCATTCAACCTAATTTATGCAGGGTAACCTTTTGTAAAATGTCCATATGCTTGATATGCCTCCCTTCACACAGGCGTGTGCTAAGCAGCTCACTGTTAACACAGATGGACCAAACTGCTGCAGAAATTGAGGTGAACATCTGTATGGAAGGGATCTAATGTACCCTATTGCTATTATATTGCTGTCCCATATGGAAACAATCCTCAGTGTGCGTATGAAGTCAGTCACCATGTGCGCTAATGCAAATGCATGGGACAGGGAAATGTTACTTGCTTGTGCATGCATTCAAAAAAGTGTGTTTGATTACAATAACTATAACTACATGTATCTTCTCATTCATAAAAAACAAACAATGTTTATTTTTTTTAAACAAGGTGTTTTATATTTTTCAAATAAATTACAACATTTGAAATTTGTCTAATCTCTATGATGTTTTCAGTACTTTTATTATCTAAAACGGGGCATTTTCATAATGTTCCCACTTGCATTGAATGAGGTGAGACTACTTTGTGTCTCTGCACAGAATGTAATGATTGAGTTTAAACATCTTCCCCTCAGAAAGCTGACTCAAGGCATACAAAGGCCATTGATAAGGTAAACGAGTTTCCCTCTCCCCTACAATCTCCTTGTTTTGCTGCCATTCTGAAAAAGACATTTGAGGGGCACTTTCCCTCTCCATTCACTGTTGCATTCACACTTTTTTTTACCTCAATGAATGAGGATTCCTGTGTTATAATTTGGCCAGAAAATTATTAGGCAATAGATTGCAGGCTATCAGGAGACACTGGGCAACTATGAATGGCAGAAATTGTATTATCTCAGCCTTTTCAAGGAGCTGCAGGTTTCAAACTGCCAGCTAATGAGTGAATTAATTTAACAAAAGCAAATGATGTTTCTCTCGGTCTCAATGGCAGCCTCGCTGGGAAAATTCAAAGGGCAATTCTTCAGGTGCCATGTCATCTTGGGGAAAGAATGGTGGGTAAATAAAACAGAAAGGAAAGAAGCGTTTACAATTTAAATAGGCATTAGTAAGTCATAACCCTCGGAGCATGTCTCTCATTCTAGCTCCCGAAAATCCATGTTTAGGATTCACCAAATTTAATATAATAAATGCACTGTTTATAAATTTAGATAAACCCATGTGACATTTAAGTGTAATTCTCATTTAAATGGGACACTTTGCCTCCAAGTAAGCAAATGTGTTAAAATAACATGAAATCTGCATTCTATTACACACACCGAGTGCCATTGAGAGCTTGTTTTACATAATTTCACTGACTGTCTGAGAAAATGAATAAACAAAGAATTATGTAAAATGTTGTGATCTGAATTACTGAAATAATGCACATGATTAGGATGCGTGTAAGGGGGTGGTGTGCTGGCGCTGGAACTGTGCAGAGTGTTGGTGGAAGTAAAAAGAAGGGCAGATTCAACAACTACCAGTGGAAATGAAAAGACCCACATTTCTTTCCCATTTGACTAGTCAACCACTATTTCTTACACTGTAAGGATACATTTAGATGATAAAGATTCATGCCAGCTATAGAAATTCAGTAAGTATTGGATTTAATCAATTCACTCTGACCATGTTTCATTCAATTTTTATTTTATCTATCTTGTGAGAATATTTGCTAAAATAACTGTAGACAACTTAGAATTCACACAATCTCTGTTGCATTATATTTTGAAGCTGTAAAACATTCTATTTTTTTTTATATTTCTGAAGTTGCACAAGAGGTTTCTGATAGGTAAACAAATGTTGTTACATGTAGACTGCTGCATCATCTGTTTTCCTTTTGAAATTACCTGTCTCAGTCCTCTGTGGCAGCTGGCGTCGAGCTGAACTTGTTGGACTACATGAAGGCGATATCCAAAACAAGATGATTGAGCTTTGCCATTGGCCACGCTGTTGTTTTAATGGTGATGCATGGATTTTCTTTAACATGCTGCCAAGGGACTCACATTAGCATGCCATTTAGAACCTGCATTCTTGCCTGAAATAACACTTATTGCATAATATCCCGATGAACAAGCTCCGGTAATACACCACAATTAAGCTGGAAAGCGTTTTGCATCTGCCAACCCTCCACTAGCCACAATTATTTGGCAGTAGATACACAAAGGGTTATGGGCAGTCGTTTGATGGACACACAGGCCTTTTGATTTTTAATTGTAATTGTAATCCTCTCCACTTGAGGACTTGGAAATGCATCGTTTGAACCCCCCTCCCTCTTCTCCACACACATACACGCCACCTCCCTCCATCCCGCCATCCTTCTACCCCCACGTCCTCCTCCTCCGTGGTGGAGATGTGGAGTATTCAACGGCTGCCCACTTCTCGCCCGCGTGTAGCATTAAAAGGTGTAATCCCACTGAAATGTAAATCACAGTTCTTGAAAACAAATTACGCACAAAGATAACAGGGCCAGCGCTCTATCAATAAGGCATCAGAAAGGGCCCTGAGCAGTTTCTGTGTGTGTGTGTGTGTGTGTGTGTGTGTGTTTCCCTGTTTTTTTTTTTAATATATATATTTTCTTTCGGAGGGCCAAATTGCAGCAGACCTGTTATCAGGGGTAATGGTGAGCTGTCAACCAAGCCAGGTTGATTACAAGGTTATAGTAAACAATCCCGTCTAACTGCTGTGGACAGACTGGGGGGGGAGGGGGGGGCAGACGAGGAGTGCACATCACATTCATCAAGCAGATTTAAACGAACGCTCAGAGGTTCGATGGTTGCCATCACCGGCTCTCCCGTCTCTCTAACTCATGATAATTGCCCCTATTTCTACGTCTCTTCTGGTGATTTTTCTCTGCAGACCTTCACTTAGTTATCCCATCTCTCCATCAAGCTGGTTGTAATATTAGGAGGGATGAAATTGGCAAAAGTGACCATCAATTTGTCAGCTGCTAGGTTTCAAAAAGGATGTTGAATATTGGAAAAAGTTCCCACTGAAAATGATTGGTAAAACCTTACGAGACAGAAAGGTGTAAACGGACGATAACTGATAGGCAAGTATGACATCTATTGGAAGACTGATTTGACATCTCATTCTGTTCAACGTGTATTTCCCAGCAGTCATAGATGCATATGATATACCTGCAGTGGCTGAGACAACATTCATTTCCTGTTTGAAACACAGCTTTCATACATGTCTTCTCTTCAAATCGGCCCTGCCACTTCCCACTAAGATGTGTGTGATCTGAGGTTGTAATACAGAGAGTGCGTATTTAAGGGGGGAACCAGCCCCGTCCAACGCTCTGGCATTTCTGCCTTCAACAGTGCCATTATTGAGCTCAATCAGCTCCTTGTTAGTGCCAAAGTCGTTCAATTAAAGGGAGCTTGGAGAAACAAATTTGCTACAAATCGAGCTTGTTGATGTCCTGTGAAGTTGAGAGGGGCGCAGGGAGAAAGGTGGGGAGGCTGGAGGGTTAGGGGACCGAGGATTAATTTCGGCGAGGTTGCCCCCTGTCCTGAGTTGGAGTCCTGATAGTAAAGATACATAGGCTGCCATGGTAAGAGGCCAGGCTTTCTTGGGCCTTCTCCATTAAGGGCTAGGTGGAACAATCGTCTCCGTTGTTCGAGCCGGGAAAGTGATGAGGTTGCAAATGGAATCCCGCTGAGGGAAACAAAAGATGAGGAGATCGTTTAGTGCAACCGGACTCTCAGGTAGGTGCCCCTCTTGGACACGTTAATTGATCTCATTTGTTACCTATACCTGCCCGATCAAGCTGCTATCATTGCTGGGTAGAAGGAGGGGCTGCTGAGTCTCGCATTGGGCTTGCAGTGTCATGTCCTGTTAGGATACAGAAAGAGAGGATGGAATATATAATAACAGAGGAAGCAAAATAGATAGAATGTAAAGAAAGTAAAGCAAAGAATAGGCAATAACCAAGAAAAGGGGTGAGAAGTGTGACGTAAGAGAAAGGAGAGTACAGTAAAAGTGAGACACGGGAAGCGAAGAGAAAGAGCAGAGGCGAGCGAGAGGGCAGCCATTCCTGCCAGTGAGACGCTCTAGTCTTACAGGCTTCATTTCACCGCAGCTCCGATGGGCCCTGAAACAAGACACTCCCAAATATCCCAATTACACCTGCACTTCTTGTCCTTTTGTAATGGGAAATCTGCTTTTTTTTCCTTCCCTCCCTGAATCTCTACGAACACAAAGTGGACAATTGTCCAGCATGGGACTGAGCCGACCTGCTCAAACATCCATGTCTGTTTTACTGGAGGCAGGCGGATCAGATGTGCTTTTAATGGCCCTAATTGGACACTGTATTAGTCTGCAGTTATGTAAGTATTTAATTCACATTTCGTTCATTTTGCAAGTAAATTCCTGCCGCCCTCTGTGTGATCCCAATGCTATATGTTCTTTCAATTAGACTAGAGAACTCGCATTAAAAAATGCGCCTTCTCGAAAAAAAGCTGCATGACATCAGGGAGCTCAGAAGTCAAAAATAAAGCTCCAAAGGTTCAAAATAGTGAAGAATAATTGCAGATTTTCATATCGAAATGTGAGTTTTTGCACACCAAGATTATACTGTTATGGTTGATTTGTGGCATCATAAGTATTCTTTCTACATTGCTATTTGTCTGCATTGCTTTTTGTGTTCGGTTCAAGCTTTTTATTACCCACTGAAAGTGATGTACTGACTATGCACAGGCCAAGGAGGCAGAGAACGTCTCTGAGGACTCTACCCTGAGTGTTTTCGTGAGCTGATTTGCTGCCTTCTGGTTGAGCAATGATGTGCGTATCCTCTTGCCCTCAGCGAGACAAAGTGCAAGTTTGTTTGTTCAAGGTCCCCGAAAAGTGAGCGTGCAATCTCTAGCTGTGCTCTTTTGTCTCAGCGTGTCTTTGGAAACTTCACCCCCCTCCTGCCGGCATGTCTTCAGAGCTGGCATGGCAGGGTGAGAGCTCTCCAAGCTGCCCGCAGCTTCTCATGCATCCTGTGTGGCTGTCACAAGACGAGATGGGCGCCATTCAACCCAATTAGTGAAATCCACTCTGATGTTGGGAAGAGGGGAAAAAAAGAGAAAGAAATCAAATTTTTATTTCGCCCCCTGTCCGTCATCTGCCAATTTCACTGGAAGTAAGAGAGTGGCACCAATTAATGACCGTGGGCCGGAGGCGGCACCAGCACTGGCACAAGAACAGCATGTTTCAAGCGTCGGGTGGCATCATGCAAGGCCTGCTTCTCTACCGACGCTAAAGCAAATGAAATGAGACTAATAGGGAGCTCGTTTCCAGCCGCTGATTAAAAGGCCTGGGAGCTCCTGAGGCATCGCCCATGTCCAGGTCCAGGCCCGGCATCACGGGGCCTTCACATTGCTCCTGTAATGTCATTTTGGACATCAGCACGTCTGTCTCCCTGAGGTCATCCTTCTTCAGACTCTCTCATTTTGTTTGTTCTGCAGCAAAGGCGAGCTAGGAAATCTACACTTTCCTTTGGGGTGTTAATTAAGGGGAGCATCCAAAATTAATCAGCAAATTCACTAGGGCGAAGGGCGATGTGTCTGAAGGCCTGGAAACAAAGTCCGTGAAGGGCCTGCGGAGAAAGGAGCCCTCGGCTATGGCCAGGCAGAAAAACAAGTGCACAGACGGCGATCTGACACAAAAATTCATGTAAGTATAAAATTTTACACTCATTTTCTCTGTCAGCTTGTCACAATGAATTATAAAGGTTGATTCGCTTATCTGGCTAAGGGAGATCACACACGCCCGGTCATCTGAACACCATCATATGGTCAATGTCTGCTGGTGGAAACCTGTGCTAACCACTGAGCTTAAGCTACATTGCTAGGACCACAGGAGGTCGGTCACTTATCCCACTTGTATCGATGATTCTCAACCAGGAGTGTGCAGACAGTTTCAGAATGATGCAGCAGTTTCTGAATTCAAGCTGCTCCTTTGTTTCGGGTTTCTACCCTCTGTAAAGAATTTTCTTTTGCAAGGTTCAGCCACTTCCTTTCTCCTTTCATTCACCTTATCCCCACTTTCATTACACCAGCATACTTAGATAACTCTCCATTTTTGTCTTTCAATTTATCTTTGGAGTTTTTTTTGCCACATTCTCTAATTAGCACAGTGCCTGCAGGCTATTTGTGACCTTTCCATATGTAAATAGATGGATGCTTCCCTCCCTCTCCCCTCTTTCTCTCCCCCTTTTTCTCTAAGTCTCTGACTTGCAGTGACAGGATGAGTGCAGTCAGAGCTGAGCCAGTGCTCATGTGTGGATGGATGACACCACTCAAGGCATGTTTGGCAGCGGCTCCGGCGATATCAGGGAACGAGGTGTTCAGGAGCTTGGTGATTGACAGCTGCCAGGTGTGACACTGCCAGCCTGACACAGTGTGTAGCAACTGTCTCCTGTCACTTCCCCTCTTCTCATCGCCCCTCGCACCGAGGCGCTGCATCACTCATGCCGTCCTTTAAGCCCTCTCGCCCAGGGTGCTTCAGTTACTGTGCAGCTGGAGTGCACTAACTGCCGAGTGCACTTCGGAGAGGCCTCGCTGCTCAACAGCTATAGTTTCTTGATCTAGGACAGGAGTTTGTTTTATGTGTCATAATAGTTATTTTTGTCAAGTTGATATTGACTTATGCTGGGGAGAGGCCAGAGCTTGGAATTTGTTGAAACTTTGTTTCATTGTTTCATTCATACATCGGCAGATCCGCCATGTGTGGTAACCTTTTTAGGCTCCTGATGCATCAAGTCAACCTCAGAGAACTATTATTAAAGGCTGATTGATCCTTAGCCTCAAGTTGTCTCGTATCTTTTAAAAGCAGTGGTAGAATGTAACAAATTTAGTTAAGTATGGCACAGAAGTACAGTTCGGAAGTACTTCTGTCAATCCAAGGCCATACTGTTACATGAAAAGTACTTTTGATAATTTAAGTACAATTTCATAACATAACTGTTAACTTGCAATGGATTATCTCAAAATGTTGACATCCATACTTTTTTCACCACTGTTTAATAGTTGCATTTGAATATTACTGAAAGGCAACAGCTGGTGTGCACCCTGCCTGCATTAAAGGAAGTAACAAATACAGCCATCTGTAAAACCTGAAGAACTAGCATTGCACAAAAAACAACAATTAGACTACCATTTTCACACAGGTAAATTCAGATTATCTCATATGTATGTGATACGTTTTTCTTTGGTTTCCCATGATCATTTGCTCGAGAGAACCTTATCTCAAAGGTGCAGCAAAAACACAAAAACTATAAGTGATGGTTAGCCAGAGGTTGAACAGTCTCCCAATGGTAGCCCAACAGTGGCCGTAGAGCAGCCAACAGTTGGCTTGGTGTGTGACTTTGAAGACCAAAAATAATTTAGGTTTAATGTCAAACAGTGTCAAAAGGGATAGATTTGACAAAACTTACATTGACATTAATTGAAAGTTCTCCTTTTACATGCAGTGGTATGATTTCTTTTTAAATGTTCCATTTATTTAACAGCTGATATCTTTATTGTGCATCTAGTGCAGCTGGATGAAAGAATTGGGTTACATGGAAAAACATATCCAAGGACATTGTGAGTGGCCAACACTGGCAAAGGCTCTGCTGAGTTTGGGGTGAATATTTACAATTCCTTCTCGCAGCTGAAGTGGAGTTACATGCACGTTAATATAATTCAGACATAAACTGGTGTCAGGACCCCAGTGAATAATGGGCTCTCTGGCACTTCACCAGGCTCTGCTCACAGAGACAACTTTGGAGAAACAATATGAAAAGAGTACATGTGAAGTTGGTGAGACACCCTGGCTGCTGAAGAACTTTTCTCGACGCCAAAAATGGAATACGCTGCTGGTATGAATCCCAATATGGATTCTTATTCCTCAGAGACAATCCAAAGTGTTTTTAGTCACATTAGCATATATTACAGAAGAGGCGGCTAGATTGCCAAACCAGATCACTTTAAAAGACAAATGCATATACCAAATATGAAAGTGAACCCAGTTATTATGGCATATTAATTGATGATAATCTTTTGTGCCAGTTCACCACTTAGAAACGGGTGATCTCTGACCTGTGCTGGTGATAAATATAGATACAGAGCAGGAGAGGCAGCTGATAAACAAAAATGAGTGCACGCACACACAGCAAATAACTTAGGAGAGTTGTCATCCTCTGTGCACACACGCAGACGAGACAAGACACAGCAAGTAAATAAAGCTGAAATATATGCAGCATAATTGTTTTACCGAGGCATTACATTTAATGCATGAATAATGTCTACAAATGGCAGGTCTCTTCCTTTCATTTCCCGGAGAGAAGTGTATTTACGGACTGCTGGTGGTCCCTTGAGGCCCCCTGTCCCCCCCTCAGCAGTATTTAATACCTCTAAAGTGCATAATTGCTGATCAGAGAGTCTGCGATGCTCTGTTTGGTGTGTAAAGAACTTCTTTCAACAAGGAGTGGAGAAGGGAAGGGGGAAGGAATGCTACACCTCTGGTATCATGTGCCATATTTGTTCGCAGTGGCTGGTAGTAGCAGGGACAAACACAACGGCAGAGTGGCTGTCTCAATAGCGGGCTGGTATCTCTTTACCGGGGTCTTTTTGTGTGAGGGAACAGGCTTGGTTGTCGTGTAGTGCTGGCTAACCATCGGGTGCACAGAAAGCCACTTAATAAGTAAAGGCTCACAGTGTGATTCTGATCTGGCATGGTGACCTCTAGAGAGGCACACCCACAGGCTCTCTGTGTCCCTTGGTGTCCATGTCCCCCCCAACCACAATGGACGGTGGGGACGTGACATCAACATTACCGAGCACCTGCTCAGCCGCCAACCACCACAACCCCCTCCCTCCAGCCCCCAGAGTGGTGTCCCTGGCCAGGGCCAGGGCCACGGTGCATTCCAGCCCGACACTGATGCGAGGTGACCGGACTGGCCGGTTCACACGGCCCCTGCAGTGGCGCTGGGGCTGCAGCCAGAGTCGCACGCAGACAGCTGGAGGAGACGGGAGAGGAGGAGGAGGAGGAGGAGGAGGAGGAGGACGATGCAGGGCACAAACAGCCATAAGAGAGAACAAGTAGAGTTAAAGTTGACAGGTTCAACAGAGCAGCTGAATGTCAGTAACAGCAGCCAAAGCAGTGCTTGAAAGTGAACAGACACAACTTGTTAAAATGGCAATCCATGAGTTTTATGTGTTTTTATTTTGGTGCTATCTTTGGTGTTAAGTTTGCACTGCACTTGACGCTGATCAGTGTCTTTTCTGGGATCTTTTGTTGATGAAGCTTTTGTTAAACACCCAGTTCGTCTTCCATTATTCGAAACTAATTGATGTTTCTGCTACATGAAATCCATCACTCCCTGTTAACCCAAAGATTTTTTAGGGTAAGACTGAAAATTAGTTCTTAATCAACACAACTTGTATGTATAATTAGGATTTACTTAATTTAACTTAGCTTGGCTAGCTCACATGGCTAAAGTTAGCTTAGTCTTTAAATGTTCTTTGTTTCATTTCCTTCTTCTGTTTCCCCTCCAGAAAAAAAATTAAATCAAATAACTTTTTTTTTTTTTTTTTTTTTTAAATATGTCAAGCTAAAATGTCAAACTTTGACTCTTCCTTTCAACTCTTGAGGCTAAAAGCTATTATGAAGGGGTCACAAAGTGAATACAGGTTAAATTACTGTTTTAATGTATGAATAAACAGTAGGGATTGTAAAATTAACTTCAAATTAATAATTATAATTTCAAAGCTAACAATGTAGCTTATCTACTCCTGAAATGTCACACTTTAAACTCTCCCTGTGTCCTTGTTCTTTGTCCACTCCAGAAAAAAAACAACCCCCCACAAAGGCGAGACTTTTATTGCAAGTAATTCACTTGAATCTTAAAAAATAGTGTTCTCATATCTCTGCTTTACTTTTGAATAAAGAGTTGTTGACTGGAGAGGATAATCTTGAGAAGAGGATAAAACAAAGTGGTTGCTAAAGTAGTGCTTTGCACTGATTCAATGGTGCACTTAAATATTTTCAGTTGGGGGTCTGTTAATTATTTATAGAAAACTCCTGTGTTCACTTTCCGTCATTGTTGTACTGCTTAACAATGAAGGAAACAGAATTAAAAGTGTCTTTTCGTCAAAAATGTAGCACCAAAAATGACCAATATTGTAATATTTTAATAATCAATAACAAATTAATAATAATACAAAAGAAATCCAAGCTCTGTGTCTTGATTAAATGTAACTGCTCTCAGGCATATTCTGTCACCCCAACAAATATTTCACTCCTTCTCAAATGTGAAGATGGGTAGCTTGTGCTATCAGGAAAGTGTTAATTAATCAAAGACAACCTTCTCTATAGCTTGGTGCACATATTCAGGCGTAACCCCAGCTCTCGCCTTGCACTTAGACAGCCACTTATACACTCGCACACACAGACGCAACCTTATTAGCCGGCGTCCTTATGTGGGACCACTGTTAGTCGGTGAGCCGTTGCTTCACTTTTTTTTTTTTTTTGAAGGAGAAACAGAGAATGAAAGAGAGAGAGGGCCTGAAATAATTTGTTTAATTTGGACCAGCTCCCAACTCAGCAGGTGAGAGGAAGGGGGAGAAAGAGTGAGTGTGTTTTCTTTTTGTGAGCTGGTCTTCTCATCATATGGGTGGTGGGCCGTGTGTGTGTGTGTGTGTGGGGGGGGGGGTTCAGTGGCAGATCAGGGTCTCACTTCACTTGCCCCAGCTGCAGACCCATGGTTTGTTGGTTTGGGTCATTATGACATGTGGAAAGCTACTCCCTCCCTCTCCCCCCGCCGTCTCACCCTTCCTCAGTCCCCCCGACCCTATAGCACAACCCCCCCCGAGCCCACCACCACAAACCCAACTCCTAATTATCTCTGAATAGCAATTTTATTGAACCCTAATTTGTAGTAATGAATTGTGATAGGTGGCGAGGCAGAGACAGAAAAGAATAACTTCACCCCCACCTCACCCTCCACCCAATACACACACACACACACACACATGCACACACACACTTCCTTTTGTTGATTGTTAGTGCACTCACCCATAGCTGTTGCTGATAATCAGTGTTATTCTCCGTGTTTGACCCTCGCTGGCCACAGTAGATGTTCATATGATGTTCAATTCAGCTTTAGTTACATAAGAACAAATGTAAGGTAATAGATGAGTCAGAAAAGGGGCTGTTGAGGCAACATAAACATGACTTTGAGAACACATAGACATACATTTGGGGATGACTGAGGCTTAATATCCACTGGTGGATGGGATTTGCACCACAAACCCTGCAATAAACGCATTCTCTGCAGGTTGATGACACCTTTCATGTAACAAAAACCAAACAGCAAACACCGACATGTCACTTTTTCATCTAAGTGCACTCCCGGATCTCTCTTTTGGCTGCGCTCGGTCACTTGAAAAGCAGCGAGTGAGGCAGCTGAAGGGCACTCGAGCCGCGGCTGCAGCCGAGGACGAGGCGATGATTCAGTCGGCAGGGGCCGCCGCAACAGGACTCTCCGTCGTCAACGGAAACAAGAGTTCTCATCAGATGGGCCGGGGTCACAGGGTCAAACCAGCCGGCCCCCGGTGTCTTTTCACTCTCTCTTTCTCTCGCGCAGGGGGAGCAACATAGAAGGATAAATGTATATAGGAGAATGGATGGATCTACAGTAATTCTTGTTTTGATATCGGCTGCTCAAACATGCCATGAATTTGTGTAAATTAGAAGAAATTACAGGGGCTTCATACGTGATCTTTTTTAAGACATAATTGTAATAAGATTTTGTTTGAGAGATATCTTTTTAAGTTTTTGTGATCACAGATGTACTTTGGTCTTGATTTAAAATCCTTCATATTGGGCATAATTGTAGCTTTGGAACTGATGGTGAGTTCATGTGCAGGTGGGTTGGTGCGACGTCCAAGATTTTTGAAGAAAAAATGCTGTAAAAAAAAAAAAGAATGCACTGAATTTGTGTGCTGCACTTACATTTTATTTTTTTATTTTTGTCAAAGCAAAACAAAACAGATAAACAAGCACAGAAGCATGTTGATGTGTGACGAGCTAACAGAACAAATTCATTTGGAAAACATATTCGTTTTCTGGTGAAGTATGAGTAAGTGTTGTTTTCTGTTCTCCAGCATTTTGTGAAGGTTAAAGCGTCACAACTTGGGAACTTTATTACCAAACCTGGATCACCAGTTGGAGAAAAAACGCCCCCAAAGTTCCTTTTATTCCCCCCAAAGGCTGTTATGCTCTTATTGTATTAGCTTATATTTAGCTGTTTTGTTGAATATTCAAGTTTATTTAGTTTATTAAAATGATCACACATTATGTAGAGGGTCTCAACAGCAATTTATTTTCCTCTGGGGTCCTAAAAGGTTAAGCCAGCCATTCTAAATGCCTACCCCAGCTGATATTTAATGACTCTCACATATTGAATTGATTTGGCAGTAACCATTCCTAATTCACTTTAATAATAATAATAAAAATAAAAAAAACGCATTTATTTGCAAACCATATCCAAGAACATTATCCCAAGCTTTTGTCACATCTGAAAACAACATAATGAAAACAGTTAAGAGTGCTAAAAACCTCAATAATTTAAACACATGTCTTTTTTTTCCTCCTTTCTTTTCCTTACCTACCCAGAGCGAACAAAGCCCCGCTGTCGCCAACTTTCTACTCATGATTGGAAGGGATCTCCAGCCTATATCTGGTCATACAAACACTGTTTGCTCTGGGCTTCCTGTCTGTGGACTTACATTACAATGTGTAGATTTAGAGATTGGGAAACTAAAGTCGCCGGGCTTTTCAGTTGGATAACGGCTGCCTCTCTCTCTCTCTCTCTCTCTTTCTCAGACCCCCCTCCTCATCCCCTCCTTCTCCAGCCCTCTGTCTGTCACACTGTCGTCCAATACCAGATGGTAGGCGTTCAACACGGAGACCAGCACGGCTAAGCTAAAATACCTGATTACAATTCACCAATACAATTCAAATATCATGGGCAGGCTTAAGGATAATACCTCTGTAACAATATCATTTATTTTTTTCCCTGTTCCCTTTATCCTTGTTTTACTGGGAGAGGAGACTGCAAAGCCCTTTCTCAAACAGATAAAAGAAAAGATAACCTTTTTTTTCTTCATCTGTCCTCTTCCTCTGTTCCTGGGGGGATTGTTTGTTTCTTTTCTCCCCTCCTGTTATCCGATGCCTTTTTCATAAAGTGCCAATAAAAATAAAACCGATAAGAAAATAATATTTTAACAAGACTTTGCTTAACTTGAACTCAATATTTTAGGGAAATAAGTGGACAAATAATTGAGGTGAAAATATTTATAGGATGTAAATTGTGCCCTGGTTGACATTTTGGAGCCATGACAATAATGAATGAAAATGTTATGCTAAATTCATATTTATGCTGTTTATTCATATTTGACGAATATATTCGACTGCAGCACAGTCATACATATACATTGTGTTCTTGTGAATGTAAAGTGTGCTTATAATTAAGCTTCATATTAGTGGTGACATTAAATAAACCTAGGGCAGTTTCAGTTTATGTAAAAGAGCTGTAATATAATTTAACATTCTTATTATCATTTTACATCATCTAATGCAACCTAGAATAAGACACAACATATTTTTAATATGTTTTATTCAATAGTAATTTAGGCAAAATTTAAAAATATTTATTTTATTTTAGTGGTGGATCTTTTTTTTTTTTAATTAATCCTTAAAAGTTAAAAATGTTCTCTTTTCTTTTTTTGTATCATTATGTATGGACTGTTTTCAGTCTTCATTAGTTTCTTCTTTACTCTGTGTGAAATAATTCAGCATTTCCTCTTTTTTTTCCTCATGTCCTCTGCTACGAGAGGCTCTCTATGAATAGAACTGTAATTTGTATCCTAATAATGCTGTTTATATGGTGTTTGAGTACAAACGCACTGTCCATCCAACAAATACAGCCAATTTAATTTACAATCAAATTAAACAGATTCACTGTATTTGCAGTGTCAGAGCTTTATGATAAGCATGAAAAACCAGTATTCTACAATGCAGAAGATTTTGATTACTAAATAATAACGCATTTTTGCATTATTATTATTATTATTATTATTATTATTATTTGCATCATTAGAACCAGCATTTCTATGTAGGAGATTCAGACAGGAATATAGTGGATGATAAATCAACATAAAGTTGTTTTTAAATTAAACTTTATACTATATAAGGTGAGTATAATGTGTCAGCAAACAGGAACTGCACTGTATATGAGAGTGTGGTGCTTAGAATATGATCACTCTGCTTTACAGGAGCAGAAAACACTGTACATTATTGGGGAGTGTGGGGATAATGTTTTTTCTTTTGTCCAAACTTGCATGGATGGAATAAATAATTTCTACATAAACCTTAATGTAACTTCACTGCTGACCTCATGGCCTTTAAATAGAACATTTTTGAAACAAACACACATCGATGTGACCCTCAACTTTTCCGCCACTTTTTGCTTTAAGGAAACACAACCTCAGCTTCCCGTGTTAAGCCTCATACGCATACAGTTATTCACACTTAACCGCCTGTGTTGCTGTTGTGGTGCGGAAACCTCATATCTCCAAAAAAGTAAGGGGAAAAAAACAGTTTACAGTTTGACCCCAGCATGCATGTTTTTTAAGTTCATCCGGCTGGTTTGGAAAATGTTTCATGAATCCAGGGGTTGTAGGAATTTCCCATCACCCAGAGGAGCGTGTAAGTCTTCAAACAACCCCCTCCACCCCGCCTCCCCTCTGCCTCAAATTGGAGTTGGGAGGTTTTTCAACTGACAAGAGAGAAAGCAGCGGTTGCTCACTGTTTGGAGGCGAGTTATTCTTCCATGGCCAGAGTGTATGTGTTTTTTTTCCCGCTCAGAGTGTGATCTCTGGTGTGGGCAGAGGTGCGTCTAGCCGCCCACACCACTGGCACTCCTGCCCATGTAGCACCCATAACACCAAACCATTAGTGGCATGGCAGTCTACCCACATCTCAACCACCTTCATTAGTCATTCAGCTCCTTATTTTTGTTTGGTTTCCCCTCTGGCTCCTAATTAATGCTTAATCGAAACTGCTGAACTGAGCTGGTAGAAAATTCATGAATATTAAAATCGACCCTGACGTTTTTTCTCGCTTTCTCCTCTTTTTTTTTCCTTTTTTTTTTTTTTTGTTGGCTTGTCTACAGTAGTAGCTGGGCACCATTTATTTTTGTTGCTGTCAGAGATGTAAGGCGTCATGTTTCTTTTCCCACTTTTCACTGTTGTAACAATGATGGAGGATAGTAGGCAACAGAGTCGTGTTTTGCCAATTTGAAGTGAACCGAGAGAGTTTTTTCGTGTCACTTTGATGCATGCTGTTCCAATTCAGGGGGCACTTGAACGTAGTTTCACTTTGATAGAGGCCTGTAAGTGAAGCAGACAGGAAAATCATCTGGGTTTAAGACCCTCAAGATTGCTACAAACGTAAATAGATAAACACCATAACGTAGTAAAGTCAAATCCCTAGATGCCTTTTGGATATTTCCTTAATTTCGCAAAGGAAACTTGTTAAAGAAGTTTTGTTTGAAATCACATCCTGTAAAATAGATTTCCATTGACCGGTGCTGACAGGGCTGTTTGCAGACTGGAAGCGCTGCGACATCCCACAACCCAATATTTGTTTGATTTGTTTTAAACCGCAGGCTCAGCGATAGTTGAGTTATATGACCAAGGTTACTAAGTTCTTCCCTTCTTAAATCCCCTCAAATATTAGTTTCTGGAATGATCAAGTTTTAAAAACCAGGCAGAGACTGTTTTTTTTTTTTAAGATTAAAAGATTAAAGGCAGACGTTTCCATTCAGAGATTACGTTATATGATGAAAAAAAAGGATGTTTTAATATTAAATATAATTTTAAAAAAGTTACAATGCAGTTTGTTTGGGAAACACAAGAGTCACTTGCTTACGCCAAAGTTTAAAGTTGTGATTAGGTTTTTATGTATGAACTCTACAGTGATCTCGATTTGCAGTGACGCATACGAGGCATCCTCATTTTGAAGGAAATTTACAAACCAGATACGTTAACAAAATCTACAGTTATCCAGTTATTCATGCATCTATACAGAAGATCACTTCTAAATGTGTTTTCTTGTTACCTCTAATGAAACATGATTATTTATGTCTCCTTGGAGGATGCCCTGTCAACTCTTTTTGAGGAGAGTTTGTGAGCAGAAAATCATTTAAAAATATACGCTAACCACTGCTGCTTATCATATTTTATTAAAAAATCTGAATCCCAAATTAATTTATTCAACTGCACAACTCTTGGTTCTGTCATTATTCAAAACCTTGCGCAAGATGTGCTTATATAATAATATATGATTGTGGAAAAACGCTTCCAACAACAACACAATCATGTTGCTGTTTGTAAAGAAATATGTCTATATTTGTTCTGACTAAATTGATGGTGGCATTGCAGGGGAACCAAATTGAAATCTTGTGACAATTTCTCTGAAGTTACTCAAATACAATTTGACTTCTGACAAGGGGATGCAATTTATAAAACAGAACATGCCATCAGTGGAGCCCGGCATTTGCATAATGAGGATACTTCCATTTCCGCCAGCAATGTTTTTGACAGCCTCTAACTAAAAGCCATGGTGGAGAGGAGTGAGAAATGTCGATACAAATAATGCAGAAGAGGCAGAAAGAGGGGCGATCAGGGCAGCCACTGGATCCATCAAAGAGCTGGCGAACAAAACAAATGTAGTTTGGCAAAAAAAAAAAAAAAAAAATACAAACAACAGTCTGCTCAAGCTGCTGTGATGCTAGGTGACCCTGTCAGAAAATGGACGGAGGGGCCTTCTGCCCTGAGCTACAGCCTTGACTTTGAACGCACCGGAGAGGAGTTGGACCGCAGGAAAAACTAGTCCAGAGGTTGCTCTGATAGGTTGACAAATATGACTGAACTGACGCTAATGCCATGTAGCTCTTTTGCTCTAATTGTTGATTCAATTTGCTAATGACTAATTTGATTTAAGTGGCAGGCACATCTCCATGTGTGCAGGACATGGAGAGGAGGAATAAAAAAAAAATGGACTGGAGGTGGCGTGATGGCTTGTCACGCAAAGGCTGCTCGCCTATGAATATTCCATGAGAGTTCACACTTAATTGTTTCTGATTTGTTTATTTTTTTCAATACAGTGCTTTAGCGCACACTCCATCAGTCCCTGTGTTGACACCCCGTGCACCCCCACCCTGTCTCCCCCCCGCTCATGCCACCCTCTCCTCACCATCCCCCACACTTTCACAAGTGGTGCTCAGATGTCCATCAAACCCAGCAATGAAGGATCACTATAAGTTGTTGGAGCCTGTCAACAAAAGCACTCTACCACTTTGTCCCCCCTGTTCTCCCTTGTTGAGCCCGCTGGAGATCTCTGATGTGAAGGAGCAGATGAATTTCTAACCAGACATTTTTGGGGGCCCCTATTGAGCACCGCTACCTGTTGCCAATGCAAATGGATTCCAAGTCCAAAGATCCAAAGGAAGCCGTATTGTTCCACCACTGAGCGTTTAAGTCCACTTGCGCGTTGTTTGTCTCTTGGAGTGGACGCGTTAGTTCGGTTAGATCAGGGATAAAGGTTGAACGTGACCCCGCAGTTGCACTCCGGCGGTGCGTTTGGGCGCATATAGCGAGCGAGCGGCAGCACATGGCAGTTCAAAGTGGCCGTCTTTGCAGTTTCCAGCGGTGTCGACAGAAATCATGAGAGCCAGAGTAAACCTTTCACCAGTGAAAACTGTTTGTGCAAACGTTGATATGAATGTGTTCCAATATGGGAAAGTGTAACATAAGGAGAGTATGAAGACAAGAGTACTTACCCACATGAAAGCCATGAGGGACGACCTCAGACTGAGCCGTTCTCCTCTTGCTTACTGGAAGCATTGGCGTCCATCCGTTTGTAACCGCTCCAAGCCTGTCGAGTGTTCCCCTGTAGGTTTTTTTTTTTTCTCTGCCCTGGCTCTCCTACACCTTTGTACTTGCCTTGTTCTGGCTGGACTTGTAAAGAAGCAAATCTCTTTCCTTTTTGCCTTTTATCCTCTCCCTTGATGGGTCTTCTGACTTGCAAATCACGCCATGATATTGAATGGGATTGACATTTTCAGATGTAAATACATAGAATATTTCATATTTGGTAATGGGCAATGGAAAGTGGATGGAAGTCTAATTATTGTATAATGATATTTTTCCCTCTCAGATCTGCCGGGGATCTGTTGCTATGGAGATTATGAATAAATATGGCCATGTATTTATGTATTAATTCATCTGTGGATATGCATTTGGTGTTTGTTCATGTATTCATTTATTAATTTATACATTTGGGTCGTTGTTTCGTCTGGACAAACAAGGCTGCCGTGATGTGAAGAGCTTCCCTCTGATTTTGTGTTTGAAATCATGTCACCGGAAGTTGGAGGGGAAGCAGCCAATCAGATGAGATGACACGTGTTTTAGGACTTTTCCAGACAAAACCAAAAAAAAGCTGACAGAAAGTAAGACAAACTTCACTAATATCTGTAAGTTTTTCCTTCTTCTTTCTACTGTTGGATGGTAGTTACTGATGCAAAGCCTGTAGAAATCTGAGGCAGGTCACAGGAGAGCGACAGTTTAGGGCAGTTTATATTAGTATTGATAAATAAACATTATTTAAAACATCTGTCAGGCCCGGTTAAATATCCTCGGTGTGGTTCAGTAGCTTCACCAACCCAGGGCATCGAATATTTAATTATTGTACTAACTGAATAATGAAAAAGTCAATTTCCAGACCGACGCCCCGTATGCAGAAGACAATTGCATTTCTAATATCTGCATGTGAAATCTTCTTCACACACCCTCCCCTTCCCACGTCCCATCTCGATGCCTCGCAGGGCTTGCGAAGTCTCCCGCATTACCATAGCTCTCTTCCTGACTAAGTCTGTTCCTCATATTCACTTGTCGTGGCTAATTACGTGTTTAACCCTGTGCTGGTGAGCTTGTTTTACATTCAAATTTATGGGGGACCTCGCTGATCTGAAGAAGCAGGAATGAGTGGGGACACGACGGCGAAGATCAGTCTTCTGGTAATTGATTATCCTCTTCGAAAAAGAGACGGCTTCCAGAGGGCTGCTGTGTTGGAGTCGTTGACCTTTGACCTCTGACAGGGTTGGGAATATAAAATACAAAGGTCACAGGTGGATGGCGGGTGTTAGGAGTGGACATTTCTATTTGTATATTTGCAAAATTATGGATTTATTGTATTTACTTTTCCTAAATGTGGACATTTTTCCACAGGCTACATTGTATGCTATTATTATTATTATTATTATTATTATTATTATTATTTTGTTCTGTCATGTGATTTGCATTTTTATAACCAGGAAATGCAAATATTTCTGTTTTCATATTAACACGATGCTGTAGCAATAAATTTCTGATCTTGTTACTTGTGGAATAAATAATTATGCATATGTTGTCAATATTTACATTTCCACTGTTTAATTTAATTCTAATGGAAGTCCCTGGGCGATACGAGCAGCAGCTAATAGAAGAGAAATGATTAAAGCTTTCTCCATAATAACCCTGCTGAAACACAACTTGCTGTACTGTAATCTAATGTAGCATTTCAGTGTTTATAGACTACGGCAACTTTGATCACTTTCATTTCCAAATGTAATTTTTCAAACCCTCTTTAAAGGACATCTTCTCTGATAGGTTTTATTAGTTTTGGAACAAAAATAAAAAGAAAACAATTGTTTGTGTGTGTTCCTGCATTGTAAATAAACTCCTTGGTTGTGTGTGTAACAGCTTGGACTTGCTTTTTAATCATTACCACACACCCTCTCCCCTGTACAGTGGTTCCATTGTGCTTTAAGCACTGTGTATGGTGTGTGTTTGTGTGTGTGTTTGGCATGCAGTACCAGGCCGGGTCAAAGCAGCTTAGTTCCGATCTGTTGGGTGACCTGCCCGAGCCTCGCCGGCCTCACTGACCCGCATGATTTCATTATAGAGAGGTGAGGCGCATGGCCTCTGCACACACGCGCACACATTCACAGTTGCATACACACAGATGGAGGTATGTGCATAAATACAGTTAAGGCATATATACGTACACTCGGGCGAACAGCCACTACATGCATCAACACATATAAGAAAAAGCATTTTGAAAAGTCACTGACATTTCTCACAAGTCTTTAAATGTTACTGTGAGAAGACGATTTTTTGATGATTACCACGTTTTGACTTCAATCGAAGGACAACATTTCAGATACGTTAATAAAAACAAGACTGTATTTCTGAAATTCTTAATTATTTTTGGTAGCACAAGGCTGTAAGGGAATGAAACAACACCAAAAACAAGTTACAGTATGTGCTTCATTCAAAACCGCATTGACAAAAAGCCATAAACAAGGTTGTATTTTTAAAACACCAAAAATAAGCTACATATGTGGATGATTAAAAATTGCATTGAGAAAAAGCCAAGAAAGTTATATGTCTTAACTCCTGAATATTTTTGGAGATACAAGAGAGTGACGACAAACTAGTGTGTTCAAAATTGACAAAAACAAGGCTGTATTTCTTAAATCCTAAACATTTTGCAATTATAGTCGAAGTCAGTGACAGAGAAATACAACTCTAACAGAAAGCTACATTAACTGGTCAGTTCAAAATTACACTGACAAAAAGCCAAAAATAAGGTTGTGTTTCTTAAGTCTTAAACATTTTGCAGATACAAGACAGGACTGACATGGTACAAGCTAAAATATCTGGTCCGTTCAAAATTGCGTTACCAAAATGGCAAAAATAAGGTTGTATTTATGAAATCTTAAACATTTTTGGAGCTGGAAAGCCACTAAAACCAGAAGACAGACAAATCTCCCATGCAAGTTACAACAAATGTGTCAATTGTTCATTTCCTAGAACACCATTCCTGGAAATTAGTAATTTAACTGTCACCAGAAGCGACGAGAACGTATTGATCCGTCCAACGGCAAGTCAACTTTTCCCGATGAGATGACTGTATAAATACACCTTTGAAAAAACAGATTGTATTTGTTCCTGGTTGTAAAACATGTCAGAACTAAAATCAATTTCTGCACTTAGGCTTTAAACACATGCACTTAAACATACATTTGAAAGCAAAATGCCTAAAAATCCCATGCAGTACGTTGAGAGTACACATCATTCAATCTGTTACATACATAAAAATGTGTGTGTCGAGGTCGGTGGCGGTGTCAGAGGAGTTGTACTGAACGTGATCACTAGATGGCGATCTAGGTTAAAGCAGTGAGCTGCTGTCGAGCCTTGGATAGCGGGAACACAGGTCTTGTCAGCAGTCTCCTGTTCTGTGGCAAGTGATCCTCCTTATTGAAGTGTACTCACTCATAGCATGTAGAGCTATGGAATATGCAATAGGATTTGGTTTAACTTTTGCTGAGATTGAGGATTTTCTTATATGCTTGCGAGGCGATGCATGTTCAGAGTCTGAGAGCAGAAAAAAACAACAACACAGTTCTGAGATTTCGAACACATTTATCGCCCCCCAGGTGAGATCACACCACAGCTAGTATCTGATTCTTAATTAGCTGGGTTTGTGTTTTGACCCCAGCCCAATTAGGCTTAAGCAAGATCAGGGTGACAAATTCATGTTGGAGTTTTGGTTCAGTTTGTTTATTCATGATAAAAAATAAATAGAGTATAGTACTGATTAAAACATTAATTAATAATACATTTGTGTTGGAAAGATTGGAGAATGGTAATAAATCTTGTCTGAAGGTGAAGAGGTGAAATAGTCCTGTTAATCCCAAAGATATAGTAAGATATTAGAAAGTGTTTTTCCTCACATAACAAGGTGCTCCCACTGGCAGTCTGCAATGGTCAAACTGTTGTTCTCACTCTTAAATTGAATGGTTATATTGGAAATCAATACATGTGACTTAAAGACGGCGGCGTCATGTTTAACACATAAAACAGCAGGCGGGATAAACCAATCTATAGTCCAGTATTTCATTTGAGAGTTTTAGAGTCAAACCTGAATAGGCTTTTTGTCTCTAAAATGTAAAATAACGTGAATTATGATAATTTAAAAAAAAGTCACAGGTATAACCAGTGTTTCTGTGACATTTAATGAAGTGTACAAGTTAAGAAAACCATTAATGGACACAAAGGCATTTTGACTGGCTCCAAAATGAAATGTTGAAATGAAAATAAGGGTGAAAGACTTTGCAAGAGTTGCAAGAAGACAGACAAAGAACTGAACACCTTATTTTGAAGGATGTTCTGGTGCACAGTTTTTAAGCAAATAACACTGGCTGTGGCTAATGATATATGTGCTTTGACAGCATATTTTTAGGCAAAACCTACTTTCAATACACGGAAGAAATACAAACTTTGCGGGGGCACGGATCTCATTGGTTGAGTTACACCTCATTGGGTGAAACTACTGGGTGTTCAGAAGGCCATGTTGCTACTCTAATTGGCAGAGTTAAAGAGCCAAATATACGAGCTCTGCAGCACCTTTTGGAGACCGTAACCGTCCAGTTTGCAGCTTCGCTTCTTTTCTTTGTTGTAACTCCTCTGGAGGAAATCCCCCCCCCAAAAAAGGACAGCAAGCATGAGATGGCAAAAAAATAGGCCTTCTCCAAGACCTCAACTTCCTCTAAAGTCTAACATCACGCTTCTTCTCTTGTAGCTTTAGTTAAGAAGGACGTAAAAGCAGACGCATTAGAAGGTAGGCAGTAAACGGATTTACTTGTGTGTTCGAAGGCTAACTAGCAAACGCCGACGTCAACCTCCTCTCTTTGTGCCTGACTTTTTCACCGGTGTGTTCAAATGTCTTTTTTTTTTTAAATTATGACTCGAGAAGGACTGTTTTTGCTGACACTACAAACGGCTCCATCCTGAACATCTTAGGGTATATTATTATGTTGAAAACAACTTTAGTTGAAACACTGATCTGTAATATCATATATACAATATATGAGAGACCGGAGCAAGAAGGAGAGTTAAAGAAAAGAAAACAACAAGAGGGAGACTATGTATAAGTCCAGATAATCAAAGCGCCTTTATTTGCATAACCTGCACGCAAGCATTTACAATAGACATGCATACATCCCATCACTGTAGTATCTCATCACTTCTATCTCCGCCTCTTTCCAATCTCCCTGGCCTTCTTTACATCAACCCTTCTTTTTTTTTTGTCTTCATCCTTTTCTTGTATTTCCTCCTCTCTCCTCCTGCTCTCTACCTATGCAAGTTGTCATTCTCTCACCATAATAGCGCTTCTGTGCCTTCATGTTGCCGGTTGTTTGCTTGAAACGTAATCTGCAGATGTAACAGAGGAAGAAATTGAGTCTAACAAATGGCTTGAAAGGCTCACGCGGCATATCAAGCCCAAACCAACAAAGGCAGACAAAACGCCCGTCTTTTTTCCTCCCCTCAACATCTGAAGTTGATATTTTCAACAGAATAGCACGCGGCTGACGTTCCCTGAATAAAGAAACGCTGCGTTCGCCGCTGTTGTGTTGTGTTACGCTGTCATTCTGACTTGAATGGGAAAGTTGAGGCCCGTTTGTTTGGTTTAGCTGTTGAGGAGAAATGGGTTTGTTTGATTAACATTTTGCTCGCGCATGTCAGTTTCAGCGGCGTCATTTCTATGGGGAAATGAAAAGAGCTGAGACTGAGGCTGTGTAAACTGTAGAATATAGGGAGACTTCTATCTATCTAGCTATCTAGTAAAATAAAACGGCTTTTTGGTTACAATGGGCACATAAAACCTATTTGAAATTAGCCTAACAGCAAATGTGATTATGGTCATTACTGCACACCATGACCCACACATTACCAGACATTACCTTAATCCGTTAGTGCCTGTGTGTCCAAACCAGACCATAGGCTTGGTTTCACTAATGTTCAGTGTTGTTTTTCCCTCCCCAGTTCACAAAAATTACACATGGAGTAGCATCCCATTTGGAGAGCCATACTGCCGGCTTGCAGCCCAGGTAGGTGCTACCTCAAATCTCTTGTAATGCACCATAAAAGGCCTGGTTCATGGTGGGAAATGGTAAATTGGTCAGTGTTAGAGAACTCATATCCTACAGTGTGTTACTGTGTATGAAAAAACTGTAAAAATGATTCCATCGAGATACGCTTTGACTGGCTGCTTAACTTCCTATTTAGACACTAAACAATTAGCAAAACATCTTCCTTTATGCTGCAGCTTGCTTCTCACTGTCACTGCTATACATTAAATGCCATCTGTGTCTTTGACAGATGCCTGGTGTTGCCAAAGTATCACTTCTTTCTGTTTCTCAACACACTCTTGTCAACTGTCGTTATCTATACATGAACCTATTCCCTCGTCTGTCGCGTCTCTAATGGCGAATTCACGCAGACTTCCCTTCTCCCTCTCACCTAACTGATTAATTACCTGCACGCTTAATAGCTTTATAGCGAGCGGCGTCACGTGCTGTATGTTGTGTTGCGAGCCGAGCTGCCGTTGTTGTTGAGGTTTTCTAACTCTGTTGTTAATGAGCCGATCCTAGTTTGTACACCTTCATTTCTGATTTTCTTTTCCTGTTTTTCTTGTTGAGGTGTAATGTTTTATATATACGCCCCCTTGGATCTCTTCTTCATACCTGCAGAAGTGATTAAAACTGAGAATAAGAGATGACAAAGTAGTACAAAACATGTAATGTAGAAAGTGGGAGATTTTATTGTTGGATCGGAGCATCGCTAGTTCAGATAGGTGTCTTTTTCGCAAAATTTAAAAACTGTTCCATCACTGCAGTGGTACAAGTACTCGGATGTTTTATTGAGGTATAAGTACCAATACCATTGTGCAGAAATACTCTGTTACAACTAAAAGTCTTGCATTCAAATTTTGACTCATGATATATTGTATTATAGGATCATAATTGATGATGCATCAGTATGTTAGCTTCACTGTAATGATGCAACTGGTAAAGGGGGGACTCATTTGAACTACTTTAGATACTAATTGGGTAGTTTCGTAATGCATTGTAATTTACATTTTGCATTGGACTAATATTGAACTATAACATAAAATGGCTTAAAATGGAAATACTCTTATACAATTACTTAAAAAACAGTACTTTCCACCACTGATTCGAGACCAGCCATGAGTGTATTGGTAATTGCAGTATATAAACTATATATATATATATATATAATTCAAAAGTGTATGTATTGTGGTTTTATTATATTCTATATGCCTACATACAGCATGTTAGCCATGATTTTAACAAAGAAATGAAGAAATGGTCCATTTCAGCCATCAGTTTTTCCTGTCTGATAACATTTTGGTGAGCTGCTCTTCTGACCCATGAATTTCAATAGCCAGTGGGATGGAGGATGCAGAATGCAGCCTTTAATGACTGGCTGACTGTGCAACAAGCCAAGTCTTAAAGGGTTCACTTAAAGGTACAGTGCAGCTGGAACATTGGGCTGTATCACTGCAATGGAGCAACAATAATAATAATAATAATAAAAAGTACTGACTTCAGGATACTGATTGGTGTACTTTTCAAGATGCAGAAAAACCTGCGATGTAAGGTGAATGCTGCAGCTTTTAAAGAAACAAAGTGATTTACCTACTAATACAGTTAAAGGTCTCTGCCATTCACTGCATGATGAATTACCAAAACCTGTAAGGCATTGTAAATAACTGCTTCTGTGCTGCCTTCATTTTATTGCATTTGCTTTTTTCTTCTTACATTGAGAAATAGTATTAGAAGCACAGTGGAGTTCTGACTTGAATCCAGTTAATACAAACTTTGTTATCACTGCTATACCTCCACTCTCCCTTCAGGAATCAATAAAGTTCAGCACAGTCTAATTTACATGAAGTTTACACCCCCCCACACACAGGCACATGTTTAGCCCCAACCCTGCACCTTGTTTCCTTATCAAATACGCAATAATCTGTAAAATGGCTTTGAGGTGACCCTCCCTTTGCACCCTCAGGGCCCCTTGACCACCTCCCCCGCCCATGACACAGCGTGCACGGTGGGGAACCGCCGCGACCCTCCTCTCCTCATTAACCTCGTCTAATTAGATGGCAGGGAAGTCCATTGTTCGCCCTAATGAAGCCTCAATGGAAAGACAGGGCCTCGGCTGGCTCTTCTGACACTGCTGTGAAATTACAATCCCCTTTCCTCGCCATCCCTCCCTCCTTCCTCTCCACCAGCTCTCCTTCTCCCCCATTTTTATTTTTTACCTCTCTCTATTGGGTTTCTTGGAAGTTGGAGGTTGTCTTATCAGAAAAGACAGAAAGATTGAGAGACAGTGGCAGACACAGAAGCAGCGAGCAAGGCAGATAATACACGTGATAGCTTCACACATTCCCATACTGCTAATTTTGCTCCAGCAGCAGAGCCCAGGGTAGCATTAGCTCTGCTTAGCGCCCCCAGTATGGATCCCATCCACTAATTACTTGAGCTGCCGTGGTTCGCTGAGATTTAAGTACCACCTCAATACCATTATCTTCCATCCCTACAGCTAGCCCCTGTCGCCCGGGCCCTTTGTAGTGGAGGAGCGGAGGCTGCAGGGTTATTGATACGGGCCTCCCTTGCAGATAAGATCCACGGCGGTCTGAAGGAGGAACGCTACTGTACCATATGGATCTTAAGGGAGTGTGAATGGACTTGGATCAGCGCCGGAAGGGGAAACAAAGAGCGCTGAAGGGCTGAGGGAGTGTGTGCATACACCTATGTGAGAAAATCAAAGGCACGACAGGAGTGCAAGGTGGTGACTTGGGGGTTAAAACTGAATGGGGTATTATTCGCCCTCCAGTGTTTTGTTTTTTTTCTCCCCTTTTTTGGTTCTTTTCTCTTTTTGGAGGTGGGGGTTTCGCTCTCTGCTCACCCCAGAGCGACTAATTACAATTCACATGTCACACACTCCACACATAATAAGAGTTAGGAAACAGAATTAGAATATTCCAAAGGCCTGCAGGGGGTGTCATCTCGGGAGAAAGAAGGGAAAGTGTGTCTCTTTTTGCAGGGAGTTGGAGGAGGTGGGGCTGGCTGGGTGAGGAATGGGGAGAGAATAGACAGTGCATGTGTTTATGTGCCAGTGCATGTGGCATGTGCGTAGTGGTGGTGTTTGTACGGGGAGAGGTGGGTGAGTGGGTGGCTTGGGGGCAGAGGAGGGGGGGAGGGGGGGGAGCGATGGTGGGAGTGCGAAAAATCTACAACCCTCCCACGCTGTGCATTCCTGCCTGATGCCGTCCCGCCGATATGCCCGCCACCCCTCTTCTCTTCACACGTCGGGTGTCGCCTGCGTGGCACGCCAGCGTGGCTGCCTGTTAGGGTGGCAGAGGGGTGGTTGTGGTGGTGGAGTTTTCAGGGGAGGTGGAGGGCAATTGAGTGACATCTGCTCTGCTGAGACGAGGGGCAGGCGGGCTCCTGGCATTGGCGGCTGCGGTGTCGGAGGCGTTGGCACGAGGCTGGCTGGGTACAGCAGGGGTGGCGGCGCCGGCAGCAGGCGGTGGATGGCCTTAACGGAGAACCGTTTGCTCAAACAGCATGACATCTCCTGGAATGAAAGCACCCCCCCACACACACTCACACACTAATACACACTCTTGGCAACACACACTCGTCTATGCTTCCATGCACACAAACTGGCACTCCGCCCTCCTTCTCTTGCTCTGTCACTTCCCTCTACTTGACTATTTCTCACCTCACACTTCAGGTTTCCTCAAAGCCGCCATGTCCAGCACAGAATTGCCGTTCAAAGGCGTTTTCATCTGCAGTCTACTAACGTGGACAGTGTCAGCGCGACACCGGGGTTCATTTATGTTGCCAATTACTTTCCCTGCCGCCTAGTCCCTTCCATCTCTACCTGTCTTTTCGTCTTTTATCCTCTTTCTCTTCGGGTTTCTTGAAACCAAACACCGTTAATGAACCATGAAGCTGACATCTGCAAGAAAGCAACAACTACATTAATGTGAGCGGTGGCAACATCCCAAATCTCTGCCTTGTCACCTGCCACCTCCCAAAGAGAATACATAAGTAAACGGGACAAGAGGAGGGATGGGAAAGTGAAAGCACGTTGAAGGAATGAGGTTTAGTAACTTACAGTGGGATGAGGATAAACATGTTGATAACTAGCGACTGGTAGCTTTGGTAGCTATTAAAGCTATTTTTTTCTAAATATATATAAAAGTTATTAGCAGATAGTAATTTCCAATGGAGGACAATGGATTCAGGTAACCTGGGGGTGACAGGAGAGGAAAAAAAACCAAGATGAGTGACGTTTATTAGATTGTATCTAAGCGAATCTACCACTCTCCTCTGTCTTTCTCTCAGAAGTTGTTTCCCTCCTCTTTCATATCACCGCTGTTGTCGAGGCACTGTGACGCTGATGCGGTGTAAATTGATTTCCCGGAAGATGTGATGGATGAATAGAGAATGAACATCTTCATCGCTGACCCCAGCGCCGATTGCTTCTCCCCCTGCCCGAGCCTATGATTGACAAGGCTGCTAACGAGTGCCGTCGCCGGTCGTGTTATAATTTCGCTGTGTTGAAAACAGCCGAGACTCGGTCCCAAGGTAATGAGCTACGGGAAGAGAGGGAGGAGAAAGGAGAGGAGAGGCTCACCCCGGGAGAGGTGAAATAAGAGAGTGGGAGTAAATAAAAGAAGGAGACAAAGCACATGAAAGTAGATTAGAAAGAAGTTGAGGTTATCATCGACTTGAGAGGGGCCGTTTCATTGTTTATCTGCTGTCTTGATGGATGTCTTTCAAGCTGAGGCTTCTTAGCTGCAATGTATTCATTTCTCAAATGCTGAGAGGCAAGAAATTTCAAAAGGCACCATAAAACGTGGTATTTGCATTAAAAGTATTTGATGTAAAAGTGCTGCGTGCTGCAGATTGCACATCCGAGCACACGCATGTGTAGATATTCAAGCCACTGTGTCTGTTTTAAGCAAATTTCGGTGTGTATGTGTGGCAAAGTATGCATTTTATGTAAGTGTAATTGTTCGTATATGCATGTATGTGTGCGGCCTCCTGCGTGTGTGTGTGCATGTAATTTATTCCTCCACGTTGGGGCTGAGGGCAGGTCTCTCTCTGTTTATTTGGATGATTAGGAGGTGACAATATGTTGCTGATGATCAGGTTTATAATCAGCTACCATCACAGATTATTCTAACCTTGATTAAAGACCTGCAGTCTCCCTATCATCTCCCAGCTCAGCCTAATAAGATAGGACGACGCTCTGATTAATGCCAGAGAGCGACTAGTCATGACACAAAGGACAGGCCTGCATCACCGCAGGAGGACTCGGGGAAACTGTCACGCATCATACTTTGTTGTCTTTCTGATTTGTCTGCTTGATACAGGACCTTTGTCTTAATTATTTTTTCTTTTACAAATTAATCTGTGTGAGACTGATTCAGTTTTCATTACCGCAATAATAAGGACGGCGTTGTTGACGTCTGCCGTGATTAGATATCAAAAGAAACGTTGCGACAGAATGTTGCTGCTGTGCATCCGTCTGCTAACGCAACCGACGTCTCTCTCTCCCTTTTCCAGAATAAGTCATAAACTCGTAAGCAAACTTTCTTTTGTCTTCGCTGACAATCATTAGTGTGACGTGCGCACACGCATGTGTGTGTGTGTTTATGCGGGGGTTTGTGTTTTCCTGGCAGAGTGTTTGATTCATTATGCTGCGAGGTGTTGTTGAGGTCCCGGAGGTGTGTAGGAGAGAACTGAATGAATGAGTCGCTCTCACAGGTTGTCAGATGATGAAGGCACTGATCCAGGGTCTCTGGCAATCAACCGGCTGGAGGCAGACGCAGCAGCCTCTGGCCTTTGATTCAGTTTAGCACCGAACAGCGTGGCCCGGCCTCTCTCTACCTCTCCAGCCCTCCTCCGCCAGAGTGGGATCATCACGTGTACTGTTTGGCGAAAAACGGTTTAGCAGCAGTGTCATACTGAGGAGGAGGTTCAATGATCCACTATCATTACTAAGCAAGAAAGCTTGTTTACTGTTTTCTTCCCGGAATTAACAGTAAAGGTCAAATCTTTAATCTCACGGTTGGACTTTGGGAAGGATAAATGAATATTTCTAGAAAGGTAAAGATCTGAAGTTATAGAGAAGTGTTTTACGATTAATAGTAAATGAGTCAAAACTAGGTTTAATTGATGTCCTTACTCGCCAGATTTCAGCTCAAAAACTTACTTAACATAATTTTATCAGGTTTATACTTATACAGGTTTATAATATCTGCACAGTAGTTTCCTTTTCATAATGACACATTAAAAGTACTTTCTTACTTTCAATTTGGTGTTGGAAGAAAACTAAATCTATGTTAATCTTACTTATACAACCCAATATTTTCTATTATGATCCCTGGAGAAACTCTGTTTATTCTCCATCTTTTTGGCCTTTTAGTTTTGTGCCATAGTTCCCACTCTTTCACCAGAAAAACATTTCCTTATGTATAATATATGTTGTACTTTGGTTAAAGTGCAGTACTCTGTTTGTGTTCTTGCGTCCAGGTGCTCTTTGGACAAGGTGCCTTATGTGGCTCCACACTGAGCTGGGATCCAGCCACTGATTGTCTCTTTCCTCTTTGATATTAAAACCATTCTAGTGAGAATAATTTGTGTTTAGTGCCCTGCTGTGGATGGAGCCGTCCTGTTTGACCAGCGAAGCTAACCTAATTCCTCCCCTCCAAGTGTGCATGTGTGTGTACTTGTGTTTGTGCTAAATGCAGAATAGCTGTTGTGACTAGCTGGGCGCACACAGAGCCTCGTTGTTGTTGTTGCTGAGAGAGCCTGTGTGTGTGGTTTTGAGGGCCACTGAGTACGTGACCTCTCCTCCAGCATCCCCAAAGCAGCGGCTCAGCGGGCGGGTAATTCATGCCAAAGCCCGGCTGCCCCGCTGCTCGGAGCACGTGCCCTCCCCGAGCGGCCCTCCCACTCATGCCCCCTGACCCATGTCTCCGTGACGATGAGATGTCCCGTCACAGGGAGCACCTGGCACCTGGCCACCCCCCCCCCCCACCCCCCTTCTCTCCTTTCTATCTCAACCCCCCCTTCTCTCACAGGCCTCATTGGGGGGTCCATAATGATTTCACATCTTCATTCCAGGCCTCTTGCTTCATCTTGCTTCCAGATCTGGAGAGTGGTCAAGCTGTTGCCATGACGCAGTTTGAAGGATGTTTCAGTTGTACTTGTTGCTGTCTGCAGTTGTAGGATTATAAAAGCAATAGTTTTACATTGTATAAAATATGCTTATTAGCTGTCTTGTCGAGAGACGTCCAACAGACATAAAGCCACAATTAGCTATTTTTACATTACATACTTTTTTTATTTATTTATTTTTTTGATTGAACAAGATATATTGTGTTCAGTAGTGAGCTGTAGAGGCGCTGCATGTACAGTACATTATTCTAATTTTGGACAGAGCCAGGCAACTGTTTTCCCGTTTCCAGTCTCTTGATGCTTTGCTAAGCTAGTTTCATATTTCACAGACACGAGTGGCGTCAATTGTATTGAAAGTGAAAGTGTATTGTCCATAATGTTGTAACTTTAGCTTAGTGTAAAGGGTTAGTAGCATGTTAACTCAAAATAACAGTAATATTAAAAATAATTTTCATTTCAATTTGTGAGTTACTGTAAGCACTTATTTTGTATTCTTTTTTTATTCATGTAACTTTCCATTGTACAGCAGTCTACAGTATGAGAGTTCTATAGTGCTACTGGGAGTGAAAAGGTTAAAATATTTGCGAAATAATTTCAAAATGCATTTGGCATTTCCTAAGAACCTTGTTAAAACAAGATGCTGAGTCAGAAATAATGATATATAGTTTTGACAGTAGCTCCAAGTACAGATTAATGCCACCTGATTTTGTTCCTAGAAGGAAGAAAGGTCCCCATTCCTCCGCCTGTCACCACCTCTTTCCCGTTTTTATTCTTCCCTCTCCTCCTATTTTGCCTCCACCTCCAGACATGACATCACACGGCCACTGACTCAGCGAATCACTCAGCTCCTGTCTCTTCTCTCTCCTTATTACATGCCGATTAGCCGCACAAAGTGGTATAAAAAGGTGTCTAATGCAATTACCCTAGTTAGGACGTTTTAATAGTGTGCTGTGCCTCAGAGATGTATGTGCCAGCCAGCCGCTGACATTAAATCAATAATCAGCCTGTCACGCCTGCTTGTTAATTCAGTGCTTTGCATTTTATTCCCCAACATGGTAAGATTGATTATTGGTAGCAAGGGTTTTGAAGTGGGGCAGAGGTTTATAATGATATGTGTAATGGAGTATGGTCTGCGTTGCTTTAATTTGCATGGTAGCTACTAACTGAGATTTCATCTGTGGGATACTTGCAGCCTCTAATTTGTTCAGATAAATGGCTATATGAAATAACAGTATTTTTATTGAGTGTGTGAATGTCTCTGTGCATAAATGTGTGTGTATGCAAGATAAGAGAGAGAATGAGTTGTTACTTAGTGAGACTTCCTTTGTTTCCGAGTCCCCACCGCAGTCATAATGCATTACTCAGCACTCATCTTAAAATGATCTTAAATATTACTCCCTAAAAGCAGACATTTGTGACTTATTATATCTCTTTTCCACTTCATCCTCTAAATTGGTGTTTGCATCTTCTTTCTTTTTCAAAAAGTGGGCAAAGGTCAATCAAAGCTCCTTTCCTTTTGGAAACCGCATTGACTATTGGGATTCCTGTTTCTCGATCAAAACTTAAATACCACTTGTCATCCAGAGTAAGCGTTACCAGTGGTCAGGAAATAGTTTATTGGATAATTCTGCTTCAGTTTTTCCATTCGGCAGCGGTAGACTCGGATCCTTTACTTAAAGCAGATATAATAATGTTTTTATAATGTAACAATGTATCAAATGACAATGTTAAAACCTTGTGGCAATGTTACAAGGTTTGCACCCTTCCAAGAATTATCATCCGACTCTGCAACTAATTGACTTCACAGAGATGTATAGTGTGTTTCAGCTCATTGTCGAGCTGTCCTTTGATTTTGTTTGCCTCAGTGTAGTCCAGAAACGTTTTAATCGTGGTTCGACAATGTCCTTAAAAAGTGTTGTGGAAGAACATTTGATATGTGGAGACATTTTATGGGTTCCTAAGTAGACGGTGCCCATTTATTTTTGAACTAATTTTCACCTTCCTACTTGTTTCAGGGCTGGATGCTGATGGGTTGTTATGTGAATGTCTGATTGTCAGGTGCAGTACCTATTACCTTCAGGGAGATCACCTGTGTGTTTTCTTTTTAAGCAGCATGTGTACTGCTTAGTTGTGTCACTCATGATGAAAACATACCTATATTATATTCCATTTCTGCCTAAAGATATTAAACACTGGACGTTAAGTTATAGTATGATTCATCAGTACCTTATGGAATGAATGCAAACTACAACATAACTAAAATCCAAGCTGTAATTTACTCTACTTAGCACTTGATCTCAGAAGTGTATGAATACCCAAACACACAGACACACTCATATATTTCAATATTAGTCCCTGAAGAGCCGGACACTTCCCCACCTCCCATAGGAGGTGAGAATCACAGGGTCCGCTGAGCAGACCTGCATCATTATGTCTTATTGGTCTTGATTAGGCCTCTATTAAGGAGGTGACTCACTATGCTAACACATAGTAGCCAGCCACTGAGAACACATGATCCCTTGGTTTTGTGGTCAAAGTGCCCAGGCCTTGGGGGGAGACTCCGCCAACATCTTCAACGCTACAAACTTCATTTGGGTTCCATTAATGCACAGGCACACCCAGGCATTCCTCAACAAACCCTCCTTCCAAGTCCAAAATCCCCAACATTTGTTGCTCAGCGGGTCCCTACTTCTCAAAAGCTGCAAGTTAAGAAAAGTGTGCAAATTTACTCTTATCATTTATCACTTTAGAACTTGAATGGAAGGTGCGAAACAACCTGCTCAACCTTGGAGGGAAAAGCATGGAAATCAAGATGAGGCTTTCGTGAATGTGACAAAGTCTCAACACTTTCCCCCGATGCATAAAGTATAAGTTTTGCCCATGCAATTCAAGGTTGTGAATAATGTGTTTTCACTAAACATTTTAATTAAAAAACATCCGTATATGGCGATTCAAAGAATTATGGTGCTGCTTTCTCACCCCCCCACCCCACCCCCCGTCTGTCCCCCCTCCCTTCTAAGCCAAAGTAATTCTACTGCAATGCAATGATGCCTCAGTTCCCTTCAAGGAGATGGCTGAAAGCAGTATTAATCATTGTCTGGTGCTGGCCCACCTTCCCTGGGTGTTTTGCATCCTGCAACATCACTTTCAGAGTCTACCTTCAAACTGGGGAGAGTGACAAAGTGGTTCTAAAAGACGAGCAGTGCCAAGCATATGGCGGGGGGGGGGCACACTCCAAAGTCAATCCTGCAAAGAAGATGAAGACAAGGAGGACGAGGGGGAGGAAAGGATGCAGAAATGAGGATTATCATCTAGAAGATGCACCTCGTGTGTGTTTCAGACTTCACTTTTTGCCCTTTCCCAACAACTTCTTACTAACTTCTCTTATTCAGCGGATATGGTTTACTTTTGCTGTGCATGTGAGTGAAATTTACCCACTTACAAAACAAGCTTATTTCTGCACAGGCAGAAAAAAACAAGGCAATTGCACCTAATAATTCTATTTTCCACAGCTTTTGTTGCAAGTGTGAGAATTGTCATAATAAAGCATGGCGCTCTGACCTGCATACATGCATTAATAAATCAAACATTGATTCGGTGCTAAGTACCTGGCGAGTGTTTGCCTTGCAAACAAATGAATGCCTCGCCATGTTCCTGTTTCCTGGCTCTCTCTGATTGGTTCTGACAGATATTCAGGCGTTTGGTGGAGTAATTAGAGAGCCTCGGGGTGTGAGCTGAAGAGAGGCCTTCAGCGCTGGGTTACTTCACAGTCTTTGCTCTCCCTCTCAGGTAATTGCTAGCAGCTGCACAGCCAGGGAGCTGAGCCTAAAAGAGCCTTACATCGATTCCCCTCTTACCCACCCCCTCGTCTTCATCGCCATCGCAGCCTCCCTGATGCCTCAGATCCCACAGACCACTCAGATGTACCTGATTCCGCAAGAAGCCGGAGCCACTGCTGACAAGTACCCGGGTGACTGCAACCAAGTAAACAGAACAAATTTTGTTTATACCTACAGTGTCCTAAAGGGGTAAAGGCATAGAGTTCGAGAGAAGAGAGGACAAAAAAAGCAGCTATGTTGTTTTCTTATGAAAGGGAAATGCATTCCCACCACTTTGTCTCTAGAGAAAAGAGAGTTAGAGAGTGTGTCTGACGAAGCGTTCACCACCTCCTACAGCTTGATGCAGGTCTGTGGAGCCCTGGACCACTTATGTTCCTGGTCAGACCTCCCTAGCTTTCCTGATTCTTCCTTAACTCTGCGTTCGCCTTTGTTGTACATGTAGTAGCTCACCCTTGCAAGTATTTCAGGATAAGTGTGAGCACTCTGAGCTGCCTGAATTGAATAGAGCACAGGCATTTATGCTAAAAAAAAAAAAAAAAAAACACCACAGTAAGTTCTTAAAAGCTGAAAATAAGCACACACACAACTTTGGAAAGTTGGTCAAGGTTAGGCCAAACTTTGGTTAAGGTTTAGCAACTAAAACATTTGGTGAGGGCTATCTTGAGTTAAATAATACATATTTTCACTCAAAATTTTAAATGAACTCAACTCCTTTGCATGACTGAAGTTCAACCAAGGTCGGTGCATTGGCTGATCCATCCACCTCCACAACCTGCCTTCCTCTCAACTAATATCTGTTTTTATTCACATCTTCTCCATGTATTCGGTTTCTGGTGGGTGCACATACTTCAAATTTAACACTCATTTCACTGAACAAGATTGATCATTTTTCTGCTGGGCACTTGTGTTTTGTAATATGTCTATTTCCAGGCAATGATTTCAGTGATTGTTCACTCTTTACTCAAGGGAGGCCTTTCTTTTGAAGAAGGGATATTGGGTGGTTGAAATACTCATTTTCAAGGTAGTAATTAGACACATGCACATTTAGAATTTCACCCCACAAGGAACAAAAGGCAGTATGAGCACTGTCAGCAGAATATGATTTTTCTTTCAACCTGTAACTTTTCTAGGAAGCTGGAACCTGCCATTAGGCTACTAATACTACGCTCATTATACATACTAAATATAATTAGCAGGCTTGGGCTGAAAGGGGGAAAAAAGGTGAGAGATAGGTGAAATTATAACTGATGAATACAATATATAGTATTTTGTTAACCATAGAACCATAAAATTTGTCACATTTGATAGCACAATTTAGAAAAATTCACATTGTCAAGTTACTGTATCCTTACATGCTAAACTTGCTGATGATGAGTTGCTAGATAAACTGGCCCAGTTCTGTTTCCAGAGAAGCAAAAGCTCCTTGAAGTTTCTTGTCATTTCAAGCCATCATTTTATTTGCATCATTGTCATATCAAAGAAACGAGTGACTCCATACAGTCTTTGTACTGCAATACATCTGGTAGGCAAGATAATATGAATAAAGAGAGACAAAAGGAACAGACTGGGAACTTGTGACAACATAAATAACCAAAGGAGTGTAAATCCAAACTCACCAACAAAAATCTCAAGTTTAAATAAAGATTATATGTTGCTAGCATGACTAAAAAGTCAAAAATGGCTTTGGTTACGCTATAGCAGCTGTTGTAACATGCAGGTAGATCGCATATTCACAGGATTGCTATGAATACAGCTATAGCACATTTACCTAAGTCCAGTGATTCCTCTGCATGCTGGAAATATGACACAGGGATATGAGAAGGTTTTAGAGGTGCACCCCATTGTGAAAGTGCTTTTCATTCATGAAGTTTCCATATTTCAACATGATAATGCTCTCTGTTCACACCGGCAAGTGGATTCATGAACAGCAGGAGCAAGTCAAATGCCTTTCATGTCACCCTGAATCACCACATTTATACATTACTGAGCCTTAAGAGAAACATATTTCCACCTTAGGTGAATTGAAGTTTCTCGGAAGAAAAGGTTTAAGGAAGTTAAGGACTTCTCTTCATGACTTGATTATATTTATGGACATACTTTAAGTTTTTTTTCTTCCGTGTGTATGCCCACACAGAAAAGCAATAGTTTGACAGAAGTGTTGTACAGTTTGGAGATATTCGAGTCTGTCTTAATGCATTCATCCTGCTGAGGACAACAAGATAGAAACTGACAGAATGCATGCCTGACATCCACCAACACCCAAAGACTTGAAGGCTAACGTTCAGATTGGCTTACAGTATTTACATGCTCAGTGATGAAGCACATCAAAAATATAAATTTTCTTGACGTGAAATAAAACAAACCCTAAGGGCCTTAAAAAAAAATAAATCTCACATCACCTCCTTCAAAAAAGATGACAAGCAAAGACAAAGCTGAATTGAATAACAGAGACTTAAATGACAACAAAGCATAGTGGAGTGTGATATACAGTACCAATAACAAAATGCTTAAATGACAAGTAAAGGAAATAAAATGGAACAGTGTAACGCTTCACCTCACATAAACCCATCACCACATAAGCTTGAATCCTCGTGGAAATGGCAGAAAAGTGACATTTCATTGTTTACTTATTATTAAAGGGTGATGTCCATTGCTAAGCTCAGTGCAAACCACAGTGTTGGTATGGGTTACATTTCTCTTTTAACACAAAAGGTTTTTGTTTTGTATCAGTGAAACATTGCTGAATGGACTCTTTCTCTTATTTTAATTAACATCACAGGCACGTCATAATGTCACCGCTTTTCCCTTTGTCTCCCAAGTGGCACCCCTTCTCTCTTCTATAAAAAAGGTTTTTCTTTGGCGGACCCTTAGCGGGGAAGCCTGTGAAAGGCTGAGACAAGGGATTGTCAGGAAGGAAATATTGTAGTAAAATAACAGCAGGGGCAGGTGTTTTGTTTGAGCAGTCCTCTTTGGCATTTCTCAGCCACTGAAGAACACCACTGCAATTATACGCCACAATGGCTGCAGAGACACAGGTATAGATTCATTACCTTTAACAACCTCGGGCTTCTCTCCCCAGATCCTATCAGTTGATCCTTTCTTTTCGTTTACTCCCCTTTTTTCTTTTTCATTCATGTCCACTAATGTATACACAAAACACAGAACAACACAGAATAAAATAGATAGTCTGCCAGAAACAGCGTAGATGCATGCACACACAAACTCCTGTGCAACCAGATGTTCACATCTGCTAAGCCACTATAAATCCATAGGAGACAGGAAGTCATTTCCAGTGGCAGCTCAGTACGAGGAAGACTTCATTGGCATGTGGCAACAAGTTTAAGGGAGGCTACAAATGAAAGTCAAGAAGTATTAATCTTTATGCAAATGTACTATGATGCATGGGGATGACAGCCCAAAGGAGCCAATCATAAAGAGCTCCACTCACTAAGGCTGAGCACAAAGGGATGGTTCCTACTCAACTTTCAGTCCTAGACAACAAGTTTTACAGTCATTGAACAGAATCTTCCTTCATAGAATATCTGTATTGAAATTGATATGATAAGCTATTGTTCTTGTCACTGAGAAGACATGAAAACACATTTATATCTGCCTGGCTTGCTTGTTGGTAGCCTATAGTGATTTTTTTATTATAATTATTATTTTTTTGAAAATAAGTGTCCAGACACAGTTAGATATGTGCATTTAATGACTTAATTTGGTCTGGGTCCAAATTATATTCGGTATAATTTTGATCAGGTAAGATCCCATTCTATTGCAGGTGCACTATAAGCATCATAATTATTGCAGGAAAAATAAATTGAAGTCGAGGGACGGAAAAATGCCAGTGTTGGTGTTCTTCCTTTCTTTTGGTCTGTTTCCATGCAAAGACCTCGAGTACAAACCCACCTATGATTCTGGGAATTTGGGGTTTGTAGTTTAAATTTGGTAAAGTATCGGGGAAATTTGTGAGCAGCTAAATAAAGCAGTCACCATGTTTGGACAGCTCACCCAGTGTTTTAATACAAGGGGTAAAGACATCAATTGTATCTCAATTGACCCCTGAACAGTCCTTGTGGCAGTGCATTGTGGGGGAGAAAGAGCTGCAGACCATAAGCAGCCAGCAGATAGCCGTTATCACATCCAACCTCACTTCTCGTTGCCTTCCGGCTACCTGGGGGCACATTCAAAGGTGAAATGAGTTAAAACAAAATTAATTTCCTCTTTTCACTTGATTTCTTGAACCTAAACACCGCAGGGTGAGTTTTAGGGATTGAGATAGCGGGGTGGGGGGTGTGGGTGTGTGTGTGTGGGGGGGGGGGTTGAATCATTTAGATCACCACCACAAGATGTCTTGAGAGGGCAATCATGGGGAAGAAATGACATGGCTTATGCCTGAAGCTGCACCTTGACCACTCTGCAGTAAGTCTCATTTAGCTGTTCACTCCGTCACTCATTCACTCTATTGTACCAAAAAAGAAATCTTGGTCTTATCTGTGCCAGTGTCAGATGAGGAGTGCTTCTCCCGAGAGTGAGAGCATCTAAGAACAGCTGATTCTATTCTGAGAACAAGTTTTTCTCTTTATCTCTGATGCTTGTTGACTGCCTGACAGACCGTTTGATTGGCAGACACACAGGCAGGTTGATAAACTGTAACCCCAAAGTTACCACGGCTCTGTGGGGCTGAATGCTGTCTGTTACCGTAACTGCGTTGCTGTATTTGGTGGACAGTACTGTAGGTAATTTGTATTTAACATGAGTACAAGCTGTCAACCAAGAAAACAAACGTTCAACCTGCTGCTGGAACTGTAATATGGAACAATAGGGGTTTGTGGAAAGTGAGGCTCCATAATGTATCACCTTCCACTAAGCTTTAAGTTTATTTTGCTAATATTAATAAATTAAGACTTATGCTTTCTTGAGTCCTGCAAAAGAATATCCTGTATTACTTATATCATCTTATACTAATTGAGCCTGAGCAATAACACCATTTCTATTCTTTTTGCTTTTTGTTGTTTAATTATACCATATTTTATTGTTCCATGCTTAAAATAAATTATAGAATGCAGTAAGTACACTCAAGTACTGTATTTAAGCAGGATTTTGAGGTACATGTATGAGATTATTTTTATTCTCTGCTACTTGATACTTCTATGTCACTAACCTTCAAGGGGACATTTTTTTTTTACTTTTTTAAATGTTTTTAATTTTATGTAATTTTTTTTATTTGGCAGGGGACAGGGCTCATTTAACCAGAAAACAGCGCTATAAATGAGCCAGAGTTACCCTAGAAAAGGTCATTTCCATCTGGCCCAATGTTCAAAACCTAACCCCAAAGTAGAATAAAATGACTTCTTAGACACAACATACTCAATATATTAAGAATGATAAAATGCACAACCAATAAATAATGCCATACATATACAATCAAATAAAGTAACCAGGACTTTACAGTGTCAAACCTCATTTGACATTGCAAAATCAAATCAAATGATATCATTTCGACAACAAACCAGTATGGTGGTGTATGCAGCACTGAACTAAATGACTGACATGGAAGTTTTTCTTAGTCATTTATGAGTAAATCCAGTACAACCTGAATATAGCATAACAGGCTGGTGAGCAGACACACAGACAGACCATTAGCTCGACAGACAGGCAGCCTTCTGTCTCTGTTTACCCTGGAAAGGCAACATGACAATTGGAAGGTCAGAGGTCAAACGGCTGTCTGGGGTCAACCCTGTGTCTGCGTGGGGGCAATTAATTTTAACACCAGGAGGCAGTTTAGGACCCGCTTAGGGGGAAAATGATATCTGCTGAGGACGTTAAACTGCCCCTGGGGCCTGAACGTTTGGGTGACAGGTAATTATTCCGAAGTAAACAGAAAAATCTCGGAATGACAATCTGTAAAACAGGCCATGTGAAAACCTCATAAAATGAACATACATGTTTAAATAGCTGTGTAACACAATCAGCTTCCTCTGAGAGATTTCTAGTCTTAAATGTACATAGTAATTAGCAGTTAAGTCCTTTACAATAGCACTGTCGCAAATTATGCTACCATAGTCAAACAATACCCTAATGATTGCCGCACATTTTCTTTAGCCTACATCCTCCAAAAACAAACCATGACAATGTGAATAATCACATATTGTAATTATGGATGCAGAATGGAGAGGAAATATTGTTCTTTTGTGCTTTTTTTCAATTTATACTTTCTGTGTTGACGGAGTTGAAATGTTACCTTTTGCAAAGGGGAAAATATTTCATTGGAAACAACAATTTGGTGGCGAGACCTGAACTTTAATTGATTCACAATGTAAAAACAATCCAGATTATTTCATCCACATATTTGTCTTTGTGATGATCCAGCTTGATTTAAGATTATTGCGACACACTTCAAAACCTTAAACAACTTTTTATGGAAATCATAGTGCCCTGACAATGCCCCTGTGACCCTGAAATGATCATATATGTAACTGAGAAAAGTTACATGTGTGAAGTCGACAGGTACAGTAGTAGGGCGAACCATCAGAGCTCAAACCTGGAGATCATGAGGTCAGTAAGGGTGGCGAGGAGCAGCTGGTGGTTGTCAAAGGCAGTGGACATCTCCAGGACACTGGTTTTCCTCCCCACAGGTCACACAGGCCTGAGATTAGTTTTTATTCTCACTGCTAACTTCTCACTTGTTTTAAGTGTGGGAATCCTTGAAATAGTGTTACTGTCATGTCATGTTGAACAGAATGAACATCGCATGCAGCTGGGCTGTGATGGCACATGGTTAAAGTGTTACTGTAACCAGTTTTAAAGTTGCTCTTACTTCGCTATAGCCTACTTTCCATTCCTGTTCCATTCTACTGACTGAATCTGACCAGCATTGCCTTGCCAGGGTGAATAGAGACAAAACAATCCAACAGATCAAAAATTATAAATGAAAACTCAATCCCAAAAGCACTTAAACAGATAAATTCTGGATAAAACAGAATGCAAAATATCTTAAATATTTGATCCATTCTTCTACAGTTTTGCTTTTAAAGTATCGCCTCGTTTTTTTTTTTTTACTTTCTGGCTGAATGCAGCTGCCTGTCTCCAAGTGGTGCTGTGTAAAATAGTGCAAAATGACCGGTGAAAGTTGAAATAAAAAAATTAATATACATCATCTAATTAGGCATTGAAGTGTATGTTTAATAATGTGTGCATTGAATGCTGATTTTTGAAGTGTAAGCTCTGTAAAGAAGGGCTGTGTGGGAGAGCAAAACATAATTAGCTCAAATAATGTTTCATTAGAGGCAATTAATGTGATTGACAATAGTTTTCAGGTCAAATATAAAGCTTGGAGTTATGTTTTTGGAAGCAAGGTGGGTGAAGACTGAGGGAACAGTGGTAGCTTGACTTGTAAGTGAAGCACATTTCATCAACCATTCTAATTTCTGCTCCTCTGTATTGTGAAGGTGTCACTTTGGGCTCTGGGTAATTGTGACAGCATTTTTTACTATTTTCAGAAGTTTTACAAACCAAACAATCAAATGATTAATGGAGAAAATCAATAAATAATCAGCAGATGTATCCATAATGAAAATAATAATCACTTGCAGTTCTATACAAAACAGTTCAAAATAAGCTCACCCTCAACTAACTACAATGGTAAAAATGCTGGTTTTAGATTAGAGTCATAATAATCTAATGATATAATATATGATAATAAAACAGTCACAGGAGACATTATCTGCATTATACTTAAATACATAGGTAACATTTATGGTTTAAGAATTTTACTTTTAACAGAGTATTTTTAAGGATCTGAATACTTCCTCAACCACCGCCCATATCTTCCAAAAACTGCTGGTGTGAGAGCAAATCTACAATGACCCAGAAAACAGCTCTATTCTGTATAAAGTCTGCAATTCTATCCAGATGTTCAGTATAGAGGAGATACATGCATCATAAAGTCGGATAAATGCAGAATAACAAAGGTCACTACATGACTTCAGTAATATCTTTCTACAAAACCACAGCTCCAAAACGGATATAAAGCAACAGACCTTTGCTGATCATAATAATCTTATTTTCTAAACTCAGCTGGAAGCACTGTAGCAACCGTGGTGTTTGTGAAGGTGAGTGTCGGCTCATGTTTGTGTTCCCTCTCTGCAGCTCAGCATGATGGGAAAAACAATCCCCGTGACCACTAACCGCACACACACACACACAAAAAAAAAAGCCTCGCTGACATTATTTGTTCTCGCCCCACGATTCCCACTGAATGTGGCACCGGCAGCGCAAACAGCCCCGCTTGTTATCCAATTGTGCCTCTGCCAGGTATGGCAGCGAGAGTAATGTTTGCGAAGTTGACTTGAAGTCCCGAAAAGCAGTCTCTCTGTGACGGCCTGTCAATCACTGCCTATGGCGGGTTGCCTGGTGCTTATACACTCTTACACACCCTGCCAACATCGACTGTTCAAACTGTTGTGTGCTACTAGTTTGTCTATCGTTTTGCTCACAACCTGCTCCTGTCTAAGTTTTATTTTCAACCTCTCCGTCTGTTTATTAGCCCACGTTGCACTGTAAACGTATCTTTTTCCCTGATGTTTCAACCCGGTTAAACCAAACACCTTCTCAACTAACAACCGAGCAACGCGGCGAGCACCATTCCTATCAATTACTATCAATCTAAGCCGGCCAATTACAACCCAATGACGCCATTACCACTTCAAAAACAGACAAAAAGAGAATGAGAAAGGAGAGGATGGAGGGATGGAGGGAGGGAGAGAGGTAGAGGGGAGAGATCCAGCCTGTAATTAGTGGTCCTAACTGGAAGAGAGAACAGGGGGCCACATGGTTAGGGCATCTGTGGCCGAGCACACACACACACACACACACACACACACACATACATACACATGGTCCCGCTGGCGTCTGGGGGTCCGGCAGTGTCAGCCCTACTCTGGGCCAGCGGCCAGCGCCTCTGTCCCTGTCATGTGGGCCCGTTAATGAGGAAGTCACATATGGACTAGGGACCCTCGTTAGGCAGGCGGGCAGGAAAACACACACACACACACACACACACACACACACACACACACACACACACACACAGAAAAGTGGGAGGAAACACACTCATAGAGCGCACACACGTGAAATAAGTAATGCATACATGCACACACACACACACACACACACACACACACACACACACACACACAAACAGGTGCAGGTGAGGGTGCACTCACAGATTGATGGACACGAGGCAACGCAAGCAAGCTGGGGGCAGAGAAAGAACATGCTGTCATGGGCGACATGAGGGCAGCACCAGACGGGTCTCCACACACACACACACACACACACACACACACACACACACACACACACACACACACACACACACACACACACACACACTCCTGTAGGTCTATCTCATCAGTGCTCACTCAAACACCCACAATACTACAGGCCTCAGAGCAACACAAGCTCCCCCTTGTTAATGAACTGAACTGACTAGAGAGCCATGCTGAGAGCAGACCAACTACTGTACTTTAGGGAGGGCAGTTGGATCAAGTAGCTGGATGCTGTGGAGCCTCGTTGAAATCCACCAAGCAAGTAAAAATTGTTCCAGGTTACTGCTAGTGGCGGTTAAAGTCATAGTCCTTGACATTTTTTACACAAATAAATGTGTTTTGGTGCTCCAGTGTTACCAAAAGTGAATCAACCTGTACACCCAGTTGTGGAAAGCCTCTATTTCTGCTCCTAAATACAGTTTTTGGTTTAATATGAATAAGAAATACAGCAGGTTCCCCTCCTGAATACGACTCATTCTTTCCATTTTTCACTGAAAACACATTTTTGAAAAGTGATTTTCACCTAGATTTCATGTGTTCCTGCAGCATCATCTTCAAATAAGCAAAAACAAGAATTGAAAATCATAAAGTTATAGAAAGTGGGGAAGGGATGGATGATCGGGGAAGAACGTTGGAAGCTGGATCTTATTTTTTTATTGTTTCTATAAGTTGTGACAGTGGTTCAGTGGACAGCCCACCTTGGGGTCAGGACCACCCAAAGGGTCCCAAGATAAGTCTAAGGTGTATCACAAGATTATCAAAAGAAATAATACAGAAAAATTATTCCAGTTACACAAAATTATGTTCCTTTCTCAGATTCCTGCTTTTTTCTGAAACACTTTTAAAATCTGGCAACATGGCTGCAATACTGATGGGGTACAAGACGCGAGCACTCAGGAAATAATTTGGGGTCAATAGTGTGATCATAATAGATATAAACAGATAAATTGGTTTTATTTTGAAAAATATAAGCTTTATTTCAAGGAAATGAGGTGTTTTGTGTAGGACTGGGTAGTTAAAGTCACAATAGGTAACTCACTGATAGAACAAACCAAACTTTTGCTAACATTACCCAACAAAAACTGCTGGTCATACCAGACCAAGTGAGGTGTGTATCAGCAAAACTCCTGACTGTACTGAATGGAGAAACCGATACCTGCAGAACTGTACTGCCCACACGGTTTGACTGACAGGCAATTTCTGTGTAGACACCACATAGCGTTGAATATGCCATCTAAACCCCCAAAAAAAAGTCGCAGATTGACACTTCAAAATGGCAACTACCTGTTTTCCCCTCACTGGGGTCATTCTCGGACTGTCCAAAGAGACTTAAAGGGGGGGACACGAGGGGGATGACGAGGCAGAGACGGCTCAGCTGCTGCCCGGCCCTTCGCTCCTGCCTTAGCTGTATATGTGTGTGTGTTTGTACGGTAAGAGGAGGGGTGGCGGAGGCATCATGGGGGCAGCGCTCTTTCACACGGGCCTCTCACCAGCTGTCACCCCCAGCACACCGCTGAATGGGGCCTGTCACTCCGCCGGGCCCCGTTGGGATTGAGCTGGTCAAGAGAGGAGAGGATGGAGGGAGCGGAGGAGAGAAAAGAGGATGGAAGGGGTGGGGAGGGGCTGGAGAGAAGAAAAAAAAAAGAAAAAAGAAAGAAATACAAAAGCAGCTCAGAAAAAGCTGGAGTGCAGGGATTAGGGTGCACATGTGTAGAAGACACTAATGCATCTTACACTAACTTCAACCTCAGCCCCTTCCCCTTTGCATCCCCCTCAAAGCCCAGGATTAGAGATCCCGGGCGGGCAAAGGAGAAACATATAGGCCCGGGTCTCACCATCTCCCACTCAGAGGTTATTATCCACACAGCCCCTTTAGCTTATTACAGCCCCTCATCCTGCTATTTATCATCCCTTTGTGTCATATTATATTTTGGAATACATTATATTTTCCTTAAGTTAAGATGCAGATCATACGCTTTAGGAGATTTGAGAGGGGTTCGGGGGGGGGTGGGGGGGGTTGTGTTTGCCACATCTGCTCGCCGCCACGACAAGGGCAGCTGATGGCGAAGGGCTAAGAAGGGAAACACAGGGGTCGCCTCGAAAATCTGAACCCGCCCGGCTAAATCTCTCCCCGCGGTTTACTTCGTCCCTCCCTCCTTGACTCATCCCATCCCCTCTCCTCTCTCTCCCCCTCCCTCTCTTCCACTTTCTCTTCCTGTGTCTGTGTCTCTCGCTCGGCTGCTTTTTGTTTGTAGAGGATGATAGAATAAGAGCGGCAGGTTTCGGCTCAGGCAGAGTTCTCTTTTTCTGAAGACCTGAGGGAGGTGAAACGGGAGGTGAGGGGAAGGGGAAAGTGGGTGCTGTTCACTGCTGATACCGTCACAATCCTCTTTCCCTCCCTCCCCTCTCTCTCTCTCTCTCTCTCTCAATACACTCCCAGTATTGTAGTAGTACAGTATTGCCAAAGAAGGTTGCACAATGTATCTAATACTGAAGAACGTAAGCAAAAAAAAGACAATAAAAGAATGTAAGTGCAACTATAGATAAATGTAACGATAATGGTGAGGATCCTAGGAGAAAAGGGATTAAAAAATGAGTCTTATTTTGAAGGGGCTCTTGTATTTGAGATTTATTTTAGTAAAAAAACTGATTCCTGGTATTCTTCAGTGTTTTCTCTGGGTTGCCACCGGTCTCAGAGGTCAGGTGATGGTCACTCAGTCTGTTTCTGGTTTGCTCTTTCAGTATTGTCTTTCTCAGTGTAAATAGCATGGACGTTTGCTTGGAGTACATGCGAAGTGGTTGATTCACTTTTCTTTCTGTTTGGGTATAGATTGGTTGGTCCTGCACAATTCCTGTATTCAAAAACCTGAGGAACCAAAAGCGAGAAATATAACTATGCATTTTTTTTGGTTAATTTTACTGTATGGCTATGATTGTTTTGGCGCCAGGGTTGGATCTAAAGAGGCAAAAATGTTTTATCAGGTTTGGGGAGTATTTTCAATGTTGTATTCCCTGGCGCCAGTCAGAAAGGTTTTACATGTGCATATACCCCCCCCCATCCCCCGTTTTTTTTCACTGGGTTAGTGCAAATTCAGCCATGCACATCATGAATAGCCAAAATTCACAGCATCTTGCCCATAGGGGTCACTAGCACTTCACCAAATGACTGAGGATTTGCAATGGAAAAGAGCTGCTGGTGGATTGTCAGAGCATAGCCATGAGTGCGTCTGTGCTTGTGGCCTTTCAGCGCACACACACACACACACACACACACACACAATACCACCTCATATGCTGAACTTCGAGCTAACCCACCAGCAGCTCTCACCCTTACATGTATGTAACACTTTCCCAGCATGCCTCTCTCGCCGTAGCGTGCGCCATTATCTGCATTTCTTCACATGGTGTGGAAGGAAAGCTGGGCCTCGGCTAGTTGGCCGCGGCTCAAGCCAGCCCTGATTAGCGGGGGCTACATGGATGTGACACGTCCTCTCTGCCAGTGTGCGATTCCCCCCCCTCCTCCATGCTGCCACAGACACACACACACACACACACACACACACACACACACCAGTCTACTGCCTGGAAGAGTAGACAGGCCTCGAGCAAAATCCAACCCCCCCCACTTTCCCCTCCGTCACCCCACACACACACCGCAAATGCAAATGAGCTCTCTGGTCAGCCAGGCTGAAAAGGCAAAAGAAGGCAGGAGCGTATGGCCAAACAGCGGGGCTACCACCCAACCCACCCCCGCCCCCCCACCTCCACCACCACCTCCTCACCCCTCTCCATCACTCACCCCCCATGAGCACACACACACACACACACACACACACACACACACACACACACGTAGACACCCACACAAACCAATGCACAATATCTTCCTTGTCAACACACACCCAATCACCACCCTCTTCTCTCACTCACCAACCCCCCAACACCACCACCACCACCACCACCACCAACGGCTCAGCCTCTCAGCCAGAAACACACCTCACATGTTCTTCCTCTTCTTCTTCCTCTGTGCTGCCTCCCACCTGACGCATTTATCATGCGTGGTGCTACACTTAGAGCATGACGCCACAGCTCAGCTCAGTTTTGTGATGAGGGGAAAGTTCAGTTTAGCATGTATGAGTGGTCAGAGAATTCAGTGTGGGTATATGGGGATTTTTGGTACAATATTAAAGCCAAAAATAAAAAAAACAAGCATTTTTCCCAACATAATATATAGATATATTATTATTATTATTATTATTAATACTATTATTATTATAATTATGTGCAGTGCATTTTTGCAACTTTAAACTGAAACACAATTCCTCTGATTCTGAGCATATAAACTGCAGAGGATTCACTTATTGTAATTAAGAAAAAAAACACTTAATAAATTAATATATTTTTAAGACACTGAATGCATTGTTTATATTCTTTAAAAGGGAACTCTACTAAGAAATCTATATAAAATGGACAACTCTATTAATTATTCTGTCCCTAATGTCTAAATGTCCCTATATTAGAAAAATGTTACATTTTGTCTTGTGTGCAGAGGAGCCACAGGTGGCAATATCCAAAACAAGTATGATGTATTGACTGCAAATTTTGAATTGTTTGAAATTTGTATTCAAGCCCAATTAATCTCAAGAGGCACAACAAAAGAGGCCTAAAGTACATTTTCTCTAGGGGATGTAAAACAATCACATACCGTGATATTGATGAATGAAATGGAGAAATTATGCATCATGATTGGTGGTGCTGAACACGGTAAGACTGGAGGTTTGCATGTTTAAGCAAATTATTAAAGGTAAAAATAGTATTTCTTTAAGAGTTTAAACCACATGTGTCAATATATATACGGTGCCTTTTTCTGTTTGTGTTGTAAAAACTGACTCAGTTTGGGCTCATATACCGATGCACAATAAACAAGTTTTACTGTAAAATTAATTGTGAGTTATTCAAAAAATGTTCAAAACAGCAATACACATATTATTAGCAGTAACACGTAGCAACATTAGTAGAAAAGTTTTTAAAAGCAATAGAGAAGATGGAAACAACATAAATAACACATTTTTCTACAGTATGTGTGTAATGTCGTTATAAATAAATATTAAATCTTTCCCTCTCATGTGAATATAATTTTAAAAAACTACCATTTCAGGTAAAAAAAAACTAGCCAATTATATTGGCATCGTCATCCAGTCATTTTGGCTATTGTTTATGCCATAATATATTTACATGCCAGTGTAAACCAATCAGTTGAAGTGGATGGCCTACTTCTTATTCTGCTCATTCCCTCCCTCCTCTCTGCCTCCTCACAGCTCACCTTTCTGAGAGCTGTTTCTTTTTTCTGGAAATACCATCAGAGCTTTTATAGTAACTCAAATGTTTGTTCACATTATTGCAGACCTGCTAGTCAGCAATTATTATGTAAGATATTGTGACTTTTTGTGGATAAAGCTATTAATTATTGATTTGAGAAGTAATAAAATGTCTATGTCACTGATGATGCAGAACAGTTTGTGAGCAAACTGGGGTTGAAACAACTGCTGTGCACTTCGAGGCCCTGACACAACATTTTAGATGATGCACAAGCACACTATTAAAGCAAGTGGCCTAATTTTCACTCTCCTTCGCTCACTGCAGCATCGATTTCTGCCTGTAATTCTGAATCACAGCAGAGCGACTTTAATTCTTTCATCACTCTGGCATTGTCTTTAGCTCTCATTAGGCAGCCTCTCTATCTCTCCCTCTCTCTCGCTCCTCTTCTGTCTCTCTCCTCTTTAGGAAACACTCATTCTGTTGACTACACAGTCAGGTCTGCACTCATCAATCAACTCTGAGCAGAGGGAGAGCAGAGACGCAGAGTTGAAGTCCAGAGATGAAGAGGAGGGATATTTTTTGAGGTTCTCTGTGGTTAATCTTTCCAAACCAGACATAAAAGGATTCCCAAAGAATTCACCCCAACCTGATCTGTATCATGGAGACTTATCTTTCTTTATATATGTGGTTACACTTACACACTTTTCAGCTAGTCAGTGTTGTTATACGTTTTTAAGAGATATATTTGATACTTCAACAGTATGTGAATGTAGTTAAAATACTCCCATAGGATAAAGGAAATAGGCAAAAGGATGGCATAATTTAATTATAGAAGAGGCAGACCAAGTGTTTGATCCAATGATGCATTTGGGTTTCATAAGATACACACACACACATATATATTTTATTATAAATAATCCGAACACAATAGTTAGTATTTACTTTTTTTTGATTATTTAATGTAAAACAATATTCAAAGGAATAATGGTTATAAAAAAAAAAATATTGGTGCTCTGGTAGCAGTTACAATGTGAAAGTTACCCATCTCTGAAAGTACATTGTGCATGTTTTGCAGCCAGACTCATTCGCAAACTATTTTTCCTGCATAACGTCATGCAAATTAATACAATTTTCTCTCGAATAATACAGAACAATATTGAAGTCAAGATCACAATTGCAAACATGCAAATGACAATAAACATGAAACATGTCACACTTACTGAACAATAATTTCAATATTATGACAAAGCATAGATCAAAACAAGAACACATGCTGTTTATTGGGAAGCATGTAAGCTCAATCATCCTTTCATGTTTCGCTTCTCATCGAGAGGAAAAAAATGTATATAATTTCACTGAGGTCGGGGTCAACAATCCACATCTTAGCGAGGTCCTGAACTTGACCCCAAAGTGGCGGACCCCGCCGTTCCCAAGGAATGCCTGGAACATTGTTTAGCGAGCACTTACACACAATCTTCCCCCTCGTCCCACGAGCTACAGTACACGCTCCGTCCTGCACAGCTCCTAGGTGTGCAGCCGCCCGGTGATAAAAATGTTACAGCAACATCAGGGCCTGTCAGGGAAGTAGACGGGAGAGGAGGGTGGAGGGGGAGCGGGTCGGGGTCGGAGGGGGCGGGCTGGGGAGGCTACGGGAGGTTTTCACTCAGTGGAGGAAAGAAAGGGGGCAGAGAGGAGGGAAAAAAACACAATAACCGATGAAAAGATGAGATGTGAAGAGGGAAAAATGTTACTTCTGGAGGCATTTTTCTCAAACCAGTGAGAACAGAGCTTTTCACCTTTGTGGTGCAAAGGTCAGATTTCGCCTCAGGCCAAGTCAGCCCAGACTTAGAGAAGCAACTTTCCCTTTTTTTCCTCCATAGAGGGATAAAAATGAGAGTGTGTGTGTGTGTGTGTGTGGGCGAAAGTCTGTCTGTGTGTGTGTGTGTGTGTGTGTGTGTGTGTGTGTGTGTGGTGTGTGTGTGTGTGTGTGTGTGTGTGAAAGCCCAAACTGAGCTCATACAAAATAGACCCTGTGCATTATCCTGCTGTTAATAGGGCTGTTTAACGGCCACGGGAAGGGGGGGGTGTTTGCTCAAAGTGCCACCCAGACCCTTGCTCTTTGTCCCCTCAACCATCTCTTCTATGTCTCGTTTTTTTTTTAACCCATATATTTCTACTTGTGGGGATTAAATGAGTACTGTACCCATCAGTGGGATAAGGGGTGAAGAAATGTAAAGCGAGAAATGACAGCAAAGAGATTCAGGAATGGTGAGAAAAAATCTGGTGGTCGGTCTAATCTTATTATGGATGGAGGTATCAGACCCGTACGGGTAAAGCTGGTACACCCCAGCTATTTCCTACAGCTGTAAAACAAAGTTCATACCCTCATTCCAAACTCCACAAGAAAAACCTGTATTTTAAAAATGTTGAACATTCAGAGTGGTAAAATCTATCATTTTAAGGTTTTGTCTAATCTACCATGTTTTTACAGCTACCAATCAACAGTGGTTCTCAACCCCTGGTATGTGGACCTGTACCAGGCCACCAGGCCACAACGAAATAATATAATTAGTCGAGCACCTACTTAATGATTCAATAACTTGATAGGCTAGTTTAGCTGTCTTGTAGAAACCATGTATCTCTAAAACAATAACTTCTACTACTAATAAGTTTCTTTTTATCTTTGTGACAATGCATTTTTCAGATAATCCTAATTTGGTTTTAAATATATTTACTCAACCTATAGAAGAATGCTTAATCATTTAGTTTATTTTAAAATTTCAAAATCAACACATGAGAGATACACAGTTTTCATTCAACAGGCTATTTGTTAATTACTTTGGAGTTGGACTGTCTGTCATGCACACAGCAGGATACTGATTTTGGACTCAGTATGCAATGTAATCAAGCATTAGCATATCAACCTGTGAGTACTGTGTTCCTATTACTGTTGCAAGAACTAAAAAACAAAAACACATTTGAGTTAGAATTTGAGAGAGCTTTTGAGTGTCTTTTGACGAGGTGGGAGGGATAAAAGTCCTAAAATGTGAAAATATGTGAAAATATTGTATAAAATCACAATATCCGAAATCAACCCAAAGTTAATTTCTCTTCAGCTGGCCTGCAACAAAGTTGTCAATGTAAAAACAGTAAAAGTGCAAAATAGGTAGAAGTAGAAAAGTGGCTGAAAGCAGGTCAAATTCACCCTAAATTCATTGTATTTGTTGTTTCTGACATTGATTATGCCTCTGTCATATCTTGTATTGTTTCTCTGGTTTAAAAGTGCTCCATTATGAGAAAAACTGCTGCATTCAATATCTTCTACAAAACGTACGGAAGCATTGTCATCAAAATGCACTGTATTAAAAGCAAAAGTACCAATTGTAAAAGTCAATGGTTCCTGTCAGTGTTATATAATTTTATGATGTAATATTGAATATATTTTACTGATGCACCAATGTACAGTATGAGCCTTTTTTTTGTGTGTGATCCAAGAAGCTTATTTGAATTTCCTTATATACTGGTAAAGTAGTTAAATGTAAAATTCTACATCAAATCTTGGTCTGTAAATTAATTAGTAACTGCAAGTACTGCAAAATAATTCTCTCTGAAATGTAGTGGAGTAGAAGTATCATAAATGAAGCATTAAATGGATATACTTGTGTACAAAAGTACCTAAAAAAATAGTCTTTCTATGCAGCCCAGAAGAAAACACATGGGTTGTTTCTTTAATCACTTTTTATTAGACGCAATGACTAATGTTTCGATACAGTACGCTTCTTTAATAGTCTATCTATATTTAATGAAAGGTGTTTTTTTGTATTTGCCGTGACAGCTTTGCTTTCCTGTTCAAGGTTATGCTTTTACCCAATAGATTTCTGCATGTAGAGCTGTAAAGACCACTGTACCTATCTGTGAAGCAGGCGAGGAAAAGAGGGGAACACTTTGATTAACTGATGAACAGAGTGAAGGAGTGAGTGAAAAGAGGGAGAGAGAGAGAAGGGTGGAGTGAAAAGGGAAGGAAAAAAAGGGAGTCTGATTAATAATTGCAAGGCGGCTAGGTGCCGATCTTCTGGCTTCTCACTTCAGTGGGCCGGCGCGGGGATCTCGCCTTCGGCCGTGTCGGTGGGGCTCATTAGGGAACCTCTAGGGACCTGACAGAAATTGTTAGCGGGATGTGATGGCCGAATCAGAAGCACCCCTCCGCTTCACCACCACCAGTATTCCCTCCACCCTTGCTTCCTCCCTAATTCCCTCCACCCACCCAGCAACATGCCCCTCATCCGGACAGGAGAGAAGGAAAAGGGGACCACCATTCCTTCCAAACACCCCCTCCATCCAACAGTCTATAACAAGGCTGTCTGTACTACACCTGTAATCAAACTGCTCCCAAAAAGCACCGGGGGAGCGCGACCAGCTACCGCCCCCCCCCTCTGATTGGAGCCGGCGGAGGACGAGGCGAGGAGTGCCAGAGCCCCGATCCATAATTGATGTGTGTGCACAATTACAGGCCTCCAGACATCAGCAAAGTGTTGCACAAGCGCGCCTCAAGGATAGTTGAATTTTGAACAGACGTTGCATAAAAATCAAGGATCACTCTTTTCCTCTGACTGCCCACCCCCACCTCCACCTCCACCTCTCCCCCCTCACTACATCTCTCTGTTTCCTGAATTTTGATAGTACTGTCTGTCCAGTGTGTGTGTGTGTGTGTGTGTGTGTGTGTGTGTGTGTGTGTGTGTGTGTGTGTGTGTGTGTGCGTCTATGTGTGTGTGTCTAAAATGTGCCAAGCTAGTATAATGGATGAGTGAATGTGGGCTCACTTCACTGGATATGCATACGATTTCTCTGTCTAGTGCATATTTCTGACTTTAAGGGTATTCATTTGCACTTGTCCATTCCCATGAGCAGCACACAGTTGATCTATTTATTTTCTGTAGACCACTGGCAGCATAATCACAACCCATGTTTACCTTAAAAAAAAAAGATTTAGTTTGTTTCTCCTGTGGTGATTTGGGTTCACTCCATTTTACTCAGCATATTCTGTGTTTTCTTGGTTGAAAACATTATATTTTGCTTTATTTCTGGCCATCTTAAAAGGGTGTCTTTTTAATCTTTTCTCCCTCTTATGAGTCAGTCTTAAAGGTTTCAATTTGTTGCTTAAATTAATTGTTTATTGAGGCTATAAAAGGCTGCACAAATGAACATGACTTAGCATAAGTAGCCACCAAATATCAAAAGTTCCAAAGCTTCAGAATAACACATGAATAAGTTACTTAGAAACACTGTAACAAATTATAAGGTTTAACTTTGTTTCATTTACTGACTTTTATGGTTTATTTCATAGCAATTTAATGATTTGTCATCTCAACAATGACCAAAATTATGAGAAACCACAAAATTAATTAATTACAGCATATAGAATTCACATTATGCTTTGAAAATGAATGCAAGTCTGTACTCATTTAACCTCATGTTACGTTATATGGGTTAATTCAGAAATAAATATTCTAATTATACATTCACAGTTCACTGAAAATGATCATTACTAATCAAAATTCTATATTTTCATTAAAAGCTGTGTTTCAGCTGATCTTAACTCGAGACAGACACAATAGTTGCCAAAAGCATAAAAGTACATTAGAAATGTTTTCTTATGTGCAAGTGCAGCGTCAGAGCTCATTCACCAAAGGCTGAATAATCTCTTGCAGAAATGAAAAGATTATTGATGATTAAGTCTTCGTACGCATGGCCGCTCCAACACTAATTTGGCAGTTCAGCAAAAAAAAAAATGTCCATTTGCAAAGTTTTTAAAAGATTTACATAAACCTTCATTTTTCAAGGAGGTGTGAACAGTGGAGTGAAGTGTGTGCATGTGAGCGTATGTGTGTGTTATTAAAGTCTTTAAATGAGTGGAAAGAGATTGTGTTGTACAGTAAAGGTTTTTCACTTAATCAAAATAAAACCAATGTAATATAATTTTAGATATAGTGACCTCTTTTCTCTTGATGCAGCTTACAATTTATTATCCTTATAATCACATATGTGTTCTAGATAAACTGCTTTTGTTAAAAAAACAAACTAATAACCAAAATTCGAAGACAAAATTAATCAAATTTAACTCCCCTTGTGATTGAGAAATTCATTAGTTACAGTCACTGCTGCATCTCTTTTATTTTGTAGTGAACTTTTTACCAAAAGGCAACTTTGATTGTATGGCAGCCAAGAATATATTAATATTTTTTGCCACTCAGTGTTGGCTTGTTAAAGAATAAAGTTCTAAAGAATTAACAAGTTAAACTCTTGCATTGTGAATAGAAATATTGAAATTCAGTAGGTGAACTTCAGTAATCAGTTGATGACCTTTTGAGTTTTTTCACAATCAGCCACACACTTAAGTAAAATCTTTTAGCTCCAGTGTGATTCTGTGTGGGAGTAGGGTGGGAAAAAAAAAAATTCTAATGATACAAAAGCAAATATGCACACATTCATGTACGCACACCAGGCTGACCCCTGAGTTCAGGTGGAAAAGCAGTTGCATTTTCTTTGGAAATGCACCAAATAACTTCAGATGCGAGCGGTCGAATCAACCCGCGTGAACTGCGCAACAAAACGAATCAGCATCTTAGCGTCCTCCGTGGACATATTTACACTAAAGTGAAGAGAAAGAGATTGAGAAGAAGAAGAAGAAGAAGAAGAAGAAGAAGAGAATGTGTAGCCTTGCAGCTCGCAGCGCCAAATCTAGTGTCTTCACCCTTGAGTGTCAACAGGTGAAAGTGGGCGATAACACTGTTTGATGTTGCCAGACAGAATTTCTACCACCCAACTTCACTTCTTCTTCTCCTAGACCTCTCAGCAGACTTCAAAGCCCCCCCTCCTCCCTCCTCTATCTCTCTCTTCTCACTTTAATCCACTGCAGCAGAGCCCTTCAGTTCAAAGCGCTCAGGAACACCCCCTCCGCACTCAAAAAAACTGCAACCCAAACTTTTTCTTCAGCCCCCTCCTTCATCCATTCCTCCCCCCTCCTCCCTCTGCTGAGTAGCAATTACAGCTCTGCTAGCGCGCTGACCAGCTCCCGCTATTAATTAATCCCACAAAGAGCGTTCATTTCCTGGCTTTCTCAGATTGACAAGAGATGAAGGGGAGGAGGAAGGGGGGGGGAGCAGAGATGCCTGTTTCAAAGGCAATTCAGTCTGACCAAGCCAAAGAGAGGAGAGAAGAAGAGAGTAAAAAGGGAGACGAGAAGAAAGACCTGCACTCCTAAAGTAGGTGGAGGTGGAGGGCGCATTTGATACAGGGGCCTACTTGAATGTGATTGAATGCTTTGTTACCGAGGGCTCTTTGCTAATCTTTACCTGCACAAAAATTCACAGCGCTAAAAAATGCCCGCTGAAGGGCTTGTGAGTTGAGAGGCTTTGGCCTGGGTGGGCGAGAGGGTTGGGAAGAGGTTTCATGTCCTGCCTGAGCGCTCTCTCTTCCTTTCGCCCGTTGGACTTTCTTCTCCGAAAGAAAAGGAACTCCTTCTCCTCTAACAGACAGTCGGTTGGGTGGGCGGTGGTTGGAGGGGGATGAAACCACGCTGAATGAAAAGAGGAGGGAAAAAAACGAGGGTGAGAGAGACAAGAGTAGAAGGGGTGGAGCTGGAGAGGAACATCGCCAGGAAGAGGGGAGCAAATGACAGTAAAGGGATTCAGACATTTCATTCATGGCCTGTGCGCTGTTATGTTTGAATGGTGTGACAGAATCTAGTACTTGGATTAATCGTATTGTTGACTGAGGTATTAGAACTATTCCCAGGGTGGCTATTACAGATTTGGATGCAGGATTGGACACTCTACCTGAAAGAGCAAGTGTAGCTCAGCTGTGTACTTCTGTCAAAGTCCAACCTAACGTTGCCTTCCAAAAAGACAAATATAAGCACTATGTGGTTTGGATTAGTTCACCAGTGGACTCCCCAGGAGGGGTGTTCCATTGTTTGAAGAAAATACTACAGAAGTGCTGTGTTGGATGCCCCTACAGTAGATGAAACATAAAAGAACTGCCATCTACAAAACGGGAGAGAGCTTCCTCTAGGGTTCCCTTCAAGTGACGAAAACACAATGCAGTGCCACATAGGCTGCCCGACATGCTAGAAAGTAGTTTGGAACTGTTTGACCATAAATGCATCCACTGTACCTGTACACCACAATATAAGTCTTCCAACAATACCAGCAGAGTGAGACATCTTCTCGATTAGTCCATTAGTCCATTTTAGGAGTTGCACTCTCCCCATTCAACTTTCATTTACATTATATCAATAATTTAAGCTCATTAACTTTATAGTTTTGAACCAGGACTTTGAATCAGCTATCAAAAATAAAATGTGCCAAATGTAGTCTACAGTTGTCATTTCAGTGCACTAAAATCAACCTTTGATTAAATATCAGACTCGATATCTGCAGATATCCATTATTAAAGGCCTCAGTTTGGGATTTGGCACCATAAAAAACCACTGGCTGACTGACCCAGTCTAGGGGTTGGCCTGAGATCTAGGGATGTAAAAGAGTCCAATTAACTGATCTCAAGTAACTGTTGAGATCTAGGAGGGTGGTGTAAAAAACAGATCCAACGTGGCAAGAAAAATGAGCAGTCAGACTGTCAGATACCTGTCTGTCTCGTGAGTTTTAAGTTTTAATGAATCATAATTTTGTTTTAAAGGTAAGACCATTAGCTTCAAAACACCACGAAACAGATACAAAATCACCAATAGATACTCCGATAGCACACAAAATAGGAATATTAATCCCTTCACTTTAAAATTCCCACTGGAGAAAAAGAACAAAAAGTATACCTGAACATTAAGTCAATGTAAAAAAAACTAAAGGAAATTATTAAGTTCTTAATATGTGACTGGCTTTGGATTACTTTGGAAGAAAATTCATAACCTACCTCAGCCTGATGGAGCATCAATAAACCCTTCACTCACCTGATGAAGCATCAATATTTCACGTAATCAATTTCTTTGAAGGCGCTTGATTGAGGGCCTGAAATTCATTTTGAGATGTTGCGGTCAATACAGTTTAAAATATTAAAGCATGGTCAGCTTCTCTTTGTTTGTTGCATCCATGAGGTACGCTGGCAAGAAGCTAAATACGAAATAGCTGTTTTTCTCTTATGCAGTTCTGAATGACATTTGAGAAAATCTGGTCTTTATCTGGGCATTAACATTTAGCACAAACTGAGTAAGAGCGGTGTGTTCACTGTCAGCTGTTGTTTTAGTGTGCTAATTCCTGCTCTTCTGTTTGTGGATATTAAAGGCTCAGTTCCTTATGGCCAGTATTGAGCCTCCAGTTGAAACTATATCAAACCACTCCTGGCTTTGTTTACACTGCAATGTCTTGTGTGAATTTGGGATTCACTATTCTGTCCAAATGTATTGTGTGGATTTCATGTGCATGGTTTGTAGCCTTGCTAGCAGTCGTGGCCTGCTTGGTGATCCCTAAACCTTTAACTTTTAATTTGTCTAACGCTTTGGTTTACGATATAATGACATTCCCATCAGCCTCAGTTCAACTTCACTGTGACATTAGCGTTTTGGCTCAAAGTACAGAAACACATAATAGTGTAGCACAATTCAATACTCCCCAAAGTACATTTCTGTACAAATATCTGAGCATAAAATGAGACACCAACTGATCAACAAAGATCTTATAAATGCATTAATTGCTGTATTCACTAATTATCTTCAGGTACAAAACAATTTTGAAGTTAAACTTTTCACACAGAAACACCCACAAATGAAGTGTGAACAGTCTTTGATTGTGTCTTTAAAGCTTGCCAAATGTCTACCTGACTGACAACTTTGGCCTTGTTCGCTGAACAAAATCACATGTTAGCAGGAGATCATGTTTCTTAATTTAAGGGCAAAGCGCTGGCAGGTGTGAAGGGAGCAAAACTCTTCAATGGAGGAAGTACAAATTTAAATATTCACCCAGAGGGTGGAGAGAGAGGCCATTTTCACTGACCCCAAATGTCTGCAGGTCCAAAACTGGCCCCCTCTTTAGGCGAGGCCAGATGTTCTTGCACATATATTGGTGTGAACATGCAAACACACAATCTCAAAAAGGTGCTAACACAGTGGGACACAGGTTGTTTTTCTATCATTCATCACCCTGATGTCAGAAGTCATTATTTAGTAGTTGTTTTCATAAATGAAGGGCAGCAAAAACCTTGAAAAATTAATGGCCACACCTGATTGGATGTGAGCACCGCTTCCTGTTATATGTGTGGCCGGACCTTAGAGTTTATTTTTCTTTAATTAGGGTTAAGACATTTTGTATTTTCGCCTGGGATTTCTATACCTCACTGAGGTCTATTTGTGAGTCAGACAAAGATATATTCCACACATGGCTGAGCTGCCAATTTACCAATAGCCTAACTAGTTTAAGTACGAGACGCTGTGTGGGTGTTTGCCCCTTCTGCAAAATATGAGCTGGCACTCTACAAACGGAGAGCTTCCTTCAGGGTAATTTGGTCCTCAGGGATGGACTTATGAGCCATTAACAAACTTCGCTCTCCTGTTCCAACGGGCCGTGATTGTAAGAAAAACTAACACTTTAAAAACTTAATTTTCTCTCCTTCTTTGGTCGACCTGATTAGCAGACTGCTAATTCTCGTCTGGTGCAATTAATCACATTGACACCTGTACTCCAGGCTTTGTCAGAATCTTCATTCTCACTCTCTGCCAAGCGGCTTGTGACTTCTGTGCTGTAGGCGCATCAGAAAGTGTTATTTTTGTCACCTCATTACAAGGGTTCAGAAAATTGCAAAAACAAAAGTCCAGAGTGTCACCTTTTTTGATTTGTGTCTTTTTTTGTGTGTGTTATTTTTCTTGAAGCAATTAGAGAAAAATTCTGTTTATGAGTTTTGCAATTTTCTAGAATCGAAAGAAATATCATGACACTGTTTGAGGAATAAAGAAGGGAAAAGGTAGCAGTCTGTTTGTACTGCATTATGCATTTCTGCTGTCAAATGGAAACCTGTATGATAGCATGTAAGCATGCTCAAGGCTATCTTGTTGTATGAATATACCCATTAAATCTCATAAGAATGAAGATTATCAGTGAACATGAAAGAAATCATGTTAAATTATCTCACAGCTTCACTAGTTTGTTTAAAAAAAAATGTATAACAGGAAGATTAGCAACTTTTTTAGGGGAATTAATGAGGATCTAAATAAATAATATCAAATGATTAATACTTAATTTAGATTTAAATGTTTTGTTGTACCTCCAATCAGAAAGAGAAAGCAAAAGTCTCTTATATTTACTGCACTTTATTACTGCACATATTATGTAAGGTTTACCCAATGCACCCATGCAGGTGTTTTAAATTGTTGGCTGATGAGACTTCTTCTCAGGTTGAAGTTGGGAATCGCAGGAAGTCACCAAACTTCTTCTTCAGCTAGAAAAAGGTAAATATAAGGAAGCCAGTGTTATACCAGCATAAGCAATGATAAAGGTGGAAGTTATTAATACATTAATAGGTGCAACAAGATATTAATCAAGCTCAGTGTGCACACAGTCCTGAGAAGAGCTCCAATCAGCTGAAATAAGTGAAAATACCTGTAGTTGTAAACCATGGCTGTGCCTTTAAAAAAGCTCCTTATAACCACACTGATGGTATTTAGAAGGACTCATGCAAATACAAAGGCTGTAAATGGCACAGTGCAGCTCAGATGATTTGTTGGAACAAATGAGTCACTCATACAGTATTATGTTACATCAGATAACATAAAACAGGCACATTCAGGAGCTTAGAGGAGGAATACAATTTCAAAGCAATTAAATGAAGTTATCTAAAACATGTAGGATCTTATGTATATAAAACCAAGATATTATTTAGATGGTTTCTGGCTGATAAGAAGAAGAAGGCTGTAACATATTCCTCATTTGATATGATTGAAAGAATTAGATATTTAATAATCATGTTGACAGTGTCAGACATGTGATAGTACTCCTATCAGTCCCATGGAAAATAACAGATTGTTGATATTACGCGATAACCAACTTTTTAGGTTAATTTAGTAGTTTTTTTAGGCATGATGAATAATAAAATTCACAACATCAACTTTAACTTCTTTATGTCTGTTGATAATTGTTGCAAAAGAGCGCATCAAGCGTGTGTAAGTGCGCTGTATGTTGGCATATTTCAGAAATTTGCTTGAAACTGCAATTGTGGGTATTGGGACGGAGCAACAGTTACCTCAGCTGAATTACAGATCCTGTTATTATCTATTATCTAAATTAGATACAGTAGATACGAAATACGTAAATAAATCCTGCCAACTTCACCTTTTATGTTAAGTACCTTTAAAAATCAATTGTCCCACAATGAATGGCATTATTTTATTGTCATCATTATCTTGGTAATGATTGCCTTCTAAAAAGCAGGTAATGTTGGGGGTAATAACACTACATAATGGAGGGCAAATTTCACTAAGATTCTTTCTCCTGAATAAAAGTGTGCCTCCCTTTGATAGCTGAAATGGACACTTGATGGGCAAGTTGAATTTTTCCAGTATTGGAAAATCAGGAGTTAACCAGTTTCACAGAATTACAGACGTCTGATTTGATTTAATTGATACCCATATGTCACCAAATTCGGCGTGAACTTGCACTGGTGACGGTACATTTATGATCCTAGAAAGTTATCCTGTCACAAATGTCACCTCACCTTCACATTCATGGTGACACCACACCACTACCACTACTACCCACAATGCTAATCTAGTCACTGTGGGAACAACTAGTCCAGCGTTATTAGAGTTGTCGTTTGATATCACAAATTTAGTACGATCTTGGTGAGAACATGTCCAAAAGTTTGTAGTTGGGAGTCGAGAAGCAAGTTTTACAGACTTCTTTTGAGGCTTTTGAATATGCGTCACCTTCCAGTACTTGCAATGGCAAGCCTGCTGTTTGAGAGGTCAGGGGCCAATCTGGGCATCAGAATGCCCTGGACGCTTAATGTGACAGTGCACCTGCCTTGCATTTCAATCCTCACACCCCAAACCTCGCACCAGACCTCGCCATCAAAGAGCTCCACCCGCGCTGACTCACATGCAGCAACAGCCAGGACATCTGTGGAGTTTTGGCAGCCCGTGCACGTGTGTACATGTGTGGACGTTCTCTTGTATATGTGTGTGTGTCTTTGCATCCAGACAGTGTGTGAGACCTCACGTTCCAGCCAACACTGACTCTTACTCAGGCTGTGTTTGGCTAGCAAGCCACTGGGAGCTGCGCCGCGTGTAAGCAGAGGCCTGTGGCTGGCGTCCTGGGAGTCTGCCGAGGGAATCGCTTTTTACAGAATCCTGCAAAAAATCTCACAAACTTACAGTACACGCACCCACACTTACTCGCTCCTAATTTTTTCTGTCTTTGTCGCACTGAAATAGGCACACACGTAAACACTTTACACACAGGCGCCCTCCCGCTGAATGAATATTCATTTGCAACTGTGATGAGCTGTGACATGCTTTCCTGGCAGGGCTCTGGGACCACATGGCCGGGGTGTTAGAGGAAAAGAAAGGCCGTGTCGGAGCGTGTTACTCAGGCCTGCCTCATTCAATTGGATCCAACCACGATGGCCGGATTTCTCAATCTCAGATGGATTCCAGACGTTCCCTTAAAGCCGCTCCTCCCCTTCCTTCACTTTGATTTCAAAAGAGGGACTTTGGGGCTGGTAAAGGCTGCAGGGTGATGGGGATATCTATGTGTGTGTGTTTGCTTGCAATGTGCACATGTGGACATTTTTAAGAGTAAGAAAATGGAAACCATATCGATGAAAAGGTGCACCTTGCTCTACATCTCAAGCACATTTCTCAAATATGAACCAGCACTTCTGGGGAAGCTTTCATCCAACGTAGCCCGCTTTAACGAGTTGTTGCTTATGTGTAACGGCGGCACGGGGTAGCTGGCATGGCCGATCATGCCGGGACAATGCCGCCTTTCCACTGCTGCCCATTGTGCACAGATCTTTGCATTGTTCGGTCCCCCTCACTCCCCTTCGCCACTCACACCCAGCCAGCTGGCACGGAGATGGCAGCGCCGTTGACAAGGTTCACAATACCCCCTCTAGTCCACGCCACAATAGAGGGACATGGACACAGGCACCTCTATGGCACACAAGAGGCTGAGGAGGGGATACTGGGGCCTCACAGGCAGGTGGTGCTGCCAGCGTCTCTGTGACGTGTTGGTAGCTTTCAGCGCTGACAAGGGGCTGGCAGAGAGGTTTCTTCTTTTAAAATCCACATTGTTCACGGGGGACTCTAGAGGATGAGTGTTTGTGTGCTGTTTTTTCTCTCTCAGAGAGATGGGGAGCTTAGTCTCCTCTCATTCTCACTGCACACACGAAGCAGAGGGAGGTGCACACACACATCCTCGAAATCCAACCCTACCTTCCTCCTCTCTCTGTTTTTCTGCCTCAGCTTATTGCATTATTGTCTTTAGACTTTTGTCAAACCTTATCAATAAGAAAGAAGTGGCAGATTCATGTGTCGTGGCAAACTAGAGGGGAAGGAAAGTTTTTTTATTTTCTGAAAGAGGCAGAATGCAAGTCTGAGTGACAGCTGGATGCCAGTGTGCTGTTCCTCAAGTCACGATACGGTGTTTGCAGCGGGTGTCGTATTTGTCTGGGTGCTCTTGCCAGTGCCTGAGCTGCTGGTTTGTCATTTCGTGAGGCGCTTTAGTGTCTCTGGGAAGCTCCGACTGGGTTACACAAAGTTGAAGGGTGTGTGACAGCACTGTCAAGGTCCCTCAAGGTCACGTTAAAAATATTTTCTGAAAATAAAATCCCAAACTAACAAATAAGAGAGACATGAATGCATCCAGTTGTTACTCACTCTCCTAAAGTTGTCATAGAGGTTGTGAAGCTTTCACTATAGTAAATAGCTGTCTATTATATACCTGTGTTTGATATCAGTTACGTCAAAAACGTTACAGAATTTTCTGTATTTGTTATCGTCATTTAACTTCGAACAAATTCACTTTGCAAATGGATTTATCAAGGTGGATAGACTTTGAATATAAATCTTAAATGCAACCATTCACCTCTGTCTCTATCTTCAAATAACCCTTGTCATTCTGAAAGCAAAAGTGCCCTGTTGGATGCCTCTCCAGTGGTGAAAATGTGATTAAATGCTCTCTAGGGTTCCCTTCCAGTGGACAAAATGTGGCTAAGTGCCCTTGCTAATTTTATCACTGATTAAGCTGTTTCACCATAAATGCATCACAACTTTCTGTTGACCCAACGCGCAACTGGGACACCAACAAATCGTTTTTGTGACAATATTTTGCATCTCTACTGATGACTGAGTTGCTTAGAATGTGGATATTCATGATAAGTAACTCAGCTTCACAACCAATTTTCTCTTGTTTTATAGAATGCCAAATATCAATCAAGAGTTTTAGTACAAGAAAGGTTGTGGAAACCTTTCGGGACTGACCTTTTTTAGATTCTGTCTTTTACTCATTGTTTCCTCCTTGTTTTTGTTTTGGTTATTCATTTCCATGCTTCTTCCTTTTCCGAGTGTGAGTTCAGTTTTTGCATAGGAGCTGCTGTCTCAACTTGTCGTAAACGCTCCATGGCGTCACACAGTACAAGAACGGCTGTTTGATCGGTTGTTTTCTGTTATTTATTTATTTCCTCTAACGGCAGGTTGCAATTTAGAACGTTTTCACCCGTGGACACACAATGTCAAATGTTAATGTATGTGCTTGCATAAATTCGGAGGAGTTCTCTTGTCAGACGACGGCTGCGTGTGCATTTCATTACTGTCAGGGAGGTAAACAGCAGGCCAGTGGCAGCACCAAGATGGTTTTGATGTTGAGATGTTCCACTGCCTGGGGTTTGGCTGCAGTGACATCAAGAGATACCTCTGTAGAGGTGGAGCCTAATGGGGATAACAGTCATCCTGAATTATATATTTAAACTCAATTAATATTCATTTTTCATGTTTCCATATGTGGCGGTGTTATTAACAGTTTTAGCCAGAGCAGTATGGGATGGTAATGTTGGTTGGTACACCACTTTGGTCCAGGCTACCTCAACAAGTACATTTTCATTATTAGCAACTAATACGCTAAACTAAGATGGTGAACATGGTTAACATACCAGCTTGATGTTAGCATTGTTATTATAAGCATATAAGCATTGAGCTCAAAGCACTGCTATGCCTAATTGCAGCCTCACATAGCAACTAGCATGGCGGTATTTTTTTTGGGGGGGGGTTTAATAATTTAGCAAGAGTAGCAAAACATTTTTTTTAAGGCAATTCAGCTTCGTCCATGTTTCAATGTTGTAAGATTCTTCAAAATTAGATCTGTTTTGTAACACAAAGAGGACAAATGGGAGTTGATGGTCTTTCTAGCATCTTAGCTGCACCCAATACCTGCCCAACAATGCCTCTCTGGTCTGGTCCACTTTCAAGTTCTACTTCAAGTTTAATTTAATTTCTAATCAGTCCATCCCAGTGGACCCCCTACCCCCCCCCAACCTCCCCCTCCTCTTTCCTCCCCATTTCCCCTTCTGCCCCTCCTGCCCCACCCCAAAGGTTCTCCCCTCCTTGCCGCTGTCAGTTCAGCACTTTTAAGGGAATTGGTGCTCTTTGAAATGCATATTCCGCAAGGCCCGACACTGGCATGTGTACACTGCTGAGTAATTGTGGAGGCCAAATGTTTAATTACACATGGCAGGCCAAGCAGCGGGAGGCCACACCGCAGCGGGGCTCAAAAACAACGGCCTAGCCTCTCTCGGTCGGACGCGCCAATAACAACCAGCCCCCCTCCCCTCCAAAAAAACATACTGAGACTACAGACGGCAGGCCGAGAGGAGGTGAAGGGAAAAGAGGGAGGGAAATTTGTTTTCATGTGTATGTGTTTAATAGCAGATTTAACTCTCCTGCTGTTGATGTTTGATCAGTTAAAAGTAAAGATATTCTTCAGGAGCGGATTCACCAAGCTACGGTTGCGTGCCAAGACTTTTAGCAACAACACAGTTCACTGAGCAATGCATACCTACAGTACAAGGTGTGCAAACACTTAGCCGGAATATGTTCTACTGCTTAAGCTTTGCATTAGCCTTATCGTGGTCTTTGGTCTTCTCAGCAGGCCTGGGGTTTGTCCTGGTTCTGCTAATGGATCCAGACTGGTCCTGGGGAGCTGGGTGGAGGAGGTGGGGATAGGGGAGGGCAGGGAGACTGGGGCCCAATGTCTGTGACCCCCAGGGTGGCGGGGTCGACGGGAGGAAGTGCAGAGCAGCAGGGGAAGTGGGAGCACCTGTGCAGGTCAGTGGCAGCCCGTCAAGCTTAACTAATTTTGAAATTGACCTCCGACCTCCGTTCCCACGGTGCACCGGGGCACAGTCTGAGAAAGATCTGGTCTCCTCTTCCAGCTTGACTCCTGCTTCTAATTACCGGCTAGAAGAAAGTTGTTATCTGATTAAGCCTCCTTATAAAACCATATCATTGATTGTATCCTTTGCTCGGTGTCGGTACAAATTAGTCCATTAACACACAACAGGGATGCGGCGAGTGATTTAATAAAATGAAGCTAAAGCCGATAATGGCTGCAGTTCCTTGAGTGGTTGACCTACTGTGAGGGATTAGCAAGGCCTGCTCTCAGCCCTACACTAATATCATCGCTGTACACACACTCACACACACATATATACAGGTCGGGCACAAGTGACTGCTGGCATGTCCCTTGTTGATGCTAAATTCTACATTGAAATTACATGTTAAAAATCCCATTTTATCCTTACATGTGTATTTTATTAATAAAAAACGTCTGTATTTAGTCTACCTCTCCTACCATATGGTTACAGTTGATGGATTTACAGCTCGGTGATTGGCTAATCTTGCATGTCAAGATCAATGACGTGGTGAAATCAGTCTAATCTGTCTGCAAGAGCTGTTAAAACGTTCCCCCACATGCAGAAGCCTTCACATACAGTACACATGGGAGTCTGTGAACACCTGTGAACAGTGTGTGTGTGTGTGTGTGTGTGTGTGTGTGTGTGTGTGTGTGCTGTACGAGCGCGTTTGTTGGTGTCTGCTGGTGTGGTCTGTGCCTATGCTCCTACATGCTGTAACATGCTCAAACAATCACATAACGATTAAACCGCAGCGGCCCCTCAATTTTCAGCCACACTCTGTGTCACGGGGGGAAGCCGTTGGGCGAAAGGAGCACTGCCAGATGTCTGGATGTTACAGTTGTTTCATATAGGAAAAGAAGAAGAAAGCATTTACTCAAATAAATTCTGTGTATTAGCTGTGGTGCAAGTGGTCTTAAAATGGTGCAATGGTAACCCATAACATTTAGAATTTAATTAGGACTGTAACTTAGAATGATTTAGAGGAATCTTTTGACATCACTGGCCATCAGTGATGTCAAAAGATTCCTCTAAATTATTTGGCATTCATGTACTACATCTGCCAGCTGTCAATCAAAAAGCAGGAGCGGTTATGGGATGTCTATATCCCTGGTTTTCCTGTTGGTAAAGGTTTCTTTAGATGGTGCTCTTTATTTTCTTTCTTTTTCACCCTACGTACTTTTATTTACTTCAGTTTATTCCAGACTACCTACAGCAAACATAAATTGCATCACTTCCTGTGCACCAGAGGATTTTCAGTTCGGCAAATGTGAAAGCTTTCTAGAAACTGGCTCATAAGTCATCCAAAACTGGTTGTAAAACATTCATTTTTTATTTTAGGTGTCATCAACTTCCCTCTACTTTTCATTCCTCTGCAGTGGAAGGACAAGTATTAATTTGAAGATGTGTTTTTAAGGCGGACTGAGTGGCGAGCGCTCTCATGGAGGGCACCTGAAGGATTGCAAACAGTGGACAACAGCATCCGACAGCAGGCTTATTTTTCATTCTAATTGTCGGAGCCCTTTGTCAGGGTGCAGGGGCGGCCAGAACGCTTGGCATTCTTGACTTCCTGCCAACTCTCTCTCTCTCAGCGTCTATCCTCACTAGCTCTACCCGCCACTGATGAAATTTTTCCTTGTTTGTCGTTGCCATGGCGAAGGGATCACTGCCAGACGTTGTGTGTTGACACTTCTTCTGCTGTGCAGTGTGGGACATAAACGCCACGAAGAAAGGGAAGTTGCCGTTGGCAGATGGGTATTGAGGTTGTCTTAAAGGAGGAAGCCTGATGATGACCTCTGACCTCTGATTCACACAAAGGCAGGAGCAGACATAAAAAAAAAGATGTAACAAAGTGCTTTGTTGCATGCAAAGCAATAGGCACACATGATAGGTTGCTGATCTTGTGTGAAAACATATAGTTATTATATCATTATTTCCCCATCAACATTAGGATCAGGGAAGTTATTTAGGGTATTATATTTCAGGCAAGTTCATTCTTGCCTTGGAAACAGACCTTGACAAAGCAATCGCATCACCATGTCCATTTAGTAGCTATTCTGACGCCTTTTTAACATAATCACATGATCAAGTTTGCCCATTTTGAGCATTTTAACAACTTAATTTGCTCTAAAAGTTTACATTGAAATATTATTCTCAACCTTGAGTAGCTACTAAACGGACCTGGTGGAGAGATTGTTTTGTCCACATATGTGTTTGTGCAATAGACTGAAAGTAGACTTTACTAAGCTACTTGTTTGACATAAAAAATAATTATATAGTTAAGAAAATAGTAGTTAATTGGACTACAAGTCAGTCCTATCTGGTCACATTTGTTTTTACATTGCCTATATAGTGCCACATCCTGCATGCAATATTGTACACACAAGAATTATATTGCAAACCTTGTGTGGGCTGTGGTGCACCTCTCTGTGGAGACTGAACTCCTCCACTGCACCACTTAATAACTAATGTGCCCGATACAGGTTTGGGAACATTTATTTATTTCTCAGTAATTTTGCCCAGCTCTAAATGTTAAAGATGCTCCACCAAAATAAGGAAATAAACCTAATATTAGAATGTACCTGTTGTTATGAAATTGAGCATTTGAGCTGATCGTGGTCATCCGCCATCGAGTTTGGGGATATCAACAAGCAGGTGAGTGGTCAAAAGCCAGAATGTTTGTGATAAATCCAAATCATCACTGTTACAAAGCTTTTGAGGACCTTGAGCCAGCATGTGTTCTCCCTTGTATTCCACACAAGGTCAAAACTGCATCCTTTAATAAACTAATCTGTATCTTTTCCTAAAGCATCCTCCTTTGTTATTGTTTTTACAACGTCTAAGGACATAGGCGACATTTCTTGGGTCAAAAATGTTGATAAAATGTTTTCCAACTCTGAAACACTTGGTAAATACCGGTCATTGTTAGGTCATGTCAGCAACAGTACTTTTTTTCACTTTTTGGAGATATGAGGTTTTCACCCATCAGTGACACACACAAACAGACACGCACCTCCTCTATTTCCCACAACCGTAACCCCTGAATCCCAGCATTCTCCCTCCATTGTTCCTCCACTGCTAGTCATTACCATCATAAAGCCTGTGAGGATACGCATGGTTTCATTCACAAAATCATCTCCCAGTGTATGGGCGATGAAATCTAGGGAGGAGTAGGAAGAGCAGAAAAAAAAACTGCCCCAGGAGCAACAACTAAATGAAAACAGCAGTCTCAACCCAAAGCATGTTCACTCAAGCAGGAACTCCCAGAACAAAGGGGCTGTTGTGTGTTTTCAACAACCCCGGTGTTGTACGGGGGCCTTGACCTTAGCCAAGCTCGACCCTAACCTGTAAGAGAAGGGGTTGTTTGTTTGGAAATGACACATTACACCTCATGTGTTGGATGACAAAGCGACTGTCAGTCACAGCACCGCATGAAATCTTTGATTCCGGACTTCGCTGACTCTCATGAACTAAATTTCAACTTTGTCGCACTGTCGGGATGTTTTACCTCACGATAGCATTGTCGAAAGCGTCGTCAAAACCATCCTTAGATAATGAAATATTGTTATGTATTATCATTATGTTATTTTATTGTATTCCATGAGTTAATTTGCATTGTAACTCAGTTTTCAAACTTCAGCATTCAGCCCCAAACTCTTAATGTACATCTTTTAAAATGGGTCCCAAATATAAAGTTTTGTTTTTAAAAGCAGCTCAGTAATTTCCTAAAACAGCTGGTCACTGTATTTTTTAACAAACTTTACTCGAGCAGCAAAAAATTGTGCATATAGGGACTATTTTTAGCTGTGGATTAATACACCTTGGCGCTCCAGCGAGTATTTACAGCATAAGGAGAGTGTATGTGTGAATCAAAATAAAATATAGAGCCCATGTCAATGGTAATGATCCTCCATTACTATAAACATTGCCTCTGTGCCACAGAGGAGTAATATTGGATTTGTTGAAAATAAGAAATAAATAGGTTCAACCTTGACGTCACATGGTAAGCCGGTGGCTCAGCCGGAAAAAGATACATTTTCCACAGTGACTGGTCAGCTGAACTGTAAATACCCTGCTATAGTGTTTTTAGCTGTTGTCCACTTTGCACTGGTGAGCAAGGCTCCCCCACTGCCCTGAGAGACTACGAACATGAGGCGGCACTCAGTGCATGCTGGGCCTTCAGGCCCGCTGGGAAACAAAGTGAATTTGAACAATGCTTTCCCCGAGAGAAAGCAGGCAAAGAGAGGATTTAAGAGTGGAATAAACTGCGAACAGCCAAAGCTACAGCCACCAAAAGAAAAATGCTTACATCAAGTCAACAATGAGAGAATATGGGTGAACAGGCTCTTATTAAAAAAATATATCCTGCAGGATGTCCTGATTGTTCTGTGCAATGCCTATCAGCATCCACCTTAAGGAGTTTCAACATCAAGACGTTTATATGGACTGGCTCCTGCAAGCACTTAGACAAATGCAATTTCAGTTTATCGGGCAGAACATACTTTAGCAATCATCTCATTTTCCACTTGGTCTCCCTCTCACGTTCCCAATCTATATTATTTTCACATGCCAATATGGTGATCATACAGCTCATCCACCGGAGGGGAGAGGGATTTGCATACAGGTTCTCATGGTGAATGTTGAGACTGTGTGTTATCAGCGCAGGGAGAATGGAAAACACACATGCACAGACATAATGTGTATGCATACATGCAGAAGTACTTTTGTTTTAATTTGTTTCATAAACATGTAACTTCCACTTCCTTGCAAAGGCATACACAAATATTCAAAATATAGTCTGTACATTGAACATATGCTTTTACTCGTATGAAGAATATGTGCTTGAACTTTCATGTTACAGAGATGTAACACAGAATACTGGAATTGCAAACATGCGTTATCATATATGCTAGTAAAATAAAAAAAACAACATAACATTAATTATTCAAATCTGGTGTAAAATTAGATTTAAAAAACAGAATTTGCAGCATAAATGCTCAGCAATTTAACCATTTATTGTTTTATTCACTTTATTTACTTGTACTGGGAAAATAACTCAGATGATGTCATAGTGATGTCGTCAGGGTGAGTTAAGCTTGGCCTCGGACATTTCTGTGTTACAAGCTGGGGGTGTCAAGTTTGAAAAATGTGGGCATTTCTTGGCAGGGAGGGTCTAATGAAAGATGCATTATGGGAAATGTAGGATTCAGTGTTTTTGGAGCAATAACTAAAGAGTCAGAACTACACAGCCTTTGTTGCATCTTTTCTTTTTTGATGTACCTTTTGCAAGTCTCCAACTGTAGTGCAATACTAAATGGCTGAACTGCTCCTTTAATTATTTTGCATTATCTCTTTTTCTATTAACAGAACCATATTCCAAGCTGTTCTCACCACAAGGACACCTTATTTCCTATAACTCTGGTGGCCATTGTCTTGTTGAGGTTGGAAACAGCAAATTTTGTTGCAATGGGAAAAAAATCTGCTACTTTCAAAAAGTCCAGGTTCTGTTCAGCGAAAAGTTTAACATGGACATGTGTTAACGCACCAAGGTATAGCCTGCTCACATATAAATATGCATATATCATAATAAGGCCAACACACACACACACTGACCGCAAGTGACAGCTCATACTACATACTGATGCCCTCACAGGTACATTCCACGTTCACAAAACATCAAAACTCTCTTGCAATAATTAATGGAGAAATGTGGATAATTGCCTTCCACTTCTCTCCCAGCAGCTTCAGCAGGGCTCCTTTTGACAATCAAACCAGCCTCGCTGATTGTTTCAATATGTATGCTTGTTTAAATATTTCACTTGTGATATGTAATATGCAAGGGGGAGTACAGCAGTGAAATAGCCCTCAGATGGTGAGCTTGATTATTGGAGGGTGCAGTTTTCTCTTCACTCCTCCCCTCCTTCTCTTCTCCTCCTGTTTTGCACACCTTGCAGACCTGCGTTTACCGCTGACTTCTGAATGCCTTTGTTAAACAGCCATTTACACCCGCGTCCCGTGAATACATTTCCTCGGGGTGAATTCCATAATTTTTCATGTGCCAACGTGATGGATCGTCCCGATTTTAGATCCCAACTTTGACAAGCAGGCAAGGAGGGACCACACCACTGTGGAGTGGCCTTTGTTTTGCATTGCAGCCCATTTACTGATAGACAATAAATCTTCTCCATGCAAATTTTTATCTCCCTTAAGTGTATGATGCTTCCTGAAGGTTAACATGGATTGTGATGGAATTTAGCATTTTAGCCACAAAATGGTGTCCGTGCTTGTCCTCACCAGGAAATAAGCCATGCAGATAAACTGGCAATACAGTCGGGGATTAGTGACGATGAGTGATTTTATGTTGGTTGTTACAATTTGATGGCTCTTCCGCTGTAAATGCTTGAAATAAAACCCATTAAAGTTTTTAGTGTACACTGTCTCTACACTCTCCCGTACTTTTACAAAACCATCTAAAATTGCCCCTTCAGGATTCCTATGAGCCATTATGCGATATGTGTGTGTGTGTGTGTGTGTGTGTGTGTGTGTGTGTGTAGCTATGCGCGCGTGTGATTAAAATGAACCCGCCAGCTTGAGTACCTGCGACCGGCGAGCCTGCGCACAGAAGGAGGCACAACAAAAGCGGGCGGGCCATTCTCCCTCTGATAAACAGACATAATTCAAATGTCAGCATTTGAATGTCATCCTCAAAGAGCCCTCTCCATCAGCGCTCGAGTCATTACAGACGATAGGGGGAGAAAAAAAAAAGGAGGGGGACATTGTTTCATCTGTTTGAGCTTTCTACCCCTCTAATTATTAAAGCGCCTTTCTTCCCCCCTCCCCCCCTCCCCTTTTGAAAGCGCACAGAGGGAGAAAGAGATTAGAAGTATTGTTGCCTTTTGACAATTCTATTTTTCCCCCTCTCCATACAGGTTGAGTTTTAATTTGTGGCCGTTGAAGAAACAGAGCCCAGATGGCGAGGCACAACTCGTCATCCCTCTGTCTATCTTTTCCTCTCTACCTTTTCTCTCCCTCAGAACCAGCACCGGATAACAAAGATATGCAGATGAGGCCGAGGCGGCGAGCTCTGGATCGGCGCCAGAGAGATCGTCTCTCACAATAGCGGGGAACAAATTGATGTGTCCTGCAAACTGTGCCACAGTAGCAGCGGGTTACTCCGCGGCCTGCCAAAACCCGTCACTCTACCATGCCAGGCGGTGTGCCCCCGGTGGCAAAGTGGGGACATCAGCTGCTGAGCGATTGCCAGAGGCCTGTGACACAATATGTAGCATCAGTGTCAACGATGTCATTAGACACAGAACGATGCTGCCAGCAAACTCATTAGCCCGAGTGGAAGTGACCCAACTCTTCGTATAGCCACAATACGAGCAACAAATGCACTTCTAGAGGATACTTTGAGCGCTTTGATAGTTTTCAAGTGATGCGATTTCTCCCGGTTTGGAGGTTACAGGATCACATTGATAAGATGAAGCATGCATTATAGGACTATAGTGTGCCACATATTATGCCAAGTGGCATGTCTACCATTGGGTGTAGGGTGGTTCAGAAAAATATAGAGTGTGCACTGCAGCAAACATGTGTGGGACATTAATCAGTATTTTTGTTGGCTTTTGTTCAGTTGCAGCTTGTCCCAAATTTACAGTACATACTAATTCAATACACTATGGACTGCATACTAGTTACTACTTAAATATTACACTAACAGGAAATTATTCAATGCACAAAAAGTTTTTCTTAAAAGAGCTGTATCACCACCACAATTTTGTAGCTACTTAAATTCCTTTGTCCATCGCTTAGTGGGAGAACAGTGTCACACCCAAATTTTGATTTGTATTACTGCTGTGTATACTTCATTTTGTCATTTTCTCCAGTGTGACCACTCCTCACACTCAAAACCTGCTAAGAATTAGGATGTAGTTTGGATTTTCACACCTGACACTCAGATGATGAGCAAAAAGGTTTCAGTTCTACATAAAAATTATTTAAAAAGCGATACGTAATCAATGTGCAAGACATTGTAACGATAACTGTGCTGGTTGTTGTCACGTTTGCGTACTTGCTTGTTTGCACAATCCTGCAACTTTGGAGTAGTTAAAGACATGATTTAGTGAGAGAGTACTTTAAAAGAGATTTTTTTTAATGACTTTTGGCCAGCTGATTGTCATGTCCTTAGTATTAATTAAATAAATATAAATTAAAATAAATACTTCACCAGCTCCAGCAGATATCTCTCTTTTTGAACTATGGGGCACTGCAAATCATATTAATTTGCTCACAAAAATAATGAAATCTGGGAGAAGATATATGTTTCCGTGTAGCATAAGCTTACTACTATCATGAATCAAGAAAATATCACTTGATTTGAATCCCTTAAGGTTGTTTTGTGTTGAACTGAAGTCAAACTGCCTCACTGAAAAAAACTTCTGACTGATGATACAACTTTACTCGGTGGCTACTTCAACGTGAGAAAACGTGAGCAACCTTGGAACAAAAGCATCCTTCTTAGAAATCCATTCTCTGTATGTTATTCCATCTCTTCTGAGGCCGGATCCACTGTTCATCCAGAGAGGAAGCTCAACTAGCTCATCTAAGCTGGAGACCATACAGTCCCGGGGAGACACCAGCAGGCCCCTGGTGGGCTCTGCCTCCATCTTTGATGCGTAATGAGTCTCCCTGCTTTCTTACAATCAGCACAAATCAATATACATGCAACAAACATGCCTTATCCCCTTCTGATGAATGGCCGGGGTGGGGAGAGAGTAAGAGAATGTAGGGGGGGGTGAGGAGGGGAGGAGAGATAATCATATCTCCACCCTCAGTCAATAAGCCTACGCCTCATTACCAATGCATGAGGGGAGGGCTGAGGGGGGAGGAAGAGACAGAGACAGTATGCACTCACATACTCACAGTGTCATTACCTTAAATTAGCGGCGGAACATGATTATCCCTAACTTAATGCCACTCTATTCATATATGAAAACAGTCTGATGTCATCTACGCTGTGAGGAGAGAACATATTAAACCAAATCTGTTCTGTCGTTACTTCTGGCCGCAGAATATGTATGCTTCAGTAAAAATACTCTAGCAGAAGTAGAAAAATAAGTTTCCTCCCACAGAGGTTTTATTTTCGACCTCTAAACCATATTATTATGATTTAAAAATCGCTCTTTTTGGAGTCAGAGCTTGATTTAATTGTAGTGATTCAGAACACAATTCAATGCCTAAATCAACTTGACGTCAATTAAATTGTGAGGTTGAAATGATATGGTCACTGCCCCCAGAAACAGTGAAATACTTTATGTCTGCATGACATTTGTTAGGGTGGTAATCTGCACGTTGCGTCGGTGCCACTCTAATTCATTTAATCAAAAAGTGCGGGCGAACCTGAAACCTTCTTTTTATTTCTTCTGAACTTTTCTCTTTGTTAATTCAACCACTCTTGTCATGTTACTTTAAAAAAAATGAATTAATCAAAAATATTTCTCTTTATTATTACTGTAACTTTACACCTGTAGAACACTGTTTCATACGTAATGAATTCACACACATTTTCTATTATAAATATACACATTCACATGATAAGGAAATGCTATTCAGGTATGTGACAGATCATGTGATCATAAAATTCACATGTGATATTTTGCATTTAAACAGCATTAAATGTGATAAGGCCAATGTAGGTCCATGTTGTTTTTCACATCTCTCATCTGTGCCAGTGGTGCCTTTTTTGTGGGGGTGGTTCTCTTCCTTATCCAGATCGAAGTTAGGAAAGATAGTGGGTGTCTGTGACTTGACTTGGCATTTATTATCCGCTCACTGGATTAAAGTTCCCAACCTTTTTTGAAAAAAAGGGAATGTTTCTACTCCACTGAATCTTCAAAAAACACAACATACACACGCTCTTAGACCAGAATCCTAAAATGCATTGCTTTCTCTGCACCATCATTAGGTTCATTGGGCTTTGTCTTGCCAATTTTCTGGTCTTTACTTATACCTTCCTCCACAGCATCCATTCTCACTTCTTCTCTATGTCTTGAACCACAGATCCTCCAAGATCCGGGTTTTAGCTTTCACCGCTTCCAGGGGCCAGCTCTCCTGAGGCATTAAGGGGGCCGCCAAGTCCCCCCAAAGGACCACTGATTCTGAGGGTCCCCAGAGTTTGCCTAATTCAGCCAGATTGACAGATACTAATAGTGTGGATGCCTCTCATCCCATGGAGACGGCATACTAGGGCAGAGTGCCGAGGGGAGACCAGGAAACTAGCCAACTAGCGGCTGACTTATTAGCGAGATTGGCGAGCCTGTATGCCGCTGTGGGGTGCTACGCCGATATGCAAATGTCACATCGTCCTCTTCTCCCTTCACTCCTCAACCCATCGTCTACTCCTCTCTACTGCCCCACCCTTTGCTCCCTCATCTTCCCTCCCTTCCTCACCTCTACTGCTCCTCTGCTTCACTTACACCCTCATCACACTCCGTTCCCCTCCCTCCTTCTGAAGGGCAGGTCCCCTTCCTAATTGATCTGTGGAGATTTCAGCTAACCTTCCTCCTATTGCAAAGAGAGATGAGAGAGCAGAGATTAGAGGTGGAAAAAGGGGAGGAGACAAGAAAGATGGATGGGTATACTGTTTACGCCACCGCTGATATAGTAAGCCTCCAATGCAACAGACCCATTATGTAAACAATGTAGAAAAAAAAATGTTTTTCATAAGTGGCCACTGCTCTTGGCTTTTTATAAATGTGTTACCTCGGACTAGACTGGAATATGAATTGGACTCTACAGCAATAACATCTCATTATTATGAGGGAAGGTGATTTAAGCTTGAATGTGCGACTGTTAATAAACAAAAGAGGAAAGAAAGAAAGAAAAGAGATGAAAGACACTGAGGATGTCCCTGAACGGCTCTGGCTTTTGCCCCTTTAGAAACCAGTGAGGTGATAAGCGGAACCATTATCCAGGCGATCGATGAAGAGGGGACTGTGATTAATGTCACCCAAAGCTTGTGTGTCCCAGGGCTAGGCCACAGGGACTACTTCTGTCCCCTCTCAATACACTCCTAACAGTGGCTCATAACAGGCTTTATGGACACGCCAATTACTGTACTGTTGCTTTATGGTGGACGATTTACTTTGAGCTTCCTCTGCGATATATTCATACCGGTTGTTCAGTTTTTTTACTACTTTAGTCAAGAGTTCCACACCAATAGGTTTGGGATTGTTGTTTCACTGTAAAGATGTATTACGCTTGAAATTAATTTTACAAACTACTGATATTGTTGGCAATAATCATGAACATCATACAAGACCATATTTGCCATGTACAGACATATATTTACAGATCTTTGGCATTTTGCATTATGGTGATGTGCAGGAAAAGGGCCCGGAGCCAGATACACATACATACATACTCAGTGAGCTACCAGGAAAAGCAAAGATTTCCAGAAATTCATACAAGGGCAGGTATTAAACCAAATGTAGAATCACTCCCAAGATACTTATCCTCTTCAATAAAGCAAAACACAGAAGCATTTAGCTGTTTTTGCCAGGTGGCAGCCTGGTTTTGGAAATGAATGGACTAATTTTGAAATGTGGAAACACACTTTATTATTACAAGCAATTATCCCATGGTATCACAATTAATTTGACATTACAGTGATGTGTAGAGACACTACGTTTCACTGTGTACATTTACCACGAAGCAATCCATCCATTCAGCTCTCTTCCCTTCCACTCAGCTATCTTCAGTGTCACTCAGCGATCAGAGACCAGCTCTCTCCTCTCTTTTCCATGCAGCTATTATTTACAGGATTAGAGTGGTAGAGATCTTAGCACGAACTGAGAGTGGAGAAAAAAGACAGGCAAATTACCAGCTAATGGACCACCGGGCACTAATATCTAAATCCCCAATCTGTCTGTAATTGCTGCAAAATGCTCCGGCTTGTGCTTTATGGGAGACTTCTAAGCGACTCTCTCTTTCTTCCCCCTCTCTCGTTCCTTTCCTTGCTTTATTAAAGCAACAAGGAACAGGGGAAGGAAAAAAAAAAAACGAGTAGTACTCTCATTTTCCCTTTGAGTCCTTCCACTTTCCCCGGTGGAATCCCCAAGACATCATTAATGTCTCTCCTCTCTTTCATATCTCGACAGCAAGAGAGTGAAGTGACCGTCCCGCAGCTGGCTGTCTTCCTTCGACGTCTTCCCCTCCGTCGAGGAGCGAGTGATTAATTTCCTTGTAAGGAGAGATACAGAGAGGGAGAGCGAGAGGGAGAGCTCTGTTTGAAAGGTGCTTTATTTGCATTAGCATTCATAATTACTTAATGACGAATCAGATATGGTTCATTGCGACTAAGTGCAGAAACAAGCTGTCGGAATCATGTATTTCAATTAGAATACCACTAAAACATGGTCCTCTATGACCGTCCAATATAAAGAGACTTTATTTAGCTGGGGAATTATTACAGGGGGACGAGAAGGCCGTTTCATCCTTCGTCATCGCACTAGAAGACAATGTTCTAATTAAACGAGGAGTGTAAAGCATTGAAGTCCTATTAGGAATGGAAAAATAATTAGAGATGAAGGGCGTGGGTTACAAGACACATTCTGGGTACGTTCACACCGCAATCCTTAGCGCTAAATTCTGATTAATTGCACAGATCAGATTTCTTTGCTTGTCTGCTTGCCTGTTCACATTATTTGTACAATGTAGTCCATATCAGATTCCAGTGCGAACAGGCGACAGTCCTGAAGGGATCCACGTGATGATCGTACTTCTAGAATGACGTAATTGTAATTCTGATGAACTGATCACACTGAGGTCACATTGCAAAAATAAAATAAAAAATCTGACCATATGAAAGTGGACCAAATCAGAATGGAAAAGATCAGATTCCACGTGATTTGTGCTGTTCACCCTGTCATGTTTTAGAACAACCATGAACATGCAGTACCAGCGCAAGTTGTTTTACCTTCTTCCACAGCAGTTAACCATCCACCACATCATTAAAGTCCAGGGCTCTGACCTGGATGTTTGATGCTAATAGTTAAGTATGCACGCTGAGCTTACAGGGATTGAGGAGCCTTTCCCGTTTGCTTCTAACCACCTTGTGTACATCTCACCCTGCTGTTGTGACCTTCGCAGTGTGATCTTCGCTGAATTTCCATCATGGAGATTAATGCCTGGCTAAAAGGGTAATCTATTCCAGAATAAAAAAATTGTAAGTTAAACTGAATTTAGCCGGATGTGCTACAGTTCATCCCTGAAAATAATAACTTAACTTGCTGACATCTCTATAAAGACCTAATCATTGAATCTGGGTGCACTCTCTGGATCAACACTGTTTCCTTGTCCTACTAGAAGATGGACTACAGCTAGTAGGATTGTTTTTAATACAGGATCACATTTCTGATAGCATCTTTAGGTGGATCCAAGGGGCCCACAAAATTTGCAATACTTCAAAAAAGAACAAGGAAAAGTCCTTCGCAACTAAGTAACTTCTCTTTCTCCTATCACAGTGTGCAAAAAGTGCCTCCTTAGCAATATCCCTTTTAATCAAGCCAAGCCACAATGGGAGACAGCAGGAAGCGTGTGTAAATAATGCATTAATAACCATCCCATCCACACTCCCGGAGGCTGCGCCGGCACGTAGGGAGTTTAAATATCTCTAAGGGATACCTTCATCTGAAAAGTGCTCAGCTCTCTGCTCAGAGCCTCTGCTGGAAAGAAAGGAAAAAAAATCTGACTAATTGTGAGGAGTTCAATGGCAGTTCAACATGGAGTGCACTTTCCAAGGCCTCGGCAGAGAGTGATGGAGGATGGCCGATCATGTCCGCATCGCCCTCATTGACGGCTATTTTAGAGGTTCGCAACCTTTGACGATGAGCTATTGACAATGGTTTTCAAACTTTTTTCCCTCTTGATACTGACATTAACAGGAAAACACTAGGTTTTAAAGCTACTTCTCCTCATGTAGCCATATTTATTGTAGCTTGTGTGCAGAGACTGCAGCAAAGACACTTCAGTCAACATAACCTTGGCAGTTTCTTCATAATAACTTAAAGATCCCATGACGCATCAAAAATACAAGAATTCTCCGCTCTAGCACGCATGAACGGATAAGAACTAAGCAGCATTTCATTCTTTCATGCTTGCTTTTGATGTTTCTTGGTGTATTTTTTACCAAACATAAGCAAAGTAATGTCATGTTGAGATATTTCTCTTGCATCTAGGAGCAAGTTTAATATTGGAAAAAGGTTTAGGTATGAAAAAGAGATTCATTGCTAAGGATAATGATTTGGGTGTCCCCTACATTTTGTCATAGTTGAAACAAAGACCCCAAAATTTCGGTACTGGACAATTCTGCAGAAACACAGATTACGTTCAGTTCCATTTTTAAAATGTTTCTTTCTACAGTATCTCTACATGAGAACTAGGAAGATTAGGAAATTATTGCGGTTATGGCAAATAAACTATGGCTAAGGTATAGTTAGCTTTAGGATACAAGTCAACCACCCTGACCTCCACACCCTCACCTTCCACCTTGCTACCTTAAAAAAAAACAACATAAAAAAAGCAACACATATTTTTCCTCAAAAACACAACACAAATATAAATACACAGACATACACATACACAGTATGGGCAAATGTGCTATAATGTAACTATCTGCTATACCTGACTTAAGATTAAATAAATTTTAACTGCAATATTGTCAATTTATATAAATACGCAAATCAGTTTTTTGAAAAATATATATGCACCACTACATTGGTGTAACTATTAAATATTTCACTGAACTCTTTATATTATCCGTACTCTGCATACCAAATGCAGTTGTTTGGTGTCGAACCAAAGTGTGCTGGCCTTGCCGTTGCTCCAGCAGCCTTGATGAGAAGCCCAATCAATGTCTTGAAACCTCAACCAGTGCTACTCCTAATTCAATACTGTTTATGTCTGCTGCAGTCGATAGTCTGTAACCTTGGACATGGGTGCAGCTCTTGCCTTCGCATCACCGCTGTCATCGTGCAAAAACCTCATAATTGCGATTTTGCCTGGTTTTCATGTTTTCACCTCACTTGAAAGAGTGCAGGCTTCGCTGTGGGTTGAGAGGAATCTCAAACGCCTTGGGTTCATGACGCTCTTTCAAAGCCAATCGGGCAACGTCGAAAACACACTGTCATCGCGCTAAAACCGAAGCTGTTTCTCGGAGTTGCTGAAAAGTTGACATTTTAGAAGTACAAGGTTTTTACCCTACAGCGATGATATAGTATCCTGCTGTGGAAGCCTGGTGTGTGAATGAGAACATCTGGTCGGAGAGGGAGAGTGTGTGTGTTTGTGAACAGCTGCGTGTTCATGTACACAATGACACAAACCCACTCAATCCCTGCCAAATCTTTGGTATATGAAACCCCTCATACAAGTCCCCCCAGTGGTCCCATTCAACACGGGGTGCAGCGGGCGCCTCGGCTCACCACCAACGGAGACCCTCTGCCAGTGTTAAGCCCTTTTAATGACTGGATTTCCTCCCGATTGCCAAGTTCCCGTGTAATTGCTTGATGGTCAGCCCGTTGCTGTGCCAGAGCCGGGGGGAGCGCTTGGCAGTCGGTCTGGTGTTGGCTTGGACAAGGGTGAGCAGAAATAGCTGCAGCGGAAGCTTTCGGAGTCTCCGTTTGGACAGTTACAGCCCAGGGTTTTCACACTGAGAGGGACCGGAATGAAACAGCGCCTTGTAGTCGGAGAAAAGAGGGGATAATGGAGAGATTGTTTCTGTTTGCTGAACCCAATAAGGATTGTGTTACCCCAAAAGCATCACTTTACACACACACACACAAATCCAACTCTCTGTGTTCCTCTTGCCTTCTTCCTCTCTTTTCCTTGCTATTACAGAGCTCCTTTTTTCTGCTAAATCATTACTATGGTTCCTTTTAATCGCCAGGCTTTTATCTTTTCTGCACTAATTTCTGAAAATAGAAAACACAGGTTAGCAGAATTCGGATAACTAAACAAAACACAGCAGCAAGAAAAGAAATTTTGCACTGGTGTTCAAGTGCAAAAATGGAATCGACTTCACCTACAATGGCTGCAAGCCGTCAGTCGCCTTTGAGCATGTCAACTAGAAATGGGAATCGCTGCCCTTTATGCACATATCAGTGACCTTAAACCCACCACACTTAGCCGCCTTTTGTCTCAGTGCACAGATAACCAGGAGACCAGTTTTGAAAAAGAAGGAAGGGGGAAAGAAACAAAGTAGATGTATGGTAATACGCTGTCCGGCTGCACCGGCGCTGCCGCTGTGGCAAACAAAACACTCTCTAAAAGAGGCAGAGAGGTAAGGAGATACATCAATCAATTAACAATTACCCCTGCTGCTAATCAGCTGTCCCCGGCCTGCGCTGGCCGGCCTTTTGTAATCCCGTTGGCAGCATCAATTAAATTCTTAAGGTTAGTCTATTGAATTTTCAAGATAGTGGAAGATTGAGGTGGGGGGAGTTCCAGGGGAAGGACAAACTGTAACCCGAACCCTCACCTCTTTTTTTTTTTTTTTTTTTTACCAGCCCCCCATCTCATATACTGTATGTGGCTTCTAACCAAGACAGACAGATCTGAACACAAATTGGAGTAGAATTAATAGAATCAGCTGGGACAAAGGAGGAAAAGACAAAAAGAGGAAATAATACGATGTAAAAGAAAAGAAAAGCTAACAGTATATAAGCAGGGCAGGAGAGGCCAGTAGAATACAATAAAGCATAATACAACAAGACAGAGCAGGACAATTGTACAGGAGAGGTGAATTCTCAAGTGTAAAAGCCCTGTGGGCTGAAATAAAAGTGAACAGGGTGACAGTCTTGTAAGCTAAAGGGTAAAAAGGTGTGATTTAATGAGGTGAGCTAGTGAAGTGACACCATGTAGGAGCAGTGCTGTGCAGTGCTGTGCAGTATGTGCGTATGCTTGTGTATTCATATCCTTGTGAAAACCAGTTAGAGGTTCAGACCTTGAAAAGTGAGGAGATTTCTGGAGAGCGAGGAGATTTTTGGCTAGTTTTCCCCATCTTCAGGTCTTGCTTGCTACTGTCTATTTTACTCGGAACCAAAGAACATCTCATTTTGTAAACATGAATCAAAGTAAATACAGACTTTACATGAAGACTGAGTTGTGTATTCACATAAGACTAATTCAAATCTTCCAGTTACTTTGATGAAGAACCATCATGCTGTATTAGGATGACAGTCTGGAAGAGTTGTTTCTTTTTTCTTCTTCTAGTGGACAATTTGTTTGACAATTTGTATTTTGTAGTAACAGGAAATTATACAAAATTAATTTTTCACCAATGGACGTCGATCAGACTGTGACTTTGAATTTTTGCTTTGGCTATGCAAATTGACAATGACATTCCAAAGACTGAATCCATTTGTGTTGTTTTGCTGTGCTTTCTGAGGTTTCACTGCCATCCACACTTAGTTTTATTTCTTTCCATCAGTTGAGTAGCTCTTCTATGTCCTTTTTTGCAATGCATTATGGGTCAACAGTGTCCATCAAATGCACGTACAGCAGATTTAATATGTATATGATGACATCTTTGTGTGTGCTTAATTGTGTCTCTTTTTCCAATGTAAACACTCTACAAACCTGTTAAGAATTTTATTTGGTTTTTTAAGGTTAAGGGCTTGTGTCCACATTTTTTCTGGCACTGCCTCCACCACGGTTGTTCAATAATCTGACAAGCACAACCACTTTACTCTATACTCTCAAGCTCTCCTTTTTACTTAGAGTGTATCAATGATCCCAGGGTTAAGTTCCCTAACCCCCTAACCCTAACCCCAGTACTGGGGAACATAGGACCCTGGGAACATAAGAATGACCTTGTGCAACACCATTAGACTGTCAGTGTGCGGCATTATTTTAAAAAGTAGTTTTTTTTTAAGGTTTACCTTGGGGTTTTTATGAGTCTGATTAGGGTTAAGCGAAGGGAATGCACTATGTGTCAATGAAGGTCCTCACAAGAATAGAAGAATAAACGTGTGCATCTCCTTTGCGAAAGTCAGCACAAATACGCACAAACATGCAAGGATGCAGCCATACATGGAGCGAACAAAAGGTGGAGGAGAATCTTTGATCCGTCTATAATGACCTGTAGGGAAAGCACGAATCACATCATTATGTTAAAACAATCCCCCTTCCATACACATTTGCTGACCATACTAATTACCCATCGCCTAATCAATACATTATTTAATCTTCTTCCCAGTAACACAAAGCTCTCTGAGAGAACCACATGAGTCCTTTTCTTCCCTCGCTGTTCTTTTATCACTCGCTGTTTATTGCTTGCTTCCTCCAAAAGGTATTTGTAATTTAAACCAGGATGCATGGGAATCTGATAGGAGCGGCTTCGCGGCTTGCTGGAGGACGAGAGCAAAGAATGCTGACGGCGCTCCGATGTCCTCAAGTGAAACTTTAACTGGCTGACCCTCGGAGGCCTCTGGCACCCCAATGAACCGCTGCTGGGTGCGATTGATTTGGATGCTGAACTTGGTCCTGAAATCATTGAGTGAGGTGTGACGGAGTGACATTTCACTAAAAATCAAAAAATCACTAGTGACAAAATGTTAATCTCCTGACAGAATAAGATTCAGACAAGGTTTTATGATGAAGTTGTTGACTTGAAGCTAATTTATTCTACAACCTTTACATCAGGGAGAAACAGTAACCTTCAACTTTTGTTATTCCCCCCTCCTCTCTCCTCTTGTTTCCTGTCTCTAAAGTGTTCTTCATTGCACGTTTAGGCTTTTTCTGCTTGGTCATCATTTGGGCCCAATGACCTACTAATAAATGTTTAGTCCAGTGGTTCCCAATCAGCACTGTCCCCAGAGTTTGCGATTTTCTTGTGAATTACTGGATCAGTTTACCTCTTCAGGCCTATGAAAAGTATTGAAATGTAACCCTTTGTTTGAGCTAGTCAACACAGGAATAAAAACAGTATGTAACCTGTATGAAGGGGTCCAAAGTAAACTTTTTTAAGGTGTCAGTTGCCAAAAAACGTTGGGAACCACTGTTTGGGCCTCAATTTATACAAGTTGAAGTAAGTGGAATTGTCATTTTTCATCGTCTATTTCTATGCTCTTGTCATTAGTTAGTAATAAATGTAATGTTTCTTGACGCAGTAATCTCCATAAAGTCAGGCCTTAAAAAACAAAGAAACTACAGGTCAGTCTGGGTGAAGAAAAACTCACTGTGCAGGTATCCAAACACCCCGACTGTACTGTAGCAACTGTGATGAAAGACTTCACCAAAACAAAAGCAGAGGGTGCGTGTTCCTTCTGCAACATCTCCCCATCATGCGCCCTCCATCAGCGCGTCTGGCTGCGCGTCAGAGCGTGAACGGGCAGATTTTCCGGTAGCACAAGCCTGAGATGGGCTCTTGCGTCTTGGTGAGCTCGTTTCGCCGGGCCTCCTGCCGAGTCCCCCTACTGCCGCTGCACAGACACAAGACTCTGCAGCCCCAGGACACAGTCACCACGGGGGGAAGAGGAGATATAACGTGGGGATAGGGGGTAGAAACAGAGGGAGGGAGGGAAGAGAGATAGAGGGTGGGTGAAGAAAGGGATAGAGGAAAAAGATGCATGAAGGGTAGGGGGAGATAATGAGAGGTAGAGGAGATGAAGGGACGGAGATGAAAAAGAAGGGAGCAAGAGGAGGGGAGGCAGAAAGAGGTAAACAGAAAGCAAGGAAAAGTCGACACACACAGGGAGAGACGGAGGGGGGAAGAAAGAGAAGGAGAGAATGATTGCTCGCGGCTCATTTCTCCACACATGAGCCCATCTGTACAGCGCCCAGGGTGGGACGGCACCACTGCTCTGTCTGAAATGACTGAGCGAGCCAAAGACACCCCAGCACCACAGGAAGCCAAATGCAATCCCGTGAATCCCGGGCTCGCCTATTATTCTGCAGAAAGCCCTTTTAAAGTGCCATTTTTTCTCGCTGATGGTGCCTTGTTGATTTACTTTCTTTTCCATCATGACTTAAGTTGACCGTAATGTGTTTGACAGAGGCTCATGGTTGAATATAATATGTTTGAGAATATTTCAGTCTTGCACACTCATGTATATATATATATATATACATACACACATGTATATATAGTACACACACACACACACACACACACACACACACACACACATTTTCTCTCTTGCTTCTTGGTTCCATCTTGGTTCCATCAACATAGCAGCACCACAGGGGTAAAAAAGGAGAAATTGACTGGCAGAGAGCAAGAAATGGTGTTTGCAGTGAGCATCTTGTGGTATTGTAATATTTACTGTTAGCACCTCAGGCTACATGATACGCTCCACTGTCACCATCAAACAAGCAGCTCTCTGAAGGAGGGAGCACATCTGTTGTCACCCCTCCAACCCCCTCCCTCCCTCTCCCCTTCCTATCTCTGGAGTGAGAAAAAAATTTTGAGTAAGAAGAGAGAAAAGCAAAGGAAGAGGACCCTGGAGTTAGAAAACACACAACTTTCTGACCCCCTGCTCTTCTCACACACAATATACACACAAATATAAATATACACACACACAACACGCTTCCTCTTCCTCTGACCATGGCTTAGGATGCAGCCGATTCAAATTGATCATTCCTCTGACCAATAATTCATTGTGATGGAGCAGACGTGGTGTGTGCATGGCGAGCGCCGGCCGTGCAATGGCACCCGCATACTAAACAGCCCCGCCGGCCAATCGTGCCACGCAGATCCCGGTCAGGTGACCCGCTGTTTATCCTCTGATAAATGGCAGGTCAAGCCGGGTGGCGCTCACCGCCACATCCCTCAGCGCCATGTCATCCGCACTCCCGGCCGCTCATCAAACCCCCTCGCTCCTTTTCCTCAAACCCCTCTCGGTCCCCTCCACCCCTTAAACCCCTTCTGCAATCGCCCCCCCCACACACACACACACACCACCACCACCACCACAACCCCCCCGGCATTTGCCCCGCATGCATCCATTATTCTCCACGCTTGCTGCACCGTCAGCACAGTCATGATTGCTGACTTCTCCTTCCACTGCCAGCCTCCACTTTGAACACAATTAACTTAGTAATTGCATTTGTTTTAGGAGTATGGGAGTGATTATCAAAGCCACCTATGATCCTCCAAGCATACACACTCGCCTTGCCTGTCTTTAGATGGGCGCTTGTGCAGGCAAGACCAGAGGGGGGTTACACAGATAGGGCTGGGAGCACTTCAAAGCAAACCTCGCTTCCTTGCTCAACCTCATATACCTTATTAGAATCCCCTGATTGCCAAACCCCTCTGTTGCTTTTGTTTATCTGTTTGTTTCTTAGGCGGCCAAGCCATCAAGGCTTTTGAAATCCAGGGGGTCATTTTCAGCACAGCTGCCACTAACAATGCAAAATATAAGGGAAGATTTAGCAGTGGAAAGGGCTTATACCTACACCGCAGAAGCAGTTTTGATTTGAATTTGAAGAGGCTGAAGTGAAAATGTGTGTTTAGGGTGAAGTGTTTTGCTTTTAAGTTTGTCTTCTGTCGCAATCAAAGGAAGGAATGGTCTGTATGTTGCATTGGATATAACTTTAAGTTATAGTTAGTGTAGTTCAGATGCTATAAATTGGTCTCCAGGCAAAGCTCTTAAAGTCTTGTTTTTGTAAAATAAGTGAAATACGCTGCCAGTTCTGTTCAGATTCTTTTAGGCTGTTTTCTAATTGTTTCAGGGTTTTCTTTTTTAGAATGCATCCATCACCACCATGTCTTTTAAAGATTATCCAATTGAATTACAAAATAGGCTCATGAACTCCCCATCCAACTCTTCAACAATGCATCCATTTACTTCAGTCATTTTCTTTTACAGTGTAGTTAAAAACTTTCACTATTCAGCCGTGAACATCCCTCAACACTGAAATACTGCAACCCTGCATTATAAGTCCAAACATCAGCTTGTGTGATGTCCCCGCATTATTACACTCTACACAAAATACTCTATTCTGGCTGCATTTTGTGGATCCTTCTTACGACATTGACTTTGAATAAAAGACCAGTATTGCAGCCCTTTTTTAATTGAAATGCAAACTACATCAACGGCCAGGCCGCGGAATTGGCAATACTCTCCTGGCGGCGTGATAAAGGCTTTTTTGCTGTTTCTGTGGCTATCGACTTGGTCATGTGTGTAATTGCCTAAAGCGTTTCTGAAGCCTCCGATGCACCAATGTAAATATTAAAGAGAGCGCTCAGCTTAATAAAATGCTGTTCAAACAATATGGGGCCCAAGTTATCTCCGCCTGTCCGTTTTCAGCGGGGCCCGGGAGTCGAGGGGTTCTGCACGGGAGACGGGGTCAGTATCAAGATGAGACCTGCTCCTTCATAAGTGCCGGCGAAAACGAAGGGGAGCGAGGCGACAACCGATTAAATGAATCCACGAAAGAGTGAATAGGGCTGAGGTAAGAAATAGGAAGTGAAAATAGGAGACATTATAGCCACTGAGGACTGTACTGAAGGGAAAAAGGAGGAGGAGGAGGAGGAAGGAGCGAGACAGCAGTAGGGAGGGGAGTGATGGATCAGACAGACTCCCTAATGGTATTGATCCTGTCCAAGGCCATGGTGGAGATGAAGGCCTCCCTGCACAGATACCGTGCTGTCACCTTGACCTTGGGCCAATCCCCGACCTCTGACCCCATGACCCCCTCCAGCCTTTGCTGACCTCCCATCACCTCCCCTGCTGGTCCCCACAGCCGCCGCGCCACCTTTCCAAATGAGAATTGACTTTGCTGCTCCTTGCAGGGTGGAAATGCAGGTTAAAGTGTGTCAATGTTGCACAAGAACAATTTCTCTGGCCGGTTTTGCGGACGGCGTAACGTTTTGACATTTGCTCGCTGGTATGGATACCAAAGCGTGTCCTGCGAGGCAGTTGAAGGGAGTTTGCGAGGCTGCTAACTGCCTTTAGCTATTGATCGGTCGGATAAATTGCATGCACACAGAGCTAGCAGAGAGGGAGCATTGAGAGTCAGCTGCTAGGACGATGCACTCGTGGTTCACGATAGCCACCATCTAATGGTAATTGCTTTCGATCTCTCCCCACAGACATACGATTTACAGCGGCTCTTCTCCTGAATAGGTGACACCAAATATTTGTGTGTGTGTGTGTGTGTGTGTGTGGTCAAGGGAGGAAAAATGTATCACAATTTGCTCTCACGCTCAGGTAGTTGAGGAACTAAACCAGAAAGAAAGAAAAAGAAGAGTTCATCGACATCGGGAGAAGGAAAAAAGAACAACGGTTGTAAAAACATGATAGTTGATCATCTCTAAAAGGGACACTTGGCTTTCTCCTCACCCTACACTTCATCACTGTGTCGCCACTGAATGGTGTTTAGGGAGCGGAGGGAGGGGTGGGCAGTGCTTCTCTTGCAGCCCCCAGGTGATTACACTGAATGGATTACAGCGGGAAACGGCTGTCCTTCTTTCAAACTGCCAGGTGGCGTCCATTTTTCTCCCGGCCTCATTGTTCGGCTCTGTGTACAGGACAGATTTAGACGGCCCAATAAAGTCCCATCTTTAGACGAGACAGCTTGATGCAGCACCCTCTGATCTCAATGGGAATACTGTAGATCAACTGCCTCGCTTTTAACTTGGGATGCGCAAAGACAAAGGTAGAGCCTGAAATGAAGTACTGCGCTGATGCACGCTTGGAAATCCTCCATAAGCCGTTAAAAAACTGACCCGCTGGACATTTTCCAAACTAATCAATCTTGTGCCCATTCGTTCGTCCCTCAACTTTTTTTTCCCTCGGTTCATCTCTTTCTCCCTTGTTACAAACAACAGCCGAGTTCATTAGCTGGTATTTGCATCAGTTCATTCCCTACGGAGCGGGGAGCTGTTTGTATCCCTTGTAGCCTGATACCTGCCAATGCTAATCCTGTTTACAGTAGCACTAAAACACAACTTAGTGGGCCATCCATCCCAAACATCCTTTCCACCTGTCAATAGGCTTAACACATCCACCAAATTTACGTCAGAGTCGTCGCACAGGATTATGGAAGCCATTTGTACCACTTATCCTACATTTGCTAGCTGTTAACAAACAAATCACTGCCGTTGAGCTAAAACCTTTCCCTTCTTTTCTTTCCAAGTCCTTTCCAGGAATTATGGAAAATACCTTATAGAATGGAAACCATACATATTATCAGTGTTTGCTGTTTTCAAAGCTAACCCAAAACCTTCTTAACCATCAGAATGGGATGGATTCCTTCAGTTTAAAGGCCCTGGAAACTTCTCAATTAGCTTCTCACTATGAATAATGGGATTCAAATAAAAACAACATTTTCTGCCAAATTTAGAAGAGTTTTGGTCATTTCACAAGAGATTTCTGTATTTATCTTCTTTTTTTCCCCCCCGCACTTGTTTGAAGTGGGTGGGGCTTAGTTGGAAAAAGGTGATGTCACACATGACTGCACACCAATCAGGATCAAGCAACATTTGAACCTGAATTTGATGACAGTCAAAGTTGTTTGGTCACTGTCAATCACATCTGATCAAAGCACACCCACACAGTCCCGATGAAGCAGATTAAGTGAGTTTTATTCAACTCTTAATAAATAATACTTAGAAATGTTTTATTTAGTCATGACTATTTGATGTTGTAGAGATATACTTAGAGATTTGAAGCCAGGTTTTCAGGGACAATCAACAAATCAACAGAACTGGACTGGACTGAGGTTTTCACCCAGCAACAACAACAAAATAATGAGCTTGACAATTATTGAGCTGCTCTAAGGAGTAGCTTGTTATCCATCATCCTTTTTAAACTTGGATTTGTGGCAGCTTGGGAGCAATATTATTTTAAAAAAAAAACAACCTCTGGATCTCATTTAAATCCATTTTTACTGTACATTGTTTAATCACAGCAAAGGTTGCAGGATATGGATGCAGCCCTCGGTGCTGTCGTTGGATTTCACGAGGACCTGATGTGTCCTACTCCTAAGTGTTTGATTCACCCAGAGCTGATGTTAAAATGGATTCCTGGAAGTTTTCCAATGCTGTTTTGTTCTCGCCTTTGTTACCGCTCGAGTATTGTGTATGATAGAGGGACCGCTGGGACTGTTTGTCACACTGATCCTCTTATACCGCCTCTATCCCTTTGTTTAAAGCAACAATTAAAACTGTTAAGCCACAGACTGTTGTATTTTCTCCCTCTAAGAGCAATTTTTTATCACTTCAAAGGTTTTAACAGCCTTGATAAAAATACCATATTTTGAACAGCACTCGTTTTTATGTGAACAAATAATGTCCCTTTATATTATAAGCAGGGGACGAGGTAGATAGGTGCAAACCAAATGTGTTGTTGCCTGATTTGGACTGTACACAGTGATGTATTGCTCCATATACTGTAAAAGGAAATGACAATTACGTCAACTTAAGCCAAAGTTGTCCGTTGCATGCTTTTGTTTACAAGTTTCAATTTAATGTATCCATTTACTGCATAAATATAAAGTTCTCTACAGTTCCGATTTATAATGGCCCTCTCAGTTTGTGAGATTGTTCCAACTACCCAGTCAGTATCCAGTGATAATTCCCTCATAATGAAGTCATTTTCAGTTTTTGGAGTATCCTTGGCCTTGCTCCAGGTTCCCTCAGATGGCGACCAGATGTCGAGATGTATCTCTAAAGACTCCCAACACTTCAACATTTAATTTTTTACGGGATTCTTCTCTCGACATGTGAATCTGTCATTCACACATGAGGGGGAGAAAAGCATGGAATCAGTTTTAAGCTCAAGCTTATGTGTTTTTTTTCTCCTCAGCAAAAAAACCCCTTTAGACTCGAAAAATATTGATCGGCATCCATGAATCCTTTGAGTGAGAGGGTCTGATTGTTGGCAAAACATTTAAACATGCAATTTTGTAGTATCTGCCTCTCTCATTAAGCCACTGCACAAGGCTGAATTTAAAGCAATGACAAGTAAGTGGCGAGTGTAAACAGGCAGGATTTGCTTGCCAGCAGAGGCAAGTGTGTTAGTAAGGGGTCTAGGGAGCAAGAAATAGTCTTGAAATATTTATAGGGTTTGACTTGGATCCGTCCCTGAGGATCAAGCATTGAAAACTTGCAATCTGTGGATCGCCAAAGGCAATCTGATGCAGAGGTCAAGCCTATAGGTTTTTCTTTACATGAAAACAACTCGTAAAAGGGAAAAAAGACAGAGCAAGGGGAGAGAATAATATATTCTACACCCGGGAGCAGGATTTTAGCTTGAGAGGGTTATGGATTTTTTTTTTCTCCTTCCCAGTTTTTTTGTTGTTACAGACATCTCCCCTCATTTTCCCGGGATCAAAAATCCATTTTGGATCATCCATTCAATATTAAATCTGGCAGGTACTTGTATACACAACAAACTCAATTTGCCACGGCGATTTTGAGATCTTTCATGGATGTGTCAATGACAGACAACAAAGATCCTTTCTTTCATTTTTAATACAACGGCAACAGGTTGTGTGACACCTGCTTGTATCATAAGGCACTAAGGGGAACGGACAGTGCTATTGTTTTTCTCATTGCCATTCAGATATTCCATGAATATTGAAAATGCTGTTCATCTCATATCATCTATGAAATGGGGGCAAGGCCTTAACGCACATTTATCTAAAAGACACTCAAATCCATTTCGTACCAAAACAGAGACCACTCCACTGAACTGCCACCCATGACTCCCACCAAAACAGAGAGAGGTCGGCTTCTCATTTCCTCATGGTTACCCAGGCAATGAGGCCAGGAAATTGGACAGTAGGAGGCAGCCTCTCAATGCACCATATGACATGCCTCAAATCCCTCTACAGGAGTCCTTTAGAGAAGCCAGAAATATGCCTGATTACTTTTTGCCATCTTTATTTCAGCTTCTCGCTCCAATCTGGAATATCACAGTTTTTGTGGAAAGCAATTATTTTTCATTCGGGCTACAAGAACTCTGTCCAATTGTCTGTCCAGTGCGTGGTGTAATTTCATGAAATGAGGCGAGACTTGTGTCCTGTGGTCTCAAGTGCTCTTGTGCAATATTCGGATGGCGAAATTGCCGTTTTGCGGCTCCAAACAAAACATGTGAAGTAATTACGAGGCAACAATTACCCAGGCGAGGCCAGACGTAATCGATAGGCCATCAGACAGACGGGTCAAGGGCCAAATGTCAGGGGTCAAAGTTCGGCTTCTCTCTAACTCTGTGTGTATATGTGTATGTATGCATTGTTTTTTCGTTCCTCTAGAGGAACAGGATGCTGATTCATAACTAGCAGGGGGACGGACAGTGAGGTGGAGTCCAGCTGTAGCTCCATGATCTATTCTTCTTGAGGCGTTGAGTATTGATTAGAATCTACCACATTATTGTAGCCCTGAGGAAAGGCAATCCAAACAGCTGGGATAACACTCGAGGTCCCTACTCCAACACACCTGGGGAATGATGCGGTGAAACTGATAGCATCACATGCGTAAAATATGCCGTTTAATGGATGCGCCTCACAGAGTGCATCCATTTTCCATCAGGTGGCCTGATTTTGTGCTGCATAAAATTTTCAACAAGTCACAGAGCTTAGCAATGAGGATTGAAAACTTAAAATGAAGAAACATAGGGATGCTTGCTGTGTAATGCTTCAAGACAATATATATATTTAATAACATACATCAGAGCCAGTCTCCTGCTTAAGAAAGGATTTAGATTAACTGTAAACCTTAAGTACAAAATCTTCTCAAGAACTCTGATTGTTAAGCTAATTTTGTGATTGTTATTTATATGTTGTTCTTTCTTACAAATCACCAATGTCTGGGCCTGTGACATCGTTATCCTAATTGATGTTAGTGAGCAATCAGCTGGCACACCTGCTGTGTATTAGCTGTTGATTGTAACTCTCCACCAACTGATGGTAGTTTTAAAGTAAAACCGAAACTGCAACAACATTGTTGGGAATAACTTAACTCTCTACTGGATAGCAGAGCGTAAATCTGCTTAAAGGTAAGATCATTTGTTTACAGTTTTTTTTACTTGCTTTTAACAGTGATGTGCTGCATTTTGATATATTGTCACTTGCACTTCCTGTTGTCTTGAACAGTTTGGTCTGAACTGAATTAGATATTTGGTTTGCGTTGCTGTCAGACTTTGTGCTGCGTGGCATTAAGGAAAATGCTTCTTGATCTTGATCTCTGTGTTCCTGTTGCTCAAAACAATTCAAGAAAACAGGTGGAATTGAAGTGAAGTGAAAGTGAGATTATCTACAGTTTGGTATTTGAAAAAAAAAAAAAAAGTATTTTAGGTCACAGCACTCGACCATAATGGCTTCTTTAGACAGATATAAGTGAGAGATGGCGATCCTGTGGCGTCCACATTTTGGACAGCGTGAGCTCCACACCCTGTCCAATCAAACAGTCTTGGTCGGGTGACATCAAATCGTGTCAGCTTTAGAGCAGCCAGCGACTGGACCAAATGATCCAGAACCTTCTGTTGTAAAGTGGATGGCCTGCAATGCACAGGAGGAAGAGGTACCGTCCATCATCAGCCTCCTCCTGTGTAAGACCACCCCCCTACTCTCATCCCTCCCTTCCTTGTCCTCGCCTCTCTAGCAGGGATGTATCCATGAAATATGTGCAACTTCCCGTTGAAATTAGAGGGCTCTGAACCATGAAAGGCACCACAGGTACTGGCTGTACGGCGTGCAGCGGCAGCCCCGCTACATGCCTGGCCTCTGTGCTGTAAAGCTCCGACAGCAGAAAGACACACGACCACTCGCCTGTAACATATTAAAACCAAGGGAAATAAATTACCCAAGTGCTCTGATGAATTATGAGTTGTGTCTCATAGGCTGGAAATGCTGGGAAATCTTCGTTGGAATATGGAGCATCACCTCATTTTCTTTCCCTCTGGATGCTTTAAATATTCGTTAATTACTACTTTGAGTTAAACAGCACGATTCCTCAACACTCTGGCAAAGCTATTGATAGGAAAAAAGTAACAACTTATGCAACTTAATTATACCTTAATGCTCAATAACTCAGTAGTTAATGTCAAACATCAGACACCTAAAGAAAATTGCCTTCAAAAAACTGTCACAGTTGCTGCCAAACTTCACAGGAAACAGGTGATTTTGCAAACAAACAGGAGCTGTTTTTAGCGCCGTGTGTCAAAAGAACGCAGTGCAATTTTGCAAAACGATTCATTTCAAGAAGCCAAATATACAGAAAAGCTCCTGAGCTCACTACTGCTCCCACATGAGTAAACAGATGTAAGCAACAAGGCTGCAGGTTTAAATTAATCCAAAATAAGAGTCCCTTCTCTCTTCTCCCACTCTTAAAAAGGACTATTGATTAGTATTTTGGTGAAAGCTAAACTTGCTCTTGCTCTGTCATAGCTAGACAGTTCACGTGGTAAACCATGTACCATGTGTTCCGTTGGTTATTTTATTTTGGTCTACAAAAAGAGTGAAATCTTACTTTGACACTATTTATAGCAATATTGTAGGAAATATATTGACATTTTGGGGGTAATGTGGATGTGGACAACTACTGCTTAGCAGTAAGCTTAGTCACACATCCGTGTTTACAGTCAGTCTCTATTTCCATGTTGGTAAATCAATAAAAGCTTGTGGTGCTTCTATGATGGATCAAGATTTCTTTCCCCCCCTCTCTGCATCATTAAGAGGTCTTCTTTTGGAGCTCCATAGCTTGTGGGAATGATTCCGAACAATGCAAAGCAGCTCTTTTATTAACTTACAACAGTATGTAGGAGGAGAAATCCATAGGAGAGTAATGAATTTATGCCACTGGCAACCAAGTAAACATTTGTGGAGTTAATAAATCCAATCCATTGTCCGATTTAATTAAGAAGGAACCTTATTGCAATCTGACCCCTCCCATTGGTTCATCTGGCCGTTTATTGACTGCTACAATGTTGGCAGCTTGAAACATCTTCATCGAGAGACAGGGGATTGTGCACTTGAATGCCGGGTTTGAACAGCTTTGTTGAACGATCCGTATTTTTGAGGGCACCTCTGACAAGTTGGGCATCCATCTCTGCAACATTTAAAGGTGAACAACTTTATCTTGCGCCACTTTTAAAGCACATCACCTCTGTGCAATCTTAGAAGATTGATACTGTCAGAAGTGAAACATTGTTGAGCCACATGACTGATGGGGCGCTCAGAGGAAAAGTGGAGCGCTTGATGAGATATTAATCAGGCAGCGGCGGGAGGGGTGGAGCAGTGCTGTTGCGTGTGGATCCGAAATGCGAGATGTGATGGAGATGTTGGAGATCTGATGTGTCTTTGGCGAGGCGGAGCTTGTTGGAGGGGGAATAATGAATCGCACCATTAGCATATTGTCACTGGTTGTCTTGTTTACTCCGAGGTGTTTGCCAAGCAGCTCTCCCCAAGGAGAAACGGGCGCTTCACAGTAACTTCTGGAGTAAACAGTGATATGCTAATGCATATGCAAATACACACGTGCCCGCACACACACTGTACTCTCACAGACAGCGAACACACAATAAACTTTGCTTTTAACAACCTGTGACGGAGCGATGGCTCACGTTCTTTGTCAATATTTATTGCAAAGGGAGAGGATGGGAGGGCTCAACATGGAAATGCAAGGCTTCATACTTCTCGTCTAACACTGACTGTTATATAGAATCAAAGGGTACAAAACAGCTAAGTTTACCCATAGCAAACATCCGAGGTGTGTTTTCAGATGCCTATATTATGCACGTGACCAAAAAAATCCAGCACAAAAATGTTTCTGAAGCTATTTTCATTGACGTCTCTATCACTTCTCATGACCCGTACATGCTTGTATTATCATTTACTGTTGATTATACTTGTATTTGTAAAAGGGGCTGGGATGTTCATTATGTCAGTTCCCCCCCCCCATTTTCTCTTTTTCTACCTCTCTCTTTCTCCGCCATCTCTTTGTCTGGCTATATCCTTCTCCCTCCTAAACTCTGTCGGCGCTCGCTCAGGCTCTCGTAATTGCTGGTAGTCTGCTTAACAGTCACAATGCCTTACTGTAATCAAAGAACTGACAAAAGACCTCTTTCATTTCACTGTCTGCCTCTGTGTACAGTATAATAAGCTTCCATCTTGCTCACATGTCGAGAAGCCAAGGACCCCAGCGCAGTAATTTTGCATTGAATGAGATGCAGGTGATCAAAGTCCGCATAGTCTTTTTGATTCTCCAGAATAGTCAGGCCCTCCCTCTGCTATGCCTTTTGAACATCTTAAGATTCCTTCGAAAAAAGGAAGGACAAAAAAAATGCTATTCCTGCATTCTTCTTGTAGATAGTCCCACTACACGCCTTCCTGGGAAGCTGGCTCCCCAGCGTTTTTGGGGGAATCTTTGAAGGAAAGTAAAGGACAAGCAGCTTTTGGTGGAATGAAACCCAGTCTTGTCTGTACATCTGTTCAAGTGCAATATGTACAGCTGTGGTGAGAGGGCCAGCATTTACTTAGTCTTGAGTTTTGTTTTGTTTTTTCTGCAAAATATCTAAATGCTAATTTCGAGTGCATTTTAAACCCTGATCGAATAATTTCCTGCTTCACTAAAATAATGTCTTTACATCCTGTTTCTGGTGCATCTCCACCCGTGATGAAGAGGTGAATATATAAAGATTTTTTTTTTTTTAGTAACTGCATATCTACAGATTAAGAGTTCTGAACATTCTTGAAGAATCCCCCTGAGATAAAAGTGCAACCATTCCTCTTAATTCCTTTCACTGTTCAGAGACATCACCTCCTTCTCTTATTCTTTTCTTGCATAATCAGTTTTCTAAGCAAATGTCAGGCTCCTGCATCTTGTGTGTTGTGGCAGTAGGTGGTGTCTGGCAGGCAGGGGGGCTGAACCAAGTTTTAGAATACCTGCGGAGCTGTGCTCCGCGCTCCTACATTCAATTAGAGGATTTCTCAGGTGATAAGGCCAGCCAGCGGGGCAATATCCTGGGGATCCCGGCCGTCCCCTCTCCTCCTGTCCCTCCATCCGTCAGGGGCTCCAAATCCATTGTCAGAATTATGGCGAGCAGTTCAATAATTCAGATTAGAGCTCATGTTTATTAATGTCCTACATCTGTGCAAACAACGTGTCAAGCCGAGAGTTTATTGTAATTGCCTGAGCAAACAAAACCTGAAAGAAGCAATTTCCAGTTACAATGTGCTATGACAAGTAATGAGGCCATTGGCATTCTGCTCCCATCGTCGCCGCTGCTTCTTTTCATCGCCCCAGTATTGTGTGTGATAGATATTTTTATAAGGAATGAAGGTGCTGGATAATGTGGTGGCGCCACTAGAGGCAGGTTAGTGATTAAAGATAATCATCATTTTTTCCCCCTCCTGCAAGATCTTATTAGGTTTCCCTTAGCATTACTTACTTTGACTTCCACGCGAGACTGAATGGTGGCACAGCCATCTCCACAACGGCCGCAGCGAGATGACAACTATTAATTTGCATTCTTGGAAGGAGGGGGAAAAAAATAATATTGCCTTTTGCCACGTGAGGGACACACACAGTCACACTGGTTTGAAAATAGTTGTTGCATAATCTGCCAAAGCAGCTTTAAAGGAAAGCTCTAAATAATTGGAATTGACACAGGATATCAACCCCGAGTTTCCTATCTGTGTCTAACATATTAGCCATCTCTGGAAATTAGCTATTATTGCCTAATTGAATTTTGGCTGCCAAATGTTTAATTAAATGGCAGTTGTGGGTTTATTGAATTCGTCCTGTATTTGTATAATGGCCGAGACCTGTGAGCAGATTATGAAAAGTGCTGTGGTTTGATACATTTTCCCTTCCCTCTATGGCGTTTTAATGTGATCACAGTCTTTGTTTTCAGTCACAGATGGTTGAGAGCAACCAGGGGCTTGTTCTGCAATAGACTGCCATGCTGTTACACTGGAGCTGATGGACCCATGAGGACTCAGGATGCCGATTGATGTCTCTACTTAGTATTGTGCGATGTACCTAAACTCCTTTCTTTTGGGTTAAATAGAGTTATATACTGCTAAAATATGCTGGTGAAGACATTTATCTTGTCTGAGCCTCTGGCATCTAGAGAATCAATGAGTTATGTTTTTGCTTTTATACACTCAAATTATTCTCATATTATGTAAGTTTAAACAGAATTCCAGGACAGATGTTATTTGGTTGGATTTATCATTGGAAAGTGTTACATAATCTATCTATTTTTCAACAGTGTGGTCCCAGAGCTAGGTTTGAAAGCACCCCACTAGGTTTGTTGTAGTCATAAGTGGTTGTCCATGCTGTTGTAATACTATATTTAGGATAAGAATGCCAAGAAGGCAAAGCTTTTCATCAACTGGCTGCTATATATTTAGCTTTAAAAACTACATAGCTATACCAATTGCCTGTTCAAATGTTCTCCATTGTTGAAAATCATTATACTTAAAGCCACCAAACTCTTTTGGCCTTTTGACTTTTTGGAGTTAGGGAATGGAACTAAAACATGCTAAAAAAGCTCCTTTGCTAATAACAGCACCATTCTGAAAATGAGTGTGCTTCTGTGTGTTGCGACCTGGAGGCTACTCTGTCGCTCAAAGTGCTGTGTTAACTATACGCTAAGTGTGTGTTTACAGCAAATGGGGGCCGCTCGCTCCGTGACAAAGTGTTTAGGTTGCAACTCTGTCTGATGGTTCGGGGATTAGAAAATCCCTCTTATGATTGATAGATTTATTTGTCACTGCTGTCTGGACACGAGCAGCTTACACCCTGCCAAAGCCTGGGACCATTAATCAGTGTAAATAACGCTCTTCTTATACACATATCAGGAGTCCCTGCGCAGAGACATTTGACATGGGGGAACGGCGGCGAAGCATATTTGCAGCAAATAGGCGGTGTGACCGGATGATCAGAAAAGTGGCGTGCAGACGTTGGCGAGGAGCTGACTCGCTGCTCGAGGACTGCTGCCTTTGCTGCTGACGCTAACCAAGAGGAAATTGGTATTTTTTTGCTGCTGCTCAGGTTGTGGAGTTTAGGACAGTAGGATGTGATTTGATTAATGGCTCTATCGGTTCACCCCCACCCCCCCTTTGAGGATGGCATCTTACTTTCTGAAATATCGATGGATGTATAATTTGGGTTATGATATAAGATTGCTGCTAAAATAGTTGTCCTACCTTTTGTGTTGAGTTGTGGAAAGTTGCAGATAAGTTTGTTTCCAAAATGAAATTTCCATCAGCCCTGAAAATGCAAAGCAACGTTTTCCCCCTCTGTATGTTTCATGATAGCCCAGTGATTATTACTCTACTAATTATCATTCTAAATACATCCAGGGCAAATACACATTGTGATGATTATCACACGTTTAATGCACTGCATAACAATGGTCAAACATGTCCGCTGGACGCATTTAATCTTAGTCCATTGTTGTCCAAAGAAATGATCTGATTGGCCAACTTCTCCAGGGTATCACTTCACCCAAGGTTTGCTATTATCTTTGCATAAATGCACACCTTGTCATTATTTATTGCTTAATTAGCACGCTGCTTAATTAAATCGGCATTAATCAAGGAGACAGAGGTGCCGCTTGGGGAACACTTTACACATGTTAGCGATACTGTACTTTATTATCCAAGGAAACATAAATCAAGCGTCCCTCACTGGAATTAACTGATAACAGTTGGTTGTGTGTGTGTGTGTGGGGGGGGGGTCTCCGGAGCTCAGGTATCTCCACAGTGTAATCGAGGTTTGTCATGGAGTGTATAGTGGGAAAGTGGACAACAACGGAGACGTTATCACCCGGCAATACACAGAAAATTAAGTCTTGCGCTGCTGTATGGGCCAAAGGACAGAGAGGAAGAGATGATAACATTACAATCTCTCCTTTCTAATCTTTCCTGAGAAAGTAAGGAAGGTTTTGTTTTGACATCTGATCAGAAACGTTGCGCCCGTACACTCTCCTCAAAGTTCGTCCAAATTTCTTGAAAGCAAAAACCCCTTTTTGGTTGGATTTTTATGAAATCATTCACATATATGCAAACATGCTCAAACACATGAATCATTTTTAATTTGCTCCACGGATCAAAAAATTGTCATCTATGGGGGGGAAAAAAAGAAATAAATAAAACCAATCTGTGAAAAGACATTTGAAGCTGAAAATGGTATTTGCTCCCTGCCGCATGTGTGGAAGTGGTAGTCTCTGCAGGCTCCTCTCCCCTCACTCTCTCAATCTTAATGGAGAGGAGACAAGGAGTGCTCCCCTGTGGAGCGGGAGAGATAGGCGTGGGGAGGGCGGAGGGGGAGTGTGAGTCGGGGGGGGAAGGGGAGGGGGACTGGAGGAGTCATCTCTGTGTAATTAAAGCTGTTTTAATGGGAGGTGCCAGGCAGAGGAAGGGAGGTCAGTCCCGACGGAGACGAGACCCAGAACGACCAACCCCGTGCCCCCTCCTTGTCCCGCGAGGCGAGGTGGGCGCAAAGTCCTCTTTTAGCCCGCTGCCACTAAGAGGATTTCACTACTGGCCCTCATGGGGAAGGGTGCTTCGGTTAGAGGGGAAGGGGGGTACGAATGGGAGCCCCTGCTATGGCACCATGGAAAGCCCTGATTAACTCCCTCCACCAGTCCAAACCCCGCCATGCAAATGAAGGCAGCCCGGCGCTTTTATGGAGGGGGAAGCGCTTGTCAGTCAGGCTTGGCCGTCCCTTGATGTGCTTCCATTGTAATTCTAGGTGTGCTGGTTGTACCGTCTTAGATAGGAGCGCAAGGTTGATTCATCCCCATAGGATTGTTAAAAGGTGGATCCGCTAAGTTTTCAAAGTGACTCAAATGGGGGAAGGAGAGGGGTGGCTAGCACTCTCTTGTCAGCTCTTTCTTAGCCCATCACAGACATTGGTTTTGAAGATTTTGCTGTCTGACTTTGTGATAATACATAATGGGGATTCTTTGACAGTGTAGTCGTCCCCTGAGGACAGGAGATATGTTTGCACCCTGAAGGTATGGTCTGCATTGTCTATGCATCGTTCACAGTCATTTAAGTGCTCTATTGAGCGAGGCTTTTCCCTTTTCATTAAGTGTTTCCATAGCCATTTGTAGGCAGATTCTTTACACCGTTCAGTGCCACCGTATAAAAGAGGTTACTTCAAATTGTGCAGTGTTTAATGGAACACAAATAAGATATATCAGGGCCTTTTTAATAAATATGTGCACAGCAAGGGTTGCCAAAGAAATCTTTGAGGTCATACATTCACATTGTCAACCAGATGTTGGTTCTGTTCTACCTTCACTGTGATCTTTGGTCTTAGCCAAGCAACGTTTCTCATGAACCCTGGATGCTGTGTGAGAGCTCATTTAGAGATTAACTCAACCAGTCAAGTAGCCTGAAAAACCAGTGTGGGAGAAGAGGCAAAGGCACACCACTCCTTTTAGAAAGCAGCCCACTGTAAATTAGGACTGGGAGGCATGTTGCAGTTTTCTGGGGTCACACACACAATTTCTCTCGTCCTACTCTGGTTTCTCTGCCTGTCACAGATTGTAGCTTAGCAACCTTTATAATGAGCCCTCCGTGACCTTGACAGGGCTTTTCCTTCTGCTCCGTCCTCCTCTTAATCACTGCCAATTCCCTCAAATTTCACTATCATTAGGACAAATCTGGAAGCCAAACGTTAACCCGTCATTTTCCCAAACATGTAAATAATTTTTCTGACCTTCTGGATCTACATTTTCTCACATCTCGTCCAAAGAATATGGACATTATCTTACAGCTGAGAGACAGATCATTCAGTATAGTGTATGGTCATAAAGGATTCACTTTTTAGACTTTTTTTTTCTTTGCACTTTCTTCCTCCACTTGCTAACACTCATTTGTAAGAGCGAATTAGTTCTGAAAAGATAGATGCCTCGCTCATGGCAGAGCAATAGTTGTCATTTTAGTAGAGGAAAAGGAGTGACTTGAAATGAATGGATGGCAACTCTCTCATCTCCGGCATTTGTCATTTGTTAGCGCACTTGACCTCATAATCAGACTGCCGGCGCAACAAGGCAGCAAACAAGTTATGTCATGTTATCAATTTATCCAACATGACAAAGTAATAACAGCAATAAATGAACATGTACTTTGGTACGCCGGCGTTGCAAATTGAAATGCTGGAGTGTGAGATGTGCTTCTCGCCAAAGGAAGGAGCAATGAAGATGATGGAAAATCTAATATGAAGGAAGACAAGTGTTTACATTGCAGCTTTGTGCGTTTTACATCCTAAGTACTCTCCATCTCTTTGTTAGCTTCCCCAGGGCTGCTTTCACTGTTAGAAAAGCATATGCAACAGAATTGAAATACAGTTGCAGTTCCAGCTCTCCACAAGGAGAGGAGCGCTGTGAATGTAGCAAATAAAACGCGCATCATCTCATCTGATGAAACAATCCTGCAAATTGAAAAGCACGATTGTTATCATTTTGGTTGTATTTGGTGGATTTTGCACAGGGAATGCCCGCTGGGTGTAGTTTTTTCACATGGGGCAGTTCAGTTGGTTCCAGTTTTAGAGTCTAAATCAATCCATCAATCGCTGAAGAAAAGGATTTCAAAGACAGTTTGACTCAAGCTGGAATACATCTCGATACATATTTCATGCACCTGACCAACCTCTGAAGTCACTCTCATTTGACATCAATTCTCTGTGAAGGCCTTGGGCAGTTCACCTGCACACTGGACTAGCTGGCCGGTTCATATACCGTCAGTCCTTCTTTATTCTCAATGCCCCAGGCACTTCACAGTTCAGCAGCTCTCCACACCAAACGGCACATCAGCTTGACAAATACAGAAGAATAATAAAACACCATGTTCTCTGCTGTGTTTCTTCACACGCTGCAAGAGAGCAACAATCCTGCAAGACCACATGGAGGAGTCACCTGGAATCATGAAAGGAGCCATCAGGGGAGCTTATAGCCAGTTGAAATCCCCTGTACATCTGCAGGTCTAGGATCAAATCAGGCCAGGGACCTCTCCTCCACTTTCCTGTGTGTCTCTCTAAAGAAAAAAAGTAGTGGAGAAGACTGCTGGAAACAATCAAAGGAGAGTGTATTGTAGTCATCTTCGTCTTTATTTACAAGGTACTTTGACTACAAAACTAGGCTACTTTCATCTGTCGTTCTTGAAGCTTTTAATGTATATAACAAACAGTTAACATTGGGGTTACCCAAAGTGACATTTTTTAAATAATGACAGAAGTTACTTAAGAGAAAAGAGTGGAGAAGTGATTGACCAATTGATTTAGAGCATTAAATCATTCAGACTTCAACACTGATCACGGTCAAAACAGTCTTGTTTTTCAGAACAATTTTACTTAAATTGATTATCTGTCCAACTCTTACCTGACAAGTAATTTTATGTGGACTGTCTGGGCCACACAAGTGACCATTGTTTACAGTTGTTTCTGTTTCATAATCCAACCATGAACCATGGTTTTTATTTGTCACAGAAAGTTTCGAACGTGCCCCAAAGTGTCCACAAAGACATTGTTTCTGTCAAAATCTGTCAAGGTTTTATTGAAGAATTTACAGGGGTTTTTTTTATCCATATTTTACAACATTTTATTCTACAAGTACAGATAGGCAGTCTTCTGAGCTCTTAGTAGTTTGCTGTACTTTTACTGTTTAAAAAAAAATAAAAATATTAGAAGGGTAAATGCTGCATGTGGCAGCGTTGAACATTTTTAGCTTTGCTTTAATTGAATTTAATAAACTCTGATAAATTAGCTTTTAGCTGTGACACTTAATTCAGGCAGTGTCTTTCTTCCTGGAAACAGACATATTTACTCTCAATCTGACTGACTGTCAAGGACAAGTAAAAACTTTAATTATACAGCAACTAGTACGTAATGAGGGATCTTTCTTCTGTTAAACACAACCTCTAAAAGTACTCAGCAATGACAACGATGACGACATCTCTGATGACCAGCGACAATGACCAATAACTATTAGTATTTCATTTAACACCTGCACTCTCCCACTCATGCCACTACCAGACCTCACAACTTTCATTCCCAGCTTCAAACAGGATCTGAAGCTAAAAGTATACCCTGTCATCTTTAGCTTGTAATTGCTCGACTTGCCGTTGCCCCTTCGTTTTCCCAGGCTCCAGCAATTACAGAAATACAATGAGGCTTGGCTTTTCTCGCAGGGTGTAGAATGTATATACTAATACGCAATAAAGTGCTACAGCTGTCAGTGCATTTTCTGCTCGGTTACTTCAATAAATTGGAACTCCGAGTAGGGAAAAACGCGAATATTGTATTATGTGCTTCCCACACTAGACGTGGGGACCCCTCGTGCAAACACAATTTGAACAATTCCATTTTCCTCCGATGAGAAAATGTGACTTGTCGTTTCAGAGATAGACAAACGTTGATGCCTCCGTGCCCTAATAATGGATTTCACTTTTCAGGAAACAATTATTACAGACTAGAAATAAAACAGCGCAGCTCTGATAGGTTTTATTTTCAAATTATGTAAATTGACAGGAACAAAAGTGCTTGATTACAGTTGCCGACCTTCTTCTTTGTCCCTTAGATGTGACTTGCTTCCCCGTATTGCGTATATTGTTAATGGCTGAGGCTGTTTGCGCTCTGTTGCTGTGTGATCCGTCCTCTGGCTTGACCCTTACCCATGATGCTTAGAACAGCTTCCTCATTGTTTAGTATCAATGATAGCCAGGGCCAGCTGGAGGGTCAGAGTCGCTTCCAGATGATTAGCAATTTTTTTTCTCCCCTCCCCAATTTGTGCGATCTCTCTCTCTGTCTCCCTTTCTCTCTATCTCTCAGAGCTGCTGTCATTCACATCTGCTCCCAATGGCTTCCTCGGCTCGTCTTGGAATCTGAGCCGGCCAGCATCCGGAAGCGCCGCGGCCGCAATCCAGAAACCGTGCCGGAAGCGTCTGAAATCAAGACTCTAATGATGCCACTGCATAATGCAGGATCTGCAGGGTGATGATGATGCGGGGAGGGGGCATAGGGGACAGGGGGAGAAAGAAAGGGGGGGATGAGGAAAGAGGGGGTACCCAGCAGCCAAATGAAAGCAGAAGGACTGAGAGGGAAGTGAAGCCAGAGTCGGTGTTAGCAGTGTTGTTCTGTAACTGCATGCCGTTAACAGCTGCCCCTGCCATTAACACAATGGGAGAGAGAAAGAGAGAGCTCCTTGTTAGGGATCATTTATTAACTGAGATCATCTTTTCGTTAGCCTTGGGGTAATGACTAATGTCAATGGCAAATTTCACAGTTGTCTAGAGAAATGAATTAGATTTGCAATAAAAGGCCCCTTGGCTTGTTGTACATGCTCATTTGCTGGAGTTGGTGAACTTGAAGAACTGTAAAGAAACCAAGGAGCTGGCTTAATACCCTCTCCCTTTTCCCCTCCTCCCCCTCTCCAGACACTGACCTTTTTCTCTCATTATGAGGGGGGGGGAAGGCACGAAGGGATCTATAAAAAGAAGCGTTACAGTATGTGCCGTAGCGCGAGTAACATCATTACAACGCATTCAGCAATGCAAATGAGACCTATAGATTCTAGCGTAACCGCCGATGTGAACGTTTAGCCGAACACACACACACACACACACACACACACACACACACACACACACAAGCTGCGTGGGACCCGACCCTGAGAGACTCAATTCAGCTGCGTGTGTGTGTGTGTGTGTGTGTGTGTTTGTGCATCTGTGTCTGTGCAGTTCAAAGATTAAGACTCAGGCGTATTCTTTAATCCGCCCATTGAGCAGTAGCAGAGTGTGGAGACAGAATGGAGTGGGTACAATGACCCCCCATCGGTGGCGACTCACGCCATCTCCGACGCTCCTGACGGCACCACAAAACCGGCCCTCACCTACGCGCACCCCCCCCAACCCTGCTGCTCCCTCCTCTCTGACCCCCCCCTTATAAAAGAACCTGTCAGGATGGTAACCCCCCTCCGCCCTCCCTTCCTGCACGCACACACACAGAAAACAACCCTCCACCCAACACTGCTGTCATCGCCCCTGGGGGTACCCTGCTAAGAATAGTGGACCCCCAAAAAACAGCACTCTTTCTCCCTCTGTGTCTCATTCTCCTTTCTCCCCACTCCTTTCTTTACAGGACAGATGACACAATGCGGTGATTCACACGGGGCTGGGCACTCACATACTGTAGGCTGTCTCTATCGGCCCATGTGTGGCTGGCGCGCAGCGTGGGGTTAATTGCGAGCGAGGTTAACAAAATAGGAGACAAAAATCAGTTTCAGAAGAGGCTGGGGACCCAGGAGGCCGCACTGAGATTAAGTGGAGCCCAAAAAACTGTGTCTGTGTGTGTGCACAGGCCTTGGTCAAATATTATTTTCAAATAATGTTTTGGTGTCTGTGCATCTTAACAGAGGGGTGTGGTTTACAGGATGAGGACAGTTCAGGCGGAATTACGGGATTTTGGGAAGTAAATAGTGTTATATTGAATTTATAGTTATGTCCTGAGGCTTTCACAACTTCCCCGCCAGTCATACATAAAAACACATTCATGTTTTTGTTAAAACAATTAGTTGTTCAGCAGAAAATTAATCAACGAACACTTGGATAATGGATTAAATTCCTTAACGCAGTGGAAATGTATGTTGTTTTGGCCACATGGGGGCAGCAGAACAAGCTGTATACACAACATTGCTAATATAGTCACTAACAAATTCATATTACGTTACAATATATCACTTATGTCAAACAGTTGCCTATTTCCAGATCCAGCAAACACATGAGCATTTTGCCATGTGACCACTGCATGTATATTCACTATCCTTTTATCTCTGTTTGGTTTCCACCAACTCCTGAGGGAAATGTCTCTCCACTGTGTTCTCCAGCTAGCCGCTAACTATGTCTTGTCAGTTTTATATCCTTATAAATGGAATATATTTTTCAGGTCAGGCAATATAAGCAATTTGAAGATGTTACCTTGCGCTCTGAGGTTTCACTATTTTGGGACAAACGATTGTCGTAAATTCAAGATTATTAATGTGATAAATGATGATGATAAAAAATCATTATATTCAGCCTATATGTAATATACAATAAGTCAGAAACCTTTATTCACCCTGGCTTGTCTCTTGAGATTAGGAGAGAATTAGATGAGGATTAAAACACTAAAAACATTCGTAGTCACTACAGAACAAATTATTTTACAAAGCAGCGTGAAAAAAACAGTGACGTGGGTTGCATAAATGAATACACTATGCTTAGTATTTGTCACATCAACATACGATGCTGCATTACTACAGTACAGTGCCATGCAGCCTCAGCTGTGGGTTATTAGGGAGCACTATAGCAGTCAGTCACTTACTGTACAGTTTCTCCACAATCGCATTTTTGAAAATGGATGTAACATTTAGCTGTTAATACCAGCTGCTGGAGTGTTCGTCTTCAGATGATTTAATTGCCCAGCAATTTTCTGCTGTCAAAAAAGCAATGTGCACCTCGGATGAAAACGAGCGAGCGCAAGTGGGAGAGTTAATTAGCGACCTCGTTAGGGACCTGGAAGTGTCTGGTGGGGCCTCTGTGTGTGTTTGTACGTGTCTGTTTCGTCTTTGTCTGTATGACTGTGTGTGTGTGTGTGTGTGTGTGTGTCTGTGTGTGTTAGCTGATGACTAGGAAAACCGAGAAGGCATGCAGTAAGGGCTTAATCTCTCATTGTATGTATACATGACCAGTTTACCCTGTGTGACTGACAGGATGTTCACACTAGGAACCAATTGGTTGATATGAGTTTATGTACAGATGCATTGTGGGTGGTGGCAGAGGTTGCTATGACGTCTAGAAGGTGATCTGCAGCTAAAGCAAGCTATATATTTATAAGGACTATACATTTTTGATTTGCTTTAGGAGATTTATCCATTCGATACGTCAAACATAGCAAGAAGTAGAAAATAATTAAGTGTCGTATTAACTGCAGATAAACACACATGCAACGGATAAAAGCATTTCTCTCTGCAGTCTTTTCAAAACAAGTTGATAAGGAGGAAACCTTTCAGTGTTTAATCATGTTGATAAAGATGCAGACACTGAATCAGAATTGCTCAGCAGTTGCCAAACATTGGCAAATCTCACCAGTCGCAAGGTTGTATGGAAGGAATGGATGTCCAATGTTTGTGATGACTGTACAGGACTAGTGACCTGACAATGAAAATGAAATAGATGAATTTTGGATGCACTCTGAGAGGTGGTAGTTTCGTTCGTGGATTGGACAAAATCAAGGTGATAAGCATGTGGAAATTGGAAAAATTTGTATGTTCCAGAAAGTTTTGAAGAGAAATCAGTGTCATGATCTCAACGTTCACAGTATGGTAACCTCTTTAAGGGTTGCCGTGTTTAGTTATGGTTACGTTGTATAAAAGTTCCTATTGTCTGCCAGTGATGATTCGGTCAGGATCTGCCTCTTAGATATACTCATGGTGATACTTTCTAATCCTTCTGGAACATACAAAGTATGCCAATAACTATTCAAGCAATGCTGTATATCAATATTAATAATCTGAGCAAACATACAAATGATCTCAAACATATCAGTGAAACTCCTTTTTGGATTCTCAGCAGGAAATCCCACATCTTATTCCTCAATATAAAGAGATCAGAGTGGAGATATTCTCTAAGACTGATTTGCTGAGACACATCTCGCTTTCAGAATGATTGAATTATGCTTGAGATTTGGTGTCTTGCAAAAACGTCACCATCATATTCCAAGGGCACGTTGGAGAGTGGATGAACGGCTGCGTGTGGCGCTCTGGCTGAGTGAACTCTGTTGGTTTGGGGAGCGGTGCGGTAATTTGTTAAGACTGGGCCCCTGAATTATTAAAGGCATATGAGTGTAAATAATTCACTGATCACCAAACAGCGTGACAGGCCATTCATCAGCGTGTGTCGCCTCGTGTATTGGGGCATACGTGTTTGCGGCGTGTGTGTTTGTGTGAGGAGGCGGGTGGCGGTGAGTGGGAGGTTGCAGGTTAGAGCCGAGGTTCTGGAGAGGAAGCTGGCTTTCAAACAGGCACGCAACACGTTTTTTGCATGCACATGGAGTTTTGGATTGTCCCTGTTTTGCTACTAAGATGAATTTCTGCACCAGTGTACCTTAATTACACTTCCATGAGTTAACATATTACAAACAGGGAAGGGTAAGCATGAGGAGAACTCACAGTATGTGAGTTTTTGCACTTTGTGGAATTATCTGAATGAAAGTGCTTCATCATAACCTGCTTTGAATTTCTATTCCCGGGAATCTAGCCTTGCACAGCCTACTTTTCTTTTCTCTTTTTTTTTTTTCCCAACTGTGTCTTCTCAATGGCAAAGCGAGTATGGTGACAAATTGCCATAAACGGGCGGAAAGCATGCAAATGCAGCGAGGAGACAAATGTCCAACCTTGTGTTTAGTCGGAAGCTAAGGTCATCCACCCTCCCATCTATCACTGTTCTAATCAGCTCCACGCAGCCCCAATGCATAGCTCAGTACCTGCTGCATAGATAACACAGAGAGAGAGAGAGAGAGAAGAGAGAGAGAGAGAGAGAGAGAGAGATAAAAACAAAACTGATAAAAGATTCAACAAGTAAACATTCATTTTGCTCTGGAGAAGCTTGTGTTATGTTCGGGGTTTTGCTTCGTTTCATTTTTCTGGCTGTTTTTGTGCGTTTTTTTCTCCACCACCATCAACCTCCCCATTCACACAGTACTGTTCTAATGTTTGGTGTTTGCATGCTCCTAAACTGTGGCGTGTTTGTTTTGCTTGTCAGGTGTAGACAGAGGGGTTGGCCTGGGATCGCAGAGCTGTATTTGAAGGTGATCGGAGATGAGTTGTATTGAAACTTTTTTTTCAGGGAGGGGAGACGAGGCAAATCCAGACGCCTGGTTCAGTTGTAATTGCAGTTGCACATGTCTTTTTTCGACAGCAACACCCAGGTGCATAATCGAAAAGATAGACTGTGTACTATTTTGATTTTACTTTATATCACTCCCTTTTGTTCTCTCTTTTAGTTCATTTTCACATAAATTAGAAGCCAAACTGGCTGCTATTTGATATCTCTCCCTTTCTTTTTCTTCTTCCTTTCTTTCTGTCTTTGTGCTCCTGATGAGTGTTTCGTTTGCCCCCGTCAAGCGATCCAGAGATAGTTGAATTAGAGCCTTGCCCCACGCAATTAAAATCTTATTATTGCTCGAGTGTGACCCGGCCTAATTTAATTGCTGTACATGCTCAAAAGTGATTAATAGATACACTTTGTAAATAGCCTGGGCAATGATGATAACTCCAAAGATATGGTTAGTTGAGTGCATTATTTCTTGCAAAAATAAACATTTGGAAAACACATTTGGCTCGGCACATTGAATTCCTGAAATGTTTGCAGCAGCGGTGTCTGATTGTAATAACTCTAAATGAAAGATCAAAGGACACTGCAGCCTCCTAAGGGAGAAAGTTTACCCAAACTAGGGAAAAGAAGAGTTGTGTCTCATGCATATAGCCTATTAATCATTCAGCTTGCCCACCATTATTACTCGCACACTTGTCTCCCTCTGTCAGTGTGTTATTTTGCCTGGCCGACACTGCGGTGGATATTTGTGATGAGACATTTTGTCCCCAAGACAGAATGCAAGTGCTGCCAAACTCTCGCTAGACAGTTTGATAAGCTGTGTGTGTGCCAGTACCTGCATGTAAGAGTGAACTGGTGTGTCATGTCATGACGCATTATATTGGTACTTAACTGTTAGGACTTGAGGTTTGGCTTAAGAATAGAGAGAATAATTGTAGTCAATAGAAAAGTCCTCTCAAGCATGTGTTTTGGTCCGTGTGTGTGTGTGTGTGTGTGTGTGTGTGTGTGTGTGTGTGTGTGTGTGTGTGTGTTTGTGTGTGTGCCTTTTGTGCATCCCGCTGTCCAGCCGTGCAAGGTAAATGGGTGTGTGCTCATTAATCTACGAGTGTGTGATGGAGCAGAGTGGTCGGCCAAGCTGCTGAATGTCTGAGCAGGGTGCTGTGCATGTGATTTATAGGGAGGAGCGTGCATTAGGGCCCATTCGTAGCCATTAGCCTGGACAGCTAAGAACGCCGTCACCTCCTACTAAAGCCACAGAGACGGTGGGCGGGCTCTGAGGTTTACAGCCCCCGGCTTGGTACATTTTGTCCAGGATGTAGTAAGAGCTACAAATAGTGTACCAATAAGTACTGATGAGGTAGTGACATATTGATGTTGTTGACAGCATTCTTATAGGCATGTCATTGCAGTGGTGCCTTTGGACTGCACTTCCCAGAGGTCATCTGTCAATCAAACAGCATGTACGCATATTTCTTTCTCCTTGGATTATTATTAGAGAGTGGCACTCTTTTCTTCATGCCCAATAAATTATTCTGTTTATTCCATAAAAGTGCCTGCCTTTTCACGCTGACATTCCCCATGAAACCAGACATCAGGTGTAAAAAAAAAAAAAAAAGAAAAAAAAAGTTCATGAACCAGCTCAATGTTGAAAACAGACCCAGATTTAAGAGAAACACAAATTCACTGTATGTCACACTCACCTTCAGGAAGCTGGTGTTTCTTTGGCTCTGTAATAGTTCTGTAGCTCACGCGGGAGGGCTCAGATACCACCACTGCCAAGGGTAGAAGCTTGACTCCAAAAAAAGGGATTCCTATGCTAAAAGATTCATGCTCCCATGGCGCAGCAAGGTGGGAATCCACCAAATGGCATATGTTATTTAAAGAAAGGAGAAGAAAACTCAGTCACAGGATATTGTGCAGGAAAAGTCACTGGCTTCCAAACCAGTTTGGGCTGAATTTTGGGCTGAAAGTAGTTTTTTCTCTGTTTGACCCCTTTACAAGCTGCAGTATCATTTTCGATCAAGACTACAAGGCACTGTGGTAGGGCAGAACAGAACACTAAAATTCAAAATATTATTTAAATTTGTACTTTTTTTTACCATGTTTGTGCCTCCATAGATTTGGTCCAGAATCACTTAGACAAACTCTGACATTTTGATGTAAAACTCCAAATATATTCCTGTCAGAAGAGACCAGAATCATTAATGTAATTAAAAGGGTTCAAGAAAAGTAGGCATTTTATTTTGGGTATGTCATTTTTTTAGGCTTTTACACAAACAAGGCACTCATTCACTCCAAAAGTAGGACACAGAGCCAGGATATCAGGTGTTTAATGCATCTTAAAAAGCAAAAACATTTATTGAATTGATGGCCTTGCAGAAGTTGAATGTTGTTTCTCATATGTACTTTCTAGCCCTGGCAAGTGTGTGTGCTCGTATCTGTGTGTTTGTGTGTGTGGCGAGCCTATATCATCCAATCTCAGTCCGTGTCACTGGCTGTGTGAATAAGCGAGGTGGGCGGGTGGGGTTATGAAGGGTGGCGGGGTTGGAGGTGGAGGGATGGGTGGGGGTCTCTCTATTTTGGCTGAGGTAATCCATCCATTGTGTTGAACTTCTTCATCTGTATCAATTCATTGAAAACACACCGGCCCTGTGGAGTGAAACTGAGCCTGCCCGGTCCTTTCTTGACAGGGCAACTAGAGAGAGAAGGAGAGAGAGAGAGAGTACCATGGATGGGGGGTGGGGGTGACTGGTTCTGTGGGTTTGGGTGGGGGTCCACAAGGGAAACTTTGGAGCGGGGGGGGGTAGCAGACCATGGGAAAAACACAATCCCTGGCCCCTCTATAGCACTTGTTCCACCCCACTTCACCCGCACACCCACCCTGTGTGTGCCACTTGTCACTGACCCCTGCAACCCCCTTCTCATTCTCCCCAAGCCTTTGAGCCCGTCTCTCTCTCTGCGCTGCAGATGTATGTCAGCCTCCGACCACCACCACCACCACCAGCACCCACCCCTTCCCGAACCCACACCACACCCTCTCCTCCTCCTCCCCCCTGAGACCTGCGGACCTCCACACTCTAAGGCCCCTTCCTTTACCTCTCATACCCAGCGATGGCGAAGCGTGGTGGGGCAGAGGCTGCGCCCGGACCCCCAGTATCCAGTCCCAGCAAAGAATGGACCAAAAGGAATAAAGAATAACAGAGATGATCCCTTTTCTTTGTGTTTGCACAAAGGGGAAGCAAGCTGGGGCAAGCAATAGAAAAAAAACTGTGTGTTTGTGGTTATTGTGCACATACACATGTCCGGGCTCTGCGTATTACTGTGTATATGTCTCGTCTCTGGGCTGTGGAAGGAGGGGGAGGATTATTGCTGCAACATGCGCCCTCGGTGACAGTATAGTAATTGGTGTAAGGCATCCGTTCCCTTTTCCACCAGTGACAATGTAAGCTTTCATTAAAACATACGGCAGAAATACTTATAAAATGAATCATTACCACGGACCATTAGCCCGTCTTCTTTCAATAATTGAATTTGTCAGCAGTATCCTTTTCAACCACGAAAGCCACCATCATATTGAGATGATGAAGGCGATCACTAACAACAGTTACAAGAATATCTGTATTCCTTAATTATTCCCTTCCTTCTTCTTCAGCCTGTCAATCACTGCTGTTGATGAACCCGAGTCGGATGATTAAGCATCAACGCTGACATTACAAGATTGATTTAATCTGTGATGAGGTGTTATCAATATCATTGATTAATTGTTAACACGTGCCATTTGGTGGATGCTTTAATCTGAAGTAATTACAGTAGAGTGAGTGGCTGTGTTTATAGCCTGGGTGGCCCCGTGGCGGTGTTGGTGCCACACTTTCAACATTCAGATATGCAAGCTGTTAAGTAGCATTTGATGCTTCTTTGCCATGTAAAATGTAAAAATAATGGTAATTGCAACAGCACCAAGGGATTCCTGCATTTCCCAAACTCATGACACAGCACTTGGCAAAATGCAAATCTGCATTACGGCATCGCCCGCTTTTTCCTTATGTTAAGCTCTTCTGGTGCTGTAATGCTAAAGCAAGCCCATGAGAGTCTTTTCGAGGGGAGGAGGAAAAAGAGAGGCAGCCAGCAGGGGGAGGTAAGACAAAAGGAAAAGTAAAGGAGAGCAAGAGAGGGAGAGGGGAGGACAGGGGTGGGTAAACAGAAGGATGGAAGAGGGAAAAGAGGACGGGGGAGGTTGTAGGAGGGAGGCAGGCTCGCTGCATGGGGCTCCAATCGATCCCATTGGTCTTTGGTCGTGCATCTAACGCGCCCCCGGCTGAGTGGCAGCCTGACCGGACCTCCCCCTTTGGTGGCCTGGGGAGAGGAGGGCAGCGCGGCGGCGGCACTCTGGCCTTTCCTGTGTCCAGCTGTGTGCTCTGCGGGGAGTACAATACAGTATTTTGGAGCTGACCGGCAGGGAAAAAGCATCCCACCGTACTTTTACACCACTGACCTTTACAAGGGAGGAAGGAGTGAGGAGGGGGAAACAATCACATTTGTTTACTTTCCAGCCTTGCCATTAAGGTAGATTAGTATTAACCTGCATTACTTACGTATTCAAACATGCTTTATAATACACTCAGTTCTTCAAAACATGTGCAATTTCATCTTCATTATTTTCTTAGCCTGAGGACGGTTGATTGACTTCAATAATGTTACACAGTGAGATACTTTCATGATTATCAATTTTTTCAAATAGTGCCTACAGTATGTTTCAGTTTGTATTAGTCAGTGTTTAGTGAGAAATTAGAAGAAGAAGTGTTTGCTCTGCCTCCGAATCTGTAATATCAAACTGATGAATGTGCTTAGAATCAATTGGAACAGAAATAGAAGGCTGTTAGAGCCCCCTGGGGTTGCTGTTTTTCGGGGGGTATGGGTGTATTTTCTCATCGGACTTGCTGCGCAGGGCATCACAATTCCCCAATTTCTTTTTTTCTTTCTTTTTTTTGTCGAAAGGTAGCAGTCTATAAAAATTAACAGCTGACTGTCATTTGTCTCCTCCAACAGAATGATCTTCAAACTTCACATAGTCTTTCTAAGTTGATAGACAGCACTTAGGGACAAAGCTCTCCTCAGTCGAGCAGCGTTCACCTCTAAGCGGTGTGTTGGCTGTTATAAATAATATATCAGTTAGTTCATTTTCAGTATCTAAGAGTTTAACAGTCTATTTTCAGGGTGTGACACCAGCAAGGGCTGTGAAGTTTTCCCTTTGCAAGAGTCTCACTCAGCTGCTGTTGAAGTGACATGCTGCTCACTAAAAGAACAGGAGAATAGGGAAAAGAGAGAAAGTGTGCAGGCATGTGCGCACTGTTGGCATAATCCTACTTTTACTGTACTTGTACGACAGCTACTGTATCATACTATTAAAACAGCTGCAGTCTGCTCTTTTGTATGTGTTGCAAACACTGTATATTTTACCTCTCTAACTACCAATGCCATGACTGACGCAAAATGTAAGTTGTTTTTATCCAATACGTTTCAGCATATTCTCCAAAAGTATTATTTTCTAAATGCAGCCTTAATTTTTGGGTTTCTAAAGTTTAGTACCCCTCATCTGTTCTCCCTGCAGTCTGCACACATACTTACAATCTATCTTTATTTTTGCCATCCTGATTGTACATACATAAGAAAGGACCCCTCCTCTGTTGCTCTTCCTGAAGTTTCTTTCATTTTTTTTCCTTGGTAACAGGCTTTGGGGGAAGTTTTTCCTCAACCAAATTCAGGGTCTAAGGACAGAGGGTGTCCTATACTATGTGATTTTAAGGCCCGTTAAGGCAAATTTGTGATAGTGGGCTATATACATAAAATGTAATTGACTTATGGATTGAATTGGGGCTTCTTTTCTCTGCATTAAAAAGACACTTGATGTTATTCAGTGTTTCACAGCATCATTATTGACTGCAAACATGAAGCCTCACTTTGTGAAAGTTTCCGTTTTATCGTGTGTGTGCCGATTTGGATGTTTTCACATCAGCGCAAGTATTACTTTACATTCTGCTCGCTGTCAATCACCTGACACCCACAGGAAGAAACTGAAGCCTCCTCCAGGAAACAATCCTTCAGAAACATGCTGCTTTACAAACTGTACTGTCACATCCAGGTCTTTTTATTTAGAAAGTCTTTGTTAGCCAGGACAGCAGTTACTTTTAGGCTACAACTCAAACTAGATGTTGTTGACAAAATCATTTCAAAGCAGGAGTAAATTAGTGCTGAAGGGTTCCAGCAAAAAGCAATATGTGCGGAGGTGAGTCACGCTTGGTTGCTCGAGTGAAAGGTGTTAGTGGTGATGGTGGAGGACAGATCAGGGAAAGTGTCCAAGGGCCCTCCAGTTTGCACCAGCGCCCTGAGCTGCCTCTATGCGTGCATGAACCTCATTTCTCTGAGACAAGAAGGAGGAGGAAAAAAAAAAAAAAAGGATGTGGGGTTCAAGGGGGGTGAAGGAAGGAGACGAGAGGTTGGCGAGGGCGGGGGGAGAGGTGAAGGGGGGCGTTGCTATAGCTGTCCGGTGAGATCCGCTCACAGCTGCCTCCCCTCCTCAACGGCTCCTCCGGTGAAAAGGGCCCTGAGTGGCGAGCGGATCCATTTCAGCGTGGAAACCCCACACACACAAAGCTCTGAAAGCTGCTCTTATGCCACGTCTCGGTATCTCTTACCTGTTAGCCCGATTAATTATTCCCCCAAGTACAGGAGCCAGGGAAAGGAGACACCGTGGATGGGCCAGCAAGATAGGGCTGCACTCTCTCAACTGAACGAGAGAGGCCAGATAAAGAGAGAGTGGGTGGTGGGGTGAAGGAGAGGAAGAGGAGGAGGAGGGGGGGTAGCTCTGTTGTCTCTCTTTTTTTCCTCCCCTCAGCCTACAGTAGGAGCCTTCAATCTCCAGCTTATGTACTATAAAGTTGCTTTTACAATGTGCCCGCACTTTCTTAGTCACAGTAGAGTGGGTTGAAAGAGCCAATAGCGGAGATAATCAGAAGTTTTTTTTTTTTTTTGCTTTTCCCCTCCATCTATCAGCTTAAGCGGCAGCATGCAGGACACGTGAAAAACCCCTCATCCCTTCTGAAAAAAAAAAAAGTTAAGTTGTGTTGGTTCCGCTGTTAGGGTTGCGCACCCTGGAGCATGACGTGTGGATGGCGTTTTTGGCAGGAAATCCCCTGACGCAGTGACCAGGAACTCCATTAAACGTGGCACTCGCTGCATGCCCTGATTGCTCTGACCACCAGGCAGTGGTGGTGTGAGTGTGCAGTGAGTTTTAAACATACATAAAACATAACAATATTTGTTAGTGTGATGTCTGGTAAGCTGAATTAATTTGAGATAGAGTGCAAAAAAAAAAAAAAACCCACTGCAAAAGTATTCACAATTCAAAGGCACAAACCTGTCCCAGCAGCGCTCTCTGCCACTTCTTGACAACATCCGCTTTATCCGCTGAGCATCCAATCGCTTTCATGAACCAACACTTCCTGGTTATGCAGAGCAGGGGTTTCCATGGCTATCAATCAGCCAATAGTGGCGCAGCTCCTCAGAGCAGCATGTTGAGAGCGGGGGTCTCTGGGGCAGCCTGTCTTTTTAAACAAGGCCAGACACTTCACAGACAGGGAGAGGGCCAATTAATTCTGCCGGGGGCAACGCTCCTAGGTTAGCATTTGCTTATAGTGATAAATTGGCGCTTTGTATCCACAGTAAACTACCTAGGCTCCCTCTGTTTTGGCTGGCTTGGCAGGTCCAGGAGTGATGTCATGGGGTTCAGGCTGATTAGTCGGGTGTGCCTTGTCCTTTTTCACGGGGTCACTGCACTACTGTCTGTGTAAAATTAATTAAAAGCTGGCTGGGGTTAGTGTCCGCGCTAATTCCAGCTAGTCACTAACATCTGCTGAGGAGGGAAATGAGGGAGCATCAGTGTGGATACAAGGTGAAAGAGGAACCTTGATATTTACAGTATTGTATTGTAATACTTAGTATCTGAATGGGAAAATGGAAAGCATGCAAATGTCTCTACATTTGTACATTCGTAGATCATCTAATGTTGATTTTTACAAAGTCACATCAGCTGAAATAACATTTGAGTAACAAAATGAAAAGAAAATCAAGACCATCTTGCAAAAATGCAACCATAATCGATTCAAGAAACGAGGAGAAGAGCTTGTCGACATTTTACATTTATCTAAAGAAGCAATAACCAAAACAATCACATAGAAATCACCCCACTGAGCGCTCTCAGTAATGATAATCTATGTATGAAAAACAGTATCGTCCTGTAAACATTGAACATCTTTATCCCCGGTCCTCTTCCCTCTCTAATAAGGTTTCATAAAGCTACCGTGACTAGAAGTAGCCCCTGGTGACTCCACTTGTACAGCCATGTGGCCATGTGGTCTGAATTTAGCCATCCTTTATCTTCTTCTCCCATCCGGCTTCCTTTCCTTACTCTCAGCCTTTTGCTAAGTGGTTGCATACATACATGTGTCTTCATAGTCCAGTGCAGCAATATTGAAAAGCAAGCGAAGGAAGAAGGAGGGGGCATCTCGGATATTTTATTTACTTATTATTTACTTTTTCCTGATGCCTCATTATTTCTTAAGCTACAGTGTAGCATGTCAAACATCCTTGCAGCGTTCCCTTTAAAATCTCCCCCAAGGTGAGAAAGGTTGATCATTTTTCTTTTTCTTTTTTCTTTTTATGCGAGCAGCGTGAACGAAAGTCACGGCCAATTTCCCTTTTAACATGGACACGGGAAAAACAACAAGTACTAGAGCAACAAAACAGCCTTCAGTTGCTGAAGCGGGATCTTTGATTTGGCATATCAAAGGGGAGCGCGATCCCTGGGTTGCTGTGGCTCCCAAGGTCAGAACACACAGACCTACTTCGCCTGAATCCGATTGGCTGGCTGTTCAGTGCTGCTGCACATTTGCCTAAGTGAAAAAGGGCTCCATTAGAGTATAGGTAGAAAATGTATTTTCCCCTAAACAAACAATCAAAGTGCTTAAATTAATAGGCTTCAGAGGTGTTGGCGACTGTAAATTATGATGAAATAGCATGCAATATCCCTTAACTACCTTTTTATTTGTTTATCACATTGTTGTAAATTGAATTTCCATCAAGGACTCTTACAAATCATGAAAATGTGAAGTACACCAGCATGAACGAAATACAGTTTTGTTTCATATTAGTTGCAAGGAAAGATGTTGAAGTTCAAGAATCTTATAGCAAAATAGCCTTTTTAATTCCAACAAACGGCCTACTTTACTACATTGTAGAAACTTAAAAAAAAAATAAATCCAAATAAGCAAACACATAAAAATGCATCAAATGATAAATATTACATACATACAGTTGTTTTCTAAATGACTGTCAGGCTAAAATAATCCCCTTGCCTCCATGAGCACACATTACTTTTAGCTGACTGGTTTATCAGAGCTGTTTGGTCTCGTCTGGATGTGAGCCGTGCAGGAGGAGGGAGCTGCTGATCCTCCGGCGAACTGACAAGGGAAAGTTGATATCATTCCCACTGTCGGCTGAGCAGAGCCCAGAGGTTTCCCCTCATGGGGGGTCCTGAGAATGTCACTCTCACTCCCATACAGGAGACCCCTTCTTTACCTCCTCCCTCTTTTTCTTTCTGCCATTATGTTCGCCTACTTTATCTCCAAATGTCACAGAGAGTAAAACCAATAGCACAGGGCGAATTCATCAAGGAGGCACTGTGTTCTTTTGGGTGCAGGTGTTTGATGGAAGCAAGTGATTTTAGTTCCATGTACTGTACGATACATTTATCATACATTGTTTATACCGTATGCTCCATAAGGCTCAGAACTTATAGCAGTTTGTACTCCATATCAGATATTGGATGCCTATTAGATATAAGACAAATAATAATTTAGTGGGTGTCATGCACTTACAATATAATTGCTTTACTTTTTGGTATAAAAATAGTCACATTTTATTGATTTAATTACTGCCTTCAAAACCTAAAGATCCCCTCCAGATATGTATTATGACATATACATATTGCTTGGAACAATGTGTGTCTGATATGCTTTTTTTCTGCAAACAAAAGTCCAATTTCCACATTAAAATCCATAAAAAGTAATTTTACTCCTTCTACCTCATTAAGAATTACAGAATCTATGAATATGCTAATTTTGTTTATTTCTAAAGTTTGTTGGACACAAGATGTCTCCTACTTCACTGTAAAGTCCATTCTCAGTGGATGTGCACTGGTGGCTTCAAGTTTCTACATCACCCTGTACAAGTTGCATCCTTGACCAGGGTTGACTTCCAAACTATTTGTGATGTCACAAATCATGCTCATAGGCCCCGCCCCTTAAAAGTCAAATTTTCAATGAGCACAGAGAAACTTTCCACAGTCAGCAGATTAATGTGAAAACATCCTTCTAGTGTCAAACTCTGCACATACAGCATTCAAACATCACATGTAAAATATCAAATGTAAAATATGTATTTAAAAGTATTCTTTTAAATCGCTAAATACCACAGAACATATTGTTGGTTTTCTTCCTTTTTATAGGACTTGTTGACATTAACAAAAATATAGAATATGAAGCTATTTTTAGTTTGTTAAATACGGAATACATGCACATTTGATGGTCTTAACTTTAAGTACAACTGCTGTCAGTATATTTTCTCTGTTGGTCTGGCTTATTATAACTGCAGCTTTATGAAATGTGACACTGTGAATAGTGAAAGTTGAAGTGAATGTTTTTTTCTTGCATGAACCATGAGTTCAATTGGAACAGTGGGATATGATGGATTTTTTTCTGAAAGGCTACAAACACCTGGTGGTTATGGGTTTGGACAGCAGACATGTCATATTGACGGCTTCCCCCCCACTTCAGCGACACCCCAAGCTCCGGCTTTTGTGGATTTTTTTAACACTCTGAAATTGTCAATCGAGTCAGTGGCCTGGACAAGCTCTTTCTTTGTGATGCTAGGGCTTTAAAATGGTGCCAACCAAGCAGCATGGACGAAGGATTTGAAAAAGGCACAATGAGCTGGGAAAAAAAAAAAAAATCCTAGCTACCTGGGAAACAAAACCAAGGGCAGGCGAGAAAATGTCGAAGAAAGAGAAAAGGGGGGGACCCTCCTCACTCCCCTCTATTCCCCAGCCAATTCTGAGTCCTCAGAGTAAGCGGCAGGCATTTCTAGTCTTGAGAGGAGTGACAGAAAGAAAGGCAGGGACAAAAAAAAGAGAGAAAGAAAGTGAGAGCCTGTCCGACAGAGGGGGAGAACAAGAGAGTAGAGAGTGGCAAGGGGGAGGGATGGAGGGAGAGCAACTTGAATCGTTGTCATCAGCTCCGTCACGTTGAATAGGCCTAATGAATGCAAGTGAGTGTTGAGGAGCCATGGCCAGCTCTATCAAGGCAGGTAATACCGCCCAGATTTAATTGGGAGCAGGTATTGGAAGGGGCTGTATTACTTTAATTGGGTAGGGGTTCTCTAAATGGAAAAGACAAAGTATAATGGCCAAATTGTGGTGCACAATAGCACTTAGCCTGGGATTGTATGCATTCGCTAATCTGCCCTGGAATGAGGCAATTCTGAACAATTTTCTCAGTGAAACCAGCTGCAGAAAGCTTGTCCCCCTTTTTTGTTCTCCCTTGGGAAAAGTGTAAGATTGAAACAGAAAATACCTTTACCCGGGCAATCATTTGCCACGTGTGGAAAGCGGATACAGCAGTGAGCGGTGGAAAAAAAGAAAGAGAAAGGGAGAGCGAAAGAGGGAATCTTTGTAGCGGGGAGAATGGAAGGCAAAGGAGATAAAGCGGGGCTCAAAGTGGGGCCTGTCACGGTCGCCAGCGAGAGAATGAAGTGATGACATTTACAGTGACAGATGAGACTGCAAGGGAGAACTGCCCACTATTTAGACGGAGGAATCTGATATTTAACAGACATGGCCTCTGATAATTAACGGTGGACATGTATTTAGTGGTGGGCCTTGTCATTATTAATGACAGCCTGAGATACTGATATCTGCACAATCTTAATGAAGTACCGCCAGCCATGCCGGTATCACGGGACGCACAACGCCACTTGGATGTTTGAAAGACTTTGGGAGGAAGTTGAGGTGCGTTTTATTCTATTTCGTTGTGACTAGTTTTAATTCGAATGCAAGTTTATCTGAAAGGAGTGAAGAAAACCATCCCAGTTGTAGGAAAACGCTGCAACTATAACCCCTGCACTCGCTGTGGACAGGAAGTACTTAGCAGCACGCTGCCACATTATCCCAGCATGCACTGTGCCAGCACGCTCAGTCTTGTGTATCTTATCACCAAGGGAAATGGAGGGAAGAGGAGCAAGCAGCAGAGGAGTCGAAGCCATGTTCGCATCAAAAGAAGTTTTTTTTTTTTTTTTTTTATCGCTCTTCTACTCTCACTTTTTGCCGGGGAGTGGGGGAAGGCAGGGGGAGCTAAGTTGTACAGTAATTGTGCTGGTGAAGTGAGAATGATTGCTTTTTATTGTCCATTGTCCCCACAGGTTAGTGCAAGGAAGGTATTGTGTATCCTCAAGGCGGAGAGGGAGCTGGGGGGGGGCAAAGCATGCAGTTGCGAGGGCCTCTCCTTTAGCCCAGGTGGGTTTCGCATTTAGCCTGAAAGCCGGCTGAGATGAGAGATAGCTGCCGGACACTTCGCTTCACTAAAAGGACACACCGCTGGGCTGCCGCGCAACCCAGAACATTTATTCCACTGAAGCCACGTATGCTTACATTCACAAAGACTCAATGCAAAGTTTCAAGTCCAAACTGCAATGACTATATCCCGTATTCTGCATTGTAACACGAGGGGGAAAAAAAACCCAACAGCCTTATTGTCCCAAGGAAGCAAACCTTGGCATATTGTTTGAAGGCTAAATTGCGCCGTGCGAAATGCACCCTCTGCTTTATTGCAGGCGTCTCTCCCATTAAATGTGTGGGTATTGTGTATGGATTACAATAGCTAAGAGGAACCCAGGGACAGCTTAACCGTTGAGAGAGAGTGAGAGGGAGAGTCTATAAAAAGCACCGAGTGGCTGGGGTTTTGTCGGGAGACGCATGCTTGCTTCCCCACCTGGTGAGGAGAGGAGAGGGTTTTAGGAAAGAACTCTCTGTCATGAATATTACATGTGGAAGGAGAAGAGGCAGGAAGAAGTGGCCAGCTCCAGAATAGCACATTCCTGTATATTAGATTACAGTAAAGGGATTCCTTTGAGGGAAACTCCTGATTAACTTGTACAAAGTGTGTCTAGCAATTAGTTACACTCTGCAGTGGGTAATCCATTGGTATCAGAATGACTTAGCAATGATATGTAATTAAAAGATGAATGAATATGTTACTCACGTGTATGCAAATTGGATCTAGAGCACACTTTGAAAATACACTGGACTCAAATGTATTAAATTAATACCATAATGTATCAAATCTGTAATTTACCTGTCAGCCTAAACAGTCTGGTTTTTGTCTAGAACTTGAAATAACCTCAATTTTCAATTTTTTTTTCTCCATTATACGGATTATAAAATGGAGAACCATTGTCTCATCAGTTGTATCACTACAGAGCTACCTAAGTCCCATTTTCATCTAAAGTCATGCTTTTTGTGCAGTTTATAGTCTGCTTTGCTTTTTAGTTTGTTTTTTCAGGGCAGAAAGGAAAATGATTGATCCACTAACACTGACTGAATAAAATCTGGAGAAATAGCTGCAGAGCTCTTGACTTCAGTAGAGAAATATATGTTTTCTGATTATAGTGTTCAAATAAATTAGGTTAAGTTTTGTTTCCTAAATATTTGCAATGTCTATACCTCTGGCTAACCAAAAAGTGATTGATAATGTTAGCTCTGCCAATGTTAACTGCCTAAAATACATTTTGTTTTTTACTTGAAAGTAAACTGTTATCTGTGTGCTACATCTTTAACTCTTCTCTCCTCATCAGTTTTACATTTCATGTGCAACTGTGTGATATGTCGATGAATTTAAAATACCTAACATATGAGCATCTCTATATATATATATATATATATATATATATATATAAGAGCACAAATGTGACATTTCCGTACCTATGAGGTTTAATTTTCAGGTTTTCAGTGCAGCTTTGATGCAAGAAATCATTTGGTAGGGGGCACATAAAAATGACCATCTTCTGTTTTGGACAGTTTCCTCAAACTAAGAATTAACACCAGCAAAAGAGACACTGCTGATAAACAGATCCAAAAAGAAATGCTTTCATGCAGTTTCCTATGGCCAAATTAAATCAGCACCTCCAGTGTTAAAACAGTTTTCCATTTCATCTATTGGATTAACCATTATGGTGTTCTCAGGCCAATAGTAAGCTGCTGGGCCCCTGTTAACCTCTGTATCTTCTACTCTTTGTGCATTGTTCACAGTTTCTCTGTGCTGGAAAATTACCGCGCCTCAGATTTGCTACAGCATGTTGTTATTTGATTAAAGACATTTATTGAAGAAATAGGCAGCATATTGGCACAAAACCGGACTACCAAGGACGTCCTTATTAACTACTGAAAGCAAGTAACTCAATTTTGACACCTGGATCAAAACAGAGCCTCATGATTACATAATAAAGCAGGGCCCACCCTAAGCCCCTTTATAGTGTCAGTTAATATTATACTTTAGTAAGTTTATTTCCCCCCCAAATTTTAATTCATGCAAATAAATTGACACATATTAATACTATATACTATTATAGTCTTGCATCGTATTGGTTACCTGACATCACCTATAGGCAGTGACTTGTCTATCGCCTGGATGGACAAACTTATATGTTTTGTGGCTTCTAGGCCCACGGGTGAACCACCACAGCAGTGACGGTGGTTCATCAGGTCTTCAAGACCGTGACGGAGGCATAGTCGGAGAAAAGTGGCTATATCGTGGTTAGGTATGATGTGGGGTAAAGGGAATGACTTCATGTCTGTATTGTAGTACGTGTGCACTTTGACGTAGACAATCTGTGTTATATATCTCTTTCTTGATTTCTAGAGTTTCAAAACACAGCCTTCAAATTTTCACAAGTTTCTCTCTCACCATCCACATCACACATGCTATTGTAACACATGTTGCTTTCAATGTCTCCTTTACAAATCAGGTATTTGTCACTTTTAATGAACATTACTTCACACCTGGCATAGGGACAATCTGCCGTACAGATGTACGTTATTTCAGCGCTGCTGCAGCTTCTGTTTGGACCGAAGATTCAAAAAGGTGTTATTTTGTTCGAGATGGATATATTTTTAACACCATCAGACCATCAAAAAGCTCAAGATGTAAGAGGAGTGGATGGAAGAAAACAGTTACTGTATCAGATTCATTGGGTGGAAATGTAATTAACTGCAAATGAACTGGCGCCTGATACTTCAAAATGCAACCAAAGCAGCACTTTGAAATTCTCACTTTGTTATCTGCTCTTTCAAATAATAGCCATCTTTTCTGCTGATTATCCATTTAAAAACTATTTATTCAATTCATCTTTAAAAAGACAAAACATTTTACTTTCAATACACATATTTTTAACTGATATCAACAACTGATTGAAGCAATAGAAAAACATGTCAACAACAAAACAGACCTACTTGTCCTACTTTATGGCTCATTTTTTCCAATTAGGGATAAATTGGGTCCAGAATGAAATCTGTACCAAGTAACGGCTGAATTGTCATGAAATTTGGTACATGGATGGTCCAATCTCAATAACTTTAGTGACCCGCAGACTTTTTAAGCACTACTTTAACGTTGACATTTTGGCTTTTTAGTGAAAAATCTACCTTTCTTGATTCCTTGACTGTCCCATCCCCTGTTTTGTTCCGGTTGAAGATGAATTATGGCACTGTACATTATTTTTTACATTACAACTGTGGGTGAACTTTCCAGCAAACTGTAAAAACCTTGTCCAGAGCTACAACAGTGTGCACCGATGCTCAAAGCTTACTCTGTTTTGGCCATGGGAGTTTCCTTCTCTGAAACCAGAAGCGGAATATAAACAGCGGGCCATCCATCCATCAGAGTAAAGCAGATGAATCGGTCTGATTCTGTTCAAGGGTTTTAGGAGCTGGAGGTGGCGAGAGTCAGGCCTCAGATTGTATGATAAAGTATGGCAGGCAGATGAAAACAAATAGGACCAAATGAGTAATCAGGCCCTCGCTTCCCCCTATTCGTCTCTCACAACAGAAGTACCATTGCGCTGAGAGTGTATGCAGACGTTATAGTCTGGCTGTGAGGTAATGCGAGCTTGTTTTTGGGTAGGGGGGAGCAGGGGGTGCTGGCAGTGTAATTTGTTCTGTCTGGCGGAGGTATGTTGTGTTGATGAGGATGGGGGGCCTTTGTACACTTGCTCCCAGTACGATTCCAGTCTAGGGTTGCAGGGGCCACGGGTGGTGGTAACATACACACATCCCTGTGCCATATGAGCCCATGGAGGCCTCCACCGGTAGTTCTGAGTGTGAGATGCATAGATAACACACACACACACCCCTGGAAAACAATGTTTCCTTCACTCACAGTTAAACCTTTTCTGTGACAAGTCAGAGAGGCATTTTTTCGTTTCCCCTGCTTCTGCAACTTGGGCTATTTTCTCAAGCGGCCTCTCTGCAGCCGGCCTCGGCCCAGGCTGGTGTCAGTTATTTCATGGTGACAGGGAGAGTTAGGCCGACATGTGTTAGCGCTGAACCCTCCCTGCAGTCGAGTCTGCCGGGGCTGCAGCTGATGAGAACAGACAGCCAGGTAGATCCACAGGCGCGATAGAAGTCAATGGAGGATTTCTATGCTTCTCGAAGGGTTTCATCAGTGGAGGATTTCTGGGTCCCTCAAAGTGTTACATCACTCCCACTGCAGTGATACAGTAACAGATTGTGTGCCTGTGTAAAGGTATGAGTCCTGAAAATATGAATGCTGTATCTACAAAAGGTCCAGTGTGTAACATTTATCTGTTTGCAGAAATGGAATGTGATAGTTAAAGGTATGTTTTCATTAGTGTCACCTGAACATAAGAATATTTGTGTTTTGTTACCTCAGAATTAACTCAGGCCTTAGAATTTTTTATAGACGCCATGGGATGCCTTTCATGGAGTCCGCCATATTGAACCCCCGTTTTGGCGACATTTCGTGGCCACCGTAGTTTCGTGTGATCTGCAACTACAGTGCTAGTTACGCACAAAAATCCTATTTGTAGTCTGCACAGCGTTCTGTAAACTATTTCTTAGAGGTGCATTCATAAGACTAATTTAGAATTATTTACGAGTGAGGAATTTTATCATTTGTTTTATTTACATTCACCGTTATTTACCTTTTTAATAATATTTTATTTTGTGATCCCGAATTGTGAAACACTTTGTGAAGTCTGTTTCAATATGAGATCTATAAATTAATGACGATCATCCTTCTGACGATTAATAACTGTTTGAAATATTACTTCGATGATGGTATGCATATAAATACATTATAAAAGGGTGCGTATGCATATTTATTTCATGTTTCTTTTAGAATGTTTCATTTTGTTCAGTGCAAAAATTTCAGTAAACATGCTATAATAACAGTGCAGCCATACATCCTCAGCCTTCATGATTTTTTTTGGCAGAACAGGCCTAGGTATTGGATATCTGCAATGTAAGGGAAATATTAACTTCCTTTTCAAGCGAACATCTTGTTGCGGCTAAACACTAATTATTGACAGTCCAATTTTTGCTCTGTTTTGGTCTCCAACTCTAGCTAGTTACTAACGTTGTTTAACTCTGCCATTTGGTGCTGAGCTGGTAGCATACAGTGGGGGTTTCGGTCTTAATAGTCATTACTAATACAGCAAAGTAACTAGTTACTTCTCAAAGAAACTGACCAAATTCCTATATAAGCAACTTCCCCCGTCATTGCTGGTAGTTGGCTCACTTCCCTACAACTACAATTTCTGCATTTTCCTTTCGAACAAGTTTATTTTCTCTCCCTCTGTCCCTCTGCTCTCTCAGCGAGGAATGAAATCATCCCAGTTCCGTCCGCGGAGAATAATCAGACTCATGTTTGTATACATTTCAGCGAGCGTGCACGGCTGTGCATGTTTCATAGCTCGTTGGCTTTCCTTCCTCATGCTGTTACATGAGTCGCTGCTGTCGCTGGTGCAGTGAATGTGTGGCAAGGGGTCTGTAAAATTTGGTGCGTGGGGGCCGGGGGGCTTAGGACTACAAGGTTGCTGGTTCAAACTTTTTAAGACGTCATGGAGCGAGGCATCACCAACTGGAGGAGTGGAGAGGATTGGGATTGGACTGGGAGGATTGTAGGTGTGAACTCAAAGCAGGGCTTTGCTGGGAAAAGTTCAGTTTGACTTTCCCTGGATAAATAAAGGTTAAAAAGAAGAAGCTCTGTAATGTGTGTGTTTGTGGGTGTGTGTATGTGTGTGTGTGTGTGTGCACTTGTCTGTTTGAAGCGTTGCACCTTTGAAGGCGGCCTGCCTGTGAGCTGTCAGTGGGTCCCGGGGTGGGAGACAGCGGTGGTGGTGATGGGGGACGAGGTTAAGTGCAGCTTTTACACACACACAGCGAGGGAGAGGGAGAGGGCAACGGTGGCGGCCCGGTGCCGAGGACGAACCAACGACTCAGTAAACGTGTGTGTGTGTGTGTGTGCGTGTGGAGGGCTGGGGTCGTAGCCAGCAGCAAGGTTAATGCAGAGATCCTTTCACCACACAGCCGCCCTGCTTTTTCTTTGTCTTTCTGCCTCAAAGAGGTAGATGTAAAGACATACAGACACACAGACACACACACATGCACACAATAGGTTCAAAGCTGAATCTCTTTTATTTGAAGTGAAGGCCAGATTGTAGGCTTCATTAGGCTGGACGTTCGGTTTTCACAGTAATGTGCAGCCTGTCACTTCAAAACTTTACGCTAACTGGTCAGATATAGCGTACATTTTGTCACATATTGGAACAGTAAAAGAAAACACTTCTAAGATGGCAGTGCTTTCATGCTAAACAATGTACAAACTTGTTTTGCATTACCATACAGCTCCACAGAATCGGATCGAAACTGTCTTTATTGAAGCATTTCATCGTGCCGCATGTTACAGTACATGACAAAATTATGTACATATTGTAACATCTCATCATCATCCAACACGTGTCGCAAAGTTATATAGGCAGGAGAGACGTTTGGAGTGTGTGTCGGGATTGTCTAATGTCGTACAACGGGAGATCTTCCAGGAAATGATTTCCATCTCGTTGTTAACAGCCTGTTTGTTGTGAAGTCCACTTGCTGGCTTGGAGATGACACAGTCTTGATTGTCCCTGTGATTTGTGATATCATCGCTCTCAATGTCTCATCCTGCACTCATCCTCTCTCTCTTTTTCTCCTCTGTGTCTGTGGGTGTATGTTGTGTTTGTGGATGCGTGGGCGTGCCTGAGAGATGGCGAGCTTAGAAAACCCCAACAGCTGTGTTGGTGCCTTGTACGTCTGGATCCAATTAGATGTTTGGTTGTTTATGTTTCTTATTTCTGCGGATATCGTGTTAAGCGATGTGCGGATGATGTGACATCACATTGTAATGTTGTACAGGTTGTCAGGTTTCGTTGTTAAGGGCCAGTCACACAAGAACTTATAACAACAAAGTTTCTTGCTGAAATCAAGTTTAAATTTTCAACGGAGTCGACGCAATCCATGGATTTGCTCGAGGAAGCGGAGTGAATGTCGGCACAGAGTTTCACTTTGGTGCACATTTAACTTTCTAACAATTGCAAAATATCTCAATGGTGCTGACTTGTGAAGGCAAATAGACTTGGAATGTCCAAAATGGTGGAAATTTGATCACAACATCCAAAATTTGTATAAACTACTCAACAAAGACATGCAGTGCACTTCTCTGGGGCGGGGTCAGGCGTGTTATTCTTGGTATATTTTGCCTTTATTTGATGCCACTCAGGCACCCTATGGTGTGCGCTTTGAATTAAAGCTGCAGTAGTCAACTTGCACGTACCACTCCACTCCGATGTTGACCCTCCTCTGATCTCTTATTTACCGCTTTCTTTTTCCTCTCTCGTCTCCTCCAAGGTCTTCCTTCTTTTGGCTTGCTTTGTACTGCTATGTGTTGTTTTTTTGGCAAAGGAGGCATTGGAAATTTATCACAAGTTGCCCTTGACACAACTAGTACGTGCACGCCGCCGAGCCTATAGCAGAGGAGACGCATAGAACCCGGATGACCCTTGTTTGTGCAGAGTTGCTGTGATTGGCTAGTTACATGCTAGCTAAGCTTGATTTATTGTTTGATTCAGACTAAAAAAATGAAATACAAAGGCACGGGCATTGCAGAATCTTTCACTTAAATGTTGTTAGTGAGTTTTTAAAGTTACTGTCTGGTTAGTATTCACTATGTCACCAAGCATCCACCGCCTCCTCGTCTGCTGTGCCACTTTTTTGGACTGAACTGGGCGCTTAGTCCTTTAAGTCTTCTGTCACTCTCTGATATTCAGCAGTCAGACTGTTCTGACTTTTTAAAATCCCGCTTCTCTCACTCTCTTGCTGTCAATTATGATCCGGTGGCGTGGACGTCGTTTCCCAAGTTGAATGGGACAATCTGCTCTCTGGGTGTTGGTGAAAAGCCTTACTGTAAAATAAAAAAAAAAATAGGACAAATTCCAGCTAAAGTAGGCAAAAATATGATTAAACCGAACAGACAATATCATCACCTCTTCCCCATTTCTTCTGAGGTACTTCATTAAACAACATCCAAAGTCTCTGTCTGTGAGATAGGATAGTTGTGAACACATGACTCTCCGGTGCTTGTGTTACTTGTCGACAAGCGGGGTTTTGATGCCTCCTTACTGTACATGTCAGTCTGATGGTCTTGGCCTGCGTTCGTCCTAATGAATTAGACTGGGCGCTAATGAGAATCACGGAAAGGGGAGACTGGCGCCGCTGACAGTTAGCAGCTCTCTGTAACGACACCGGTCACCTCAAAATTTGTGTCAGCAACAGGATGTCAGTTTTTACACCTAATGATGATATCTTAGACCAGAGCCAACAGAAGAGAAAAATCAGATTTTATTATTTTATAATATGTATTACATTATATTATTTGTATAATTTCTTTGTACTGATATGTATTTCTTTTGTGTGCATGCAGTCATATTTAACCTCTTTGCTCCAATATGTTGTCTCCTGTGTTGTTTTTAATGCTCCATATGTTACTTGTTCCACGCAGACAAAGAAAAAGAAATGCTTTACCTCAGAATAGAGCCTCGAGGCCTGCAGGCAAACAGAAATCACAGTCTCACACCTATGAGGGGTGCTTAAACACAGCTTCTATAATTGCAAAGCCTTTATTAAGGAAACTTCTCTTTTACCTAGACTAGCAAATGTATGTTCGAGGGGAAAATAAAAAAGGCAGAAACAACAAGTGGAATGAGAGAACAAAGAGCCATGATGCTGTGAGCACTTTTAAAAGCTGCTGCACATTCACTTTGCAACCTTGGCCTCTATGTGTCTTGTTTAGACAGTGCTTTTAGTATGATTTGCGTCCTTTATGGATGTTCTTTTCACAGAGATCAATCTCCCCACAAAGCCCTTTATTTAGCCATTCGGCTAGATTATGAAAAATGTATTAATTAAAATAAGAGCCTTCTGGATTGCATCACGTCACTGAAACGGATCAAAATAGAATATTTATTGGTGACACTTGCGCAGAATGGAGCTTTTCCGCAGAAGATGAAGTTGATCTGCCATAACCTTGGTTGCAGGCAAAAACTAAAGTTTGTGAGTTATGATGGAAGTCTTGATAGCACTCGTGCCATCAATCAGTAAACAGCTTTGCTTTCTTGTCACTGGCTGGGTAGCTAACTTTCTGGAGGAGAAAAACAGCCAGTTGATGACATGATGACGTATCGGCATCGAGGTGAGCTCTCGGCAGCGAGTGCAGCTCAGACTTGTGTTTTTAATGTCCGCAGTTGTGTATTTCATGCGTGACGACAGAAGGAAGCCGATGGAAAAAAGAGGTTAAAAGCTTCAGGCTGAAATCTTTAAAATGTGGAAAAATCATCTCGCCCAACTTTCTTCTTTCCTGTCTGTTTGATTAGCAACTTAAGACTGCTTCAACTTCAACATGAGATAGATTGTAGTACATAAAAGAATGAATCCTTTCCTGGCCAACACACTTGTTACTGTATACCACCATAAGCAGCGTCTTCCGAGTTTACTTAGCGCCCTCGTCTCATTTACAATGATTGATTAACGTTACAATTAAAATTCCTAGCTGAGATTGTTTTGATTAATATTCCCTTCTTGTCTTGAGGTTCCAAACCACCCATGATGACATGGAAATAAATAAACACACACCAGAGCACCGGCAGAATTCTCAGAGAGACGAACATCTACCCAGGATCTTTGGTGAGAAAGAGGGGGAGAGAAAGCGAGAGAGAGGGAGCACTTCCCATATTTCTGCCGCTGATTGACAAGGCTGACATATGGAATAGTTCACCTATTCCCCAGTGACAGGAAGATGGGGGAGAGCGCAGGGAGAGGAGGGTAAACTTGCCTGCGAGGCTGTGCACAATTTTTTTTTTTTTTTTCTTAGTTTCAGTGCCTCTGATCAAAAGGACTCATATCTCCCCTTCTAAATTTAGCACCAGTGGCAATTAGTGGCGGAGTCACACAGCCACTCCAGGAGCAGCTGACAAATGGTACCTTAACAAGTCGGAGATGTACGCCACAGTTTGATGGATTTGTGTGTGTACAGCTGAGGGGGGAACTTACTGGAGTGTTTTTCTTTCTGTGTGCATGGTATGTTCATGTGATACACACACTGTCTGTGTGTGTGTGTGTGTGTGTGTGTGTGTGGGGGGGGGGTGTTTGTGTGGTTGTGTGCAGTGGTGGAAACATGGTGAGCAGCTTCAGCTTGTGTTGGTTAGTGAGCTTCAGATGACTTCTGCAGCCATGTTTGCAGATAAATTGTATGTGTATGGAAGTTTGATCAGCACTGAAACAACTGGTCAATTTAGTGATGTGTTAATAGCCAGAATGTTAGTCAATGATAAATGCTCAATAGTTCCTCAACAAAATATGCCAAATATGCTCTTCCAATTTCTCATATGTGAGAATGTTTCACAAATGTGTTAATTGTGTCCTTTCTCCCCAAAATTGAGACTATTAAAATCCAGTTTTGTTTGTTAAAATCAAAGTAATGGAATATTTCCAGCTGCTGAATATACACGTTTCTATCTTCCAAATTAGTTTCCTCCTCAATGACAAAATGAATCCATGGATGTGATTGGATTGTTGAATTTCAAATCAGCAGAATGTTAAAAAAGTAATGTTGTTACTAGTTCTTTTTTGGGAAGGGGGGGGGGTAACTGTAATATACCTGGAGATGAACATGTTTACATCTGCAGTATGGCTTCATCATATCAGCCAAAACTCCTCATTCAAACTAAATTAACTACAATTTAACACAGGGAAAACTATCTGTGCTAATTTCACTAAGTATTAGCAACACTGGCATTTCTGGAACTGTGTGGTGTCCTGTTGACCATGAGAACCTTGCTCTTCCTTTCTGTATGTGGACACAGCTTAAGGAAATCTCCAGTCAAACAATTGTCACACCGCTGCGACAGAAACCGACGAGGAGGAAATCCAGAGAGAGCAAAGCCGCTTCGAGGCAAATAACTCCAGAATTAATGCAACTGCAACAAGTAAGACCGGTTAAAAAAAAAGAATAAAAATGAAGACCCTGAGCCAGCATGTGCACACCTGCATCGTCGCTACGACAGCGTCATAATTACAACAAATTACGTGACTGTCAAAACACAGACATCTGATCTGGTCACTAGAAGACGGGGTTTGAGGGAAAAGAAACAGAAGGAGAGACAGGCAGACAAACACAATGAGAGACAGACGGCTGAGTCAGAGGCCGCATTGCTAACAGAGAGGATGACATCATGGCTCATTTGAGTCACTTCCCAGTTAACGCGGAGAGACGGTGATATCAACAAAGCAGCATTTCCTGTAAATGACAATCTTTGTTTTATATATGCCATTTAAAATGTAAATCCCTGCGTTATTTACCTGTACGTCTGTAAGAGCCGCTAAACCTTTTTTCACAATTGTTCTGTGTTGCTGCTGCATGAAGTGAAGTCGATGAACTGCCCTTACATCATCCTCGCTTCCCCAGGAGAGTCTGTTGTCTGTTAGATGCACAAGCACGCACACACATTCACACTCTTCACATGGCTAGCCAACCTCCTGAGAGAGAAGGCAGCTAACCGTCTCAGTAGAGGAAATGAGCTATCTGCTCCACTTCTCTCCGAGACACACACATTTTCCTCTGCACACACACGCACACACGCAGCTCCCCCTGACATTTTTAGACTATCTGTACTCCTCGCAGATCTCCTGTTTATTTGTATCTGTTTGTGAATACATCCATGCACCGTCTGGTTGTGCGTGCAGGCTTGTGTGTGTGTGTGTGTGTGTGCGTGTGCATGCAAGCATCCCGAACAGTGAGTGAGTTTGACCTTAAGCTTCTCCTCCCTCTTTACAGTGCCAGCTCTTGTGTACAATTCCTGGGCCTCCAAGATATGAGAGGGGAAAATATCTGCCGACAGCCCATCACAGTTCACGGCTCTTTGTTTATCCATTAATAATTGAGCATAGCTGAAGACAATACAAGGTGTGTGCTTGCGAGAGTGTGCGTATTTGCGAGTGGGTATAAAGCTGAGGGTTGGAGGCGGGATGGGAGAAGGGTGTCATTGGGGGGAATTTACGCCTTGAATCGCAGTTTGGGCTAAACTGCAGGCTTTCTCTCTAAAGTTCATCCCCTCCTTCATCTTTCTGCACTTGAGGGCGTATGTGTAAATATATTCCGATACTAGTCCGATATTCGGTCTCTTTTTAACCCTTTAGCTGCTGAATGCACCACTGTGTACACCAGCTGGTTGCAAACTTTACGCTTACAGTGGCTTTTTGTCTGGAAAAAGCTGTTGGAAATGAGGTTGATCAGAGTGGTGAGGCTGAACCAAAAATAAAGGATCAGGCTCTTAGTTCGCTAAAAGAGGCCAGATTCCACTACGAGCAACTCTTTTCACATTACATGTCATTACTTGACCCAATGCTAATAAAGGAATATTGACTAGTGCAACTTAAAATGTCCTCTTCCAGTTCCGACAGTACTGAGGAGAGAGGTGTGGGTGTGCTTCAGAGACTATATGCTATAGTGCAGCACACACTGGGCCATGTTCCACAATATAATCAACTTGATGGCACACATCAACAGAAGGTAAGAGTAGCCAGGATGTGGCTATACACTGATTGAATGTAATAAAAGTGATGCTCTATGGAGTGGAATGCTGGAAAATCAGACAGTTTTGTAAGGGTCAGGTGTTGTGACAATATGACAGGCGTGTGTGTCATATTGTGATTGGTTAAGTTAAGATACGAATAAGTAATGTTTTTATATTGATTTAAAGTAGCTAGTTCTAGTGACGTATCACTGCATTAAAGTTAGTGGACTTAATAAGAAGATAATAATGATAATATGATTAATGCAGCTGAGTTGGATGCATGCAGCTTTCATGACTTTAAGTCCCTAGTATGAGTCAGGTTTTAAAAACACTGGACCCTACACTTCCCATATTGTTTTCTCAGACTCGACAAAGCTCCTCTAGAGCCACAGACAACATTAAACAGTTGTTTTCAGGCTGAGTAGAAGCCTTCTCCAACTGACGAGGGCACTGATCTTCATGTGTAAAATGTCTGGAGTGTCCCATGGGAAGTCCAATAGGATGTTTGCAATCATTTTAAAGCATTTGTTTAGCGATATTGGCTTTTTTTTTTTTTGCAATTTTCAAGACAGCAAAAACTCAATTTCAAACCATTTGGGAAACAATTTAGAAGTTTTCCTTTTTCCAGCCATGTCCCCACCTCACCCTAAATGAACTGAATATATTACAACAGCAGCATGTTTCCGGGCTGCTGCCATCGATATGCGCCTTAAAAAAGTGATGCTGCGTCCAAGCCTGAGTTGATTTACTATTTTGAGTTCACATCTAAACCAGGGTTTGTCTTTACCGTTCACTCCCTCCTCTAATTATGTGGGCCTTTTTAGACTTTTTTCCCCACAGAGCTCTTGTTGCCAGAACAAAGTCTAAATCGTCTCCCCCTCGGAGGCGGCCCTTGAGTGAGAGTCTCTCGACGTCTCTGCACGCGGAGAGGCGAAGACTCTGGTCCTCTGGGGGCTTTCAGCAAAAATAAGTCATACAAGCAGGAGGCTCTGACGGGAAGTAAATTTACAAAAATGTAAAAAAGAGAAGGACTGACAGAAAGGATAGTGTAATTAAAAAGTGATTGCTGTTTTCTCTGTTGATTTCTGGGGATGTCATCAGTCCATATGTCATGTTGCATATGATGGGAGAGTTTGGAGTCAAGTTATAAATGGAGGCTAGTGATCAGGAGGGGCTGTAACACTGGGAGTGAATTCCCTCTGGTGTTGAATACAAGCATTTGGGTCTCAGAAAGAGAGGTCCCCCCCTGTTTGCTGACAAGTAGGTAAAGTGTTGATTAGCATAGCACAGTTAGGTTGAGAACATGTGTTCCATTACAGAAAACTGCAGCTTGGGACATATTGTGTCATTGACTGCATATCTCCAGTTGCTCCACAAGGAATGGCTTGGTAACAAATAACTCCAAATGTGACTTACTACATGCAGCGTATGTATTAAGGAGGACCTTTATGTAGCTTACCTTTACATCTGAATACCTGAATAATATATGATAGTTGTATAAAACAGGTGAAGATAAGACAATGGAACACAGCTTTCTTGAACACAGTGTCTAATGCATACATTAAACTAGTACTTGGAGATTCCAGTGTTATGTTACCTTGGTATATCTGGGGCTGGACCTCCTAAAATGTATTGAGTGTTTTGAAGTTTTTAGTATTGGGTACACACTATCATGATATGCAAGTGGAGGTGAATAATTGTGTTGATGCTACGTGTGCTTTATTTTCAGTGTAAATGAAGCACATTAGCAGATATATATATAAAATGACCTGGAGTATTTCCTGGAGACAGGCACTAAAAGTTGTCTAACTATCAACCAAAACTGGAGAATGTTAAAACCGCAGTGCAGAACTGACCACAAGGCTATTTCATTGAGGCAGTATAGTGCAAACCCTGTATGTATTACACTTACAAAAATGTCAAGAATCGTCATAATTTGTGTTAAATGACAATGACTGGTCCAGCTGGATCTGGCCATGTCATAATACAAGTAACTAGATAAGATAAGGCAGAGTCCATGTGTGGTTTATATTTGATAAACTGTGAAAACAGGAAAATAAATTCAGAAAGACATACCATTAGGTTGAATACTGCTATTTGTTATATGTCCTTTACATTTTAAGTAACCTTAAGTGTGATTATTGGGGAGCGTTGAGAGAGTTGGCACCTCAAACAGCTCTAAAGGCCTGAAAATGTTGATAAATTCTGATCTTAGGGTTGTAAAGTAAATCTCTCCTCTCTTTACAGCTACAGTTGAGCGAAGTGCTTTCACGTGACCTGCTACAGTGGAGTTGCTGTTGAGTGTGTCGACATTCAGTATGTGTCTGTAAGTATCTGGTGCTGTCAGAATAGATACACACAGACACAGTAATGTAAATAGGACTAAAAGCATCTGCCTCTATAAAATATAAGTCTTTTTTGATTCTTTGCAGTGTCATATTCTTTATATTTTGTTCTGTTTATTTGTCTTTCTGTGTGTATTCACCATGCAATTCTTCTCTCTCTCTCTCTCTCTCTCTCTCTCTCTCTTTCTCTCTCTCTCTCTCCCAGCCTCCCCAACTGTCTCTCTATGTCCATCACGTGTCTATCGAAGTCCACCCTCCTGCTCTCCCATCAACATGCCAACAGACAGTCGCACAATCCGTGGATGCCACTTCCTTTGATATGGTAAAGAAATATTGTACTTCATCTCGCTTTTTATTTGCCCATTTGTGAAGGAGATGCCATTAGCAGTGTATTATGCTCCTCTGGCGGGGAAAAAATATCTCCAAAAGGATAGTCGGCGGCTGCCCGTATCCTGCAACGCCTCATTAGTGCATTGCCTTCGAACAAACGTATCAACAATGTTCTGAGCTAATAAGCTTTTGTATTCCCAGGCTATATGATGTAGAAAAAGGCAGAGCTGAAGGTCACGGGTGTGTTTGAACGCAGCAAGTGGCTGTGTGAAGGAATGATTTATCTGGAATTATTGCTGTGCTTTGCTCTAGAGAGTTGGCTATTGATGTGCAAGGTTGAAATGGCTTCTTCAAGAGGGGAGATAGGGAGCTTCAGTGGTGACACACAGCTTCGCTATCATCAGCCGGACACATGCTCTCCCTCTCTGCGCTTCATTTGATTCAGCCTGTCATCTGTTTCGTACAGCACACACACAGGTTTTAGTGCACACATATGGGTGGTAAGGCAACAATAGGTTAGAGAAAACGGTCCTGTGACCAAAAGAAATGTGGGGTTGACAACAATCCACCCTAAAACCCTGGGTTTTCTAGTAAAATCACAGTGAATAGTTGAATCTCTGCACTTTGCTGTACATTTCATGGGACCATACCCAAATCTAGACAATCGACATTGCATTATGCATAATGTCACACTGAGATATTTCCTGGAAGCTATCAAAAACATCAATAGTATATAAAAATCAGGTTTGGATCTCATTTCCCTTAGAATTAAAGAGCAAGGACATCTTTCAAAAGCAACCCTTTTCCACTGATGTTTAACAATCATAAAGGCATTAATCCATCATAGGGGAAGAGTTAGCAGTCTTTCCATCAGCTGTCCAATAATTCAACACGTTGCATTTTTCCAGAAGTACAGCGACTGGAAAAATGTTCTCTCTCTTGCTTTAAACCATCGCTATCGCTCTCCCCGCCTACACATTCAACCCCTAGCCAAACGCAACAAGTTTATGTCCCTTCTCTGGAAGTTGTTGAAAGGCATGCTGGAAAATGGAGAAAATCATTAACTGACATAGTAGTAGTTATTTCACCAGGACGGGGAGAATTCGGCACGGAAAATGCAAATTGCTTGACCAAATAACTCTTGGATTGCATTCAGCACACCCACAGATTAATGATATTTAATATTGTGAGCATTTTGCATAGAGTTTGTGGTTTGAATAAGTCCCTTATGCACTGCAGGCTGCTGTGAATATGAGTGTCAGCTAATTGCCTAAAATATAAATGTCTAAATTTACGCAACACACAGATTGACATAGAAGCAGATAAACATAAAAACATACATAAAGCATCCCACTCCTCCCCTCCTGATTATTTGGAATCCACATTAAAATGCAATAACGAGCGAGGTAACCAACTAATTATCCCAATTAGCTCACTGTTCATGCAAGCAGGCTCAACTGTATTTGTTGTCATCCTACTATTCCAAAGGCATCCTCTGGGGATTGCAGACTGCTTGCGCACACCCCACACAGTCATGACCACTTTCCCGCAAAACATCTGGTCATGCACGATGGGACACCAAGATTTCGTTGTTTTTTGTTTTTTTTATTCTCTCTGTCTTTATAGTTTTGAGATTTTTACCTCAACGTTTGTTTCTCTGCTAGCAGGAGCTCTTGTTTTCTTGAAGTCGTGCCGATTTTCAGGCATTTCTCCCCCTTGTGTTTGAGTGTTTGAACGTGTAGTCCTGGTGGGATTGTGGGAGTCGGAGTACTGTCAGGTCTAATTGCCGTGTGGTGTTTGGTAGGGAGACGGGCCTGATTAGGGAGGAGGTGAAGGAAAACATCATGTCCCCACTCTCTTTTTTCACTGTCTCACCCATTTTCTGTCTTTCCAGCTCTTTTTCCCCCCATTTCTCTCCTCTCTCTGACTCTCTACATGACTACACAGAATGATGGCAGTCCTGCATGGCTCATTAACTGGCAGAGAGAGAGACGGACAGACACAAAAGGATAGGAAAAGAGAGAGGGGATGTAGAGAGGGCAGCACACAGACTTCTCAAACACAGGTTACCACGGTGCTCGCCCGGCGTCTGCCGACTACATCAAAGCCTTTAGATGCCAGTCGAGGGGCAACACAAGCTGCCAAATGAGTTGGGAATATAGAAGGATCAGGAATAGTAGGTAGTGGGAGGAGGTTCTAGCAAGGACTAAATGAGGTTTATATATTTAATTTCTCTGATTTTCTTTAAACCTTCATCTGTTTTACCGCCTCTGCTTTTTGTCACTCAAAACCTGAATTTGAAACATTGATGTCAGTGCTTGCACTGCAATTAGCTTGTCCAGCAGTCATGATTATAGTCAATGTAATATGTTAGAAATCAGGAGATGTGGGAAATATCACTGAAAACATTTTTTTATTGTACAGAATACTAAAAAGAAAGTGAAATAAGGTTTTGTTGCATAAGGAAAGCAGAGGGAACTAGGAGTTTGTGGATAGGCAATTATTTGTGGATAATGATATTAGCCAGCATGTCAGTGTTTTCTGTTGATGCCTTGTTGACGTATAACGCATCAATCTGTGTATATTTTTGTATATATTAACACAATTATTTATAATTATTTATCAGACATTAGCTTGAAGGGGCATTCTTAACCTTGGACATTTGACAAAACTATTTTGACTTAATGTCCTCTTACTAGATTTTTCCAGAGCTTTTATGGTTATCTCGTTAAACTTGTGATTCCTGGTGATGACTTTGACAGTCTGTGCTGTGACAGGTTTCGGTCTAAGATTAAGACATTTTTCTGCATATCATCTTGGTGAAACAGTTTGAAATATGAATGGATGAAATTAATCTTTGACAATCATAATGAAAAACAGCAGAAACAATGAGGATAATAACAATAATAAACTTTTAAATCTATCAATCAATTTTCTTCTCCTCATTGGGTCGTGGTAGCAGCAGGTATGGTCGTGGTAGCAAGTCTCCCAGCAATGTGTTCCAGCTCCTCCTGAGGCATTTCCAGGCCAGACTTTTTAGACTTCTTAGTAGAGTAGAAGTAGAAGAATAGCTTTTTTTAGCAATGGTGAAAGAATCTAAAAAATGCCATGTATTTGACAATTCAGAGCTGATGGCTCCCCCAAACCCAGACCATTTGAGTTCTGTTTTTTCAAAACCTCTTGACCAATAAAAATTAATAGTTGTAAAACCCCAAGTAGGAGTCATTATTTTATATTCTATGCAGACGATACTGCACTGTTTTTGTTCCATTGGTACTGAATGTAATCCACATTGAAATGCTACTAATAGCTCTTTAGTGGACTTCAAGGTAAGAAAGCTTTGGAGAGACGAGGCAGCTCTCTGTTCAGTGCTTTGTAAACCTCTTCCTAGATGAGAAGAGGCGAGAAAACCCACAAAGATGATATCTGCACGCTTGTGAAATAATCATCACAAGATCTTTTCCTGTTCTCAGTCATGGGGTGAAGGATAACGAGAGACAAACAGAGATGGAGAGGAGAGCAGAGATGGATAGGAGCAAGTGAGGAATAAAAAAAGAAAGAAAGAGCAAGGCTTCAGAGACCAAGGGTGAAAGTCTAAATCTTTCATCCTCTCCCTGGGTTCAGAACGAGAGGAGAATTGTGGGTTGGATTATTGGTGCTAAGCCGCAGAAAGAGCTTAACTATAGCTCTTCTCCTATGTTCTGAAGACAGGCAGACTATCTACCTGACTCACTCCCAGACAGAAAAATCTGCAATCACGACTCACTGGCCCCTGAATGGAGTTATTGTGGACCTGAGGGTCATTTAATTTGCCGTTTAATTTCCTCCTTGGATAGCAGAAAACTGTATCAATTTCTCCTGATCATCAACAGCAGCAGCACCATCATCATCATCGTCATTGCTGTCCAAAAGCAACGATGACTTTAGTCAGAGAAGCATTTGTAGGAGAAAAAATACAGATTTTGCCAGATGTACTGATTTTCTGTGTTGTTATCTGGAGACATTTGCATGTGCGTTCAAACTGGCTGCCATCTCCTTCAGTCCCCTTCATGTTGACGTCGGCCTGTTATTCAGTTGGGAGATTCGACACGAGTCCAGGAGAAAACACTTGAAACGCTATTAAGCCTGTAGTGGGGCTTGTGTGTGCCAGTTGTAAGCCTCCTCTTGTCAACACGACTGTAGGATGCACACAAGTGCACTGACTGGATGGAGAGGAAGGGAGAGGGAGATGCTCTGCAAAAAGTGCCTGTCCTAACAAGCCAGATAATCACACATGTGGTCTTGAAATCAGATTTCTCTTTAATCAAATGAGAAATTTAGCCAATAATCACTTGTTGCCACTAAAATATTTAATTCTTTCAGGATCATTATGAAGAATTAAGGCAGTTTCAGGGATTATGGTGTCAATAGTATGAAGGAAAAAGCTGATTTTCACATCAGTATCGAGATATTTGTACTTTCTTAAAAATATAAAGTGTAAATAATTGGAAGAAGTGACATTCTGTCACCTTTGTTGGCAAATGACTTAGCTTGTTGTCAAGAAAAACATGACTCTGATACCCGGTGCTGTGTGAAATAACTGTGATGATGGATATTTCTTGCAGTGGTGGGAGAGATTGAGTTAGAGAAGAGATTGCTTGTCAGGGCCCTGATTTCAACCGTTCTCCGCTGATGACGATAATAATAACCATTCGCAGGAGTGGCAGCAAATGGGGAAGAGAGAGCATAGACGTCTTTTTAAAGAGGCGTACACGCAGTTACTTTCTGCAATCAAAACAGAGATTTCTGAAGACGAGCTGGAGCAGAAAGTGTGCGCACACACACACTTGCAGAACGAGCCATAGATTGCAGTGCACACATCCTGTTGTTTGCCATCGACAGAGGATATTAGCCTGGTATTTGTGTATAGTAATCAGTAGGCCCTTGACAGACTAGTCTCTAAGCAGAGACATCTGAGGAAAGATTGTCTGGTAATCAGGCTATGTGGTTTTTTTGGGGGGGGGGGGTGGTGAAACCTTGTGAGTCCGGTTTTAGCCATCGTTGTCTTTTAAGGTTGTGAGGAGAAGCATCCTCAAGATTTTTTCCGATGCAGTTGGGAAACATTTTCAAGCTGGGAGGGAATTTAAAAATGTTTTAATTGTTGGTTCCTATATGACAACAGTGATACGCAGTTACCTGCCAGGAAGGTTGTATATACAGTTGTGTTTTTTCCCCTCCCTCTGTTCAGTCCATATGTCACCAATCATCATGTTGTCTGTTGAAGGGAAATAACACCCTGTTATTATCTGTCAGGCAGCAAAGAGTGTTGCTTTATAGCTTTGTGTATGCTATGTATTACATGTCTGTGTGTGTGTGTGTGTGTGTGTGTGTGTGTGTTTTCACGTCCAGTGTGTGTATCTTCTTAACTGTGCACTACAAACTGTATTACTGCATTTTCCTGTTACGCTGTTGCCTTCAGATACTTTTCTTGTCTCCACCCCCCCACCTCCCTCCTCATCTTCTCTTTTTTCTTCCCTGTCTTGTCACATGCGTGATCACTCCCTCCCCCTCTCTCCTCCTCACTCTACATCCCTCTCCTCCCACTATTCCCCCTCGACGCTTTTAATCTTGGGTTGATGATACTTGGTGGAAGCACTTAAGTTTCTGTGCCAGGTGTCTCCCCGTGCTTAACATCCCGGGCTTAGCTCCTCATTTCTGCAGCTCCTTTGCCTTCCTCCCCTGGCTCCTGAATACGCAAACACACATACACAGTGGCATGCACATATAGCTACTCCCTGCATGCACATACTACACGTACTCTATATACACCTACACATACAGGTACATGCATGGAAGCACTCAAACATTCAGTACAGATATCTGCTTTCATCAAAACATGCAAACAGCGAGCTTTAGCAGACTCAATCCTTTCTCCAACACACACACACACACACACACACACACACTATTTTACACTCATCATACAACACCAAAAATGTCCCTTTTATGAAGTGGATTCTGTCTGTAATTGAGTCCTAAAAACTTTATTCTTAATAAAAACAAGTGCCAGATATTTCAACGTTTCCAATAAAAAATAAACTTTTCAAGATTTTTCTTTGTTACATTGTCAAAGAAATATGAGTTGATTTTAGTAAAACCTTTTACATTTTAAGATTTGCCTTGAAAATAGGATGCTATTTTCTTGCTTCAGTAGCGGATTTTTTACCTGTTTAAAAATCAAAAGTTTAAAGGGCTCAGTTACAGACAAAATATGACTTGATATGATATTTTTACAGTGTATAGGTCTTGAGGGTGTCTTTAAAAACACATTATTCTCCAAAAGTTTAGCTGCACATTGTAGCATTTGTAATTACAGTGCAGTGAAATGGATAAATCAAATCCCCCAGCTACTGTAACGCTTGCTGAGTCATATGGATCTTGATTTGCACTGACTGTACAAAGTGCTGTTTACAGCTAACATATCATTATTGAGATTTAGGCAATGTGTGGAGAATTTGTGTGCTGAAAGAGTTTGCTTTGCATTGCTTTGTTCTTTAAAGACAGAAGGCACAAGAGAGAAGGAAGGAGACAGAGGAATGAAAATGGGAGAGAAATTGAGAAGGCAAAGAGAGGCAGAAAGATAAAGAGAGCGATAGCTCTCATGTGTTTATCATATGTTTGTTTGTGTTGCCGCGGGGACCTCCTTTCTTCACCCCCCCTTTCCTCTCCCTCTTCCTTTTTTTTTTTAAGTCACCGTCTGAATATTTTTTCCCTTTCCGTCATGTATCTGCCGCCTGTCCAGGCAGCGCTCTCCGTTTCACTCTCGTCTGATGTCTCAATTAAAATTAATGTGTTCAGTCTGCTCAGATAAAGAAGAAAGAGGAGGAAAAAACCTTTCCAGGAACAATGGCAGCTTCTTGCATATTGGTAACCAATCCTTCCTTGTCTGGGCCCACGCTAATGCTTCACAATATTGACAGCTCTAATGGCACAGCTCCTCTGAAGGGGTATTTTTTGAAACCTGGGGGCTAAAACGAACCACGGCATGCATATTAGATAGCACCGATTTCAGGTGGCTTTTATTGTGGAAGCAATTTCTTTTCTCAAGTTTTACTCAGTTCTGAGTTCACCATCACCTTCCTCAGTGTGGGGTAACACACAGACGGAAGGAGGCGGGTTGTGTGTATGGTCATCCCAGGGAGTGGATGCACTCCGACCTCCCCCCCTCCATGCTCCATCCTCCTCGTCCTTGAGACGTCTTCATCCTTGGGCTTGGCGGTGGCGCTCCTGTGCCCCTTCAACAGGACAGAATGCTGGTGTCAGCACTGCCGTTCCCTTCCTCCTCCTCCTCCTCCTCCTTCTCCCCCTCTTCCTTTCCCGCCCTCCTCCACCTTTGCCTTTATCTGTCGCTTCTTTTAAAGATGCTCTCTCCATCTCCGGTACCCCAGGGGTCAACTTGGTGGAGGAGCAAGGGGGAGGGAAAGACAGGGAATGGAAGGATAGGTGGGAAGTAAGTGGGGGAAGGGAGCAGAAAAGAAAGGCGGGAGGGGAGCACCTGACTTGAAGGCAGAAAGATAATTTCGGCCGGGCAGCTCTGTTTAAGGTTAAAGCCTGATTTGCATTTCAAAAGCGGCGGCCGGCCGTGTTGCCACCTCAGGGACGCCATCGGACCAACCAGCGTGTCATTTAATGTCAGCAGGCACCGAGGCCTTGATGAAATTAATAGAGCAGCCTGTGATTGATAACGGCGCCGCTCGTCAACTCCGCCGTCATGACCGTCCGCCTGTCCCTCCTCCTTCTCCCTCAAGCCCAGGTGTCCACCACAGTGCTTTCAAAGATCCCATCAGTCGCAGCGCTTCGCCTCTCACACCGCCCTCATCTGAGCTCCCAGCGGCGTCTCAGCGAAGAGATCATCCTCTTCTGTTCGCCAACAGGACAATGTGAGAAATAATCTGAGAGCCGATGTGCTTTTAGGTAACCAGGGTAACCTCAGCTGCTGTCATGGCTGGATTACCTACTGTGGATGGAGTATATTTGCCTTAAGGCGACAGATGACCAAGAGCCTTGAAAGCTCCAGGTTAAAGAAATGTGTAATATGTCACTGTACAGAGACTCTAGAGAAAAGACATCTCTTGCAAACCTACACTGGCGCTCAGATACATACAGTAACAGGCAATACATTAGCAAGTGACAGTCTTATTGTTCATTTCACTGGTTGTATGGTGTGTTGATGTGATAGTGCAGCTTAATTGACTGGGATTAACTTATTGTAACTGATTTAGAACCCCAAGGCCGATAAGCCTGCTATTGTTTCTGCACACTACAGGTGTCAAGGACACCTGGCACAGGACCAAAACAATATCTTTGTGTGGCCTATAGGTTTGAAAAAAATGAAGCTATATTGGAGAAGTGTGAGTTGTAACCACTGGACTTAAGCATACGATGCCTGCTCAGTAATGCGGGAGTTATCCATCTGCAGAGGTATATGTACGTGTACAGATTGGTTGATCCAACTTCCTGTTAGGTTGCAGGTTGGAAGCAGAATGCTGGAACTAAACTGGAATGAAGTATATATACTTACCAAAAATACATGCACAAGTATGAAAAAACACTAATTCTCATTTTGTATACTGAGGAGCACGTTGCAGCTCTAATCCTTACCTAATAAATTATGGACAAAGAAGGCACAATTTAGAGTTTCGTAGTCCGTTTTAAAGTTCCATACATGTATTAAGACATTAAGACACTTTAAGTTTGCTATTCGAAGGTGACATTTGATTCAAAAGATTAGATGTTATGAGATCTTATAGTTACATATCCACACTTGAGCTTGAAATACTGAATCTGTTACATTACTGTGGTGTAAATATCATTAACCCGCTTTTGCAATATCTTTTTACTATCCCATTCAGAATAAGTGTTACCTTTGTATGGATTACAAAAAATGTATTTTTTAACTTATTGTAACTGTCTGGACTGGAAGTAGGAACCTAATTTACGTTTGACTTACTTGATACAATAACAAATACTGCGGTTTAAATAGTGCTATGTTTGCACACTTGCCTTTAAATAAAACAAATAGCAAAAGGAATACATGGGCAAACACAATGCAAGCCCAACCAACTCCTGTCTGGGCAACAAAATCACTGTCACTGGAAACATCCCGGTGTGATCGGATGATAAGTCGCATTGAACTGACAAGAATCACTTAAACCTATAACTATAGCCCAACCCCTTGATTCTGGATGTCAGCCACAACAGTGTCTCCTGCAACCGACTGTCTCCGCCTGACACCGTGAGTGTTTTGCAGCGATAAAAACATGAACCTGAAGCCCAGAGAGTAGCAAGCCGAGGCCGTCAGGAAAAGGGGGAGTCAGAGATAGAGAGGCCCAGCGGGAGGTTTCAGTGCTGGGCAGGGATGAAGCCGTTAGCTCCCGCTAATGGATGTCCTGATCCTGGATGTTGGCGGTCACCGGGGTCAGACTCGGCACACATTACACCTCCGAAAAGCTCCCAGGCATCTCGGTGTGGACAGAAGACAGACAAATGAAGAAGAGTGGGTGAGATGAAGGAGGAGAAATAGAAAGGGAAGACAGAAAAAGACATAAAGAGCAGAGAGAAACGCGCTGGACTGAGTGGAGAGAGGCGGTGAGAAAAGAAAGTGCTTTCAAAAAGAAAGGCCCAGGGAAGAGAGATGAGAGTGAGAGATCTGCTTGTCCTGAAATGACTTGATATGTTCTTGTCAGTCTTAATCTCTGGGTGTTGTGGAGGAGCGGGTGGGAGGGAGGGGTTGAGGCGCACAGTAATCTCCTTCTCAAGCAACGGACAGAGCTCGTCGTTTCCCAGCCTGCATTCAATTCCAGTCATCTCCAATCCACTTCATAAGTGCACATTATTTTGCACACATCTCTCTTATAAAACAGCAGCATGGGCTTGAAAAAGACAAAACAAGAGGTAGACGAAAGGGTGATCCACGTCCTTCTTTCTCCTTTCTCCCTTTTTCCTTTCTCTCATTCACTCATTTACATCAGCCATTATCTGTGTATATTGAAAGCGGCGAGATAAAGCGAGAGGGAGAAAAAAACAAGTGCCAGGGAGAAAAAAAAAAGAACAATAAAAGGAGGCAGAGGAGGCGCAGCGACGTTTGAATCAATTACATCCTAAAGAATCTTTCATTTGCATCCGTATCTGTTCAAAACCTGAACAAATGCCAGATGCCTTTGTGTGTCCAGTTATTTATAGAGGGTGTTTTTTCCTCTCGTAATTGTGCAGGAAATATCAAATTTGCATAGAGTGATTATTGTTGATTGTTTATCTAGCCGTCAGGACGTTTCAATATTCGAAGGCTGACAGGTTGTCAAGTACTTAAAACTCATTTATTTGGGGAAATTTGCATGTAATTTGGCGGTAATGAGGGGGATGTCTGTGGTCATGGATTAGATGCTGGAGATGCTGCAGGGAAAAGGCTGACTGGCATTCCTCCACTTGAAACACACGCTTTATCCTCAGCTCGGCTGCAGGGGTGATGCTAACGCTACCTAGCGCTGCACACCCAAACAACAGAGGATTGTGTACAAACGCTTGGCATGGCTGTGGACTTCATAACAGAAGCAGAGGCAGAGCCAGCAATAGCAGCGCTACACAGGAAGAATTGTGTTCAGCACCGTTCTGTCACCCTGCAGGCCCACTGTCTGAGGCGAATAGAACATGCTTGTAAACAGAGTAGCTACAGAATTTCTCAGCACAGCAGACGCTAACTCTCCTTGCCCAAGTGTATATTTTCATATACTGTAAATTTGCAGATAAAAATAATCGCAGAGTCTCAAAAAGCAAACAAACAAAGCAAGACTGTTGACCAGGGTAAAATGTCCCTAGGATGTTTGACACTAGGAGCCTGCCAGGATAGGTAAAGGTTATGTCCTTTTGAGACTTTTAATGTGAAACATGTGCAGGGAGTGTTGATTTTCATTGACTATATCTTAGAACTGAACAACAAATACTGATAAGTAAAACCAATGCTAAGTAATTGTAAAGCATCAGTATGGCATGGCTTTATTGACTATATCGTTGGTGGACATGTACGTTATCCTCAACAACAGAAAACAAAGAGGCTTCTTACAAAAATGTGTTAAAATGTATGGCAGATTGATTAACAAATAAATATAAGGCGGTTTCAAATAAAAGAATGGTTCTCTCTGCAGTTGAGGTAAATAAATACCCACAATTTGACAAAAAAAGGATGGTCAAAAACAAAATCCTACTTCAAATGTTGCAAATATTATTGCTCAAATGTGCAGTCATTCTCAGCCTGGATGGATAAATCACCTAAACTGGTACAAAACCGTCATAAAACAGTTGGCCTCCTCCAACCCACCCACCAAATCCCATTTGAAAGTCTGATTAATTGTGTTTTAATAACAACTGGAGAGCAGATACCACCCATTCCCGCGACGTGGACGAGGGAAGCGGGCTCCCAGTGGGGTTTTGTGCGCACTGTTTGTTGCTGTTAACTGCATTGTCTCTCATTATCAGTCCTTGGCATCATCTTTCATCTAGCAAGGTGCTGGACGCGGCGAGCTAATGAGTAAACATAGCTGGGGGCAACCGGGAGACACACACCCGCAGAAACCCAACTTTGATGAGTCGCTTGTTTGTTTATCTCCACTTGAATTTCTAAACTCCAACGGCTTATTTCACCTGTCACAGGCAAGTTCAGACGTTGAGAGGACTGGCTTTAGCAGCGGGTAGTCTCTGGCTGGGATGAGATATGAGCCCGGGCTTCACACCACACAGCAGAGCATGAAACTTTGAGTGTGTGTTAAAACATTCAGTGCGTTTTTTTTTTTTTTTTATACCTTGAGCCCAAGGTCATGTTCAAAAAGAAAGCAAGCCCTCAGTTCTCAGCTCACAGACTGACTGCCTGGCTGGATGGGTGGCTGACTCACTCGCAGAGAACATGAGAAAAATCCAGCAGAAAAAGAGCTCGCCGGCACCCACAAAAAAGCAACTCCCACACCTCTGTGACTCACTCAAAGTCACCTCAACTCCAAGGTTAAACGCTCACTGTATTTCCCTCTTAAATATAGATCTGTCCCTGAGTCGGGGCTGTAGCCTCTGCGAATACGAGCCACTTGGCGGATGTATCTACTGTATGCGTGTGTGTGTGTGTGTGTGCCACTCTCTAATGTGCTTATATCTCCATGTGAGTGAGAGCATTTCTGTGTGTGTATGTGTGTTCGTATGATTTTTTTTTTTTTTTTTTTTTTTTTTATAAAAGGGTGAGTGAGGATAATCGGCCCCCAGCGCACCGGACTAAAAGGCCGGGTCAGAGTTTTTAAAGAGAAGCTATGTATTTCCCATCCCTGGATAACGGCGATGAAGTGGGCCCTTGTGACTCAACCTGAGAGCATGAAAAGGGCCTCAGAGGGGACCCGCCATCGCTGGCCCTCTCTTTATGGTCCTAACGGCTGCCTGAGCTCTCTTCCCCGACCGCAGGCAAGCGAGGAGAGAGAAAGGAGTGGAGTGGTGGAGAGCTCTCAGTGCTTTACCCACCCAGCATCCACTCTCCGCCATGAAAGCCCAGGTAATGTCCCCTGTTCAGCGTGATAAAATTTCAAAGAACACCAACCTTGGTATGTGTGTCTGTGTGTGTGTGTGTGTGTCAGACCTGTTATAGGCTGCCGCAGTTGCAGTGAAATTTTTGACGGCGGTAAGACTTAGGTGGCCATCTTTACTTAAGAGTCGGTCACTATATTGTCTTCCAATGAGGCTACAGACCGTGTTACTTAACTGCACAGCACAGGGTCATTAACTCAAAACCGATTGTCATGTAGAAAGCTGCAGGATTTTCACTCTGATGCTTTCAGTGGACCACTGACAGCTAAGATCCATTTCTGAAAGGTTTGGTTGGATGACCCATGCAGGTTATTTTAATCTGTTTACAGGTCATGAAGAGTGCCAGTCATCCTGTGAAAACCGTTGTATAATGTCTGATGTGGCTCTGGTGGAGCTTAGTCGAGTTTCAGGAAATAACATTGGTAATGTGGTAGTGTTTGGGTTTGGAAGCCAGCCAGGTTGTAATGCAAATGAAGGTGTGGCCTTTGAAATATACTGTGCAATTAAGACATTGTAGAAGTAGATAACTACTGTATGTGTTTGAAATCTGGTCAGTCTATTAAATCCTTATTTCAGCACCAGGAGCTGTCCACAGTATGAACTCTTAATCAGCATGGGGCTTTAAATTGGTTTCACATTGTTATACTGTATCTGTCTTTCCCAACAAAGAAAAAAAATCATCATCAAGGAGCCAAATAAATGTAGTGACGGGTAAGATTTGGCTCATAGATTTGTTTGCTGTCCACTAATCCAACTGGATGAGCAAATACAGACCAAGGTGGATGTTTATATGTGCGGGGCTGTTAAAAGACCGGTGTGTGGGAATTAGTGGCATCTAGCAGTGTAGGTGTATATAATAGGACTGGGGTTACTACAGCTACTCTTTGGTTCTCTGGTTGTTCTCAGGATATCTAGACTCTTGGAGGAGTTGTTATCAGTATCAGCTTGCACATTCATGTGTAACCAGGTGTTCTAGCCATCAAACTCCAGCCCCAAAAGTTAGCCTGAAAATAATGTTATCACTCAATGCTCCACAGTGGAGCGTTTTTTGGATCTTTTTATAAAATGTGATCATTGTCAGTCAATTCCAGTTTTTCAGCGTTTCTTTCTTGTCCTATAAACAGGCTATCTGGGCTCTCGTGGGACACTCAGCCAAGTCAGTAAATGTTGCTACCAGTCCGTCTTGGCGCTTGTCAGCATTACGGCATTATTAATTCTTATCGCTGTACAGTGTGTTGACAGCAGAGACAGCAAAATATGTAAAAGTTGACATGGCTGACATTGTGACAGGCTGACAGAAATATGAAGTGGAGGTTTATATGTGCTTCACAGATGATCTATAAATAAGTGGTTTGGATGGGATCTATAAAGAGTGTGTACCCCGTTAGTTTTTTCCCTCTTTTTCGTCTTTTTCTGGGTTCTTCCTCCTCGCTATTTCTTCTATCACTTCTTATCTTTCCTTTTTTTTGACTATCTCTCCCTCCCTCCCTCTCCAGCATCTATCTCTCTCTCTCTCTCTCTCTCTGGATGGCTGCCTACCTCTGTGCCTGTGTCTGGGAGTTGGCTGGGGCAGAAATAAACCACAGTAATGGCTTTGCTTTGCTGCTAATCTTGTCATAAGAAGGTGCGGCCCTGAGAGGATAGCTCCTCGCGTGTGATATCCTAATTTAAACATCAAAAGATTCCATCATTAGGAAGCGTGCGTCTAGCCCCAGTTTTCAAGGGAAATTATTACATCTTCCCGCCGCAGAAGTGTAATGCAGGAAGACATTTCTGTCAAGCACACACATAGACACACACATAAACCTCACCGGACTTGATGTTTGTGCACTTGAAGAAAAACATCATCATTAGCAGCTTTCTCTTGTGATAGACGGAGCGATGACTTTTTGTGTCGCGGCCCACCGCGGGCTCTGATGATAGCCTTCATTTGGAGTTGCTGCTCCGCGTTTGAGATTTGAGACAGGGATGGGATCTGCTAAGTGGGATCCGGCCCGCCTTCTGACAGCTTCTCCGGCGGGTCTCCCTGTGCTTCAGAGCCGTCACGCAGAATCTGATGTATGTCATGCAGCAAGGGAGCATCAGGCACTACCACACCTGGTTAATATTGTCATCTACTCCATGACAGGTGCAAATCCACACAGGAACCGTGTGTGTGAAGAGCATACATGCTATAAGCTATAAAGGTATACTTTGGTACCAGAGATGTTGCAACTTTTAAAACACACTGAGGTCATGATCTTGGTCTTATTTATCAGATTATGGAGATTAAGCGACCTGCTACATTCTACAATTACTAAGCAGGTGGATATATTTTACATGCTGATTCCAGTATTTTTTTTGGCTCACTATGTTTAAATTTGACTTTAAACTTGAGTCTGCCGTTCCAAGTATTTTATTTTAGCATCTTTCAGCTTATTGTTTTGGTTTTACGGTGGGAAAAATTACTGTTTTGGTTCCCTCTCACCCTGTTTCCAGCAGAAAGTCACCAAACAGTGCGCTGGCAAAGTTAGCGACTAACTAGTGAGAATAGCATTCAGATGCAAAAGAGCTGAGGATGGAGACGAGGAGAGGAGAAAAGGAGAGCGACCTATGGACTTACATTTGCCACATGGACAGAAACCCAACTCTAATTTATCATTCATAGGTTCAAAGGTTTCAGATTCTTCCCTGTTAATCTGCTAATCCTCAGTATAGACAGTTAACAAGACAGTTGAAATAACTAAATCTTATCGAATTGGAATCCCTGAAACTAGATCCTATTAAATATAGATTGGCTGTATCAATAGATAGCAATAGAGAATGGCTCTGTGTTGTTCCTATACTGAATGATATACATTTATACTGTACAAAAGGAAAAGGAATCCACACCGTCTCACTTCTATTTCAATGCTTAAACCAAATACAAGCAGCCCTATAAAATCAAATGTAATCTGTTAATTTGAGACGTTAAAGCAATAAAAATGGTTCTTTGAATCGAAGTTGGTTAATAGGCTCTCCAACTGTTTGGCTCCCGTAATTTGAGTGTTCACAGGGGACTGCGCCTGGTGTATGTGATCTACTGCTTCACAGCAGCTCTTACGCCGAATTATTAGCTTGACTGATGACGGATTTAAGAGTGAATCAAGAAATACCATGTTCCATAAGAGAGTGCCATCAAAAGACCAAAGAGGTGTTTGCTCTTTCCGTTTCACTTTCAACTCTCTTTTAGTCTCTCGCTCTCTCCCGTGCTCTCTCTGCGTCTTTGTCTCTCTCTCTCTCCCTCGCTGTGGCTCCCTCTCCCTTTCTCTTCAGGAACAGTGCTACAGTAGGTTTCAGTTGCTGTATGATTTATTCATTGTTGTGTTTTTTCCCCTTCTCCTTGAATGTTTGGTAGAGAGGACAGGAAACTTTGAACCAGAGTACAAAGCAATGTATATTTGGGTCACACATTTTTCACATTTCTTCTGAGAGCTGTGTGTGTGTGTGTGTGTGTGTGTGTGTGTGTGTCTAGGTGTGTGTGTGTGTGCGCGCGCACACTCTTTCTCTCTCCTTACTTTGTCTCCCTCCCTCTCTTCTGAGAGCTTGTCTGGTGACTGGGTCGACTCCTCTCCTCTCCCCGCCACGTTTGTCCTTGAAGTGAGAATCAGCGGGGTGCCCCGATCCGAGGGGAGGCTGGCAGGGAGGGAGCTGGGGGGAGAAGGCGAACAGGGCAAGAGAGGTTGGGAGCTAAATAATGGATGATTTCTTATTGAAATAAGGCCTGGTGAAAACAGAGGGAGCATGTCATTACCTGGGAGACAGAGCAGAATGCTTAATCCTAAACACCACACAGCAGAACCAGGCCACTGGCACCAGCTTCGGCGCTGCTGCTCAGCGGAATCATCCAAGCGATGTGAAATTCACTGTGATACTGAGCCTGTTTGTTAGGTGTCATCACAAGCAATGCAACACCTAATAGCGTTACGTCATTACGTCAGTGTGAAAGACTGAGCCAAGCACAAGCAGCATGTCAGCCCCCCCCCCACCCCTCCTCACACCGTGACTTTGACCTAACACCATCTCGGCTTTCGCTGATTGACTCAGCAGTCATTATCCCCTCCTCCCCCGTCCCCTCCACCACACCCAGACAAAACTTGTCTGGCCCGAAGCCAAGCTGGTAAAATATGAGCCGACACTGAAACCCATGACACCACTTCTTCCCAGATACATTAGCAGCACTTTCCGAGCCTCACCTTCACCGCAGCCCCCACAACACAGCGTGCTTTTCCAATCTTGTGCAAATAATCAACATATTCACACCTAAGGAAAGTTGTATTTCTTTTTCTGGTGTGAAACTTGATAAATAACTAACTTGGGTGTCAAGAAAGTCAAATGAAACATGAGGTATCAGGATCGGACGCAGGGTTCTTTGAATTTATGCTGTGCCAGTGTCAAAAGTGTGAACAATTTTCCCTGCGTGCCAGACTGTCACAATGTTGCACAAGCTACTTTTTTCGGATTTAATTATTCCAGCCCCACATTTTCTGATGGTATTTTGAATTATGAATTCAGAAATAAGCAGGGAACTGCAAAACAAAATCAGGCTAACGATGTTAGCTGTAATTAAAATGGAGAAGTAGCAGGCTGCCACACTATTGGCTTGGAGAGAGATGTATTAGCCAGGCATATGGTTATGATAATTAATCCCAGGACTACAGAGAAACAAATAAACACACGCTAAACAAACAGGGGGGACCAGCTGAGGGCTGCAGGAATTGGTACTTCTGGGGAGGAACCCAAAAAAAAAAAAAAAAGAAGCAGATCTTTATCGTCATTGCTGCGATATGAGTCACACACTCACAGAGTCACAAAAAAATGCAAGAGTAAGGAAAGGGGCATGATGGAGCAGAAAGAGGAGGAGAAAAGAGACAGGGATGAAGAGAAAAGACCACGAGATCACCCCCTTAAGGAACTTCCTCGCATTAGAATTCATCTCAGAGTTGCTGCTTTCCCTTAAATAAGAAACGCATGGTATTTTCTACTCTGTACACAACATTTATCTCTTAAGCTGTAGCAGTAACCTTTGCAATCATGTGCTATTTTACATCAATAGTATATCATTGAGTCACTAATATGAAGCTATCAGTGTTGACAGCATTATCCCCTTTTTTTTGTTTTCCACAATAAAAACAAGCACAAAAGAACCTCATCTTCTTACAGGCTCTGAAATTACAGCCAACCCTTTGTATGGGCTTATAAATAACTGGAAATGCTTCCTTTTTTTTTTTCTTCTTCTTAGTGTGATTCAGGGCTCAGACTGAAAGAAGGGAAGGGAGAGCAGACAGGGAAGTGGAGCCATCCAAGGCCCAATGGCGTGTGAATAGACGTAGCGAGGGTTTGTGGTGAATCGGAAGAGGAGACGCTGGGATAATGCTCTCTCTTTCCCTCTATCAGCTCCCAGTTGGAGGATGAGGGAGACAGAAGGGAATAGCTGCTAATAAGGCGTTGGGTGAAAGGCTTTGGGAAAGCTCCCCGTGGTGCTGGTCTGTAATGGAGATAAGCGTTGCCGCGTTGTTGTCTCACAAAAATCAACAAAGGGAACATGCGATGGGAGATTTGCGGCCGCGTCCCCAGTGAAAAGCGGGGCTTTCACAGCAGCGCAATGTTTAGCAGCATTAGAAATCATTAGGCCCGGCACCGAGGGGAGAGTGTGCCAGGCGCCCGTGCCCCAGTTAACGCTGTTTTCAAAAGCCGCCCGTAATCCATTCCTTAAACTTGCTTTCTTCCGTTCACCTTCAGATGTGGGCAAATCAGATGGGAGAAATGCAGGGAGGAAAATAAGGACGAGCTCTCTGTGTTTGTTTGTTTGTTTGTTTTAGCTGAAGATTTAGCCAATCTACATCCCTGCCGCCTTGTGATCTGCAGAAGCGATAAGGCCGCGGCCAGGCTTTGGTTAGACTAGCAGCAGGTGCCTTGCCAGGCAGTGGGGGGATACAGAGGATGCTGATAAATGGGGCCAGTTTCCCGCATAAAGCACAGCGCCCTACGGAGGGAAGAGAGATAATGTATGCAGAGTTCACAGGCGCTGTGGGTTGCTGCTGCAGGGCGGGCGGACATCTTTGGAGCAAAATGATAGCTGCATAGAGATGAGGAGACTTCTAGGAGGTTATTTCGGCCGAGCTGTGCACTCGCTTGAAATGGGGGGTGGGGATGGACTCCTGTGATCTGCAGTGCCATGACTGCACGTTCGCTTTCCTCGGATGAGAGGAGGCGTAACGAGACAGGAGTGGTCAGGAATAATAGCATTTTTCATCAAACTCGAGCTAGTACTAGTATGTAAAGGCCAAGTTCAGACTGCGGTCCTAGGGAAGGTTATTGGCAGACTACTTACGGCTGTTTAGAAGTGAAATCTCTCTCTTCAGTACGCCAGCTTTCTAGATGAAAAGCCTGCTTATTTTCAAATTGTTGACGATAAAACCCTGCTTTCAACCACAGACACAGATATGTGTCACAAAGGTCTAAGTGAGCCTCCATGGTCAAGTTAAGAAAATCCAGTAAACCAGATTTTCCTCATGTTTTCTCCTGGAGTGCTATAGCTTCGAGGTTGTTGAAATCGACTCATTCCACACTATCTGACAGCATCATATGTATTCTGTGTCAGCTTGTTCCAGCTCTTCATTGAAGCTATCTGATGTTTACACTGAGTAAAATATTCAAACTCTAAGACTCCATGTTTTCATGGCTGCTCCATTTCATCAAATGGAGACCTTTTAAGATGCCCAGTGCATATTCCGTGCACATTTACCTAAAATGAAGGTTGTATTTGGTATCTTTGGGATCTCTGCTAGAATTCTAAATAAAGTTTGGACAAAATTTGGCTGTCCATTAAAAGTTTATAATAACTGATGTGCTGGAAGGTCAATGAGGTTTAAGTTAAAACATGATAATCCCCAAAATAATCCTTCTATATTTACATACACTGTTGTCCATTATCATATATTCTACCTCCATGTTGCTACTGCAGTTTCCCATTGGATTTTTGAAACACATAATATTCCTGCTGCAGTGTTTGCGAACAAAAGCAAATACTCGAGTGCAGCTAACAGAGGACTTTATGTGGCCCTGTTATGCAAGCTTTAACCTCTACCTGCAGTTAACTAGCCGAAGCTAGCCGCACTAGCACTAGCTGCTAACCAGCTGGTAATGAATGCACTGGGCCTGTGAGGTCAAACCCGGTTGTCTGGGGACCCATTAGCAAAGCGAGTGAGCCCTCCTAGCCCCGCGCTCTCTCCTTCCCTCCTTGCATGGGCCCTCTGTCCTGCAGGCTTCAGCTAGCAATGCAGCCCCCAGTACAGCGCCAGAGGCCAGGCCAAGCTCTGCCCAGGGACCCCACCTCAGTGAACTGTCATTTGTCTTGGCCATCCTGCCAGCACCGCAGGCTACATTAAGCCTTGATCTATGGGGTGAGCCAGCCTACTTGGCCCTGGGATTCAGACGCTGTATCCGCTGCACAAATACACTGAGTTGGGCTCAGGTTTGGTATTAACGTCTTCGTGGCGCATCAGTGTAGATTTGTTTAAGAAATAACACATTCTTTCCCCCCATTCACAGTCATTTTTCATAAAAGCGTTATGCTACATTTCACCCTCAGCACAACAGTATCTTGTGAATCAGACAAAGCTGTCGAGTGAAGGCCTTTCTCTGCCTGCTGGTTTACAGTATCTCCAATCTACTGTGTCCTGGCTCTGGTGTTAAGTGTCTTTCCAAAGGGTCTGTGTTGCTGTCAGCACTCACACGTTCACTTTTCAGCGCCGGACTCCTTCAGATGGCCTCCTCGCTCTCCCTTTTGCTTTATCTCACGGTTTCTAAACACGGCTGTTAAGCTGTATGTGATGAAATGAGATCTAGGGTTGAGCCCGGTTTGACCGCACCTCTGCTCAAGTTCCTCAGTGGTGACTGCTTTGTTTTCCTGTTCCCGGACCCTTTGGTGGTGTGCGCGTCTCTTCGCGTACAACGTCCCTGGAGCCCGGCCAATCGCCAGGCCCTCGACGAGAGCTGTCAAACCCAATTCTGCCAATGGCGGGTGTTGAAAGCTGGCATGGTAGACATTGAAGAAAAGCCGGAGTGCTGCTGTCACATTACTCCTCAGTTGTGTGTGTGTGTGTGTGTGTGTGTGTGTGTGTGGGTGGGGGGGGGGGGGGGGGGATCATTTTGCAGAAACACTATAAAGCCACATCAAGATGAGGGACCACAGTTGCTGGCTCGAGCCTGGTTTCTGGAAATAGGCAGCGGGCATTTGCATGTTTCTTTCTAAGGCAGTCTATTCATTAGATTAGTGTTGTGCTAATGTGAGGACTAGCCAGACTTAAATACAGGATGTCATAAATCATAATGTTCATTTTAAGCTCATCCGCACACAAATACTTGCGCGCACGCACATAAGCATGATCGCGCACACACACAATTACGCACAAGCACAGTGTTTGTGTTCAGCACATGTCGGAGGTGGACATCTTCCCGTCTCTCCAGCTTTTTGTGGGGATCCCATGAATCATTGCCTCTTATTCCTTTTCTCAGCGCGGGGGGAAATCACATTAAGTGGAGCGCCGTGTTTGGCTCGCACCAGTCTTGTCTTAATAGCTGTAATTTGGAGAGGAGAGAAAGAAAGGGAAAGAATGGAGAAGAAAGCTCCCTCACAACACTAATTCCAGTCAACAAAAACACCCCTCTCCAATCCCACCACATTAATTTGCATTAAAATATCCAACAGCTAAATATGTAAAGACAAAATAGTAGCATACTATTTATACCCCATCTCCTGCCATGTGCACTATGGCAGCAGCTGTGTGTGTGTACAACCTCCTGCTACTGTAGCATGCTGAAGAGACCTCCCACACCAACGTGGTTATCATCCCACCTTCGCACAAGTTCACAAGAGTGAGAAATGCCAAGTGGAAAGGGGAAAAACACTATATTCTCACCACCTGCTCTTTTTGTGAAATGAATGGTCCAGGTGAATTTGGCTAAAGGATGGTCACTTGGCGATATTAGTTAGTATAACTTCAGTTGCAAATAATTGATCCAGTATAAGAGGAGGATAAAGATCAGTGAGATTTTCTCCATTTCTTATTATTCTCTTGTCACGGCTGCAGTGTTCAGCCATCACATAAGGTGTCACATTCTAAAGACCCTTTTTTCACCCTGTTTATTCCAAAGAAACCACTGTTACAGCTGGAAATATAAAATCCCTCACTCCCCGCGTACACAATGATTTGTCCTTGAAGAACAGGTGTTGCAGCAAAATTAATGGTTTGCACTTTATTTGGATAATCCGCTGACATTTTATGATGAGTATTTGTAGCATTTGAAAAGCTTACCAGGCGAGATTCAACTGTTTCACAAATAAAGGTTTAGGCATAACAACATCTTGGTTAGCGTATGCTCATGAATTGATACATATATTCCTTGGATAATCTTAAACTTCTACAGACAAAGCAGATGTCACAAATTGTATAAACTATCTGTTGGCGGCCTATCCAAAGTGTCACCAATTAATGTAAAGTGTCAGCTGTGTCTCAAAAAAAAGCAGAACTGAGTTTTGATTTAATTTAATTTCAAATGCATGTGGACAAAGAAACTTAAGGATTCTGAGCCTGTGTAAAAGCAGCCCTCTAAAATTAGACATCACTCCTACGGACACTGGGCTGGTAAAAGGCGATGTAAGTCACTCAGTCTTTCGGTGATGTTTGCAGTGCCAGAGGAGCTGAATCCAAGCCAAAGTCATTATTCTTTATTCTAAATACCAGTCACAAAGAAGGAGATATGCAATAACAAAAGAGATGAAAAAGAGAAGAAGATGTAGAAAGATATTTAAGTTTTTACGTGACCGACATGTGAATAGCCCATTTACATTCATTCATCAGGATCAGTGATGACAGCAGGGTAGGGTGCACCCACACGTAAGTTCACGTGTGACCAATATATCAGATATACTAAAACTTATAGAAAAAAAGTCTTAGGATATGTTTTGTATTCCAACTGATCCCACAAGATTGAAGCAACAGAGAAAATATGGTGGATTAAAGGGAAATACATAGATGTGGAGAGTGTTGTCTTGTGCTGCCATATTTTTCCAGCATGCCGCATGAGAAAAGACGTGTTTGATCATCCTTTGTTAAATACCTGTTTACCTGACAAGACACGAAAATGTGATGACTTATAATTCGAAGCTTTACCGCCAAGTTTGATTCTCCGCAGCCCAAGTGTCTTTCTATATCTGGATCTCATCTCTTTGGGTATAATGCAATGATTTTATGGCGATTCTCTGCTGCTGAATCCGTGGAATTATCCATGCTAATGCTTCTTTCTAATGCTACTATCATACTGATAATAGCATTATCTAATCCTGCCGGTGAGCATTTGCACCTCTAGCTGTTGCAGCCGTGATCCACATAATTCCACTAACTAATGCACCAGTCACTCCCCACACTTCCCAACTGCTCCACTGCACAGATGAGCACCTCTCATGACCTCAAGCCTCCCAGAGCACCAAAATCAATATCGGGGCCCTGTTCATGGCCCGGCTACAGGGATGTCTCTTTAGTTAAAAATATTAAGTGCGCTGCAACAATGGATAGAAACCTAAAAATGTCCCCTGTTGCATGTTGAGATTTTCAAAATGGTGTACTTCAACATCCATAATGATGGTTTTAGTACTTTTTCCTTTAAAATATTAGCATATTTAGCACAGAGAAGGACAAAATCTTAATTAATAAGTATTCTATTAACTAACCTTTTGTAACCTCAAGGAGTAAAAAATCACTACAATCCTGCCCTAAGTTCAACTCTCAAACTAAATTAGTCATTCCATGATTAATATTAATATCACACAGTAAGTTTGTAGCTTTCAAACACGACTACATACACAGTTACTGTAAGAGATATTTTCTATATTCAAGCATACACAATTCGTTGGATAAGGAACACACATCAAATCCAATGAGAACATTCAGTACCATAACTGGCACAGTGCTTCGTTTTATAGCACATACATGCATACAGTAACTATTTTCTGTCCTCGCTAACCTCCGCTCCCCAGCGATTGCCACCCACTTCTAGCATTTCCACGGTGGCTGCAGTAATCTTTGGCTTCCCTCCTCTGTGGTCGGCTGTGCAAACAGCACAATCTTGGACAGAGGCTCCCTCTCTCTCATTTACTGAGGTGAGGGAAGGTGAGAGAGATGGGTGAGATGGAGGGGGGAGTCTGGACACATATCCAGAGAAATGTGATGCGGTTTTCCTGTTCAGACTACTCAGGCAGCTAAATTAACACACAATCATTTGACTGGGTTATTTGTAAGTGTAGGTAGCCCCTTACAGCATCCAGCCTCCAGGCACAGTTACATGCATCATGTTTTGTAAAGGGCGTAAATGTGTTGTACTGGCTGGTAAATCAGCATGCTGTTTTTTGACAAAGAACCAGTTTTAAGCATTAATCAATAAGTTAGAGAAAGGCTTTATGATGTAATAGGACAGGTACAATGTGCGGGATTGTTGAGTTGAAGTTTACACAAAAGTAGCCGGCAATGATAAACTATATTTATTAAGTTACTAGGGAACAGACTTTGAGATACTGCCCACTTTCTTAATGACTTGGTCCTAATTTACTCTACAGCTACTTTGCAGCACAAAGTATCTACTCATTTGAATTACTATTTGTATTCCCCTTTAAGTAAAGTTGTGCATCATAGCGTTTCGATACTGGGAACCCTTCATCGCTTCATGGTTAACTCACCATTACTCACAATTTTGTCAGTTCAAGGGAAGTAAAACCTCATACCAAACTTACTTTTCCTGAGAATTCTTGGTAACCTGAGTTATTTAGAAACAACTTTGGCAATTACTCTAAATTTTGTCAACCATATTGTGTCGTTTTGCAGAGATCCCAAAGAACCTGTAACAATGGCAGCATTAGTGTCATGATTGATAAACAGTAACAGTAGATCTATTTGCAGTAACATCTACATTGTCTGATTGACGATCCCGGATTCACATTACTGTTGAATCCATTTGGGAGATGTCCTTTCAATACAAAAAGGCCTCTATAGTCATGCAGGACGCCTGGGGACTGCATGGAGAAACCCTTACACTCTGCCAACCCTAGATTCATGGTCCTGTGTGTTTGGCTAGCCATTTCCTGGTGCAGCACTTGCTATTTTATTTGGCCGGCTTCAGCCTCCAGGATAGGGGGACAGTTGTCTTCCCCCGCTGCTGAGCCCGGAGAATTTCTTTGCTTACTTTTCCTCTGCTCTGTGGGAGGAAGGGGAAAGGGAGAAAGTAAAAAAGAAGAAAAACTGGAATGGCGGCCTTGTCTGAGTTATTAGTTAAGAGTGGGAGGCAGGGAGGGATGAGTGGAGGACAAGAAAAAGATAAAAAGGGGCAGAGATTGAAAAAAGGAGCTGCCAGGTCTTGTGTTTGGGGTCTGTTTCTTTTTTTTCCTCCTCTGCACTCTGAGTTCTCACCTCTCAATGCTTCTTGGACTCAAAGAGAAAACTGCATTTGGCTGACACCAGCTCTTCATCCCAAAAAGGCACCGTTGATTGAACTGCCTCAGTCTAAACAGATTCATATACGCAATGTTTACCCTCAAAGCTTTCTATGGAGCGACATTTGATGGCAAGACAAGCTGAGGGAAATTGCAGGGTGAGGGACAAAACTATCTTGGGGGGCCATACTAAAGGCAGGCTCTGTTTTCAGGTGGAATTACAAGGCAGAAATGCACAGAGTCCAAAACACATTTTCACATTATGCTCAGGTGTTTATTTGCTTTTGGCCCTCGAAGAGTAAAGTGTGTGTAATTTCTGTGCTCTTCAGCCTGCGGGACATTCACAATGATAGTTTGGCGGAGTTCCCTCCAGGTGTGGTATATGTTGGGAGACAGCGAGGCAAAGAGGGACAAACGGAAAAGGTAAAGACAAAGAGGGGAAGAGATGCACCTGGCTCTCCACCACACCTGGGAGGAGAGCGGGATGGTGTGGGCTAATGATGTGGTTTTAAAGCTCGCTAAACACTGTGAGCAGCACACCCCGTCCCTAGATGGCCTGCGGTTGGTTAGTCCTCACCACAGAATATTCCAGAGATGCAACTCCCTCCCTGCTCCTCCGCCTTCGTCTTTTCCACTGGAATGAAACTTTTGTATTCACGCACATTCATAGACATTTAAAGGTGTTGTGTGTAGACTTTTAAGCTAAATAAATCAATAAAAGTTGAATTCTTGGACATAAATATACAAATGAGATCACTGTAGCCTTCACAGTGAAACTTGGTGAAGTTGTCTTTCGGTAAGCATTGGATTGCTTTATGGCTTTATAAGAGAAAGAGGGCACTGTTCTCCCAGAGCAAATTGAGCTAAAATGATTGAGAATGTATCAAACGTCTGTTGAAATATTAATTGGAACAGAAAACAGCAGAGATATGTGGGAAATGCAGTAATACATTTCAGAAACACAGCCTTAATAGTCTTAACTAAGGTCTCATCTGTTTGCTGTACAAATTCCAAGGTGTCTCATTTGACTGATAAATTGATATTACAAGATTAATTTAATTTCGATTAAACAAAATCTCTCTATCTCCTAACAAGTACAACAATCTCTCTGCCCTCGGGTTTCCAATACATTTTTCCATCTGCTAGTTACTAAGTTAGTTAATTAGTTCCTTCTTTCATCACTAATCAGATTGTTACAACACTTGGGGGAATTCCACAACTGAGATCCCGTATTTTTAAAATTACAATTTGCCCAACACAGGGTGCTACATTGTTTCTTTGTTTATCTATGTGTCAAGACGCTGCTGATCCGATTTTAATGACACTTCAAATAATACTTGAACGTACCCCTGATTGCACTGATTTGATCCAAGGGCAATGCTGTTATAAGAGGTCAAAGAAGTTGACATACTGTGTGCGTTTAATGATACAGTGGATTACATGAGGGGTTGCAATGTTAACTATTGGGCACAACAGATAGACAAAATCCTGACATCACATCCAGGCTAGCTGTTGTTATCATATCGGCAGATAAGAGCGTTGGGACTGGACGATTAAAAGCCCAAAAAGTGGTATCAGGTGAGGTATTGGAGTAGTTTCATGATTAGTTATGAGTACATGAGGATGGTATTGGACTCAATACTCGATTCTGATATTGGTGCATCAAAGGACTTCTGTTTTCAGGATAACGCGCTGTTGGACAAATGGGCTTTTGGTCCATTTTGAAGTTTCAGGACTATTGGCTTTTCAGAATAATGTTTTCTTAAAGACTGCTATAAACACACGTTAAATAAACTATATTAAAAATATATATCATTGTATATACTGAGTAAGCTTATGTTGGTGGGCTGGATTTTTACAAATGTACATTATCAATCACCAATGTTATTTTGAATGAAGGTTTCTGGAACTAGTTTTTAATACAATATCCCAGGAACTAAAACATTATCAGCAAAAATGATGTAGTAATGAAATGCCTGACAGGTGATCTGTTGAAGATGTCAACATACACAAGAATCCTACTATATTATCTCCGTATATGTCACATTTAGTAATCAAATCCTTTCCATTTCATGCATAAGTCCATTTTCCACATTTCTGCTTTTTATAAGTATCCACTGGTACAGTTGCTTCTTCACTCCTCACCCTCATCCAGCTTTACTACAGCATTCCTTATCCCTGTCTAATGTAGCTGATCCCTCCATACATTCCCCTTCCTCTCTCTCACCATATCCTCCTTCCCTGGCTTTTGTGAGCAGGAGAGGTGAGGGGATATGTGTCTTTAACTGAGCTGGAGCTCTGCTGCAGCTTACCTCTTACTGCTAAGATAGGATATGTGCTCTGCTTTGTTACTGCTAACCTGCTTGTTTGGGGTGAGATCAGTGTATTTGTTTGTGTGTGTGTGTGTGTGTGTGTGTGTGTGTAAGCAGAGTAGGAGTACTGAGAAATCCCATTATGGAGCCCAAGTTGCTGCCACGCTTTCCCCATACACACTGTGAACCCGGTGTAATCCACTCACACACTCACCATGCATCCTTGTTTATGTGCACACACTCACACAAACACACATATACCCTCTAGACTCTGCGGTGAGCTGTGTATCCCCGTGCACTGTTGTGTTACCTACCGTGAAACATGACAGCTAATGATATCGAAGGCTTTTTAAAGGTGTGTTTGTGTGTATGTGAGAGAAAGAGGGAGCTGGATTTCTTCCAGACAGACATCGATTAGCGGGGAAAGAGCATTGGCTCAAAGTGAAAGCTACAAAGTCAAAAGCTATGCTTTCATGTATCAAATTAATTTAATTCTACGCCCTTTCTACCTTTACATTAAGTTACTTTTCAAGCCAAATTCAACCAATGAGTGCTCATATATACAAATATATCTGCTCATTGTCTTTGGTTGATATAGTGTAGGTTGAATCTTTTCAGTAAGCATTGATTTGGCCATGTGCAGATGAAATTATTTCCAGATTTAAAACTTCTAAGTCACACAACAATTGTGTCAACAATTTCAATGGCTATGACTGTTTTTGTTTATATGTAGTAAGGGCTTCATATTGAAATGTTGTCATCTAACCACTTTAAAATCCCCCGGGCCGTCATTGCATGCGGTGCGGCCAAACATTGTTTCAACCAACAGAACTTCGTTAAGTCCCAAAGTTTTTAATGATATCAAATATGTCAGGTTGAATTTTGGGGGAAATGTGAATAAAGTAATGCACAATACCTCTAGAATATTTCTATTTAATGGAAAGGTGTGGCCATAGACAAAACAGTTTGTTTATGGTACAAACTGATACGGAATATCTACTGTACGATGAGTGGAACAGGATGGTTTGAAGCTATTTAAGGTTAAATAATACTGTAGATGCTAAAAGCAATTCACCTTTCAATCAAATTTACAATGTGTTTATCCATCTCTTTACACTTTTCTGATTTCACTAAACTGTTCAAGTCCACTTGTTACTCCTTAAGATATGTAAAAACTCTGAAATATATAGTTTTATGTGTAATAAATTTATAAAGTAATTCCCAAAAACAGTTGGGCAGCTAATATTACTCAAACAGGAGTAAACAGTACTTTTGTTGGGGACTATTTTCAGCGGCGGATTGATGTACATTTGGCTCTAGTAAATATTTTCAGAAGCAGGACAGTGCATGTGGAATTGAGCTAAAACAAACATCTGTGTAATTGTCTGTGTTGATAATGATGGAACATGTTACCAAACTGTGTGGTTCATCTGTGTTAAAGTGTTGGAACTACAACAGTGTCAGGAATAAGATTTATCAGGCAACGACTGCACAGACAGTACTTGTTAGGAGGGTCAGTTCATTGTTGATTTTAGTCTTTTCATGGGATTTGTGGACAATAAAAAAAATATAGAACATGACCAGACTTTAGAGTGGTTAAATGCCGTAGAAACAATAGTCATATGTACTTGGGCTGTACATTATGATATTTGTTTCGATTTCTTATCACAGGAAGCTAATCAAAATCATGTAGCTCTCCTTTCTAATGTCCCTGTATGCTGTTTTTAAGTGAGCACAAGTGCACCCACTGAGGGGTTTTCCACACCTCTTCAATAACTTCCTCCAGGCCGAGCATAGGGGGCGCTGCACACACTGCATTGCACCTGTGAGACGGGCACAGAGGGAAGCCTATTTGTTACCAGCCTGTCTCTCTGCCTTGCCATTGAGTGCTCACTCACTCTGTGTGTGTGTGTGTGTGTGTGTGTGTGTGTGTGTATGTGACAAGGCAACCGGTTTCACACACATACACACACACACTATCTCCATCCTGTCCTCGTCGACTCTCTCCTTCTCTCTCCCCCCTGACCCCAGCGCCATCTTCTCTGTCTCATCCTTTATGCATACTGACAGCGAGCCCCTCCGTTTATGGCACTGCATAACGTTCCCTCATTACCGCCCAGGACTCAGAAACCCAAACGCAGCAAGGAGAGAAGGAGGGAGATGAAGGAAGGGGAGGGAAGTGAGGGGGGGTCGAGATGGGGTTTGGATGGAGGGGGGAGTGATATAGAGAGGTGGAGGGGAGAAGTGCCAATGATGACATTCGCTTTGGCTAATATTAATCTGATTCATTTGGCACGCCAGGAAGCATCACTTTAACTGTTTCTTTGCTGCTGCGCCACTCCTTCATGTGCACTGATGAGTGAGTGTGTGTGTGTGTGTGTGTGTGTCAGGGAAGAGGACACACATGCAACATGCAATTAAACAATACACACTGAGATAAAAAGCAGATGCAGACAAACAGAAGAGCAATTTGTTGCACATGCAGTCAAATTATGCACTGTGGCATACGTACACACACTGTATGTATACATTTGTTGGTGCAGTATACACAGTTAAACACACATAAAACACACAAAACAGTCATTGTGTCGTTCATGCTAATACATAATTACATGCACACACAAACAATATCAACTGACACATCGAGTACACATGCAGAGCCACACATGTCACTTTATCCACTGTACACACACACACAAACAAACACACACACACACACACACACACGCACGAATCCCTACAGTACACACACAGTGCACAGATATACACATCAGCTGGTGCAGAGTGCGCGGGCACGGCGCAGCAGCTTGTGTTGGCTGTAAACAGCAGCGCGGGCAGTATGGAGAGCGGCGGCTGTGTGAGCGCCGGGCCGGCCAGCCAATCAACCCCTCGATCTCCTGTCCCTGCCCTTCCATTGATCCCCATTAAAATGCTTAGCAGATGCTTGGCTTGAGAGAGAGACAAGCGCTTTTCTCTGCTGCTATTTTCATTTGTATGCTCCTTACCACCGGCCCACAGTCTGGAATAGTCATTTTGCCAACTGGGATACAGGCCCACTCCAGACAGTACAGTAGCATCCATTCAGACACAGCGGAGTGCGCTAAACTAGCAAACGTTTTCATGTTGAATGGATGCTGTCAGGACGGCCCACACCGGCTTCGAATGCCTGTTGTGGAGTTTTGTGCCAGAATGAAGAATTCACCATCTGTAGTTGTGCTAACAGATACACACCTGTGTTGTTTTGTCTAATCAGAACTTCAGTATCTTTCATAAATGGCTTCATTTAAATATCTGACCTGGAATTCGTGAGAAAATTTCATGTTTTTCAAGGGAAATTTCAGTTTGGATCTCATCTTTGTAGTTTCAGCCATCATTAATATTGGAAAGAACAACATTGTCTCAGGAGATCATATGTATTGTTTAAAATTAACATTTGTCCTTACCCCAAATTAAACTGATTGGGCATTTAGCCTCAGCATTCTTCTGTAGTAAAATTTCCCAAACTGTCTTTTAACAGATCTGGGTTTAGTTTTGACCTGCTTGCTGTATTGTGCTGGCACACAGTTGTCCTGTTCAAATAAGGATTATTACCAGGATTTCTGGTGCACTCACCTTGGATTATCCCTCAAAATAAAGTTGTTTAGATAATCTGGCTGCACTGTTGGCTTGTTTATAACCTTTCTTTGTGTATGGCTGCGCATGTTTCTTATCTTCCCTGTCAGACTTGCCCTGATATTGGCAACTTTGGTGTCTCTTTTTGAGGGTGTTCAGTGTTTAATGATGACTGGTGGGGCAGATTGACATAATATTACGGTATACCATTCCCTCTCTCACACATCACACACACACACACACACACACACACACACACACACACACACTCACAGAGGACTATAAACATCTCATTTGTGACATAATCCTGTAAGCAGCGCGTGTCTGGAGCATGTGGGGCAAAGTATACCAGGATCAGGACTGGCTTGTGTTGTAATGCAAGCCAGTCAAAGAAAGCAGCTATTGTGTGTGTGTGTGTGTGTGTGTGTGTGTGTGTGTTCATGTATGTGTGTACTTGCATGCCTGCTCATACTGTCCAGCTGTTTTGTGTACGTAGGCACTCATGTCATGGGCGATTTTCTTGCATGCATGCGTACGTGAGCATCTTTGTTTTTGCGTGCATGCTCGGACGTTGTGCGTTTTTTCGAGTGCCCTCGCGCCTGCATGGTAACTGGACCGGCTGTCTTCCTGTTACTGTGTCTGTGTGTGGCACTCGCCCCTGAGTACAGTCGGCGTACACTAGCGGGCTTTGTCTGTCCGGGGGGCTGACGTACGTCCATGGAAGAAGCCCTCTCCACTTCGGGCCTACGGCTATGAAAGGGAGGCTCTGTTCTCGCGGCCTGCCAATCACTCCCCGGCTTGTTGAAGGGGAGGAGAGGATGTCCAGGGCTCCTTAAACTTCTTCAAGCGTGGAGAAAATGCAGATATGCGTTTTCTGTCCAGATCTGTCTTGTCTGATGACAAAGTGGGACAGAGCAAAAATGGAGAAACCTCGCCGCTTTGGTTCAGAAAACAGACTGAAATCGCATTGGGAAGGATTTGAATGATCACAGGAAGCTAAGGATGGTTGGGCTTCATGAAATAACCTGTGTCACTGAAGTAATGTCAATACCATCCATCCATCCATCTATCCAAACACACAGGCACACAGGGTCAGGAAATAATTCACCTGGGCCCAAAAAATATATAAAATTATACTATGGTTCTGTTAGAGTTCTACGTGTGCCGAAACACCCAAATTGTACCTTCTTCATTGGACCTGACCCACCCAAACCTGGATCTTATCCAACACTTCACTCTGACCCTTTCCCTCTTCCCACGCATTGCAGATCTACTTGCATACATGAAAAAAGGCTGTTGGCTCAGTCAGAGAGAGGAAGAGAGACATTTCTTAATAAATTACATTTGTCAACAACCAAACCTGAACATGTCCTGAGCCTGAAGCTTCACACAACAGACGGCCTAAACTCCCCCCAGAACCTGATCCTTTGTCTGGACCCCTGAGGTTGGGATCATGAAGCCCTGGTGGTTCCCAACCTGTTTGATGTTTATAGGCGTCGTGAAATGGTTACGAAGATAGGAAAGAAGGTCCTGCATGAAATATCCAAAAAACTACTGATATGAAACAATGTATAAAGGGAACATTATTTTTCATAGAAGAAGAGTTCATCAAAATTGCAACTTGTGGTGAGGGACTGCAAGCAAGCATTGCCTGTCTATAAAGGGTCACAAGTCAAAAAGGTCAGGACCCAGACTACAGTATCTCCTGTAGGGGAGTAAAGGGAGCCTGTGACTGGGCAGATTAAGTCCACTGTCGAACCACAATGGTTCTAAAATCAGTAAATTTATCAGATTGACGGAAGCAACAGAAACCGAAGGCACCACACAGCCAACAGTGGAAATAATGCAGACCACATACAAATTCCATCAACTAGAAAAATAAATAAGAACTCTAGTCTGGTTGGGAACACAGAGGGAAGAGCGTACTGTGACTGGAAAATAATTTGAAAGGCAAATTTAATTAATTTTTTCAATGTATCAAACAAACAATTAATGAATAAAATCACCCTGGAAAGCACAATTCCCTTCAAAAAAAACCCTCCTCTTACCTTTTAGCAAACACACACATACATAAATACAATACATATGCACAAAGTAAACAAACGTGGAAACACCTATATACACACTTCCCACTTCACTCTCCCCATTACTGTCACAGTGAAGGGACACACTGACAGCGCTCCATTTAGTCGACAGGACAACCCTGACAACAGCTCGAACGGTGCGCTGGGAGATGGCGAGACGCACAGAAGATACGATAAGGGGTGAGGAATGCTTGGTGAGGAGAGTGGAGGTGTGTGTGTGTGTGGGGGGGGGGTGGGGGGAGGGAGGGTGAGGGACAGGACAGAAGCTGAATTTGCGATGTCATGCGGCCGATTAGGCAGCTAGTCTATCTCGCCGGCGTCAGGGGGCCCCTGATGGCAGCTACGCCGTCCCGCCAGCACATCGTATCCATCACCCTCCCTCCTTGCACACACACACACACACACACACACACACCTTCTCTTTCGCGTCAGGAAACATCATTCCCTTCTTTGCCACATGCTTGGACCAGGAGCGTGAAAAATGGCTGAAAACGAGAGGAGAGGGAAAATAAAAGTGGAGGGAAAAGCGGGCGAGGAGGAGGAGGCGGCAGGGAAGGTGAAATTGGAGGAAACTCTCGCCAGATTAGGTGCGGGTTAAGAGAATATTGATCTGTGTGCCGAGGACTGTTGATCTCTCTTAGCAGCACAAGACAAATGGCAGCAAACAGAAAATCGAGCGCTCGCCTTCTCTCCAAGGACGGGCTCAGCCTCTGTCTGCCGTTCTCTTCTTCTTGCCATTTTTCCCCCTCCCCTCAATTCCCCCATTTTGGAGTGCTCCTTATAACAACATCCAACTTCCCATACGAGTATGAAATCTATAAATCGACAGGTAATACATTTTGCAGCCAAACCACAGATAAGCTACCGAACTAATGACATCTTTGCTTGTATCTTAAGTTCTTTTCCTGAGCGTCAGTGGTGATTTTCCCTCTCTCCCTGTAATCTCTGTCTCCTCCAGCATCAGCACACAAACCATGTTGTAGAACCAAACTCGCACCCACCTAACCTAAATGGTAAGAGGCAGGAGTTTGTGTCAATGTTAGATGCCGCTGAGAGATTCTGAAGGTTGCTTCGATAATTAGTCTTTTTCTCCCATTTGGAGTGTACGAGGGGGTCCGTGGAGGCACTGTGTTTGATTAGGGCCACAGCCTTGGCCCGGCACCCAGCCGGGGTGTTTGATGATTGGGAGCGAACTCTGGGCGGGGGCTGAGGTTCATCCGCGCCGGCTCAACATCAAACAGCCAGGAGCAAAGGACTCCAGCCCTGGGGGACCCCTCCAGCACTACTGCCTGGATAGGTAGATGCACTCCCAGTCGGATGAGAAGGGGAGGGAGGGGTGAGAAGGGAGAGAGAGAAGGTAGGGGGAAAAAAATCAAGAAACGAAAAAGGGGAGATGCAGAGGAAGAGGGGAAAGAGAGAGAGAGAAGTTGGAAATGCCAAATTTCAAGTAACCACCAACAAGTTTGTACACTCACGTCGCCCAAAATAAGAGGTAAACATTGTATCAACCTTGTTAATTTGCTTTAATCCCAGGACATCAAACGTCTTTACACATCCTCCTGGCTCCTTACTTGAGACCTGACCCAGACTGCGAGCTGAGTCCAACAAATAATTCTGCCCAATGACTTTGGGATAGGTTGCTGTTTTATTGCTGTGGGTCTGGGTTTGTATGTCTGAGTGTCTCAGGTGGATCCAAGCGGCCTCACTATGAGTTTTGATCACGTGAAGCGCCAGTGGGCTGGGTTAAGTGCACTTAACATAGATTTTCTGTATTGCTGCTGTTTTTTTACCATTAATTGATGGAGCATCAGGGTGCTGCCGGTGTTGGTTTTCGTCTGCTTGGGTCGGTTTTGGGTAGACAGTTGGTCTAATTTAGACCGGTTGTGACTTTCATCACGTCCTTTTGGATCGGTTCTTTTTCTGAAAATTAGTACAGAGAAGAAAAAGGCAATTTTGGGCTCTTTCTCTGAATTTTTTACAACAAAACAACACAGCGCCGTCACATTTCACCAATTGACAAGTGATTTGGAAAACAACCACAGGGGAAAGGAGCAAGTAGCAGCAAAAGAAGCTCTAACCTAAAGTTTAATGATGGCCAACAGTTGTTGAAATTTAACTTTAACAATCCCTCAGTCTGCCTCTGTCCATTGGGCTCTCCTTCGTTCTCACTCTCTTCCTGCTGCCTCTTCCTCTCAGCATCCGTCACCATTGTCTCTCTCTCTCACTCCTTCACCTTTCAACCCACTTCCCTCTCCTGCTCTTCCTCCATCTGTCTCTTCCTCCTCCCAGGTAGGAGGTAGCTGATGCATGGTGTTACACTCCCCCCCCCCCCCTTTTTTTTTTAACTCTATTGAATTTTTATCAAGTCAATGTATGCAGCTCCTTTCCTTTCTCCAGTTTCTCTCTCTCCTCCACCTTTCATGTCTCTCTGGCTCAGGATAGGAGCGGTGGGGGTGGGGTTGATGTTGCACCTCTGCCTGACTGCTCACCCTTCACCAGTCATGTTTCATTACAAGGCCTCAGTCTTCCACATGTCTGCCTGTCTATCTTTCTGTCTATTTCTCTGTGTGTGCATGTTACAAGGTTAACATGGACAGGGCGTACTGGGATGCAGCTGAAGGGTTAAACTGTGCATCAGTCTGATCATACTATAAATACTACGACTACTTCTCTTAATCTCTATTTGTACTTGGCCAAAAGTACATGGACACCCAAACATGATACCCATATGTGATTATTGGATATCTCATTCCAAAATCATGGGCATTCCTCTGCTGCAATAACAGCCTCTGCTCTTTTAGGTAGATTTTTTTTTACAACATTTTGGAACCTGGCTGCAGTGATTTCCTTTTCAGCAACAAGATAATTCATGAGGCCAGTCACTGATGCTAAGGTCTGCTGCTTGCAGTCGGCGTTTCAGTTCATCCCAAAGATGTTAGATGGGGTTAAAGTCGGGGATCTGTGCGGGCCAGTAAAGTTCCTCCAAAGCTTTTTTGCACAAGGGCATTGTCATGTTAAAACATTAACCCTTCCCCAGGATAGCCTACTACTCCCTTCATTTTGAACTAAGGGGCCTAGCCCAAACCATGAAGAACACCCGCAGACTAAATGTACACAATTGTATATGGACATACTTGGCCATCTAGTGTATCACTTTCACGTAATTGCAACTTGAATGTTTTTTTAGATATTTTGCCAATTTCACTGTAATACATTTCATCAAGGCAAAAGCAAACCAAAAAATCAATACTGGCAAAGATGTGCTGCAGCTAATACAGTAGCCCACGTAATAAGATGCACCAGGCAGAATGCTCCTCAATTAGTAGAGCAAAACTCTGGAGAATATTTACAGTAATCAATGTACAATTCTCAAGTCAACATTTTTAAATTAATTCTCTTCAGCAATTAACTCCCTCAATGAAAACAACACCCACAATAAAGACCTTTCTTTGTGACATTAAACTTATTGCCGAAGCGAGCTGTCTCATTACCCTTCTTGCCTGAAACAAACGAGTGTGTGCTTTGGGACTGTCCACAAAGACACACACACACACACTTGTGGCTAAAAAACAACTAATCTCTTGGCGCATACTCGCTCACTGTGGATGGATTTCTGAGATAAAATGGGTCAAGCTCACTATTTAGTTTTCGACTGCAGGGATTGAGTCGCCTACCTCTCCTCCCACCATCCATATGGGCTCATGCATATGCATGCTCTCTGGACAGGTACGCCAAAAATGGGATTTTTTTTTTTTTTGTTATCCCAGATTCATGGTTTTGTGGCGAAGCCCGGTCGCTGCAACAAGCTGTCTTTTGACTCCTTTAAAGGGGTCATGTGATAATGAATTCCATAGAGGCAGAGGGAGACGTGGCGTTCTGCAGGAAATACACACTATTCTGTAGACGGCGGAACAAATGGAATAGTTCATTTCAGTCAGAGGAAAACAATAATCCAGGGCTAGATTTGTCGTTGCCTGTAAATGATCGTGGCAATTACGCTCACATTGTGAGGCAAGCAAACAGAATTACAGTGAGATTTTCTCTGTGATTGGGGTGTCACCCCCCCATTATTGTTGTGCTTCCTGATTGATCCTCTCCCTCTCTCTCTCTCTCAATCACTCTCCTCTCCCTTTCACTGCCTGTCTTGTTTCATCTTTTCCTTTGTCTCATCTTGCCTCTCACTCTCTCCCTCCACCTCTCTTTTTCCCTCCAACGCGTTCTCCAGGCTAATGAATGTAAAGCTGGGGAGAATAGTCTGGCCCGGTGAGACCTCCAGCCTGTTCGGGCCTTATTTTTCTGCTCCACAATGTCTTCACACCCTGGTCAGCCAGGGAAATACAGCTGTCCATCACTCTTCCCCAGGTCCCTGCTAACACTTTTACTACCTTTAAATTAGCCGCTGTCACCGCCAACCATGCCTTGGTGTCACACGTATCCAGATGTTGCAGGCTGCTTTTTTTCCAAGGCTGCCGCTGTAAATCTTTCCTTTCCAGAGCGGGAAGGCAGGCGAGAATGGCCTGGAGGACGACCACAGCTCACCTCCTCCCATCTGTTGGCTCAGGCAGCACTTGCACGAAGACTCATTCTTTATATTGTGTAGCGCAGGAGGAGCACGAGAGTTACACAAAGAGTTGGGGGTCGCAGCTTTGCCAACCATGCAGAAGATGTATGTACTGTGAATAAAACCAGTCACCCAGCATTGATCACGGGAGGGGAGGGGTGCCATGTAGTTTAGTTGATGGAATATGACACCAGTTGTTAAGAGTTCTCCAACATTAATTGTCTTGTAGAAGATGACAATGCAAAGCAGACTTTCAGTTCCATCACCAAAACAGAGCAGATGTGGCAGAATAATGTCTGTCAGAAGTCGGGTTCTTAAACCTCTTTTTTTGTTTTTTTAAAATTAACAGTAAGAGCTTATCAAAGGGGTTGAACTGAACAGAAAATGACAGCACTGGCAATTCTTTGAACAACATACAGATGGATGGTAAAGGAAAGAAAACCCAGCATATATTGTCTTGGTTAGGTGCTGGGCCACCTCGAGCACCTTCAATGCTCCTAGGCATAGATTATATTGTCTCTAGAACTACAGGAGGGATAAACACCATTATTCCAAAAGATATTTCCTTATTTGTTGTTTTGATGATGGTGGTCGAGAACATGTGACAAAATCTCACATAGGTGTTCAATTGGGTTGGTTTTCCTCCTCGAACTACTCAGTGACCCTTGTGCCCTGTTTGGAATCATCTTCTTGACTCACTTTTTCAGCTTCTCTCTTTTTAATTTGTTACCCATCTGTATATTAGCATTGTGTAATAAAGGTGGATGTAACATTAAATTTTTTGCCTCAAATGGTTACGCAAAGTACCCGACCTAGGTTCGTCATATCAACCAACAGTCAACGCTGGTGTCTTATAGCCATGACCATGTTCTTTCCTTAATCTTTACCTCAGTGGGTTTTAGGTGCCAAAACTCAACCCGAATTTAGGAAAATGTTCATATTAGTCAATTTGGAAGGGAAGGATTGACAAGGTATTTTGTTAGCAAGGTATGAGACATTTACCTTTTTGAACACATCTGTCACAGACCAGCTTTATCCTGACAGCTTTCGACTTGACTGCTGCACCTAAACTGCTGCACTTCCATTATCATAGCCTTGTTTTTGTCTGCCAGAATAAGTAAAATAAACAATATGCAGAGATTTTTCAGAAAAGAAAGCTTCATCTCATGTATTGCATGGATAACTTTGGATTTTGACCTGAGTGCTCTTCGGACACAAATCCACCTACTTTGTGTTCTTGGTTGGAGGCCAGTTCATAGGTTATCCTACGCCTCAACACTGTATTAGGAGCTGCGCCTTTACACAGTTGCATTGGGAGGTTTTTGGCAGTAAACATAATGTACCTCTACAATGGTTAGCTGCAAGGGTCAGTGCCCACTTGTTGCTGCAATGCTGACATATTTTAGAGAGATGAAGCAATCAAAGCAACATTTCAGTACGACCGTAAGCACCCAAAATTTGGTAAAATCCCACAAGTTTGTGATTACCCCAGGGAACATGGTGTTTGTTCCAATTTTGTTCTCACATACTTTCCAAATACTCATCCTAGGACACAGAAAAGATAAGTAAAATCAACTTCCTACTCATGTGTTATGTATCATGGTTGCTGGACTTCCAAATGGAAATGGAAATTGCTCATGGGCAAAACCATGTTCATCAGCTGACTAAACATGAAACCTCCTATTTTAATGCCCTAACCTCATTAAATGTCTTATTTCTTAAAGAGAAAATGACTGTTTAAAACCTGGAATAAGTTAAACAAGCCTGCATGGGCAAAATGAAGAGAAGAGGGTTAAAATAAACCACTGAGACCAAATGAACTGGTAACATCTGTAGCTCTTTCTTCCCCATCTTTCTTATCTCCCTTCCTTCTCCCTTCATCCTCACTGTTCTCATTTTCTTCCTCCTCATGTCTGTATTTCCCTTCTCTCTCCTCTGAAGCTCCCTCCCTCCCCTGCGTCCATTCATCCAATTAACAACAGCCCTTCAGTTTTGTGTAATTTAGAACAGAACACAGCAGTTGTGGATGTTATTAGAAGCAGTATCAATCAGTCCGGGGACAGTAAGGAGACATCTCTAATGCCCCGTCACGTAGCTCGGCTCCTGTATTTACGACCAGGGGCCTCTACTGCACGGCTGGCATCACCCAGCCATCAAATAATAAAATAAATCAAAACATAAGAGTTTTGTCTATTTGCAATTTCCTTTCGGGTCTCCAAATATGAAACCAGATGTTTCCGCCGTCCTAAAGACGCTTTTCATCTGCCCTTCTTTTCCTTTCTTTTCCCCGTCTGTGTCTTTCTCTGTTTCTTGCTCTCGTTCTGCATAGGCTCTCTGCCTCCCCTCTGCTTTCAAAATTAATGTAAGCCCAAAAAAAAAAAAAAAGCAGGGAGGCTTATAAAAAGTGAAATGTCCTCTTTGCCCAAGGAAGTAGTCTGTTTTGCATTGATAGAGAGGCACAGGCAGCCCCTGGCCATCTGAGGCTGAGCCTGTTTTTCCTCTGCGATATCCTGCCACCACATCTCTGCCTCTCGAGTGCGCCTCCAAGTAAAGCGGGCGGGTCAAAGCAATAGCGCTCCGCTCCCCCCCCGCCCTCACATCCCCCCTTTCTCCAATCCTCTAATTGGAGGTGCTCAGGTTAAAGAATGTCCTGGTTATCGCAAAGCCAGCAGAGAAACACAATTCAGCACTATAATTCCGCTGATGAGTGACTTGCATTTTCAAATATTTAGCGTCGGTGTTTACACAAGCTGTGTCATTATCTCATTCATGCACATTCAAACGTTGACATGAGTTTATACAGGAGAATTAATTCCAAGTCAACCCGAATGGGATTTTTAATAGATTCTGGATATATGTAGGGGAATTCATAACCGTCTCTAAAGCGCAGACATGGATACTGTGTTTGTGTAATTCTCTCAGTGCAGTAAGTGTGGTCCCAGTCATCTCCCTTGTATGAAGAGGTTGTCTGTTTTATGCCTCTGGCCTCTGTTCATTTTGACAAACCGTGCGTGCTTTCTGCCAGTCACTTCCAGGCAACCACAGCTACAATAAACACCAGCCATTTTTTTTTTTTTTCCAGCTCGAGGCCCAGGTTTGATCCCGAGCAGAACCCCGGCCAGCTCACTTCCTCCTGGGGCTTGAAAGCGGGGCCAAGCCCAAACAAACAGGAACTCCAACATATACGGCAGCTCCCCGTGAGCCCTGCACCTGCATAGTGTTACACTGGACTTAACGGCTCCAGGTTCAGCCGGCCAGGGTTTATGTTTGTGAGCTTGGTGCTGCTGAAATTTGCAGACAAGCAGCAGTGGTTCCACTGCAGAGGAATGTCCCATCAGAGATCATTTGTAGACTATCAATGCAGGGATTTTGTTGGTATTTAAACTTTTAGTTTAAAGACAAACTCGAACAGAAACAGTCGGATCCTTGATAAAGGATAAGCATTGTTCTTTTATTGCTTAGCGATGGTATCTTGAATGCCACCACAGGCAGAAGGGAAGAGAAAACTTGCATGAGCAACCTTCAATTGGTATTACGAAAAAGTCTTTGATTAGAACAGTCCTTAGTGCCTCATTTGCTGTGCAGATAGGTCTTAAAAGTCTTTTACACTCAACTAATGCAGGCAACAAAATTATCCCTTATGTTTACAGATATCAAAAGAAATTCCTCATTTTCAGGGCACACAAAAATGCAAGCGCTGACAACTAACAGCATTTTACACCTACTGTTAAATACACGAGTCCAATTATGGTTGTCCTCGTTAACGTGACAGGATGTCAAACAAGCACTTCCTGTTAACTGCCTCTTATCTTAATTGGTCTAGTCTCAGAGGAGGGTCCGGCTCTGTGCTGACTATGGTCACAGAGTCTGCTTCTTGTCTGGCTCAACCTTACACAGCCTCATTTTGTTGTCACCGCAGTCTGTGCAAAGACGAAACCACTTCTAAATGTTTTGGAGATGTCTAACTGTATCCGAAGTGCCAGCCGTACAAACATCAGGAGGTATCCGGGCAGAATCTTCTATTTTACCTGCAGGAAATGTCACATCAGATACAGAAATATGGCCACATGTCCAAAGTCAAGGCTCAATCCCATGATAACGTTGAACAATTACTCATTAAAAATTGTAAAAAATTCTGAATTTGCAGTTGCAGAATCCTTTTTTTGGACTCTTCTTGTCTCAGTCCCTTGCTTACTTTTACACAGACGTCCAAGCCTTGACTCTTCTTTGGGGTTCTTGACTACGACTGAGAGCAGCACTCTTAATAAAGCCCAAATGCAATCTCCCTCTAACCCCAATGAGATGGCGAGGCTCCTCAGCTCTTCCATAATGCACTATTCATGCTTTTTATTAATCTCTTTTTTCCTCCAGCCATTTTTCAAATCACTCCTTTTGTTTACTCATGAATATTTTTCTGCCTTGTTGAGGGGGGGAGAGAGAGAGAGAGAGAGAGAGAGAGAGAGAGAGAACAACAGAGAGGAAACAGAGGCAGAAAGAGAAAGACCATCAGCAAGGTGTAGGAATGGCATGGTGGCGCTTCATCCGTGGGTAATTTGTGGCAGGGAAGCCTTGTATTTCATCATAGGATAATCTAACCTTAGAGGTGTTTTACAGACTGCCTCCGAGCCCAAAATAGGTCACTTAAGCAGGCTTAGCAGGCGAGGCCAGCCTGATACGAAGGCCCTGCACCCCAGGGACACCTAGCTACGGTAATTGGTGGTTATGGCCCGGGGTTTTTATAGGCGATGAACAAAGTTGGCCATCTAATGTCACATTTAGGACAACGGCGTGCTCAGGCCTACACAGGCGACAGTATGGGCTCATTAATAAGCTCCTAATTACAGACAGAGTGAGTGGAAATATAACTATAGGGAAGCTATATGGAAAACCACTTATTTCTCAATTCTTATTAGTTCGATGTTCAGTTTGTCCCTCATTTTTTTTTCCTTCATATTTGCAGGCGTGGGGCCTGCAAATATGAATCTCTGTGTGTTTCATAAAAAGGGGTAGTGATCATAACAGCCCGTCGACAAAAGGTACCCAGCATTAGGCTAATCTGTCACCCATTTCCAGTTTCCAGAGATCCAACGTGAGAGGGAAAGAGGAGTGAGGTTGTATGCACGGGTGGGGCGGGGGAATGGGGGGGGGTGCGTAATGAAAAGGGCCTAAATGACAGTGGGTTGACAGTGGGATTGGCTGGTAAATGACTGCGGAGTGGCTCGCCTGCGGAGAGGGGATGGAGGAGGCTCCCAGTAGGCCTGATTAATTCCACTCTCTGCGGCTGCCAGGGGAGAGCCGGGGTTAGCGGCTGCTCGAAGAGGAGCCTATTACCAGTCCGCCGCTGAAACTGATATAATCAGCTACACAGCGACCCGGCCTTCCCCGAGACAAACTTTTCCAGGGCTCGCTCCCCATTCGTTCCACACTGGGACTTAAATATGACGGTGGGGAGAGAAGGGGGGGAGTGGGGGTTGAGGTGAGGGAGGGTGTCGGGTTTGGATGAGGGGTACAAAGGATTTTCTTTTTGAGAGATGGTTAGGGGAGCTTTGTAAGAAATCCTCTCTGCTGTTCTGACTCCACTCTCGCTCACTCTGACTGTACCTCTCTATCTCTTTATCCCTATCTCTCTCCCTTCGCCTTCCCTCTCTGGCTGATTTCCTGCAGCTTTGATAGCGACAGACCCTCCCGTGTGGCAGCAGCTTTAAGTCTGGTCAGATATGAATATGTCACAGCTCTTAATCCCAGACGCTTCTCTCGCATCTTCACAAACCGCAGCAAGTATGACGCGTTTTATCTGATGTGGGCGCTCCAATATGAAGCCCCCCCCACCACCACCACCACCACCGTTCTCCTGAACCCTGCTCCCTCTGTTTTTGTGGGATTGACCTAGAATATGAATTCAATATGGGATAGCATAACATTATCCTACTGACATATGTTCATCTGTGTTGCAGGTATGTCTCATGCTGCAGCTGGAGTTACAGCCTCCCTAATTACATGCCCAGTGAGGATTACAGGATTACCCATTTACCACTGTGAGAGGTGTGTTTGCTCGCATTTCCTGACTCTGTTCTGAAAATACAGACTTTAAAGGGACTGTTTACCCAAATGTACCTCTAGTGGTATCAAGTTTTCGAGATATTTCTGCACCCAAACACAATCTGTTGACTGTATCGTCATAGATTATATAGAGCAGTGTTTGAATTATACTATGGTTTTCATGGGGTTTCTGATTGTTAGGGATGGTGGAATGCTCGGAAATTAAACTTAGTTAAAGTTCCTTCATGGATTGAAACACACATATATTGCAAAGACAAATTGTAGCCATTTAATTGTTATTAGTTTTAGTTTTATTCAACAGTAACAGTAAAGACATTTTAATCTATTTTTTGTCAGTGCTATTTTAGTCTCTTGTTTTGTCTTACATTTGTCTGCTATGTTTGTTGTGTACAGATGGATACAGTTTGCTCTTGTGTATCGCAGTGGAAAAAGCACTGTTTGCTTATCCACACACACAGAGCCTGTGTCACCCTCCTCACGTACATTAACTGTACAGCCACATCACTTTATAACATCAATGTTGGCTTACATTGTAAAAGTGTTCATGTTGGCCTGCGTGTTTTCATAGATCGTCCTCGCTGTTTTATTGCTGCTTCTTGTCTAAATCTTAAAAATAATTAATCAATTGAAGTACAATTTAGTCCATAAATCTGTTCCTTCCAAGAGCCAGTAACTTTCCCGCCAAAGACATAACATTACTGAAGGCATGATGAACAAGAGAGGCAGAGGGTACTATTACTGATCAGGAGCTAGAGCGTGTGATTTCACAGATGCATGCAGGTCGCTGAGTAAGACTTCGCACTAAAACAGTAATTAGTTCATTTATCCAGCTGAAATGAACACTGACTTACTTGTGCCAAGTGTCGCCAGGAAGTGCCGTGTTGTGGCCAATTCAGACTAGCCTTAGGACAAATCAGGTCCCATTGAATAGGTCCATCTGGCACCGAATCCACACACAAGTACACATGGGTGCACAAAACCCAGCTATGATGCATCAGAACACACCCTGCTACATGTCTGCATCACATATGTATATTGTGTTGTACGCATTATTGGCATGAGATGAAGCCAGACCGATGTACTACTCTCCAAAACATCAACTTTTGTTGTCTTCTCGGGAGCTCTGGAATCTTCTCTTCCCTAGCCTCCCTGTACATTAAACAATTACCCAGTGTAACAAGGACATATTTTTCTGGAAAAAGGGGTTAAAGTTGAACGAACAGTCTGCTGGCTGGATACTGCTGGAGGTGGTGGAAGTGAGAAACTACGTTTTTTGTTGCAATTTGGGTGAACCAACCTTTTAACCATGTTTCTCTTGGCCCGTGGATGTGCTCCTGCAGTCAAGGATGCAGCCACTCTCACACACCCACACATATACACACACATACAGCCCATATTCATTTGTGTCCATTACACAGTCCTATTCATGTCCCAGATAGAGCAGGCCCTCTCCCTGCCTGAGTCTGAAAAATGTCAGCCCTCCCCTCCATATATCCCACCCATCCCTGCCTCCCTCCATGCTGATAAAGGTCGTGAATAATACATATTAAGCACTGTACTAAAGGCCGTAACCGAACTGTTAAAATATTGATCTTTGCCAATCATAATAAAGAGAAATTACTGAAAGCGATCCATCACCATAAGCCAAGTGTCTGCTCCTACTCCAGGCTTAACTTGCTCAATTTCCCCCCTCTGTGTAGCGCCACATTATAGCTCAATAATAATAAAGATGATATCAGCGCTGCAATTGCCGCTGTGTGCGCAGTGAAAGGTAGTGTGTTGTCATGCAAATTAAGCGACAACAAATCCATAACACGACTAAATATATTTGGAGGATTACGTCCCGTTCATCTGTGGAAAGAAATAAATACTTTCAATATTTGCCAGTGCTCGCTCATCTCTGCTCTCCAGATTCCAAATGGTGCATGACATTTGGGTTGTGACGTGTGTGTGCGTGTTGAGTGTGTGTACTAGACGTGCATGAGTAGTGTTTGTGTGTGTGTGTGTGTGTGTGTGTGGAGAGAGAATTTGAGTGTGTAATTCCACATATTGCATGAGGGTTTTGCATTGTACATGCAGACACAAAACTGTGTGTGTGTCTTTGCTTGTATGAGAGTGTGTGAAGAGAGATTTTTGTTTTGTTTGCATATGTGTGTGATTCCAAATTGTAGTATAATGTTGTGTAAGCTGCGCATGTGTATGAGGAGAGTTTATATATAGGTGTGCATCTTTGTGTGTGTGTGTGTGTGTGATTGTGCCTACTTGAGTGCATACAGGTCTGTGATATGTGTGTGTGTGATTTCAAACACTGCATTAGGTTTTTTTTTTATCCTGCATAGGCACACATGTGTATCTAAGTGTGTACAGAGCTTGTGTATGTGGGTTGCCTGTGTGAGAAAATATTTTAAGCTGAAAAGCAGCAAAAAGGAGGTTGGAGATGCCTTTTAAAGCAGCTCTGATCAGATGAGCCGGTCCACCTCCAACCTGAAATGCACATTGACATTTCACATGATCACCTTTAATAGCACCTAAAGGTGAACATACAAGGCCGCCTGCCCAACTAAGCGAGACGTTCCCACACTTAATGAGTTTTTAAATATTAAAAGCAGCACACATCGTCGTCACTATTGTGAGCTCTTAATTTACCAAGCAATTAGGCGCGGGCCCTCATTTATCAGCGTGTGTTCATTTGCTGAAAACCTAGTCACTTTTTATTAATCGATGCCATAGAAACGGCGAGGTGAAATTAATGTGCGCCCAGCGGAGGTCACGCCAGCCGTGCTAGCTAGCTGCGGCTCAGTGAAATGGGAGATAAATAGGAAGTGTGCTTCGGCAGTTACACCGGAGATATGTCGAGGCATCGGCGCGGTACGCCGGGGGACCGGCCTCTGCGGCTGGAGAGATGAGGAACAGTGGAGAAACGCTGCTTGGCTTTTCTGTGACCATCTGTTTTGTTTTTTTTCTGCTCCTTTTTTCTTCCATGCAGGAGCAAAATTAACCAAATGCCTTTAGAAGGAAAAACAATTATAGTTTTAACCTTGCTGCTTCGGTGCTTTCCCTACTTCATTTTTTCTCCTCTATCACACTGCAAGGATCCTACTTGCTATTCATATAGAAAGTTGGGACTGAATCAAAAGTGTGCTCTTTGAGAGGAATCCCAATGTGCTTTTTCTGTATGCTGGTATTATTTTCATGGCGAGCCTTGGCTCATACTGACACCATGATCCATCCTACAAATTCATGTGTAATGGCTGCTGATATTCATTATCAGACTCTTCAACATACACAGTATTACCGCACACTCATAATTCTTTCCCATAGGTTAATGCGCAGGTTAATACGAGGCCTTTGTAAAGGAAAAATGTTACCCAACCTCCTAATTCTCTCCGTCACTATGATTTGCATAAAGATATATATTGTCTCACTTAAACACAATAAAAGCCCGGCTGCTGGTAATGGATGGTGAGACACCTGCTCGGCTCATGTTTACAGCAGCATGCTAATGTTAGCTCTACCCTGGGATGGCTATCCACTGTGATGTGCACAGGTGTTGTTTGCCGCGCTGCCCCCACTGTTGTGCTGTCTGTAAGACCGGCCAGTGTGGGATTCCTTAATCTCGCCGCCGCCATGGGAACGAGCAAACATACTGTATGCCTGCAAGATAATTCCACCGCCTGATGTAAGGCGAGCAGAGTTTGTGTTGCCAGACAGCTCTCATCTGGTCCTCCTTCGCATGGAGCCAGAAAGTTTGCTAAACCACATTCCGGCAATGATAGAAGTAGGAAATTTAGAGTAGTTTGGAAAGCATTTGTACAGTGTGGCAGAAGTGAGTATCCTCTTTAGTTGTTTGTTTGGAAAAGATGAGCAACTTGTGATGACGTCTAGGTTGGATGCCTTTTATTAGAAGACATCTGCTTAGTGCATGTATTGTCTTGTCATCAAAGGAAAAGAATTTGATGAGGACCAAAGAATAATTTGACTATTTAGAGGATAGTTTGTAGTTAGTAGAACTTGATGCTCAGGTTTGTCCCATCACAACTTCCCAGAGCCCAAGGTGATGACCTTTAAATCACGTTTGACCAAGAGTCCGTAACACAAAGATATCTGTAATCAATTCATAATGATTAAAAAAAGCATCACATTTTCACACACAGTAGGAAAACCTGGAACCAGCTAATACTGTATTTGTGGCTTAAATAATAAATCAATGAAAAAATGATTAAAAAATCAACTCACTTATCTCCTCTCGTGAAAGTCCTTGCGGCTGAAAGCTTAGAAGGCTGTAGTTTAACATACCAGGGATAAAGTAAAGTTAAGGGCAACTCCAGTATGTCCTGGTGTAAAAGGGGGGTAAACAGTCACAGAACCGCTTAAAAAAACACGCCTCTGAATAGATTTATAATCATGTGACACCCTGGTTTTGTGGATAAATCTGGATACATTTCCCCACATTCCCACCATCACCGCAGAACACACCACCCCACCCACCCCTCCCCCTTCATCCCTGTGTGCCCCTGATCCACGACCCCCAGGGGTGTTTGCAGCAGACTGTGATGGGGCTGTGCCAGGTTGGTGCTGCTCCAGCCTCGGCCCCAGCCCGTCCCAGGCCCGGGCCCGGCACTGCGCTAATATGCTCCCATTCCTCATCCAGACAGTCCGTAAAGCACTGGGGCAAAATATTCTGTCTCCCTGAGCAGCTCCTAATAAATTGTCCTTTCATCGACGCGCAAGACAAATTTTGCCTTCTCTCGCTCCCTCTCCTCTCACCCCCCCCCCACCTCCCTATCTCGCTACACTCTTTCGCACTTTCACTACGTTCACGTGCTCTGGAGCTCCCTCTCTCCCAGTTCCTCTGCTCCCTGTGGTTTAGTGAAACTGGCACACTCAGTCTACCTCTCAATAAACTACAGGGATGCCAGGGGCGCAGCTCAGTCGGCCAGAGCCCTCCGCAGAAAGGGCGATGGAAAGGAGAAGAAACAGAGGAGGCAGCTAGGGGATGGAGGGAGAATTTGCCAGGTAGAGGAGAAAGATTAAAAGAAATAAAGGGAAAGGGATATTATTGTGCACAATCCTCTGCTGCTCTCTTCCCTTCACTGTCTCTCCTCCACCCGCTGCCACAACACGGTACTGCTTCCGCTTTGTAATTGCGCAATTAGTGCCACAGCCTGGTTTTCATATATCACAAATGGCTAGCTGCTGCTATTAGAGCAGCCCCAGCGCCGGGCTAGGGGGCATGGCTAGCCGAGGTGCATTAAGGGCAGCGTTTTGTAAAATGTGAGCCAATTTATCATGATCTGTTTTTCGCTCCCACCCACTGCTAAAACGCCCCTACTCCCTTGTCTTTGAGCCTGACCTTGTGCTGGGCTTTGTGTGTGTGTGTGTGTGTGTGTGTGTGTGTGTGTGTGTCAGTGTGCGGAGGTTCAATTTGCTCATTGTTACTTGCTTGCATAATTTCAGGCGGCTGGCTCGGCACAGAGCCTCTCACTGAGCCACACACGCGCCCGCAGTTAGGCACACAAACATACCTTCGTGTGCACAAATACACACACACACACACACACACACACACACACACACCTCCGCAAAACACGCCGGCCACTGATTGCTTGCGCCGCCACATTGCCTTCCTCTGTCTCTCATTCCACTACTCTCTTTTCGTTCTCTTTTCCTCTCCAAGCAAAATCCACTCATTTATATGCTGAGGCTAAACGGTATTCATTTGTAAGATGGCAAGCGGTATAACACTGGTAATTCCTCCTCACCAATTTCCAGCGCACTTTCCCCTTTAGCTGTCATAAGCAGTGCATTAAGTGAGTGAGGCAAATCCGCTCCACATTCTGCGCCATCTCTCCCTCTCCCCTTTTTCTTCCTGCCTGCTGTTCTCCATCACCCACTCGTCACCCTCCCTTCTCCACGATTGCATGTTGCTGCTGTGAAGATTTACAACGCAACGCCTATTCACTCAACCATCCCCTCTCTCTCCCTCCATTTCCTCTCTCTCTTTCTCTCATTCCTTTCATTTTGCCGGGCGGTGGAAGCTGAAGATGACACCCTGAGCTCATCAGAACCCTGCCGGCTTTTCACCCCAGAGAGCCGCCTAGAGCGCCAGGCGCAGCACGCTGCACTGCAGATACCTGCCCCACCCCCTGCTGAGTAGCCTGTAGCCCAGAGAGAGGCTGAGCCAGGGGGGATGAGGCTTGGGGTTGGGCTGGAGGAGGCTGGATGAAGGGATTTGAAGGTGGGGTTACAGCTGGGGAAAGGAGCAGAACAGTGGAAGAGATGAAGGAAGGAGCTGAAAGTGGGGTTTTGCTGGAAGAGTTGGGGTGGTGTTGAGGTTGAGGCTTTGGGGGTTGGGCTGGAGGTGCGGAGATGGAAGTATGAGATTGTGAGCATAGTCAAATTAATCTTTTTGGCCAAGAAGGTACTCTGAATTTCACAGGCTCAGTTTTTCCATATGAAACATATATTGGGAAATCATAGACTTATATCCTACTGAGCCCAGCAAATGCCAGACCAATCACTGAACAATGATGGATGGTTCAAAACAGTGATCCAGTGAATAGATCAGGTCCAACTTGACTCCACTTTTTTTCCAGTTTGAATATCTGAAACAGAACCCAATGAGATGCACTCATCCTGTCTGATGCAGGAAGGAGTCATATTGATCACAGCACTGCTGGTTGAAGGTGATTTGTCCAGTAGAGTCATTCGAGGTGTGCATTGCACAGTAGCAGCACGATAAATTCCAAGGCTCACATTACAGTGCCTACCAATACAGAAAGTGATTGCCCCGAATTATGGAGAGAGTGATCACTGCAAACTCTCTAGTAAAGTAATGCTTGCTTGCACAGTAGAAAGGTGGACTGTGGGTCGCTTGGAATCAGCCGGTGCTTGCACCAAAGCAGGAAACGTTCTTGGATTTGTGTTCAGTTAGGACGGGATGAAAATAGGCACAGAGGCCGCAGGGTGAGAGTCCTGGAAAAGGAGTAAAGACTGGAGGTACAGTTGGTATGAAAAGACTGAAGGCAAGAGGAGGTCTGATTCTTCTCTCCCCTCTACTTTCCCTCTGCCTGTCACTCTTACACTCGCTATTTTTCTCTCACCACCACTTCTGGGTTTTTTCCCTCCGCTTTTATCCTCATCATCTGAGCTTGTCCTGAAGGCCCCTGTTCGCCAGAGGATGACGATGGAAGGCAGAACATGTTTGCCCCTCTAGACCCGAGTACATGAGAAATCCTACCCACCATCACACCAGCTCTGGTTCCTGCTGTAAGCTGGTCCTAATCACCGCCGCCGTGACGACAGCCAATCATGGCGGCCGACACAGCCAGGCTAAACGAATAAACAAACACTGTGTTTTCCCTGTGTTGACAGCTGCTCCATCACGTCATCTAAACTCAGCAAACCGTTTTAATGTCTCTGTTACTGTGGGTGAAGGAACACAATTGTGGTGTTGCTGACAGCATAATTATCAGGTAGTTAGTGTTATTTGCAGATAACAGGTTTTAAAGTTGTCAAATGAGCACATTTCACCATGCTCTATGTGAGTTTTTTTTTTTTTTTAACTATATATGGAAAGATGAGCAAAATCATCCAGTATCACAAGATCGTTCCAGATTGATCAAATGCAAAATGGTACAAAAACAGGCTTAAACATGTGCTGACCAACACTCAGCCACTGAGCTACCATTTCTGCCACCTTGGCGTTAATGCGTTTGTCGCTACTTGTCAAACACCCACTTGTTTTGAATTTACCACAAGAGTCTTGGCACCGCTGCCTCGTTGCACAGGCAATATGGACAAGAGAGCAATCATTGTTTTGTTGTTTAGAGTGCCACACGAGTTGCTAACTTTTTTGGAGGACTTGGCAGGGGTCCCTTTTTTTCCCTCACCCCCCATTTTGATGATAAGTGGCTCGGAACGAGGTCAACGCAGGCCAACGGACTCAACCATTTCCCCCTCATACAGGGGTGCAAATTGAGCAAATACAACATAAAAGTGGGTTCTACGCGTCCATACGTAGACGACACGTCTGCTCACAGATCCAAATTGAACTGATGGGCAACAACTTCATTTACATGTGGGAAACCTAAAAGCAAACAAAATCCTTTTGTAAAAATTCCACTGCAATGTCCAACAACAGAAAGAGCTCACTCTGTGTGGTCTCGTCATGTGTGCCAGTAGGGAGGATGAGATGGTAACAGAGGGGTATATGAATGGGTTTATACAGCTAATAGTATTAATAATTGCAATGTTTTTGTTCATATTCAGTATCTTAAAATTGTGATTCTTCTCATCAGGCTGGGAAAGACTATGGGGAACACTTTGAGTTCATGGGTCGGTAAATCCCATTATAATGAAATGTTGTTAAAGGTCCAGTGTGTAACATTTAGGAGGATCTATTGGCAGAAACTGAACATACTAATCATAGATATGTATCATTAGTGTATAATCACCTGAACATAAGAATTGTTTTTGAAACCTTAGAATGAGCCGTTGTTATCCACAGAGGAAGCGGGTCCTCTTCGACAGAGGCTGCCATGTTGAACCGTCATTGTAGCCCAAAAAACAAACACCGGCTCTAAAGATGTTTCACGTTTTTGCGAGTTTTGCAGCCGCCGTAGTTTCTCCTACACGCTTGGAAGGTTGAGCTGTGTTCAAATGGTTTGCGATATGCTAGATGGCGCTAAATCCTATGCATTAAACTGTTGCCACAATGTTAAAGACACACTATTGCACCATTCAGATTTTCCTCAATTGGAACAAACAGTGAAAAACAGCCCAGGACAAAAATGTACACAAATGTGACTTTGTAGCGCAGACACCACTGACTGATGAATATTTAATAAGACTTTTATTTGATGTATCTCGCTCCACAATCCTGTGTGAGTGAGTCTATATGGAAGCCGGTGGCTCAGACGTGTTGCTCTCGCCCCGACCTGCCAGATGACACCGCATCATTATTCTGCGCTCGTCCATTTCCACCAGGAGAGCAGAGGTCAGGCTTCGGACCAGTCTCCCGCTAAACACAAGCCACTTCCATGCTGGGACTGACTTTATCTGTCTGTGGATGAACTGTGGAAATTGTAATCATGTCTCTCTGCACCAGTCAACGTGTTACAGGGGTTTCCACATTTCTTTCAAGGTCATGTTTTTTTTTTTTTAATGAAATTTGAGGTTTAGCTTCGCAGTAAATGTAGCCTCCCCTCACTGATATAACAGGGGTTGACAAAATAAGAGAAACACTTCTCTGTATAATGGGATATAGTAAAATAGCACCACAAACTCCATCCTCCAAAATGACTGTGCAGTTGAATCAACATTTCTCTAAGCTTGTAGGTAGCATTTATTATAGGACTGTTATATTAGACTGCATTAGTTTTATTTACCTAATAAACAGACTACTGGAGTGTATAATGAAATATCAAATTAATTTTTTTTAAATTAAGTTTTTTTCTAGATGAATTTTCGATAATCGTTTAAGTACTTTCCCCCCCTTAAATTAATCCCTTCAAGGTTTCCCAACACCAAATGGAACCCTCTGCTCAGTCTAAATTACTTTACACTACACTGCGTAATATCAGTGCCACAGGCTATACCAAGACAGATCTTCATATTTTCCTGCTACCATACCTCAAAATACATGCTGATCAAATTCAAAATAAGCTGTTTTAGTTGCAAAAATTGGGTTAACCAAACTTGTTGGTTCGTACAAATGTGTTCAGATGCAGACAGAAACCCACACTTACTATACAAAAACCTGAAACCTGTCATATACCTTAGAAAGAAATGCAATGAAACACACCTCAGAAAGTGACACAACAGATAATTGAAATTTATTCCCAATTATGCCACACAACAAACAACCCTCCCCTGGCATTTTTCTTTTTTTTTCTTTTGCTACACTTCTTCCACAGTCGAATAGCAGCGATCGCAGCACTGCTTTCCTATGGGAGGACTTACGCTTTGGCACTGAGGTGTAATAGCTGGGAGAGTTAATGTAGCTTAAACAGCCAAACTAATTGTCCCTGTCTCTGTCATATTTGTCTAGTCGAACACTCCTAAATACCACAGCGATTAATTACCTCGCAGCCAGGTATGGGGAGACAGCATCTATTCTCATTCTCAGCTCTGTGTGTGTGTGTGTGTGTGCGTGCGTGCATTGGACAGCGTCTATAAAGTGTGTGTACACTATATATGTGTGTGCATGTTAAGCCAAGTGTATTCAGGGGAGTATCTGTCCCGCCTTGACACAGGTATTAATTGTGATGACTTGTTTGATGTCAGTGGTGAAACGTCCCTCTTTGTGATTCTTGTCTTAATTAAAGCTTAGTTATAAAGAGCCCAATCACGACGTCACTTCCGGTCTAGCCTCTGTTCCAATAGTTAGTTACTTACAAACTTCTCTAGGTTGACTATATAGGTTGTTTGCCTCATGTCTCGGTCCATTTTGAAGACACAGTAGTGTTGAAACCTCAGTCTGTTCTCCCAATTAAAGGCTGTGAATTAATCACAGTGCTCCAGTCCTCCTTTGTTCTGTCCTCGAACTGAGAAGCACCTGATTCAGCTGCATTTTGCTGGAAGATATGCGGAGAAACCCTGTTTCTTAAACAAGGATTACTTACTGAGCACAGAAAAAAAAAACTACAGCTCCCGTGAAAAATTAAAAGCACTGCAGTGCAGTTACCTTCATCATCATAATCTATATCCATAAAATTCTAAAAAGCTCTCTTCCAAAGCCAGTTGTTTTTTCTAAAAACTTGCAATATCTGCTCCAAATGGTCTTGCTCTTATTATGAATATATCTGAGCTTACAGTTATCCCTCCACTCACTCATGGACTTTTGTTGAGTCATGGTGTTTAGCCAGTGAAGGTGTTGTGTGAGAAATGGTGAAATGTGTTTGTTAAAGGCCGCTAAAAGGCAGAAAAAAGAAAACTACACTTTACACAGCGGGAAACATGACACACTGTGAAGAAATACTCAGTTTTGTTTTAGGTGTAGTCATTAGCAACCTGGAAGTTCCGGTTTCACTTCTGTGCTCTATTGGAGTAGGAGAAAAATCTCCAGGGACTTCTATATCATGTGACCATTGGTGGTCACAGAGATAGGCTGCAGTGTGCTTGCTGGCAGCCTTAGCACAGGCAGAGCACTGAAGTCGCGCTTTCATTAACTGATTGGCATCAGCTACTTGCTCCACAATCACTGGCTCTTTCATCAGCTGCTTGGCTACGAGCTGACTGGTAACATCTAGTCATATTCCTACAATTCACTGCAGCTCCCTCCACCACTTAAACCTCATTCTTATGTGATAAGCTTTCGCTATGTTAAGGACATTTGTGTTGTCTGCTTGTACTTATGATTACCTTTTCACACCATAAGAAGCCGAGTTAGCACGAATATGGAAAAGTAGCCTGCTTGCATATTGCAGTGGTCCCTCAAGACTCTCTCGAGGAAGAAAAGCAGCATCGTCCTTCATGGAGGGAACTCTGTGAAATGTAGTTCAAGCGCAATCCTTTCTCCAATCACCTCTAGTGAATGCATACTTGTCCAGATAGGAAGCGGATGGTTTTCAAGATGGATGATGATGCATGGGATGGGTTTTTTTTTTTTTTTTCATTTACCCCGCCGTCAGTGCTGCTTCCTAACTTTGTGTCAGAATTAATAGAAATAAATGACATCACATATGCACAGCTGACTGTGTCGGGTTTCTTGCACATCTCACTCGGCGATGTACATACGAGTCGGTTTGTTTGTGAGTAGTTTGTGTTTGTGCACACAGGTGTGCAGCGATCGTGCCTACGTGTTGGGGCTTGTTTGCCAAGATCAGAGGCAGGCGCCCCGGGTGTGTGAAGTGTTCCCATCATGCATCGCTCCATGCCTGGGCAGCCCACGCCCACTCATCATCCCCACATTAGCGCTCCTCTCTCTCCCGCTATCTCTCTCATGCATACACGCACTCTCTTTTCTTCTTTCTCATTCTGCCTGTGTTTCTCTCTCCCTCTCTGTGATCTCTCTGTTTATGTTTGACCTTTTTGCCGTTCTGCACCAGCTAATGATGGTACAGGGATAGCAGGTGTGCTGCATTAGCCGACTTCTGCCGTGGCGGAACAAATTAGAGGTCCACCAACACCGAAGGCCAACCTTTCACCGACGGTGCTCCTGTTAGTTGCAGACACACCCACAGATGCCCACAAGCTCTCACACAACACAGGCAGATATGCAAAAACATACAGTACTGTACCAGCCATGCACACACATACACATACATACGCTCTCTAGGCTGTCAGATGTGTGCAATTTGAGCAAAATGACACAACCCAGCCACATAATATTCTCACCTGGAAAAATGGGCAAAGGAGGACAGGGGAGAACGTGGAGGCGAGATATATAATCATGCTTTGTTTGAACAGCTAGCCCAGGTTTACAAATACTATACTCTGCTGATTTTGCATAACTAGACGACTGTGTTGCTTTGACTTTCTTTTTTTCTCCCGCGGGGTTGTGCTGTGTGTTGAATTTGAAGAGAGAAAGAGATAGAAAGACCGATAGATACACAGAGGGAGAGACTGGGATTAATGCCTCTCACATGTACACACAAACACACACACGCATGCACCCTTCCCTACATTATAATACGCAAAACACCGCCTTGTCTCCCACTACCTTCCAACTAGCCCCTCCACTCCACAGAGTCAAATCCAAGCTTGCATCCCTCGGAAATAATCAAAGGGGAATATCAGCTTGATTTGGATCCCTGCTGCTGGCGAGCATTTGTGTGTGAGCGAATTTGTATGTTTGCATGAATGCAGATACGTGGACACGTGTTGGAGGACAGCAGGCAAAGAGAAAAATGTGGTATTCTGTGTTGATTTTGTGTCTTATCAGTGAGGACGGAAAGGGGGAGAAAACAAAGTTCATATCTGATCCGGACATATCTGATCCTAACTGCAGAAATATTGAAGATCCATCAAATAACTGTCATTACTTACAATGGATATATTTTAAATGAAGACGCTGATCTGAATTCTGGTTCATCATCTCTATGCTGCAAATCCAGATTCACAGTGTGAAAAAAATGATGAAACATTAGTCATGGGGAGAAGTGAAATAAGAAGTTGACCAATTTGGTGGTATTGTGGTAATAATGATAACAACAAACACATTCTGAAAAATAATATACAGTGCATTATCTGCTGTGGTGTAGTGCTGGTACCACATGTACACAAAACATGCACCATTTCCCACACATAGAAACACACTAACACAGGGGAAATTCAATTAAGACAAATATTTGTTTAGGTTGTTTTTTCACTAATTGAACTATTTTTTATACTATTATATATTATACTACAAGTAGCCAAAGTGGTGCATGAGGACGACTGCCTTGATCTTGTCGGAACCAATGTGACCCAATTAGTGAAATTGCATTTCTTTTTTTGACTAACAGGTCTTAAACTCGAGTTATATTGTAGTTGATTCAGGGGTTGCCAGCAGCAGTAGGTCGTGTTGTTCTTTCACGACAATCCCCGAAAGTCAGTGTGTTAATATTCTTCCATTTACTTTGTGATATAGAGCGACACAATGTCTTTTTCACAAGCAGTCCCATGTGGTATCTATGCACATAGGTTCCTAAGCTAAGCCGCAACTATAAACTCAGTTTATGGATCTTAGAGATGTTTCTCTTATTCTGTCAATGTATATCACTGACTGTAGACCTCTCTGTTTAATACAATACAGTTCAACAGTACCACAATCTACAGCCTCCAAAATGATCATGTAGTTAAATCAGCACATCTCTAAAACAGTTTCAATGAAAACTGAACATTATCTTCATAGAGGTAGTATTCATTGCAGGATGTTGTATTAGTTTTGGCTCGGTGTATCTATCCCTCTTTAAAGAATGGTGGATCAGGCAAAAATTATTGATATGCAAAGAGGTGATTAAGAGTGTGTTTACATCCATTTATGGCTAACTATAGATGTGGAAATCAGGCTTGTGTGTGTCAAGCTTTACTGTGATTCACCACCGGATTTATAAAACAAAACCATGTGTGCGGCTTTATAGATTTGACAAAAGGATTTCTGTGTTTGTGCAGGTGTTGTCTGGCCCCTGGTACTGTTTCCCCCTACTGAGACAACAATATGTGCAGAACATACAGCATGAGCGAGGAAATTCCTGAAGGTGTTACCGGACAAAAGAGGCCATCACAAGTTTCGATGACACAAAGAATCATTCCCGTATATGTTTACGGATTACTAGTAAAGGCCGAGGGATGGCCTGCAGCCCTGAAATTGTACAATCAAGTGAGATGTTAACATCAATTGTAGCCTTCACGCACACGCTGCCGTGAGAGACGGCTAAAAAAAGGGACAGGGAAAATTAAACACACACTTGATGGGAGGGAAATTGCCCTCCACTTGTGGTGTCGCAACCGTTTCACCTCGGCAAATGAGCACCTTTAGCTGAGGGGGAAAAAAAAGAGACCTTTAAAAAAAAAAAAAAAAAAAAAAATTGTAATCTTTTTCCTTATTTCCTTCTCTGTCAACCTTGGCCAAAGTGCTATTCTGTTGTCTGTCATCCGGGCTTGCTCTATTACTGTCATTACGGCAATCGGCCCTGCTGGTTAATGTGTTTGTCTATGTACACAAGTCAGAGGCGGCCCGCGGTTGAATGACACCCAATCTACATGTAGCAGGATTGCCTTTGGTTTGGAGGGAAATGGGAGCCTGCCTTCTTCCTCTTAATCAGACATCTTTGATTGATCCGCCCCTCTACAGCCTCACACTCACATTCTGCTGACTGACACGCGGCGAAACACCTCTCCGACCTCGCCCTCCTCCCGTAACAGCTATAAAGATGTGTTCAGTCGTCACGCAGAGTGCCGAGGACGACTGAAAGCTTGACAGGTCGACTCTTGGACTTAATGGGCAAACACACATCGCTGGCCGACGCGCTTGCCTCTATTTTGAGCGCCGCTCTGAACCGCAGGATCTTGCGGGCTTGGAGATGAAAGGCAAACAGCAAAGACAGGCTTGAGGGGAGTCTTTCACTGCTCTTCTTCTGCTTCTTGCTGCTTCAATCTTCAGGTTCAAGTGGGACATTGAAGAACAGATAGGGGTATGCCTCTGGGGAGTGTTCGCAATGAAAAGAGTGCAAGAATCGTCCGCCCAAGGCTTCTTCCTCGTCCTCCACAAGTTGATTCCAAGCAGACGTAACACACTGCCCACACTGTGAGAGGAATAGTGTGTTTTCTGAGGGAATCCAGTCCCCTAGGACTCCAGGGTTTTCCAGGCAGACAAGTGGGCTTTCCACAGATTTGTGTGTGTGAGTTTGTGTGTGTGTGTGTGCTCCCGCGTTGGGGATATTTTTCATCCATGCAGGCCTCAGGAAGCAGTGGTCTGGCCAGGGATCAGCAGAGCGCCTTAGGAGACACCTCTATGGGAGCAGTGTTTGGCCACTGGAACGAGTCTAACACACACACACACTTTGTTTCAGTCACCACTTCACGTCCGTACACATTCAAACGCACGTGTAAATACACTAATGGACATATGCACACACACAGATTTACCTCCTGACCGCCATCCAAACACACACATACACACATGCAGCCTGACCACAAACCATATATCACATTACAGCTAGTCTGAATCCCTCCAGAGGACAGAAATATATCTGATCTGGGCAGAGGTTAGCATGTGGGCCTCTATGGTGGAAGGTCTCAACGTTACCAGCCGGAAGGAGAGATTCCCCCCGTAACGTAACTAAACAAACACCTAATTGCTGCTAAAATAAACATTTGACAAGTCCCTTTCCCAGCAGTGCGAGGACGTACGCTGCTATAAATGCTGAAGATGCAAAATGAAATTAGGGTTCTCAAAGCTCTTACAGCTTAACTCTCGCCACTTTAAACATTATAATAATTAAAAATGATTCTGGACAACAGCCAATTGCCAATGGATTCACTCTAGACTAAATAATGTGTTGCCTTTCAGTGTGCTCGCCTGCATTTCAGGCCAGGGCCAACAGATGCTCCAGCAAATAAATTCCCTCCTTATTTTGGCAAGAAGCGCTCAAAGTTCCATGTTTGCCATGTAAAAGCCCAAAGAATCCCAAAAATATAGGTGTTTATTAAGTCTATACACAAAAACATTAATGCAATTTTGCATGCGTAGAGTTAAAGTAATTATGGTGAAAACGTCCCAATATCACAATTCACCTGACAGTTGCATATTAACAGCACATGCTACAGGGGCTTAAAGCAGTTCAGTTTTAAAATTAAACTGCTATTTGATTGCTTTTCTCCGGCTTCCACTGCCTCAACAGGCAAACACGATTCCGCACACAGCCCTAATATTGATATCACACAATTGATATTAATGAAAACATATGCAGCTGCAGCGGCACATTCATCCACTGCAAATGTACATGAGGCGTTCTCGGCGAAATGAACCAAAGCCGAGCGAGCGCTTTGAAATTAAACGCTATGATTTGTTTGCGGCGCAATGCATTACACCTGATTGTGTGTTTGCTCATGTGTGCTGGAGACGCGGCTAATGAGGCATTACTGGCAAGGGAAACCCAATCGATCGCATGCTGTCGCCGGACAATGCTGATCAATTGTACTGTATTGACTGCATTTCCCCCTCATTAGCTTCTATGAGTGAGTGTGTGTGTGTGTGTGTGTGTGTGTGTGTGTGTGTGTGTTTGTAGCGGGGGAGGTGATGTGTATTTTGGGTAAACACACTCAGGTGGCGGTGCAGGCCTGTGCCATGTCTCTGCTGTGCTATGTAGGCTGGTAGCAGGCATGGGGGCACTGATTACTCTTATTAACACGGAGGGTGTCAGGCACCGGTCCAAATGGCACCGCAGCGACTGTTAGCTCACACACACACACACACACACAGACACACACTCGCAGAGCCCATTCGAGTCAAGAGCGTGAGCCAAGAGTCCCAGCTGAACCCTGCCGTTAGGCCCTATGTGTTGCCATGAGCTCAGGAGGAGATCTTTGTAGTGAGCTGTCAGAGTTTTAACGACTAATATGTTGCCTCGTCGCTCTCTGAAGCTGTTGTCTCCGATGCCGTTCCAACAAAAAAGAAAATCCCATAAGGAGGATTTCAGTTGGAGAAGCTAGAAAGGCAGTGGTTTCTCATTGTTATATTCTGAATTAGTGCTACCCTTCTTTCCTCCTTCTTTTCTCCCCATCTCCCTGCATCAAGACCCGCAGCTGACCATTGAAATACCAACCCATGAAGCCATTTAGAGGCTTTTTGGTCCATGGCCAAGCTTCACAAAATGCTTTCAACTCTGTGGATTCACAATGTACCACTCAGCCTGGCAGATACCCAGCCAGGGTTTGTGCATTCATACTGCTTATTGTGTTCTTCATTATTTTTTTGTTAATCCGGAGGGTTGAAAAGTGCATCGCTTCGTCCTTCCTGATCTTTGGTCTATCTCTTACAGTACACTCTGCAACAGAATTTCCTTTGTTTTATCAGGGTTTAGGAGGTGACAGTGTTACACACTCTCATTTTCTTTCACCGTCTTCCAGCGTGGCAACCATCTGTACTCCTCGAATGATGTTATATTAACTTTTGTCCACAATTCCTTCCTCCAGAAAAGTTAAATGTATCCTTGTTACCTTCTCCTTTCCTGTCTCTTTCTTGAGGTAACAGCTGACGGGTGTTTAGCAATGTTAAACACAGCCATAAACGTAATCATAGCATTTTAAAACACAGTGCTCAAACTCACAGATCACTTTTTATGGAAATGTGATTTTGAATAGAATCAAAATCATGTTAAACTAGATTCATTTTGCCTAACACAGGCAATGTGTAAATGTGTCAATTAATTACAACATGTTAACATTTTTCCACCGCAGCTACAATAGTTGATGACACCGGAAAATATTTCATTGCATGCTTTGGCGTTGTTTTGTTTGCAAGCTGCGTTCACGGCATGTCAGCAGAATGGGAAGAACAGGAAAACCTGCCGTTACAAAATCACCTCCAGGTAATGGATCCCGTCTGTGACACCTGATAGAGGTGAAGCTTAAATTAGCTTTCAGCAAAATATTTGTCGTGTTAGATGTGGTGTTTGCAGCAATTTAGCTAACAAGTCAAATATATATGTTCAGTTAGCTAAATCAACTGTCTCAGTATTCTCTTTATTTAAGGAATTTATATTGATGTGAATGCTGTCAAAGGGATCTTTCACAATTCAGGCACTTCTGTATTGTTAAATACTGAGTTAGACATGTTGACTGTTTTTTTTTAAATTGCGGGAGCTCCCATATGGCATGAGTATGGCACAGGGCTTCTGTCTAAAACTGCAATTTTAAGGGAGACTTCCACTGTGGAAGGCCTACAGACCGGTTTCTACCAAAACAAAAGCAGAAGAAACAGAATTGAAAGCAGCTTCAAGAGCTTTTTCTTGTTACTTGTTTTCTCAACTGTTGAAACTCTTGCTGCAGGATAGGTAATGGATCAACTCAACAATTTAGTTGTACAGTTGAGCACTTGAGTCACTTTGCCAGCGGATTGTAATCTATGTTTTATATTAGCGTCTGCAGTTTGACTGCAGGGCGGAGTGAGTTTAATGAACCTCTGCTGAGCTAATTCACTAGCACAGGACAGCCTGAAAGAATTCAGTTAGTAAAAAAGAATAAGGCTTCCCACCACCCTCCATCAGTAAAAATATTTTTACCTCTACTTAAAAATTACCTACAGCTGCTGCTACAAGTTGTGGGATTTTGATTGATTGTTTTTGAAAGGCACTCTGGGAAATGTAGGAAATCACTAGCTTAAGGAGGCTGAGAGAAAAGAAGTTACACAAAAATTCCACTTCATCACAAAATAACTCATGCTCAGAGGGGAACAGCAGAAAATTATGGTTGTACTCCGCTTCAGGAGAGAAGCTGTGAAGTTTGGCTGCACAGGGAAGCTCCCAGCAGGACGTGTGTTTAACTGAGTGTGACGCAGGGCGTTGCTTAAAATCAAGCATGCATTTCTCAGCGAACCCTCCGCAGATAAATAAAAAAAAAAAGTATAAGATGCGATGTTCGTCACTGCCTCCTCCATGTTGGTTCCACAGTGCCTGTATCAGGAGAGCCCAGCTCCCCGACTGGAAGATGATTGGCTTCCACAGAACTTATTAAACATAATTGCAAACTAATTAGTACAGCGATGGCTTGGCACCTCCGTCTAGTGCCAGACACTCAATGTGGGTTTACAACATGCATTTAAATTTTACACTAATTACCAATCCCTGATTAATTCATGACTGGGGTGTGCTTTATAATAGTTATTAATAGGGCTGTATAGATTAGATTAAGAATTAATTTCCAAATAAAAACCTGGCATTACATGCATGGGGAAAGCCATGTGTTGCAGAGCGACCTGTGCACACTGATGTATGTGTTGTGTCACAATGCATTGGCAAAGCACTTTGATTTAACAATCGGGTTTGCTGTTGTGGGGCGGCAATTTGTATGAAATCACTTGATCTAATGAGGATTTTCTTCAAACCGCTCGTCTAATGAGCGTTTGCGTTGAATCCGCTATCGTAAAAACAACTGACTGCACCCACAAAGCATTGCTAATAACGCAAAGAAACATTTAAAGTCCAATCTTCACCGCTTTACCTGCAGCGGACCCTCTAATTATATCAAGGACTAGTTCAAAACAGACTGAGCACAACATTTCGCTCTGTCATCACGCCACCCTCCGCCCTGGCTGGGGGTCGTTAACGTCAAAACTAAAAAGCCCTACATGATGGTGACCTGCAAGGTTCTCCATCTTGCTCTTGAGGGATTAATCCTGGCCCACACTCCTTGTCCTTTTCTCCAACAACTAATGGTCACAGCATGGACCTCACAATGCTTCCCTAATTTCCACTAATTGAGTGGTCGTTAACAGCCACGGGCCTTGGCACTAGAGCATGTGTGGGTGTGTGTGCGAGTATACGGATATGCATGCATGCGTCTTCACCTAACTACACGTTTGCCTCCACATGCACGTGTATCAGAGTGTATTTGCTCTGCATCAAATGGCCTGGCACCGTTTGGAGGGCGTGCGGGGCACCGGTGGCACAGGGAGATCATTAATTCGCCCTGCCTCTCTGCACGGCTTATTTTGATGTTTTTGTAATGAGCGCCTGCTAGGGAGGGTAAACAGCGAGAGTCGTCGCGGCCCCTTTGATGTCAAATGATGTGAGAGGCAATGAGGGTGGAAGAGACGTGTAGGAGCAGGTCTGAGGAAAGAGTGGATGCTGAGAGGCCCGCAAGGAGCGGCGAAGATGAGGAGAAATCGCTCCTAGGTCGAGTGGCTGCTGGTGATTTCCTGTCACACACACAGGAAGGTGTGAAGAAACTTAAGTTGGGTATATGTGTGCTTGTCATGGCTTAGCAGTATAAGTGTGTGTCTGTGTGAGCTCTGGCTTCATGCCCGTTCAAACCAAAGGAGCCCCAAGATATGTAAAATCTCTCAGATTTGAAATGAACTAATCTCAAAATGAAGTGTTGCTTCTTAATTGTAAAATGTAGTCATTGGTGGGTGGAGCTAGGAATCAGCCTTTACATGTCAGTGTCATCATACCCCAGAGATTGAGTGTTCATAGAGCTGTAGACTTGAGATTTGGAATTGAGTCAGACTAAAGTCACAAAAATAAGGAACTTTTGCAGGAACTTATGGTTGACCAAAACTTTCGAAATATGACTTGAAAGCAGAGAAGTCCACAAGTCTTGTGTTTTGACCTGGTAAAATGGGGGAACAAACAAAAAATAGGACAGACTTATTGGGGCCCTGCACTGACACACAATTAACACAACTTTGAAAAGAGCCATGTCATTCGAATTCAGACATCTGGATTTCCCATGAAGACCTTTGCCGTGACTTGGATTTGTCCTTAAGGAGAAGGACGTTGGAAACAGTCGTTTGACAAAACAATCCCAAAAAATCAGTTGTTCTGTCAATCTCAACATAGTAAGGCAAAGAATAAACTTTTGTTCTTTACTTTTAAGTTAACACAGATGAGAAGTCAGCCGTAAACTCCACCCACTGATGAAGACTATGTGATAAAGCAGGGTATGTGATTTACAAGTCGCTACCTATCAGGATAGAGGCGTAGCAGTGCGTGTCCTTATGAGCTCCACCCTCTCATCCTAGTATGGTTACTTCTGGCTGCAAAGAACCAGGATAGCGACGTAACATAAACAAATTCACACTCAATAACAAGTTATATGACAACACACATCACGTGTTTATCACTTTATAACTTTCGACCTCATCAAAGAACTTTGTAACTCCACACGCACGCTTGCACAACAAATTCAAAGTTCCAGGTAAAATTGCAACATGCACCTCCAGACTCTCCGAGTAAACAGCTTCGGGGTAAGCAATAATGATTACTTAGAGTGGGAGACAATTTTCTAATGTTAAATTTATTTCATCCCCTTTTGCCCCAGACGTGCATCAGCGTCTCCCTGGTTTAATTTTAGGTCGGGGAATATCAGTGGGTGAAGTGGGCTCTTGATGCTTGGGTGACTTACCGAGACGTTTTTTGCGATTCGGATCACTCATCCCCCGCCAATCAACACTTCCCTCCTTTTTCTCAGCCATTTGCTTTTGTTTTCTCCCTTTGTCAGTTTCCACTCAGTCCACTTGTATCATTTCTATACCATCTCCCTCTCCTCTTTTCTCCTTGTCCTTACCGCGATACCACCGATCACAATTAGACCCCTCCTCCGCTGTTTTCCGGCGCGGCGTGCTGAGGCCCCAGCCGAGGGTGACATCTTGACAGTTTCCTGTTATACCGCAAACAAAAGGAGCTTTTTGAATGATGAGCTGTTATTATGTAAATAGCCTCTGGCTGATACTGTCTCAGCACGGTGGAGTCCCGAAGTCCAGTCGACGGTGGTGGCGGAGGCGGATGCCGTGATAGTGATCATTTTCATGATTGCGGGGACTTCAGAGAGGGGCAAAGAGGGGAGAAGTGAACCGGGGGTTACGTTGGATGAGTAGGTCTGTTTACTGCACATTGACTAACCCCTATATGGAAAACATAGTTCGGTGCCCTTCTCTCGTTGTAATGGACTGACTTTGAGCAATATATTTCAGATACACTCGCGCTCAAGGTTAAGAAGTTGTTAGTAATTTGTTTCATGGGAATCACATGCAAACATAGGCATTATAGACCATTGACTGATGGATTTATCCAAAATATTTCAGGAATTGTCACTTTTATTAAAGCTTTTGCATTTAAAACTTTATTTATTTTTTACTTTTTTTAATGTGAAATTCAGTTTATCATGGTCAAGGTCATGGTCAGCCCCCAATAAAACAGTTGTGTAACGCATTAGAGATATGGGCCAGACAAGGAAGAGTGTGTTGTGTGAAAATACACTATTGAGTTGCATTATGGGAAATGTAGGATCCAGTTATTTTGTGCCTGAACTCTTACTTAAAGCCAGAATATCTCGCCCTTAGAGAACTTTCTCTTCCTTGATGCCCCTTTTAAAACAATGGTTCATCCACATGTTTGTCATATGTGTACAGGTTGTGAGAAGTTGAACCATAGAGTCATTGTTCCTTCTCAGACTCCTTTATGTCAATCATGGTTAGTTAGTAGAGGTACAAAATCATGAGAAAACAGCAACAGCACTAATTTACTATCCTTTTACTATCCTCTTAAGCACCTCTCTTCCAGGCAGATTTAAGATGTGACCCATTGGTGGTTCCCAATTCCCAGGTTGGCAACCACTACCACCAACCTTTGGTTCTGGATTGTAGCTAAATTTGCAGTTCAGCTGGCGTTCAATAAAAAGTTCAGCTTTTAAGTAGCACAATGTCTGTATGTTTCATGAGTCTAGAATGAGATACTTCATAATGATATTGTTGCATTCCTGTGGGCTAAGAACTGTTTTTAATTGATTTTCTGTAAATAAAACCTAGGAGGCCCTACAGCAAAGGCCCAGCACTCAACAATGTGCGTGCATCAAAGTACAATCTAGCCTTCTGTGTATCTTTAACGCTGAGTGTTTGTGTGTATGAGCTCATTTAAAGTGAGTTGTGTTTGTGTCTACGCCTTTCAAAAGTGTGTGTGTGTGTGTGTGTGTGTGTAGGCCTGTGTGGTTGCAGTGACTCACTCTCCCTGACCTCCGCACTGCCCACACACACAAACACAGAAGCCCAGCGCTAGCTTTGTGCTTTCTCATCAGCCGACCTCTGACCCCTGCCAGCAGCCTCACCGACGTGGAGCTGAGCCGTATTAACCTGGACCTCTCCTGTTTCCAAGCACAATCATCCGTCCACATAACAACCGTGGCCGCCCGAATCCGTCGCACTTGCAGCCCCTCGCCATCACGCAGGGTACATGTGTAATAATACATGCATGCTCACACCGCAAATAGGCGCCACGCCGCTGTACGGCACACCTTTGCAGGGAGATCAGAGAAGAAGAGAGGGGGCGGTGATGAATATGAGGAAGAGTGGGGGGAGTGAATGGAAAAGGGAGGGAGAGTGCGTGAGAAAGAGGTGTTGTTGTAGACTAGATGTGTTCATATTCTTCACTTCATTGGGTCTCATTATTCCCCAGCAGGAGTGTTGTGAGCATGTCCATGTATGATTCATCCAGAAGCACCTCAGCATGGCTCAGGGAAATTACCATGCACGCCACACACACACACACACACACACAGTGTACAAAATGTTAATAATATTTACTCTTTCCAAGAAACAGACTGACCGGATGATGTCCAGGTGATGATTTCATATTGAATTTGTCCATTAAATTCACTTAAGTGTACGTATCCGTGACCAAATCGGCACACTCGGTTTCCAGTTAACAAGATATTTTCACGTTATAATGGCACATTTTTCAAATTAAATTCATTTTAACTAAGCTGCCAACTGCTGAATAGCATTGCATTCAGAAGCTATGCTATCAGAAAATGAACCCAGAGAACAAAACAAAAAGGTTACCAAAGGAACGGCACACATAGCCGTTTGCAAGCCGCATTTTGTCTAGAAGGTTAACTTTCGCAGACAGTAGGTAATTTACACCAGATCTGGTGGTTTGGATGTTGATTCATGCGATTTGTCAGTGTGCTGTTTGTAGATAATGTGCTAAAGATTGGTTCATCCATCCATCCATTTTCTGCCACTTATCAGGGGCCGGGGCACTGTGCAAGATAGTCCAGACGTCCCTCAACCAGAGCAACGTTTTCCAGCTGCTCCTGCAGGGATCCTGAGGCGATATATAATCTCTCCAGTGTGTTCAGGGTCTATCCTGGGGTCTCCCAGTTGTTGCTGGGCTCAGCTTTAGAGATGGAGTAAAAAAGCAGACATTTGGAGGGACACTTGAAAGGAGCTAGTGGAGGTGGTTCAGGCATCTGATCAGGATGAAGGGTTTCTGGGCACATCCAACGTGTAGGAGACGATGGACAACTAGTCAAAGTATTTTGACAGGTGGCACTGCTTGCTTATGCCTCCTAATGTGAAAAAAATGTGGACACTGCAACTTATTTGTGGTCGCAGGTTGCGTTCTGCCGCTGCTATTCCCTAAAGTTTATCTAAAAGTAATTCTTTCTATATGACTTTTTTATAAGAAGAATATCAGAACAACAGCTGCTTACCCTGATGATAAAAAACACAAAATGAAAGATAAACAATCAAAGCAAATCTTTGTCACGCCTCCTCACCGATCAACACCGTCCCACACAATCACAACACACTCACCTGCCTATCCTCCTCCACTCGACAACTGCGGCTGCACCAACATCATCTTGAACACTAAGACAGACTCATGGACCTAGACACATGCATACAGCAACAACTGACACACACATATACACTCGCTCTCCCAGCCAGACCAGTATTTATGAAGCTGCCCGCCTGCCTATCTTTTCCCCAGCCCGGGCAAATGATTTTCTTTGAGTGCTGTAACTATCATGTCACACCATGTTGTCATTATAGTGATTGCCGGCGGCCCTGATAACCTCCCCGCGGTGATTTGTACCATTGAGGAGTAGTTTCATTTTTCTCTCTTTCTCTCTGTACTCTCGCTCTCTCCTCTCATCTTGATTGCGGCAGCTCCCATCAGCACCCTCGCCCTGTTTGTAGTTGCGGTGAAAGAGATCTCTCCTCCACGTGCAACATTTCATCTGCCAGCCGAGGGGAGACGCAACTCCATCAGCCTTCCAGCCCACCTCCTCTCCTCTCACGTCACTCTTTCCCCATCTCCCCCTTTCTCTTCCTCGCACACTCCACCTCAGCCGTAGCTCCTTCCCACCCCCCCCCCCCAGTCCCTTTCACTAAACTCTTTACCCTGTACCTTGCGTTCCCTCTGTCTTTCTCTGTACCCCCTTTCATTTCACAGAAAGCATCAGCCATCTCCTGGCATGATACGGCTTGCCATCAGCACTGTTTACCGCCCGCCTTTGATAGAGGAATCAGCTCTCCCCTCCCTTTTTCTCTCCCTCTCTTTCTTTGTTTTCTCCCTCCTTTATTTCTGCCTCTCCCCCTCTCACGTAAGTTGTCATTTGTTGCCCATTGTCTCGGTGGTATTTAGTGGCGGGGAGATTAGGCAGCTGTGAATGGACTGCAGCTGTCTGTGCTGGATTAGGGGAGTTTAATCAAAGTATTTTCTAATGCGCCTCGTAATGATGATCCATAGGGACGGAGGCTCTTTAACAGATAATGATAGCTAGGCTTGCTGCCGGAGATGACTCGCTTGGAAGCACCACAGTCGCCGTCTTATCGTTGCTTTATATAGGCCCGGCTTTGCTATAAGAATGTGCTACATAGCAGTCAGTTCGCCAAAGTTGTTGCATTTCAGGAAACAACAGGAGGTGGCATGGATGTAGTGAGCTCCAAAGGGTTTGTTTTGACTCACTTGTGTGTCGGAATATTTAGTTTTAATGGTTAAATGTCACTTTTGATGCTGTGACACAAATCTTCTCTTTGTGTAAGCGTGATAACAGTGGAAACAGGTGTTGATTGGCCCCTTCCAGTTACAACTCTGGTGTTAATGATATGCCTCCTTCACTTGACACAACCAAACTATTGTTTGTGTACTTGGCTTTCTTCTGGACTTGGCTTTCCTCGGTGGTGCTGGTGACAGAGAATACGATTTAACAAGCCTCTCAACCCTTCTGTCAGCATGTTCAAATTTAGTTTTGGCTTACATGCAGGTAGCCTTACTCAGCAAAAATGCATACATTTGAATCAGAAACTATTTGGAATTTTGGTCACTCATCTTAACACACATGGGCTGCATCTCCAGCATTGTGGCGAGCGGTGTTGGCCCGATAGCTGACATTTTAATACTACTAACTTTAAAGCAATAATTTTACATTAATGTAATCGACTCTCCATTTCAACCTCTTTTCAAAGGGCACAAGTGTGGAGGGCAGATTGATTGGAATAATTCTTAAAAAAAAGTACTTATTTGAATACAGTTGTCTGGCATCTTGACAGTGGAAGAATTCATTTGGATCAGATATTCAAAATATGGCAACCGTGTCAAATACATCTTGAACTGAATCCCAGTCCAGCTAAACTGGCTAGCTAAATCAGTGCCAGGGGTGAAAGAGGAGACAATCTTGCTTACTGAGCCAATAAAGATGGAATAATACTTAATGTATTGTCCATAATTTGTTTCTTCTTCTGAATTCAGAATTTACAGTGGGAAATGTCTTGCAGTGTCCACAACCTTTGGTAGATTGCACTTTTTCCACTTTCATCTTCATGCAGATCATGTAAAAAGTAGGACTATAATTCATTCATTACAGTGCTAAACTTATTATTATATATAGTATTAATATGAGAGTCCACATTATTTCATATTTGGTGTAAAGTTTCCCAACAAAATTCCCAGAATTCCTAGGAAGGAATAGATAAATTATAAGGTTCCAGGAAAGATGCACATGTTTAGGGAAATCTGAGAGTGTCAGTTGATCAGCTGAAACTGCAATAATGTATGTCCACAGGCAAGCATACTATTTAAGAAAAATTAAGAAATCATTCTAATCATTAAGATTTCAGCATTTCTTTCTAGGAAATGTGTCTGAAAATCAACTTATAAAAAAAACAACTAACTAAACTCAATCAAGAACGGACTCCCTTCCCCCTACAAATAGTATCAAATTGCATAGCTCAATCCAGAAAACATATTGAAAATTAAATATTTCCAACATTTTATGCACAACACAATTCTATAATCCCCCCCCCGTTTTACCTTAGTTTGAACAGGATTAAAATCTCTTTTTCAATGTTTAAACTCAAAATCATGGCTAAGGAATAACGCAACCTTCTAATTTGACAGAGATGTAAAGTTTATCTGCAATGATTTAATTTCAGTATCATGGCCAAATTGTGTAAAAAAAAGTGTAGAAAACGACTATCTGTCTGATAAACCTAAATCTAAAAGCGATTGTGTTTGTGCTTGTTGTTGATGTGTGATAGCAGAAAACAGTAGGCGAGGTACACCGCATGAAGGCCAGCAGACTCGCACCGCTCATATTGGCATAAAACCCAACATGTTGTCCTGAAAATTATAGCTCTTTCTCTTTCTCTGGATGCCACTTTACTCATCCTACTCCAGCCCCACACACACTTACAGTCCATGGCTGTTAATAGACTCATCTACCTCTTCCAGGACACTCAGAGTTGTCCAACCTTCACTAGTAAACACTCAGGAAGTAGAGATCTGTTTTATTTTTTGAAATGTTTTCTCTTTTTTCGCGGCTAATGTGATGCTAATGGTTTTGAGAACCCCACAGCAAAACTGGGGATATCAGGACCTCATAGACTATAGACTGTATAATTAATAACAGTAAGCTGTATTTCTCCCTCCAAACTATAATTGTGGATGAGGCGTGTTTCTATGACGCATGATCAACTTCAATCTCAAAACATTCCTCAAATCTGACTTGTCAACGTCCTGGACTCGAGATGAAATAGCACCCCAACAGAGCCAGCATATGGAGCTGATCATCTCCCAGCCAGCTGACTTCATTTTGCACCTTTTATTGCTAATCATTACAGCTAAAGAGAGATGATATTCGTAGCGATGGGATTGAAATTAGGGTGCAGTCTCTCATTCTGTCTACTAGCCTTGCAAAAGTGTTTGTGCTGACTGCATGTAAAACCTATAAGTTACAGATAAATGTTTCCTTTATTTGACCTATATTGAGACCCACCGTACTCTCCACTAATTTAAAAGCTAAATGGTTTGACTGGGAATCCATTCTTTTGTCTCCATTCTATTTTTTATGTACTGCTACGTATTTCCACAAGAAACAGAAAAAGAGGTTAGTAGTAGTGAGATTTTCCTAACATTCAGAACAGCTCCTCCATCCGACTACCCGCCTTATCTACCTCCAGTATTTTGACAGTGCGGCGCAGTGTGTCTCAAAGAAATTGTGTCTGTGCAAAGGAAGTGGCGGGGAGCTGGCGTGTCTGGTGCTAAACTCACAGCAGAGCACGTCGTGTTGTGATATGACCCGGCGCTGACTCGCAGATGATGGAAGACAAAAAAACTCACACTGAGACGAGAGAGAGAGAGAGAGAGAGAGAGAGAGAGAGAGATGGTCTTTTTAAACTCGAATGTTACCTCCCAAATAATGAGAAGGGGGGCGGGGGGGAGGGAGAGAGACAGAGAGAGGAATCTGAGATGAAGGGAAGCCGCCTCTCAGTGGCTTCCTCCTCCCTCCCTTCCTCCCTCCCGTACGTACCGAGGCCCCATGCTGCTCAAGACAGATGCTGGGGGAAACAGCGAGGCATGTTGCTACTGTGGCTTGTTTCTCAATCAGAGGCTTAACTCAGCACCTAACACACATACACATACACACACACACACACACACACACACACACACACACACACACACACACACACACACACCGAGTATCTTGGCACAAAGATAACATTTGTGAGCACATGCACACTCACACCCACACACACACACACACACACACACACACACACACATCCTGATAATATCCGTTGAGATGTGAGATTAAAAACGCTATAGCTCCACCTGTTCTTTGCCATAACAGGTGCCTGTGATAATTATTTCACCTCTCTCTGATGAGCCCGGCTCACACTAGACAGCATGCAACTGTAGCAACCAGAAAATTTCATTAAACAATTGCTTTGTAATTACTGTATCAGGGTTCTATTTGATCCCTTTATCTGCGCAAATACAGTTTTCTTGCCAAAATGAACATAGCAGTGCTTTATTCGCACTATTCTGGAGGGTTTCTTTTCCTAGGAGCCAACAGATGGTCAAGTGTCAAAGGTCACTGTTTGGCTTTGAGGTAACAGCCGTCTTTAGGAGGGTCAATCTGTGTGTTCAATAAGCCAGAGACCTGGTGAGTGTGCAAAATTGATTCAGTCCTCAACAGCACGCTGCTGGGATCCACACTCCTGTGCCCCCCCCCGTCTTGGTTATCTGTAACAGTTATCAGCTCTAATCGGATGTCAGTCTCATGCCCCCATAGACAATGAGGTGAAATCAAAACTCGCCATGCAGAGAAAGACTTGATAAAAGGTCAAGGTGTGGCTTCTTAAGAGGAAATATGCATGTTCTCCTAATCATAGATGATTATAATTTGCAGGTGAAAGCAAAGCATTAAATTACTTATCGTCTTTTCTCAATTGATCTCTTATAGAACATCTGGTCCTTGACTGCAAGAACTTCCCGGTTGCCTGCTGTGATGAATGACCTCTTACTCTGTCAGTGGAATTTTGCCTTCCTGCCTCCTTGGACTTGGAAGTTGTCCTTTGCTGACTGGATACCTGTTGCCAAACCTACTGACCAGGTAAACCTTGCTTTTATGCAGCCTGACCTGTCTGTTGAGTTTGCTTTTGTTGCCACACATTGGTAATTGTAGACATTACATAAGCTGCATTTGACAAAAAATAGTATATTTCCAGTTTTGGTCCTTGGTCCCACAAAAATCCTCGCTCTCCTGTTGGACCAGGAACTTTCGAGGTGAACGTCCCTCACATGTCAAACAGAAGTCAGTTTGGTACAAGCAGTGTTGGGGTCAATACTCAAGTAATGCATTACATTACTCATTACATTACTCCGCAACATCCCCTGACATCACATAATGACTCAATAACTGACTCAAACAAACTCACTTGAGTGGCTCACGCACAAAACTATGGCTTTATAGTAGAATAGTCCAGTTTGTTTGACGTGTTTATCGCTAAACTAGTGGTTATATCTCATGAGGAGGAGTCTCTCAAATCATTTGTCAGTCAAGCTCTTCCTCCTCTGAGTCAGCACAAGACTACAACAGTCTGAAGAGCCTCGCCACGGGTGCGCTAGGCAGCATCACTGTGCTGAATTTCATAGATATTGTAGGGAAAATGTTCCTGATTTCCATCTCTGATCCCCAAATATTCAATTACTGAAGTTTCAAAGTTGAAAGAAGCTGTATCCTCAAAAGCAAGGAAGTCACTTTGGGGATGCATGAAAAGGCATGTTTGATTCCCGCCCATTATGCAGATACATATATAAAATAGCCAACAGCCTTTAGTCGGGTTTCTCACCTTTCTGGTCTACCCTTCCATTCAAACATCTATTAAACCACCAAGCAGTCAGTGTCTGATGAATGTAATGACGCAAATGTAAAAATATGTTTCAAACCATTACTTTGCTTTAAAATCTCTTGATTTGCTTGATTTTCACCAAAAGCAGTAGAAACGCAAACTGAAATGAGCTAAAGGGACCTGTAGTCTGTAGCACATGGTGTACAGGCAGTTATGTTGTGACTTTTTGCCATAAAGGAGCATATTCCTTCCTTGCGTCTCATAAATGAAATGGCTCTTGTTTCCTGTAGGATGAACAGAAATAACAAGGCCACGGCTGTCTTCCTCTCGCTGACCCGCCGTCCTATCCGCGACTCTCTGAATAGAACAAGACAAAGAAAGCCTTTGCGTTGGTGGAAGTTTGCAAAAATAATCTCTCATAGGGATCCTGTATCAAAAATAATGACATGACCGGTTTGCTTTCTCTCTGTGGGCTGACGCCTGCACTTACTTTTGACTTTTGGCTTTTGATAGCTGTGTCTGCGTTGATAGATGATATCACCGTTGCTGGCTGGAAGTGCACTCGCAAAAAGGGGAACAGCTATTTCTTTTTCTTTTTTTTTTTCAAGCTGTAGCGTTGATGATATACATTATAGGACTAAGTGTGTGTGGAGTATGATTCTGGTGCTGCCTCATTACTGCAGGATTACATGTGCATCCATTGGCGAGGGGGGCCTCAATCACTCTCCCCCTCCACTCCTCTAATTCACAGAATGATGTAATTATCCCTTTTTTTCCATCTCTCTGACACCAGACACACATTCTCTCAAGCACAAAAACATTCACACTCACAGTCACAGGTATTTTCTCTGGCTCTCTGGCCCTCTCAGTCACACACAGAGAGACTGAAGGCCACCCTGACAAAAGAGGAGCATTTTGTGCCTTTGACATGATCTCCCCTCCCCACAGTGGACGAGGGCCCACAAAGCCTGGCGGTGAATGAGGGTCAGCTGCAGCCTGGCCCCTGGGAGCCTCCCGTCGAGCCTTTTAATGAATGTCATTTTCTTGCATTAACCACCCCGATTGTTGGATAATGGCCTCCCAACAATAACATTTAACCAATTCCCCTGTCTTTTGGACTGGCTCATTTGGGCCACAGCAGGGGGTGGTAATTGATTGTGTAATTCCAATCAGAGCTGTAAACAGATTGGAGGTCCTTTAGAGCCCCCCCTTCTAACATACAAACACAAATATATCCAAACACACTCCCTCAAACCAGATTACATCAAAATAATCTTGCAGAATAATCTATCTTTCCTAAAAGGAATACACATACACACACACACACACACACACAGTGAAACTTTCTTTAGCCTTCATCATCAGTGCACAAAAAACAAGTGGCTTCTGCATGACCCCGGCTCTGCTGTGTGCTAACACGTTCCACTGCCTTTTCTTTTACCCCTCTCCCCTCCCTGCCCTGCGCTCTTCTTTTTTCTCACATTGATTGTAATTCTCTCTCATCGTCGGCTGCGGAGATCCACAGACTTAGGAGCTGGCTGAGGAGGAGGTGAGGGGGTTAACTGCACTCACCAATTTAGATTTACTGTGAGACAAACACTGGTTGGGTGGGGTGGGGGGGGGGGGGCGGCGGCGGTGGTGGTGGTGTTGGGAGGAAGGGGAGGGGGGGTGCATGTTGTCTCCATGGAGATAAGGGGGCAATGGCACATTGTGCGTGTGCAAGTGTGTACGCACATGCTCAGAGGCTCATTTCAAGACAGGTTCAACTAATTGTCACCAGAAAGCTATTTATTTACTAATTGGTGTTCACAGAGAATGCTGTAGTGTTTTGTTTGTGTGAAACATACACATTTACAACGTATATGGGATCATTTTCACTTAACCAAAACCTGTACATGTCTGGCTGTGGTGAATCCAAGGGCTGTAAACCTTGGTATTTAGTCTGAGATCAGGACCTGCTTTTGCAGTGGAGGAATGTAACTGTGTACATTTACTCAATTACGGTACTTATGGATTTGAACTATCAGTACTTTACTTGAGTAGTCGCATTCCAGGACATTTTCTGCTTCTGTTCACTCCATTGGGAGGGAAATATTTTTATGTCACTAGATCTATCTGACAGCTTTAGTTATTAGTAACAAAGAAAACATATGAACAACTTAAAAAAATAAATAATTTACAATATTTTCATGCAAAAAAATAGAACATTTTAATGGTTTCAGCTTCTTAAATGTGACGACAGCTTTTCTTTGTCTAAACTTACAATTAATTGGTTCATTTGAAGGTTTCACTTTAAGCTCTGAATAATTATGATTTCTCACTTTTATCATGTGTTTTACAAACCAAAACAAGCAATGGATTAATCAAGAAAATAATCAGCAGATGAATCGATTATGAATAGTAAATGAAGTGAATAGTTCAAAAGCACTGAGTACTTTTACTTTTCATACTTAAAGTACATTTTCCTGATTATACTTATACTACTTTTACCTAAGTAACATTTTAAATGCAGGACTTGTAACAGAGTATTTCTACACTGCGGTACTTTTACTGAAGGATCAGAATACCTCCTCCACCACTGTGTTTCTGTCACGTTCCTGGGTCCTTCTGTCGTTTTCCCTTTAGGAAACATGACTGACAATATGTGTGATACAATATTATATATCGTTTCTGTGATGAAAAGTTTCAACTTCCGTATGTTTTGTTGTACTCGCTCTCCCTGCACCCGCCTTGTCTGTTACATCTACTCAGTTCTTGCATTTCCCAGAATGACATTTGGCGACGTTTCTTTCAGCTGTGAGTCATATCAGTCTGTTGTCAGTCTGCTCCTTGCCTCTGCCACAATGAATTCCTCCTCCTGAATGATTGTTGAATTGTCTTGCACAAGCTCTCGGTCCTTTCTCTTCGAAACTGACTCCAAAACGTCATCATTCAGTAGCTGCACCGCACGTATCTTCAGATCTGTTAGCGGGTGAAAAGATGTCGAGGTATCTATGTGTAAACAGCTACACTGCCATGTTGCGTATATATGTTGTCATGGTAACCACCGGATCTTGCGTAATCCATTGTATTCTTGTGATCAGAAGATGGATTTAATAGCAGTTTCAGGTTCGTACTCATGTTATCTACTCAATTAGTTTGAAACCACATCCAATTGTTCAGTCAGCCTCGTGTGTTTGTTTCCACTGACGCAACTTAAATGAGCCACATCAAACTGGTTTCAAGGTTTTAAAACGCCCTCAAGCGTCTAGCTTTCGTACATCCATTGTTTCAGCATGTTTTCATTCACTTTATTGGTGTTATGGCCTATGTGCATGTTGAAGTGTAGTCGTTTCAGAGCTGTTGAAAGAATGCATGTCTGAAAACTACATGTACCTGTGGTTTTAGGGATATTTGATCAACTGTGTAGCAGAAAACGTAAAAAAAATTGACCCAGACAGGAAGGGTATTACTACGAGTTGTTTTAGGGTTCATTCCTTAAACTGATACTGACAATGCTAAAATATGCCATATGACTTTTTTCCTGGGGTATTAAGACATCCCATTGTTCTCCCGCAGAAAATTAAATCACTATCTTTACAAGCTACAGTATGTTCTCTCTCCAACTCTGACAGCACCCGGTGATTACCTCTATCTCTGGCATAATTCAGCCTTCGCACATCCTCCACAGACGTTTCTGCTGTACAGCTACATCCCTGCAAAGTTAAACATCAAGATCCCTCACAGATGGTTTCTGGGTAATGGTTCTCCTTACTGTTTCATCATCAAAACAGTGGAGTTAGAAGATCAGCAGAAACAATAGACAGCCCTCAACTTATCCTCGCCCCTGCATTCAAAGATGATTATATTATTTTATCACGCCTCAGAGACTTGATGTGAGCCTAAAGATTTATACCGGCACCCAATCTGCCGCCGCTTAGTTGGATCTGGGTTCATTTCAGCCCCTGCCTCCTCCCATCTTTCTGCTGACTCTGTGCGATCCGAGGATGGTGAGTAAATCTAATATAAAGGCGTTATTGATTTGCAGGCCCTTAATCACTTTGATTTGGCCCAGTTTTCACTGACCCACACTGCAGCTATGAGTTCCCCAGGGGTGGGCCTTCAGCATCGCAGACGGGCAGACACTCGAAGGCAAATGCAATTTTTCTCCGATGCCAAAGAGATTTAGAAATCCTATCATCAATCATCTCATCACTAATATTTATACATGTGGTGTGGCCGATCGATAGGGTTTCTTTTTATTTATTCTGCTCATCACTGTGCTAGAGGAACTTTAAGAGTGTGCTGTATCAGTACAAAACCTAAACGGATAGAAACCTTATAACTCCTGAACCACAGGACAAGTTTTGACCGGGCAGACGTGTGAGAAGTTGCTAAAAGACATGGGCGTACGTAGCAGTTGATCATCTCATTCCAAAACCATAACAGCCTCTGCTTTTTGAGCAGATTTTAAGCCACAAACTGGATTTTCCAATGGAAATTATACCTCAGATTCGTGTTGATTTAACTAAGAGGTAATGTGTGTGTGTTTATTCGATGTCACTGCATAACCATTTACTCTAAAAAGTCACTTTGAACAAGTGGGAAGTCAGTGTATTGATATTTCTATGTTTTGGAGCTGCATGCATAAATCTGCTTATTACCAGAGCATCAGTTTGTTGTTGTTGTTGTTGTGAGTGTGTCAGGGCTGTACTGTTGAGACCATGTTGGCTAGTACGGAGCATTGTGTGGCTTTGCTCAGGCACAGGGAGCATTTCTGTAAGAAAGACCCTGTCAATTCTTTCTTTCTCTATAGTTCCAGGTTTATGTATTTTTATTTATTTTTTGGGCATGTCCCCCTCAAAGGCACATCAAAGTTGAAGCAGGGGACATTTTTAGCAACATTCGCTTGGTTTTAACTTGAGAGCAGCAAAACAAATCCTGTTTTACAATGGAAAAAATGTTTGATCAAATGAACCTTAGGTAAATAATTAATACGAATAATCTTTGACAGGAAGTAGAAAATAGTCCTGTGCATTTTAACGCACACTGAAAACACACTCCACACGTTTATGTTTAGTGTGTCTCAGCACAGTGAGCCCACGTGACTGTGCGAGCCATGAATCTAATAGATGTGTGCCACTATGTAGCTGATATCATGAACCAACTGTGTCACTTGGTAAACAATGCTAATTAAGAGAGACACTGGGATTGCCTCGGTGACCCCTCTCCCCCATCCGTGTTTGTTTGTTTTTATTGTTCATGCTAATTAGGCTTAATCCCCTGTTTCTCTTGCCGTGGACTCTGACCAGCAACGGGGGTACGTGCTGCAGCCAATCAGGTGCGGCGATACTGCGGGGTTGAGGCGTAGAGGAGGGAGTAGGGTGATTGCTGTGCGGGTACATGCAGAAGGGAGAGGAGGAGGGTGGGGGGGAGTTAAGCTTATAGCTGCATTGGTGTGTGTGTGTGTGTGTGCGTGTGTGTGGAGGGGGTGGGGGGTATCATGTCGGGTGGGGCCCCTGGCAGCCATTGTCTTGCAGTACAATGATACGGCTCACAAGTGAGCAGTGGGCCAATAATGAGGAGGAGGCCCCACTGAACAGCGTGTCCCTGCCAATTGTTCTGCCGCCACAGTGGGAGAATGGAGCTGTCCACACACACACACACACACACACACACACACACACACACTACACTAAACATCCATACTCCTAACACCTTCCTTGCATTATGGCCTGCTCCCACTCCTCTCCCTATGCCACACACACACACACACACACACACTCCCCCCATCTCATATCTCTGACATGGGGAGTGTGTTCACTAATAGCTAATTAAAACAGGACTATTAATGAATGGCCAAGCAGCAGACATGATAAGGAAACTTAGAGGGGTGAATTAACACATCCTTAACATGTCATCCCAGCCAGCTGCAGCCCAGTGTGAGTGTGTGTGTATAGCTGTTTTTTCACACTTGCACACAATATATGTTTTAAACAATGGAACACACATAAAAACACACTTATATCTTACATAAAAACAGGCGTGCTGCTACTATAAACAAAGGATATTAGGAATATGAAGTATTAAGTTTACCTGCATGAATGTTATTATATCAGTCAATGAAGCACCTAAAGCCTGATAATGTTTTTACCACCAACAGTCAATGATGACTTTATTTCATCCATTGCTATTATTATAATTATTTTTGTTTTTACTTTGTACCTACTTGAAGTGAAGTGAAGTTGTTTTGAATAAATGGGGGTAAAAAAGGAGCCTATAGTTGATTTTGTGAATTATCTTTAACTTTTAAAGTGGGACACAGTAATTGAAACTCTTTACAGTGTATCAATTCAATTCAATTCAATTTTATTTGTATAGCGCCAATTCATAACAGAAGTTATCTCAGGACACTTTTCAAATAGAGCAGGTCTAGACCGAACTCTTTAAAACATTATGTATGCTGTTAAACCGTACAGGTTTTGAGAAAGAATGGATGACCTTGAAAGCAAATACATTCAAATTTGCCCCCAACATCTCCCTGTCCTAGTGTCAACACATCAAATCCTGAGGAATACCGTTATGAATAAAATTTGTCTATCATTGTTCATGTTATAGTCATGAGTAAAAGATAATTTCCTTCTTTTTGTCTGTAATAATATAAACTTGTGGAATAATAGACATTGTTTGGTTATATAATGCAGAAAGTTTTTAAAAAAGTGACAGAAATGAAATAACGTATGCTTTAAAACGCTCACTCAGCCGCAGGGGGGCTGCTCTGCTGTGAGGACTGTGGCGAGGTTGATGGGGCATGATGGGTCGCGGCGTGCAGCCAGAGGTCACCAGAAGCCATTACTAAGGGCAGGAAGTGGAATTATGCACGACTACCTGTGGGTTTGTCCCAGTGGCTCGGCAGCGGTCAGCGGGGGTCACTCATGCCTCAGTTGCTGCCCAGTGAGCCCTGTCTACTGGTGTCGGTGGTGATGAATCAGGATTGTGGGTGTGAAATGTAAAGGAAGCGTGTCTGTGTTTATTAAGAGGAAACGTACATTAACAAGTCTGACACCTCCGGGATTTAAAGACTTTATTTTTTTTTTTTTTTTTTAGGGGTGGAATTGAGAGTTCCAGTTGAAAGAGCTGCACATTTTTTTCTTGCTGCGTGTGAGTGACACTTGGGGAGAAACTGGTGACTGCTCTTCATATGGAGGCTGGCAGCAGGCGGTGCTTCCCCCTTCTCAGAGCTGCCGCGTTGCACCGTTGAAGTACAGCTCCTCCTCGCCGCTGTGTGAGATTGTGATGGAGGGAAACGGCGAAGGGGGAAAGCAAAGTTCCTTATTCTGAGAGCTCAGCAGATTTAGAGGTCATGCAAGGTAGTTCTCAGAGCAGAAACACTCTACACACACACACACACACACACACACACAAACACACACTTGCTCTTTTCTTTTCTCACAGCAACACTCACTTTCACTCGAAAAACACACACACAAACACACACACACACACACACACACACACACAAACTGTCACTTTCACGCACTCACATAAAAAAAAGGAGATGCACAAGGGGAGGTGGGAGACCGGGGTCGGAGATGGGAGGGAAGGGGGGGAGTCGAGGAGGAGTGTTGGTGGATAGAGTGAGTAAAGGGTGCTGAACAGAAGAAGGAAGATGTGTAATGATTAGCTACCGAGCCGGCCGGTATCAGGAGGCAGTTTGGGGCTTTATGGTTGCCTTCATGGTCTGTCAGCTTAGCCCCTCTGAACGACAGGAAAGCCCATTTCCTAGCCTGTGGCTCTGTGGCCAGCGGAGGACAAACTCACACACAAAGAAAAATACAACTCTCTGCATGAACACACTTGAAAGGGCCATGGCTGATGAGTCAAAGCTCCTTTTTTTTTTTTTTTTTTGGTATTGCTAGTTCACCAATTTATAGGATAATTCTTGTTTGTTACAACTTGGGTGTTATTTTTAGAGTAAATCATTTGTGGACGATGTACATCATGATTCTTAGCAATCACGCCACATGTCCAGATGTCATACTTTCACCTGCACAAATAATGTCCAGAGAGAGATTTCTATACCTTAAGACCGCACTTCCCATAAATCTCTTGGCCTCATTTATTTATATTGTCAGAAGTTTGGGATTTTGCTTTCCTGAGAATATAATGAAAATGATTTGTCTGTCAGGCTTTTCACATGTTTCATTGTTTGAGAAGAACAGCGCCCTCTTTCTGTTCGGTTTCCCCTTTAAATCCGACCTGAAAGCGTCCGGTGTAAATACAGAGCCAGATAATCATGTCGGTTATGCTCTTATTTTTTTGCAGCACTTAAACTCGTATCATAATATTCATTAATTACCGCTACAGGTAGCACCTTTTAAACACGCCCGCAGATTCAGTCACCAAAACACACAACTGCCTAAGCACACAGGCCTATGACTCATACACACACATACGAACCTATGCGCGCACAGTTTGTCACACTTTCAGCGTTGACACCTTTTAAATCCCCAAAATACACATTCCGACAAACACTAACAGATTGGCCAGAGATTGACGTGCACTTCTTCTTGATCAGTAAAGCTGATGGATTGAGGCAGGTCTCTCCCCAGTGGCTGTTTTTGTGAGGTTCAGCTCAGAGGTATTAGCTGACTGGCTGCTATTCAGAGGTCAAAGGTCACCCTGTCTGTCTGTGCTCTCCTCAGCAATATGCTTTTCCTCGCCGTGCGTCCCTTCTTCATATTAAATCACACTTGACACACCTGGAGCACTGAAGCCGCCTCATCCATATTTTATCCCCGTGTGGTTTTTAATACTGCGGCACTTTTTAGGGCGGCAAACTGATATATTTATTAACTGACCCGCACCGCAGCTGCATACGGAGGAATGATCGGGTTTGTTCGGGAAATAAAATGAAAAGGAGCTGTGACAAGTTTATGAAGTAAGCACAACGGCCCTTCATTACTCTCCCAAACCCCCGCCGGCGTTTTTTCGATGCCAGGTTTCACAGCTCTGTAACTAGTGGCACTCGGTGGGGTAAAGGGAGTGAATTGTCAGGGAGAGCCTTCCTTGTGCTATAACCTAGCCCTTAAAGGCCTATTATTCCTGAGGAGGCCCGCTGCCGAAACCAGTTTACTGTCATAACTCAGAGAGGGAGGCCCTTTTCTTTCAGGTGGCAGGGGGGGGAAATGTTTATGGAGGAGGTAAATAATTCAATGGCGCTTTATCGCGCAGGGGGCCTCACTGTCATTCACCCGTTCTTAGGCGTTTTTTGGTTTCTTCTCCATACGCCGTACTCAAACAACGAGAGAGGATGAGCACAGTTTGCCCTTTTTTAACCACAATTTTGCAGAATGAAGCCCTTTAAACACACGTGGAGAGGTAGGGTTAAGTGTGGAAAAAACAGGAAAAATACCCACTTGTGTGGTGTGTATTTGGCGTGTGAGGGTACACACTTGTCACCTGCTCGCACATTCTCACCCAAACAAAAGTTCTTTTTGGGGTTTTCTATGACTCATGTCTAAAAATCTGGCTTGCACTGTTGCTCACCGTGTTCACAAATTCTACATTTTCAGCAGCCTGTAAATGTTAACAAGACACCTATAATAAAGCCTCAAAGTATAGCTGGATGGCCACTGCGTTTTCGCAAAGCTAAACCCTGACTGACCCAAATGACTAAAAGTGCATGGAAAAGTAGAGGTGTCTCTGTATTTTATGATCCAGAAAGGTCACGTGGATTGGTTAATCAGCCACTAAATTGAGATTTTTAACCAAGCTTTCCTTCATCCACCCCCTGAGCTCTCATTTCCTCTCACGCTTCCTGTATTTCGTCTCTGCTTTCCATTCTACCCACGACTGCCCTTTACTATCCTCTCTCCCTGTCCCCACCACATACTTTTTTCATTCTGTCTGTCTCTGTGGGGAAATATAGCCAAATTAAAAATCCATAATCGTTCATTAAAGACAGTTTCACAAACTCTGAAGTATGCTATTTAACAAACCAGCCCTTCAAAGAGAGACCTGAGAAAACCTCAAAAGTTGTCAGCACTTGATTACTTCAGTAATTATTCATCTGTCATTTGTTTTCTTCCTGATAATTCTTTGTCATATAACATGTCTTAGCGTGACTATTACATAAGCGATACCATATTAAATGGGTGGTGGTGTTTCCATCCTACACACTGTTGAATAATGCATCTTTTTATAGCATATGTGACACCAGAGGAGTCAAACTAATGGTAACCTAGGCTACCCCACACCACATAGCAGTTGGTATTGATTTTGGACAGTTGAAAACAACATTTATTACAAATATGTACCATAAACTTCAGTATATAACTAGCATACTGTTTGAAGATGTCAGACAGATGTCAGAGCTACTTGTTGTTGAAGATGTAACTAAGTTTTTAATGGGGTGGTTTGCAGCTGAATATGAAGCAGCTGGGGTGAGAGTCACCACCTCCACATCTAAAGCCATCGTAGGACATGTAGGATGACTAACTGGACTGCGGCAGTAAAGAAGGAGCTACGCAGTTAATCTACATTACAACCCTCAGCTATGGTCATGAGCCATCGCTAGTTTTTAATTTTCCATTTTTCAATACTGGAGGTTAAATCAACAGAGAACTTCAGCTTTTATATATTAGACCAAGAAACAAAAGTCATTTCACCATAAATATACAAGCATACAAGCGTTCAACAGCTGTCCTTCCAGTCTTTAAAAAGATTCCCCCTCCCTTGAGCCATCAATATTGAATGAGCACAGATATAAGCAAACCAAAATGCGTGTACCTCGCCGGTCTCACTCCCAAGCTGTCAAATATTTGAATCCATGAGACCATGTGTACATCAGGTACATTACATACGCTAGGTATGTAACATCATTTATGACCTTTTCCTAATCCTAACTAGTAAGTATATTTTTTAGGCTAATCCTAACCAAGCAAGACTTAAACACTGTTACTTTATATTGCTTAACTTTAAAAGTGTAACCGCATGTCACTAACTTAAGTGTAAGTAGTGGACATTCCATATTTATTATTGCTAACTTGAGGGCAGAGCCCTGTGCGTCATATTTTGTAGAAAAACCACACTGACCAAGTTGCAGTATTTGCGAGTATTCAGGTATTCAGGCATTTAATTAGGAGTGACTGTGGAGGAGTTCCAGGCACATCCAACTAGAAGAAGACCCTGGGGCAGACCCAAATTATGTATTCCATCTCACTCAGGATCTCCTTGGGATTCACCAGGAGTAGCTGGAGGAAGTAGCTAGTGAGTTAGGTGTCTGGGCATCTTGGACTATTAGCTTTCTGCTACAACCACGACCTTGGAGGCTGGGCTTGGAGAAAAATGGATGAATGAATAGAATCTAGAGCAACCAATGCAATGAACTGAGTAGAGTCACTACCCATCCAGGTCTAAAATTAGTACCTGTCAATAGTCGCCCAAAAAACACTACTAAAAATACTATTACTAAGGTATGCATGGATCCAATCATTTACTCTCTAACTCTTCCTCTATCTCGACTTCTATCCTTTATCCAGTGAATATACTACAGTGTTGTCTGCATCACTGTGCTGCTATGAATGACTTACTGCCCACACCAGGTGTGTCATCCTCTAAGTAAGGTGTGTGAGAACTGCTTTAGGTGCAGATTGAGTGTGTGAGGTGCAGCGCGTAGGCTACATGTGTGCACAAAATTTATGAATGTGTGTCTGTGTGCATCCAAGTGTTGGGAGATTGAGAGAGAAAGTAAGGACTGGCAGCTACACCGCCTCTCTCCAACACTCCTCATAAATTGCCCTATAAATTATCTCTGTCCTCTGCTCTTGCAGGGCTCCAGCATTTGTACTTTGGCCTCTCACAATCCAGTCATAGTGAAGAGAGTGTCTGCTTTTCTAGGCGCGTTTTTCCTCACCAAACTCTATCAGGAACCGACCATTGGCTACTGCTCTCTTGCTGACCCGTCAAATGCCCAAACAACCTCTTACTCCACCCTCTCACAGTCTGCGTTCTGACCCAGGGCGTAGGTTTCACTTCAGCCGATCACACTGACATGCTGTGGGCATAACAATAGCCACAACGCAACACATTCCAACTGCAGCCATACTGAAACTTTAAGAATAATATTTCATATGAGAAGGATAAGTAGACATGGGAGAGTGAGAAGAACTACTGGTCCGTGGGAAAGACACTGCCAAGCTGAAATCTTGATCTGAAGGAAAACAATTAATCAAAATATAGAACATGGCGGGCTAATGTGTTGGGACATCTAGCATTTTCTGCCTTCAGGTCTACTCTTCACTGTTCCAGACTGAAAGCAAACAATGCTTTAGATAGTGTGAATGTGTGCCAACAAATGGAAGACGGCAAACAGAGAGAAATGGACAGAAACGTCTCTCTTGGCAGCCTAAACTGAGACAAAGAGGTATTTGTTCAAGTTGAAATTTCCAGCCAAAGCCAAGGGTAAGCCGATCGCCCTCCAGCAGAACTCTGTCCAAGTGTCTGAGATTTTCTCCCCGACCAAACGGTAAAGGTTACAGCCGGAGAAATATCCCCCGGTGTGTTTGTGACCGATGGTAGAAGAAGGTAGTGCTGGTTGCCAAGCGTGACAGTACGTGAAGTATCATCCTTGTGTTTTTATCACTAACCATTAACAAAAGATATTAAATGAAGCTGGCTGTAGGTCAGGAAGTCTGCGTTTGCCCTTACTTTTTTCATCCTGTAAATTCTATCTTGCAATACACTGTCAATCACGCTTCATTCAGTCTCCCCTGATTGAACTAATGGTGACGTTTCTGTGTTTTCCTTTCCGTTCGCTTTTTTTTCTTTGTAGATGTAGATATCTCGTACAGCTCCTGGCTCGGTCTGCCAAAGGTCAGTGCCATTTTGTTGTTAAGTCTTTGAATCACTTTCTTCATCTTATTCACTGTCTTTGTCAGACACATACTTGAGCAAATTGTCCCTTTTCCTCTAGATAGTCTTTTTCTTTGAATAACTCTCCAGAGCTCTCACTGCGTCTCTCCACCTCTCAATTGAGTTAAAATTATTTCAGCGAGAAATACACAACATTGCCGAAGGGACTCATTCTGAACAAGCAACACCTTTTACTTTCCATCCTGCTATTTCTTATTTGCTGCTGCTTCTAAACACGTTTTAGTCACCTCATCCATCTGCCAGATGTCTGTCTTAAGTTGACTTCTTGCACAAATCTTCTCCCAGTCCTCAACAGGAGCCCAACCAGACCTGAAGGTGACTTGTTTAAAATTCCCTGCTAACTGCGGCTGACGGCAGAGCGTCTGCAGGGAACCGCCAGGACCGAAGGGGGTTGTGATGAATCTTGTGCCTTTTTTGCTGCCATCCTAATCAGCAGGCATTGATTAATTGGATTAACCTGGAATGATCTTAATCACTGATCAATTTCCATTAGACATCCTCAAATACGCTTTAATGTGTTTGGAGGAGTGTCACGTGCATGCGTGTGCATGGTTGTGTTTGTATGTGTGTGCATAGGGTGTTAATTTAAATCGGCATGCACAATATATGATGTGCGATTGTGGAGATAGTGTGTGTGTGTGTGTGTGTGTGTGTGTGTGTGTGTGTGTGTGCATGTGGCTTCTTTGTGTACTTGCATGTGTTGACATACATTAATTACTGTATATGTTTAGGTGTTTTATGCGCACAAATACATATTCTTACATTTTGGACCAACATACCTGAGTAGGTGACATTTTCACACCTACAACATTTGTTTCAGTGTGTGTACATAGGCATTAATGGTTTGTATACACAACCTGAATATCACACTTGCATTAAATTGTTGAACTCAAGACCATATGCATTAACGTGCTGCTGTATCAGCCCGCACTCTTCTGGAACGGCATGCCAATAAAGCCACAAGAGCAGTGGTTGAGTGGTGTAGTATACTCTTAATTTATGCCCCAATTATTTTTAAAGCAGTCTGTCCAGCAAAGAATAACTGCCCTGTGTTATAAACAGTGACATTTAAGACTACTCTTTCATATTCAGCTCACCCAAAAAATGTAGCCAGTAGTATTTGCTCATTGTCACTTAACTTCTGCCGCTTTACTTCAGGCAGGAAGGATCATTATGAAATTAGCCACAGAAGAGGTGCAGTTTTTGCAATCAATATTGGTCCACATACAAGTGATACAACTACATAATATGCATTTAGAGTATTAATAAGTATTCCTTATTTCATCCACTCAGGAAAATTCGACAATTGTGTCATGCCTTTGCTATCCGAGGGGGGAAAATTCAGCCCGCACATCACTACTGAATAATGCGAATCAGAGGGGATTTAAAAGTAGGTGTACCTGGCTTATCCTAAATGTGTTGGATGGGGTAGAGATCAGGGCTCTGCAAGCCTCTAAAGGTTCTTCCACACCAAGGTGTTAAAATCTGTTCTTCTTGGCATGGTCATGTTGAAACAGTAAACTGCTGCCAGAAAGTTGTAAGCACACTGATGTCAGGATCAACCTACATAACATCAGCTTGATAATGGTCCATCCTCACAGATTACAACCTCCTTACAAAAACACAAGCAGGTCAGAAGTTTTGCCCGTAGGAGGACAGAGCGACCTTAGTTGCACAACTGTAAATATTCCAACATGAAAAATGAATGGTGTTTCATTTCATTTCGGTAAATCTGTAACCCTTTGACTTGGGTCAGGAGCATTACACCACACTAATCACACCTGTGGGTGCAAGGTCAGCCGCCACATATTTATGCTACGCACCCACGCACCCACCCTCTTTCAACCGACAGGAAAGGGAAAAAGGCTGACTACCGAGTGGCGATGAATGGCTTCAGGTTCACTTTCATTCATAAAACTACATTTGCATTATTTAAATGTTCTGACAGGTAGAACAAGTTGGTAGGTCCCTGCCACCTCCTCTCCAAACGTGCAATTCATGCTTGTCCACATACTTTTGGCCTTGTAGTATATCTTGCGATACACTGATGGAATATTTTTTAAATGGAGCTAATTTTCATGGGTCTTATTATTAAAGTGAAGTCATTATAGTATCCAGTGTTTCATCCACCTCATCTCTCCCCTCCTCTTTTCTCTCTCCCACTGTCTCTCCTCCCGCCCTCCCTCCATGCCAGCTACTCTGTGATCCCACTGTCTCCCTCTGTTGTTGTTCTAAACAAGCAGCAGGGGGTTGTGGGTAGAGGCCTACACTCACGCTGGGTGTGTGAGTCACCGGAGGGGGTGATTGTAGGGGGACGACGAGGAGGGTGTGAGCGTGGCTTCCCTGCATCAGTCTTCCTCTCTGGCGCTCGTCCTCCCTCCCTCTCTCTTTCTCTGTCAGCCAGCGGTCACTTTGGGCAGGTCGGCTGACTCACTTGCAGACGTCACAGAACACTAGAACCGCTCACATTCGACTTTTTATGCAAAAAGGAGCTTGATATGCCTGGCCTTATACAGTATATTATTGCTTCCTACACACACAGACACACTGAATGAAATCCCATTTAATTCACAAGTTTAATTGCACATATATACACATTATGCCGAGTGTAATCGGCCTCGAGGACACATTCATCAACAGAGACACTCAAGCATAAAATAAAGCAATGTGTGTCAACACACACATACAGAAGAAAACCATAAAGCACCATAAAAAGCACACTCGCACATAAATCTTCCAACCTGGGAGCGCTCGAGCGTAAAAGATTCCTGCACTGCCATGTAGCAAAAGAACAGAATCATATGCCATAACCTATAAACATGTAAACAAACTCCCACACAAGCAGCATTATAAATAGACAAAGGGATACATACTGTATGGAAGCGCTACATGTGCGTATGCAGTGAAAAGTGTGTTTTCTTGTGCTGAATATAGACATATACACTCTGGACGCACGCCTACATCCAGAAATCTGTAAGTTTATTGGCAGGGAAAGATATTCAGTGACAGAAGAGGCAGGCAGAAAACAGAAGACTGATACTGAAGAGGGGGGGGGGTGTACAAGCAGAGAAGAAATGCTCAGCGTGGATCCCCGTTGTACACAGCTGTACGGTCCACATCTCTGGTGGAATACTTAGCCAGGGGATCATGGGGCCGCCTCCATTTGCATAACTCCATTAAGGCATCTTTTCCGTTCCCTCTCTCTCCTTCTCCATCTCTATCTCACTCGCTCGCTCACACAGAGACACCTGTGTAGGAAAAGCTATAAAGACGTTACCCCTGCGGAAAGCAGAATTACATTTTTCTTTCACATTTGAGGAAGACGTAATCCGCGGTACAGCTGTGAAAATTGTGCAGTGATACAGAAAGGGTGAAGAAATAAAAAAAAGTACACGTTATGCTTATGCTCAAATTTCACTGCTATGGCCCTGACCCAAAATGACCAGGTTGATGCCAGATTAAGAGTCAGAGGATTAAAAGGCTGTGAGTTACAGAGATATTTGATTTTGGCTGAAGATGTGGTGTGGGAAATTTAACAATAAAAGGTTAGCAGAGAAAACGAAGACTGGCTTTCAACTGAATGAGCTTCAAGAAACTTGCTGAAGCGCTTTTGTGGAATATACTGAACCACTATTTTTTCCCATGTGTAAAAAAAACCCCAAAAAACTTTTCCCTCTAAGCGCCAATAGGGAGGTTGTTACACATTTCTTATGAAGGTAATCTCTAAGTCAGCAGGATTTCTTGGGAACTTTTGAATGGATTCTCAAGGACCTTTTTGAACAGATCATCCTTGGATTAGTACTTAATCAAGTTTGCTCCATATATGGGATATTGTCTAGTCATTGGCATGACTACCACACTTATGGGATGTTTCCCATCTTACCACTTTGTCTTATTTAGAAGGATTTTTGCCATTATTTCTATCAACCATTGAACCAGTCTAACAGGGCCAAGAAAAATACTGACCAGATGATTGGAGTTTTTAAAAAAAAACAATATTTAGAAAAATATGGATAAACCACTTTATTAGGAGATAAAAGTTAAACTGAGTGCACCCGAACTTCACAGGAAAACTATGTATGAACAAGTACGGCAGTTTATGATAATCTCACGGTACACCTTACGTGGTAATATTATACTGTGCTCACCCTACCAAGAAAAGAGACATTTAGACAAAAAATAAACATTCCAAAGAGCATATATTCCAGTATTTTTACTGCATAAGATGGAACAAACTTAAAGCAGATTTTACCCTGGGTGAGCTATAGTTAGTGTTTGCTCTAATACTGTTAGCTTGATGATATTAACACCTTCCAGGATCAACTTGTCTTTCTTCCTTTAAGACAATAAGATCAATCTGGCTGGGCTCGGCAGCTATAGATAGCCCAGCTGTGTGTGGTGCTAAGGAGAGCGATGACCGTGAGGTCGCCTCCTTCCTCTGGTGTCTTTATACCGCCGGCCCCCGCAGTGTCAACCCTCCCTCCTTCCAACCTCCACGTCGCAGCCACTTTCTCTTCCCCCTCGCCTTTCTTACTTCCCCTCTATGTCTCTGTCTTTCTCTTCTTCAGTGGCGTGAATCATGAAAGCGAGTCCTGTGTAGTCGATGGGCCTTTTTCCTCGGTGGTTGCAGAGAGAGACAGAGAGAAAGAGGGAGAGATGAGGTATTGATTTGAGAGCCTCTGGGAGGAGAACAATAGGTCCCTTACTGAAGCCACTCTGAAGCACAAACACCTTCCCTGCAGCCTCTCAGTGCCAGAGAGAGACCAGAGAGGAGTAGAAAGGAGTTAAAAAACAGCTTTGCTTTCTGTTGCTCCATCTCTCTCCACTTGCAGCTGATTGTTGATAGCCCGGAGGAGAGGAAGGATGAAGGGGGGAGAGGAGGAGGAAGCCAGACCTTGGCACTCCCCACATCCCTGCGGACCCACTAGCTGCACGGGCCGGGACCCCGAACCCTCTGAACCTGCCCTGCACAGAGCGGCTCTGGGCCAATCGCGCAAACGCACAGGGCCTAGAACTGTGACACCCCGGAGGTCGCTGGTTCAAATCCAATACTTGGACGCCTGAAGGCATGCTGAACTTTCTCTGCGTGTAAACCCAACCCACCCCGACTCACCCCGCCCCCCTCTCACCACCCACCCACCCACCCACAAACATGTCTTGCTCATGAATTTAGTCCAGGGTCGACGTTTTTTTTCTCTCGACGTGTTGGGTAAAAGCTTTCAGCGTTGACTGATTCATGACTGCCATGGAGAAAAAAGGGGCGAGCAGAGGGCTCGGCACATGATGTCATCGCAAACAAGTGCATGCGAGGTTATCCGCTGTGAGGTCTATGACATCATCACCGGGAAACAGCGAAAGCACCTCCTCTGTCTCGTTGGTTTACGAGCTTGTTGTCCAGAGAAGTCGCCGCAGAGAGAAACATACAACATAATGACTTGCTGTCATAGTCCGTTATAAGGAAAGCTGTTGTGAAATACAGCGTTCACACTCGAGAGGGCGTTATTTAATATGATTATTGGTATGACAGCAATAAATCCATCTCCTATAATCACTGTAAAAAATCTACTTCTACAACAAGTTCTCCTTATAATAAAAGAAACAGTACTAGATTTCAAACTATTTTCAGAATTGATAAAAAATAGCTTTCTGTGTTTTATGCAACTCATTTTGCCGTTGTGCACTATAACACAACTTGCCTGACTCCAACCACTTATAACAGGAGTGCACATTTCAGTGTGTTAAGCAGAATATTTCATGTTCCATGGAATAAACAAACTGATATGTGTCTCAAGAGACCGCAGCTCGTCTATCAACTCTGCCAGGTTGAGAACAGAGGCGGGTCAAAACAGTCGACTTTACCTCTTCTCCTACACAAACACAGGCTGGCCGAGGGTCGCCGGGGCTTGTATACACTGTTTATCTCATTATGCAAAGCGGCTGAGGGATGCAAGAGGCCGTGGAATAGCATAATCGGTGGAGTTCATTTAGAGTCTCTTATATGTCTGAACATTGTTTGTATTGATTTATGTTTAGAGGGATCCTGACGCTTTGAAGAATCAGGATAAAACCGAGGTCAGTTGAGGCATTGTCCATTTCCAACTTTATATCATATCGACTATATTTCTTTGCATGAAAAAAGTTTTTATTTTTGTTTTCTGCATCCTAGTCCATATGCTTGATTGATGAGGAGCTACAGACATTTTAGAATTTGCATATCACGCTGCCATTTTAAATGCAAGTTCAGGCTCTTAATAGAAGACAGGAAGACGCAATGAATCCAAACTTTGTCCAAGAAAGTTGTTTCTATTTTGCTTCTGACTGTTTTGTCTGTTGTGTAAGGTGATGGATGACCAGCGGCGATTCATATCACAAAACCTCCTATATATTTTGCCCACAATGCACTGCACTTCTCAACAGGAAATGAGAAAGGCTCCCCTCCGATGGCATGCCGCAGCGGAAAAACAATTTTCCAACTTTTCAATTTTGTCACAGTGTCACTCCCTTTACTTTACTGGTCACTCCTGCGGGCGACTCATGCAGGGACTCATAATGAATGTGTTTCATAAACAGACATCAAGAGCGACCGCTGCAGCCGCCGACTTAAGTCACTCCTCTGCGTATTGGCCCCTTTTTTAAACAGTCCTCATGCTTTATCATTGTGAGTTAGCGGCAGCAACGAGCACCTCGCTAATTTCCTCTGCCTCCCATTCGCCGATGAGGGCTATTCATTTGGTGTAATGCTGTTCCTCTTTATTGGGTGCCAGCGCTGTCATATCACGACACATCTCAACCGGATCTCTCCTCTGCCACTCCACCAGCTCCCTGTGCCTCCCTGCTGGCAGAGCTTCAGGGAGGCCATATTGAAACCCCTCATCCTTTTCTTCTTCCATCCTCTTTCTTACCCCCCCAATTCCTCCCCATCTTTCTCTCTCTGTCTCTCTCATCTGTTTCCCTCGTCCTCTCCCTCCCTGCAGGTTGCCTAAGCACGTACAGTATTTAATAATGTTCAGTCCCTTTTCTCACTAAAAACCACATGAGCAGGCACCTAGCGGTCTTAAAGACACCCAGGGGGTCATTTCCCGCTCTTTCTCTTTCAGTTCGCTTAGAAAAACCAAGACAGAGGAATTAATATAAACTTGGTCCTCTCCCCTCCTCACCTTGTCTTATACCCCTTTCTTCTCTCCCTCCCTCTTTCTCTGTCACCTAGAGTCCTCTCAGGCCTTTCTTTCTCTTCATTTGTATCTCTTCCTGCGGGCAGCATCACAGCGTCAAGGCACCGGGAGAATTTTAAATGCTCAGGATAAATTGTTTGTCTTACGTAGGGGAGTCAAATGGCAGCAGGAGACAAGGAGAAAGGGTGTGAGCAGTAGGGGTGGAGAGGTTGGGTGGGGAGGGGGGCAGCAGTGGTAGAGGCTGGAGAAAACTGAAAGCACGTCAGGGATGCTGGGATGTAAATAGCAACTAAAAAGTGGCGTGGAGACTTGTCTTCTTGCGTCTTCCATCATATGCAAGACCCTAAGCGGGTGGGGCCTTGATGGAGAGTTGCGTGCGGGGGGAGTAGAGGTGGTGGAGGGGCGATTGTAAGGCAGAGATGGGTGGGTTATTAATTTCCACTATGCAGTATCATGCAGCTGGTGGCTCCAAAGCGAGGTTTGGCGGTAATGAAAATGGCCTGAGTCGAAGATTAATGGCTCATAAAGACAGAGCGTTTAGATGGGACGGCCGCCTCAATCTGGACGGCGGTGACTAATCGCAACGGACGCACGCACTCGCTCACTCACGCACACATAAACATGCATATACACACACACACAGACTCTACCTCACCCATCTCCCATCCCCTCTCTGTTCCTTGTTTTACCCATCTGCCCCCACTGCTTCCTCTCTCATCCACCCCCCCCCTTCTTGATGTTGGTGTGAATTGTGGTGGGGTCAGAGTTCAAGGCGTGCAGAGAATTATCTTGATTTATGCCCCCTGCGCTCGGTGCTGGTCGTGGCGTACATCGTGGCAGGCGGTCTGTGGACCATTGGGCTAGTGAGATGTAGGGGTGAGATCACCCCTAGCCCCCTAGTTTCTTTTTTTTCTCCCCTTAATGGCAGCAACGGTGACAGGGCCACCGCATCATCAAGTCGGACAAATGGGCTAGCTGGGCGCCAGCGATTTTTCCTTCTTTGCAGCTGAAGGTGCATCATATATCTCTAAAACCCACCCAATAAGGTTGTGAGAAACATGTTTTTAAAGCAAATTGATTTGGATGCTTTACGATTGTGTGTGTGTGTGTGTGTGTGTGTGTGTGTGTGTGTGTGTGTGTGTGTGTGTTTGTGGTATAAGAGCGGCTTGGGAGAATGATGCAGTTGTGATTTTAACCGTGATGGTTTCAGCACCAGAAGCAATGGCTGCGCAGGCCATAAAACAAGCGATTTTCATCAAGACAGAGAGTCAATCCTGTTTTATACTATTAGGCTGACATATGTACACACTATATAAACCAGACGTGGGTCAAATGCTGTTTTGTTTCACACTGCTGAACCTGACATGGAAGATTTATCACATCAGTTCAGCTGTCAATCACAGAAAAGTGCACTAACTGAATTTTTATCTGCTTTGCGGGGTCCTCTAATTTATAATATCCTGAGCAGCACAAATCTGACTTTAAGAGTTGAATTTGCAACGATCTTCCAAGTTTCAGGCCTTAATTTTAACAGTAAGTATGGAGATAAAACGCAGTAGCTTCAACAGTGATGATGTAATATGACCTGACCAGTATTTCCATTAAAATTTATCAAACAGTTTCTTTGGTTTGAGGCATTTTAAAGTTTTTAAAGAGTATTTACTTCCTGGAGCTATGGTTAACAAAATTAAATAAATCTTGTCTCACAGGCTAGAACTGTAGGTGTGTCTACATCCTGTGACTCAGGAAGTAGAGCAGGTTGTCCACTAATCATAAGGTTGGCAGTTCGATCCTCGGCTCCTCCTGCTGCATGTCAAAGTGTCCTTTACCATTTTATTTCAACCATAATCAATAAAGTATTACATTTTTTTCAATTTGATTGGGTCCAGTAGAGATTATAAGTTATGTTGGCAAGCTGTGGGTCTTAACAGAGCCTGCTCAAGTTCATAATTACTGTTGAAAGTCAAAAAACGTAAAAAAGGTAGGATGTGACAAACATGACTGAAAATGGAAAATATCTATCAACAACTCTGTTGGTCTTACTGATTTATAGTCTCTGTGGCATTGTCAGACATTTATGAGTAGCCCCTGAGAAGCAAATCTAAATGTGGGTCTTGGCCTAAAACTAGACTGCGGTCAGGGTCTGAAAGACTAGACCGAGTTTAATCCTCCAATCTAAACACACAGGCTGCTGGCGTACAGCTGCAGGAGGAGCCCCGTCCAACACACCACAGAACAAGACACATTTGCAAAGTGTAACCTGACGGGTAGAGCATGGAAAAGAAACAAAACACTGCCAGGATTAGGGGTCCCAAAATTCTGTGCAATCGAGCATAGAAGTAAAAATATTAAAACTACAACACTCAGGGGTTTAGTTCCCACTGGGGCCACCAATGCTGCAAATTTATACAGTAGTGATATTGTGCGTTTTGGATAAAAAACATCCACCAATTGGCACATTAACCTCTACACGCGCCAGAACCATCAGTTGGTGATATCCAGACAGTCACGCCCCTTGCCAGAAAAGACTCACATCTCACCTGTAAAGCAGCTACTGGAAATTAAGGCTGTGTTATTAAAAGAATTGACATTCCAGTTTAATCTAATTTCACTTCACTTGCTTTTGTGTAAGCGTATGTATGGACTAGAAGGACAACTTTTTTTTTTTTTTCCCACTTTTGTCCTTCCTTGAGCGACCGTTGTGTCAAAACTACAAAGAACGGTTACCTTCCATTAATGTTAAATTGCCCCACATCAACCAGTGCAACAGCATGGAACCCTGTGGATGGAAAGTGGACTGTACGACTGCTTTGAAGGGAAGCCATGCCTCACAAAGGTTTGCGAAATGAAAAGTAAGAAATATGGTTTTGTATGCCAAGTTCACGTCATATGAGGCAGTTAGTAGAGACAGGAAAGATTCCCATTTTGAAGACTTTCAAGCGTTCATTTCATTGGACAGCTTACGACAGATTTGACTGTGTTGCAAGTAATGCAGACTTGATAATGTGAGAGTAAAGGACTGTGCATTGACAATATAACACATTATTAATTAAATCTGAGTAATATATGTTGTATATGGGATTTCAGGTACTTCCATTAGGCACGAAGTTGAATATAGCTTTCCTCAAAATCATATGTGTGGAACTCTGGCATAAGTTGTGCATAGTTCCTCTTTCCTTTTTAAAAGATTTCGTGACTAGCAGTGTTTAAAAAACATTCAGAAATTATGATATAAGTAAAAGTAAAAATGTCCCATGTTGGTTCATTTTGTACAGGTATATGTTGTTACAAGGGGTAAGATCCTGCTCAGTAGCTTGATTACCGATACTCAAATCCTTAGAAGTTGCCTTAACGTATCTCTCACCTTAAATTGTACTTGACAAACGTAACCATGATCAGATCTTTCCACGTGGCAAAACGGTGTGTCCAATTCATGCTGTTGTCACATAATCCTCTCACGGTGGAGGAATGTAATCTTCACATTATCCACATCCACCACACATAATGTGCGTTTCCGAGTCCGTGCTCATTTCCCATCATTGTTGAGACTCTGCTGTGGCGGGTTCAACACCCATCATCCGCTCTGTATGTTTACTGTGTGACATGTGTGCGTCTGGATCGGCCTACCCCTCCAATGTAGCCTGTATGATTACCTCTACACCTGTCTGTGTTTGCGTACAGTGTGCTCCCGCCTGTTTGGCAAGTCACACTTCGCCGTCTCCATCCATCTAATCAGGCATTGACACCTGGGTGACTGTTTCCTGTCAGCGTAGAAAATGAGAGCGCCCGTGTCAGATTTATCATGCCTCCGCCATGTCGCCTATTCCTGCCATGAACCCTGGGCGTGCTGTGACTACCCATGCACAGATGTGTTTGAGGTTGGGGTGGAGGTGTTGGGAAGGTGTGTGTGTTTGTGTGTGTGTTCTTGTCAGCTCACTGACAGCGTGACATGAAAATCTATTTGTTTTTATGTTGTAAGAGCAGACCAATTGGGGTAAGGGGGCAGTGGTGACCCCTACAACCTAAACTCCATCCAAACCTCATCTTTTAGGCTTCTACCCCCAACAAATTGGAACCCCCCCCACACACACACACACTTCCACCACCTCCTTCTCCTCTTGGCGTGCCCTTGCACCTGGCCCCTATGCTGGGGCCTGTCATCCATGTTATCTATCTTTTCTTCAGTGGTCCCAGCATGTGGGAGGGGGTTGGGTCAGAGGGCTTGGAGTGCACGGTGGCGCCCTCGCTGTTTACCTCCACTTTCGACAGGAGCCTATTTGCTCCCGCTGTTGCCTCATGCGACTTTACTTTGAGCCCGTTTGACTAGGAGACAGCGTTAAGAAAAAAGCGGCGAAATACCGCGCTGACATACCGAGCATGGCTGACAATACCGTCTCCTCCTTGGTGATGGCGAGGGAATCCGCTGTGCTGATGAGGAGGAAGAGAGGAAGGGAGGGGTGGGAGGGGTTAGAAGAACAAGGGAGTCAGGGAAGAAGATAAGGAGAGACATGAGGCGCTGCTGATTCAGCACTGCAGTATGGATTTTCACCCCACCCCCCACCCCCACTCCCTTCGCAGGTTTCTCCTCCTCCCCACGCTCTCCGAGTCGGAGCCAGTCCTGCCAAATGAAGTTCCCAGTTCACAAATCTAATTTCTCCCCTTTTCCTGGGGAAAACCTATTGAGGGGCATTAGATTTTCCCTGCCACATAATATCAAGCAAGCAGTGCCTCTAAAGAAATCACCCTCTTGAAAATAAACGACAAATTGGGTTTGGGTCCTGTGGCGTTTATGTGTCTGCTTTTTCTATGTGTGCACGCGCTATATACGGCGTGCGAACCCTGACCCAGCCGAATGAAAGTAGAAAACAATTCCCACACATTTGCACCTAGTCTGTCCGCTGAGTTGAGAACTTTTTATTCTCATCTGAGGAGGTTTGGGGGTTAAGGAGGACTCCGGGGAGATTTACAGAGTTAGGAAGGAGCTGCAGCTTCGGCAGATCTGTAGATCTGCACATGAATTCACCTTATCCACACAGAAATATACCTACAAGCCTGTAAATATACACATATATAGATGTGTACTTGCAGACGCCTACAAACACGTGCAACAAATGCAAACAGACACACTTATGAACACTGACACACACACACACACACACACACACACACACACACACACACACACACACACACACACACACCTCCCTGCAGACATTCAGGTTCTAAAGCCCTGATGGATAAGGCCTCCTCACTGATAACTGAGCGTCTGGGCTTGTGTGCAGCCGGAGACTATGCTGTCTAATTACCCCAAGCGGGAGCAGCGGTGGGTAGGGCTATTCATTTCCACGGTAAAATAGCCCCGATAACGCTGCCTTTTTTTTTTTTTTTTTTTTGTTGTACAGTATCGCAGGGGCCAGTGATTGAATTACAGAGCATCCCCCGGTGACTAAGAGGCGGTAATTACGGCGTAATTTAAGATTACATTATTAACCGGCTGACTTTATTAGAATGTAACTTCACCTCCGCAGTTAGTTACATCCTTATCATAAAAAAGGAGATGATTAAGGGAAAGAGGAAATTGCCGCAATTGTCCCTTTGTAACTGCGGGTGCGGCGGGCTTATTAGCAGCGCGATGCTGGGGCCGAGCCACAGGAGGATTTCACAGAGGTGTTTTGACAGGGTTCTGTAAGGAGGGAAAAGGTAATATGTTGCTGACCTGAAAGAGAAAACCCACCTGTATTGTCTGATCTATTTTCAGCTGCTGTGGGTGTAAAAATGTGTGGAAAGATATAAAGCTTTGTGACTGTAATGAAACATCTTTGTTTATCTTATTTCCTCTCAGCAAATAGTGTAGTTGTTTCATATCTAATAGTGATTTTTTTTTTTTTTGTGAAAAGGCCAACACACATCTCTGTGATCTCTCTCAAAGTGTTAAACACGTGATAGTATAGTAGGTCGGCAGTCAGTTACAGGGCACGTAGAGCCAGATAACCATTCACACTCACGTTCAATCCTAAAGACTATTAACCAAACCTGCATGACTTTGGACTGTGGGAGGAATACCATATCAAATATAAATCTATAACCTTTAAATCTGCTGCTTCAACACCTCAAAGTAACACCACTAACCACTAAGTTGTATAGATTTGAAAATGTGTCTTTTTCTCTCCATTTTGACCTTTCATTCACACTTAGTCAATGTTTTTCTCACCAAGAAATTGTGCTTTTTGAACCAAGCAGCGGAGGAGTTACTGTTTGTTCAGGTGTTTGACACAAGAAACTGAAAAATATGTAAATGAGAACCACTTGATTGTGTGTTCAGCTGTATTACAACACACTGTAGGTGATGATGGAGGGCTGGAGGGCACAGAACGGAGGCTGTGTCTGTCCTACTCTTCAACATGATGGCTTTGATGCACTTTTTTTTGTTTGCCAAGCAAAATAAGATGAAGACGAAGAGGTTTAACCATCTTCCTGTTGTTAGGTGTTTTGGAAAATGACCTGACCTGAAAAATGACCAGACACGTGTCATTTTCATGTTAACAGCCTTTTCAAATTTAGTAGGTTTAGTGTCGATATAGCAAAAGGCCAGGAAGCAAATGAAAGAGAAAGTCTTAGTGAGTGTTGTCAGACAATATTCACACAGTTTTCTACTCTTTTATTTGCAAATGCTGCCTTTGAGGAGCAAAAAGGATCTGAAATCCTGACCCGACAGAAACAAATCCACACTTGAAATTGTAAAAATACAATCCACATTTGCCCCTTAGGCGCTTAAACACGCTCAGAGAGACAGAGCTCGAACCACACACACCAAACAGTCCAACTAAACAGCAGCACTGTGGCAAAGTTGACCTCAAACTGAAACAAGATTAACCCCCGATCCCAGGATTCGCGCACAAATCCTCTCAAAGTGCAAAAACATGAGCCAGGCCATGGATAATGATTACACATCCCTTCATTAGCATCATATCAGTGTTATGGATTAGACTCAACAATAGCAGCCATTGTAGAAGCTGCTATCAAGCATCTACCACATGAGGGGCTGAACACAATCCTTACTTGTAGGACAGTAGCTCTCAGTCACCACGAAATAGTAAGCCTCCCCTTTGACATTTATACTTGTGTAATTATGTATTTCTGATCCATTTGTGGCAAAGTTGCCAGACAGCATGAGGAGACCACCTTGTGTGATATAAAACATCGTTATTATAATCATTGCAAATCCATTCATATTAAATGGACATTGGGTAAAGAATGCAACATTAAGCACACTGGTTTGGGTCTTTCTGATTTTTGTTCATATGTGATCAGCTTTGTAAAAAAAAAATACAATAGAAACCTTCAGCTGTTTTGTTGGTCAGATTCACATGCACAACAGGTGGTGGGCTTGAGACTTGCCCTTCCAAGCTGTTTGCCTTTAGTAATTACTGGCAAGTCCAGAGGCTGCAGACATTCACTATTTTACCATAACTGAGGGGGAGACAAATAGAAGAAAAGACGGAGGGAGAAGAAAAGCAGCTAAAGTGAGAGATAGAGGATAGATGGAGGAGGAAGAGAAGATTTCACCCTGTGCAATGTGGAGGAATGGACCTTTTAAAAGTAGCAATACCACTGGGTAATACTCCACTACTGCATTCAAAACCATTAGAGAAAGAATTTACTTAAATGACTCACAGTGCAGTAAAATGGTCCCTATCAGTGTTTGATTATTATATAGGATGTTTTGTGTGTATATTGCATCTTGCTGGTTACTGTTGGGTTGTCTAATCTACAGCAATGGGTCATATTTTATAAGATCACATACATCAACCACGTGTCTCTTTCATTTGTCACAATGCATTTGCTGCATTTCTGTTTTAAATAGTATATTTCTGATTTTATTTAGCATTTTCTCAATCCATAAAGAAAACACACCAATCACAGAATATGGAGATACATGATATTCACTGGACAGGAAAAAAGGTGATCTGAAATATAATCAAAGATAAATGTTGTGGAGTAAAAAGTACTCTTACACAATATTTGCCTCTCAGATGTGGATTAGAAGTATAAAAGGAAAGTACCTTTTACTTTATGACCGCTTGCTTGAAATATCACCGCCCCTGACTGAATACTAATCTTGCCAGTTAACCTGCCGACCTTTGTCAGATTTCTAGTAAGCTAACACAAGTCATTCCTCTGATGCTGATGATCACCTCTGTCAGCACAGCAATTATGGACAACACACACTATTTCTGCAGCCCTTCTACTAATTGTATTGTGTATGTATTGTGGAGAACACTGAGAATGCTCTTTACAAGACGACTAAAGCTACTGTGTGTGTGCCACTCTGTGTGCATCTTCCTCTCTCTCTCTTTCCCCTCTCGTCTTCAGACTCTAGTACAGTATTTCCCAACTCTGAATGAACTCTGTAGCTTGTCAGAGCTGCGGGCATCAACAGCTTTTACATATTTAGGGAGGTAGAAGGAGGAGGGCGACGGAGAGAAATGAGTAATGTGTGTGGTGGTAGGTTCTGTTTTAAGATTATTTGTGAGAGAGTTATATGATGAAAAAGTACAACATTTGCTGTCTAGTGGTAGAGACAGTGGTATGAAAAGAAAATACTCAAGTAAAGTACCTCAGACTGGGCTTACGTGCACTTAGTTACATTCCACTGATTTAAAGTTGAGTTACAGCACCGAAAAATCTGCTTCCTAAGGAAAAATCTAGCTCCTTGATAACATTTTTCTTTGCTTTGCAGAAAGCCGACGGCGCCCTGGTTACTTAAGGTCTGCTTTTGCTCGTAAAGAACTCATGCGTAAGACGTGTCGTCTGACCTTGTGAGAAATTAAAAGTGTTCATAGTTATTCCTAATGGTCACACTCGAAAGGTGAAGTGAAAAGTTGGCTGTCATAGAGAGAGGGGGAGATAATTATTTAAATATAGTGAAACTGACATTTTCAGACAGAGAGAGAAGTTCAAACCCCAGTCACAGTGTGAAGTGGCCATGAATGTCGGATTGTCACTTTCAAGAAAGTTAAATAATTTGTTGGGGGGGAAGGGTTTTTTTTCCAGTGTTCGACCAATGCGACAAGCAATTCTGAGGAAGCATGCCGACATCTTTTAAGGGCATTTAAACTGGTTGCTGATTTCTTTGAGGAGGATAAACTAGAATCGACCTCCCTGTATGACTTTGGTGGAAAATAGAGATAGAGTTTGGACTAATGAAATTAAAAAGTATTAATTCTAGTCCTAGAGTAAAACTTTAATCAAATTCAAATTGAGTTTGTTTGATCCTTGTCAAATAAAACAGACACTGATGCTTTCAACAGTTACTCTCACGTTCAAATGTCAAATTGTCTAGCCTGCATATTTTCATTGTACTTTTTAGATGTCAACTAACTAAAAGTAATAAATATTACATGTTCCTTAAATAAAACTGTGAAAATGTACACAGCATCCTGATTTATACTGCAGACCAATGTTTAATCAGTTGTCCATTTGTGGCGAAAAATCCATCACAGATTGTTTTTTAAATGGTTTATGGTTGGATTTCTGTCATGGTTAAGTTTAGATGAGGTTCAGTCAATGGAAGGTCTTCATACCTGAGCATGTGTGTTTTGCATATGTACCTTTCACACCTGCGTGTGTCCATGTTTGTCTGAGTGTGAATGTAGGCCTCATAAAAGCATCAACGCTGTATGTGTGAGGGCCCGTGGCTCTGTAAACATTACCTCATCGCTGTCATGCTGCGGGGGCCCCCCGTCAGCTCCCAGGTCTGTGGGAACTGAAGCCCACTCTGCTGGCTGGAACAAAGGGCAGCCCTCCCCTGCCCCTCGCCCCTACCCCAGTCACTGCTGCCCCAGCCCACCTCGCAACAAAAGGGGCCACGGGGCCTTAATTCCCAGGCAACGATATAAATGGTGGCCCCCAACTCCTGAGGACGAGGCAGGAACGAATGGGTCTGAAAACCGAATGGGAGGGGGCAGGGAAAAAATGGCAAAGAAGTCATAAAAGAAGTGCCCCTACCTCCTCCTCCTCATCCAAGAGGTCCTTTTGTTGTTAGGGGTGAGGGGACACAGGGGTGGGGGGTGGGGGGACCAGGGTGAGAACAGACAAAGGACAGGTCGGAGAGAGTGGCAGGGGTCAAAACTGCCAGCCACCCCCTAAACACATTCACCAAAACTCCCTATCAAATGCAGACATCCCACACACACACACACACACACACACACACACACACACACACTGACATTTCAACCAACTTCTGGAAAAGGAAAACTCTTTGGACATTCCGTTGGACTTTCAGAGCTTCGTAATGAATTCAGTTTGTGAATTTATTGCTTATTCACCAGTTACTTGCAAACTTTTTGTTGTGCATTGACCTGCACATCCTCAATCTTGTCTCCGACATCCTGCTGACAGCGTGGGGATGACACACTGCAGTATAAAGATTCATTCTAGGAGTAATTTAAACTACTGCTGTTAACTACTCTTCTACTACTACTACTACTACTACTACTACTACTACTACTACTACTGCAAAACTTAGTCAGTAACATGAGACAATGTCCTTCGTGTCCAATTCAGTTTCTTGGGAAGATATTTTAGATGTAGTTGTAATTGAAGCACCGAGTCTATCGCTGTATAAAATGGTTTTGTCTGTTTCGATGGCCACTGTGTCAGATAAGGCGATTGTAGAGAAATATATTCTTGCCGTGACTTGGTCAAGAGACGTGACAGACTACACGTTTTCCGTTTTCCTCATCAGAAAGGGTGTGCTAGGGACGGGGCCGACTTCTGGGAACAAGAATGTTTGAAACAATGACGTGTGAAACGACCCGTTTGATACTGGCTTGGAAAAGCCTGAAAAAGAAAGAAAAAAACAACTAAGACCGTTCTTCTGTTTCAAGGTTCAACAGGTCCATAATTTGTCAGGACATTGTGACACATCCCGGATGCAACATTGGTTGTAGTCCACTATAATACACTACATGGGATTAAAAGATCAATTGTTGTGCCGGACACTGTATGTCTGTCTGGTCAGGCTATTATTAGGCTGATATAGCGTAGTCTAAATTCAGCATTAGCTGTGATGTGAACAGTATGAAATAAGAACCCAAGAAATCAGGGGGAATAGGGGAAGGAAACACATGATCACAATGACCTCTCGTATGTTTTTGTGCAATATCAAGAGCAATCACACCAGTTGTTAATCTCTGAATGAATGATCCACAGCTTATTTGAGATCACTTTCACACAGGGGCTTTTAGGTGAAATCACCACTGAGTTACATTAGTCAGCAACAGAAAAATGATTATTTACAGGAAAATGTTCTTTTCTTTAATGAAATCGATACTTAGAGCCCACAAACACTATCAGCTGTTAGGATGAGTGTATTTTTTGCAGTGTAGTTGAAGCGGCATGTCCACTGGGTTGGTGAAGTGGCTGGGGAGAGTGCAGGATAATTGGGGCTATGTTGTATCTAGTGTCTGTGGCACTTCAGTGCTGGGGGTCAGGGACCCGAAAACACTGGCTCAACAGTTACCAATCATTTCAAACCCCCGGCTGAAGAAAAGCATCGTGGGCCAGCTTTCTCTCAGGGCCACGGCCTGTGGAGGTTCAAAGGGACAGTGAAGCTCACAGGCCTGTTTGTGTGTGTGTGTGTGTGTGTGTGTGTGTGTGTGTGTGTGTGTGCACTCTTTTGAAGGGAAAGAAGAGCTCAAAGGCTAGAAGCTCAAACAATTAGAGCAATTTTACTCCACTCACTCCCTCCCCTCTATCTCTGTCTCTCTCTCAAACACACACACACACACACACACACACACACACACACACACACACACACACACACACACACACAATCTTTACCAAACAAAGATTCATGCTCTATGCTCTCCCGCCCCTCCTTTCATTCAGCAGACAATATATTTAACTTCTGAGCAGCTGATGACATTCAACATTTTCAGCAACTCAGTCTCTGTCCTGAAATTAAAGACGACGTGATAATGCGCTCTTGAGAATCGTGCGAAATTGAAATTTAATGTTTTGGTTCATCTTTAAGCGAAACATTTTATCACCACAAACAGCAATAAAGAGAATTTCAAAGCCATTTGCCCCGCTCTGGGTTTGTGAGGCATTTTATTTTTGCTCCCAGGCAGGGGTTTACTGAAGACCTATTCCCCCCACCCGCACCCACCCCAACTTTTTCCTCCTCTTCCTCTGCATAACATTGTGGCCACAGATTGTGCGGAATGCAATTAGAGCGCCTAAATTAAGTAGTAATGGAGAACCAGGTCTCCCTACCAGTGTTGCCCTGGCAACGAGCGCTCACAACACCGCCTCTAGTAGTTTTGCTACTTTATCTGCAAAATGCACAATTGAGCTTTAAACCAGCTCTCTGTCTGCAGGAGCCAGGCAGGCAGGGCGGAGGGCTGCTAGGAGGGGAGGATAAAGGATGGGAGGGGAGCACAGGAGAAAGGGAGGGGGAGGCAATGATTGGGAGTGTTGGGAGGGGAGGTGGGTGAACAGCTGCGTGCTAGGAGGTTTCTCTGCGTCTTGTGATATTGCCGGCCGTCAAATATTTATTCCACAAACTGTCTAATGCGGCGTAATGCGTTCCTGCGTGCGGATGAGGGCCAGATTTCAAAGACCCCCTCAAAGGATGACGTGTGTTCGGCGAGCTTTGATTTGCGCGCTCTCCCCTCAAGTTGTAGCGCTACGTGACAGAGAGGAGAGAGGCTTCGCTTTGTAAACAGCCTGTAGTCGCGGGGGCCTTGTTGACTAATGTGACAAAAGATCTGTGAATTGGAGACACGCGATGGATTTTCATCACGAGCTGCAGATTTGGGGAAATGGGATTAAATTTGAATGGAGTGAAAGGTGCAATCACACCTGCAGACTTTGGTCTGAACCGCAGAGGAAAAGTTTACTTTTCTGATATTTGGCTCGTTCACGTTCACACTTCTCAATTTACAAGGGAACCAGGACTTGAAAAAAGTCTGAAAAGCTGAATAACTTATTATCTGTCATAATTTAGCCTCTCAAGTGTCAGGAGTAACAGCTATCAAGTGAAATCTTCCATTTCTCCCATAAAACAACTGCGTTTTTTGCATAATTTCCTGCAACTTGAATTCTTGGACCGTAAGTTGTGGTTACAGCATTTAGTCACCCTCTTTTGAGTTAGCTGTAACTTAAGCTGAGAAAGAACTTTCTGAAAGAACATATGATAACAAGGTCAAGTCAATTACTCGCCACCACGGTGACTTAAAGCAGCAACTAGGAACTTTCATTTTGCATTGACTCTGGCGGCCCCTGTGGACAAAAGCTGTAGTGTTTCTACCACCTTAGCTGACTGAATCCAAGCCGGTTAAGAATAACTATATAGAAATAGCCAATCTTTTCTCTGATGGTCATAAAAAGCAGTGGTTCAACATTTTTGGTGTCAAGGACCCGACTGATAAGATTTTCTTATTCCATACCTGTCTATACTGTAGACTGCTGATTAACAGTGAAAAAAGTTCTCATGATCTAATGAAATTGAAATATTCCCCATTTACCTGGGGACCCCCTAGAACCCCCTCAAGCACCCCTGGGGGAACCCAGATTGAGAACCACTGCCATAGAGGCATCAGTATTAACTTGAGACTGTTTCATAACCAGTTAAAAACTCCTAGTAGTTTTAATGGAGAGAATGTGACCTTGGATTCAAACAGGTAACAGGTGTTGTGTTCTGTATTATTAAGCTGGCAGTCAGCTTTGAACCGAGCGTGCGTGAGTGAGTCAGTCTTTGTTGCAAATCAGACTTAAGTGAAGATAACTGGGCCACCTTGTTGTCTTCGGGGGGCCTCGGCCCTGCAGATGTCCGTGTGATGTAATTCCATATACGCACGCACATGCACAAATTCACATGCAACTCAAACGTATGCGCACAAACTGTTTGTTTTTCCTCTTACATTTTCACACAACAGCTGTGTGCATTTAAAGATGACCGGGTGCCACGGATTTTTAATTTGAATCGACACACACACACACACACACACACACACATGCACACACAGCATCAAAACACACAGGCGGGAGCAGGACACACAGGTGCGGCGTGAACCTCTGACTGTAGCCGTGCCAAGAGGATGTCCCAAACAGAGACAGAACAAGTGTATGGCCCACACATGTTGCAGGAGATTAGGGCTCTTTCTACAAAACGGCCTCTCCACAGAAGACAAATCTGAATCGACTCCATGTGTTTCCACTTGCCTGGAAACTATTTCACTTTGGTGGTAGCACGGCTAAACTGCTGTCTCTGTTGAAAAATGGCTGACCTCGCTCAGTGAGAGCAGCCAGGTGCGTTTTAGTGGAGCATGAATGTTGTGAGGTAATGTGTCAAGTTTTGAACGATTGGCCTGTTGGTGGATTCGCCTGTTCAGTTTCATTTTCAGCAGTAAACGTATCTTTTTGTACTTAATGCTTAAAACTTGAGCGACAGTAGACGATTAGCTCAATCTAAAATCATTTTCTAAAGGAGATCTGTTAAATTTGCCCAAAATATGGTTGCAACTGTAACTGTTGAGATGCACTACAAAGGTAAGTTGACCGGCGGCACAAACTCATTGGTGTTTTGCACTAATAAATTATCACACCTTATATGCTGCAGAGGTGTGAACGAGCAGACTGCTGTCCACAGTACGGGCGGTAAAGCTCGAGGCGGTATTAAAGGCAGCGTGAGATGTCTAACACTTAGCATCACCAGTGTTGTGACATCTCTGTGATGTTTTAGACGTATAAATACACACCGCTCACTATTTCAGTGCTTGCTCATCTGGCTAGGTGAGAAAGTGAGGTAAAAAAACAAGACTGGAGGAAGGAAGGAGGATTAAGTGGCGAGGAAAGTGAAGGAGGGAAGGGAAGCATGCTGTTTTGGTGTTCGAAGCTCGGCAGGATGGAAGCCAGGAAAGCCGGCCAGGGTGTGTTGTTTTGGTCTACCGGCGCTGCGATCGCGGGGGTCTGCTGGAGAGAACATCACACCGCTTCATCGCCGTGGCAGCAGCCAACCACGGGGGCCCGTGCCAAGACGCTTGGCCAGCAATCCCACAATCCTTTTGGTGCGTGTCACCAATGAAGGAAGAGGCCTCCAGTCTACAGCGAGAGCTTTTGGATCAGGATGAATTCAGGGCAGAGTGTCATTTGTTTTGATAAAACATCAAATGAATCAGAGAAATCATCACACATTTGTACCGAGCTCTGTTGAGATCACTTGATGCATCTCTTCTTTACTGTCTTTACCAATCTATGGTTGCGATTTCTCGATTTCTGCATTGTTTAAAAGTGACATTGTTCTATTATACTTTCATCAAAATCCCATGAAAAGTCCAAAACCAACCATGCTCTCAGTACTTTCGGTCTCCCCTACTCTGTCTCAACCACAATTATTGCTTTTGAAGGTAAATCACAAATATTAAGATCACAAACTCACATTTGCAGCCTATATGAACTTTAAAAACTTTAAAAATCTGCTAAAACAGCTGAGCACTGTAGTCTTTAGCAAATGTTACTCAAACAGATGTAAATAAAGCAAGGAGAAGTCAAAGAAGTCAGCAATTTTGGTTTGAAATAATGAAATATTTATATTTTTTCACCAGTTTTTAATATTTCAGTGGCCTTTTTCTCCAATTTTGATATGTAGTTTTGTAGATTATGTACATGTCACTTCATTTTTTGTGTGGTGAAACTCAAAGATCAAAGATTTTTATAACTTCTAGACAGTTGTATGATTGTGGAGTTTTGCGAATGAGTTAGCTCCATTAAATGTATTTATTTATAAACTAATATTTGTTACGATTTTGGGGTTCTTTTGCATTATTCAGCGGTTAGGTGGGTGTGTAAGAGTTTTTAAATAAGTTCTAGAGGGAAACTTTGAATAAAACAATTCAAAGACTGATGAATATGATCTGATGAATTCCCATATGACATAAATGTCATTAGGTATTTCAGGCTTTGGCTATAGATGCAATAATTGTTAGGATAGTCATTTATATAGAATATTGCCAGCCTTATTTTATGAAGAAAAATGTGAGAAGTCATGATATAAGCCTGCCCTGCTACTTTCTTTTAAAACTAGACAGAGGAGATAAAGTGCTGGAACTCAAGAAGGCTCTGCAGTATCTGCAGGTCTAAACCTCACTGGTTTTGCAAAAGAAAAAGGACCATCCTAACCATCCATTTACTGGCTCGTTTAGGTGACTCAGGCGGAGAAGTCAGACGACTGGCAGGAGGAGAGTGTGTTTATAGCATAATGTAATCCATTATGAGTGCTTTAACTAGGCCACCCTCACACCCTTTTACATAGCCGCTAGCCTACAATAGTTTTCCTCCTGCTGGCTTCTCTTCTCTTAATATAACAGATCAAAGCAATGAGGATTTCTTGCCGTTTTTGCACTCTGAAGTCGACAGAATCGTTAATTCAGTTATCGGTAGGGTGACTTAAAACAAGTCATTTTTAAAACAATTGCAGACAAATCAGTAGTATCCTATGGAAACCATTTACAAATGAGTCAATATCTCGTTTCCGAGCTCTCACCTCATATGGAGGAGGTGTGAGAAGGCATCAGGAGGTGCAGGGAGGCTAGAAAAACAGCAAGAAGGAGGTGTGTGCAAGATGGACAGAATGTGCCACTTCTTCTTTTTTTTTTTTGACGTGGTGAGGAGTGTGAATCGTGCGCTTTACGAACAAATGCACGCACAGTCGGTTATATGCTTAAAGACAGCGGTCAGGGTGTGAAGCAAGAATCACACGTGAATGCGTGAGGACATACAGACGTCGCAGACCCACACACTGAGAATCACACATGTGAACACATATCTGTGCATTAAGCAGAGGAGAAACTGACTGATTTTGGTAATGACACATCTGCAGAGACAGCAGGAAAAACAAACTAAAAATACCTCACCAAAATAAAACTCCACAGAAACACCAGCAACAAAAATACCAAAAGTCAGATGTAGAAGTGGCTCAAAAACTTGCTAATGACATTTGAAAACATTCATGTTTATCACTGAAAAAAGACCACAAACCCACCCAGAACTTCACTTTTTCGATTTTTTTTCCAACAAGGAGTCAAACTGCTAACTTCCCACTGGCACTCTTCAAAAACAAAAATCTACTGAGAGTTTTCATTTTTGTCGAGTTCAGGTGATGCACAGTCTTTTTGACACCGCTGTCGGTACCAAACGGGCCGTAATTGACTTTTAAAAGATCGAGGGGGACGAGAAGCAAGAAAGCGGAAAGGGGAGCGAAATGAGAAAAGGAAGGAAAATTTAGTTTATGAAGTCTAGAAAATATAATTGCAGGCTGCTGAGGGAAGCAGCAGAGAGGAAGTGCAGCAGACTGGAGTACTTGTACCTCACACACACACACACACACACACACACACACACACACACACACACACACACACACACACACACTCACTCACTACTACCTGGGGAGTGTGGATACAGTGCTCTCCTCTTTGGCCAGAGGCTGGTAAATAATGGATGTGTTGGTGGAAGCGCAGGCAGTTTGAAATGTAAATGTGACGGATGGAGAGTAGCGTGTGTATGTGCACGGATGGATCATTGCTTTCTGTGTGTGGATGTGTGTGTGTGTGTGATGCTGTCACTTGTGGCCGGGACTGGTTATGTGTCTAGACTGGTGATGGGCCGTCCAGCCCGAAGGGAAGAAGGAAGAGGAGCGCGAGTACTCAAAACAGCAAAGAGGAGTGGACACAAGGGAGGTACGTTACAGTGGGGGTGAGGCAGGAGGGAAGGAAAGTAAAAGAGAGGGATAGGAAAGGAAAGAGCAGATGAAGGAGGAGGAAGAGGTTAATTAGCTCTGCTTTAACCCAAGAAACCTCAGAGTAGTCATGAGGTGAAATGAGAGATATGGTGTTGATAGGAATGATGTCAAGTAGAGTGGGACTTTGGAGTACTTGTATCATGCAGTATAACCTGATCTTTCCAGCAGCGGGGACAAATATATGTACTGGAAAAGCACTTTCTATATGTGATAATAATAATGAAAGCATCCCTTTATTCCCCTCACAAAAGAGGCTGCGTCATATTTTATAGCACAAGCCTGTGTTTCACCCCTGTAGCTCAGCTAAAGTCAGTGTTTTAATGTCTTAACTTTAACACTATTGTAGCCAGTCTATAAACACATTCAATGCAAGAGAGAAATAAAAAATAAAATAAAAATAAAAAGTCTTGTGTACATGTATTCCAATCTACCTACCACAATTAAGGCAAGACATGTGCAAATATGTGCAAGTAAACACTCCAGTAGATTACTTATCCCAGTAAAAAGGGTGTTTTCTATTGTTTACCCTGCAATTGTAGCTTCAAATTCATGGTTGTGTCACTCAAACCGACCTACCTGGAACAAATTTAATCATCTCACCAACATGCCCTTCTACCATCACATTTAATGCGGCGCTGTTTTCTGTTTAAACGCTGAAAGAAGTGGACAGGACCAACTGTCACACAGCCACATAATCCTTAACTTTTCCCCACTGATAAAGCACATCCTGTAACAGAACAATCTGCACAATACACCAGCGAGTAATGACTTAATAAATCAAAACTGACTCAACACTTCTCGACTTATCCGAACAATTGTTGGAGCTGGGTAAAGGCCTCTAAAACTGGAGAGAAACATGCTGAAATCTTTGGCCGTCAATCCCAAATGCTGGACCTAAATTCAGTGAAACACGTCCACCAGCGTCCAATTTAGAGCTTTGGCAACCAGAGGCTGCCTGCGTCAATATTTAGTTGTAACAGAAAACTTTTCACTTCACTTATTCTGGATAAAATGATGAAGATGATGATAAGATTAGCTCGTAACTAATCATGGATGTATACAGACGCTACGTGCACGGACATGTAGCAGGCTGATATTGAAACAAAAATATAACAGAGATTCTTCCACATGCCAGTAGAGGCAGCTGGAATCAGTGATGTATTTGAAATGCAGCTGTAGCTCGGGAAAAAGAGATCACTAGCCTCTTCCTTGAGCCTTCATTTTCCCGGGAAATATCGCATGCAGTGGCAGACAGAATTGCAGCGTAAAAGCGAGACTTATGGGGAACCAATCTAAACAGGGATGGTGTCATTATTCTGTAGTCATTACTTATTACATTAGTGATAAGGTAAAGCATCAATTTCCACTCTGAAGACCAAATTCTCGCAGTGTCACTGCTGCTATGACTCACATCTACAAATCCATCAGAATACAACTTGAAATGACAGAAAATAACGACCAACGCAACATTTTAAGCTATATTTTTGCATTTTTAAATCCTGACAGCATTTTCTTCTATTTAGTTTGTAGCTGGCATGAATTTGAAATTGATATCGTTCAGTGGGGCACATATTTGATTTTATTAGACCCATCTTGCACAGTGTGACATGCAGATAAAATACAAAATTGCCGTCATCACGCGGTGTCTTTTACTTAAACACAGTATGACGGACAAACATGAATCAAATCATGTAGAAAGAAAGGAATATAGTTCTCACTGTCAGCGTGAAGTTATGTTGTCTTTAGCTCATCTGTCGCACTGCAATCATGTGCAGCTCATCTCACTTCAGCTTTTCATTGAACTGCAACTGTGCCACATATTGCATCAGGAGAGTAACTAGTCCCTGGTGAATCATTTGGTTCCCTGTGCAAGTGCCTTGTGTAAAAACTATATCCCTGGTCTAATGCAGCGGTGGAGGTCAGCACCAGCATATGGCTCAGTGTGTGTGTGTGTGTGTGTGTGTGTGTGTGTGTGTTCGTGTGTGTGTGAGATGCCAGCTGGCCCAAATGTGACAGAGACAGAGGATGGAGTGAATGAAAAAGAGAGAGGAGGGAGGGATGAAGGGGAGAAGAAGGGAGAAAGGAGGTGAGAAAGGGGGTGAAAAAAAGAGGAAAGAAAAGGATGCATGAAGGGATGGACGGAGGACAGAAGGAGACAGAGATAGATGGAGAGAGGTGGGAAGGTGAAAAGCATGGAGGGAAACAAACGTGGAGAAACTGGCATCTGTTGCCCTCCCAACCCCCGCCATCACCACTGTCACCACCAGCTCTCATTGGTGCAGTGTGTGTGTATGTGTGTGAGTGTGTGTGTGTGTGTGTGTGTGTGTGTGTGTGTGTGTGTGTGTGCGGAGATAAGACAGAGGAAAGGGCCCAGATGGTCTGAGGGGAGAGTGACAAGTGGCTGTCAGGGGATTCAGACAGCCTGGCCCTCTGCTGCCCTGCTGGCGCACACACACACACACACACACACACACACACACACACACACACACACACACACACCCCTCCATCTCTTTGTAGGACCTCCACCTCCTGTGGGGCACCTGTTCACCCTGCGCTGCATCTGTTTGTGGAACGGTCGGCCATATCTTTGGTGTCCTGTGGAAACAAGGATAGATATTTTTACACCAGTCACCTTTTAAGTATAAGCAAGTTTTTTTGTTTAGTCCGAAACAAAGGGAAAAGGAAATTTTGTATTTGGACCATTATCGATGAAACAAAACTTGGAAAGAGAAGTCACATGAACTCACAAGTATCGTAAATTCTCACACACTTTACAGCCCGTTTTCACTCCCTGGTTGGTAAATACAGACGCGAGTGGTGTTCAGTTAGTTGTAATCTGCAACGTCACCAAATCCTACACACTGCTCCTTTAAATCACACCATCAAAGACATGTTTCTGTTGGGGAAATACTTTGCCCTGACTAAAGACTACAGTGAGAATCAGCTGGTTTTCTTTGTTTTCCTGTCAAAAATCTGCCCATCTTTTACTTCACATGTCGTTTCGCTTCCTCTCCAACCCGAATCGTGAATCTTAACAGCACCAGAGCCCCCTTGTTTGTTTGTCATTCCCAAATGAATCAGATTCCTCCTTCTCGTAAGCAGGGAAAGCACAGGTGGAACCAGCATTAATGATGACTCCGGTTCAGCAATTATTGCAGTGCAGTGCATCCATTAATGTTGTTAGTTACACCTGTGTTTGACGAGTCCAAATACCTGCTGTGAAAAAGGTTTGTTCAATCGGAGTCCCCCGGTTTGAATTTGTAATATGAAACAAATTACATCCATGAGTACTCAAGTGAGTGTGCAGAATTTGAGTCACCTGTACGTGCATGTGCCGGGTTCACCTTACACAGGAGAGTGGAATTCGAATCTTTATTGGTTTGGGTTCATTGTGTGCAAGTACGCAGAATCACATTAGTGTATTTTTTTAGACAATTATTAAAGCCTCTGTTAACCACCATCTTAATATCCTCTTTATGATTATACAAAAGCTGCAAGTTGGCACGTTCAGCCTTTCTATTTCTCTTTTTGTGGACAAAATTAACTCAATTAATTATCTAAAATAAGAGATGACCATATAAACAGCATTTTCTCATTACAGCTTGGACTATCGTGATTTTTATCACCTTACCCAACTGCTCGACCAAACACAGCAGTGACGCTACCCTGCAGGAACGATGCATCACTCTGCTTCCTCCATTGTGTTACCAATGTGTAGAGCTCTTAACCTCGTAGAAATACCTGTGAAACCCTCTCTGTGTATATTAAAACTCTTCATATCTACTGAATAGTTTTTATGTGTTGCCCTAAAAGGAAATCCAATGTATGCAAAAACTCATAAGGGCCTTAGCAAATAAACATAAATGTGCAGGTGATCCATGTAAACAGCTTAATCTGAATACTGTCTTTCCTTTTAATTTGTGTCAGATTCTTTGTCTCTCTTTGTCCCACTTTTCAAAATGTCTCACTTTGACTCTCCCCTAGTGTTTTAACACTACATGTGTGCTGACCGACTGGCCGCCGAGGCCGACGGAGGAATTGTCACAACCAGTCAGAGTGTGTATTATCTGTCATTTCTGAGCCATGGGATTCAGTTTAATGGATAAAGCCTGCGGAAAGCCCACACGACCGGCCTCTTTATATCTTTATGGGTCATACACTCATCTTCCCAAACACCCTTAATACGCTTTATCTCTCACTCTCCCTCCTTCTCCCCTTTCTCTTGCTGCATAGTGAACACACACACACACACACACACATACACACTCATGTTAACTCGGTTGCCCTTGATTTACGTGATCCGGTGATTCTTTTTTTTCTTTTTTTTTCCCAGGGAATTTCCAGCTCGTCCTTTCCGAAATGAGAGAAAATGAAGGATGGGACTTTGGGCTCCGAGGCCATGACCCTCGTAGTCCCACAGCAAGGCTCCCTGGGATATGTAGGCGCCTCCGGACTCATGGACACCAGGGGATCTCCCCTCATCGGGAAGGATGGCATGTGACTGTGTGTGTGTGTGTGTGTGTGTGTGTGTGTGTGTGTGTGTGTGTGTGTGTGTTTGTGTGTGTGAAAGTAAAAGAGCAAAAGAGAAAAATTGACAAGAGAAATTGGGTGCGAGACGAGAGGAGGAAGGAAATGTGTGTGTGAGAGAGCGAAAGTGTGTCTGTGTGTGTGTGTGTGTGTGTGTGCGAATGACAAAAAGAGAGAGCGGAAGGAGAGAAATTGTGTGTTGGTGAGAAGATGAGCAAGTGTGTGTGTGTGAGGGACAGCTCGTCCTTCAGGCTCACCTCGGCCCCCCGGGGTCTTTCTTCTCGGCGGCAGCGGCGGCGTTTTACTGGCCCCGGCTGACGGCCATGAAATGGCAAGAAATTTACTGCTCTGAAGCTTATGGATGTGAAGGCAGAGTGAGGACATCTTCTCTCTTTCAGTCTCTCCCTCCTTCCTTTCTTCTCCCTCTCTCTCACTTCCATCATCCTTCCTTCCCTTTTCGGCTGCCCTTGGTTGCCATCCATCCTTCCCTCCTTCATTCCTTCCCGTTCTATGCAATTTTCTTTTCCTTTCCTTACTCCTCTTTTTCTCTTATTCCCATCTCTGTCACTTTTATTGATGAACAACTTTTGTATCCTATTTTTTTCCTTTCATCCTTCTCTACCTGGCCTCTGTCTTCCCTTCTTTTCCTCCTTCCTCACCATTTTCCTTATTCACCTTATTTCCTTTCCTTTCTCATTTCTTTCCCTCTCTCACTCCTTCTCTCTCCATTCATTTTCCATCTTCATCTTCCTTTATTTGATATCTTCTATCTTCAAGTGTTTTTCCCTATTCTGTTCTCCCATTAAAAGCTTATATTGCCCACCAGTTTTAATTATTTCAACATTGTTTCTGAGAAATCTGTTTGTTTGGTATACTACAAAACCCATGAGCCTTGGCTGCTGTTGCATTAGGGAGAAGAAGCCAGTCAGAGACACAAATTGTAGCCGTAGCAAATTCAGAATACACTGAATTCTTCCAAATTACTTATTTAAACTGCAGATATGATTATTAGTTATCTCAGCAGTGTAATCTTTAGCTGCACTTGAAGCTCTGTGATTGGATGTTCCTTTCTACTTTGCAACTCAGGGGTCATAGTTAACATCTCGCCTATTGTTGTTGTTGTATATGCACAGTCTTGGACCTTTTGACGTTTAATCAACGGACCCGATATTTTCCGGCACGGCTGTTTTAACATCACATCGTTTGTACTGATAGTTCCGCCCAGCAAGTCGCACTGAGTCACCTAAAATTGTCTGCGAAGGACATAAATGGGACTTTCACATCCACTTGAAAGAGTTCCTCCCACTTCACAGAAGTATACCTCTTCACTGTATGTGTTCTTCTTTAACCCTCCTCTCCCTCTTTATTCCTTCATCCCTCCTTCTTATTTACCTACATTTTTACATCCCTCTTTGTGCACTCCTTTCTTCATTCCTCCCCTCCCTCCTTTGTCCTTCCTTCCAACACTTTTTGGCAAATATTGAGTCCTTCACTTCAAAGCTATATATTCCCTCGAGGTTCCTGTCAAGTCATTATTATTACATGTTGCTCGCTATTGAGTGGTCCACGCAAAACCCCGAAAAGAAACATGACAAATGACAAAAACCACTGTCATGATATTAATGCATAATATAAATGTGAACATTAGAAGCAAGAACTACATTTAAAACAAGAAAAGAGGCTCATTTTAATGTGGAACTATAAATTATTCCAATCAAAAGCAGCCATAAAACAGATAACAAGTAATATTTCACTACCCAGCATGTGTGGTAGGGGGTGACATGACAGTTTTGGTCTGTGATACAGTAAAAACTGTAAGTAAAGCTGGAGGTGATGAGTGTGTGTGTGTGTGTGTGTGTGTGTGTGTGTGTGTGTGTGTGTGTGTGTGTGTGTGTGTGTGTGTGTGTGTGTGTCCCTGCTGTACCATCCACAGCCAGAGAGCCTTTCAGCATCAGGGAGTAGGAGGGGGATGTAAAAGGATTAGCAGTTCCAAATTAATACTTGGAGAATTGTTCATGCAGAAATGTATTCACACACAGACAAATACTGCACACACACACACACACACACCAACACATTCAGTTTCTGCACAGTATGCAAATATGTACAGTATTTAATTACATATATTTTTTTTATTCAATAAATATAAGCAAGCTATATTCTCTTACATTGAGATTTGGGTGTCCCTTCCATTACAACCCTGACTATAACTGAGCAGACATACTTGCTAGACTGCTTCTCATACATTCTGACAGGTGGAAAGAGAGCAGTGTGTCAGTTTTCTGAACGCTGCAGCAGGATTCCAGTAATATGTCAGACTCCTACAGTGTTTGCTTTCTGCGAGTACAGTATACTGTATGTCACATTTTTAGGGATGTAGCTTGCAGCTTTGTGAACAGCAAATAGTAGCAGACGCATGGAGAAAATCCAACACTGACATCCATCTTAGTGAGAAAAGACAATAACGTTTAACAGAAGAATCTTTTCCTTATTTTTCTATTTTTGGCCACTGTTCCCTTTTGTTTTTATAACATTCAAACAACTTAATTGCCAAGATCTGCCACTCTCTTCCAACATTGTTGAGGAACAACAAGCAGCCAGATGATCAGACAGGTTTTACAAACATATTTGGAATGAGAAAAACAAATGCCCACATTATTATTACCCAATATGTGAGTAATATAACACTATAGCTTCTGATATTTCAGTGCACTTTAGGCTTAAGTCAGACTTTCGTTGCAAAAATAATGACTTCCTCTTAAGTCTCAAGTTTTGACCTGGTTAAAACTGTATAAATATTAAAAAGACAACATCAGGAGAATCGTGCAAAGCCACACACGCTGATTATTTGTTTGGTCTATGCATCAAAATGGACATGAGTTACAAATAAGAAAATAAATAAAGCACCATTATGTAAGATTTGGTATTAGGGTTTCAGAGTGACCACATTCAAACATCATGCAAGTGCAACAACACAAGACATAGCAAGCCAGCTAATATTATATATAATAATAATAATATATAGTCCAACAGCAAGAAGGCCAGCTAAAGCTGCTGAGCCCAGTGGCACTGCTTGCTCACCTGACTCCAGTTCTGGCACGACACCATCTCTTTGCTGGCAAATTAGCTCAAAATTCGTACGCTTTAATCATTTCTTGCAGTGAAAGTTCAGACCACTGAGATGCACAAGTGGACTTGGTGGATGAAAGAGATGGGAAGGCAGCTAGCCATCCAATGACAGCGTGACATTTGAATAGAATAAACAGGAGTTCTTCTCCCTCTATCGTCTCTACTGGAAGACATCTTGTCAGTGTTGACATCTGACAAGGACGCGAACATCCTACGAAATCTTCACAGTACTCATCGTTCAGTGATTTAATTGCAATACTCAGCTGAAACTTAAGAAACGTCATCGTCAGGCTAAGCCAATCAGAGGCACACCATAGTAGCTTTCGTAAATATACAGGGTTTGTTCATTTTTTGGTTTCACCTCCGATTAAACAGTGTAGAAAATTCGGCTCAACTGGAGGTTTGTTTACAACCTGTCTGATCATCTGCTACAGAATAAACTCAGAATTATAAGAACCAAAGAGTCAGATGCAAAATTCCCTTAATATTCCAACGTAGAATTCCTGCTTAAAATAAAAGAAGTAAGAAAGTGTATCTGTTTGTGTGTGTGTGTGTGTGTGTGTGTGTGTGTGTGTGTGTGTGTGTGTGTGTGCTTGTGCATCAGTACAGTCTCCAGCATGTCAGCCGTGAAAGGCCTCTACACGCCGTTTGAGCTCTCCTGAGTGAGAGAAGTGTGACAAACAGCTCAACAGGCTTTGGCACGCCAGCTGTCCAGAGGGGACACACACACACATACAGGCTGGAAAATTCACACACAGGTCCACACACGTACATCCAGCCATAAAAATGATTGAACATGCACAAACACACACACACACATGCACAAACACACTGAACATGGGAAAAACACACACGCCGCTGCCAAGCATGGCGCAGTAATCTTTAGTAATGCCATCGGTTCTGGGGGCAGAGCATCTGAACGATGCCAACGGCCACACAACATCAGAGCCTCGGCGCCCTGCCTTCCCACAATCCCCCTCTCCACGGGGCGGCCAATCCACTGTCGGACAGGAAAAATTCACTTTTCTGGCGGCGCTTCACCATTTGAGGGTGGGGGGGGGGGGAGAGTGACAGAAAAACCGGTTGACTGAATGTCGCAGTGGCCTGCTGCTTTCTGGTCGCCATGGAGATTTTGATTAACAACCATTAATAATGTGTAAACCTGTTCATTAAGTCTGTGGCTGCTCATTTTCTGCATTTCTTTTCAAAATGTACAACAGGCCACGTTCAGCATGAAAAATATTACAAATATCAGGAGCCAAGCAAGATTTTTGCAAAACAAAAACAGACTGTAAAAAGCTCTCACTTATTGCCCTCTTCATCTCATAGGCTGATGAGGAGTAAAATGTATGTATGTGCACCAACTTCTTCACTTATGAGGTCCAAGGGCAAAAAATAGCACCAGTAACCACATTTTTGTACGAAGCAATGCGAGTTAATCCTGCTTGTTGCGACTCATGTTTGCATTAGTGTCTATGAAACAGCTCACACTGAGTTCATGCATGCATACTGAGGAAATTCCATCTAATTGTTGCATTCAAATCAGATTAAAGCTGCAATTTGTATCTTTCCTCATGTTGTCACCCCAGAACTACTGCAAGGATACTGAAGCACAAAGAACATCCTGCTTGAACATTTCATTGTTTGTGTGCTGCTGCTAAGAGAAACATCATCAACCAAGCACATGTCTTGCACCGTATAATGTTATTTTCTCTAACAGTGGAGCTTTAAAGCTACAAAATGCAGCCCTGTAATTCGGTCTCTTTTTTCTTCCTTGAGTTTTGAGTCAATGCAAACCTCTTTTCGTATTAGGATAAATTGTATGGAAACCAACAGCTGTTTGGAAGATATAAAAAATCCCCAAAAAGCTGAAGATATTCTTCAGAAAACAGTCATCAGTAATGTAAAGTAAATGGGTTAAAAACATCAGTTCAATGATTTCAAATGCAGCACAGAGGATCCATTCAGAAGAAAAGTGAACTCACTCATATTTTTGTTTACATTTAATTGCAGATTGGCTGCGTTCGCCAGCTTCCTCGGCCTCCGGCTGGACACCGATTTCAAGGTTGACAGCCCATCAAGTTGAGTGACAAGCGACGAGCGTTGGGGGGCGGGAACTCGACCAAATGAGGGGAAGGAAGGAAAGAAGGAAGGTAAGGCCCAGTAAAAACACCTCACTGGCTCCAGGCGCAAAAGCTTAGCTCGAAATCGACCTCACCTCCTTCTGTTGGGTCATGAATCTTGCTGAGCAGCGTCTCAAACTGTCATTTCTTTAATTTCAGTTAAAAAAAACTGCGTGGTTGGTTAGGTTTTTCGTGTAAAGACCTTTGAGGTGCGTTGGGTTGGAAAACGTGCATCGTGGGTGGTCAGTTAGTGAAGCCATCAGTCGTAGGAGGTTACTAGTTATTGTAGTAGTCAGGTGGGGGGTGGGGGGGGCTGTGAGGCGTTCAGGCACCCACCGTCCACGCCGCTGCATCGCCCACAGGGTGAACCTCAGCTGTTCTTCCCTTCCCTTCCTCCCTCCTTTATCCCTCCTGACCTTCCTCCACCTCCTGTTCGTTTCATCCTTCTCTCCTTTCAACGTCGGAGAGGAGCTGCTGCTGCTGCTGGTTGTGGTTGGGGCGAGGGTGGGTTGGGGGGGTAGGGGTCCTGGTGAGGGGGTGCTGTCAGGAAAGGAGTGAAATGTGTGTATATGTGTGTGTTTGTGTGTACAGCTGAGGGAGGGGTCGATATGATGAGGCTTCAGTGTTGTCGAGATGGATTAGCTGAATGACTTTGAGGGGTTTGTTCTCTTGTCTTTGAGCACACAGCCAACTCACTGTACACTCTTCCTCTCCCTCCCCATCTTTCCCTCCAGATCTCCATGCCTCCCTCTCAATATTTGTCTCCTTTTCTGTTTTTTTTTTGTGTGTTTTTTTTTTTTTTTTTTTACCTCATTAAGGCTCTGCAGCATCAGTCTCCCCCATCCCCCACACACACACACACACACACACACACACACATCTGCCCCAAAACATCTATTTGACTACTTTAGCAAAAACGGGCTGATTTATTTATGCAAAAAAGGGGATAGAGTTTCATAAATGTATTTTTTGATTTGTTTTTCTCACTTCCCGCACTTTCTGTCACTTTCCCGCCCATCTTCCTTTTTTTCCATACTTAGATATTTCACACAAAAATGTGATATTGTATTTTTAAGTTAGTTAGGTTAGTTAGTGTTTGGCCTATTCAGAGGCGATGCGAGAGTAAGTAATAGCATTTTTTTCCTCCTTGCTCTGGCTGTGATGTTTTGTGTTTATGTGTAGCATTTTCAAACATCAATATATCACTGTCTAATTAACTGTTATACCTTGAGATAATTATCCTGAATAAATGAGGCCACAGTCAAGATGATTAGTAGCCTCCATCTCACACCAGTAGTATTGTTAGTTCTTCTCTTTGTTTAATTTAAAACCCCATTTCCCATAATTCCTGCTGCTTGCTCTGAGATTTTGACTTTCTTTTTTGGCTGTAAAGCAGGTTTAACCCCAAAGTAGTTAACAGGAAACTTTTCACAAAAAACATCAAATTAGAACATGAATCTGCTACCAACAACTACACAGCCACTATGTCCCTCCAAACTACAAACAGCACCTTCAAATGCTAAATTCTGTACTTTATTGACACAAATGAGAGTATTCTTTTTGAAGCAAGGCAACATATAAAACATGAACAATACTTATGAATACTATACTCTACACACATTTCAAGAACCATGTGATAAAAGCCTGTATCAAATAAGAATGAGGAGATACAATGCATGGCTGTGGCAGTTTATGCTACTAATTAAAGATGTTTTTTGCACACAATGTCGATGCAAATTTGATTACATTCAGTTTTCTGAAACCACATGGGAGTACAGGGCAGGTTCCTTGAGAGAGATTTTGCTTTCTGTGTCTATCGACGGTTAGAAAGGTTGAGAACTATGGCTGCTGCCGCCTCAGGTTTTGCAAATTTGGACCACATTTACACCGGGTCCAGGCTTTTGCATTTAAACCTACAGTGATGCAGTCTCTGGTCTTAGATATATGAAGCTGACGGATTTATCCCAGGTCCCAGGGGAAGCAGTGTTGCTGTATGGGCTCTACTTATTTCTCCTTTGCCCGGGATGCAGCTTTTTGTAAGGATAAACAGAATCGGTCATCTCAGCGAGTGCTACAAAGCAACATATGTTTGCGGTCAAGGTCGGGGTGGATGGATGGGTCAACAAAAAGTGGAGACTGCTGTTTGTGTTTCCTGTTTCCAACCAACAGTTAACTGACCAGAACTCCCGAACTTTAACCACGTGTCAGTTTAACCATGAAGACGAAGGTCTCCTAACCCTAAAGGAGGAGTCGTTTTTTGAGCCTGAACCTAACCCACAGAGTGGTCACATCGATAATCCCTTCTGCGTGTTATTCTGGAGAGCATGGACGAATTGCGTGTACTGTCCCGTGAAATCGGACTGCTTGTCGTGTTTGAGAGGAAGAGGGGGATTGTTGCCAAACCTGATCAATGTGTACAGGAGACATTTTCTCCCTGCTTTTTTTCCCCTCATCCAGATAAAATATCACGTGTTAAAGTCTGATCTGAAGATTTGGCATTAAACTTTAAAATTTTGTCTTTGTTGCCCTGTTGCTTCATTTTCATGTCAAAGGGCAATTTCTTGTCAATTGTAGCACAGAGGCACTTATAACTCTCAGCACTTCTTGCCCTTTAGCAACGATCTGAGGAGGTGGAAGGGATTTTTTTTTTTCAATAGCCATGTCTTTAGTTTTGGAAATTCTTAGCGTCTGAAAGTAATCATCTGCTACTCCCAAAGATCAACACTTTGTCTTTTCTTGTCACTTCCCTTCTATTCGCACTCCTTTGACATATTTCTTTCTTCTTCTCTCCTTGCTCTGCCTGTATTTCTCATCCTCTTCCTCCCCCTTCCCTCCTTCCCCTCGCACTCGTCTCTGCTTCCTACCACCTCCCCACCCCGGCTCACAGTGTGTGATCGATGTCGCGAGGTAGCATTAACACTTCTCACGCTGCTAGTACATGGAGGAAGGGGGGGTGGGGGTGGGGGGTGGGCGGTGGCGTGATGTACATGAACGATTGATTACTTTACCGCTACTAGCTGATGACTTCTCCAAAGATGGCTCCCCTGAAATCGATAACCATTGCTCCTCTTTCTTTCTTTTTGCCCCCCCCTCTCTCTCACTAAACTTTCTCCCCGTGTCTTCTCCCCTCCTCAATTCTCCAAATCAGAGACGAGCAGCTCATGCAGCAATTATGAAGGAAAGGCACATTTGCATACGGAAAAATAATTAAAACAAACAAAGTGAGGCTGGGACCCCCTGGAGAGAGGAGCAGGGAGGAGCGGGGAGGAGGAGGAAGTGAATAATGTGGGCAAAGAAAGAGGTTTAATTGCTCCATGCCGGGGTTGTGCCATTTATCTTCAACTCTCTTGCTCCAAACCCTATTTCATTTGTCACCTTAGTACAGATGAGAGTTTACGTAGGTGTTCTCGTGATATCTGTTTCAAGGTAAGCACACACACACACACACACACACACACACACACACACACACACACACACACACACACACACACACACACACCCACGCTCAAATGCATTATACTGTCATACTTTTTAAGAGACAGGTACGAATGTTGCACCGTCAATGTGGAAAGATGACTCAGAGCCCTCCAAAAGTTAACTGCATCCTTTCTCACTTGCACACACGTTTAGCTGCTTTAGTTTATGGCTCTATAAAGAGCTGTTACATAAAAGAGTCCAGTTTTCAGAGAGAAATGTTCTGCTCTTTGCATGTCTGTCTCTCTCAGAAGCAGTCATTATGCTCCTGGAGCTTCCATACTGACTACTTAGTTCCTCCTCTCTCTCTCTTTCTCTCTCGTGTGCGTTTGCATGTGTATAATGTGTGTTTTTGTGCACTCGTCGTCTTTGTCTCACTGTGTGTGTGCGGGGCTTTTGAGCAGGCTCCCCGCTGACGCCGCGGGGTGCAAGTCGTCACGCGCTGAGGGCCGTCCGCCACGTTAGCGCCGGAGTGGCTAAAAACTCCATTTTCAGCAGAGTGTTTGAAGCCAGAGGATGAAAGTCCCTGCTCTCTCTCCCTCTCTCTCCCTCTCTCTTTCTTCTGACGCCTCTGATGGACAACTCAGTGGCCAGCCACTTCTTTAATTAAAGGCACAGGCTGCCGTTTTTCCCTCGGATGAAAGAGTATTGACCTGATGGTGCTCTGGGCAGAAAGGGACGATGGGAGTGTCACTGAACTCAGTTTGGTCTCCCAAGACAGACTATATATATATATATATATGTGTGTGTTTGTGTGTCAGTGTGTGTGTGTGTGTGTGTGTGTACTGTAGGTACAAATGTGTGTGTCAAGTCTTGACAGAGTGGGGGAATGTGACCTGAAGCAACATTAATGCAGATCTAGTGCAACTACTGTATGTGAGTTAATCACTGCATTTATAGTTTTACTGATGTTTGGTTCATAAAGGTTTCACTGGCCACTACATCACAGTTCACTGCAGTCCCCGCCCTGACTGAGGCAGATCTGGCACATTGGTTTTGAGGTGGGCTTGATGTAACCAAACTCTGCCTGTTACGTACTGGGTTCCTCTAACCTAAATGTCATTGGTTCCTAGTGTTGAGATTATCTTTGTTTCCTTTCATTCTGCCCCTATGCTTTTGTGAGGTCATGTGACAATGTTTCCAAAACCTTTGTTTAGTCGTAATTGAGCAACATGTTACTAAAAATGGGTAGGAATGGCACAACAACATGTTTCAGGTGTTTCAAACCCTTGAAAACTCTCTCAGAAACAATAAAAAAAGCATTCTGCCTTGGTAACTCACAAGCATGAATATATATATATCATCAAATTAAAGCGATGCTCCTTCTCTGCGTGTATAGTAAAGCATTCCTTGGTTTCTGAGCACAACAACAAAATTAGCTGATTTAACCAAAGCTGGCATTAAACTCCACATGACGAGAGTGAGCTTGCATGTTTTTTTTCTTTTCTTTTTCAGATATTTGTAGTCGACATTAACATGCAGCCAAAGCAGCCTAGTGCACCCTCTGTAAGGAACTCAACATCATCTGAGTTGGCTGTAGCTGCGGGCGAAAACAACAAGGCTTTAAACGCACCCTGTCGAAGAAGAAACGCTTTCAGTCTCTCAGAGCTCATTCTAATCGTGTGCTTCCTGTTTTTGTTGCTCTGTGTGTGTGTGTGTGTGTGTGTGTGTGTGTGTGTGTGTGTAAATCCCTTGCTGTTTGTGAGCTGTGCGACACTGCTGGGTGCTCTCTGTGTCTGCTCGCTGGATATCAGGCACCGAGGGATCCTCAGAAGCAGGCATTACCAGTTAATGCACCTCTGAAGAGAGCATCTGCACTTAAGACAATTATACCACAGATGGGCGTGTAGGTGTGTGTGTTGTGGGTATGTGTGTAGGTGTGTGTGTGTGTGTATGAGGGAGAGACAAAGAGAAAAGAGTGAGTGAGACAGACAGAGAGGATGATAGGAAAATAGAGGGTAGAAGAAGCGCTTTCTATTTCTATGCTTCGCGTAAAATACGATCTGGGATTCATTCCCCTCTGAACCAAAATCCGTTTTCCTCACCTCTCTTCTGGGTTCAAAACGTTTGAGGTTTATTTTCAGGACCTTGCAATCACACCTTTTTTGCAACAAAGTCAGCTGCACACACACATCTTTCCTGGCTATCTCATTTTACTAGAATCAACTGTGTCTTTTAAGGCAGGTACACACTTGTACCTTCAATTCTTTCCAGAAGCACAAAGTGGAAAACCACGTTGACGCTGCTGCTGTGAACTCGCTTTTAAAGAATAAGAACTGGTCCAAAATAATCTGCTTCTGAGAGGCTTCTGACCTATTCTGGGGACGCATTATATAATGTCTGCAAAGTAAGTGGGTAATGTGGTGAGTAATATTCAGGTGAGGAACAGAATATCAACACTTTACAATGTAGTTGGTCCGTGGAGAGGAATCTGTGACACCACACTAACCATTTCTTCACCACAACGAAGTGTTGACTTCAGTTCCAAAGAAGGGGAAAGTGATATATATGTTGACTTCATATCCAGTACCATCTTCTTCTTCGAGGAAGAAGAGACTGGAGCTGGGATGTCAGTATCAGATTAAGGTGAAAGTTCAGATGATTTGAACTTGCAGCTTCGCAGCTCAGCTGTGTGCAAGATACAGTATCTTGCTACCTGATGCAGTTTAGAAAAGGGAGTTCCATTAAGAATCATGTGTTCCCTGTTTGTGTTGATAGCTACATAAGCCCACAAACTGGTGGCATCTTATTGCATCAAGATACTGTCCTATTACCTCCCAGCGTCAATGCTCGAAGCACCGATTTGATCACATTTGGTCCTATCCTGGCTAACATACAGTACCTTGACTACTTCTCCTGTCAGACGGGTGCATTTAGTGTATGCTTTTGGCGTCAACATGACCCTGTGCAACACGGATGCCGCTGATGCCGTTGTGTGTTGCATTTAAGGCTTTTCCTAGTAACTATAGCTGGTGCCATCTTGGACGCCCTCTATACTTTTGGCATTGTAATAGGCAATACTTCTACCTATTACAAGGCAATCTAGCATTGTAATGTCAGAAACAAATTGCGGTTGTGCGTTCACAAGACTTAAACTAAATGTCCAGTCCACTAGGTGCCAGGCTACTATTAGAGACTAGAGTAAGATGGTCCTAGTAAAGACATAAAATGGCAAATTGTCACTTTCACACTTTTTTTTACGGGTTAAACCATCAAGATACAACGTGTTAATAAGTGAGCTTTAGAGGTTCTGGTGGACAGAGCCAGGGTAGCAGTTTCCCAATGTGTCCAGGCATAATGCTGCTAGGTAGCTTCATACAGTATTTACCATACAGACATGACAGTGGCATCGATCTCTCCATGAGTAATTAAGTACAGCTATTGGATAACCAATCAAGTTACCAGTAATGTTATAGCCAAACCTTGACAAAACCACCAATACTGTGTTTCCTATATGCCCCGTGAAAGCTTTGTTCACATAGCTGTTCACAGACCTCCAATATGGCTGCCAGAGGGTGTGTTATATAACTCCACTTTTTTATTATTAACGCCATTATATTCAGTACATTCTGGTTTAAAAGTTTGTTCAACTCAGCTGTCCCATGTGTCAGCAGCACCTTTTACCCTCCAAGGGACAACAGGACGGACGCTAACAGATTGGACCCCCCATATGGCAGGCAGTCCGATGCTAGGGTAAATAAACTGCTGGCTATTCTGACCTCTGCCTGCACCGAGCTCGCACTGAACATGTGCTGCTGCTGGATGGAAAGAGCTCAGCATGGGAGGGGGTGGGGTCCCCCTTCCCCTCCTCTGTTCCCTCCATTCCTCCCGCTCCCTACTTCAATGTTTTCTCCCCTCCGCCGGAGTCAGCGGTCCATCTCACGCCGCAGATTGCCTATGACAGCCGCGCTATTTCAAGTCCGGGGTTTGAGCTAAATTGGAGTGAGCAATACCACCTGTGCCTGCTGAAGGGCCGCTCTGGTTTGCGCTGTTGCTCCGCAGAGAGGAACCGGGAAGGGGTGGGTGGATGGCGGGTTGGGGAGAGCGAGGGGGGCAAAAAAGCTGCTACCTGCAACCATCAAAGCCTCTGTTTTCACATGCAATCTGCCCAGCTGGCTCCCCTGTGAGGAGGGGTTAGCTCAGAGCAGAGCTGGATGTTTTCTGCTCTCTCTCTCTCTCTCTCTCTCTCTCTCTCTTTCCCCACTTACATCCTCTTTATTCCCCTCTCTCTCTCTACTCCTCACCTTCTCTCTACAGGTGTGCTTCTTCCTCTCTCTACTCTCACTCTTGGATCTTTTTACGTCTTCTTCCCACTTCTCTCTCCCTTTATGTATCCATCTCTTTCTCAGATTTCCCTCCTCTCATTTTACAACCCCTTTCCGCTTTTACCACCTTTACACTGCAGTCGCGAGCTGTCGCAGACGGATGTTGACAATCGTGAAAGAAACGCGGTGAATCTTTGGTAATCGATGAGAAAATTCCACCACTTGTGGCTTTGCTCTTGTCTTTGTTTCATAGAAGAAAATGGTCACTTTCTGGCCCATAACACCGTGTTTTTCAAGTGCATTTGGCTTTTGTATACTCGGACCAAAACAGACAAAAACAGTCCAATTAATCTTGATCTTATGTAACACTTCAGAAGCCGTTTGTATAACCTGTGAAACACTGTTGTTTTCTTCATATGAAAATCATTATATATTACAAAAGTAGATGTTTTGATCTCATTACTGTCTATTAAATATGCTAATCAAAATATCAATACATCAGTCTTTGTATGGGATACCACCATTACATGCATTACCTTTATTAGACTTCAAACCCTCAAGGTGATCTGACATCTACTCGTATGCGTGGATTATGTTTGCAGAAAGACAGACACGTTTTCAGACACGAAGAGAAGTCTCTGCTGCTGTGCTTTTTATGAAACCTGTAAATATTTAATTTAGCATAGAGAAATATTAACTGTTATTTAGCAGTGTCCATTGTAATGAGTTACTGTTTTTACACAAGTTAAGTGCATTTTTGTGGATTGTTGAGGCGCTGGCCTTGAAATAAGAGCAAGAAGTTGGCCCCTGCTTAAAGCTATGCAATGGTTTAACTCCGACAGACCAACGCTGAGCTAAAAATGTTTCATTTGAATAAAGCAGAAGTATATTTCAGTATATTTTTATTGACATTTTGATTTGCAAGCGTTCCAAAGCCCAGTAGGCATTTAATAAAGTGCCGTACAGTTGTAGAGTTGTATCGTTAATCATTGCAAGCTCATGCATTAACACATTATTCAAACCCACACAACTTTATTTTCAAATTCCAAAAGTTTCCAAAGACACAAAACACTGTTTATCAGCTTGAATTTTTGGACCTTTGATATTTGCAAAATGATGTACGGGACAACAATTTTCCATTTAATGTAATGTACGGTTCTTAACATCTTAGGTTTTTATATTTTATTCAGTTTAAGAAAAACAAGTCAACACAGCTCAAGAGGGAACATGCTCAAATACAATATATATATATTGAACATACTTTCTTTAAAGTCTAAAAAGTATTTCTCTGGAACGCTAATATGTTAAGACTAAATATGCATTAAGTTAAAAACATCTTTAATTATTAGGAGTTGAATAATCAACAACATAGCAGCCCAACAACTGTCATTAGATCCTGATTCAAATGTGCAGATCTGCATCCTGATTGGTGCAAGCAAATATGTGACATCACCTTTTCCCAAACAAGCCCCGCCCACTTCAAACCTGCCAAAAGAGCACAGAGAAAGAAAACAAAGAAACACAAATCTTTCACATGAAATAACCAAAACTGCTTTAACTTAAGTAGAATTGTTTGTGCTCATGTGGGAACCCATCACTCACATCAAGAAGCTGATTGAGAAAATATGGTTTCTTTTAAGGGACCTTTAATTCATAATGTAGTTTAATGCTATTCACTGTTATTCTTTGTAGGATATGCAACATATCTTTGCTCCTTTACTCCTCCATATTGGCTGTTGAGAGCAAACTGGGAGGCTGGGGGAGTTTAGGCTCCATCCTCCTCCTCCTCCTCCTCCTCCTCCTCTTGGGCAGGATACAGTAGGCATCATTTAGTGGGGAGAGTGGTGGAAACAGTGCGGGGTTAGCCACGAGGTCGCCACACTTACTGCACGGCCGAGCTCATTTCCACTGCTGTCCACAGCTCGGGCTTTCCCTCTGAGAGATGGGGAGAGAGAGAGAGAGAGAGAGAGAGAGAGAGAGAGAGAGAGAGAGAGAGAGCTGCAGCCAGTGAAATGGCTCATTCACTTTCTGATCACAACCCGCCACTCTCTCCCTCACACACTCAAACTGACACACACAGCCAGTCACACACACAGATATTCCAGGCTGCCACCGTGTTTATTTGCTATTTTCATCCCTCACTTCCTAGATGTCATGAAATATTTGAAATGAAATACACAGTTTGTGATCGCCGTGACTTTACCAGACTCACCAGAATTCATTAAAAATAAGTTTGTCTTTTAAAGCTATCTGTGCATCCTGTTTCCTCGGATCAAAATAAATTTAAAAACAAGTATTTAATTTTTTTATATATATATATATTTTGAGCAAACTTAAACCAGCTGAATAAACCAGTATACAGGCAGCCAGTATCACAATCAATGTTAATCCTTTTCTCCAACTAATCTGATAAGTACAGCTAATGGTATTTCAAAGAGTAGCTTGTGCCAAAACGGGCTATAGCTGTCACACACAAGCTTGCATCTTCTTCGCCTTCCACACACACACACACACACACCCACACACACACACACACACACACACACGCACTTTCTCTGTCTTTCTCACACAAACACACACACAGATTTATGTGCAGGCACCCCAGAAGGCACGGCAGTGCTGAACCAATCCGATTTTGTTGACTTGTACCTCTGCCAACTCTCACTATGAAGACGTCTGATCAGCCAAATGGTCAAATACCTGAGATACACAGCATGTAATACATTCACTTACACCTCAAGCATTTAGCTAATGCTGCATGCTGTATGGAGCTTGAGTTTGTAATTAAATGAGTTAAATTTGTGTTCTGGTATGAAGATTATAGGTTCCTGATTTAACAATGCAATGCAGGCAGCAGCTACAGGTTCTTAACATTTCTTACAGACCATCAAATAAACACCTGTTCAACCTCAGAATGCCTGCTGGGATTGTTAGAATCTTCAGCACTTTGATGAAAGATGTGACAAAATATTAAAGTTACACCTTTTTAATTTAATAAGAAATTGTAGTTTCTGTTGAATACTGCCAGGTAAACCATCCTGAGGAGGGAGGAGTGTTTGCAGGAAACATGTTCAGAGTCACATCCAGACAAACCTTGTGAAAATCGGAGTTTCCTGCGAGAATTTTCAAGCACGGCTTTCTTTTCTTTTTATCACCAGACAAGATTGTCAATATCGGACAGTTCTCCAAAACCATTACATTCAATAATGCCTTCTTTTTTCTTTTTTTTACACCTCCAGTGCCATTTAAAACCCCCTTCTGCAATATCTCCCTGTGGCAACTGCAGTATAGTTATGGTGAGGGAAAGATTGTGGTTCTGGGAATAAAAGTTAATTAAACATAAATTGCAAGTCTGTAATGGGACGCAAACTAACTCTTCTTACTATCAGTGTGCTGTTTTTTATATTACTGTTGGGTTCTTTACCCAAACTAAAAATAGGCTTATTTTGACCCAGTGTTAGGTACAAGAAGCTTAAGTTTGACCTCCAATCTGTCACAAATGTATTGTTAGTCATACAACACGAAATGAATCATCAAAACTGCAAATGATATACATATTATTAGTGACAAATAGTGACATGTAAGTTTAAAAAGAGAACATTTACCAGCCACATTTAAATTTGGGTAAATATCGCAAAAAGCAATAAAGAAAAACAACACAAACACAGGGTCATAACAACCCATTGTCTTGGGCAGTTTTCTACCCAGGAGTACTGGCTGAAGTTAACCCAGTATTGTGTTGGTGCAGATGTGTACATCCATCCACCACCCTGACCTCCTTACCATTACTCTCTGCTCTATACCTTCATCACAAATGGGTGTCATTTTTATGTAAAGGCTTTAGTTCAGTGTGGTACAGAAAGGCAGGAGTGACCAGGAGACAGATTTAGGCCCCCCATTTCCCGTCCTCTCATTGTCACACCTCCATTAATCCATGTAAAACATCCTCCTACTGAAGGACATTTATCAGACACATAATTATGTTAATAACAGGAATCAGTTTTCATAAATCTCTTCCAGTTGTTCCCTGTTCTTGATCCATTTGCGCCGGCCAAATTTCATCTATGCTCGTTCCATTTGGTTGCAAATAGCACAACAGTTGCTGCAGCATATTCTGGGGAAGTGTTTTATTTCTTTAAATCTTTGCCGATTCCAAACAAATGGAGCCAGAGTATCAGAGTGGTGTGAAATATAAATATACACTTGGGGACCAAAAAGAGCTTGTAATGATACCAAATGGTTAAAGAAGTGCCAGTTTCAATGTATTCCCTTTGCATTTCGCCTATTTTCTTGGGCTTTCAAGATGTTAACTTCCAGAGACTCCTCAGAGCTAAAAATCGCTCTCACTCCGATTGTAAACTTGTCTCCGATACAGTTTCCCTCCGCAGCCCCAGTGTCTCATCCAGAGATCAATACCACCACACACCACAGCCCTTTACTCACACTCCAGCCTGGCAGTAAGGAATTGCAAGGAGCTGGTGGGTCAATGGCCCGGGTCCCGGTTGGTTGATGGCCGTTCGTTAAAGAGCGGTCGACAAGGCGGCGCTCGGTGTTAACGGTGTCAGCCCTGATACTCCCGCCGGGCCGCTCTCTCCTAATGACCAGCCAATCAATAGCAGTCTGCCCTCAGTACTGACCAATCAAATTGACATCTCTTGTTGACACATCGAGCTAGAGGGGAAGAAAAGCTTTAGCTGTGCTGCAAGTCCATTTTAATTTATGAAAGTAAATGATGGTGTTGGTTTTATGATGCATTTACAGATACTAATAAAATGTTATTGATTAATTTGCAGTTTCTGTGCAGGGTTAAAGAGTGATAAAGGAAGAATTATGTCCAATATGGTGGCGTATATAAGTTTTTACTAAAATTAGATATCAAAGATGTCCAATTTGAGTGTTTTTTTTTAATAAATACGAAGAACCAAAACGCTACAATTTCACTTTGTATCAGTTTTTGGCACTATTTTGTTGCTGTGACAAATTCACATGTGTCTTTGCTGGTGAACTTGTTTTTTTTTTTCCCTCTTTTCTTTTTTGGGGTGAGATATTTTTATCAGCACCGTGGGGTTTCTTTTTCTCAACTGCAGAGTTTGTATTTCTGCCTCTCTGTCTGTGTGCTCTTGTCAGCTTTTGGCATTTGTATTTGCAAATAAACCAAACCAAAAATATTTCTATGTGAATAAGGCCAGGAGCTGTTTGAAAGTAGTTATCAATATCATCAGCAGCCCAAATCTTTTGACTCCTCAAAACACCAAACCTCTCCTTGAATCCATCCATCTATCCATCAGTGTGTTGCTGCATCATGGTTTTGTTTGTGTGAGCGAAGGGACAGGAAATGGACGCGTTGCGGAGATGAAAGGGGATTCAGGCCACGTGGCGGCGGCTACACTGGAGCCTCAGTCCTCTGTGTCTGTCGCTGAGTCGCCCCGTCCTTCCATCTGTCCGTGCGCCCTCAAAGGGACGTTTGTCCCGCCACAAGGGTCATTCAGAACGCACACACATATACAGATAAAGACAGAAAGGAGCACACCCTCTTCTGACTGGACAAATGGACACTCGGTCACTCTGAGTGAGGCACTTCAGCTCCACTTTAATCGCCTCGTACAATGAAAGTAGAGGACTTTGTTTTTGATGTAAAGACTTAACTGTGCTTAGGAAAAAAGAGACATAGAGCAATTCTTCTGTTGTTCTGTTTTTATTATTATATATTGATTAATCAGACAGCCATAAACATACATTATTGGTGTTCTGCAGTCAGATCAGTGACATTTATTTCCTTTTATTTTTCTTACAATGTCAAGAAAATGCATTGTCTCTGTCCTCTGCAAAACACCTATCTTTGTGACCAAAGTACGGTTCAAAAGTCGATGAATTCTCTCCATAAATGAACTTTTTAGGACACCTCAACTAAACTATCTGCTATCTGAACAATTCAAAATCACCACATTGGGACACATGGTTTTCACGGGACAGCGATGACATGTACTTCGTCAAATAGTTTTGCAACATCTGCTACACAAGCTTTTACTTTATCCGGTGTTTGGTGTTCGACAGTCCTGAAATGCTCTACAGAGGGACACAACAAAACAGCAATAAAAATGATGATTTCCTCAATGGGGTTTGGAATTAAAAACCTCTGCACATTTCCGACAAGAAATTCCTTCAAATACAGTACAAGTGTGTTATTTGACATTATGACAAAGTTGCAAAACTTGACATTTACCTTGGCAATGATGTAGTCATGCCCTATACAACACTCTTCTCCTCAAATTCATTCATAAAACCACAAAAATCATGCATATCAATCATTATGAGCATTCTTTTGTCCTTTTATGAGCACTGATCATCACATTTCACATGGCATAAGGTTAAGAAAATCATGTACATGATGTGAAAATTTCCAGTTACATAAACTGATAAGTCTCACCTCGGCTCTGCCAAAATACCTCATCAAACAGTATATCAGAGAGGAGCTGGCGATAGAGTATTTTCAGTAGGAGACATGACAATGTGACATCATGCTGAGGGTAAAATGAGCACAAGCAGAGATATATTTTAAAAAAAAAATTCTACCGGCTCTATCCCTGAGCTTCACTGACAAAAATGTCTTTAGGTGGTGAGGATTATGGATTAATCTATAATAACTAGTGAAGGAAAAGAGAAAGGAAAAAAAAAAAAAAAACACTCTCCCGAGCCCCCGAGTCTACCATACCACCACGAGAAATACAGCCTCATCATCTAATGTTCCCACTAATATTCCCAAATTATATCGTTTAGACCTGTATCAGCGCTGGAGAATTAATCATCGTTTCTCTGACACTGCCCGTCCCCAGAGTTCATTAAATAAACTATATCTCCCCCTCTAATTTCTGCAAGTTGTGGAGATTTTTCTCTTTTTTTTCCCCCTCTTTTTGGTCCCTGCACCCAACCCCACCCCTCCATTCCTTGATAATCTGTTTATCCGTAAGTGTCACATTACATTTGCAAAGCAGCTGGGGGGACCACTGCCATCTTGTATGGAGGGGCTTGAGTGTGATTACCCGGCCTCATATTTGGCGCGCACTCAGACTTGTCAAATCCTTTGATCTGAACTGTCTTCATAATCACTTCAAAAAGTCTTCCTGAGAGCGTGAGGGCTTTACAAATGGGCTTCCCACTATCACAGGGCTACACTCTTCCTCTCTCTGAGTGTGTCTGTGTGTGTGTCTATATGTCTGTTTTAGTTTCTACTTCTGTATGTGAATGATTGTCTCTTTCCTTGTCTTATTCTGTGTGTGGTTGTGTGTTTTCTGGACATTAGAAAAATAGCTGATATTACACAGATTCATAACACATGGAAATAATACAGGAAAGCAATACAGGACTGTACGCTGGCTAGACACCTTCTTCAGGTCAAGGTATGTGAGGATTTCATGATTATCCTGATTTGATAGAAACATACATCGTCACATCCCTACTAACAGAATAGTTGTCTCTCTCTATGGCTGCCTGTTGCCGTGTCCCATACTAATCTAATACAGTCGAGTATCAGCAGGACAGCGCTCCTATTAAATGATTTATTCATGCACAGACGTTTGAAGGCCATTGCACAGCCTAGAAACTGGCAGCAGTGTAACAACCAAGCACACTACATGACATAATAGGGCACAACATCGGAGCCAAAAGCTAAGTTGCGCCCATCTATGCAAGAAAAACAGTGTGTTTCATTGTTTCGTGCTAACAGGAAATGATGCAATGTGCGTCAATCAAACTGCGATTTTGGAGAAAGTAACATTTTTCCAAATGATTTAATACTGTGTTATTTTGGTTTACTCTACCTTCTTCAGCTGGCTGTGTCCTCCCCATTTTATAAGTTGCATTATATTTACCCTCCATTTGATTTGAGTGTGAGAGTCCCACAATGCAGCAGTGACTACTTGACAGTCCAACAATACAATGTGCCACTTTTTAAATGTGAAAATTAACAATCATGTGGCATTACACCTGCCAGTGATGATAATTTGTAAGTGTCTTGAATCTCAATTTACTGCGCGTACGTCCTCCATTCCCTTACACTCATGGGTGCTGAAAAGTGGAGGGTGCTGAGCATCTGGCATAATAAAAACCATTAGTTCATAAAAAAGTTTAAACGTATGACTTTCTCCTTTTTTACTGGGATTTACATGTATGCTGGTATTTATGGCAAGATTTTGCCATAGGTTTTGCCTCAGATTTTTTAGCTTAAAAGTTATAAAAATGTGTGTAAAATGTTAATGTTAATAACTCTTGAATAGGTTATAAATTATCCTAAGCATTCAAGTGAATTTAGTATATATGGATAGATTTTCTCTGCAACCCTAACTGTGACTGACTTCTAGCGTCACTATGGGACAATTGTGTCCATTGCATTGTGGGACAGTAGTGTACATCAACAGCACAGGTGATTTATTGTACTTACTTTAATGTATTTTACTTGAGCATTTCCATTTTCTGCCACTTTGTTGCCACAACATTAGAATGCTGCTAATATTAAGGCACAGTATTAAACCAACATGGTAATAAATAACAATTCAACACTCTGCAAGGAAAGCCGCTCTACATTACGAACACATTTGATACTTAAAGTGTATTTTGCTGGTAATACTCTTAGACAGAACTTTTACTGGAGTATTTTTACACTGTGGTATCAGGACCTTTACAGACTGTGATTGACATCCCTCCCACTCCACCTAGTACCTAGTCACATCACATAACCCCTCTCTAACGAGCCTCTTTCTCTTGTCTCAGTTCAATTCGAGTCAGATTTATTGGTATTAGAAGATGTTGTCAGAGCTGTATGGACGCTGTTTAGTCATATGCACACATTATGTACAGAGTGTGTGATAAAGGCCTCTGCCTTGCTCTCTCTCACTCTCTTAGGGATATTTGTAGGTCTGGCCTTGTGGTTGGTGTGATGGATTTCATTATCCCAATAGCTGCATGTCTCTCTCTCTCTCTCTCTCTCTCTCTCTGTGTGTGTGTGTGTGTGTGTGTGTGTATTCTACCATTGGGTCCAGAAAAAAGGCCTCAACTGAAACAGACAATGGTGGCCTTTCAGCATATTTTTAATATCCTGCCCCTGTTGTCTCTCCCTCTCTCTCCTTGGTCAGACCTGAAGCCCTCTCTCTCTCTCTCTCTCTCTCTCTCTCTCTCTCTCTCTCTCTCTCTGTCTCTCTCTCTCACCATGTAGTGTATGGATGGATGGAGGCGGAAGTAGCAAAGGTGGAAGCGGCGGCGGCATCCCCCCCCTCCCCCCCCATCCCCTCTTTCGTTCTGCGTTTCAACAATAGCATTTGCATATTTTCATACTCCGTCTCTCTCTCTCTCCTCTCTCTCTCTCTCTCTCTCTCTCTCTCAAAGAAAACAGCCTGAAGCGTGAATACTCCAGCAGCGGGCGTGCAGAGGAAAACGGAAGCTGGGGAGACGGCGTGTCCGCTTTTGCTGAGGGAGAGAGACGGTACACGCACAGGCACACACACACACACACACACACACACACACACACACACACACACAAGCTAAGGCCCTTACCTCCAGAGGTTGTGCACCAGGGGGAGGATGGGGGACAAGGAGGAGTGTCATACTGTAGGAAGACCAAAGTTTTGTGTGTGTGTGTGTGTGTGTGTGTGTGTGTGTGTGTGTGTGTGTGTTGCCAGGGGACTGTGGCTCTGCTGAAAGGGGAAGAGACAAAACAGAAAAACAGACATTAGAATCAGATGGGTACACTCAATAAGTAATAATAAGTAAACAAAATAATCAAATTACAGGAAAATATTACTACGAATATACAAAACCGGTAAGTACATTTCCGTTGTAATTTCGCCATTTACAGTACATTTCTGAGGCAGATAATGTACTCCATTACATTTATTTGACTCCATAGTACATTTTTGTGCTGTACATTCAACATGCTGTTTGTTTCGTCTCTATTTTTCCATCGTTTTTGGAGAAGCACGCATTGACCTAAAGAGAGTATCAGGCCGCTGTGCGCTGATTGTTCCATTCAGAGAGCAGATTGATTCTTAATCAAGCAGCCACAATGAAGATCATCTGTTAGATAGAAATGTCGCTCTATTGGATTTAATTCACTGGGTGCTAGCGGTACAATATGTGTCTCTCGTTGACTCCTGTGTTCAGTTTGTTGTTCAGTTCAGCTGGTATGAACATTTTTACACTCAACCCAACAGTAAAAGCAAAGACTAAAATCAGCTCTGCTTTGACTGCTATGAACATGCATCAATTCATAAGATGTATATCCATGTGTTGGTGATTTTTCTAGATACACTGAAGGATTACGTTTTCTGAGAAACTAAATGAATTAAAAAAGCCATCCGATTATGTGAAAAATGAACGGCCACAAAGCCAGGAGTTCCTATATTTGCTTTTAATATTTTATTTTGGTGATAATACTTGCTTTTACCTGCTTACAAAGGCTACTTTTACTTGAGCTAAAGTTCTGTGCACCACTACCACCACACAAAACCACTTTTGCCAACAGAACTGGTCTTCCACGTCACTTTTGAGACTTGAAATCATAATCTACGACATTTTCAGGTTTATATGAGGTTCGATTTGTCCCAAAACAGATTTGTGCAGTTATTTGTTGCCGTCCACCGCCTGTAGCTCGGCCTATAGCAAGTTTATGAAAGCTTTTCCATTTGCCGGTCCAAACACTCAGTGTCTCTTTACTGGGAACATGATGTGTTTTCAGTTTGTTTGGAGTAAGCAGAAGAAGAAGAACAGGGTACTTAGCATACGCAGTGATGGCCCTGCAAAAAATCCAGCTAAGAAACTAAAATGTCAACAAGAGAAAATGTATGTAAAAGGACAAAACAGTGCCGCCTACACTGTTTGATTGACAGGTGATTTCTGGAAAGTGCAGCACAGGAATACAGTAACACGCCAGTGAGCCACCAGAGATGGTGACACATGTTTATTTTTCCTAGTTGTCACCAAAGCTGCTTTGTTTTCTAGCTCTTGTAATTTTGCCATTTTCCTGATTCAAGTCTTGTTTCTAGAATCTTCCTGAAAGAAGTGAAACTAATCGGAGACAAGTGGAACTGTGTGTCATTTTAAGAAAACAATATTGGCTAACTGACTCTGAGGGTGTGAGTCTGTTTCTGAATACAGATAAAGGTATTACTGGGACTGTTAGTGAAACCAACCGAGTAACACAAATCTGAACTTTCCAAAAATACACAAAATGACTGCTGCCTAACCTTGAGATCAGCTGTTTCCTTAAACATTTTGCATATGAACAGACATTTAAACATCAGAATATGGATCACAGCGCTGACATGGACTCCTGTGGGTGCAGTTTTTCCTAAAAGAAGACTCAAAGACATACAGTGAGATTACTGGGAGAACAGAGCGGCGTTACGTAACACTGTCATTCAGAGTTTTAGCTGGGGAACACACAGGTTGGATAAATGTAGGCTAAACTGAGTTTCCGTGGCAGATACTGACGACGTACTGAGACGTGTGTGAGTCATTGTTGGGAGGATTTGTGTTTGTGGACTGCTAATCCGAAAAGGTCTGCGACGAACACAGCCACGCACGCCGGAGAGGACTGAATTTAAAACACGCACCCTCGCCTGCACAGTCACCAACCACAGGCGTAACCGCTGAGAATTGGCCATGCTTTGCTAAGCTTTCGTCTCACACCTACAATATGAAGGTTACAGTCTGAGGAACAAGACGCGCAGCACTGTGCAGAGGAGAGAACGGCGTGCTGCATGTAATTTCATTTTACATGACACCCTGCATTATCTCAAGTTCAGTTATACAAAGGAGGCGTCCCTGTGGAAGACCTTGATTTGGAGGTTGTAGGAACATAATAAAAGCTTTCAGTCTTTTTTCCTATTTTGACAATGAAGACATCCACATGAGCAGTGATACTGTGTGAAGCAATGTATATTAATACCAGCATGTGTGGTGCCATATGTCGCTTTGAAAAGTAGAAAAAAATGTGTTTTGTCCCAAATTGACGACACGTGACGTGTTGAATGTGACACTACATGTCAGGCAGTGTGAAAAAATATTTAAAAAGTGAAAACTATTTATATCAAGATGGAAAAAACCTGTTCAAATCCTCAGAAGGGACGAATTTAATGTGATCCTGCTCGGCTGAAAACAAATCCTGGTGTTCATTTTTGAAGAAAAATCCTCGCCAAAATATGCAACAAATGGAGAAGCGCGCACGCACTTGGCCAGTGCACATGTTCACGCACGGTCGACATCACTTCCTGGAATGACGAACTGACAGTGCACAACCAAAAGCCAAAAGCTGAGAGGGATATTTGACTTGACAGTCCATGCTGAGGCAATTTTCCAACATTGGTTGAACAACAAAGTTCTATTGTGCTCTATTCTGTGCTGCATTGTTTAACTCTCCTCTAACTACTCGTCATTTATACAAGCTAAAGACAAAAAAAACCAAACTCTGAAATGAAAACAGAGGAAAGAGGTTAGTAGTATAAGAGTCCCCCCTCCAGTCTTGTGACATATTTCCTAGCCTGGTTTGCAGTCTGCACTAAGGCCTGCTTGGTGAGCAATGTGTGGTGGGTGTGAGCTCAGAGGGGTCGGCGGCCAGCGTGCAAGCCCCTCAAAGCTGCTTTTGTGATGCTGCTGGCTTCAACGCTCACGCCAGGCCTGGACGAAGAAGGAGGGAGGAGATGGCGGGGAAGGGGGCGGAAGGGGCTAGCAGCAGCTCTGTGAAGCAGGGAAGAGAGAGCGTGCCTATAAGTGTGGCCAATCATGCTACTATAGAGGCTTTGCAGTTGTCTCACAACCAGAAATCACGTCCGGTGTCTCTACTCAAGACTGTGATGTTAGAAGGTTAAAAGGTCACAAAGAGGGACTTTTATCAACTTTTGCAGGCGCGAAGGAATTGAAACATAATATTTAAAAAATGTGTTAAAGTCACAAACTAATGGGAAAGTTTGCAGTAGTCGGGCTAAAGCACAGTCGAGCCTTTGATGAAGACCAACAAACATCCAATAGCTGAATAGCTAACCAGGCTAATTTACCAAGGCAATGTTAGTGATAGCATGTTGATTTTGTCTATAAATGTATCAAAATAATATTTCTAAAGCACTATTCCATTGCAAATTGCTCAACAGAAAAACAGACAAAGTAACAAACGATTGAGAGAGTACAGAGAGAAAAAAATGACCCAAATAAAGTCTAAAGAGCTCAAAAGAGACGGGGATAAAAAAAACAAAAACAAGACCACGTAATGCAGAAATACAAAAATATTTTTAACAGATATTAAAAAGATGCTGCCATGGAGGTAGTGAGACTAATTTCCACAGGGAAGCAGAGTTTTCTTTTCATCTTTAAGTATAATAAGGGGGAAATTTTAGTGCAGTTGTGTTGCAGGATCTGAGGTTGAGTGCAGGTGTGTATGGGCACAAAAGCTCACAAATATATGCTAGAATCAGAACACAGAGCTCTGTAGAAGTAAACCTTAAAGCCTCTAAAAATGTGGCGTTAAAACTTAGGTGTATCTCTTAAATATTCATAGCTAAACGAGCAAAGTTAAAGTCTGAAAAAGAAAACATTCTTACACCTAAAAACAACCCGACAACAGATTTTCATTCTGAAAATCCAGAAATCTCTCTTGTTAAATAACCCGACCGGTCTCAAGTTTAGAGGATGTTTGTGTATTCATGTAGGATCTAATGGTTTATAGTAAGAAGCCGATTGCGAAAACAGGTTTTCTGGGCCTTTAGGTTTGGACCAGGGTTCTACTGCGGGGGAAAAGCTCATCAGTGTAGGGCATAGGTTGCTTCAAAATTGGTAAAACCTTAACTAAGGCTTAAAGCAAAGTTTATATTAGCTGGTGCATGAATCGGATGGGTTTGAAACCAAGCAGTGATGGTTACATAGCTCAGAAAGCAAATTCTATCGGATGAAAACAAAATCACTTGACCCAAGATCATTGAATCTCACTGAGGGAGCTCAAGTAAAAGCATAATGGGCTTTTCATAACCACAGCTGCCCAGCCAAGTACCTCCAACATGGCCGACAGAGGGTGAATTGCATCACCTAAATGCCCTCTTTTCCAGCTGACATCGCTGCATGTTTGTAGCCTCTAGTTTACCCAATATGTATATGTGTGTGTGCAAGAGCTGTAAGCCCAAGGAGGGGAAGAGGGAGAGTCATTTGGAGGAAGATGTATGTAAACCCATTTCCAAACAAATGGGCCTGACTGCACAGCAACAGGGAGAGGTGCCATAAGCGTCCGGCGTGCATAATGCCCACATGAATCAAGACTTCCCGGCTGCTAAACGTGACCACACAAGCTCGCGTATGAATAGCACATGTCACCCGCGGCCGCGTATCATCAACAACAGTCGCCCGACCCCGACAGCAAAGCCCCGATTCTGAAGTTGAGAGCCACTGATCATTATTATGGACGCCTTGAAGCTGCAGCTAGCTAACCACGCTCAGCCAGTCGTACATGTTTACTCGGTGTGTGTGTGTGTGTGTGTGTGTGTGTGTGTGTGTGACGGAGACGCAGTACAATATAATACATGCAAAACCTACATCTCCGAACACAGGGTTCTTAAAGTGTGGCCTGAGGACAAACAGGGGCCCTGTGGAGGCTTTTAAAGGACCATACAACTTAGTTTTAGCCCCTTAACTACCAGTGCATGTATACTTTTGAGAGTTTTGAATGTATTTTTCCAGCTCATGCAAGCAGCCATTGATTTCCATTAATTTGGATACAATGTGGAAGTCAATCCGCACACTTTTGAAACAATTGCGCAAGTCATGTTTCTCTGTTTAAGCATTTCGAATGCATTTCCAGTTCCAGAAAGCCATTGGTTTCCATTCATTTCTTATCTTTGCTCTTAAAACTTCCTTCAGTTTGTAATCGTCACTGCAGTCTGCACTCATTTTTTGTTAATGTTGCATTATCTTCTCATTAAGTCTAGTGTTTTACCTTATAACAGTTATGTAACTATAGCAAAAATAAATACAGAGAAGCAAGTTTTAAGAATCTGTTACGATTGCGAAATTAATTAAAATCAATGGCTGTCCGGGACAACTGGGGGGAAAAAATATGCAAATGTATAAAACAGAAATCAAGAGTGTAAATGATTTGCAGCAATAATATAAAAAGTAGTAATTTGTGTCATACAGAAATGACTGGATGCCAATGGGGGCCTGGACTGGTTGGTTGGAGAAATACATTCAAAACACAGCAACCTGATTCGCTATTTGTAGTTCACAGACAAACGCTTGTAAAATGGTCCTCAAGAGTTGCTTAAAAAATAAAGTTTACTATCATAATAATCCCTCTAAAACATAATGATCTTTTAAGGGTATAACAACAGCAGTTAGCCCACATTTGCACAACAACACTGTGTTTTTACAACCTTCTCTAAGTGCTGATTTTGGAGTTTACAGCACATGCTTTTACTTTCCCCCTCCACCCAACCTGCACTGCTCCCATTAGAGCTGTAAATGTTCTGCTCATTTGCTAAGCATCATGGATCATCAGATGGACACTGGTACGTGATGGCGAACCGTTTGAGCTGTCTGCCTCTGCGTACGACTCACACCTGCACCTCCACACATGTATATACTGTACAAACACACACACACACACACAGGCTGGGTAAACTTTGTAGCTTTGTGCACAGACGTAAGGATACAGTGTGCACACTCACAGGCACACTAGATGCTACAAAAGCCAAATGCACCGCTTTCTGTGCTCTACAAGTAGAATTTCTCTATACATGCACACATACACACTTAGTCCATGCAGGCAGGCTGCCTTTACCCCCGAGATGCCTGGCTCTGAGTCAAGGCCCCCGCCGGCGACTCCAGCTCCCTCAAACCCCCTTAGCATACATGGCAGCAACAGTATGTGTGTGCAAGCATGTGTCCACAAACAAACACACAACTGTGTATGCATGCATTTCTCTGTGTGTGTGTGTGTGTGTGTGTGTGTGTGTGTGTGTGTGTGTGTGTGTGTGTGTGTGTTTCAGGGTGGCAGGGTTGCCTCCAACACGAACCCAACGAGGCCATCATTTATCCCTGATTGGGACGAAGGCAGGAGCGTTGAGTTTGCGCTACAATGCAGCGCCCATAAAGACCGAGAGACGACATTTCCTCCCCATTTCCCTCATGAATATCAAAGACGGAGGCAGCGCCACAACACATAAGGAAAAATTACAGCCCTATTATTTTATTTGCATTACCTGTAATAGGCAGCATATTGGGTGCTGTATTTATTGCCTTATCAGCACCGGCTTGGCTGTAAACAGTTGCTGATTTATTAGCCATCCAGGTTTTGCCCAAACATCACACGTAATTACTTAGCAAATAGTGCAAAGACGGTATCAGCCATTTTTGTTGTTTTTACTACTTTGTGGGTTTTGCGATGGATTGACCAGACTTAGCGGAGAGAAAGCGGGCAGCTTTGGTGTTTGGAGGTTGACGCGTATATTACAGATGGGGGATCTTAGAGGCTGGTTTTTCCTGCTGTTGGCTCGAACCCAGACATGCCTATAGCCTCGACAGGGAATCAGAGAACGGCTGTTATTTGTACAGCTCTATATCCAGAGTCACTCCTATCGGGGATGTGGTTAGTGTTGTTTTTTCTCTACCTGAGCGCCCGCTTCCATCCAATTATGTTGTTTGTCTTCTCAAAGGCCTCAATACCTCTAGCTTGCAGCCCCCTGCCCCCCCTGCTCTTCCACACACACTGTTCCACAAAGTTAGATAGAACTAGATCCATTAAGTTGGTGAAATGAGCAAAAAAAAAAAAAAAAAAGAAGCGCGAGAGAAGGTTACCCTAGATGCGCCCGTTCTTCTGTTATCCAATTTTACTGGGATTTGGAGTGATTTGCGCCTGGTTCCCCGAGGGAAATAAATACTTTGATTAATGTAATCCTGGGCAGGGAGGTGCCACAAACCCCCCTCCCCTCGACTCTATCCTCAGGGAACGTCACTGTTTAACAAACAAAAACAAAAAAGGCAGGGACTATGGAGAGACATGAACAGTGGCTACAAACCAGGCTGCTGCAGCAACCAGACTTCTATAGATTTGATTTCCTGCGGATTTAGTTTATTTATTAATTACTCTGCTTAATAACACAATATCGTTCTTGATTAGCATGTGTAATACAGACTAATAGAATAGAAAAATACCAGCGTGTCCGTCTACTGATTTGCATAGCTACACAATAACGCTGTGGTTTGTTTTGATGCTGCTGCTGGAGGAGGGGGTGTTTAGGCATGTGTGTCCATGCTGATGTGCTTTACATCTGTATGTGTGTGTGTGTGTGTGTGTGTGTGTGTGTGTGTGTGTGTGTGAGGTACAGAGAGAGAGAGAGAGAGAGAGAGAGAGAGAGAGAGAGGGATGTGGCAGAGACTGTGAAGCAACCAGCACCCAATGAGCAGTAGGTGGAGGGACGAGGGTGGGGGTGGGGTGAGGCTGAAGACTGACAGACAAAGCACCCAAACACACACACACACACACACACACACACACACACACACACCTTCTCCTCTCTCTCCTCTCTCCCCTCTCCCCTCTCTCTCTCTCCTCCACCCCTCTGACTCAGAAAGCTGCACTTCATCTTATCTTTGCAGATCTGTCCCCCGTCACTCACCTCCTCACCAGCCGGCACTAGTGGCTTTTTTTTCTGTGTGTGTGTGTGTGTGTGTGTGTGTGTGTGTGTGTGTGTGTGTGTGTGTGTGTGTTTTGGATCAGGCCATACAGTTAAATCTTTTCCTCCCATACATATTTTATTTAATTTTTTTGGTCATAATAAACTAACCTCACTGCAACTTTTGACCTTTTATTCTCAAATTAATTAGTGCCTCACATTTATTTCACATTAACACCATATTGTTAAGTGACAAATTTGAATCTGTTGCTCTTTCTCTCTGCACCCCAAAATAAAAACTTAATTAATTTGTCTAATTCAAACACTTTTCCTACGCTGTGAAAAAAAAAAAGAAAAAAACATTTCAATCATTTAATTCAGTGCCAAAACACACACATAAAAGAAACTGCTCGTAAAAAAAAAAAGCACACACCCTGTCCTCTAAAGTGCATTTTTCCACACTTTAAACCCAAATTATGACATCCCGATAGATTTCCAATCCAAAATCAATACCAGCTGTGCTCATACAGGCCTGAGTCTGATGTGAATGAGTACTGAGCACCACTGGAAGAGTCCTGTGATAACACTAAACATATAATCTTTACCTGCATGTCAGCTCATTGGCAAGCTGGAGGCCCACAGCTTAATACAGAGCAATTACCAACCCCACAGTATAAGAGGTGTATATGACGCTATACTGGCCCTTATTAATAGAATATTAATAAAGAGCCTCTGTCTCGTTTGAATGGGTTAAGAAAAAAGAAATCCCATTCATGTCTTGAAATTGAAGGCATGTGTAATGCCTACACTGATATTCAGTGTAGCCCATTTAATTAACGGTATAGTAGCTACATTATCATTAAGTGCTCCAAGTTGGATTCGGCTTTAAATCAACGTTTGGCCCTGACGTGAGACACACTCAACGTATGTCGTATCGGATTAGTGACTGGACCAAGGGGAGGAAAATAAATTATGTAGCCCATAGGCAACTTAAGTAGGCCATAATTAAAACGGCATGGAATTGCGTCAATTTAATCTGAATATGGGTGCAGAGGAAGCTACAGGCGCCCTACACTGCGTTTACCCACCTTTTCAGGCTCACATAAATCTGTTTGTCAGGTGTCATAAATTCATGGCGGCTGCAGAAAGTGGAATCAAAGTGATGAGAGACTGTGAGGATGTTTTATGAGGGGAGAAAGGATAGATTAATGTTGTGGGTAAATTGATTTTTGTTCACATCGGACGTCTTCTATCCCCCGTTAAATGTGATTACGTTCCTATTTTAACATATTTCTTAATTAAATCATGTTTAAAACAGCAGATTTTAAAGGAAAGAGAAAGGAAAAAAAATCCAAAATCAGTGCACGGTTAGGAAACGTGCATTCAGCTTTGTGATGTATTTTGATTGGAGGGGATGCAAGTTCATGGAAGCATCTTGGAGAATTAGGCAATCTGCTCCTGCAGGAATAAATAAACGGCCTCCTGCTACCAATAACCGTCATTGTGCAGCATGACAGAATGGGTGCATAATGCAGAGTAATAACCGCACTGTGCTGCCCGGACGCTGCTGCTGGTTTTAGTGGTTTTACTGGCGATGGAGGAGAATAAGGCTTGATAGTGGCGGTCAAGCAGTGCACTAACTCCCGGTGTGATTCATGACTCCTGCAGCCCTCATTTGCTCATTTATCTCAAAGTCCTGTTTCCACAAAGCCCCTGCTGCCTCTCACTTATGGTTTATAGGCGACTGCAGATGGCGACTGTCTTAAAAAACAGTCTAATCCCAGACTATTTGCATATCAGCTAGGGCTGTCATTGATAGGCCCGCACTGATCAATACCAGCAGGTTTTTCTTCATGCAGCTCCTGCAGGAGGATAATTATATGTGTGCGGGTCTAGGCTGCAATAAAACTGGGTGGGATATCTTTAAAAAATTGGATAATTAAATTAAGGTGGTTTAATTGCCTCTGGGATTGAGGGATGGACCAGAATATAGTCGGAGCCCTGGTTTTATTTGACGTGTAGCTTCTTTAGCAAGAGCAGGAATTAGTGTGTTATTTATTAAACAGCTTATGTGCTGCCTGTGACATTGTTTTTTTTTTTTTTTCTACATTGACCCTCGAAAATCTGTCCCCGTCCAGTCATTTCCCCTCCTCGCTGCTCGGTGATATCTTAATTGCCAATCGTGTCATGCAAACCATCAATTCATGTCTGTTCAGGAGACGGTGCGCCATAAAAATTGCAATAACGCACCTTTTACACTGCAAAAACACATGCATCCATGTCAGGGAGGTTGATTCATTCCGAGTGGAATCAGCTCACCAGATCAGACTGTGTCAAATAAATAAATAAAGTAATAAATAATTAATATAAATACGTAAAAATTATTCATAAATGTGACATAAGAAGGGCAGTTTTTTTTTTTTTTTTTTTTTGCAGTGTAAGCTTGTTCATATTTGCATCACGTGTGAGCGCGACACCTGGCGGCAGTTATGATATATTTTTATGTATGATGAAGCCGACAATGACTCCCAGAGTGTGTTACGCCTCCGACTGCTGCAGACCCCGCATGTAGGGTTTCAGTGCAGCTCGGAAATAACGAATGTGAGTCCAGAGTGTGTTTAAAATCCCAGTAATTTGCAGGGATAGCTTTGAAAAGTAGTGCGCTGCGTTACTTTCCCGTTACGCACCACACAATGAGTGGTTTTGATCTTATTTTAAACATCGCGATAACTTCAAGTGACTTTAAAAAAAAAAAGTCGTTATTTGGCTCAAAAAAAATCAGAAGTACCAACATCACTTAATATATTAAATTACAATCTAGACTAAACTGTAAAAAATGACCACGTTAAGTTAACATAAACACAATTTTTTTTTTGACAATTATACCTAAAATCACAAAAAGGCACTAAAACCATATTTCTTGTTCGTGGCACAGATGGAGTAATTTTCGTTACTGTAACGCGTTACCGGCCCTGGAGCACCGGTGCTGCTGGCCCGGGGACACCGAGGAGGCTCTTTTCATCTCGACTCCAGTGCACAAACATACAGCTTAATGCGACTAGTGTTTCCCCCTTTTATGGGGCTCACCATGGCTACCAAGTGCTGGGCTCAGAAATGCGCTCCCCATCAATGAAGGAAAAAGGAGTTAACCCGTGAGAAAAGAAGGAGGAAGAAGAAAAAATAATAATAACCCTCTAAAAAGCAAAAGTATCGCGGAGGAAAGAAAAAGAACCCCAAACGACTTCTCCACACGTTGTGGTTAATGTGTGATAAAATCCTGATGGAGTTTGGAAGTTGTGACATAAATAATCTGTAAAAGAACTGCCTCTGGGACCAGATTTTTTTTTTTTAAATAAATCTGTCGTTTTTTAGTTTTCTTCCTCCTTCATTCGCTCCTTGAACGCCAAAAAAACCAAACCAGCATTCATTACAATCACGGGCTATTTATAAGCTCCGTCTGTCTGTCTGTCTGTCTGTCAGCCTGCCTGTCTGTCTGTCTTGGTGGGTGCAGTTTACAGGACCGAGCTGCGGTCGACAAGCTGCTGTGTATAAAACTTTAAACAAACTTTGCAGCGGCGAGATCGATTTCTATTAAACGATTTCATATTGCACTTGCCTACGCGATCCCTCTGGAGGATTCAACCGAGGGGTCTCTCTCTCTCTCTCTCTCTCTCACACTCCCCCCCTCTCTCTCTCCCTCTCTCTCTCTCTCTCTCTCTCTCCCTGCTTAAAATGTGATTGATTGCACTTTTCTCCGGTGGACATTCACTACAAAACAGCACAGCTTATCCATCTGCCCGCTATTTATATATAAAAAAAAAAGCACCAAAAAAAAAAAGGCTGTGGCGCAAAAGCAAACAGCGCCGCGCGTATTGATTTTTACGCATTCAAAGGAGGAGGAGGGGAGGGAGGGGGGTGTAAAGGGAAACGGACACGCATTTGCAATTCGGTTTTAAATATAAGTTAGGGAGAATATGAGTGCACATTCGGCGCAGAAGTGAGCTTAGATATCGTTTTTAAAGGCAGCGAGCGGTCCATGGAGAAACATATCGCATGGCACAGTGGAGCAATGCGCCCGCGAGAAGGCGATAAACTCTTAACATTCCTCAAGCGTAAAAAAAAAGAAAATCCGCATAGATGATTGTTGACTTACCTTGTGTCCAAGAAAAAGGGAAATAGCTTCACATTGTTCACACGGAGCCTGTAAACGGTTATCTCCCTTTCCTACGACTCGGTGCTCCCTAAGATTTTCTTTCCTCTGCCTCAACTGAGCAGGAGCACTCCTCGGCTCCCGCTATTATTTTCACTAAAATATATGAAAATTTATGCAAATGAAAATCAGCACTAACTGTTCGTCTCTTGTTATACTTGGGGATGATTTTTTTTTCCTCTCCCCCCTTTCTTTCTTTCTTTCTTCCTCCTTTTTTTTTTTTTTTTTTTTTTTTTTGCATACAAAATAAATGAACTCCCCCAGCAGGGAACTTGGGGACCTTTTTATAATAAGCAAATAAATAATAAACACATCATATATCAGAGAGGAGTGTTGTTTTTGGTTTTTTTTAACTGCTCGTTGATTTCGGGCAGCATTTCTGGAGCAGCTTTTTGGCTCCTTTCATATATTCTGTGTATATATTTTTTCATTTTGAGGGGTTATCGTGTAGTGAGGAGCCCTCTTCTCTGCTCACTGGTGTCACGTTTCCACTGGCCGCCTGAGACGCCCTTTCAGAAAGCGTGCAGCGTGGATTGAACAGCAGCAATTTAGAGCGAAATCCTCACTGTATATTAATGAATGGAGGGCCCCATGGTTCTGGCCCCTAGCCTGCCTATTCAATGTAAACAAATCCACGAGGCTCCCTCGGTTTTGAGCCCAGTCCAAATGAAATCTACTGGGATGAGAAGAAGAAGAGGGAGGAAGGGGGGGGGCACTGGCATTGAGTACACAACTTCTCCCCTGCCTTATATTTGCACTTAAATCCCCTTTGCGTCAAAAAATCTTTGGGCCATCTTTGGTTTGAGGGGCTTACGGGCGGTGTTTGGGGTTAACGCGTGACATGTGGCTCTAACCTTTAGTACATAATACAGTTAATCCTGTCAGAGAATCACCTGCTGCAGGCCGGTGTGCGGGTCAGGTGGACTCAACAGGCTGGCAGACACCCTCAGCTCAAGCAATGGGTGCAGTGGGACCTATATATCTGGCGCTTATTACCACCCATGGGTGCGTCCATACAGGCGCAAGGGGGTCCCACGCACTAACAAAGGCCCCATTCATCTCCGGGGTTGTGCGGTCATGTTAGAGGGATGGAGCGCGTTTTAAGAGATATATCTGTGGATGTGTGTGTGTGTGTGTGTGTGTGTGTGTGTGCCCCCCCCCCCAGGACTGCTCAATTTGCCCTTGTTTTGGTTGCCACTCTCTCTTTCACTGTGCCTCAGTGAGGTTGCCTGCGCGCATCATCCCCGCAACCTTTGTGCGTTAACTCCTGAAGAGCCGCGGCGCAGGACTTGTGCTCACGGCTGCAGTGGCTTCTTCTTCTCCTCCTCCTCCTCCTCCTTCTTCTTTTCTTTTTTTTTTTTTTTTCTTTTTCTCTGCACTCAAATCATGACATACACGTCCTCTCTCGGTTGTGTAGCCGCTCTGACACGAAGGTGCAGCGTCATGCTTTTCCTCTTCACTATCATGAGCCTTTTTTTTTTTTTTTTTTAACTTTTATATGCTCATAAACAATTAACTTGAGCTGGTTAAAAAAAAATCTTGTCATTTCAACACACAACACACGTCATCTAGCCACGTGGGTTAATATGCCAAGATAAAGCAAGCACCGTTTAGTGAACCTTTTTATTATTATTTTATTCATTAAGTCTTTCCTGTGTTTTTCATGGGTGGCCCAGAGGGAATTAAACCCCCTAACCGTGGCAGTGTGGATGCCTTATTCTATTACACAATCAGGGTCAGGTTACCAGATAATTATAATTGTTAGCAATAGATCTTATAATGTCAAATGCGTGCAGGTTTTGAATAAAACTCCGGAGCCTCGCATTACTCCTGGATATATGTTTGTAAGAAGAATAACAGAAGATAAAACTACTTCAGTAAAGTCAGATAGAGTTGATCCATCTATTGGAGCTGACTGAGTCTTCACAGCACGCGTTTATATTCAAAAATATACTTTTAACCTGGTGTATTTCTCTATAAATATAAAGGGAAATAACATTTTGAAGCTTCTTGTGGGACAAATTAAAAGTTTATCATGACTGTGGTTGGACTCACACACCAGAGGTCACACTTTATCAACCTCTTTTATTCACCCCTTCACCCCCGTTCGTGTGCTAATACCTCTGTACTATTTACTACCAAGTTGTGTTCCCCGTTTTGTTTGGACTGCAATTAAAAATCAGCCAATCGGAACAGCCGGAAGGAGGGCTCGTGCGCCCCGGAGCAAGGCTGGCAGAGACCTGCCAATCACACCCCGGGTAACCAATCAGCGGGGACGCACGGGGGTAAACATCCGTGCGTGCGTCTGGGGCTGGAAGGGTGGGCGGGACTACGCGGGCTGTCAGGGAGAGAGAGAGAGCGGCAGAGAGATATAGAGAGAGAGGTGGAGAGAGAGAACAAGCGAATGAGAGAAGAGGCTCGCAAGCAGCGCCGTGCACTGTTATACCGGATTGTACTTCAACGGGAGTTTGCGGTTTGGCAGGTTTATATACATCAAAACAGAACAAAGAGAGAGGCTCTACAGTGCTATAAAAGAAGAGAGAGAAAAGAATAAAGCGAGGGAGAAAATCTCGGCGACTGAATTACAAAAGAACTGAGGACACTCTGCTAATGTTTTCCACATCCAAAGGGGACATAAACCGGGACTTTGTACATTGTGGAGAATTTGCAAGGCTTTTTTGTTTCCTGCGACCACCAAAAGTTTGTTTGGGACGACGCTCTTTCCCCGTATATTTTCATTTTAACGTCCACAATTTCATCCCGGCGCAAAACTTTCTGAGCGGACTGCACATGGTTTCAAAGGGCTTTTGAAAACCTGGAATTTTCTCGCCGATCCCGCTGCACAAGTGTTTGAAGTAGAATGTTGTAAATACATGCGGATTTTATTCACTTGTCTGCCACAGTTTTTTCAAGCTTTTTTTTTTTTTGTTTTGCGTTTTTTACGCACGTCGATGGTATTTGCCAAGAAAAAAAAAACCTACCCATACTTTTAAAGTTTGAATAATTCATGAGATACAATTTGCCTGCTCGAAAGAAGTGACTGTAAAAAAGGGAGGGGGGTTATCCACAAACATATTCATAAGGGCTGACGGAATGGCCACCGCGGCTTCCAATCCTTATCTGCCCAGCAATAGCATCTTATCGTCCGGCTCCATCGTGCACTCTGACTCCGGAGGTGGTGGCATGCAGCCGGGCAGCGCTGCGGTTACCTCGGGGTCGGGGGGCTACAGGGGAGACCCCTCAGTCAAGATGGTACAGAGTGACTTTATGCAAGGCGCAATGGCAGCGAGCAACGGGGGGCACATGCTGAGCCATGCCCATCAGTGGGTGACATCCCTTCCGCACGCCGCAGCGGCCGCAGCAGCAGCCGCGGTCGCTGCAGCCGAAGCCGGATCGCCCTGGTCGTCGAGCCCCGTCGGGATGACGGGCAGCCCGCAGCAGCAGGACGTGAAAAACTCCGGCAGAGACGATCTGCACACGGGCACCGCGCTGCACCACAGGCCCCCTCACTTAGCCCCCCACCAGACTCACGCCGGGGCCTGGGGGAGCACGACTGCGGCTCATATTAACTCCATATCCGGGGGACAGCAGCAGCAGCAGTCGCTCATCTACTCCCAGCCCGGTGGCTTCACTGTGAACGGGATGCTGAGTCCGGGGAGCCAGAGCCTGGTGCACCCGGGCTTGGTGAGGGGGGACACCCCGGATCTGGACCACGGCAGCCACCACCACCACCATCACCACCAGCATCCGCATCACCAGCACCACGGCGGCATCAACAGCCACGACCCGCACTCGGACGACGACACGCCGACCTCGGACGACCTGGAGCAGTTCGCCAAGCAGTTCAAACAGCGGAGGATCAAACTGGGCTTTACGCAGGCGGACGTCGGCTTGGCTTTGGGCACCCTGTACGGGAACGTTTTCTCTCAGACCACCATTTGCAGATTCGAGGCTCTGCAGCTCAGCTTCAAAAACATGTGCAAGCTCAAGCCTTTGTTAAACAAGTGGCTCGAGGAGGCCGACTCGTCCACCGGCAGCCCCACCAGCATCGACAAGATCGCGGCGCAGGGGAGGAAGCGAAAGAAGCGCACGTCCATCGAAGTGAGCGTCAAGGGGGCTTTGGAGAGCCACTTCCTGAAATGCCCCAAACCCTCGGCCCAGGAGATCACCAGCCTGGCGGACAACTTGCAGCTGGAGAAAGAGGTGGTTAGAGTGTGGTTTTGCAATAGGAGACAGAAGGAAAAACGGATGACGCCCCCAGGAGTGGCACAGACGCCGGAGGATGTGTACTCTCAGGTCGGCAATGTGAGTGCAGAAACACCGCCCCCCTCCATGGACTGCAAAAGAATGTTCAGTGAAACATAGAAAACAGCACACAAGAATATTTTATATGAATTAAACTGATAACAAAAAAAAAAAAAACATACAGACTATCGCCAAGATAGCCAAATTTTTTGATACTGTGATTGTGAGGGAATATGAATGAGACTGCAAATGTGTTATCTATTTTTCACCAGAAAAAAACAAACAGAAAGAGAAAAAAAATCAACCTTTTCCCCCTTCTTTTTCCTCCCAAAAACCCCCCACTTCAGTGAAACGCACCGTACACCTTCTTCCAGGCCCTGAAATGTCTTAACCTAAAAGGTTCCTTCTGCTTTTTTCTTTCAGGGGCATTTTTTAGTAGATTACTTAAAAGATGCGAGTGAAGCGAGCGACCAGAGGGTGACAACTACAAGTTCATTCCACCAGGTAATTTTGGCGCATTAAAACACACCAAGAGGAAACCAAGTATTGTTTTTTTGTTTTTTCTTTTTGAATATTTTTCTCCTCCTCCTCTCCCCCCCTCCCCCCCCAACCTCCAAAAAGAAAAAAAAACATTCCCCCTCATTATCCTGTGTTTGATTGAAGAAACAAAGGAGCAGGCATTTTGTATATTTAGAAATGGGACTGAACCGCCTCCCCTCCAAGCCTAACAATAACAGAGAGAGGGGGGGACAGCAACAATATGAACAAGAGTGACATCCACGAAGCTTCCATCATGATTTCCAGCGATTTTATTTTTTTTCCTGAGGTGGACTGCATGGTTTCATTGACGGAGGATTAGGGATGTTTCCTTTTTTTCATGTCTGAGGCCCTCATCAATGAGAAAAGACAACCAGGACCAGGACTTGTCCCCCCCCCTACCCTGCCCACCCTCCTCTCTCCCCACCACCGCCTGATCTCAAAGATCACCTGTTTTTTAATTATTATTATTTAATGGACTTTGACACCGTGAGTGGATTTTTCTCCTTCTTTTTTTTTTTTCAACAAATAGAGCATAAAGACATTTGAAAAAGACTTCAACTGCACTTATTTGAGAAAAAAAATCTGTTGCCAAGTGTGACTGAGTGGGTGCTGTGGATATACTATTAATGCTGCCCTTTCTAAGCAGTGTTCTTTGGTAGGTTTTAATAAACAAAACTCTGTAAAGCCGGCAATATAGATCACTAGATCAGATACTGATCTGAGTTATTTACTTTATATTTTTCATCAGACTTGTTTTAATATTTTATTCGGAATACATATGAATTATTCCAAACGGTAATTTATTTTTCCCCCCAGGAACTTGTGTAAGATGCTTCCCCCCCTTTTTATTTTCTTGTTTTATTTCAATATTTCTTTCTCGTATTTTTTGTTGCTGCCCTTATTTGTTTTAATTTTGTATTCTCGTTTCTAAAAAGGAGCACAAATCATCATAAACTGACATTGAACCGTTGTTAGGTAATAAGGGTATATTTTGATGTGATAATTTGATTGTAATTTAATTTCAGTAGTGGTTCCGTACGAGCTGATTGAGACACAATAAATTTGTTAGAATGAAATGCAATCATCTTGTGTTCTGAAATTTATATTCTGATCCTGCATATTGCTGGTATGTTTTTTATTTTGAAGGGGGAATCACCCTGTGTGCTATTTTTTGCATGCACAGCAGCAGCTAATGAAGAAAATGGTGGACTATTTTGTCCCAGATGAAGCTGCGAGCTAAGAATAACCTCCATTAGAATAATGCAGAACAAAGGCTCTTTGCAGGCTGAAACGTGAAAATACTCCTTTAAAACTTAACAAAAGGGGGATTTTTTTATTTGCTTAAATATATATATTTAAAAAAAAACACAAGTTGGCGTGTTGAGGTGGCGTTTAGTGCTTTAGGAGCTCGTAAGTTATTGCCTAGGCTTAAATAAATGTCCACCAGCGTTGTTATTATCATCCCATAACTGTATATTACCATTTAAATGAAGCATCGCGGTCAGTTGCAGGCCTGCACAATGGTTCGTCTGTTTGTTTACATCTGCTGCCTCTTGAGGCCTTGGGCGAAAAGCAGGAGCCCTAACCTCAGTCTGCAGGATGGGAAATGTTATATTTTGTGTAAAAAAAAAAAAATTTAAAAAAAAGAAATAAGAAAAGAAAAAGAGGGAAAGAGAGAAAGAGAGAGAGAGTATCAGAAGAAAACCCCCCAAACGGACAGCAGGCAGACGCGTCCATACTGTGAGCGTCCCAGCGTCCTGACTGCATGTTATGTAATGTTTACGTTGCAGATCATAGTCCAGATACTGAATCACATAACAGTGACAAACACATCATTATTAGGCTGCTTTATGAGCGCCTGAGTCACGCGCTCCTCACTGTAATCTGCAAAATAATTGATTTACACTCATGGAAATGGCAAAAAAAAAAAATAATAGAATTTATAGCTGGCTGCTTGCAGGATTGTAAATGAGAGCACAACAACAACAACAAAACTTAAGCCTTTCATATCTCCATCCGGCCTCAAAAGCTCAAAGAAGCCGGCACCAGGTGTGTGTAGTGCAGGTAGAGAGAGAGAGAGAGAGGGAGAGAGAGAGAGAGAGGGTGAGGCTGCCGTGTTGTTTGTGGGATGCGGGGCACTGGGTCAGAGAGCTTATTGATTGTGTCTGTCCAAAAAGCTGAGCAGCCCACAGGCTCAGCCTCTCTCCCTGCAGTTTACTGAGGATGGAACAGTGAAGTGTTGTTTGACATGTCGGAGGGCTGCGGATTAATATCAGGGTGGCTGTTTCACGACCTTTGACAGGTTTTTCGAGAAGGTGATATTAATATTGTTTTTACAGTAAAAAAAATATTCCTAACGTGAAGTGGCATTGTGTGTTGTATTATCTGATTTCTTACACTGATTCTAAGTGATGCTTTAGCTGTGGCACAGGTTATTTTATTCCTTTTTTTTTTTTTATTCCAATTTTTTTTTTCGTCACGGCTGCAAAAGGCAAAATGTGTTTCAAACTTTCTTTCTTTCTTTCTTTCTTTCTTCTTTCTTGAGTTTCTTGAGCTCGCCTATTCAGCAAAACTCAACAAAACGTGTCCTCTCGCTGCAGGATTTGAATTTCGCGGATGATTTCCCATACTAGTTGCTTAGCAACTGAATTCAGTGATATAGAGAAGTAGGCATCATTTTTCTTTGTCTCCATTAGTAAAAGTGGCAGCAGAGACACGCTGTATATGCAGCCCCTCAAAAAACTTTCGATTTTGTCATTTATTCACGAGCGTGCTGAAGGCGTTTGGGAGCACGTGCGGTGTTTTTAAAATGTCTGTCTGCTTAAAAGAGATGAGGACTATTAATGAGGTTAATGCACATACAGGAGGCTGCTCACCTAACTCTGTTTAAAGTCAAATATCTGCAGGAACAGGACAGAATAATAGGCGTTTTAAAAATAAAGCCCGCGTGCAAGTGAGGCTCTGCTTTGGCCTGATATTGCCTCACCTATATGCACGTGCTCATTATGCATGCAGTTCCTGTAGCTCCTCTGCTATAAAATCCAATGCAAAGTCACATGACGTGCTGAAGATAAGCCTGCTCCCGCCGCCCAACGCACAACACCTTCAGCACAGAGAGGAGCACTCGGGGTTCACGTGCACCCGCAGACCTGCGCAGTTTAACGCGGATCCCGCAAAAAACAAAAAGAGAAAAAAAAAAATCCCAAATCTAGTGAGAGAGATATATATATTTTTTTTAAAAAACCAAAGGCGACACAGAAAGAGTTTCAAATCTCATAATGGGTTTTGGTGCGCCTATTCTCCAACAGCTTTGCCTTTTTCATGGGTCTTCAAAAACCATGTTGGCAGCAGCGTGTGTGTGTGTGTGTGTGTGTGTGTGTGTGTGTGTGTGTGTGTGTGTGTGTGTGTGTGTGAGGCGTTCAGGCCCTAGGAGCACTTTGCTGCTTTCCCTGCTATTGATTCAGGACGCCAGTGGCCCAACAGGCTCGTCGCGCTAATTAAAGGTGCTCGTTGTCACAGCACTGTGCGCTTTAAAACGAGACTTCAGCAGGGAAGTGGAGGGATTTGTCCCTTTTTTAAAAACAAAACAAAAACAAACCTAACTTTTAATGCCTTATTATTAATATTAATATTAATATTTTCACAACACCCAACAACCAGCGCCCCTTCAATCTGACACTGACATGTTGTAACCCAATGACTGTAACCGTAGAAATGTAATAAAAACCTTTTAATGAGAGATTTATATTTTATACACCCGTCTGGGAA